>NW_026870956.1:2656542-3984814 GCF_033118175.1 Dama dama
TTTCAACACCGCTTCATGCTCCTCCAATTTTCAGACCGTTTCATGCTCCTCATAATTTTGACACGATTTGAAGCTCTTCATATTTTTCACACCTTTTCAGGGTCTTCATGTTTTTCAACACTGCTTCATGCTCCTCCAATTTTCAGACCGTTTCATGCTCCTCATATTTTTGACACGATTTGAAGGTCTGCATATTTTTCACACCTTTTCAGGGTCTTCATGTTTTTCTACACCGCTTCATGCTCCTCCTATTTTTGACACCTTTTGAAGCTGTTCATATATTGCACACCTTTTCAGGCGTTTCATGTTTTTGACCACCGTTTTATGCTCCTCATAATTTGACAGGTTTTGATGCTCTTCCTATTTTTCACAGCTTTTCAGGCTCTTCATGTTTTTCAACACCACTTCATGCTCCTCCTATTTTTCAGACCGTTTCCTGCTCCTCATAGTTTTGACACATTGGAAGCTCTTCATATTTTACACACCATTTGAGGCTCTTCATGTTTTTCAACACCGCTTCATGCTCCTCCTATTTTTCAGACCGTTTCATGCTCCTCATGTATATCACACCTTTGGAAGCTCTTCATAATGTTCACACCTTTTCAGGCTCTTCATATTTTTCAACACCGTTTCATGCTCCCCCAATTTTTCAGACCGTTCCATGCTCCTCATATTTTTGACACCTTTTGAAGCTCTTCATATATTTCACACATTTTCAGGCTCTTCATGTTTTTCAACACCATTTCATGCTCCTCCTATTTTTCAGACCGTTTCATACTCATCTCGCTTTTGACACATTTTGAAGCTCTTCATATTTTCCACACCTTTTGAAGCTCTTCATATTTTTCAATCGTTTTCAGGCTCTTAATGTTTTTCAACACCGCTTCTGGCTCCTCCTATTTATCAGACCGTTTCATGCTCCTCATATTTTTGACACGTTTTGAAGCTCTTCATTTTTTTCACACCTTTTGAAGCTCTTCATATTTTTCACACCTTTTCAGGCTCTTCATGTTTATTACACCGCTTCATGCTGCTCCTATTTTTCAGACCGTTTCATGCTCCTCATATTTTTGACACCTTTTGAAGGTCTTCATATCTTTCACACGTTTTCAGGCTCTTCATGTTTTTTACACCGCTTCATGCTGCTCCTATTTTTCAGACCGTTTCATGCTCCTCATATTTTTGACACCTTTTGAAGCTCTTCATATTTTTCACACCTTTTCAGGCTCTTCATGTTTTTGAACACCGTTTCATTCTCCTCCTATTTTTCAGACCGTTTCATGCTCCTCATATTTTTGACACCTTTTGAAGCTCTTCATATTTTTCACACCTTTTCAGGCTCTTCATGTTTTTCAACACCGCTTCATGCTCCTCCAATTTTCAGACCGTTTCATGCTCCTCATATTTTTGACACGATTTGAAGCTCTTCATATTTTTCACATTTTTTCAGGGTCTTCATGTTTTTCAACACTGCTTCATGGTCCTCCAATTTTCAGACCGTTTCATGCTCCTCATATTTTTGACACGATTTGAAGGTCTTCATATTTTTCACACCTTTTCAGGGTCTTCATGTTTTTCTACACCGCTTCATGCTCCTCCTATTTTTGACACCTTTTGAAGCTGTTCATATATTGCACACCTTTTCAGGCGTTTCATGTTTTTGACCACCGTTTTATGCTCCTCATAATTTGACAGGTTTTGGTGCTCTTCATATTTTTCACAGCTTTTCAGGCTCTTCATGTTTTTCAACACCACTTCATGCTCCTCCTATTTTCAGACCGTTTCATGCTCCTCATATTTTTGACACGATTTGAAGCTCTTCATATTTTTCACATCTTTTCAGGGTCTTCATGTTTTTCAACACTGCTTCATGCTCCTCCAATTTTCAGACCGTTTCATGCTCCTCATATTTTTGACACGATTTGAAGGTCTTCATATTTTTCACACCTTTTCAGGGTCTTCATGTTTTTCTACACCGCTTCATGCTCCTCCTATTTTTGACACCTTTTGAAGCTGTTCATATATTGCACACCTTTTCAGGCGTTTCATGTTTTTGACCACCGTTTTATGCTCCTCATAATTTGACAGGTTTTGGTGCTCTTCATATTTTTCACAGCTTTTCAGGCTCTTCATGTTTTTCAACACCACTTCATGCTCCTCCTATTTTTCAGACCGTTTCCTGCTCCTCATAGTTTTGACACATTGGAAGCTCTTCATATTTTACACACCATTTGAGGCTCTTCATGTTTTTCAACACCGCTTCATGCTCCTCCTATTTTTCAGACCGTTTCATGCTCCTCATGTATATCACACCTTTGGAAGCTCTTCATAATGTTCACACCTTTTCAGGCTCTTCATATTTTTCAACACCGTTTCATGCTCCCCCAATTTTTCAGACCGTTCCATGCTCCTCATATTTTTGACACCTTTTGAAGCTCTTCATATATTTCACACATTTTCAGGCTCTTCATGTTTTTCAACACCATTTCATGCTCCTCCTATTTTTCAGACCGTTTCATACTCATCTCGCTTTTGACACATTTTGAAGCTCTTCATATTTTCCACACCTTTTGAAGCTCTTCATATTTTTCAATCGTTTTCAGGCTCTTAATGTTTTTCAACACCGCTTCTGGCTCCTCCTATTTATCAGACCGTTTCATGCTCCTCATATTTTTGACACGTTTTGAAGCTCTTCATTTTTTTCACACCTTTTGAAGCTCTTCATATTTTTCACACCTTTTCAGGCTCTTCATGTTTATTACACCGCTTCATGCTGCTCCTATTTTTCAGACCGTTTCATGCTCCTCATATTTTTGACACCTTTTGAAGGTCTTCATATCTTTCACACGTTTTCAGGCTCTTCATGTTTTTTACACCGCTTCATGCTGCTCCTATTTTTCAGACCGTTTCATGCTCCTCATATTTTTGACACCTTTTGAAGCTCTTCATATTTTTCACACCTTTTCAGGCTCTTCATGTTTTTGAACACCGTTTCATTCTCCTCCTATTTTTCAGACCGTTTCATGCTCCTCATATTTTTGACACCTTTTGAAGCTCTTCATATTTTTCACACCTTTTCAGGCTCTTCATGTTTTTCAACACCGCTTCATGCTCCTCCAATTTTCAGACCGTTTCATGCTCCTCATATTTTTGACACGATTTGAAGCTCTTCATATTTTTCACATTTTTTCAGGGTCTTCATGTTTTTCAACACTGCTTCATGGTCCTCCAATTTTCAGACCGTTTCATGCTCCTCATATTTTTGACACGATTTGAAGGTCTTCATATTTTTCACACCTTTTCAGGGTCTTCATGTTTTTCTACACCGCTTCATGCTCCTCCTATTTTTGACACCTTTTGAAGCTGTTCATATATTGCACACCTTTTCAGGCGTTTCATGTTTTTGACCACCGTTTTATGCTCCTCATAATTTGACAGGTTTTGGTGCTCTTCATATTTTTCACAGCTTTTCAGGCTCTTCATGTTTTTCAACACCACTTCATGCTCCTCCTATTTTCAGACCGTTTCATGCTCCTCATATTTTTGACACGATTTGAAGCTCTTCATATTTTTCACATCTTTTCAGGGTCTTCATGTTTTTCAACACTGCTTCATGCTCCTCCAATTTTCAGACCGTTTCATGCTCCTCATATTTTTGACACGATTTGAAGGTCTTCATATTTTTCACACCTTTTCAGGGTCTTCATGTTTTTCTACACCGCTTCATGCTCCTCCTATTTTTGACACCTTTTGAAGCTGTTCATATATTGCACACCTTTTCAGGCGTTTCATGTTTTTGACCACCGTTTTATGCTCCTCATAATTTGACAGGTTTTGGTGCTCTTCATATTTTTCACAGCTTTTCAGGCTCTTCATGTTTTTCAACACCACTTCATGCTCCTCCTATTTTTCAGACCGTTTCCTGCTCCTCATAGTTTTGACACATTGGAAGCTCTTCATATTTTACACACCATTTGAGGCTCTTCATGTTTTTCAACACCGCTTCATGCTCCTCCTATTTTTCAGACCGTTTCATGCTCCTCATGTGTATCACACCTTTGGAAGCTCTTCATAATATTCACACCTTTTCAGGCTCTTCATATTTTTCAACACCGTTTCATGCTCCCCCAATTTTTCAGACCGTTCGATGCTCCTCATATTTTTGACAACTTTTGAAGCTCTTCATATTTTTCACTTCTTTTCAGGCTCTTCATGTTTTTCAACACCGATTCATGCTCCTCCTATTTTTCAGATCGTTTCATGCTCCTCTCATTTCTGACACATTTTGAAGCTTTTCAAATATTTCACACATTTTCAGGCTCTTCATATTTTTCAACACAACTTCATGCTCCCCCTATTTTTCAGACCGTTTCATGCTCATCTCATTTTTAAGATCTTGTCAAACTCTTAATATTTTTCCCAGCTTTTGAACCTCTTCATATTTTCCACACTTTTTCAGGCTCTTCAGGTCTTTCAATACCGCTTCTTGCTGCTCCTAATTTTCAGACCGTTTCATGCTCCTCATATTTTTGACACATTTTGAAGCTCTTCATATTTTTCACACCTTTTCAGGCTCTTCATATTTTTGAACACCGCTTCATGCTCCTCCTATTTTGACACCTTTTGAAGCTCTTCATATTTTTCACACATTTTCAGGCTCTTCATATTTTTGAACACCGCTTCATGCTCCTCCTATTTTTGACATCTTTTGAAGCTCTTCATATTTTTCACACATTTTCAGGCTCTTCTTGTTTTTGAACACCGCTTCATGCTCCTCCTATTTTTCAGACCGTTTCATGCTCCTCATATTTTTCACATCTTTTGAAGCTCTTCATATTTTTCACACCTTTTCAGGCTCTTCATGTTTTTCAACACCGCTTCATGCTCCTCCTATTTTCCAGAGCGTTTCATGCTCCTCATTTTTTTCACACCTTTTGAAGCTCTTCATATTTTTCACACCTTTCATGCTCTTCATGTTTTTAAATACCGCTTCATGCTCATCCTATTTTCCAGACCGTTTCATGCTCCTGATATTTTTGATACGTTTTGAAGCTCTTCATATTTTTCACACCTTTTGAAGCTCTTCATATTTTTCACACCTTTTCAGGCTCTTCATGTTTTTGAACACCGCTTCATGCTCCTCCTATTTTTCAGACCGTTTCATGCTCCTCATGTATTTCACACCTTTTGAAGCTCTTCATATTTTTCTCAACTTCTCAGGCTCTCATGTTTTTGAACACAGCTTCTTGCTCCTCCTAATTTACAGACCGTTTCATGCTCCTCATGTATTTCACACATTTTGAAGCCCTTCATATTTTTCACAACTTTTCAGACTCTTCAGGTTTTATAACACGGTTTCATGCTCCTCCTATTTTTCAGACCGTTTCATGCTCCTCATATTTTTGACACCTTTTGAAGCTCTTCATATTTTTCACACCTTTTCATACTCTTCATGTTTTTGAACACCGCTTCATGATCCTCCTATTTTTCAGATGGTTTCATGCTCCTCATATTTTTGACACCTTTTGAAGCTCTTCATATTTTTCACACGATTTCAGACTCCTCATGTTTTGAAAACCGCATCATGCTCCTCCTATTTTCAGACCGTTTCATGCTCCTTATGTATTTCACACCTTTTGAAGTCCTTCACATTGTTCACACCTTTTCAGGCTCTTCATGTTTTTGAACACAGTTTCAAACTGTTCCTAATTTTCAGACCGTTTCATGCTCCTCGTATTTTTGACACCTTTTGAAGCTCTTCATATATTTCACAACTTTTCAGGCTCTTCATGTTTTTCAACAGCACTTCCTCCTCCTCCTATTTTTCAGACCCCTTCATGCTCCTCTCATTTTTGACACCTTTTGATGCTCTTCATATTTTTGACACCTTTTGAAACTCTTCATATTTCTCACACATTTTCAGGCTCTTCATGTTTTTCAACACCGCTTCATGCTCCTCCTTTTTTCAGACCGTTTCATGCTCCTCATATTTTTGACACCTTTTTAAGCTCCTCATATTTTTTACACCTTTTGAAACTCTTCATATATTTCATACTTTTTCATTCTCTTCATGTTTTTCAACAACGCTTCATGCTCCTCCTATTTTTCAGACCGTTTCATGCGCCTCATATTTTTGACACCTTTTGAAGCTCTTCGTATTTTTCACACCTTTTCATGCTCTTTATGTTTTCAACACCGTTTCATGCTCCTCCTATTTTTCAGATCGTTTCATGCTCCTCCTATTTTTCAAACCGTTTCATGCTCATCTCATTTTTGACACCTTCTGAAGCTCTTCATATTTTTCACACCTTTTGAATCTCTTCATATTTTTCAAACCTTTTGAAGCTCTTCATATTATTCACACGTTTTCAGTCTCTTCATGTTTTTCAACACCGATTCATGCTCCTCCTATTTTTCAGACAGTTTCATGCTCCTCATATTTTTGACACATTTTGAGGCTCTTCATATAATTCACACCTTTTCAGGCCCTTCATATTTTGAACACCGTTTCATGCTCCTTGTATTTTTCAGACCATTTCATGCTCCTCATATTTTTGACACCTTTTGAAGGTCTTCATATTTTTCACACCTTTTCAGGCTCTTCATGTTTTTGAACACCGCTTCATGTTCTTCCTATTTTTCAGACCGTTCCATGCTCGTCATATTTTTGACACCTTTTCAGGCTCTTCAGGTTTTTGAACACCGCTTCAAGCTCCTCCTATTTTTCAGACCGTTTCATGCTCTTCATATTTTTGACACATTTTGAAGCTCTTCATATTTTTCACACCTTTTCAGGCTCTTCATGTTTTTCAACACCGTTTCATGCTCCTTCTATTTTTCAGACCGTTTCATGCTCCTCATATTTTTGGCACCTTTTGAAGCTCTTCATATTCTTCACACCTTTTCAGGCTCTTCAGGTTTTTGAACACCGCTTCATGCTCCTCCTATTTTTCAGACCGTTTCATGCCCCTCATGTATTTCACACCTTTTGAGCTCTTCATATTTTTCACACCTTTTCAGGCTCTTCATGTTTTTGAACAACGTTTCATGCCCCTCCTATTTTTCAGACCGTTTCATGCTCCTCATATTATTGGCACCTTTTGAAGTTCTCCATATTTTTCACACCTTTTCAGGTTCTTCATGTTTTTCAAAACCGCTTCATGCTCCTCTTATTTTTCAGACCGTTTCATGCTCCTCTTGTATTTCACAACTTTTGAAGCTCTTCACATTTTTCACACCTTTTCAGGCTCTTCATGTTTTTGAACACCGCTTCATGCTCCTCCTATTTTACACACCGCTTCCTGCTCCTCATATTTTTGACATCTTTTGAAGCTCTTCATATTA
The DNA here is from genome assembly GCF_033118175.1 of Dama dama. Classification (NCBI taxonomy): domain Eukaryota; kingdom Metazoa; phylum Chordata; class Mammalia; order Artiodactyla; family Cervidae; genus Dama; species Dama dama. The sequence continues at coordinate 2,663,887 of NW_026870956.1, forward strand.
CTCACACCTTTTCAGGCTCTTCATGTTTTTCAACACCACTTCATGCTCCTCCTATTTTTCAGACCGTTTCATGCTCCTCATATTTTGGACACCTTTTGAAGCTCTTCATATTTTTCAGACCTTTTCAGGCTCTTCATGTTTTTCAACACCGCTTCATTATACTCCTATTTTTCAGAGCGTTTCATGCTCCTCATATTTTTGACACCTTTTGAATCTCTTCATATATTTCACACCTTTTCAGGCTCTTCATGTTTTTGAACACCACTTCATGCTCCTCCTATTTTTCAGACTGTTTCCTGCTCCTCATGTATTTCACACCTTTTGAAGCTCTTCATATATTTCACACCTTTTGAAACTCTTCATATATTTCACAGCTTTTCAGGCTCTTCATGTTTTTGAACAACGTTTCATGCTCCTCCTATTTTTCAGACCGTTTCATGCTCCTCCTTTATTTCAGCCGTTTCATGCTCCTCATATTTTTGGCACCTTTTGAAGTTCTTCATATTTTTCACAACTTTTCAGGTTCTTCATGTTTTTCAACACCGCTTTATGCTCCTCCTTTTTTTCAGACCGTTTCATGCTCCTCTTGTATTTCACAACTTTTGAAGCTCTTCACATTTTTCACACCTTTTCAGGCTCTTCATGTTTTTCAACACCGCTTCATGCTCCTCCTATTTTTCAGACCGTTTCATGCTCCTCATGTATTTCACACATTTTGAAGCTCTTTATATTTTTCACACGTTTTCAGGCTCCGCATGTTTTTGAACACGATTTCTTACGCCTCCTATTTTTCAGACCGTTTCATGCTCCTCATATTTTTGACACCTTTTGAAGCTCTTCATATTTTTCACACCTTTTCAGGCTTTTCATGTTTTTCAACATCGCTTCATGATCCTCCTACTTTTCTGAGCGTTTCATGCTCCTCATATTTTTGAAACCTTTTGAAGCTCCTCATATTTTTCACACCTTTTGAAGCTCTTCATATTTTTCACACCTTTTCAGGCTCTTCATGTATTTGAACACCGTTTCATACTCCTCCTATTTTTCAGACCTTTTGATGCTCATCTCATTTTTGACACCTTTTGAAGCTCTTCATATTTTTCACACCTTTTGAAGCTCTTCATATTTTTCACACCTTTTGAAGCTCTTCATATTTTTCACAGCTTTTCAGGCTCTTCATGTTTTTGAACACCGCTTCATGCTCCTCCTATTTTTCAGACCGTTTCATGCTCCTAATGTATTTCACACCTTTTGAAGCTCTTTATATTTTTCACACCTTTTCAGGCTCTTCATGTTTTTCAACACCGCTTCATGCTCCTCCTGTTTTTCAGACCATTTCATGCTCCTTTTATTTTTGACACCTTTTGAAGCTCTTCATATTTTTCACACCTTTTCAGGTTCTTCATGTTTTTCAACACCGCTTCATGCTCCTCCTATTTTTCAGACCTTTTCATCCTCTTCATCTGTTTGACACCTTTTGAAGCTCTTCATATATTTCACACTTTTTCAGGCTCTTCATGTTTTTCAACACCAGTTCATGCTCCTCCTATTTTTCAGACCGTTTCATGGTCCCCATATTTTTGACACCTTTTGAAGCTCTTCATATTTTTCACATCATTTCTGTCTCTTCATGTTTTTCAACACCGCTTCATGCTCCTCCAATTTTTCAGAACATTTCATGCTCCTCATATTTTTCACACTTTTTGAAGCTCTTCATATATTTCACACCTTTTCAGTCTCTTCATGTTTTTCACACCTTTTCAGGCATTTCATGTTTTTCGACAATGATTCATGCTCCTCCTATTTTTCACACCGTTTCATGCTCCTCGTATTTTTGACACCTTTTAAAACTCTTCATATTTTTCACACCTTTTCATGCTCTTCATATTATTCAACACCTCTTCATGCTCCTCCTATTTTTCAGACCTTTTAATTCTCCTCATATTCTCCACACATTTTGAAGCTCTTCATATATTTCACATGTTTTCAGGCTCCTCATGTTTTAGAGCACCGCTTCATGCTCCTCATATTTTCAGACCGTTTCATGCTCCTCATATATTTGACACCTTTGTAGCTCTTCATATTTTTCACACCTTTTCATGCTCTTCATGTTTTTCAGCACCGCTTCTTGCTCTTCCTATTTTTCAGACCGTTTCATGCTCCTCATATTTTTCACATCTATTGAAGCTCTTCATATTTTTCACACCTTTTAAGGCTCTTCATGTTTTTGAACACCGTTTCATGCTCCTCCTATTTTTCAGACCGTTTCATGCTCCTCATATTTTTGACACCTTTGAATCTCTTCATATTTTTCACACCTTTTGAAACTCTTCTTATTTTTCACACGTTTTCAGTCTCTAAATGTTTTTCAACACCGCTTCATGCTCCTCCTATTTTTCAGACCGTTTCATGCTCCTCATATTTTTGACACCTTTGAATCTCTTCATATTTTTCACACCTTTTGAAACTCTTCTTATTTTTCACACGTTTTCAGTCTCTAAATGTTTTTCAACACCGCTTCATGCTCCTCCTATTTTTCAGACCGTTTCATGCTCCTCATATTTTTGACACGTTTTGAGGATCTTCATATATTTCACACCTTTTCAGGCCCTTCATGTTTTTGAACACCGTTTTATGTTCCTCCTATTTTTCAGACCGTTTCATGCTTCTCATGTATTTCACACCTTTTCAAGCTCTCATATTTTTCACACCTTTTCAGGCTCTTCATGTTTTTGAACCCCGTCATGCTCCTCCTATTTTTCAGACCGTCTCATGCTCCTCATATTTTTCACACCTTTTGAAGCTCTTCATATTTTTCACACCTTTTCAGGCTCTTCATGTTTTTGAACACCGCTTCCTGCTCCTCCTATTTTTCAGTCCGTTTCATGGTCATCTCATTTTGGACACCTTTTGAAGCTCTTCATATTTTTCACACCTTTTGAAGCTCTTCATATTCTTCATACGTTTTCATGCTCTTTATGTTTTTCAACACCGCTTCATGCTCCCCCTATTTTTCAGACCATTTCATGCCACTCATATTTTTGACACTTTTTGAAGCTCCTCATATGTTTCACACATTTTGAAGCTCTTCATATATTTCACACCATTTCAGCATCTTCATGTTTTTTCAACACCACTTCATGCTCCTCCTTTTTTTCAGACCGTCTCATGCTCCTCATATTTTTGACACCTTTTGAAGCTCCTCATATGTTTCACACCTTTTGAAGCTCTTCATATTTTTCACAACTTCTCATGCTCTTCATGTTTTTGAACACCGTTTCATGATCCTCCTCTTTTTCAGAACGTTTCATGCTCCTCATATATTTGACACCTTTTAAAATTCTTCATATTTTTCACACCTTTTAAGGCTCTTCATGTTTTTGAACACCGCTTCATGCTCCTCCTATTTTTCAGACCGTTTCATGCTTCTCATAAACTTGACAGCTTTTGAAGCTCTTTATATTTTTCACACCTTTTCAGACTCTTCATGTATTTGATCAGCGTTTCATGCTCCTTTATATTTCAGACCGTTTCATGCTCCTCATATTTTTGACACCTTTTGAAGCTCTTCATGTTTTTCACATCTTTTCAGGCCTTTCATGTATTGCAACACTGCTTCATGCTCCTCCTATTTTTCAGACCGTTTCATGCTCCTCATATTTTTGACACCTTTTGAAGCTCTTCATATATTTCACACCTTTTCAGGCTCTTCATGATTTTCAAAACCACTTCATGCTCCTCCTATTTTTCAGACCGTTTCATGCTCATCTACTTTTTGACACCTTTTGAAGCTCTTCATATTTTTCACACCTTTTGAAACTCTTCATATTTCTCACACCTTTTCAGGCTCTTCATGTTTTTCAACACCATTTCATGCTCCTCCTATTTTTCAGACCGTTTCATGCTCCTCATATTTTTGACACCTTTTGAAGCTTTTCATATTTTTCACAACTTTTCAGGCCCTTCATGTTTCTGAACACCGCTTCATACTCCTCCTATTGTTCAGACCGTTTCATCCTCCTCATATTTCTCACACCTTTTGAATCTCTTCATATTTTTCACAAATTATCAGGCTCTTCATGTTTTTGAACACCACTTCATGCTCCTCCTATTTTTCAGAGAGTTTCATGCTCCTAATGTATTTCACACCTTTTGAAGCTCTTCATATTTTTCACACTTTTTCAGGCTCTTCATCTTTTCCCACACCACTTCATGCTTCTCCTATTTTTCAGACCGTTTCATGCTCCTCATATTTTTGACACCTTTTGAAGCTCTTCATATTTTTCACACTTTTCAGGCTCTTCATGTTTTTCAACACCACTTCATGCTCCTCCTATTTTTCAGACCTTTCATTCTCCTCATATTTTTGATACCTTTAGAAGCTCTTCATATTTTTCACACTTTTCAGGCTCTTCATGTTTTTCAACACCACTTCATGCTTCTCCTATTTTTCAGACCGTTTCATGCTCCTCATATTTTTGACACATTTTGAAGCTCTTCATATTTTTCACACCTTTTCAGGCTCTTCATGTTTCTGAACACCGTATCATCCTCCTCCTATTTTTCAGACCGTTTCATGCTCCTCATATTTTTGACACTTTTTGAAGCTCCTCATATGTTTCACACATTTTGAAGCTCTTCATATATTTCACACCATTTCAGGATCTTCATGTTTTTAAAACCACTTCATGCTCTCCTATTTTTCAGACCATTTCCTGCTCATCGATTTTTGACACATTTTGAAGCTCTTCATATTTTTCACACCTTTTGAAGCTCTTCATGTTTTTCACACTTTTCAGGCTCTTCATGTTTTTCAACACCACTTCATGCTCTTCCAATTTTACACGTCGTTTCGTTTCCTCATATATTTGACACCTTTAGAAGATCTTCATATTTTTCACACATTTTCAGGCTCTTCATGTTTTTCAACATCACTTCATGCCCCTCCCATTTTTCAGACCGTTTCATTCTCCTCATATTTTTGATTCCTTTTGAAGCTCTTCATATATTTCACACCTTTTCAGGCTCTTCATGTTTTTAAAAACACTTCATGCTCTCCTATTTTTCAGACCATTTCCTGCTCATCGATTTTTGACACATTTTGAAGCTCTTCATATTTTTCACACCTTTTGAAGCTCTTCATATTTTTCACACTTTTCAGGCTCTTCATGTTTTTGAACACCGCTTCATGCTCCTCCTATTTTTCAGACCGTTTCATGCTCCTCATGTATTTCACATCTTTTGAAGCTCTTCATATTTTTCACACTTTTTCAGGCTCTTCATCTTTTTCCACACCAAGTCATGCTTCTCCTATTTTTCAGACCGTTTCATGCTCCTCATGTATTTCACACCTTTTGAAGCTCTTCATATTTTTCACACCTTTTCAGGCTCTTCATGTTCTTGATCAGCATTTCATGCTCCTTCTATTTTTCAGACCGTTTCATGCTCCTCATATTTTTGACACCTTTTGAAGCTCTTCATATTTTTCACACATTTTCAGGGTCTTCATGTTTTGAACACCGCTTCATGCTCCTCCTATTTTTCAGACCGTTTCATGCTCCTCATATTTTTGTCACCTTATGAAGCTCTTCATATTTTTCACACTTTTCAGGCTCTTCATGTTTTTCAACACCACTTCATGCTCCTCCTATTTTTCAGACATTTTCATGCTCCTCCTATTTTTCAGACTGTTTCATGCTCCTCATGTATTTCACACCTTTTGAAGCTCTTCATATTTTTCACACCTTTTCAGGCTCTTCATGTTCTTGATCAGCATTTCATGCTCCTTCTATTTTTCAGACCGTTTCATGCTCCTCATATTTTTGACACCTTTTGAATCTCTTCATATTTTTCACACATTTTCAGGGTCTTCATGTTTTGAACACCGCTTCATGCTCCTCCTATTTTTCAGACCGTTTCATGCTCCTCATATTTTTGTCACCCTATGAAGCTCTTCATATTTTTCACACTTTTCAGGCTCTTCATGTTTTTCAACACCACTTCATGCTCCTCCTATTTTTCAGACATTTTCATGCTCCTCCTAATTTTGACACTTTTTCAAGCTCCTCATATTTTTCACACGTTATGAAGGTCTTCATATATTTCACAACATTTCAGGCTCTTCATGTTTTTCAACACCACTTCATGCTCCTCCTATTTTTCAGAGAGTTTCATGCTCCTCATGTATTTCACACCTTTTGAATCTCTTCATATTTTTCACACCTTTTCAGGCTCTTCATATTTTTCAACACTACTTCTTGCTCCTCCAATTTTTCAGACCGTTTAATGCTCATCTAATTTTTGACACCTTTTGAAGCTATGCGTATTTTTCACAACTTTTCAGGCTCTTCATGTTTTTGAACACCACTGCATGCTTCTCCTATTTTTCAGACAGTATCATGCTATTCATATTTTTCACACCTTTTGAAGCTCTTCATTTATTTCACACCTTTTCAGGCTCTTCATATTTTTGAACACCGCTTCATGCTCTTCCTATTTCTCAGACCATTTCATGCTGCTCATGTATTTCACACCTTTTGAAGCTCTTCATATTTTGCACACATTTTCAGGCTTTTCATGTTTTTCACAACCACTTCATGCTGCTCCTATTTTTCAGACCGTTTCATGCACATCTCATTTTTGACACCTTTTGAAGCTCTTCATATTTTTCACACCATTTTCAGGCTCTTCATGTTTTTCAACACCGCTTTATGATCCTCCTATTTTTCAGACCGTTTCATATTCCTCATATTTTTGAGACATTTTGAAGCTCTTCATATTTTCCCACGTTTTCAAGCTCTTTATGGTTTTCAACACCACTTGATGCTCCTCCTATTTTTCATACCGTTTCATGGTCCTCATATTTTTCACACCTTTTGAAATTCTTCATATTTTTCACACATTTTCAGGCTTTTCATGTTTTTCAAAACCGCTTCATGCTTCTCCTATTTTTCAGACCGTTTCATGCTCCTTATAATTTTTACACATTTTGTAGCTCTTCATATTTTTCACCCCTTTTCAGGCTCTTCCTGTTTTTGAACACCACTTCATGCTCCCCCTTATTTTTCAGACCGTATCATGCTCCTCATATTTTTGACAACTTTTGAAGCTCTTCATAATTTTCACACCTTTTCAAGCTCTTCTTGGTTTTGAACAACGCTTCATGCTCCTCCTATTTTTCAGACCGTTTCAAACTCCTCATATTTTTGACACCTTTTGAAGCTATTCACATTTTCCCACCTTTTCAGGCTCTTCATGTTTTTGAACACCGCTTCATGCTCCTCCTATTTCTCAGACCATTTCATGCTCCTCATGTATTTCACACCTTTTGAAGCTCTTCATATTTTGCACACATTTTCAGGCTTTTCATGTTTTTCACAACCACTTCATGCTGCTCCTATTTTTCAGACCGTTTCATGCACATCTCATTTTTGACACCTTTTGAAGCTCTTCATATTTTTCACACCATTTTCAGGCTCTTCATGTTTTTCAACACCGCTTTATGATCCTCCTATTTTTCAGACCGTTTCATATTCCTCATATTTTTGAGACATTTTGAAGCTCTTCATATTTTCCCACGTTTTCAAGCTCTTTATGGTTTTCAACACCACTTGATGCTCCTCCTATTTTTCATACCGTTTCATGGTCCTCATATTTTTCACACCTTTTGAAATTCTTCATATTTTTCACACATTTTCAGGCTTTTTTTTTTTCAAAACCGCTTCATGCTTCTCCTATTTTTCAGACCGTTTCATGCTCCTCATGTATTTCACACCTTTTGAAGCTCTTCGTATTTTTCACACCTTTTCAGGATCTTCATGTTTTTGAACACCGCTTCATGCCCCTCCTATTTTTCCGACCGTTTCATTCTCCTCATATTTTTGATACCTTTTGAAGCTCTTCATATATTTCACACCTTTTCAGGCTCTTCATGTTTTTAACACCATTTCATGCTCTCCTATTTTTTAGACCATTTACTGCTCATCGATTTTTGACACTTTGAAGGTCTTCATATTTTTCACACCTTTTGAAGCTCTTAATATTTTTCACACGTTTTCAGGCTCTTCACGTTTTTCAACACCGCCCCATGCTCCTCCTATTTTTCAGACCGTTTCATGCTCCTCATATATTTGACACGTTTTGAAGCTCTTCATATTTTTCACCACTTTTCAGTCTCTTCATGTTTTTGAACACCGTTTCATGCTCTTCCAATTTGTCAAACCGTTTCATGCTCCTCATATTTTTGACACCTTTTGAAGCTCTTCATATTTTTGACATCTTTTCAGGCTCTTCATGTTTTTGAACACCACTTCTTGCTCCTTATTTTTTGCAGATCGTTTCATGCTCCTCATATTTTTGACACCTTTTGAAGCTCTTCATATTTCTCACACCTTTTCAGGCTCTTCATGTTTTTCAGCACCGATTCATGCTGCTCCTATTTTTCAGACCGTTTCATGCTCATCTCTTTTTTGACACCTTTTGAAGCTTTGCATATTTTTCACAACTTTTCAGGCTCTTCATGTATTTGAACACCGCTTCAGGCTAATCCTATTTTTCAAAACATATCATGTTCATCATATTTTTCACACTTTTGAGGCTCTTCATATTTTTCACACCTTTTCATGGTCTTCATGTTTTTGAACACCACTTCATGCTCCTCCTATTTTTCAGACCGTTTAATCCTCCTCATGTATTTCACACCTTTTGAAGCCTTTCATAATTTTCACATCTTTTCATGCTCTTCATGTTTTTGAACACCATTTCATGCTCCTCCTATTTTGCAGACGGTTTCATGCTCCTCATATTTTTACACCTTTTGAAGCTCTTCATATATTTCACACCTTTTCAGGCTCTTCATGTTTTGAACACCGCTTCATGCTCCTCCTATTTTTCAGACCGTTTCAGGCTCATCTCATTTTTTACACCTTTTGAAGCTCTTCATATTTTGCACACCTTTCCAGGCTCTTCATGTTTTTCAGCTCCACTTCATGCTCCTCCTATTTTTCAGACCGTTTCATGCTCCTCATATTTTTCACACCGTGTGAAGCTCTTCATATTTTTCAAACCTTTTCAGGCTCTTCATGTTTTTCAGCACCGCTTCATGCTCCTCCTATTTTTCAGACCGTTTCATGCTCATCTCATTTTTTACACTTTTTGAAGCTCTTCATATTTTTCACACCTTTTCTGGCTCTTCATGTTTTTGAACATAGCTTCATACTCCTCCTATTTTTCAGACCGTTTCATTCTTCTCATGTTTTTGAAACCTGTTGAAGCTCTTCACATTTTTCACACCTTTTCAGGCTCTTCACGATTTTCAACACCGCTTCATGATCCTCCTATTTTTCAGACCGTTTCATGCTCTTCCTATTTTTGAGACTGTTTCAGGCTCCTCATATTTTTGACAGGTTTTGAAGCTCTTCATATTTTTCACACCTTTTCAGGGTCTTCATGTTTTTCAACACCGCTTCATGCTCCTCCTATTTTACAGACCGTTTCATGCTCCTCTCATTATTCATACCTTTTGAAGCTCTTCTTATTTTTCACACCTTTTCAGGCTCTTCATGTTTTTGAACACCGCTTCATGCTCCTCCTATTTATCAGACCGTTTCATGTTACTCTTATTTTTCAGACCGTTTCAAGCTCCTCATATATTTGACACCTTTTGAAGCTCTTCATATTTTTCACAGCTTTTCAGGATCTTCATGTTTTTCAACACTGTTTCATGCTCCTCCTATTTTTCAGACCGTTTCATGCTCCTCCTATTTTTCAGACCGTTTCATGCTCCTCATGTATTTCACACCTTTTGAAGCTCTTCATATTTTTCACACCTTTTCAGGCTCTTCATATTTTTCACACATTTTCAGGCTCTTCATGTTTTTCAACACCGCTTCTTGCTCCTCCTATTTTTCAGACCGTTTCATGCTCCTCATATTTTTGACACGTTTTGAAGCTCTTCATATTTTTCACACCTTTTCAGGCTCTTCATGTTTTTGAACACCATTTCATGCTCCGCCTATTTTTCAGACCGTTTCATTCTCCTCATATTTTTGACACCTTTTGAAGCTCTTCATATTTTTCACACCTTTTGAAGCTCTTCATATTGTTCACACCTTTTCAGGCTGTTCATGTTTTTCAACACCGCTTCATGCTCCTGCTATTTTTCAGACCGTTTCATACTCCTCATATTTTTGACATTTTTTAAGGCTCTTCATATTTTTCACACCTTTTCAGGCTCTTCATGTTTTTGAACACGGTTTCATGATCCTCCTATTTTTCAGAAAGTTTCATGCTCCTCACAATTTTGACACCTTTTAAAACTCTTCATATTTTTCACACCTTTTCAGGCTCTTCCTGTTTTTCAACACCATTTCATGCTCCTCTTATTTTTCAGACCGTTTCATGCTGCTCCTATTTTTCAGACCGTTTCATGATCCTCATATTTTTGAAATCTTTTGAAGCTCTTCATATTTTTCACACCTTTTCAAGCTCTTCAAGATTTTCAACAACGCTTCATGCTCCTCCTTTTTTTCAGACCGTTTCGTGCTCCTCATATATTTGACAGCTTTTGAAGCTCTTCATATTTTTCACACCTTTTCAGGCTCTTCATGTTTTTCAACACAGCTTCATGCTCCTCCTATTTTTCAGACCGTTTCATTCTCCTCAAGTTTTTGACACCTGTTGAAGCTCTTCACATTTTTCACACCTTTTCAGGCTCTTCACGATTTTCAACACCGCTTCATGTTCCTCCTATTTTTCAGACCGTTTCATGCTCTTCCTATTTTTCAGACCATTTCTTGCTCCTCCTATTTTTCAGACCGTTTCATTCTCCTCATATATTTGACACATTTTGAAGCTCTTCCTATTTTTCCACACCTTTTCAGGCTCTTCACGTTTTTCCACACCGTTTAATGCTCCTCCTATTTTTCAGACCGTTTCATTCTCCTCATATATTTGACACATTTTAAAGCTCTTCCTATTTTTCCACAACTTTTCAGGCTCTTCATGATTTTCAACACCGCTTAATGCTCCTCCTATTTTTCAGACCGTTTCATGCTCATTTCATTATTGACACCTTTTGAAGCTCTTCATATTTTTCATACCTTTTCAGGCTCTTCATATTTTTCGCACCTTTTCAGGCTCTTCATGTTGTTGAACACAGCTTCATGCTCCTCCCATTTTTCAGACCTTTTAATGCTCCTCATAATTTTGACACCTTTTGAAGCTCTTCATATTTTTCACCCCTTTTCAGGATCTTCATGTTTTTGAACACCTTTTCATGCTCCTGCTATTTTTCAGACCGTTTCATGCTCATCTCATTTGACAGCTTTTGAAGCTCTTCATATTTTTCACATCTTTTGAAGCTCTTCATATTTTTCAAACATTTTCAGACTCTTCATGTTTTTCAACACCGCTTCTTGCTCCTCCTATTTTTCAGACCGTTTCATGCTCCTCATATTTTGACACGTTTTGAAGCTCTTCATATTTTTCACACCTTTTCAGGCTCTTCATGTTTTTGAACACCGTTTCATGCTCCGCCTATTTTTCAGACCGTTTCATGCTCCTCATATTTTGACACGTTTTGAAGCTCTTCATATTTTTCACCCCTTTTCAGGATCTTCATGTTTTTGAACACCTCTTCATGCTCCTGCTATTTTTCAGACCGTTTCATGCTCATCTCATTTGACAGCTTTTGAAGCTCTTCATATTTTTCACACCTTTTGAAGCTCTTCATATTTTTCACACCTTTTCAGGCTCTTCATGTTTTTCAACACCGCTTCATGCTCCTGCTATTTTACAGACCATTTCATACTCCTCATATTTTTGACATTTTTTAAGGCTCTTCATTTTTTTCACACCTTTTCAGGCTCTTCATGTTTTTGAACACGGTTTCATGATCCTCCTATTTTTCAGAAAGTTTCATGCTCCTCATATTTTTGACACCTTTTAAACCTCTTCATATTTTTCACACCTTTTCAGGCTCTTCATGTTTTTCAACACCGGTTCATGCTCCTCTTCTTTTTCAGAAAGTTTCATGCTCCTCATATTTTTGAAACCTTTTGACGCTGTTCATATTTTTCTCACATTTTCTGGCTCTTCCTGTTTTTCAACACCATTTCATGCTCCTCTTATTTTTCAGACCGTTTCATGTTGCTCCTATTTTTCAGACCGTTTCATGATCCTAATAATTTTGAAACCTTTTGAAGCTCTTCATATTTTCACACCTTTTCAAGCTCTTCAAGATTTTCAACATCGCTTCATGCTCCTCCTTTTTTTCAGACCGTTTCATGCTCATCTCATTTTTGACAGCTTTTGAAGCTCTTCATATTTTTCACACCTTTTCAGGCTCTTCATGTTTTTGAACACCGCTTCATGCTCCTCCTTTTTTTCAGACCGTTTCTTTCTCCTCTTATATTTGACACTTTTTGAAGCTCTTCATATTTTTCACACCTTTTCAGGCTCTTCATGTTTTTCAACACCGATCCAAGCTCCTCCTATTTTTCAGACCGTTTCATGCTCCTCATATTTTTCACACCTTTTGAAGCTCTTCATATTTTTCACACCTTTTCAGGCTCTTCAGGTTTTTCAGCTCCACTTCATGCTCCTCCTATATTTCAGACCGTTTCATGCTGCTCAAATTTTCTACACCTTTTCAAGCTCTTCATATTTTTCACACCTTTTCAGGCTCTTCATGTTTTTGAACACAGCTTCATGCTCCTCCTATTTTTCAGATCGTTTCATGCTCCTCCTATTTTCCGACCGTTTCTTGCTCCTCATACTTTTGACACTTTTTGAAGCTCTTCATATTTTTCACACCTTTTCTGGCTCTTCATGTTTTTGAACACAGCTTCATGCTCCTCCAATTTTTCACACCGTTTCATGCTCGTCATATTTTTCACACCTTTTAAAGCTCTTCATATTTTTCTCACCTTTTCATGCTCTTCATGTTTTTCAGCACCAGTTCATGCTCCTCCTATTTTTCAGACCGTTTCATGCTCATCTCATTTTTTACACCTTTTGAAGCTCTTCATATTTTGCACACCTTTTCAGGCACTTCATGTTTTTCAGCTCCACTTCATGCTCCTCCTATTTTTCAGACCGTTTCATGCTGCTCTCATTTTTTACACCTTTTGAAGCTCTTCATATTTTTCACACCTTTTCAGGCTCTTCATGTTTTTCACCACCGCTTCCTGCTCCTCCTATTTTTCAGACTGTTTCATGCGCCTCATATTTTTGACACCTTTTGAAGCTCTTCGTTTATTTCACACCTTTTCATGCTCTTTATGTTTTCAACACCGTTTCATGCTCCTCCTATTTTTCAGATCGTTTCATGCTCCTCCTATTTTTCAAACCGTTTCATGCTCATCTCATTTTTGACACCTTCTGAAGCTCTTCATATTTTTCACACCTTTTGAATCTCTTCATATTTTTCAAACCTTTTGAAGCTCTTCATATTATTCACACGTTTTCAGTCTCTTCATGTTTTTCAACACCGCTTCATGCTCCTCCTATTTTTCAGACAGTTTCATGCTCCTCATATTTTTGACACATTTTGAGGCTCTTCATATAATTCACACCTTTTCAGGCCCTTCATATTTTGAACACCGTTTCATGCTACTCGTATTTTTCAGACCGTTTCATGCTCCTCATATTTTGACACCTTTTGAAGGTCTTCATATTTTTCACACCTTTTCAGGCTCTTCATGTTTTTGAACACCGCTTTATGTTCTTCCTATTTTTCAGACCGTTTCATGCTCGTTATATTTTTGACACCTTTTCAGGCTCTTCAGGTTTTTGAACACCGCTTCAAGCTCTTCCTATTTTTCAGACCATTTCATGCTCTTCATATTTTTGACACATTTTGAAGCTCTTCATATTTTTCACACCTTTTCAGGCTCTTCATGTTTTTCAACACCGTTTCATGCTCCTCCTATTTTTCAGACCGTTTCATGCTCCTCATATTTTTGGCACCTTTTGAAGCTCTTCATATTCTTCACACCTTTTCAGGCTCTTCATGTTTTTCAACACCACTTTATGCTCCTCCTCTTTTTCAGACCGTTTCATGCTTCTCATATTTTTGACACCTTTTGAAGCTCTTCATATTTTTCACATCTTTTCAGGCTTTTCATGTATTGCAACACTGCTTCATGCTCCTCCTATTTTTCAGACCGTTTCATGCTCCTCATATTTTTGACATCTTTTGAAGCTCTTCATATATTTCACACCTTTTCAGGCTCTTCATGTTTTTCAACACCACTTCCTGCTCCTCCTATTTTTCAGACCGTTTCATGGTCATCTCATTTTGGACACCTTTTGAAGCTCTTCATATTCTTCATACGTTTTCATGCTCTTTATGTTTTTCAAAACCGCTTCATGCTCCTCCTATTTTTCAGACCATTTCATGCCACTCATATTTTTGACACTTTTTGAAGCTCCTCATATGTTTCACACATTTTGAAGCTCTTCATATATTTCACACCATTTCAGCATCTTCATGTTTTTCAACACCACTTCATGCTCCTCCTTTTTTTCAGACCGTCTCATGCTCCTCATATTTTTCACACTTTTGAAGCTCTTCATATTTTTCACACCTTTTAAGGCTCTTCATGTTTTTCACCACCGCTTCCTGCTCCTCCTATTTTTCAGATCGTTTCATGCTCCTCCTATTTTCCGACCGTTTCTTGCTCCTCATACTTTTGACACTTTTTGAAGCTCTTCATATTTTTCACACCTTTTCTGGCTCTTCATGTTTTTGAACACAGCTTCATGCTCCTCCAATTTTTCACACCGTTTCATGCTCGTCATATTTTTCACACCTTTTAAAGCTCTTCATATATTTCTCACCTTTTCATGCTCTTCATGTTTTTCAGCACCAGTTCATGCTCCTCCTATTTTTCAGACCGTTTCATGCTCATCTCATTTTTTACACCTTTTGAAGCTCTTCATATTTTGCACACCTTTTCAGGCACTTCATGTTTTTCAGCTCCACTTCATGCTCCTCCTATTTTTCAGACCGTTTCATGCTGCTCTCATTTTTTACACCTTTTGAAGCTCTTCATATTTTTCACACCTTTTCAGGCTCTTCATGTTTTTCACCACCGCTTCCTGCTCCTCCTATTTTTCAGACTGTTTCATGCGCCTCATATTTTTGACACCTTTTGAAGCTCTTCGTTTATTTCACACCTTTTCATGCTCTTTATGTTTTCAACACCGTTTCATGCTCCTCCTATTTTTCAGATCGTTTCATGCTCCTCCTATTTTTCAAACCGTTTCATGCTCATCTCATTTTTGACACCTTCTGAAGCTCTTCATATTTTTCACACCTTTTGAATCTCTTCATATTTTTCAAACCTTTTGAAGCTCTTCATATTATTCACACGTTTTCAGTCTCTTCATGTTTTTCAACACCGCTTCATGCTCCTCCTATTTTTCAGACAGTTTCATGCTCCTCATATTTTTGACACATTTTGAGGCTCTTCATATAATTCACACCTTTTCAGGCCCTTCATATTTTGAACACCGTTTCATGCTACTCGTATTTTTCAGACCGTTTCATGCTCCTCATATTTTGACACCTTTTGAAGGTCTTCATATTTTTCACACCTTTTCAGGCTCTTCATGTTTTTGAACACCGCTTTATGTTCTTCCTATTTTTCAGACCGTTTCATGCTCGTTATATTTTTGACACCTTTTCAGGCTCTTCAGGTTTTTGAACACCGCTTCAAGCTCTTCCTATTTTTCAGACCATTTCATGCTCTTCATATTTTTGACACATTTTGAAGCTCTTCATATTCTTCACACCTTTTCAGGCTCTTCATGTTTTTCAACACCACTTTATGCTCCTCCTCTTTTTCAGACCGTTTCATGCTTCTCATATTTTTGACACCTTTTGAAGCTCTTCATATTTTTCACATCTTTTCAGGCTTTTCATGTATTGCAACACTGCTTCATGCTCCTCCTATTTTTCAGACCGTTTCATGCTCCTCATATTTTTGACATCTTTTGAAGCTCTTCATATATTTCACACCTTTTCAGGCTCTTCATGTTTTTCAACACCACTTCCTGCTCCTCCTATTTTTCAGACCGTTTCATGGTCATCTCATTTTGGACACCTTTTGAAGCTCTTCATATTCTTCATACGTTTTCATGCTCTTTATGTTTTTCAAAACCGCTTCATGCTCCTCCTATTTTTCAGACCATTTCATGCCACTCATATTTTTGACACTTTTTGAAGCTCCTCATATGTTTCACACATTTTGAAGCTCTTCATATATTTCACACCATTTCAGCATCTTCATGTTTTTCAACACCACTTCATGCTCCTCCTTTTTTTCAGACCGTCTCATGCTCCTCATATTTTTCACACTTTTGAAGCTCTTCATATTTTTCACACCTTTTAAGGCTCTTCATGTTTTTCACCACCGCTTCCTGCTCCTCCTATTTTTCAGACCGTTTCATGCGCCTCATATTTTTGACACCTTTTGAAGCTCTTCGTTTATTTCACACCTTTTCATGCTCTTTATGTTTTCAACACCGTTTCATGCTCCTCCTATTTTTCAGATCGTTTCATGCTCCTCCTATTTTTCAAACCGTTTCATGCTCATCTCATTTTGACACCTTCTGAAGCTCTTCATATTTTTCACACCTTTTGAATCTCTTCATATTTTTCAAACCTTTTGAAGCTCTTCATATTATTCACACGTTTTAAGTCTCTTCATATTTTTCAACACCGCTTCATGCTCCTCCTATTTTTCAGACAGTTTCATGCTCCTCATATTTTTGACACATTTTGAGGCTCTTCATATAATTCACACCTTTTCAGGCCCTTCATATTTTGAACACCGTTTCATGCTCCTCGTATTTTTCAGACCGTTTCATGCTCCTCATATTTTTGACACCTTTTGAAAGTCTTCATATTTTTCACACCTTTTCAGGCTCTTCATGTTTTTCAACACCAGTTCATGCTCCTCCTATTTTTCAGACTGTTTCATGCTCCTCATGTATTTCACACCTTTTGAAGCTCTTCATATTTTTCACACCTTTTCAGGCTCTTCATGTTCTTGATCAGCATTTCATGCTCCTTCTATTTTTCAGACCGTTTCATGCTCCTCATATTTTTGACACCTTTTGAATCTCTTCATATTTTTCACACATTTTCAGGGTCTTCATGTTTTGAACACCGCTTCATGCTCCTCCTATTTTTCAGACCGTTTCATGCTCCTCATATTTTTGTCACCCTATGAAGCTCTTCATATTTTTCACACTTTTCAGGCTCTTCATGTTTTTCAACACCACTTCATGCTCCTCCTATTTTTCAGACATTTTCATGCTCCTCCTAATTTTCAGACCCTTTCATGTCCTCATAATTTTGACACTTTTTCAAGCTCCTCATATTTTTCACACGTTATGAAGGTCTTCATATATTTCACAACATTTCAGGCTCTTCATGTTTTTCAACACCACTTCATGCTCCTCCTATTTTTCAGAGAGTTTCATGCTCCTCATGTATTTCACACCTTTTGAAGCTCTTCATATTTTTCACACCTTTTCAGGCTCTTCATATTTTTCAACACTACTTCTTGCTCCTCCAATTTTTCAGACCGTTTCATGCTCATCTAATTTTTGACACCTTTTGTAGCTATGCGTATTTTTCACAACTTTTCAGGCTCTTCATGTTTTTGAACACCACTGCATGCTTCTCCTATTTTTCAGACAGTATCATGCTATTCATATTTTTCACACCTTTTGAAGCTCTTCATTTATTTCACACCTTTTCAGGCTCTTCATATTTTTGAACACCGCTTCATGCTCCTCCTATTTCTCAGACCATTTCATGCTGCTCATGTATTTCACACCTTTTGAAGCTCTTCATATTTTGCACACATTTTCAGGCTTTTCATGTTTTTCACAACCACTTCATGCTGCTCCTATTTTTCAGACCGTTTCATGCACATCTCATTTTTGACACCTTTTGAAGCTCTTCATATTTTTCACACCATTTTCAGGCTCTTCATGTTTTTCAACACCGCTTTATGATCCTCCTATTTTTCAGACCGTTTCATATTCCTCATATTTTTGAGACATTTTGAAGCTCTTCATATTTTCCCACGTTTTCAAGCTCTTTATGGTTTTCAACACCACTTGATGCTCCTCCTATTTTTCATACCGTTTCATGGTCCTCATATTTTTCACACCTTTTGAAATTCTTCATATTTTTCACACATTTTCAGGCTTTTCATGTTTTTCAAAACCGCTTCATGCTTCTCCTATTTTTCAGACCGTTTCATGCTCCTTATAATTTTTACACATTTTGTAGCTCTTCATATTTTTCACCCCTTTTCAGGCTCTTTCTGTTTTTGAACACCACTTCATGCTCCCCCTTATTTTTCAGACCGTATCATGCTCCTCATATTTTTGACAACTTTTGAAGCTCTTCATAATTTTCACACCTTTTCAAGCTCTTCTTGGTTTTGAACAACGCTTCATGCTCCTCCTATTTTTCAGACCGTTTCAAACTCCTCATATTTTTGACACCTTTTGAAGCTATTCACATTTTCCCACCTTTTCAGGCTCTTCATGTTTTTGAACACCGCTTCATGCTCCTCCTATTTCTCAGACCCTTTCATGCTCCTCATGTATTTCACACCTTTTGAAGCTCTTCATATTTTGCACACATTTTCAGGCTTTTCATGTTTTTCACAACCACTTCATGCTGCTCCTATTTTTCAGACCGTTTCATGCACATCTCATTTTTGACACCTTTTGAAGCTCTTCATATTTTTCACACCATTTTCAGGCTCTTCATGTTTTTCAACACCGCTTTATGATCCTCCTATTTTTCAGACCGTTTCATATTCCTCATATTTTTGAGACATTTTGAAGCTCTTCATATTTTCCCACGTTTTCAAGCTCTTTATTGTTTTCAACACCACTTGATGCTCCTCCTATTTTTCATACCGTTTCATGGTCCTCATATTTTTCACACCTTTTGAAATTCTTCATATTTTTCACACATTTTCAGGCTTTTTTTTTTTCAAAACCGCTTCATGCTTCTCCTATTTTTCAGACCGTTTCATGCTCCTCATGTATTTCACACCTTTTGAAGCTCTTCGTATTTTTCACACCTTTTCAGGATCTTCATGTTTTTGAACACCGCTTCATGCCCCTCCTATTTTTCCGACCGTTTCATTCTCCTCATATTTTTGATACCTTTTGAAGCTCTTCATATATTTCACACCTTTTCAGGCTCTTCATGTTTTTAACACCATTTCATGCTCTCCTATTTTTTAGACCATTTCCTGCTCATCGATTTTTGACACTTTGAAGGTCTTCATATTTTTCACACCTTTTGAAGCTCTTAATATTTTTCACACGTTTTCAGGCTCTTCACGTTTTTCAACACCGCTTCATGCTCCTCCTATTTTTCAGACCGTTTCATGCTCCTCATATTTTTGACACCTTTTGGAGATCTTCATATTTTACCCACCTTTTCAGGCTCTTCATGTTTTTCAAAACCGCTTCATGCTCCTCCTATTTTTCAGACCATTTCATGCCACTCATATTTTTGACACTTTTTGAAGCTCCTCATATGTTTCACACATTTTGAAGCTCTTCATATATTTCACACCATTTCAGCATCTTCATGTTTTTCAACACCACTTCATGCTCCTCCTTTTTTTCAGACCGTCTCATGCTCCTCATATTTTTCACACTTTTGAAGCTCTTCATATTTTTCACACCTTTTAAGGCTCTTCATGTTTTTCACCACCGCTTCCTGCTCCTCCTATTTTTCAGACCGTTTCATGCGCCTCATATTTTTGACACCTTTTGAAGCTCTTCGTTTATTTCACACCTTTTCATGCTCTTTATGTTTTCAACACCGTTTCATGCTCCTCCTATTTTTCAGATCGTTTCATGCTCCTCCTATTTTTCAAACCGTTTCATGCTCATCTCATTTTTGACACCTTCTGAAGCTCTTCATATTTTTCACACCTTTTGAATCTCTTCATATTTTTCAAACCTTTTGAAGCTCTTCATATTATTCACACGTTTTAAGTCTCTTCATATTTTTCAACACCGCTTCATGCTCCTCCTATTTTTCAGACAGTTTCATGCTCCTCATATTTTTGACACATTTTGAGGCTCTTCATATAATTCACACCTTTTCAGGCCCTTCATATTTTGAACACCGTTTCATGCTCCTCGTATTTTTCAGACCGTTTCATGCTCCTCATATTTTTGACACCTTTTGAAAGTCTTCATATTTTTCACACCTTTTCAGGCTCTTCATGTTTTTCAACACCAGTTCATGCTCCTCCTATTTTTCAGACTGTTTCATGCTCCTCATGTATTTCACACCTTTTGAAGCTCTTCATATTTTTCACACCTTTTCAGGCTCTTCATGTTCTTGATCAGCATTTCATGCTCCTTCTATTTTTCAGACCGTTTCATGCTCCTCATATTTTTGACACCTTTTGAATCTCTTCATATTTTTCACACATTTTCAGGGTCTTCATGTTTTGAACACCGCTTCATGCTCCTCCTATTTTTCAGACCGTTTCATGCTCCTCATATTTTTGTCACCCTATGAAGCTCTTCATATTTTTCACACTTTTCAGGCTCTTCATGTTTTTCAACACCACTTCATGCTCCTCCTATTTTTCAGACATTTTCATGCTCCTCCTAATTTTCAGACCCTTTCATGTCCTCATAATTTTGACACTTTTTCAAGCTCCTCATATTTTTCACACGTTATGAAGGTCTTCATATATTTCACAACATTTCAGGCTCTTCATGTTTTTCAACACCACTTCATGCTCCTCCTATTTTTCAGAGAGTTTCATGCTCCTCATGTATTTCACACCTTTTGAAGCTCTTCATATTTTTCACACCTTTTCAGGCTCTTCATATTTTTCAACACTACTTCTTGCTCCTCCAATTTTTCAGACCGTTTCATGCTCATCTAATTTTTGACACCTTTTGTAGCTATGCGTATTTTTCACAACTTTTCAGGCTCTTCATGTTTTTGAACACCACTGCATGCTTCTCCTATTTTTCAGACAGTATCATGCTATTCATATTTTTCACACCTTTTGAAGCTCTTCATTTATTTCACACCTTTTCAGGCTCTTCATATTTTTGAACACCGCTTCATGCTCCTCCTATTTCTCAGACCATTTCATGCTGCTCATGTATTTCACACCTTTTGAAGCTCTTCATATTTTGCACACATTTTCAGGCTTTTCATGTTTTTCACAACCACTTCATGCTGCTCCTATTTTTCAGACTGTTTCATGCACATCTCATTTTTGACACCTTTTGAAGCTCTTCATATTTTTCACACCATTCTCAGGCTCTTCATGTTTTTCAACACCGCTTTATGATCCTCCTATTTTTCAGACCGTTTCATATTCCTCATATTTTTGAGACATTTTGAAGCTCTTCATATTTTCCCACGTTTTCAAGCTCTTTATGGTTTTCAACACCACTTGATGCTCCTCCTATTTTTCATACCGTTTCATGGTCCTCATATTTTTCACACCTTTTGAAATTCTTCATATTTTTCACACATTTTCAGGCTTTTCATGTTTTTCAAAACCGCTTCATGCTTCTCCTATTTTTCAGACCGTTTCATGCTCCTTATAATTTTTACACATTTTGTAGCTCTTCATATTTTTCACCCCTTTTCAGGCTCTTTCTGTTTTTGAACACCACTTCATGCTCCCCCTTATTTTTCAGACCGTATCATGCTCCTCATATTTTTGACAACTTTTGAAGCTCTTCATAATTTTCACACCTTTTCAAGCTCTTCTTGGTTTTGAACAACGCTTCATGCTCCTCCTATTTTTCAGACCGTTTCAAACTCCTCATATTTTTGACACCTTTTGAAGCTATTCACATTTTCCCACCTTTTCAGGCTCTTCATGTTTTTGAACACCGCTTCATGCTCCTCCTATTTCTCAGACCATTTCATGCTCCTCATGTATTTCACACCTTTTGAAGCTCTTCATATTTTGCACACATTTTCAGGCTTTTCATGTTTTTCACAACCACTTCATGCTGCTCCTATTTTTCAGACCGTTTCATGCACATCTCATTTTTGACACCTTTTGAAGCTCTTCATATTTTTCACACCATTTTCAGGCTCTTCATGTTTTTCAACACCGCTTTATGATCCTCCTATTTTTCAGACCGTTTCATATTCCTCATATTTTTGAGACATTTTGAAGCTCTTCATATTTTCCCACGTTTTCAAGCTCTTTATTGTTTTCAACACCACTTGATGCTCCTCCTATTTTTCATACCGTTTCATGGTCCTCATATTTTTCACACCTTTTGAAATTCTTCATATTTTTCACACATTTTCAGGCTTTTTTTTTTTCAAAACCGCTTCATGCTTCTCCTATTTTTCAGACCGTTTCATGCTCCTCATGTATTTCACACCTTTTGAAGCTCTTCGTATTTTTCACACCTTTTCAGGATCTTCATGTTTTTGAACACCGCTTCATGCCCCTCCTATTTTTCCGACCGTTTCATTCTCCTCATATTTTTGATACCTTTTGAAGCTCTTCATATATTTCACACCTTTTCAGGCTCTTCATGTTTTTAACACCATTTCATGCTCTCCTATTTTTTAGACCATTTCCTGCTCATCGATTTTTGACACTTTGAAGGTCTTCATATTTTTCACACCTTTTGAAGCTCTTAATATTTTTCACACGTTTTCAGGCTCTTCACGTTTTTCAACACCGCTTCATGCTCCTCCTATTTTTCAGACCGTTTCATGCTCCTCATATATTTGACACGTTTTGAAGCTCTTCATATTTTTCACCACTTTTCAGTCTCTTCATGTTTTTGAACACCGTTTCATGCTCTTCCAATTTGTCAAACCGTTTCATGCTCCTCATATTTTTGACACCTTTTGAAGCTCTTCATATTTTTGACATCTTTTCAGGCTCTTCATGTTTTTGAACACCACCTCTTGCTCCTTATTTTTTGCAGATCTTTTCATACTCCTCATATTTTTGACACCTTTTGAAGCTCTTCATATTTCTCACACCTTTTCAGGCTCTTCATGTTTTTCAGCACCGATTCATGCTGCTCCTATTTTTCAGACCGTTTCATGCTCATCTCTTTTTTGACACCTTTTGAAGCTTTGCATATTTTTCACAACTTTTCAGGCTCTTCATGTATTTGAACACCGCTTCAGGCTAATCCTATTTTTCAAAACATATCATGTTCATCATATTTTTCACACTTTTGAGGCTCTTCATATTTTTCACACCTTTTCATGGTCTTCATGTTTTTGAACACCATTTCATGCTCCTCCTATTTTGCAGACGGTTTCATGCTCCTCATATTTTTACACCTTTTCAAGCTCTTCATATATTTCACACCTTTTCAGGCTCTTCATGTTTTGAACACCGCTTCATGCTCCTCCTATTTTTCAGACCGTTTCAGGCTCATCTCATTTTTTACACCTTTTGAAGCTCTTCATATTTTGCACACCTTTCCAGGCTCTTCATGTTTTTCAGCTCCACTTCATGCTCCTCCTATTTTTCAGACCGTTTCATGCTCCTCATATTTTTCACACCGTGTGAAGCTCTTCATATTTTTCAAACCTTTTCAGGCTCTTCATGTTTTTCAGCACCGCTTCATGCTCCTCCTATTTTTCAGACCGTTTCATGCTCATCTCATTTTTTACACTTTTTGAAGCTCTTCATATTTTTCACACCTTTTCTGGCTCTTCATGTTTTTGAACATAGCTTCATACTCCTCCTATTTTTCAGACAGTTTCATTCTTCTCATGTTTTTGAAACCTGTTGAAGCTCTTCACATTTTTCACACCTTTTCAGGCTCTTCACGATTTTCAACACCGCTTCATGATCCTCCTATTTTTCAGACCGTTTCATGCTCTTCTTATTTTTGAGACTGTTTCAGGCTCCTCATATTTTTGACAGGTTTGAAGCTCTTCATATTTTTCACACCTTTTCAGGGTCTTCATGTTTTTCAACACCGCTTCATGCTCCTCCTATTTTACAGACCGTTTCATGCTCCTCTCATTATTCATACCTTTTGAAGCTCTTCTTATTTTTCACACCTTTTCAGGCTCTTCATGTTTTTGAACACCGCTTCATGCTCCTCCTATTTATCAGACCGTTTCATGTTACTCTTATTTTTCAGACCGTTTCAAGCTCCTCATATATTTGACACCTTTTGAAGCTCTTCATATTTTTCACAGCTTTTCAGGATCTTCATGTTTTTCAACACTGTTTCATGCTCCTCCTATTTTTCAGACCGTTTCATGCTCCTCCTATTTTTCAGACCGTTTCATGCTCCTCATGTATTTCACACCTTTTGAAGCTCTTCATATTTTTCACATCTTTTGAAGCTCTTCATATTTTTCACACATTTTCAGGCTCTTCATGTTTTTCAACACCGCTTCTTGCTCCTCCTATTTTTCAGACCGTTTCATGCTCCTCATATTTTTGACACGTTTTGAAGCTCTTCATATTTTTCACACCTTTTCAGGCTCTTCATGTTTTTGAACACCATTTCATGCTCCGCCTATTTTTCAGACCGTTTCATTCTCCTCATATTTTTGACACCTTTTGAAGCTCTTCATATTTTTCACACCTTTTGAAGCTCTTCATATTGTTCACACCTTTTCAGGCTGTTCATGTTTTTCAACACCGCTTCATGCTCCTGCTATTTTTCAGACCGTTTCATACTCCTCATATTTTTGACATTTTTTAAGGCTCTTCATATTTTTCACACCTTTTCAGGCTCTTCATGTTTTTCAACACAGCTTCATGCTCCTCCTATTTTTCAGACCGTTTCATTCTCCTCAAGTTTTTGACACCTGTTGAAGCTCTTCACATTTTTCACACCTTTTCAGGCTCTTCACGATTTTCAACACCGCTTCATGATCCTCCTCTTTTTCAGAAAGTTTCATGCTCCTCATATTTTTGAAACCTTTTGACGCTGTTCATATTTTTCTCACATTTTCTGGCTCTTCCTGTTTTTCAACACCATTTCATGCTCCTCTTATTTTTCAGACCGTTTCATGTTGCTCCTATTTTTCAGACCGTTTCATGATCCTAATATTTTTGAAACCTTTTGAAGCTCTTCATATTTTCACACCTTTTCAAGCTCTTCAAGATTTTCAACATCGCTTCATGCTCCTCCTTTTTTTCAGACCGTTTCATGCTCATCTCATTTTTGACAGCTTTTGAAGCTCTTCATATTTTTCACACCTTTTCAGGCTCTTCATGTTTTTGAACACCGCTTCATGCTCCTCCTTTTTTTCAGACCGTTTCTTTCTCCTCTTATATTTGACACTTTTTGAAGCTCTTCATATTTTTCACACCTTTTCAGGCTCTTCATGTTTTTCAACACCGATCCAAGCTCCTCCTATTTTTCAGACCGTTTCATGCTCCTCATATTTTTCACACCTTTTGAAGCTCTTCATATTTTTCACACCTTTTCAGGCTCTTCAGGTTTTTCAGCTCCACTTCATGCTCCTCCTATATTTCAGACCGTTTCATGCTGCTCAAATTTTCTACACCTTTTCAAGCTCTTCATATTTTTCACACCTTTTCAGGCTCTTCATGTTTTTGAACACAACTTCATGCTCCTCCTATTTTTCAGATCGTTTCATGCTCCTCCTATTTTCCGACCGTTTCTTGCTCCTCATACTTTTGACACTTTTTGAAGCTCTTCATATTTTTCACACCTTTTCTGGCTCTTCATGTTTTTGAATACAGCTTCATGCTCCTCCAATTTTTCAGACCGTTTCATGCTCGTCATATTTTTCACACCTTTTAAAGCTCTTCATATTTTTCTCACCTTTTCATGCTCTTCATGTTTTTCAGCACCAGTTCATGCTCCTCCTATTTTTCAGACCGTTTCATGCTCATCTCATTTTTTACACCTTTTGAAGCTCTTCATATTGTCCACACCTTTTCAGGCACTTCATGTTTTTCAGCTCCACTTCATGCTCCTCCTATTTTTCAGACCGTTTCATGCTGCTCTCATTTTTTACACCTTTTGAAGCTCTTCATATTTTTCACACCTTTTCAGGCTCTTCATGTTTTTCAACACAGCTTCATGCTCCTCCTATTTTTCAGATCGTTTCATGCTACTCCTATTTTTCAGACCTTTTCTTGCTCCTCATATTTTTGACACTTTTTGAAGCTCTTCATATTTTTCACACCTTGTCTGGCTCTTCATGTTTTTCAACACAGCTTCATGCTCCTCCTATTTTTCAGACCGTTTCATTCTCCACAAGTTTTTGACACCTGTTGAAGCTCTTCACATTTTTCACACCATTTCAGGCTCTTCACGATTTTCAACACCGCTTCATGATCCTCCTATTTTTTCAGTCCGTTTCATGCTCTTCCTATTTTTCAGACCGTTTCATGCTCCTCATATTTTTCAGACCGTTTCCTTCTCCTCATATATTTGACACATTTTGAAGCTCTTCCTATTTTTCCACACCTTTTCAGGCTCTTCATTTTTTTCCACACCGTTTAATGCTCCTCCTATTTTTCAGACCGTTTCATGCTCATCTAATTTTTGAGACCTTTTGAAGCTCTTCATATTTTTCACATTTTTGAAGCTCTTCATATTTTTCACAACTTTTCAGCCTCTTCATGATTTTCAACACCGCTTAATGCTCCTCCTATTTTTCAGACCGTTTCATGCTCATCTCATTTTTTACACCTTTTGAAGCTCTTCATAATTTTCACACCTTTTCAGGCTCTTCATATTTTTCGCACCTTTTCAGGCTCTTCATGTTGTTGAACAGAGCTTCATGCTCCTCCTATTTTTCAGACCGTTTAATGCTCCTCATAATTTTGACACCTTTTTAAGCTCTTCATATTTTTCACCCCTTTTCAGGCTCTTCATGTTTTTGAACACAGCTTCATGCTCCTCCTATTTTTCAGACCGTTTCATGCTCCTCCTATTTTCTGACCGTTTCTTGCTCCTCATATTTTTGACACTTTTTGAAGGTCTTCATATTTTTCACACCTTTTCAGGCTCTTCATGTTTTTGAACAGAGCTTCATGCTCCTCCTATTTTTCAGATCGTTTCATGCTCCTCCTATTTTCTGACCGTTTCTTGCTCCTCATATTTTTGACACTTTTTGAAGGTCTTCATATTTTTCACACCTTTTCTGGCTCTTCATGTTTTTGAACACAGCTTCATGCTCCTCCTATTTTTCAGACCGTTTCATGTTCGTCATATTTTTCACACCTTTTAAAGCTCTTCATATTTTTCACACCTTTTCAGGCTCTTCATGTTTTTCAGCACCAGTTCATGCTCCTCCTATTTTTCAGACCGTTTCATGCTCATCTCATTTTTTACACCTTTTGAAGCTCTTCATTTTTTGCACACCTTTTCAGGCACTTCATGTTTCTCAGCTCCACTTCATGCTCCTCCTATTTTTCAGACCGTTTCATGCTGCTCTCATTTTTTACCCCTTTTGAAGCTCTTCATATTTTTCACACCTTTTCAGGCTCTTCATGTTTTTGAACACCGTTTCATGCTCCGCCTATTTTTCAGACCGTTTCATTCTCCTCATATTTTTGACACCTTTTGAAGCTCTTCATATTTTTCACACCTTTTGAAGCTCTTCATATTTTTCACACCTTTTCAGGCTCTTCATGTTTTTGAACACCGCTTCAAGCTCCTCCTATTTTTCAGACCATTTCATGCTCTTCATATTTTTGACACATTTTGAAGCTCTTCATATTTTTCACACCTTTTCAGGCTCTTCATGTTTTTGAACACGGTTTCATGATCCTCCTATTTTTCAGAAAGTTTCATGCTCCTCATATTTTTGACACCTTTTAAACCTCTTCATATTTTTCACACCTTTTCAGGCTCTTCATGTTTTTCAACACCGGTTCATGCTCCTCCTCTTTTTCAGAAAGTTTCCTGCTCCTCATATTTTTGAAACCTTTTGAAGCTCTTCATATATTTCTCACATTTTCAGTCTCTTCCTGTTTTTCAACACCATTTCATGCTCCTCTTATTTTTCAGACCGTTTGATGTTGCTCCTATTTTTCAGACCGTTTCATGATCCTCATATTTTTGAAACCTTTTGAAGCTCTTCATATTTTTCACACCTTTTCAATCTCTTCAAGATTTTCAACAACGCATCATGCTCCTCCTTTTTTTCAGACCATTTCATGCTCATCTCATTTTTGACAGCTTTTGAAGCTCTTCATATTTTTCACACCTTTTCAGGCTCTTCATGTTTTTGAACACCGCTTCAGGCTCCTCCTTTTTTTCAGACCGTTTCTTTCTCCTCATATATTTGACACTTTTTGAAGCTCTTCATATTTTTCACAACTTTTCAGGCTCTTCATGTTTTTGAACACCGATCCATGCTCCTCCTATTTTTCAGACCGTTTCATGCTCCTCATATTTTTCACACCTTTTGAAGCTCTTCATATTTTTCACACCTTTTCAGGCTCTTCAGGTTTTTCAGCTCCACTTCATGCTCCTCCTATTTTTCACACCGTTTCATGCTGCTCAAATTTTTTACAAATTTTGAAGCTCTTCATATTTTTCACACCTTTTCAGGCTCTTCATGTTTTGGAAAACAGCTTCATGCTCCTCCAATTTTTCAGAACGTTTCATGCTCGTCATATTTTTCACACCTTTTAAATCTCTTCATGTTTTTCACACCTTTTCAGGCTCTTCATGTTGTTCAGCACAAGTTCATGCTCCTCCTATTTTTCAGACCGTTTTATGCTCATCTCATTTTTTACACCTTTTGAAGCTCTTCATATTTTGCACACCTTTTCAGGCACTTCATGTTTTTCAGCTCCACTTCATGCTCCTCCTATTTTTCAGACCGTTTCATGCTGCTCTCATTTTTTACACCTTTTGAAGCTCTTCATATTTTTCACACCTTTTCAGGCTCTTCATGTTTTTCAACACAGCTTCATGCTCCTCCTATTTTTCAGATCGTTTCATGCTACTCCTATTTTTCAGACCGTTTCTTGCTCCTCATATTTTTGACACTTTTTGAAGCTCTTCATATTTTTCACACCTTGTCTGGCTCATCATGTTTTTGAACACAGCTTCATGCTCCTCCTATTTTTCAGACCGTTTCATTCTCCTCAAGTTTTTGACACCTGTTGAAGCTCTTCACATTTTTCACACCATTTCAGGCTCTTCACGATTTTCAACACCGCTTCATGATCCTCCTATTTTTCAGACCGTTTCATGCTCTTCCTATTTTTCAGACCGTTTCATGCTCCTCCTATTTTTCAGACCGTTTCATTCTCCTCATATATTTGATACATTTTGAAGCTCTTCATATTTTTCACATTTTTGAAGCTCTTCATATTTTTCACACCTTTTCAGGCTCTTCATGATTTTCAACACCGCTTAATGCTCCTCCTATTTTTCAGACCGTTTCATGCTCATCTCATTTTTGACACCTTTTGAAGCTCTTCATAATTTTCACACCTTTTCAGGCTCTTCATATTTTTCGCACCTTTTCAGTCTCTTCATGTTGTTGAACACAGCTTCATGCTCCTATTTTTCAGACCGTTTAATGGTCCTCATAATTTTGACACCTTTTTAAGCTCTTCACATTTTTCACCCATTTTCAGGCTCTTCATGTTTTTGAACACCGCTTCATGCTCCTTCTATTTTTCAAACCGTTTCATGCTCATCTAATTTGACAGCTTTTGAAGCTCTTCATATTTTTCACACCTTTTGAAGCTCTTCATATTGTTCACACATTTTCAGGCTCTTCATGTTTTTCAACACCGCTTCTAGATCCTCCTATTTTTCAGACCGTTTCATGCTCCTCATAATTTGACACGTTTTGAAGCTCTTCATATTTTTCACACCTTTTCAGGCTCTTCATGTTTTTGAACACCGTTTCATGCTCCGCCTATTTTTCAGACCGTTTCATTCTCCTCATATTTTTGACACCTTTTGAAGCTCTTCATATTTTTCACACCTTTTGAAGCTCTTCATATTTTTCACACCTTTTCAGGCTCTTCATGTTTTTCAACACCGCTTCATGCTCCTGCTATTTTACAGACCATTTCATACTCCTCATATTTTTGACATTTTTTAAGGCTCTTCATATTTTTCACACCTTTTCAGGCTCTTCATGTTTTTGAACACGGTTTCATGATCCTCCTATTTTTCAGAAAGTTTCATGCTCCTCATATTTTTGACACCTTTTAAACCTCTTCATATTTTTCACACCTTTTCAGGCTCTTCATGTTTTTCAACACCGGTTCATGCTCCTCCTATTTTTCAGAAAGTTTCATGCTCCTCATATTTTTGAAACCTTTTGAAGCTGTTCATATTTTTCTCACATTTTCAGGCTCTTCATGTTTTTGAACACCGTTTCATGCTCGTCCTATTTTTCAAATCGTTTCATGCTCCTAATATATTTCACAACTTTTGAAGCTCTTCATATTTTTCACACCTTTTCAGGCTCTTCATGTTTTTCAACACCGCTTCATGATCCTCCTATTTTTCAGAAAGTTTCATGCTCCTCATATTTTTGAAACCTTTTAAACGTCTTCATATTTTTCACACCTTTTCAGGTTCTTCATGTTTTTCAAAACCATTTCATGCTCCTCTTATTTTTAAGACCATTTCATGTTGCTCCTATTTTTCAGACCGTTTCATGATCCTCATATTTTTGAAACCTTTTGAAGCTCTTCATATTTTTAATAACTTTTCAAGCTCTTCCAGATTTTCAACAACGCTTCATGCTCCTGCTTTTTTTCAGACCGTTTCATGCTCATCTCATTTTTGACAGCTTTTGAAGCTCTTCATATTTTTCACACCTTTTCAGGCTCTTCATGTTTTTGAACACCACTTCATCCTCCTCCTTTTTTTCAGACCTTTTCTTTCTCCTCATATATTTGACACTTTTTGAAGCTCTTCATATTTTTCACACCTATTCAGGCTCTTCATGTTTTTCAGCACCAGTTCATGCTCCTCCTATTTTTCAGAATGTTTCATGCTCCTCATATTTTTCACACCTTTTGAAGCTCTTCATATTTTTCACACCTTTTCAGGCTCTTCATGTTTTTCAGCACCAGTTCATGCTCCTCCTATTTTTCAGACCGTTTCATGCTCATCTCTTTTTTTACACCTTTTGAAGCTCTTCATATTTTGCACACCTTTTCAGGCACTTCATGTTTTTCAGCTCCACTTCATGCTCCTCCTATTTTTCAGACCGTTTCATGCTGCTCAAATTTTTTACACCTTTTGAAGCTCTTCATATATTTCACACCTTTTCAGGCTCTTTATGTTTTTGAACGCCACTTCATGCTCCTCGTATGTTTCAGACCGTTTCATGCTCCTCATATTTTTGACACGTTTTGGGGCTCTCATATTTTTCACACCATTTCCAGGCTCTTCATATTTTTGAACACCGTTTCATGCTCCTCCTATTTTTCAGAACGTTTCATGCTCCTCATATTTTTCACACCTTTTGAAGCTCTTCATATTTTTCGCACCTTCTCAGGTGCTTCATGTATTTGAGCACAGATTCATGCTCCTCCTATATTTCAGACCGTTTCATGCTCCTCCTATATTTCAGACTGTTTCATGCACGTCTTATTATTGACACCTTTTGAAGCTCTTCATATTTTTCACAACTTTTCAGGCTCTTCATGTTTTTGAACACCGTTTCATGCTCCTCCTATTTTTCAGAACGTTTCATGCTCCTCATATTTTTGACACGTTTTGGGCTCTTCATATTTTTCACACCATTCCAGGCTCTTCATATTTTTGAACACCGTTTCATACTCCTCCTATTTTTCAGACCGTTTCATGCTCCTCATATTTTTGACACCTTTTGAATCTCTTCATATTTTTCATACCTTTTCAGGCTCTCCATATTTTTGAACACCGCTTCATGCTCCTCCTATTTTTGAGACCGTTTCATGCTCCTCATATTTTTGACACCTTTTGAAGCTCTTAATATTTGTCACACCTTTTCAGGCTCTTCATGTTTTTGAACATCGCTTTATCCTCCTCCTATTTTTCAGACCGTTCCCTGCTCTTCATATTTTTCAAACCTTTTGAAGCTCTTCATATTTTTCACACCTTTTCAGGCTCTTCATATTTTTAAACACCGCTTCATGCTCCTTCTTTTTTTCAGACCGTTTCATGTTCCTCATATTTTTGACACCTTTTGAAGCTCTTCATATTTTTCATACCTTTTCAGGCTCTCCATATTTTTGAACACCGCTTCATGCTCCTCCTATTTTTGAGACCGTTTCATGCTCCTCATATTTTTGACACCTTTTGAAGCTCTTCATATTTGTCACACCTTTTCAGGCTCTTCATGTTTTTGAACTCGGCCTTATCTTCCTCCTATTTTTCAGACCGTTCCATGCTCTTCATATTTTTCAAACCCTTTGAAGCTCTTCATATTTTTCACACCTTTTCAGGCTCTTCATGTTTTTAAACACCGCTTCATGCTCTTCCTATTTTTCAGACCATTTCATGCTCCTCATATTTTTCACACCTTTTGAAGCTCTTCATATTTTTCACACCTTTTCATGCTCTTCATTTTTTTCACACCGTTTCATGCTCCTCCTATTTTTCAGACCGTTTCATGCTCCTCATATTTTTCACACATCGTGAAGCTCTTTATATTTGTCACACCTTTTCAGGCTCTTCATGTTTTTTAACACCGCTTCATGCTCCTCCTATTTTTGAGATCGTTTTATGCTCCTCATATTTTTCACACCTTTTGAAGCTCTTCATATTTTTCACACCTTCTCAGGCGCTTCATGTATTTGAGCACAGATTCATGCTCCTCCTATATTTCAGACCGTTTCATGCTCCTCCTATTTTTCAGACTGTTTCATGCACGTCTTATTATTGACACCTTTTGAAACTCTTCATATTTTTCACCCCTTTTCAGGCTCTTCATGTTTTTGAACACCGCTTCATGCTCCTGCTATTTTTCAGACCGTTTCATGCTCATCTCATTTGACAGCTTTTGAAGCTCTTCATATTTTTCACACCTTTTGAAGCTCTTCATATTCTTCACACATTTTCAGGCTCTTCATGTTTTTCAACACCGCTTCTTGCTCCTCCTATTTTTCAGACCGTTTCATGTTCCTCATATTTTGACACGTTTTGAAGCTCTTCATGTTTTTCACACCTTTTCAGGCTCTTCATGTTTTTGAACACCGTTTCATGCTCCGCCTATTTTTCAGACCGTTTCATTCTCCTCATATTTTTGACACCTTTTGAAGCTCTTCATATTTTTCACACCTTTTGAAGCTCTTCATATTTTTCACACCTTTTCAGGCTCTTCATGTTTTTCAACACTGCTTCATAATCCCCCTATTTTTAAGACCGTTTCATGTTGCTCCTATTTTTCAGACCGTTTCATGATCCTCATATTTTTGAAAACTTTTGAAGCTCTTCATATTTTTCACACCTTTTCAAGCTCTTCAAGATTTTCAACAACGCTTCATGCTCCTGCTTTTTTTCAGACCGTTTCATGCTCATCTCATTTTTGACAGCTTTTGAAGCTCTTCATATTTTTCACACCTTTTGAAGCTCTTCACATTTTTCACACCTTTTCAGGCTCTTCAAGTTTTTGAACATCACTTCATGCTCCTCCTATTTTTCAGACCGTTTCTTTCTCCTCATATATTTGACACCTTTTAAAGCTCTTCATATTTTTCACACCTTTTCAGGCTCTTCATGTTTTCAGCACCAGTTCATGCTCCTCCTATTTTTCAGACCGTTTCATGCTCATCTCATTTTTTACACCTTTTGCAGCTCTTCATATTTTACGCACCTTTTCAGGCTCTTCATGTTTTTCAACACAGCTTCATGCTCCTCCTATTTTTCAGACCGTTTCATTCTCCTCAAGTTTTTGACACCTGTTGAAGCTCTTCACATTTTTCACACCATTTCAGGCTCTTCACGATTTTCAACACCGCTTCATGATCCTCCTATTTTTCAGACCGTTTCATGCTCTTCTTATTTTTCAGACCGTTTCATGCTCCTCCTATTTTTCAGACCGTTTCATTCTCCTCATATATTTGACACATTTTGAAGCTCCTCCTATTTTTCCACACCTTTTCTGGCTCTTCATGTTTCTCCATGCCGTTTAATGCTCCTCCTATTTTTCAGACCGTATCATGCTCATCTAATTTTTGACACCTTTTGAAGCTCTTCATATTTTTCACACCTTTTCAGCCTCTTCATATTTTTCGCACCTTTTCAGTCTCTTCATGTTGTTGAACACAGCTTCATGCTCTTCCTATTTTTCAGACCGTTTAATGCTCCTCATAATTTTGACACCTTTTGAAGCTCTTCATATTTTTCACACCTTTTCAGGCTCTTCATATTTTTCACACATTTTCAGGCTCTTCATGTTTTTCAACACCGCTTCTTGCTCCTCCTATTTTTCAGACCGTTTCATGCTCCTCATATTTTGACACGTTTTGACGCTCTTCATATTTTTCACACCTTTTTAGGCTCTTCATGTTTTTGAACACTGTTTCATGCTCCGCCTATTTTTCAGACCGTTTCATTCTCCTCATATTTTTGACACCTTTTGAAGCTCTTCATATTTTTCACACCTTTTGACGCTCTTCATATTTTTCACACCTTTTCAGGCTCTTCATGTTTTTCAACACCGGTTCATGCTCCTCCTCTTTTTCAGAAAGTTTCATGTTCCTCATATTTTTGAAACCTTTTGAAGCTCTTCATATTTTTCTCGCATTTTCAGGCTCTTCCTGTTTTTCAACACCATTTCATGCTCCTCTTATTTTTCAGACCGTTTCATGTTGCTCCTATTTTTCACACATCTTGAAGCTCTTTATATTTGTCACACCTTTTCAGGCTCTTCATGTTTTTTAACACCGCTTCATGCTCCTCCTATTTTTGAGATCATTTCATGGTCCTCATATTTTTCACACGTTTTGAAGCTCTTCATATTTTTCGCACCTTCTCAGGCGCTTCATGTATTTGAGCACAGATTCATGTTCCTCCTATTTTTCAGACCGTTTCATGCTCCTCATATTTTTCACACATCTTGAAGCTCTTCATATTTGTCACACCTTTTCAGGCTCTTCATGTTTTTTAACACCGCTTCATGCTCCTCCTATTTTTGAGATCGTTTCATGGTCCTCATATTTTTCACACCTTTTGAAGCTCTGCATATTTTTCGCACCTTCTCAGGCGCTTCATGTATTTGAGCACAGATTCATGTTCCTCCTATTTTTCGGACCGTTTCATGCTCCTCATATTTTTCACACATCTTGAAGCTCTTTATATTTGTCACACCTTTTCAGGCTCTTCATGTTTTTTAACACCGCTTCATGCTCCTCTTACTTTTGAGATCGTTTCATGGTCCTCATATTTTTCTCACCTTTTGAAGCTCTTCATATTTTTCGCACCTTCTCAGGCGCTTCATGTATTTGAGCACAGATTCATATTCCTCCTATTTTTCAGACCGTTTCATGCTCCTCATATTTTTGACACCTTTTGAAGCTCTTCATTTTTTTCACACCTTTTCAGGCTCTTCATGTTTTTGAACACTGCTTCATGCTCCTCCTATTTTTGAGACCGTTTCATGCTCCTCATATTTTTGACACCTTTTGACGCTCTTCATATTTTTCACACCTTTTCATGCACTTCATGTTTTTCACACCGTTTCATGCTCCTCCTATTTTTCAGACCGTTACATGCTCCTCATATTTTTCACACGTTTTGAAGCTCTTCATTTTTTTCACACCTTTTCAGGCTCTTCATGTTTTTGAACACCGCTTCATGCTCCT
Organism: Dama dama; assembly: GCF_033118175.1. Classification (NCBI taxonomy): domain Eukaryota; kingdom Metazoa; phylum Chordata; class Mammalia; order Artiodactyla; family Cervidae; genus Dama; species Dama dama. The sequence continues at coordinate 2,699,697 of NW_026870956.1, forward strand.
CATATTTTTGAGACCGTTTCATGCTCCTCATATTTTTGACACCTTTTGAAGCTCTTCATATTTTTCACACCTTTTCATGCTCTTCATGTTTTTCACACCGTTTCATGCTCCTCCTATATTTCAGACCGTTTCATGCTCCTCCTATTTTTCAGACTGTTTCATGCACATCTTATAATTTACACCTTTTGAAGCTTTTCATTTTTTTCACACCTTTTCAGGCTCTTCATGTTTTTCAACACCGCTTCATGCTCCTCCTATTTTTCAGACCATTTCATGCTCCTCATGTATTTCACACCTTTTGAAGCTCTTCATATTTTCCATATCTTTCAGGCTCTTCATGTTTTTAAAAACCGCTTCATGCTCCTCCTATTTTTCACACCGTTTCATGCTCCTCATATTTTTGACACGTTTTGGGCTCTTCATATTTTTCACACCATTCCAGACTCTTCATATTTTTGAACACCGTTTCATACTCCTCCTATTTTTCAGACCGTTTCCTGCTCCTCATATTTTTGACACCTTTTGAAGCTCTTCATATATTTCACACCTTTTCAGGCTCTTCATTTTCTTTAACACCGCTTCATGCTCCTCCTATTTTTCAGACAGTTTCATGCTCCTCATAATTTTCACACCTTTTGAAGCTTGACATAATTGCACAGCTTTTCAGGCTCTTCATGGTTTTGAATATCGCTTCATGCTCCTCCTATTTTTCAGACCGTTTCATGCTCCTTATATTTTTGACACCTTTGGAAGCTCTTCATATATTTCCCACTTTTTCAGGCTCATCATGGTTTTCAACACCACTTCATGCTCCTCCTATATTTCAGGCTGTTTCATGCTCATCTCATTTTTGACACCTTTTGAAGCTCTTCATATTTTTCACACCTTTAGAAGTTCTTCATATTTTTCACACGTTCTCAGCCTCTTCATGTTTTTCAACACCGCTTCATGCACCTCCTTTTTTTCAGACCGTTTCATGCTCATCTCATTTTTGACACGTTTTGTAGGTCTTCATGTTTTTCACAAATTTTCATGCTCTTCATGTCTTCGAACACCATTTCATGCTCGTCCTATTTGTCAGACCGTTTCATGCTCCTCATATTTTTCACACCTTTTGAAGCTCTTCATATTTTTCACACCTTTTGAAGCTCTTCATATTTTCCACACGTTTTCAGGCTCCTCATGTTTTTGAACACCGCTTCATGCTCCTCATATTTTTCAGACCGTTTCGTGCTCCTCATATTCTTGACACCTTCTGAAGCTCTTCATATTTTTCACACCTTTTCAGGCTCTTCATGTTTTTGATCACCGTTTCATGCTCCTCCTATTTATCAGACCGTTTCATGCTCATGTCATTGTCGACACCTTTTCAAGCTCTTCATATATTTCACACCTTTTGAAGCTCTTCATATTTTGCACACCTTTCCAGGCTCTTCATATTTTTCAACACCGCTTCATGCTCCACCTATTTTTCAGACCTTTTCATGCTCCTCATATTTTTGACACCTTTTGAAGCTTTTCATATTTTTCACACCTTTTCATGCTCTTCATTTTTTTCAACACTACTTCTTGCTCCTCCACTTTTTCAGACCATTTCATGCTCATCTAATTTTTGACACCTGTTGAAGCTCTTCATATTTTTCACACCTTCTGAAGCTCTTTATATTTTTCACACTTTTTCAGGCTCTTCATGTTTTTCAACACCACTTCATGCTTCTCCTATTTTTCAGCCCGTTTCATGCTCATCATGTTTTTCACACCATTTGAAGCTCGTCATATTTTTCACACCTTTTAAGGCTCTCCATGTTTTTGATCACCGTTTCTTGCTCCTCCTATTTTTCAGACCGTTTCATGCTCCTCATAGTTTTCACACCTTTTGAAGCTCGTCATATTTTTCACATCTTTTTAGGCTCTCCATTTTTTTGATCACCGTTTCTTGCTCCTCCTATTTTTCAGACCCTTTCATGCTCCTCATATTTTTGACACCTTTTGAAGCTCTTCATATTTTTCACAAGTTCTCAGCCTCCTCATGTTTTTCAACACCGCTTCATGCTCCTCCTATTTTTCAGACCGTTTCATGCTTCTCATATTTTTGACACCTTTTGAAGCTCTTCATATTTTTCACACCTTTAAAGGCTCTTCATGTTTTTGAACACCGCTTCATGGTCCTCCTCTTTTTCAGACCATTTCATGCACCTCATATTTTTGACACCTTTTGAAGCTCTTCATAATTTTCACACCTGTTCAGGCTCTTCATATTTTTGAACACCGCTTCATGCTCCTCCTATTTTTCAGACCGTTTCATGCTCCTTGTAATTTTGACACCTTTTGAAGCTCTTCGTATTTTTCACACCTTTTCAGGCTCTTCATGTTTTTTAACCGCTGCATACTCCTCCTATTTTTCAGACCGTTTCATGCTCCTCATATATTTCACACCTTTTGAAGCTCTTCATATTTTTCACACCTTTTCAAGCTCTTCATATTTTCACACCTTTTCAGGCTCTTCATGTTTTTGAACACCGCTTCATGCTCCTTCTATTTTTCAGAGAGTTTCATGCTCCTCATGTATTTCTCACCTTTTGAAGCTCTTCATATTTTTCACACCTTTTCAGGCTCTTCATGTTTTTCCACACCACTTCATGCTTCTCCTATTTTTCAGCCCGTTTCATGCTCCTCATGTATTTCACACCTTTTGAAGCTCTTCAAATATTTCACACCTTTTCAGGCTCTTCACGTTTTGATCACCATTTCATGCTCCTTTATTTTTCAGACCGTTTCATGCTCATCTCATTTTTGACACCTTTTGAAGCTCTTCATATATTTCACACATTTTCAAGCTCCTCATATTTTTCACACCCTTTCAGGCTCTTCATGTTTTCAACACCACTTCATGCTCCTCCTATTTTTCAGACCGTTTCATGCTCCTCATATTTTTGACACCTTTTGAAGCTCTTCATTTTTTTCACACCTTTTCAGTCTCTTCTTGTTTTTGAACACCACTTCATGCTCCTCCTATTTTTCAGACCGTTTCATGCTCCTCATATTTTTGACACCTTTTGAAGCTCTTCATAATTGTCACACCCTTTCAGGCGCTTCATGTTTTTCAACACCACTTCATGCTCCTCCTATTTTTCAGACCGTTTCATGCTTCTCATATTTTTGACATCTTTAGAAACTCTTCATATCTTTCACACCTTTTCAAGCTCTTCATATTTTTCACACCTTCTCAGGCTCTTCATGTATTTGAGCACAGCTTCATGCTCCTCCTATTTTTCAGACCGTTTCATGCTCCTTATATTTTTGACACATTTTGAAGTTCTTCATATTTTTCAAACTTTTCAGGCTCTTCATCGTTTTCAACACCACTTCATGCTCTTCCTATTTTTCAGACCGTTTCATGCTCCTCATATATTTCACACCTTTTGAAGCTCTTCTTGTTTTTTAACACCTTTTCATGCTCCTCATATATTTCAGACCATTTCATGCTCCTTATATTTTTGACACCTTTTGAAGCTCTTCATATTTTTCACACCTTTTCAGGCTCTTCATATTTTTGAATACCACTTCATGCTTCTCCAATTTTTCAGACCGTTTCATGCTCCTCATATATTTGACACCTTTTGAAGCTCTTCATATTTTTCACACCTTTTCAGGCTCTTCATGTTTTTGAACACCATTTCATGCTGCTCCTCTTTTTCAGACCGTTTCATGGTCCTCATATATTTGCCAAGTTTTGGGGCTCTTCATATTTTTCACACCTTTTCAGGCTCTTCATGTTTTTGAACACCATTTCATGCTGCTCCTATTTTTCAGACCGTTTCTTGCTCCTCATATTTTTGACACATTTTGAAGCTCTTCATATTTTTCACACCTTTTGAAGCTCTTCATATATTTCACACCTTTCCAGGCTATTCATTTTTTCAACACCACTTCATGCTCCTCCTATTTTTCAGACCGTTTCTTGCTCCTCATATATTTGACACCGTTTAATGTTCCTCCTATTTTTCAAACCGTTTCATACTCCTCATATGTTTCACACCTTTTTCAGGCTCTTCATGGTTTTCTACACCACTTCATGCTACTCCTATTTTTCAGACCATTTCATGTTCCTCATATTTTTGACACCTTTTGAAGCTCTTCATATATTTCACACCTTTCCAGGCTATTCATTTTTTCAACACCACTTCATGCTCCTCCTATTTTTCAGACCGTTTCATGTTCCTTATATTTTTGACACAGTTTGAAGCTCTTCATATTTTTCACACCTGCTGAGGCTATTCATGTTTTTGAAAACAGTTTCTTGCTCCTCATATTTTTCAGACCCTTTCACCCTCCTCATATTTTTGACACCTTTTTGAAGCTCTTCATATTTTTCACACCTTTCCAGGCTCTTCAAGTTTTTGAACACCGTTTCATGATCCTCCCATTTTGCAGACCGTTTCATGCTCCTCATATATTTGACACGTTTTGAAGTTCTTCATATTTTTCACACCTTTTCACGCTCTTCATGTTTTTCAGCACTTCTTCAAACTCCTCCTATTTTTCAGACCGTTTCATGCTCCTTATATTTTTGACACCTTTTGAAGTTCTTCATAATTTTCAAACTTTACAGGCTCTTCATCGTTTTCAACACCACTTCAGGCTCTTCCTATTTTTCAGACCGTTTCATGCTCCTCATATATTTCACACCTTTTGAAGCTCTTCATGTTTTTTAACACCTTTTCATACTCCTCTTATATTTCAGACCGTTTCATGCTCCTTATATTTTTGACACCTTTTGAAACTCTTCATATTTTTCACACTTTTTCAGGCTCTTCATATTTGTCAACACCACTTCATGCTTCTCCAATTTTTCAAACCGTTTCATGCTCCTCATATTTTTGACACTTTTTCAAGCTCTTCCTTTTTTTCACACCTTTTCATGCTGTTCATCTTTTTCAACACCGCTTCATGCTTCTCCTATTTTTCAGACCGTTTCATGCTCCTCCTATTTTTCAGACTGTTTCATGCTACTCTTATTATTGACACCTTTTGAAGCTCTCATATTTTTCACACCTTTTCAGGCTCTTCATGTTTTTCAACACCGCTTCATGCTCCTCCTATTTTTGTGACCGTTTCATGCTCCTCATATTTTTGACACCTTTGAAGCTCTTCATATTTTATCACACGTTTTCAGGCTCTTCATGTTTTTGAACACCGTTTCATTCTCCTTCTATTTTTCAGACCGTTTCATGCTCCTCATATTTTTGACACCTTTTGAAGCTCTCATATTTTTCACACCTTTTCAGGCTCTTCATGTTTTTCAACACCGCTTCATGCTCCTCCTATTTTTGCGACCGTTTCATGCTCCTCATATTTTTGACACCTTTGAAGCTCTTCATATTTTATCACACGTTTTCAGGCTCTTCAAGTTTTTCATCACTGCTTCACGCTCCTCCTATTTTTGAGACTGTTTCACGCTCCACATATTTTTGACAACTTTTGGAGCTCTTCATATTTTTCAAACTTTTTCAGGCTCTTCATGTTTTTTAACCGCTGCATACTCCTCCTATTTTTCAGACCGTTTCATGCTCCTCATATTTTTGACACTTTTTGAATCTCTTCCTTTTTTTCACACCTTTTCAGACTCTTCATTTTTTTCAACTCCGCTTCATGCTCCTCCTATTTTTCAGACTGTTTCATGCTCCTCATATTTTTGACAAGTTTTGAAGCTCTTCATATTTTTCACACCTTTTCATGCTCTTCATGTTTTTGAACACCACTTCATGCTTCTCCTATTTTTCAGACCGTTTCATGCTCCTCATATGTTTCACTCCTTTTTCAGGCTCTTCATGATTTTCAACAACACTTCATGCTCCTCCTATTTTTCAGACCGTTTCATGCTCCTCCTATTTTTCAGACCGTTTCATGCTCCTCATATTTTGACACCGTTTGAAGCTCTTCATATTTTTCACCTTTTCAGGCTCTTCATATTTTTCAACACTGCTACATACTTCTCCTATATTTCCGACCGTTTCATGCTCCTCATATTTTTGATACCTCTTGAAGCTCTTCATATTTTTCACACCTTTTCAGGCTCTTCAAGTTTTTCAACACAGCTTCATGCTCCTCATATTTTTCAGACCGTTTCATTCTCCTCATATTTTTGATACCTTTTGAAGCTCTTCGTATTTTTCACACCTTTTAGGCTCTTCATGTTTTTCAACACCGCTTCAAGCTCCTCCTATTTTTCAGACCGTTTCATGCTCCTCATATTTTTGTCACCTTTTACAGCACTTCATATTTTTCACACCTTTTCAGGCTCCTCATGTTTTTCCACACCACTTCATGCTCCTCCTATTTTTCAGACCGTTTCATGCTCTTCATATTTTTGAGACCTTTTGAAGCTCTTCATATTTTTCATACCTTTTCAGGCTTTTCATGTTTTTCAACACCACTTCATGCTCCTCCTATTTTTCAGACCTTTTCATGTTTCTCATATATCTGACACAGTTTGAAGCTCTTCATATTTTTCACAAATGTTGAGGCTCTTCATGTTTTTGAAAACAGTTTCTTGCTCCTCATGTTTTTCAGACCCTTTCACCCTCCTCATATTTTTGACACCTTTTTGAAGCTCTTCATTTTTTTCACACCTTTCCAGGCTCTTCAAGTGTATGAACACCGTTTCATGATCTTCCTATTTTTCAGACCGTTTCATGCTCCTCATATATTTGACACCTTTTGAAGTTCTTCATATTTTTCACACCTTTTCAGGCTCTTCATGTTTTTCAACAACACTTCATGCTCCTCCTATTTTTCAGATCGTTTCATGCTCCTTATATTTTTGACACCTTTTGAAGTTCTTCATATTTTTCACACCTTTCAGGCTCTTCATGGTTTTCAACACCACTTCATGCTCTTCCTATTTTTCAGACCGTTTCATGCTCCTCATATGTTTCACACCTTTTGAAGCTCTTCATGTTTTTTAACCCCTTTCTTCCTCCTCCTATATTTCATACCGTTTCATGCTCCTTATATTTTTGACACCTTTAGAAGCTCTTCATATATTTCACACCTTTTCAGGCTCTTCATATTTTTCAACACCGCTTCAAGCTCCTCCTATTTTTCAGACCGTTTCTTGGTCCTCATATTTTTGACACCTTTGAGGCTCTTCATATATTTCACACATTTTCAGGCTCTTCATGTTTTTCAACACCGCTTCATGCTCCTTCTAATTTTCACACCGTTTCATTCTCCTCATATTTTTGACACCATTTGAAGCTTTTCATATTTTTCACACCTTTTCACGCTCTTCATATTTTTTAACAACTTTTCATGCTCCTCCTATATTTCAGACCGTTTCATGCTCCTCATAATTTTGACACCTTTGAAGCTCTTCATATTTTTCACACCTTTTCAGGCTGTTCATATTTTTCAACACCACTTCATGCTTCTCCGATTTTTCAGACCGTTTCATGCTCCTCATATGTTTCACACCTTTTGAAGCTCTTCATATTTTTTTTAACACCTTTTCACGCTCCTCCTATATTTCAGACCGTTACATGCTCCTCATATTTTTGACACAGTTTTAAGCTCTTCACATTTTTCACACCTTTTGAGGCTCTTCATGTTTTTGAAAACAGTTTCTTGCTCCTCCTATTTTTCAGACCGTTTCATGCTCCTCATATGTTTCACAACTTTTGAAGCTCTTCATATTTTTTACACCTTTTCAGGCTCTTTATGTTTTTCAACAGGCTCATGCTCCTCTTATTTTTCAGACCGCTTTGTGCTCCTCATATTTTTCACACCTTTGAAGCTCTTCATATTTTTCACACCTATGCAGGCTCTTCATAATTTTGAACACGGCTTCATGCTCCTCCTATTTTTCAGACCGTTTCATACTCCTCATGTATTTCACACCTTTTGAAGCTCTTCATATTTTTCACACCTTTTCAGGCTCTTCATGTTTGTCAACACCGTTTCATGCTCCTCCTATTTTTCAGACCGTTTCATGCTCCTCATATATTTGACACCTTTTGAAGCTCTTCATATTTTTCACACCTTTTCAGGCTATTTATGTTTTTCAATACAGCTCATGATCCTCCTATTTTTCAGACCGTTTCATACTCCTCATGTATTTCACACCTTTTGAAGCTCTTCATATTTTTCACACCTTTTCAGGCTCTTCATGTTTTTGAACACCGTTTCATGTTCCTCCTATTTTTCAGACCGTTTCATGCTCCTCATATTTTTGACACCTTTTGAAGCTCTTCATATTTTTCACACGATTTCAGGCTCTTCACGTTTTTGAACAACGCTACAATGCTCCTCCTATTTTTCAGACAGTTTCATGCTCCTCATATTTTTGACACCTTTTGAAGCTCTTCATATTTTTTGCACCTTTTCAGTCTTTACATGTTTTTCAACACAGCTTCATGCTCCTCTTATTTTTCGGACAGTTTCATGCTCCTCATGTATTTCACACCTTTTGAAGCTCTTCATATTTTTCACACCTTTTCAGGCTCTTCATGTTTTTGAGCACCGTTTCATGCTCCTCCTATTTTTCACACCTTTTGAAGGTCTTCATATATTTCACACATTTTCAGGCTCTTCATGTTTTTCAACAACGCTTCATGCTCCTCCTATTTTTCACACCTTTTGAAGCTGTTCATATTTTTCACACCTTTTTAGGCTCTTCATGTTTTTGAACAACGCTTCATGCTCCTACAATTTTCAGACCGTTTCAAACTCCTCAGGTATTTCACACCATTTGAAGCTCTTCATATTTTTCACACCTTTTCAGTCTCTTCATGTTTTTGAACAGCGTTTCATGCTGCTCCTATTTTTCAGACGGTTTCATACTCCTCATAATTTTGACACATTTTGAAGCTCTTCATATATTTCACACCTTTTAAGGCTCTTCATATTTTTCAACACCACTTCATGCTCCTCCTATTTTTCAGACCGTTTCATGCTCCTCATGTATTTCACACCTTTTGAAGCTCTTCATATTTTTCACACCTTTTCAGGCTGTTCATGTTTTTGAACACCGTTTCATGCTCCTCCTATTTTTCAGACCGTTTCATGCTCCTCGTATTTGTAACATCTTTTGAAGCTTTTCATATTTTTCACACCTTTTAGGCTCTTCATGTTTTTCAGCACCACTTCTTGCTCCTCCTCTTTTTCAGACCGTTTCATGCTCCTCTTATTTTTGACACCTTTTGAAGCTCTTCATATTTTTTACACCTTTTCAGGCTCTACATGTTTTTCAACACGGCTTCATGCTCCTCTTATTTTTCAGACCGTTTCATGCTCCTCATATTTTTCACACCTTTTGATGCTCTTCATATTTTTCACACTTTTTCAGGCTCTTCATGTTTTTCAACACCGCTTCATGCTCCTCCTATTTTTCAGACCGTTTCATGCTCCTCATATTTTTCACACCTTTTGATGCTCTTCATATTTTTCACACCTTTTCAGGCTCTTCATGTTTTTCAACACCGCTTCATGCTCCTCCTATTTTTCAGACCGTTTCATGCTCCTCATGTATTTCACTCCTTTTGAAGCTCTTCATATTTTTCACATATTTTTAGGCTCTTCATGTATTTCCACAACGTTTCAGCCTCTCCTATTTTCAGACCGTTTCATGCTCCTCATATATTTGACACCTTTTCAAGCTCTTCATATATTTCACACCTTTTCAGGTTCTTCATGTTTTTGAACACCGTTTCATGCTCCTCTTATTTTTCAGACCATTTCATGCTCCTCATGTATTTCACATTATTTGAAGCTCTTCATATTTTTCACACCTTTTGAATCTCTTCATATTTTTCACACCTTTTGAAGCTCTTAATATTTTTCACACCTTTTCAGGCTCTTCATGTTTTTGAACACCTTTTCATGCCCCTCTATATTTCAGACTGTTTCATGCTCCTCATATTTTTGACACCTTTTGAAGCTCTTCATATTTTTCACACCTTTGCAGAATCTTCATGTTCTTCAACAACGCTTCATGCTCCTCCTTTTGTTCAGACCTTTTCATGCTCCTCATATTTTTGACACCATTTGAAGCTCTTCATTTTTTTCACACCTTTTCAGGCTCTTCATGTTTTTCACACTACTTCATGCTCCTCCTATTTTTCAGACCGCTTCATGCTCATCTCATTTTTGACCGCTTTTGAAGCTCTTCATATTTTTCACACCTTTTGAGGCTCTTCATATTTTTCACACGTTTTCAGGCTCTTCATGTTTTTGAACACCGTTTCATGCTACTCCTATTTTTCAGACCGTTTCATGCTTCTCATATTTTTGACACCTTTTGAAGCTCTTCATATTTTTCACACCTTTTCAGGCTCTTCATGTTTTTCAACACCGCTTCATGGTCCTCCTATTTTTCAGACCCTTTCATGCTCCCACTTTTTTCACACCTTTTGAAGCTCTTCATATTTTTAACACCTTTTCAGGCTCTTCATTTTTTTGAACACCGCTTCATGCTCCTACTATTTTTCAGACCGTTTTTTGCTCCTCATATATTTCACACCTTTTGAACCTCGTCAAATTTTTCACAACTTTTCAGGTTCTTCATGTTTTTGAACACCGCTTCATGCTCCTCCTATTTTTCAGACCTTTTCATATTCCTCCTATTTTTCAGATCTTTTCATGCTCCTCATATGTTTGACACCTTTTGAAGCTTTTCATATTTTTCACACCCTTTCAGGCTCTTCATGTTTTTCAACACCGTTTCATGCTCCTCCTATTTTTTAGACATTTTCATGCTCCTCATATTTTTGACTCCTTTTGAACCTCTTCATATTTTTCACACCTTTTCAGGCTCTTCATATTTTTAAACACCGCTTCATGTTCCTCGTATATTTAGAACTTTTAATGCTCCTCATAATTTTGACACCTTTTGCAGCTCTTCATATTTTTCACACTTTTTCTGGCTCTTCATATTTTTCAACACCACTTCATGCTCCTCCTATGTTTAGAACGTATAATGCTCCTCATAATTTTGACACCTTTTGAAGCTCTTCATAATTTTCACACCTTTTCAGTCTCTTCATGTTTTGAACACCGCTTCATGATCCTCCTATTTTTCAGACCGTTTCATGCTCTGCATATATTTCACACTTTTTGAAGCTCTTCATATTTTTCACACCTTTTCTGGTTCTCATGTTTTTGAACACAGCTTCATGCTTCTGCTATTTTTCAAACCGTTTCATGCTCCTCATATATTTCACACCTTTTGAAGCTCTTCATATTTTTCACACCTTTTCAGGCTCTTCATCTTTTTCGACATCACTTCATGCTCCTCCTATTTCTCAGACCATTTCAGGCTCCTCATATTTTTGACAGCTTTTGAATCTCTTCATATTTTTCACACCTTTTCGTGATCTTCAAGTTTTTCAACACCGTGTCATGCTCGTCCTATTTTTCAGACGGTTTCATGCTCCTCATATTTTTCACACCTTTAAAGCTCTTCATATTTTTCACACATTTTAAGGCTCTTCATATTTTTCAACACCGTGTCATGCTCCTGCTAATTTTCAGATGGTTTCATGCTCCTCATAATTTTCACAACTTTAAAGCTCTTCATATTTTTCACACCTTTTAAGGCTCTTCATGTTTTTGAACACCACTACATGCTCCTCCTATTTTTCTGACCGTTTCATGCTCCTCATATTTTTGACACCTTTTGAAGCTCTTCATATTTTTAACACCTTTTCAGGCTCTTCATGTTTTTGAACACCATTTCATGCTCCTCATATTTTGACAACTATTGAAACTCTTCATATTTTTCAGACCGTTTCATGCTCCTCATATTTTGACACCTTTTGAAGCTCTTCATATATTTCACAGATTTTCAGGCTCTTCAGGTTTTTGAACATCGTTTCTTGCTCCTCCTATTTTTCAGAACGTTCCATGCTCCTCATATTTTTCACTCCTTTTGCATGTCTTCATATTTTTCACACCTTTTCTGGCTCTTCATATTTTTAAACACCACTTAATGCTCCTCCTATGTTTAGAACGTTTAATGCTCTTAATAATTTTGACACCTTTTGCAGCTCTTCATATTTTTCACACTTTTTCTGGCTCTTCATATTTTTCAACACCACTTTATGCTCCTCCTATGTTTAGAACGTTTAATGCTCCTTATAATTTTGACACCTTTTGAAGCTCTTCATATTTTTCACACCTTTTCAGTCTCTTCATGTTTTGAATACCGCTTCATGATCCTCCTATTTTTCAGACTGTTTCATGCTCCGCATATATTTCACACCATTTGAAGCTCTTCATATTTTTCACACCTTTTCTGGTTCTCATGTTTTTGAACACAGCTTCATGCTTCTCCTATTTTTCAGACCGTTTCATGGTCCTCATATATTTCACACCTTTTGAAGCTCTTCCTATTTTTCAGACCTTTTCAGGCTCTTCAAGTTTTTCAAAAGCATTTCATGCTCCTCCTATTTTTCAGACCGTTTCATGCTCCTCATAGTTTTGACACCTTTTGAAGCTCTTCATATATTTCACAGATTTTCAGGCTCTTCAGGTTTTTGAACATCGTTTCATGCTCCTCCTATTTTTCAGAACGTTCCATGCTCCTCATATTTTTCACTCCTTTTGCATCTCTTCATATTTTTCACACCTTTTCTGGCTCTTCATATTTTTAAACACCACTTAATGCTCCTCCTATGTTTAGAACGTTTAATGCTCTTAATAATTTTGACACCTTTTGCAGCTCTTCATATTTTTCACACTTTTTCTGGCTCTTCATATTTTTCAACACCACTTTATTCTCCTCCTATGTTTAGAACGTTTAATGCTCCTCATAATTTTGACACCTTTTGAAGCTCTTCATATTTTTCACACCTTTTCAGTCTCTTCATGTTTTGAACACCGCTTCATGATCCTCCTATTTTTCAGACTGTTTCATGCTCCGCATATATTTCACACCATTTGAAGCTCTTCATATTTTTCACACCTTTTCTGGTTCTCATGTTTTTGAACACAGCTTCATGCTTCTCCTATTTTTCAGACCGTTTCATGCTCCTCATATATTTCACACCTTTTGAAGCTCTTCCTATTTTTCAGACCTTTTCAGGCTCTTCAAGTTTTTCAACAGCATTTCATGCTCCTCCTATTTTTCAGACCGTTTCATGCTCCTCATAGTTTTGACACCTTTTGAAGCTCTTCATATTTTTCACACCTTTTCAGGCTCTTCATGTTTTTGAACATGGCTCATGCTCCTCCTATTTTTCAGACCGTTTCATGCTCCTCATATTTTTGACACCTTTTGAAGCTCTTCATATTTTTCACACCTATTCAGGTTCTTCATGTAATTGAACACCACTTCATGCTCCTCCTATTTTTCAGACAGTTTCATGCTCCTCATGTATTTCCCACCTTTTGAAGCTCTTCATATTTTTCACACCTATTCAGGCTCTTCATGTTTTTGAACACCGCTTCATGCTCCTCCTTTTTTCAGACCGTTTCATTCTCCTCTTATATTTCACACCTTTTGAAGCTCTTCATATTTTTCACAGCTTTTTAGGATCTTCAAGTTTTTCAACACCGTTTCATGCTCCTCCTATTTTTCAGACCATTTCATGCTCATCTCATTTTTGACACTTTTGGAAGCTCTTCATATTTTTCAAAGCTTTTCAAGCTCTTCATATTTTTCACACCTTTTCAGGCTCTTCATGTTTTTCAACACCGTTTCATGCTCCTCCTATTTTTCAAACCGTTTCATGTTCCTCATAATTTTGACACCTTTTGAAGATCTTCATAATTTACACACATTTTCAGGCTCTTCATGTGTTTGAACACCGCTTCATGTTCCTCCTATTTTTCAGACCGTTTCATGCTCCTCATATTTTTGACACCTTTTGAAGCCCTTCATATTTCTCACACCTTTTCAGGCTCTTCATGTTTTTCAACACCGCTTCATGCTCCTCCTATTTTTCAGACCGTTTCATGCTCCTCATATTTTTGACACCTTTTGAAGCTCTTCATATTTTTCACACCTTTTCATGCTCTTCAAGTTTTTCAACATCACTTCATGCTCCTACTTTTTTGCAGACCGTTTCATGCTCCTCTTATTTTTGACACCTTTTGAAGCTCTTCATATTTTTCACACCTATTCAGGCTCTTCATGGTTTTGAACACAGGTTGATGCTCCTCCTATTTTTCAGAACGTTTCATGCTCCTCATATTTTTGACACCTTTTGAAGCTCTTCATATTTTTCACACCTATTCAGGCTCTTCATGTTTTTGAACACAGGTTGATGCTCCTCCTATTTTTCAGACTGTTTCATGCTCATCTCATTTTTGACACCTTTTGCAGCTTTTCATATTTTTCACACCTTTTCAAGCTCTTCATATTTTTAAACACCACTTCATGCTTCTCCTATTTTTCAGCCCATTTTATGCTCCTCATGTATTTCACACCTTTTGAAGCTCTTCATATTTTTCAGACCTTTTCAGGCTCTTCATGTTTTTCCACAGCACTTCATGCTTCTCTTATTTTTCAGCCCGTTTCATGCTCCTCATGTATTTCACACATTTTGAAGCTCGTCATATTTTTCACACCTTTTCAGGCTCTTCATGTTTTTGATCACCGTTTCATGCTCCTCCTATTTTTCAGACCGTTTCATGCTCCTCATATTTTTGACAGAGTTTGAGGCTTTTCATATTTTTCACACCTTTTCAGGCTCTTCATGTTTTTGAACACCGTTTCATAATCAGCCTATTTTTAAGACCGTTTCATGCTCCTCATATTTTTGACACCTTTAGAAGCTCTTCATATTTTACACAGCTTTTCAGGCTCTTCATGTTTTTGAACACAGTTTCATAATCAGCCTATTTTTAAGACCGTTTCATGCTCCTCATATTTTTGACACCTTTTGAAGCTCTTCAGATATTTCACACCTTTCCAGGCTCTTCATTTTTTCAACACCACTTCATGCTCCTCCTATTTTTCAGATCGTTTCATGCTCTTCTCATTTTAACACCTTTTGAAGCTCTTCATATTTTTGACAAATTTTGAAGGTCTTCATATTTTTCATACGTTTTCAGGCTCTTCATGATTTTCAACACCGCTTCATGCTCCTCCTATTTTTCAGACCTTTTCATGCTCATCTCTTTTTTGACACCTTTTGAAGCTCTTCATATTTTTCACACCTTTTGAAGCTCTTCATATTTTTCACATTTATGAATCTCTTCATATTTTCCACACGTTTTCAGACAATTCATGTTTTTCAACATCGCTTCATGCTCCTCCTATTTTTCAGACCGTTTCATTCTCCTCATATTTTTGACACCTTTTGAAGCTCTTCATATATTTCACACTTTTTCAGACTTTTCCTTTTTTTCAACACGACTTCATGCTCCTCCTATTTTTCAGACCGTTTCATGCTCATCTCATTTTGAAACCTTTTGAAGCTCTTCATGATTTTCACATCTTTTGAAGCTCTTCATATTTTTCACAGCTTTTCAGGCTCTTTATGATTTTCAACAGCGCTTCATGCTCCTCCTATTTTTCAGACCGTTTCATGCTCCTCATAATTTTGACACCTTTTGAAGCTTTAATATTTTTAACACCTTTTCAGGCTCTTCATCTTTTTCAACACCACTTCATGCTCCTCCATTTTTGCAGACCGTTTCAAGCTACTCATATTTTTAACACCTTTTGTAGCTCTTCATATTTCTCACACCTTTTCAGGCTCTTCATGTTTTTCAACAACGCTTCATGCTCCTCCGATTTTTCAGACCGTTTCATGCTCCTCATATTTTTGACACCTTTTGAAGCTCTTCATATTTTTCACACCTTTTCAGGCTCTTCATGTTTTTGAACACCACTTCATGCTCCTTCTCTTTTTCAGAGAGTTTTATGCTCCTCATGTATTTGACACCTTTTGAAGCTCTTCATATTTTTCACACCTTTTCAGGCTCTTCATGTTTTTCAACACCGCTTCATGCTGCTCATATTTTTCAGACCGTTTCATGCTCCTCATATTTTTGACACCTTTTGAAGCTCTTCATTTTTTTCACACCTTTTAAGGCTCTTCATGTTTTTCAACACCGCTTCATGCTGCTCATATTTTTCAGACGGTTTCATGCTCCTCATATTTTTGACACCTTTTGAAGCTCTTCATATTTTTCACACATTTTCAGGCTCTTCATGTTTTTCAACACCGCTTCATGCTCCTCCGATTTTTCAGACCGTTTCATGCTCCTCATATTTTTCACACCTTTTGAAGCCTTTCATATTTTTCACAACTTTTCAGGCTCTTCATGTTTTTGAACATCGCTTCATGCTCCTCCTATTTTTCGGACCGTTTCATGCTCATCTCATTTTTGACACCTTTTAAAGCTTTTCATATTTTTCACAACTTTTCAGGCTCTTCATGTTTTTGAACACAGCTTCATGCTCCTCCTATTTTTCAGACCGTATCATGCTCCTCATATTTTTCACACCTTTTGAAGCTCTTCATATTTTTCACACGTTTTCAGTCTATTCATGTTTTTGAACACCATTTCAGGCTCCTCCTATTTTTCAGAGAGTTTCATGCTCCTCATGTATTTCACACCTTTGAAAGCTCTTCATATTTTTCAAAGATTTTGAAGCTCTTCATATTTTTCACACCTTTTCAGGCTCTTCATGTTTTTCAACAACGTTTCATGCTCCTCCTATTTTTCAAACCGTTTCATGTTCCTCATAATTTTGACACCTTTTGAAGGTCTTCATAATTTTCACACATTTTCAGGCTCTTCATGTGTTTGAACACCGCTTCATGTTCCTCCTATTTTTCAGACCGTGTCATGCTCGTCATATTTTTGACACCTTTTGAAGCTCTCATATTTTTCAAACCTTTTGAAGCTCTTCATGTTTTTGAACACTGCTTCATGCTCCTCATATTTTTCAGATCGTTTCATGCTCCTCATATTTTTGACACTGTTTGAGCTCTTCATATTTTTCAAACCTTTTCAGGCTCTTCATGTTTTCGAACTCTGCTTCATGCTCCTCCAATTTTTCACACCGTTTCATGATCCTCATGTATTTCACAACTTTGAACCTCTTCATATTTTTCACACCTTTTCATGCTCTTCAAGTTTTTCAACATCACTTCATGCTCCTACATTTTTGCAGACCGTTTCATGCTCCTCATATTTTTGACACATTTTGAAGCTCTTCATATTTCTCACACCTTTTCAGGCTCTTCATGTCTTTCAACACCGCTTCATGCTCCTCCTATTTTTCAGACGGGTTCATGCTCATCTCATTTTTGACACCTTTTGAAGCTTTTCATATTTTTCACACCTTTTCAGGCTCTTCATGTTTTTGAACACAGGTTGATGCTCCTCCTATATTTCAGAACGTTTCATGCTCCTCATATTTTTGACACCTTTTGAAGCTCTTCATATTTTTCACATCTTTACAGGCTCTTCATGTTTTTCAACACCGTTTCATGATCCTCCTATTTTTCAGACCGTTTCATGCTCATCTCATTTTTAACACCTTTTGAAGGTCTTCATATTTTTCACACCTTTTCAAGCTCTTCATATTTTTAAACACCACTTCATGCTTCTCCTATTTTTCAGCCCATTTCATGCTCCTCATGTATTTCACACCTTTTGAAGCTCTTCATATTTTTCACATTTTTGAAGCTCTTCATATTTTTCACACAATTTCAGACTCTTCATGTTTTTCAACACCGCTTCATGCTCCTTCAATTTATCATACCGTTTCATACTCCTCATATTTTGACACGTTTTGAGGCTCTTCATATTTTTCACACCTTTTCAGGCTCTTCATGTTTTTGAACTCCGCTTCATGCTCCTCCTATTTTTTCGACCGTATCATGCTCCTCATATTTTTCACACCTTTTGAAGCTCTTCATATTTTTCTCACCTTTTCAGGCTCTTCATGTTTTTGAACAGCACTTCATGCTCCTCCTATTTTTTAGAGAGTTTCATGCTCCTCATGTATTTCACACCTTTTGAAGCTCTTCATATTTTTCACACCTTTGCAGTCTCTTCATGTTTTTCCACACCACTTCATGCTTCTCCTATTTTTCATCCGTTTCATGCTCCTCATGTATTTCACACATTTTGAAGCTCTTCATATTTTTCACACCTTTTCAGGCTCTTCATGTTTTTCAACACCGCTTCATGCACCTCTATTTTTCAGACCGTTTCATGCTCATTTCAATTTTGACACCTTTTGAAGCTTTTCATATTTTTCACAACTTTTCAGTCTCTTCATGTTTTTGAACATCGCTTCATGCTCCTCCTATTTTTCAGACCGTTTCCTGCTCCTCATATTTTTGACACGTTTTGAAGCTCTTCATTTTATTCACACATTTTCAGGCTCTTCATGTATTTGAACAACGTTTCATGCTCCTCCTATTTTTCAGACCGTTTCATGCTCTTCATATATTTCACATCTTTTGAAGCTCTTCATAATTTTCACATTTCTGAAGCTCTTCATATTTTTCACACCTTTTCAGGCTCTTCATGTTTTTCAACACCGCTTCATGCTCCTCCTAATTTTCAGACTGTTTCATGCTCCTCATATTTTTGACACATTTTGAAGCTCTTCATATATTTCACACCTTTTGAAGCTGTTCATATTTTTCACACCTTTTAAAGCTCTTCATATTTTTCCACGTTTTCAGGCTCTTCATGTTTTCAACACCACCTCATGCTCCTCCTATTTTTCAGACGGTTTCATGTTCTTCATATTTTTGACCCCTTTTGAAGCTCTTCATATTTTTCACACCTTTTCCGGCTGTGCATGTTTTTGAACATCGCTTGTGCTCGTCCTATTTTCAGACCGTTTCATGCTCCTCATATTTTTGACACCTTTTGAAGCTCTTCATATTTTTCACACCTTTTCAGGCTCTTCATGTTTTTCAACACCGCTTCATGAACCTCCTATTTTTCGGACCGATTCATGCACCTCATATTTTTCACACATTTTGAAGCTCTTCATATTTTTCACACCTTTTCAGGCTCTTCATGGTTTTCAACACCACTTCATGCTCCTCGTATTTTTCAGACCGTTTCATGCTCCTCATATTTTTGACACCTTTTGAAGCTCTGCATATTTTTCACACCTTTTCATGCTCTTCATGATTTTCAACACCACTTCATGCTCCTATTTTTCAGACCGTTTCATGCTCATCTCATTTTTGACATCTTTTGAATCTCTTCATATTTTTTACACCTTTTGAAGCTCTTCATATGTTTCACACCTTTTGAAGCTCTTCATATTTTTCACACATTTTCAGGCTCTTCATGTTTTTCAACACCGCTTCATGTTCCTCCTATTTTTCAGACCGTTTCATGCTCCTCATATTTTTGACACATTTTGAAGCTCTTCATATATTTCACACCTTTTGAAGCTGTTCATATTTTTCACACCTTTTAAAGCTCTTCATATTTTTCACACGTTTTCAGGTTCTTCATGTTTTTCAACACCACTTCAGGCTCCTCCTATTTTTCAGACCCTTTCATGCTAATCTAATTTTTGACACTTTTTGAAGCTCTTCATATTTTTCAAACCTTTTCAGTCTCTGCATGTTTTTGAACACCGTTTCATGCTCCTCATGTATTTCACACCTTTTGAAGCTCTTCATATTTTGCACACCTTTTCAGGCTCTTCATGTTTTTGAACAGCCCTTCATCCTCCTCCTATTTTTAAGAGGGTTTCATGCTCGTCATATATTTGACATATTTTGAAGCTCTTCATAATTTTCACATTTCTGAAACTCTTCATATTTTTCACACCTTTGCAGGCTCTTCATGTTTTTTCAACACTGCTTCATGCTCCTCCTATTTTTCAGACCGTTTCATGCTCCTCATATTTTTGACACATTTTGAAGCTCTTCATATTTTTCACACGTTTTCAGGCTCTTCATGTTTTTCAACACCACCTCATGCTCCTCCTATTTTTCAGACGGTTTCATGTTCTTCATATTTTTGACCCCTTTTGAGGCTCTTCATATTTTTCACAAGTTTTCAGGCTCTTCATGTTTTTCAACACCGCTTCATGCTCCTCCTATTTTTCAGACCGTTTCATGCTCCTCATATTTTTGACACATTTTGAAGCTCTTCATATATTTCACACCTTTTGAAGCTGTTCATATTTTTCACACCTTTTAAAGCTCTTCATATTTTTCACACGTTTTCAGGCTCTTCATGTTTTTCAACACCACCTCATGCTCCTCCTATTTTTCAGACGGTTTCATGTTCTTCATATTTTTGACCCCTTTTGAAGCTCTTCATATTTTTCACAAGTTTTCAGGCTCTTCATGTTTTTGAACACTGCTTCTTGCTCCTCCTAATTTTCAGAGAGTTTCATGCGCCTCATGTATTTCACACCTTTTGAAGGTCTTCATATTTTTCACACCTTTTCAGGCTCTTCATGTTTTTCAACACTGCTTCTTGCTCCTCCTAATTTTCAGAGAGTTTCATGCGCCTCATCTATTTCACACCTTTTGAAGCTCTTCATATTTTTCACACCTTTTCAGGCTCTTCATGTTTTTCAACACCGTTTCATAATCCTCCTATTTTTCAGACCGTTTCATGCTCCTCATATTTTTGACACCTTTTGAAGCTCTTCATATTTATCACACCTTTTCAGGCTCTTCATGTTTTTCAACACCGCTTCATGATCCACCTATATTTCATAGCGTTTCATGCTCCTCATATTTTTGACACCTTTTGAAGCTCTTCACATTTATCACACCTTTTCAGGCTCTTCATGTTTTTCAACACCGTTTCATAATCCTCCTATTTTTCAGACCGTTTCATGCTCCTCATATTTTTGACACGTTTTGAAGCTCTTCATATTTTTCACACCTTCTCAGGCTCTTCATGTTTTTCAACTCCGCTTCATGCTCCTCCTATTTTTCAGACCGTTTCATGCTCCTCATATTTTTGACACCTTTTGAAGCTCTTCACATTAATCACACCTTTTCAGGCTCTTCATGTTTTTCAACACCGCTTCATGATCCACCTATATTTCATAGCGTTTCATGCTCCTCATATTTTTGACACCTTTTGAAGCTCTTCACATTTATCACACCTTTTCAGGCTCTTCATGTTTTTCAACACCGTTTCATAATCCTCCTATTTTTCAGACCGTTTCATGCTCCTCATATTTTTGACACGTTTTGAAGCTCTTCATATTTTTCACACCTTCTCAGGCTCTTCATGTTTTTCAACTCCGCTTCATGCTCCTCCTATTTTTCAGACCGTATCAAGTTCCTCATAGTTTTCACACCTTTTGAAGCTCTTCATACTTTTCATAATTTGAAGATCTTCATATTTTTCACACGATTTCAGACTCTTCCTTTTTTTCAACACCGCTTCATGCTCCTGCTATTTATCATACCGTTTCATACTTCTCATATTTTTGACACGTTTTGAGGCTCTTCATATTTTTCACACCTTTTCAGACTCTGCATGTTTTTGAACACCGTTTCATGCTCCTCATGTATTTCACACCTTTTGAAGCTCTTCATATTTTGCACACCTTTTCAGGCTCTTCATGTTGTTGAACACCGCTTCATCCTCCTCCTATTTTTAAGAGGGTTTCATTCTCGTCATATTTTTGACACATTTTGAAGCTCTTCTTACTTTTCACACCTTTTGAAGCTATTCATATAATTCACACCTTTTCAGGCTCTTCATGTTTTTCAACACCACTTCATGCTCCTCCTATTTTTCAGACCCTCTCATGCTAATCTAATTTTTGACACCTTTTGAAGCTCTTCATATTTTTCACACCTTTTGAAGCTCTTCATATTTTTCACACCTTTTCATGCTGTGCATGTTTTTGAACATCGCTTGTGCTCGTCCTATTTTCAGACCGTTTCATGCTCCTCATATTTTTGACACCTTTTGAAGCTCTTCATATTTTTCACACCTTTTCAGGCTCTTCATGTTTTTGCACACCACTTCATGGTTCTCCTATTTTTCAGCCCGTTACATGCTCGTCATGTATTTCACGCCTTTTGAAGCTCTTCATATTTTTCACACCTTTTCAGGCTCTTCATGTTTTTGATCACCATTTCATGCTTCTCCTATTTTTCAGACCGTTTCATGATCCTCATATTTTTGACACCTTTTAAAGCTCCTCATATTTTTCACACCTTTTCAGGCTCTTCATGTTTTTCAACAACACCTCATGCTGCTCCTATTTTTCAGACCGTTTCATGCTCCTCATATTTATGACACCTTTAGAAGCTCTTCTTATTTTTCACACGTTTTCAGGCTCTTCATGTTTTCAACACAGCTTCATGCTCCTCCTATTTTTCAGAACGTTTCATTCTCCTCATATTTTTGACACCTTTTGAAGCTCTTCATATTTTTCACACCTATTCAGGCTCGTCATGTTTTTGAACACTGCTTCATGCGCCTCCTATTTTTCAGACCGTTTCATGCTCCTCATATTTTTGACAGATTTTGAAGCTTTTCATATTTTTCACACCTTTTCAGGCTCTTCAAGTTTTTCAACACCACTTCATGCTCCTCCTTTTTGCAGACCTTTTCATGCTCCTCATATTTTTGACACATTTTCATGATCCTCATATTTTTCACACCTTTTCAGGCTCTTCATGTTTTTCAACACCGTTTCATAATCCTCCTATTTTTCAGACCGTTTCATGCTCCTCATATTTTTGACACCTTTTGAAGCTCTTCATATTTATCACACCTTTTCAGGCTCTTCATGTTTTTCAACACCGCTTCATGATCCACCTATATTTCATAGCGTTTCATGCTCCTCATATTTTTGACACCTTTTGAAGCTCTTCACATTTATCACACCTTTTCAGGCTCTTCATGTTTTTCAACACCGTTTCATAATCCTCCTATTTTTCAGACCGTTTCATGCTCCTCATATTTTTGACACGTTTTGAAGCTCTTCATATTTTTCACACCTTCTCAGGCTCTTCATGTTTTTCAACTCCGCTTCATGCTCCTCCTATTTTTCAGACCGTTTCATGCTCCTCATATTTTTGACACCTTTTGAAGCTCTTCACATTAATCACACCTTTTCAGGCTCTTCATGTTTTTCAACACCGCTTCATGATCCACCTATATTTCATAGCGTTTCATGCTCCTCATATTTTTGACACCTTTTGAAGCTCTTCACATTTATCACACCTTTTCAGGCTCTTCATGTTTTTCAACACCGTTTCATAATCCTCCTATTTTTCAGACCGTTTCATGCTCCTCATATTTTTGACACGTTTTGAAGCTCTTCATATTTTTCACACCTTCTCAGGCTCTTCATGTTTTTCAACTCCGCTTCATGCTCCTCCTATTTTTCAGACCGTATCAAGTTCCTCATAGTTTTCACACCTTTTGAAGCTCTTCATACTTTTCATAATTTGAAGATCTTCATATTTTTCACACGATTTCAGACTCTTCCTTTTTTTCAACACCGCTTCATGCTCCTGCTATTTATCATACCGTTTCATACTTCTCATATTTTTGACACGTTTTGAGGCTCTTCATATTTTTCACACCTTTTCAGACTCTGCATGTTTTTGAACACCGTTTCATGCTCCTCATGTATTTCACACCTTTTGAAGCTCTTCATATTTTGCACACCTTTTCAGGCTCTTCATGTTGTTGAACACCGCTTCATCCTCCTCCTATTTTTAAGAGGGTTTCATTCTCGTCATATTTTTGACACATTTTGAAGCTCTTCTTACTTTTCACACCTTTTGAAGCTATTCATATAATTCACACCTTTTCAGGCTCTTCATGTTTTTCAACACCACTTCATGCTCCTCCTATTTTTCAGACCCTCTCATGCTAATCTAATTTTTGACACCTTTTGAAGCTCTTCATATTTTTCACACCTTTTGAAGCTCTTCATATTTTTCACACCTTTTCATGCTGTGCATGTTTTTGAACATCGCTTGTGCTCGTCCTATTTTCAGACCGTTTCATGCTCCTCATATTTTTGACACCTTTTGAAGCTCTTCATATTTTTCACACCTTTTCAGGCTCTTCATGTTTTTGCACACCACTTCATGGTTCTCCTATTTTTCAGCCCGTTACATGCTCGTCATGTATTTCACGCCTTTTGAAGCTCTTCATATTTTTCACACCTTTTCAGGCTCTTCATGTTTTTGATCACCATTTCATGCTTCTCCTATTTTTCAGACCGTTTCATGATCCTCATATTTTTGACACCTTTTAAAGCTCCTCATATTTTTCACACCTTTTCAGGCTCTTCATGTTTTTCAACAACACCTCATGCTGCTCCTATTTTTCAGACCGTTTCATGCTCCTCATATTTATGACACCTTTAGAAGCTCTTCTTATTTTTCACACGTTTTCAGGCTCTTCATGTTTTCAACACAGCTTCATGCTCCTCCTATTTTTCAGAACGTTTCATTCTCCTCATATTTTTGACACCTTTTGAAGCTCTTCATATTTTTCACACCTATTCAGGCTCGTCATGTTTTTGAACACTGCTTCATGCGCCTCCTATTTTTCAGACCGTTTCATGCTCCTCATATTTTTGACAGATTTTGAAGCTTTTCATATTTTTCACACCTTTTCAGGCTCTTCAAGTTTTTCAACACCACTTCATGCTCCTCCTTTTTGCAGACCTTTTCATGCTCCTCATATTTTTGACACATTTTCATGATCCTCATATTTTTCACACCTTTTCAGTCTCTTCTTTTTTTTCAACACCACTTCATGGTCCTCCTATTTTTCAAACCGTTTCATGCTCATCTCATTTTTGACACCTTTTGAAGCTTTTCATATTTTTCACAACTTTTCAGGCTCTTCATGTTTTTGAAAACCGCTTCATGCTCCTCCTATTTTTGAGACCGTTTCATGCTCCTCATATTTTTGACACCTTTTGATGCTCTTCATATTTTTCACACCTTTTCAGTCTCTTCTTTTTTTTCAACACCACTTCATGCTCCTCCTATTTTTCACACCGTTTCATGCTCATCTCATTTTTGACACCTTTTGAAGCTCTTCATATTTTTCACACCTTTTCAGGCTCTTCATGTTTTTCAACACCGCTTCATGAACCTCCTATTTTTCGGACCGATTCATGCACCTCATATTTTTGACACATTTTGAAGCTCTTCATATTTTTCACACCTTTTCAGGCTCTTCATGGTTTTCAACACCACTTCATGCTCCTCGTATTTTGCAGACCGTTTCATGCTCCTCATATTTTTGACACCTTTTGAAGCTCTGCATATTTTTCACACCTTTTCAGGCTCTTCATGATTTTCAACACCATTTCATGCTCCTTTTTTTCAGACCGTTTCATGCTCATCTCATTTTTGACATCTTTTGAAGCTCTTCATATTTTTTACACCTTTTGAAGCTCTTCATAATTTTCATATTTTTGAAGCTCTTCATATTTTTCACACATTTTCAGGTTCTTCATGTTTTTCAACACCACTTCAGGCTCCTCCTATTTTTCAGATCCTTTCATGCTAATCTAATTTTTGACACTTTTTGAAGCTCTTCATATTTTTCACACCTTTTCAGTCTCTGCATGTTTTTGAACACCGTTTCATGCTCCTCATGTATTTCACACCTTTTGAAGCTCTTCATATTTTGCACACCTTTTCAGGCTCTTCATGTTTTTGAACACCGCTTCATCCTCCTCCTATTTTTAACAGGGTTTCATGCTCGTCATATTTTTGACATATTTTGAAGCTCTTCATAATTTTCACACCTTTTCAGGCTCTTCATGTTTTTGATCACCGTTTCATGCTCCTACTATTTTTCAGACCGTTTCATGCTCCTCATATTTTTGACACCTTTTGAAGCTCTTCACATTTATCACACCTTTTCAGGCTCTTCATGTTTTTCAACACCGTTTCATAATCCTCCTATTTTTCAGACCGTTTCATGCTCCTCATATTTTTGACACGTTTTGAAGCTCTTCATATTTTTCACACCTTCTCAGGCTCTTCATGTTTTTCAACTCCGCTTCATGCTCCTCCTATTTTTCAGACCGTATCAAGTTCCTCATAGTTTTCACACCTTTTGAAGCTCTTCATACTTTTCATAATTTGAAGATCTTCATATTTTTCACACGATTTCAGACTCTTCCTGTTTTTCAACACCGCTTCATGCTCCTGCTATTTATCATACCGTTTCATACTTCTCATATTTTTGACACGTTTTGAGGCTCTTCATATTTTTCACACCTTTTCAGACTCTGCATGTTTTTGAACACCGTTTCATGCTCCTCATGTATTTCACACCTTTTGAAGCTCTTCATATTTTGCACACCTTTTCAGGCTCTTCATGTTGTTGAACACCGCTTCATCCTCCTCCTATTTTTAAGAGGGTTTCATTCTCGTCATATTTTTGACACATTTTGAAGCTCTTCATACTTTTCACACCTTTTGAAGCTATTCATATAATTCACACCTTTTCAGGCTCTTCATGTTTTTCAACACCACTTCATGCTCCTCCTATTTTTCAGACCCTCTCATGCTAATCTAATTTTTGACACCTTTTGAAGCTCTTCATATTTTTCACACCTTTTGAAGCTCTTCATATTTTTCACACCTTTTCATGCTGTGCATGTTTTTGAACATCGCTTGTGCTCGTCCTATTTTCAGACCGTTTCATGCTCCTCATATTTTTGACACCTTTTGAAGCTCTTCATATTTTTCACACCTTTTCAGGCTCTTCATGTTTTTGCACACCACTTCATGGTTCTCCTATTTTTCAGCCCGTTACATGCTCGTCATGTATTTCACGCCTTTTGAAGCTCTTCATATTTTTCACACCTTTTCAGGCTCTTCATGTTTTTGATCACCATTTCATGCTTCTCCTATTTTTCAGACCGTTTCATGATCCTCATATTTTTGACACCTTTTAAAGCTCCTCATATTTTTCACACCTTTTCAGGCTCTTCTTGTTTTTCAACAACACCTCATGCTGCTCCTATTTTTCAGACCGTTTCATGCTCCTCATATTTATGACACCTTTAGAAGCTCTTCTTATTTTTCACACGTTTTCAGGCTCTTCATGTTTTCAACACAGCTTCATGCTCCTCCTATTTTTCAGAACGTTTCATTCTCCTCATATTTTTGACACCTTTTGAAGCTCTTCATATTTTTCACACCTATTCAGGCTCGTCATGTTTTTGAACACCGCTTCATGCGCCTCCTATTTTTCAGACCGTTTCATGCTCCTCATATTTTTGACAGATATTGAAGCTTTTCATATGTTTCACACCTTTTCAGGCTCTTCAAGTTTTTCAACACCACTTCATGCTCCTCCTTTTTGCAGACCTTTTCATGCTCCTCATATTTTTGACACATTTTCATGATCCTCATATTTTTCACATCTTTTCAGTCTCTTCTTTTTTTTCAACACCACTTCATGGTCCTCCTATTTTTCAAACCGTTTCATGCTCATCTCATTTTTGACACCTTTTGAAGCTTTTCATATTTTTCACAACTTTTCAGGCTCTTCATGTTTTTGAAAACCGCTTCATGCTCCTCCTATTTTTGAGACCGTTTCATGCTCCTCATATTTTTGACACCTTTTGATGCTCTTCATATTTTTCACACCTTTTCAGTCTCTTCTTTTTTTTCAACACCACTTCATGCTCCTCCTATTTTTCACACCGTTTCATGCTCATCTCATTTTTGACACCTTTTGAAGCTCTTCATATTTTTCACACCTTTTCAGGCTCTTCATGTTTTTCAACACCGCTTCATGAACCTCCTATTTTTCGGACCGATTCATGCACCTCATATTTTTGACACATTTTGAAGCTCTTCATATTTTTCACACCTTTTCAGGCTCTTCATGGTTTTCAACACCACTTCATGCTCCTCGTATTTTTCAGACCGTTTCATGCTCCTCATATTTTTGACACCTTTTGAAGCTCTGCATATTTTTCACACCTTTTCAGGCTCTTCATGATTTTCAACACCATTTCATGCTCCTTTTTTTCAGACCGTTTCATGCCCATCTCATTTTTGACATCTTTTGAAGCTCTTCATATTTTTTACACCTTTTGAAGCTCTTCATAATTTGCATATTTTTGAAGCTCTTCATATTTTTCACACATTTTCAGGTTCTTCATGTTTTTCAACACCACTTCAGGCTCCTCCTATTTTTCAGACCCTTTCATGCTAATCTAATTTTTGACACTTTTTGAAGCTCTTCATATTTTTCACACCTTTTCAGTCTCTGCATGTTTTTGAACACCGTTTCATGCTCCTCATGTATTTCACACCTTTTGAAGCTCTTCATATTTTGCACACCTTTTCAGGCTCTTCATGTTTTTGAACACCGCTTCATCCTCCTCCTATTTTTAACAGGGTTTCATGCTCGTCATATTTTTGACATATTTTGAAGCTCTTCATAATTTTCACACCTTTTCAGGCTCTTCATGTTTTTGAACATCGCTTCATGCTCGTCCTATTTTTCAAACCGTTTCATGCTCCTCATATTTTTGACACCTTTTGAAGCTCTTCATATTTTTCACACCTTTTCAGGCTATTTATTTTTTTCAACACCACTTCATGCTCCTCCTATTTTTCAGACCGTTTCATGCAGATCTCCTTTTTGACACCTTTTGAAGCTCTTCATATTTTTCAAACCTTTTGAAGCTCTTCATATTTTTCACACGTTTTCAGGCTCTTCATGTTTTTCAACACCACTTCATGCTCCTCCTATTTTTCAGACCGTTTGAAGCTGTTCATATTTTTCACACGTTTTCAGATTCTTCATGATTTTGATCACCGTTTCATGCTCCTCCTATTTTTCAGACCGTTTCATGCTCCTCATATTTTTGACACCTTTTGAAGCTCTTCACATTTATCACACCTTTTCAGGCTCTTCATGTTTTTCAACACCGCTTCATGATCCACCTATATTTCAGAGCGTTTCATGCTCCTCATATTTTTGACACCTTTTGAAGCTCTTCACATTTATCACACCTTTTCAGGCTCTTCATGTTTTTCAACACCACTTCATGCTCCTCCTATTTTTCAGATCGTTTCAGGCTCCGCATATTTTTGACTCCTTTTGAAGCTCTTCATATTTTTCACACGTTTTCAGGCCCTTCATGTTTTTGAACACCGCTTCATGCTCCTCCTATTTTTCAAACCTTTTGAAGCTCTTCATGTTTTTCACACCTTATCAGCCTCTTCATGTTTTTGAACATCTCTTCATGCTCCTCATATTTTTGACAATTTTGTAAGCTCTTCATTTTTTTCACACTTTTTCAGGCTCTTCATGTTTTTGAGCACCGCTTCATGCTCCTCCTATTTTTCAAACCTTTTGAAGCTCTTCATGTTTTTCACACCTTATCAGCCTCTTCATGTTTTTGAACATCTCTTCATGCTCCTCATATTTTTGACAATTTTATAAGCTCTTCATTTTTTTCACACTTTTCAGGCTCTTCATGTTTTTGAGCACCGCTTCATGCTCCTCCTATTTTTCAAACCTTTTGAAGCTCTTCATGTTTTTCACACTTTTTCAGGCTGTTTATAGTTTTAAACACCGCTGCATGATTCTCCTATATTTGAGACCATTTCATGCTCCTCATATTTTTGACATTTTTTGAAGCTCTTCATATTTTTCACACTTTTTCAGGCTCTTCATGTTTTGAACAACACTTCATGCTCCTCCTATTTTTCAGACCGTTTCATGCTCCTCAGGTATTTCACACCTTTTGAAGCTCTTCATATTTTTCACACCTTTTCAGGCTCTTCACCTTTTTGAACAACACTTCATGCTCCTCCTACTTTTCAGACGGTTTCATGCTCATCTCATTTTTGACACCTTTTCAGGGTCTTCATATTTTTCAAACTTTTGAAGATCTTCATATTTTTCACACTTTTTCAGGCTCTTCATGTTTTGAACACTGCTTCATGCTCCTCCTATTTTTCAGACCGTTTCATTCTCCTCATGTTTTTCACACCTTTTGAAGCTCTTCATAATTTTCACACCTTTTCATGCTCTTCATGTTTTTGAACACCGTTTCATGCTCGTCCTATTTTTCAGACCATTTCAAGCTCCTCATATTTTTGAAACCTTTTGAAGCTCTTCATATTTTTCACACCTTTTCCGTCTCTTCTTGTTTTTCAACACCGCTTCTTGCTCCTCCTATTTTTCAGACCGTTTCATGCTCCTCATATTGTTGACACCTTTTGAAGCACTTCATATTTTTCACACCTTTTCAGGCTCTTCATATTTTTGAACGCCGGTTCATGTTCCTCCTGTTTTTCACACCTATTGAAGCTCTTCATATTTTTCACACCTTTTCAGGCTGTACATGTTTTTGAAGACCACTTCATGCTCCTCATCTTTCTCAGACCGTTTCATGCTCCTGATAATTTTCACACCGTTTGAAGCTCTTCATATTTTTCACACGTTTTCAGATTCTTCATGTTTTTGATCACCGTTTCATGCTCCTCCTATTTTTCAGACCGTTTCATACTCCTCATATTTTTGACACCTTTTGAAGCTCTTCACATTTATCACACCTTTTCAGGCTCTTCATGTTTTTCAACACCGCTTCATGATCCTCCTATATTTCAGAGCGTTTCATGCTCCTCATATTTTTGACACCTTTTGAAGCTCTTCACATTTTTCACACCTTTTCCGGCTCTTCATGTTTTTCAACTCCGCTTCATGCTCCTCCTATTTTTCAGATCATTTCAGGCTCCGCATATTTTTGACTCCTTTTGAAGCTCTTCATATTTTTCACACGTTTTCAGGCCCTTCATGTTTTTGAACACCGCTTCATGCTCCTCCTATTTGTCAGACGGTTTCAGGCTGCTCGTATTTTTCAGACGGTTTCATGCTCCTCATATTTTTGACAATTTTATAAGCTCTTCATATTTTTCACACTTTTTCAGGCTCTTCATGTTTTTTAGCACCGCTTCATGCTCCTCCTATTTTTCAAACCTTTTGAAGCTCTTCATGTTTTTCACACCTTATCAGCCTCTTCATGTTTTTGAACATCTCTTCATGCTCCTCATATTTTTGACAATTTTATAAGCTCTTCATATTTTTCACACGTTTTCAGGCTCTTCATGTTTTTGATCACCATTACATGCTCCTGCTATTTTTCAGACCGTTTCATGCTCCTCATATTTTTGACAATTTTATAAGCTCTTCATATTTTTCACACTTTTTTAGGCTCTTCATGTTTTTTAACACCGCTTCATGCTCCTCCTATTTTTCAAACTTTTTGAAGCTCTTCATGTTTTTCACACCTTATCAGCCTCTTCATGTTTTTGAACACCTCTTCATGCTACTCCTATTTTTCAGACCTTTTCATGTTCCTCCTGTTTTTCACACCTTTTGAAGCTCTTCATATTTTTCACACCTTTTCAGGCTGTACATGTTTTTGAAGACCACTTCATGCTCCTCATCTTTTTCAGACCGTTTCATGCTCCTGATATTTTTCACACCGTTTGAAGCTCTTCATATTTTTCACACGTTTTCAGATTCTTCATGATTTTGATCACCGTTTCATGCTCCTCCTATTTTTCAGACCGTTTCATGCTCCTCATATTTTTGACACCTTTTGAAGCTCTTCACATTTATCACTCCTTTTCAGGCTCTTCATGTTTTTCAACACCGCTTCATAATCCACCTATATTTCAGAGCGTTTCATGCTCCTCTTATTTTTCACACCTTTTCCGGCTCTTCATGTTTTTCAACACCGCTTCATGCTCCTCCTATTTTTCAGATCGTTTCAGGCTCCGCATATTTTTGACTCCTTTTGAAGCTCTTCATATTTTTCACACGTTTTCAGGCCCTTCATGTTTTTGAACACCGCTTCATGCTCCTCCTATTTTTCAAACCTTTTGAAGCTCTTCATGTTTTTCACACCTTATCAGCCTCTTCATGTTTTTGAACATCTCTTCATGCTCCTCATATTTTTGACAATTTTATAAGCTCTTCATATTTTTCACACTTTTTCAGGCTCTTCATGTTTTTGAGCACCGCTTCATGCTCCTCCTATTTTTCAAACCTTTTGAAGCTCTTCATGTTTTTCACACCTTATCAGCCTCTTCATGTTTTTGAACATCTCTTCATGCTCCTCATATTTTTGACAATTTTATAAGCTCTTCATATTTTTCACACTTTTTCAGGCTCTTCATGTTTTTGAGCACCGCTTCATGCTCCTCCTATTTTTCAAACCTTTTGAAGCTCTTCATGTTTTTCACACTTTTTCAGGCTGTTTATAGTTTTAAACACCGCTGCATGATTCTCCTATATTTGAGACCATTTCATGCTCCTCATATTTTTGACATTTTTTGAAGCTCTTCATATTTTTCACACTTTTTCAGGCTCTTCATGTTTTGAACAACACTTCATGCTCCTCCTATTTTTCAGACCGTTTCATGCTCCTCAGGTATTTCACACCTTTTGAAGCTCTTCATATTTTTCACACCTTTTCAGGCTCTTCACCTTTTTGAACAACACTTCATGCTCCTCCTACTTTTCAGACTGTTTCATGCTCATCTCATTTTTGACACCTTTTCAGGGTCTTCATATTTTTCAAACTTTTGAAGATCTTCATATTTTTCACACTTTTTCAGGCTCTTCATGTTTTGAACACTGCTTCATGCTCCTCCTATTTTTCAGACCGTTTCATTCTCCTCATGTTTTTCACACCTTTTGAAGCTCTTCATAATTTTCACACCTTTTCATGCTCTTCATGTTTTTGAACACCGTTTCATGCTCGTCCTATTTTTCAGACCATTTCAAGCTCCTCATATTTTTGAAACCTTTTGAAGCTCTTCATATTTTTCACACCTTTTCCGTCTCTTTTTGTTTTTCAACACCGCTTCTTGCTCCTCCTATTTTTCAGACCGTTTCATGCTCCTCATATTGTTGACACCTTTTGAAGCACTTCATATTTTTCACACCTTTTCAGGCTCTTCATATTTTTGAACGCCGGTTCATGTTCCTCCTGTTTTTCACACCTATTGAAGCTCTTCATATTTTTCACACCTTTTCAGGCTGTACATGTTTTTGAAGACCACTTCATGCTCCTCATCTTTCTCAGACCGTTTCATGCTCCTGATAATTTTCACACCATTTGAAGCTCTTCATATTTTTCACACGTTTTCAGATTCTTCATGTTTTTGATCACCGTTTCATGCTCCTCCTATTTTTCAGACCGTTTCATACTCCTCATATTTTTGACACCTTTTGAAGCTCTTCACATTTATCACACCTTTTCAGGCTCTTCATGTTTTTCAACACCGCTTCATGATCCTCCTATATTTCAGAGCGTTTCATGCTCCTCATATTTTTGACACCTTTTGAAGCTCTTCACATTTTTCACACCTTTTCCGGCTCTTCATGTTTTTGAACACCGTTTCATGCTCGTCCTATTTTTCAGACCATTTCAAGCTCCTCATATTTTTGAAACCTTTTGAAGCTCTTCATATTTTTCTCACCTTTTCAGGCTCCTCATGTTTTTGAACACCGCTTCATGCTCCTCATATTTTTCAGACCGTTTCATGCTCCTCATGTATTTCACACCTTTTGAAGCACTTCATATTTTTCACACCTTTTCAGGCTCTTCATGTATTTCAGTAACGCTTCTTACTTCTCCCAATTTTCAGACCGTTTCATGCTCATCTCTTTTTTGACAACTTTTGAAGCTCTTCATATTTTCATACCTTTTGAAGCTCTTCATATTTTTCACACGTTTTCAGGCTCTTCATGTTTTTCAACACCGCTTCATGCTCCTCCTATTTTATAGACCGTTTCATGCTCCTCATATTTTTGACACGTTTTGAAGCTCTTCATATTTTTCACACCTTTTCCGTCTCTTCTTGTTTTTCAACACTGCTTCTTACTCCTCCTATTTTTCAGACCGTTTCATGCTCCTCATATTGTTGACACCTTTTGAAGCACTTCATATTTTTCACACCTTTTCAGGCTCTTCATATTTTTGAACACCGCTTCATGTTCCTCCTGTTTTTCACACCTTTTGAAGCTCTTCATATTTTTCACACCTTTTCAGGCTGTACATGTTTTTGAAGACCACTTCATGCTCCTCATCTTTTTCAGACCGTTTCATGCTCCTGATATTTTTCACACCGTTTGGAGCTCTTCATATTTTTCACACGTTTTCAGATTCTTCATGATTTTAATCACCGTTTCATGCTCCTCCTAATTTTCAGAAGGTTTCATGCTCATCTCACATTTGACACCTTTTGAAGCTCTTCATGTTTTTCACACCTTTCCAGGCTCTTCATGTTTTTCAACACCGCTACATGATCCTCCTATTTTTCAAACCGTTTCCTGCTCCTCATATTTTTGACACCTTTTGAAGCTCTTCATATATTTCACACCGTTTCAGGCTCTTCATGTTTTTCAACACCGCTTCATGCTCCTCCTATTTTTCAGACCGTTTCATGATGCTCATATTTTTGACACCTTTTTAGGCTCTTCATATTTTTCACACCTTTTCAGGCTCTTCATGTTTTTGAACACTGTTTCAAGCTCCTCCTCATTTTCACACCGTTTCATGCCCCTCATAATTTTGATCCCTTTTGAAGCTTTTCATATTTTTCACACCTTTTCAGGCTCTTCATGTTTTTGAACACCGTTACATGCTCCTTCTATTTTTCATACCATTTCATGCTCGTCATTTTTTTGACACCTTTTGAAGCTCTTCATATTTTTCACACCTTTGGAAGCACTTCATATTTTTCACAACTTTTCAGGCTCTTCACTTTTATCAACACCGCTTCATGCTCCTCCTATTTTCCAGACCTTTTCATGCTCCTCATATTTTTGACACCTTTTGAAGCTCTTCATATTTTTCACACCTTTTCAGGCTCTTCATGTTTTTCAACACCACTTCATGCTCCTCCTATTTTTCAGACCGTTTCATGCTCCTCATATTTTTGACACATTTTGAAGCTCTTCATATTTTTCACACCTTTTCAGGCTCTTCATGTTTTTGAACACCTCTTCATGCTCCTTCTATTTTCAAACCGTTTTATGCTCCTCATTTCTTTGAGACATTTTGAAGCTCTTCATATTTTTCACACCTTTTGTGGATCTTCATGTTTTTGAACACAGTTTATGCTCCTCATATTTTTCACACATTTTCATGCTCTTCATATTTTTCACACCTTTTCAGGCTCTTCAGGTTTTTGAACACCGTTTCATGCTCCTCCTATTTTTCAGACCGTTTCCTGCTCCTCATATATTTGACATCTTTTGAAGCTCTTCTTATTTTTCACACTTTTTCATGCTTTTCATGTTTTTCAACACCGTTTCATGCTCCTCCTATTTTCAGACCGTTTCATGCTCCTCATATATTTGACACCTTTTAAAGCTCTTCATATATTTCACACCTTTTCAGGCTCTTCAAGTTTTTGAACACCGTTTCATGCTCCTCATATTTTTCAGACCGTTTCGTGCTCCTCATATATTTGACATCTTTTGAAGGTCTTCTTATTTTTCACACCTTTTCACGCTTTTCATGTTTTTCAACACCATTTCATGCTCCTCCTATTTTTAAGATCGTTTCCTGCTCCTCATATTTTTCACACCTTTTGAAGCTTTTCATATTTTTCACAGCTTTTCAGGTTCTTCATGTTTTTCAACACCGCTTAATGCTCCTCCTATTTTTCAGACCGTTTCATGCTCCTCATATTTTTGACACATTTTGAAGCTTTTCATATTTTTCAAACCTTTTCAGGTTCTTCATGTTTTTCAACACCTCTTCATGCTCCTTCTATTTTCAGACCGTTTCATGCTCCTCATTTCTTTGAGACATTTTGACGCTCTTCATATTTTTCACACCTTTTGTAGATCTTCATGTTTTTGAACACAGTTTATGCTCCTCATATTTTTCACACATTTTCATGCTCTTCATATTTTTCACACCTTTTCAGGCTCTTCAGGTTTTTGAACACCGTTTCATGCTCCTCCTATTTTTCAGACCGTTTCCTGCTCCTCATATATTTGACATCTTTTGAAGCTCTTCTTATTTTTCACACCTTTTCATGCTTTTCATGTTTTTCAACACCGTTTCATGCTCCTCCTATTTTCCGACCGTTTCATGCTCCTCACATATTTGACACCTTTTAAAGCTCTTCTTATTTTTCACACCTTTTCATGCTTTTCATGTTTTTCAACACCATTTCATGCTTCTCCTATTTTTCAGACCGTTTCCTGCTCCTCATATATTTGACATCTTTTGAAGCTCTTCTTATTTTTCACACCTTTTCATGCTTTTCAAGTTTTTCAACACCGTTTCATGCTCCTCCTATTTTCAGACCGTTTCATGCTCCTCATATATTTGACACCTTTTAAAGCTCTTCATGTATCACACCTTTTCAGGCTCTTCATGTTTTTGAACACCGTTTCATGCTCCTCATATTTTTCAGACCGTTTCGTGCTCCTCATATATTTGACATCTTTTGAAGGTCTTCTTATTTTTCACACCTTTTCACGCTTTTCATGTTTTTCAACACCGTTTCATGCTCCTCCTATTTTTCAGACCGTTTCGTGCTCCTCATATATTTGACACCTTGTGAAGCTCTTCATATTCTTCACACCTTTTCAGTCTCTTCATGTTTTTCAACACCGCCTCATGCTCCTCCTTTTTTCAGAACGTTTCATGCTGTTAATATTTTTGTCACCTTTTGAAGCTCTTCATATTTTTCACACCTTCTCAGGCTCTTCATGTTTTTGAACACCGTTTCTTGCTGCTACTATTTTTCAGACCTTTTCATGCTCCAAATATTTTTGACACCTTTTGAAGCCTTTCATATTTTTCACACCTTTTCAGGCTCTTCTTGTTTTTCAACACCACTTCATGCTCCTCTTATTTTTCAGACCGTTTCATGCTCCTCATATTTTTGACACCTTTTGAAGCTCTTCCTATTATTCACACCTTTCCAGACTCTTCATGTTTTTGAACACCGCTTCATGCTCCTCCTATTTTTCAGACCGTTTCATGTTCCTCATATTTTTGACACCTTTTGAAGCTCTTCATATTTTTCAGACGTTTTCAGGCTCTTCATGTTTTTGAACACCTCTTCATGCTCCTCCTATTTTACAGACCTTTGTATGCTCTTCATATTTTTGACAACTTTTGAATCTCTTCATATTTTTCACACCTTTTCTGTCTCTGCATATTTTGAACACCGCTTCATGCTCCTCCTATTTTTCAGACCGTTTCATGATCCTCATATTTTTGACACCTTTTGAAGCTTTTCATATTTTTCACACTTTTACAGGCTCTTCATGTTTTTAACACTGCTTCATGCTCCTCCTATTTTTCAGACCGTTTCATTCTCCTCAGGTATTTCACACCTTTTGAAGCTCTTCATATTTTTCACACCTTTTGAAGCTCTTCATATATTTCACACCTTTTGAAGCTCTTCATGTTTTTCAACACCTCTTCATGCTCCTCCTATTTTTCAGACCGTTCATGCTCCTCATATTTTGAAACAATTTGAACCTCCTCCTATTTTCCACACGTTTTCAGGCTCTTCATGTTTTTCAACACCGTTTCATGTTCCTCCTATTTTTCCTACCGTTTCATGCTCCTCCTATTTTTCAGACCGTTTCATGCTCCTCATATTTTTGACAATTTTGGAAGCTCTTCATATTTTTCAGGCTCTTCATATTTTTCAACACCGCTATATGCTCCTACTAAATTTCAGACTGTTTCATGTTCCTCATATTTTTCACACCTTTTGAAGCTCTTCATATTTTTCACACCTTTTCAGGCTCTTCATGTTTTTCACACCACTTCATATTCCTCCTATTATTCAGACCGTTTCATGCTCATCTCATTTTTGACACCTTTTGAAGCTATTGGTATTTTTCAAACCTTTTGAAGCTCTTCATATTTTTCACACCTTTTCAGGATCTTCATGTTTTTAAACACCGCTTCATGCTCCTCCCATTTTTCAGAACTTTTCATGCTCCTCATGTATTTCACACCATTTGAAGCACTTCATATTTTTCACACCTTTTCAGTCTCTTCATGTTTTTCAACACCACTTCATGTTCCTCCTATTTTTCAGACCGTTTCATGCTCATCTCATTTTTGACACCTCTTGAAGCTCTTGATATTTTTCACACCTTTTGAATCTCTTCATATTTTTCACACCTTTTCAGGATCGTCATGTTTTTAAACACCCCTTCATGCTCCTCGTATTTTTCAGAACTTTTCATGCTCTTCATATTTTTCAAATCTTTTGAAGCTCTTCATATTTTTCGCACCATTCCAGGCTCTTCATGTTTTTGAACACCGCTTCATGCTTCTCCTATTTTTCAGACCGTGTCATGCTCCTCATATTTTTGACACCTTTTGAAGCTCTTCATATTTTTCACACCTTTTGAAGCTCTTCATATTTTTCGCACCATTCCAGGCTCTTCATGTTTTTCAACACCGTTTCATGCTCCTCGTATTTTTCAGACCGTTTCATGCTCCTCATATTTTTGACACCTTTTGAAGCTCTTCCTATTTTCCACACCTTTTCAGCCTCTTGATGTTTTAGAACACCGCTTCATGCTCCTTCTATTTTTCATAACGTTTCATGCTCCTCTCATTTTTCACACCTTTTGAAGCTCTTCATATTTTTCACACCTTTTGAAGCTCTTCATATTTTTCACACCTTTTCAGGCTCTTCATGTTTTGGAGCACACCTTCATGCTCCTCCCATTTTTCAGACCTGTTCATGCTACTCATATTTTTCAAATCTTTTGAAGCTCTTCATATTTTTAACACCTTTTCAGGCTCTTCATGTTTTTCAACACCGCTTCATGCTCCTCCTATTTTCAGAACGTTTCATGCTCCTCATATTTTTGACAACTTTTGAAGCTCTTCATATTTTTCACACCTTTTCAGGCTCTTCATGTTTTTCAACACCGCTTCATGCTCCTCCTATTTTCAGACCGTTTCATGCTCCTCATATTTTTGACATCTTTTGAAGCTGTTCATATTTTTCACTCCTTTTCAGGCACTTCATGTTTTTGAACACCGTTTCATACTCC
This sequence comes from Dama dama, assembly GCF_033118175.1. Taxonomy (NCBI): domain Eukaryota; kingdom Metazoa; phylum Chordata; class Mammalia; order Artiodactyla; family Cervidae; genus Dama; species Dama dama. The sequence continues at coordinate 2,738,715 of NW_026870956.1, forward strand.
TCCTATTTTTCAGAACGTTTCATGCTCCTCATATTTTTGACACCTTTTGAGGCTCTTCATATTTCTCATACCTTTTCAGGCTCTCCATATTTTTGAACACTGCTTCTTGCTCCTCCTAATTTTGAGACGGTTTCATGCTCCTCATACTTATGACACATTTTGAAGCTCTTCATATTATTCACTCCTTTTCAGGCTCTTCATGGTTTTGAACACCGCTTTATGCTCCTCCTATTTTTCAGACCGTTTCATGCTCTTCATATATTTCACACCTTTTGAAGCTCTTCATATTTTTCACACCTTTTCATGCTCTTCATGTTTCTAACACCGTTTCATGCTTCTCCTATTTTTCAGACCGTTTAATGCTCCTCATATTTTTCACACCTTTTGAATCTCTTTATATTTGTCACACCTTTTCATGCTCTTCATGTTTCTAACACCGTTTCATGCTTCTCCTATTTTTCAGACCGTTTAATGCTCCTCATATTTTTCACACCTTTTGAATCTCTTTATATTTGTCACACCTTTTCAGGCTCTTCATGTTTTTCAACACCGCTTCATGCTCCTCCTATTTTTCAGATCGTTTCTTGCTCCTCCTATATTTCAAACTGTTTCACGCACCTCTTATTACTGACACCTTTTGAAGCTCTTCATATTTTTCACACCTTTTCAGGCTCTTCATGTTTTTCAACACCACTTCATGCTCCTCCTATTTTTGAGACCGGTTCATGCTCCTCATATTTTTCACACATTTAGAAACTCTTCATATTTTTCCCACCTTCCCAGGCTCTTCATGTATTTGAGCACAGCTTCATGCTCCTCCTATTTTTCAGACCGTTTCATGCTCCTCATATTTTTGACAGCTTTTGAAGCTCTTCATATTTTTCACACCATTGCAGGCTCTTAATGTTTTTGAACACCCTTTCATGCTCCTTCCTATATTTCAGACCGTTTCATGCTCCTCATATTTTTGACACATTTTGAAGCTCTTCATATTTTTCACACCTTTTGAAGCTCTTCATATTTTTCACAACATTTCAGGCTCTTCATGTTTTTGAACACCGTTTCATGCTCCTCCTATATTTCAGACCATTTCATGCTCCTCATATTTCTGACAAATTTTGAAGCTCTTCAAATATTTCAAACATTTTCAGGCTCTTCATGTTTTGAACACCACTTCATGCTCCTCCTATTTTTCAGACCGTTTCATGCTCATCTCATTTTTGACACCTTTTGAAGCTCTTCATATTTTTCACAACTTTTGAAGCTTTTCATATTTTTGACACATTTTCAGGCTCTTCAGGTTTTTCAACACCGCTTCTTGCTCCTCCTAATTTTCAGACCGCTTCTTGCTCCTCCTAATTTTCAGACCGCTTCATGCTCCTCCTATTTTTCAGACCGTTTCATGCTCCTCTCATTTTTCACACCTTTTGAAGCTCTTCATATTTTTCACACCTTTTCAGGCTCTTCATGTTTTTGAACACCGCTTCATGCTCCTCCTATTTTTCTGACCGTTTCATGCACCTCATATTTTTGACACCTTTTGAAGCTGCTCCTATTTTACACACGTTTTCCGGCTCTTCATGTTTTTCAACACCGTTTCATGCTCCTCCTATTTTTCCAACCGTTTCATGCTCCTCCTATTTTTCAGACCGTTTCATGCTCCTAATAATTTTGACAATTTTGGAAGCTCTTCATATTTTTCACACCTTTTCAGGCTCTTCATGTTTTTCAACACCACTATATGCTCCTACTAATTTTCAGACTGTTTCATGCTCGTCATATATGTTACACCTTTTGTAGCTCTTCATATTTTTCACACCTTTTCAGGCTCTTCATGTTTTGGAGCACAGCTTCATGCTCCTCCCATTTTTCAGACCGTTTCATGCTCCTCATGTATTTCACACCATTTGAAGCACTTCATATTTTTCACACCTTTTCAGTCTCTTCATGTTTTTCAACACCACTTCATGTTCCTCCTATTATTCAGACCGTTTCATGCTCATCTCATTTTTGACACCTTTTGAAGTTCTTGATATTTTTGACACCTTTTGAAGCTCTTCATATTTTTCACACCTTTTCAGGCTCTTCATGTTTTGGAGCACACCTTCATGCTCCTCCCATTTTTCAGACCGTTTCATGCTCCTCATGTATTTCACACCATTTGAAGCACTTCATATTTTTCACACCTTTTCAGGCTCTTCATGTTTCTCAACACCGCTTCATGCTCCTCCTATTTTTCAGACCGTTTCATGCTCCTCCTATTTTTCAGACCGTTTTATGCTCCTCATATTTTTGACACCTTTTGAAGCTCTTCATATTTTTCACACCTTTTCAGGCTATTCATGTTTTCCAGCACCACTTCATGCTCCTCCTATTTTTCAGACCGATTCATGCTCCTATATTTTTGATACCTTTTGAAGCTCTTCATATTTTTCACACCTTTTCAGGCTATTCATGTTTTCCAACACCATTCATGCTCCTCCTATTTTTCAGACCGTTTCATGCTCCTCCTAATTTTGACACCTGTTGATGCTGTTCATATTTTTCACACCTTTTGAAGCTCTTTTAATTTTTCACACGTTTTCAGATTCTTCATGTTTTTCAACACCGCTTCATGCTCGTGCTATTTTTCAGACCGTTTCATGCTCCTCATGTATTTCACATCTTTTGAAGCTCTTCATATTTTTCACACCTTTTCAGGCTCTTCATGTTTTTCAACACCGCTTCATGCTCCTCCTAATTTGCAGATCGTTTCATGCTCCTCATATTTTTCACACCTTTTGAAGCTGTTCATATTTTTCACACCTTTTCAGTCTCTTCATGTTTTTCAACACCGTCTCATAATTCTCCTATTTTTCAGACCGTTTCATGCTCTCCATGTATTTCACACATTTTGAAGCTCTTCATATACTTCACACCTTTTCAGGCTCTGCATGTTTTTGAACACCGTTTCATGCTCCTCCTATTTTTCAGACCGTTTCATGCTCATCTCATTTTTGACACCTTTTTGAAGCTCTTCATATTTTTAACACCTTTGAAGCTCTTCATAGATTTGACACGTTTTCAGGCTCTTCATGTTTTTGAACACTGTTTCATGCTCCTCCTATTTTTCATACCGTTTCATGTTCCTCCTATTTTTCAGATCATTTCATGCTCCCCATATTTTTGACACCTTTTGAAGCTCTTCATATATTTCACACCTTTTCAGGCTCTTCAATTTTTTCAACCCCACTTCATGCTCCTCCTATTTTTCAGACCGTTTCATGCTCACATCACTTTTGACACCTTTTGAAGCTCTTCTTATTTTTCACATCTTTTGAAACTCTTCATATTTTTCACACGTTTTCAGGCTCTTCATGTTTTCAAAACCGTTTCATGCTCCTCCTATTTTTCAGACCGTTTCTTGCTCCTTATATGTTTGTCTCCTTTTGAAGCTCTTCATATTTTTCACAGCTTTTGAAGCTCTTCATATTTTTCACACCTTTTCAGGCTCTTCATGTTTTTGAACACCGTTTCATGCTCCTCCTATTTTTCATACCGTTTCATGTTCCTCCTATTTTTCAGACCGTTTCATGCTCATCTCATTTTTGACACCTTTTGAAGTTCTTGATATTTTTGACACCTTTGAAGTTCTTCATATATTTCACAACTTTTAAGGCTCTTCATGTTTTTCAACACCGCTTCATGCTCCACCTATTTTTCAGTCGTTTCATGCTTTTCATATTTTTGACACCTTTTTAAGCTCTTCATATTTTTCACACCTTTTCAGGATCTTCATATTTTTGACTTCTGCTTCATGCCCCTGCTATTTTTCAGAATGTTTCATGCTCCTCATATTTTTGAAACCTTTTGAAGCTCTTCATATTTTTCACACCTTTTCATGCTCTTAATGTTTTTGAACACCGCTTCATGATCCTCCTATTTTTCGACTGTTTCATGCTCCTCATATTTTTGACACCTTTTAAAGCTCTTCATATGTTTCACACCTTTTCAGGATGTTCATGTTTTTGACGTCTGCTTCATGCCCCTGCTATTTTTCAGACTGTTTCTTGCTCCTCATATATTTGACACCTTTTGAAGCTCTTCATATTTTTCACACCTTTTCAGGCTCTTCATGTTTTTCAACACCGCTTCATGCTCCTCCTATTTTTCAGACCGTTTTATGCTCCTCATAATTTTAACACCCTTGAAGCTCTTCATATTTTTCACACCTTTTCAGGCTCTTAATGTTTTTCAACACCGCTTCATGCTCCTCCTATTTTTCACATCGTTTTATGATCCTCATATTTTTCACACATTATGAAGCTCTTCATATTTTTCACACCTTTTCAGGCTCTTCATGTTTTTGAACACCGTTTCATGCTGCTCCTATTTTTCAGACCGATTCATGTTCCTCATATTTTTGAAACCTTTTGAAGCTTTTCATATTTTTCACACCTTTTCAGGGTTTCATGTTTTGAACACCGCATCATGCCCTTGCTATTTTTCAGACTGTTTCTTGCTCCTCATATATTTGACACCTTTTGAAGCTCTTCATATATTTCACACCTTTTCAGGCTCTTCATGTTGTTTAACACCGCTTTTTGCTCCTCTATTTTTCAGATAGTTTCATGTTCCTCCTATTGTTCAGACCGTTTTATGCACCTCATATTTTTCACACCTTTTGAAGCTCTTCATATTTTTCACACCTTTTCAGGCTCTTCATGTTTTTGAACACCGCTTCATGCTCCTGCTATTTTTTAGACCGTTTCATGCTCCACATATTTTTGACACATTTTGAAGCTCTTTATATTTTTCACATCTTTTCAGGCTCTTCATGTTTTTCAACACCGCTTCATGCTCCTCCTATTTTTCAGTCGTTTCATGCTCCTAATATTTTGACACCTTTTGAAGCTCTTCATATTTTTGACACATTTTCAGGCTCTTCATGTTTTTGAAAACCGCTTCATGCTCCTCCTATTTTTCAGACCGCTTCCTGATCCTCATAATTTTCACTCCTTTTGAAGCTCTTCATATTTTTGACACCTTTTCAGGCTCTTCATGTTTTTGAACAGTGCTTCATGCTCGTGCTATTTTTTAGACCGTTTCATGCTCCACATATTTTTGACACCTTTTGAAGCTCTTTATATTTTTCATATCTTTTCAGGCTCTTCATGTTTTTCAACACCGCTTCATGCTCCTCCTATTTTTCAGTCGTTTCATGCTCCTAATATTTTGACACCTTTTGAAGCTCTTCATATTTTTGACACCTTTTCAGGTTCTTCATGTTTTTGAAAACCGCTTCATGCTCCTCCTATTTTTCAGACAGCTTCCTGATCCTCATAATTTCACACCTTTTGAAGCTCTTCATATTTTTCACACCTTTTCAGGCTCTTCATGTTTTTGAACATCGCTTCATGCTCCTCCTATTTTTTAAACAGTTTCTTGCTCCTCATATTTTTGACACCTTTTGATGCTCTTCATATTTTTCACACCTTTTGAAGCTCTTCATATTTCTCACACCTTTTCAGGCTGTTCATGTTTTTCAGCACCGCTTCATGCTCCTCCTATTTTTCAGACCGTTTCATGCTCATCTCATTTTGACACCTTTTGAAGCTCTTCATATTTCTCACAACTTTTCTGGTTCTTCATGTATTTCAACACCGCTTCATGCTCCTCCTATTTTTCAGACCGTATCATTTTCATCTAATATTTGAAACCTTTTGAAGCTCTTCATATTTTTCCACATCTTTTGAAGCTCTTCATATTTTTCACGCGTTTTCAGGCTCTTCATGTTTTTCAACACGCCTTCTTGGTCCTCCTATTTTTCAGGCCGTTTCATGCTCCTCATATTTTTGACACCTTTTGAAGCTCTTCATATTTTTCACACCTTTTCAGGCTCTTCTTGTTTTTGAACACCGATTCATGCTCCTCCTATTTTTCATACCGTTTCATGCTCCTCATAATTTTGACACATTTTGAAGCTCTTCATAATTTTCACACATTTTCACGCTCTTCATGTTTTTGAACACCGTCTCATGCTCCTGCTATTTTTCAGACCGTTTCATGCTCCTCATATATTTGACAACTTTAGAAGCACTTCGTATTTTTCACACCTTTTCAGGTTCTTAATGTTTTTGAACGCCACTTCATGCTCCTGCTATTTTTCAGACCGTTTCATACTCCTCCTATTTTTGATACCTTTTGAAGCTCTTCATATTTTTCACACCTTTTCAGGCTCTTTATGCTTTTCAACACCAATTCATGCTCCTCCTTTTTTGCAGACCGTTTCATACTCCTCATATTTTTGACACCTTTTGAAGCTCTTCATATTTCTCACACAATTTCAGGCTTTTCATGTTTTTCAACAACGCTTCATGCTCCTAATTTTCAGACCGTTTCATGCTGATCTCATTTTTGACACCTTTTGAAGCTTTTCATATTTTTCACACCTTTTCAGGCTCTTCATGTTTTTCCACACCACTTCATGCTCCTCCATTTTTGTAGACCGTTTCATTCTCCTCATGTATTTCACACCTTTTGAAGCTCTTCATATTTTTCCCACCTTTTCCGGCTCTCCATGTTTTTGATCACCGTTTCATGCTCCTCCTATTTTTCAGACCGTTTCATGCACCTCATATTTTTCACACCTTTTGAAGCTCTTCATATTTTTCACACCTTTTCAGGCTCTTCATGTTTCTCAACACCGCTTCATGCTCCTGCTATTTATCATAACGTTTCATACTCCTCATATATTTGACACTTTTTTAGTCTCTTCATATTTTTCACACCTTTTCAGGCTCTTCATGTTTTTGAACACCGTTTCATAATCCTCCCATTTTTCATACCGTTTCATGCTCCTCATATTTTTGAAACCTTTTGAAGCTCTTCATATTTTTCACACCTTTTCAGGCTCTTCAAGTTTTTGAACACCGCTTCATCCTCCTCGTATTTTTAAGACCGTTTCATGCTCCTCATATTTTTGAAACCTTTTGAAGCTCTTCATATTTTTCACACCTTTTCAGGCTCTTCAAGTTTTTGAACACTGCTTCATCCTCCTCGTATTTTTAAGACCGTTTCATGCTCCTCATATTTTTGAAACCTTTTGAAGCTCTTCATATTTTTCACACCTTTTGAAGCTCTTCATATTTTTCACACCTTTTCAGGCTCTTCATGTTTTTGAATACCGTTACATGATTCTCCTATTTTTCAGACTGTTTCATGCTCCGCATATTTTTGACACCTTTTGAAGCTCTTCATATTTTTCACACCTTTTGAAGCTCTTCATATTTTTCACACCTTTTCAGGCTCTTCATGTTTTTCAACACCGTTTCATGCTCCTCCTATTTTTCAGACCGTTTCATGCTCCTCATATTTTGACATGTTTTGAATCTCTTCATATTTTTCACATCTTTTCAGGCGCTTCAGGTTTTCAACACCGCTTCATGCTCCTCCTATTTTTCAGACCGTTTCATGCTCCTCATATTTTTGATACCTTTTGAAGCTCTTCATGTTTTTCACAACTTTTCAGACCTTTCATGTTTTCAACACAGTTTCATGCTCCGCCTATTTTTCAGCACTTTTCATGCTCCTCATATTTTTCACGACTTTTGAAGCTCTTCATATATTTCACACTTTTTCAGGCTCTTCTTGTTTTGGAACACCGCTTCATGCTTCTCCTATATTTCACACCTTTTCATAATCTTCATATTTTCCACGCCTTTTTAAGCTCTTCGTATTTTTCACACCTTTTCAGGCTCTTCATGTTTATGAACAAAGTTTCATGCTCCTCCTATTTTTCAGACCGTTTCATGTTCCTCATATTGTTGACACTTTTTGAAACTCTTCGTATTTTTCACACCTTTTCAGACTCTTAATGATTTTCAACACCGTTTCATGCTCCTCCTATTTTTCAGAACGTTTCATGCTCCTCATATTTTTGACACCTATTGAAGATCTTCATATTTTTCACACCTTTTGAAGCTCTTCATATTTTTCACAGCTTTTCAGGCTCTTCATGTTTTTCAACACAGTTTCATGCTCCTCCTATTTTTCAAACCGTTTCAAGCTTCTCATATTTTTGACACCTTTTGAAGCTCTTCATATTTTTCACGCCTTTTCAGGCTCTTCATGTTGTTGAACACGGTTTCATGCTTCTCCTATGTTTCAGACCGTTTCATGCTCCTCATATTTTTGACGCCTTTTGAAGCTCTTCATATTTTTCACACCTTTTCAGGCTCTTCATGTTTTTGAACACCGTTTCATGCTCCTCATATTTTTGACATATTTTGAAACTCTTCATATTTTTGCCACCTTTTGAAGCTCTTCATATCTTTCACACCTTTTCAGGCTCTTCATATTTTTCACACCTTTTCATGCTCTTCATGTTTTTCAACACCACTTCATACTCCTCATATTTTTGACACATTTTGAAGCTCTTCATATTTTTCAAACTTTTTGAACCTCTTCATATTTTTCACACCTTTTCAGGCTCTTCATGTTGTTTAACGCCGCTTCATGCTCCTGCTATTTTTCTGACCGTTTGATACTCCTCATATTTTCACACCTTTGAAGCTATTCATATTTTTCACACCTTTTCAGGCTCTTCATGTTTTTGAACACCATTTCATGCTCCTCCTATTTTTGACACCTTATGGAACTCCTCATATTTTTCACACCTATTCAGGCTCTTCATGTTTTTGAACACCGTTTTATGTTACTCCTATTTTTCTGACCGTTTCATGCTCCTCATATTTTTGACATCTTTTGAAGCTCTTCATATTTTCATTCCTTTTCAGGCTCTTCATGTTTTCAACAACGCTTCATGCTCCTCCTATTTTTCAGAAAGTTTCATGCTCCTCATATGTTTGACACTTTTTGAAGCTCTTCATATTTTTACACCTTTTGAAGCTCTTCATATTTTTCACATCTTTTCAGACTCTTCATGTATTTCAACACCAGGTCATGCTCCTCCTATTTTTGACACCTTATGGAACTCCTCATATTTTTCACACCTATTCAGGCTCTTCATGTTTTTGAACACCGTTTTATGTTACTCCTATTTTTCTGACCGTTTCATGCTCCTCATATTTTTGACACCTTTTGAAGCTCCTCATATATTTCACACCTTGTCAGGCTCTTCATGTTTTTCAACTCCGCTTCATGCTCCTCCTATTTTTCAGACCGTTTCATGCTCCTCATATTTTTGACACTTTTTGAAACTCTTCATATTTTTCACACCTTTTCAGGCTCTTCATGTTTTGAACAAAACTTCATGCTCCTCCTATTTTTCAGACAGTTTCATTTTCCTCATATTTTTGACACCTTTTTAAGCTCTTCATATATTTCACACCTTTTCAGGCTCTTTATGTTTTTGAACACCGTTTCATGCTCCTCCTATTTGTCTGACCGTTTCATGCTCCTCATATTTTTGACACCTTTTGAAGCTCTTCATGTATTTCACAGCTTTTCAGTCTCTTCATGGTTTTGAACAGCGTTTCATGCTCCTCCTATTTTTCAGCCCGTTTCATGCTCCTCATATTTTTCACTCCTTTTTAGGCTCTGCATATTGTTCACAACTTTTCAGTATCTACATGTTGTCAACACCGTTTCATTCTCCTCCTATATTTGAGACCGTTTCAAGCTCCTCATATTTTTGACACCTTTTGAAGCTCTTCATACATTTCTCACATTTTCAGTCTCTTCATGGTTTTGAACACCGTTTCATGCTCCTCATTTTTTTCAAACCTTTTGATGCTTTTCATATTTTTCACACATTTTCAGGCTCTTCATGTTTTTGAACATGGTTTCATGCTTCTCCTATTTTTCAGACCGTTTCATGCACCTCATATTTTTGACACCTTTTGAAGCTCTTCATATTTTTCACAAATTTTCAGTATCTTCAATTTTTTGAACACCGTTTCATGCTCCTGATATTTTTCAGACCTTTTGAAGCTCTTCATATTTTTCACAAATTTTCAGGTTCTTCATGTTTTTGAACACCATTTCATGATCCTCCTATTTTTCAGACCGTGTCATGCTCCTCATAATTTTGACACCTTTAGGGCTCTTCATATTTTACACACCTTTTCGGGCTGTTCATGTTTTTGAACACTGCTTAATACTACCCCTATTTTTCAGACCGTTCCCTGCTCTTCATATTTCTGACACTTTTTGAAGCTCTTCATATTTTTCCACACATTTTCAGGCTCTTCATGTTTTTGAACATGGTTTCATGCTTCTCCTATTTTTCAGACCGTTTCATGCTCCTCATATTTTTAACACCTTTTGAAGCTCTTCATAGTTTTCACACCTTTTGAAGCTCTTCATATTTTTCACACCTTTTCAGGCTCTTCATGTTTTCCAACACCACGTCATGCTCCTCCTATTTTTCAGACCGTTTCATGCTCCTCATATTTTTGACTCGTTTTGAAACTCTTTATATTTTTCACACCTTTTCAGGCTCTTCATGTTTTTCAACAGTGCCTCATGCTCCTCGTAATTTTCAGACCGTTTCATGCTCCTCATATTTTTGACACATTTTGAAGCTCTTCATATTTTTGACACCTTTTCACGCTCTTCATGTTTTCAACGCCGCTTCATGCTCCTCCTATTTTTCAGACCGTTTCATGCTCCTCATCTTTTGACACCTTTTGAAGGTCTTCATATTTTTCACACCTTTTCAGTATTCAAGTTTTTGAACACCGCTTCATGCTCCTCATATTTTTCACAGCTTCTGAAGCTCTTCATATTTTTCTCACCTTTTCAGGCTCTTAATATTTTTGAACATCGTTTCGTGCTCCTCTTATTTTCAGAACGTTTCATGCTCCTCATATTTTTGACACTTTTTGAAGCTCTTCATATTTTTCACACCTTTTGAAGCTCTTCATATTTTTCACACTTTTTCAGGCTCTTCATGTTTTTGAACACCGATTCATGCTCCTTCTATTTTTCAGAGAGTTTCATGCTCCTCATGTATTTCACACCTTTTGAAGCTCTTCATATTTTTCAAACCTTTTCAGGCTCTTCATGTCTTTCAACACCGCTTCATGCTCCTCCTATTTTTCAGACTGTATCATGCTCCTCGTATTTTTGACACGTTTGAAGCTCTTCATATAATTCACACTTTTTCAGGCTCTTCAAGATTTTCAACACCGTTTCATGCTCTTCCTATTTTTCAGACTATTTCATGCTCCTCATATATTTGACACCTTTTGAAGCTCTTCATATTTTTCACACCTTTTCAGGCTCTTCATGTTTTTGTACACCGTTTCATGCTCCTCCTATTTTTTAGAAGTTTCATGCTCCTCATATTTTTGACACCGTTTGAAGCTCTTCATGTATTTCACACCTATTCAGGCTCTTCATGTTTTTGAATACCATTACATGATTCTCCTATTTTTCAGACTGTTTCATGCTCCGCATATTTTTGACACCTTTTGAAGCTCTTCATATTTTTCACACCTTTTGAAGCTCTTCATATTTTTCACACCTTTTCAGGCTCTTCATGTTTTTCAACACCGTTTCATGCTCCTCCTATTTTTCAGACCGTTTCATGCTCCTCATATTTTGACATGTTTTGAATCTCTTCATATTTTTCACATCTTTTCAGGCGCTTCAGGTTTTCAACACCGTTTCATGCTCCTCCTATTTTTCAGACCGTTTCATGCTCCTCATATTTTTGATACCTTTTGAAGCTCTTCATATTTTTCACACCTTTTCAGGCTCTTCATGTTTTTGATATCCGTTTCATGCTCCTCCTATTTTTCAGACCGTTTCATGCTCCTCATAATTTTGACACCTTTTGATGCTTTCATATTTTTAACACCTTTTCAGGCTCTTTATCTTTTTCAACACCACTTCATGCTCCTCCTTTTTTGCAGACCGTTTCATGCTACTCATACTTTTAACACCTTTTGAAGCTCTTCATATTTCTCACACCTTTTCAGGCTCTTCATGTTTTTCAACAACGCTTCATGCTCCTCCGATTTTTCAGACCGTTTCATGCTCCTCATATTTTTGACACCTTTTGAAGCTCTTCATATTTTTCACCCCTTTTCAGGCTCTTCATGTTTTTGAACACCGCTTCATGCTTCTCCTATTGTTCAGACCGTTTCATGCTCCTCATATTTTTGACACCTTTTGCAGCTCTTTATATTTTTCACACTATTTCAGGCTCTTCATGATTTTCAACACCGTTTCATGTTATTCCTGTTTTTCAGACCGTTTAAGGCTCATCTCATTTTTGACACCTTTTAAAGCTCTTCATATTTTTCACACCTTTTCTGGCTCTTCATGTTTTTGAACACCGCTTCATGATCCTCCTGATTTTCAGACCGTTTCATGCTCTTCATATTTTTGAAACATTTTGAAGCTCTTCATATTTTTCACACCTTTTCAGGCTCTTTATGTTTTTCACCACCACTTCATTCTCCTCCTATTTTTCAGACCGTTTCATGCTCATCTCATTTTTGTCACCTTTGAAGCTCTTTATATTTTTCACACCTTTTGAAACTCTTCATATTTTTCACACGTTTTCAGGCTCTTCATAGTTTTCAACACCGTTTCATGCTGCTTCTATTTTTCAGATCGTTTATGTTCCTCATATTTTTGACACCTTTAGAAGCTCTTCATATTTTTCAAACCTTTTCAGGTTCTTCATGTTTTTGATCAGCGTTTCATGCTCCTCCTATTTTTCAGACCGTTTCATGCTCCTCGTATTTTTCACACCTTTTGAAGCTATTCATATTTCTCACACCTTTTCAGGCTCTTCATGTTTTTCTACACCACTTCATGCTTCTCCTATTTTTCAGCCCGTTTCATGCTCCTCATGTATTTCACACCTTTTGAAGCTCTTCATATTTTTCACACCTTTTCAGGCTCTTCAAGTTTTTCAACACCACTTCATGCTCCTCCTTTTTTGCAGACCGTTTCATGCTCCTCATATTTTTGATACCTTTTGATGCTCTTCATATTTTTCACACCTTTTCAGGGTCTTCATTTTTTCAACACCGCTTCATGCTCCTCCTATTTTTCAGACCGTTTCATGCTCATCTCATTTTTGAAACCTTTTGAAGCTTTTCATATATTTCACAACTTTTCAGGCTCTTCATGTTTTTGAACACCGCTTCATGCTCCTCCTATTTTTCAGACCGTTTCATGCTCCTCATATTTCACACCTTTTGAAGCTCTTCATATTTTTCACACCTTTTCAGGCTCTTCATGTTTTTGATCACTGTTACATTCTCCTCCTATTATTCACACCGTTTCAGGCTCCTCATATTTTTGACACTTTTTGAAGCTCTTTATATATTTCACACCGTTTCAGGCTCTTCATGTTTTTGATCACCGTTACATTCTCCTCCTATTATTCAGACCGTTTCATGCTCCTCATATTTTAGACACTTTTTGAAGCTCTTTATATATTTCACACATTTGCAGGCTCTTCATGTTTTTGAACACAGCTTCATGCTCCTCCTATTTTTCAGACAATTTCATGCTCCTCATATTTTTGACAACTTTGGAAGCTCTTCATATTTTTCACACATTTTCAGGCTCTTCATGTTTTTCAACACTGTTGCATGATCCTCCTATTCTTCAGACCGTTTCATGCTCCTCATATACTTGACACATTTTTAAGCTCTTCATATATTTCACACATTTTCAGGCTATTCATGTTTTTCAACACCGCTCATGCTCCTTGTATTTTTAAGACCGTTTCATGCTCCTCATATTTTAGACACCTTTTTAAGCTCTTCACATTTTTCACACCTTTTTAAGCTCTTCATATTTCTCACACCTTTTCAGGCTCTTCATGTTTTTCAACAACGCTTCATGCACCTCCTATTCGTCAGACCGTTTCATGCTCATCTCATTTTTGACACCTTTTGAATCTTTTCATATTTTTCACACCTTCTCAGGCTCTTCATGTTTTTGAACACCGCTTCATGCTAATCCTATTTTTCAAACCATATCATGCTCCTCATATTTTTCACACCTTTTAAGCTCTTCATATTTTTCACACTTTTTCAGGCTCTTCATGTTTTTCAACACCGCTTCATGCTCCTCCTATTTTTCAGACCATTTCATGCTCATCAAATTTTTGACACCTTTTGAAGCTCTTCATATTTTTCACACCTTTTGAAGCTCTTCATATTTTTCACACCATTTCAGGCTCTTCATGTTTTTCAACACCGTTTCATGCTGCTTCTATTTTTCAGACCGTTTCATGCTCCTCATATTTTTCACACCTTTTGAAGCTCTTCATATTTCTCACACCTTTTCAGGCTCTTCATGTTTTTCTACACCACTTCATGCTTCTCCTATTTTTCAGCCCGTTTCATGCTCCTCATTTATTTCACACCTTTTGAAGCTCTTCATATTTTTCACACCTTTTCAGGCTCTTCATGTTTTTCAACACCGTTTCATGCTGCTTCTATTTTTCAGACCGGTTCATGCTCCTCATATTTTTCACACCTTTTGAAGCTCTTCATATTTTTCACACCTTTTCAGGCTCTTCATGTTTTTCTACACCACTTCATGCTTCTCCTATTTTTCAGCCCGTTTCATGCTCCTCATGTATTTCATACCTTTTGAAGCTCTTCATATTTTTCACACCTTTTCAGGCTCTTCATGTTTTTGAACACCGCTTCATGCTCCTCCTCTTTTTCAGACCGTTTCATGCTCCTCATATTTTTGACATCTTTTGAAGCTTTTCATATTTTTCACACCTTTTCAGGCTCTTCAAGTTTTTCAACACCACTTCATGCTCCTCCTTTTTTGCAGACCGTTTCATGCTCCTCATATTTTTGATACCTTTTGATTATCTTCATATTTTTCACACCTTTTCAGGCCCTTCATTTTTTCAACACCACTTCATGCTCCTCCTATTTTTCAGACCGTTTCATGCTCATCTCATTTTTGAAACCTTTTGAAGCTTTTCATATTTTTCACAACTTTTCAGGCTCTTCAAGTTTTTGAACACCGCTTCATGCTCCTCCTATTTTTCAGACCGTTTTATGCTCATCTCATTTTTGACACCTTTTGAAGCTTTTCATATTTTTCACAACTTTTCAGGCTCTTCATGTTTTTGAACACCGCTTCATGCTCCTCCTATTTTTCAGACCGTTTCATGCTCCTCATATTTTACACCTTTTGAAGCTCTTCATATTTTTCACACCTTTTCAGGCTCTTCATGTTTTTGATCACCGTTACATTCTCCTCCTATTTTTCAGACCGTTTCATGCTCCTCATATTTTTGACAACTTTGGAAGCTCTTCATATTTTTCACACATTTTCATGCTCTTCATGTTTTTCATCAATGTTGCATGATCCTTTTTTTTCAGACCGTTTCATGCTACTCATATACTTGACACATTTTTAAGCTCTTCATATATTTCACACATTTTCAGGCTATTCATGTTTTTCAACACCGCTTCATGCTCCTTGTATTTTTAAGACCGTTTCATGCTCCTCATATTTTTGACACCTTTTTAAGCTCTTCATATTTTTCACATCTTTTTAAGCTCTTCATATTTCTCACACCTTTTCAGGCTCTTCATGTTTTTCAACAACGCTTCATGCACCTCCTATTTGTCAGACCGTTTCATGCTCATCTCATTTTTGACACCTTTTGAATCTTTTCATATTTTTCACACCTTCTCAGGCTCTTCATGTTTTTGAACACCGCTTCATGCTAATCCTATTTTTCAAACAATATCATGCTCCTCATATTTTTCACACCTTTTAAGCTCTTCATATTTTTCACACTTTTTCAGACTCTTCATGTTTTTCAACACCGCTTCATGCTCCTCCTATTTTTCGGACCGTTTCATGCTCATCAAATTTTTGACACCTTTTGAAGCTCTTCATATTTTTCACACCTTTTGAAGCTCTTCATATTTTTCACACCATTTCAGGCTCTTCATGTTTTGCAACACCACTTCAAGCTCCTCCAGGTTTGCAGACCGTTTCATGCTCCTCATATTTTTCAGACCATTTCATATTCCTCATATTTTTCACACCTTTTTGAAGCTCTTCATATTTTTCACACCTTTTCAGGCTCTTCATGTTTTTGAACACCGCTTCATGCTCCTCCTATTTTTCAGACCGTTTCATGCTCCTCATATTTTTCAGACCATTTCATATTCCTCATATTTTTGACATCTTTTGAAGCTCTTCGTATTTTTCACACTTTTTCAGGTCTCTTCATGTTTTTATACACCGTTTCATGCTAATCCCATTTTTCAAACCTTATCATGCTCCTCATATTTTTCACACCTTTTTAAGCTCTTCATATTTTTCACACCTTTTCAGGATCTTCATGTTTTTGAACACCGCTTCATGCTCCTCATATTTTTCAGACCGTTTCTTGCTCCTCGTATTTTTGACATCTTTTGAAGCTTATCATATTTTTCACACCTTCTCAGGCTCTTCAAGTTTTTCAACACCACTTCATGCACCTCCTTTTTTGCAGACCGTTTGATGCTCCTCATATTTTTGATACCTTTTGATGCTCTTCATATTTTTCACACCTTTTCAGGCTCTTCATTTTTTCAACACCGCTTCATACTCCTCCTATTTTTCAGACCGTTTCATGCTCATCTCATTTTTGACACCTCTTGAAGCTTTTCATATTTTTCACAACGTTTCAGGCTCTTCAAGTTTTTGAACACCGCTTCATGTTCTTCCTATTTTTCAGACCGTTTCATGCTCCTCATATTTTTGACACCTTTTGAAGCTCTTCATATTTTTCACACCTTTTCAGGCTCTTCATGTTTTTGAACACCGCTTCATGCTCCTCCTATTTTTCAGAGAGTTTCATTCTCCTCATGTATTTCACACCTTTTGAAGCTCTTCATATTTTTCAAAACTTTTCAGGCTCTTCATATTTTTCCACACCACTTCATGCTCATCCTATTTTTCAGACCGTTTCATGCTCCTCATATTTTTGACATCTTTTGAAGCTCTTCTTATTTTTCACACCTTTTCAGGCTCTTCATGTTTTTCAACACAGCTTCATGCTCCTCCTATTTTTCAGACCGTTTCATGCTCATCTCATTTTTGACACCTTTTGAAGATCTTCATATTTTTCACACCTTTTCAGGCTCTTCATGTTTTTGAACACCGCTTCATGCTAATCCCATTTTTCAAACCATATCATGCTCCTCATAATTTTCACACCTTTTTAAGCTCTTCATATTTTTCACACCTTTTCAGGCTCTTCATGTTTTTGAATACTACTTCATGCTCCTTCTATTTTTCAGAGAGTTTCATGCTCCTCATGTATTACACACCTTTTGAAGCTCTTCATATTTTTCACACTTTTACAGGCTCTTCATGTGTTTCCACACCACTTCATGCTACTCAGATTTTTCAGCTCGTTTCATGCTGCTCATGAATTTCACACCTTTTGAAGCTCTTCATATTTTTCACACCTTTTCAGGCTCTTCCTGTTTTGATCACCGTTTCATGCTCCTCCTATTTTTCAGACCGTTTCATGCTCCTCATAATTTTTGACACCTTTTAAAGGTCTTCATTATTTTCACACCTTTTCTGGCACTTCATGTTTTTGAACACAACTTCATGCTCCTCCTATTTTTCAGACCATTTCATATTCCTCATATTTTCACACCTTTTGAAGCTCTTCATATTTTTCACACCTTTTCAGGCTCTTCATGTTTTTGAACTCCGTTGCATGCTCCTCCTATTTTTCAGACCATTTCATGCTCATCTCATTTTTTAAACCTTTTGAAGCTTTTCATATTTTTCACAACGTTTCAGGCTCTTCAAGTTTTTGAACACCGCTTCATGCTCCTCCTATTTTTCAGACCGTTTCATGCTCCTCATATTTTTCACACTTTTTGAAGCTCTTCATATTTTTCACACCTTTTCAGGCTCTTCATGTTTTTCTACACCGCTTCATGCTCCTCCTATTTTTCAGACCGTTTCATGCTCCTCATATTTTACACCTTTTGAAGCTCTTCATATTTTTCACACCTTTTCAGGCTCTTCATGTTTTTGATCACCGTTACATTCTCCTCCTATTATTCAGACCGTTTCATGCTCCTCATATTTTTGACACTTTTTGAAGCTCTTTATATATTTCACACCTTTTCAGGCTCTTCATGTTTTTGATCACCGTTACATTCTCCTCCTACTATTCAGACCGTTTCATGCTCCTCATATTTTTGACACTTTTTGAAGCTCTTTATATATTACACACATTTTCAGGCTCTTCATGTTTTTGAACACAGCTTCATGCTCCTCCTATTTTTCAGACCGTTTCATGCTCCTCATATACTTGACACATTTTTAAGCTCTTCATATATTTCACACATTTTCAGGCTATTCATGTTTTTCAACACCGCTTCATGCTCCTTGTATTTTTAAGACCGTTTCATGCTCCTCATATTTTTGACACCTTTTTAAGCTCTTCCTATTTTTCACACCTTTTTAAGCTCTTCATATTTCTCACACCTTTTCAGGCTCTTCATGTTTTTCAACAACGCTTCATGCACCTCCTATTTGTCAGACCGTTTCATGCTCATCTCATTTTTGAAACCTTTTGAATCTTTTCATATTTTTCACACCTTCTCAGGCACTTCATGTTTTTGAACACTGCTTCATGCTAATCCTATTTTTCAAACCATATCATGCTCCTCATATTTTTCACACCTTTTAAGCTCTTCATATTTTTCACACTTTTTCAGGCTCTTCATGTTTTTCAACACCGCTTCATGCTCCTCCTATTTTTCAGACCGTTTCATGCTCATCAAATTTTTGACACCTTTTGAAGCTCTTCATATTTTTCACACCTTTTGAAGCTCTTCATATTTTTCACACCATTTCAGGCTCTTCATGTTTTTCAAAACCGTTTCATGCTGCTTCTATTTTTCAGACCGTTTCATGCTCCTCATATTTTTCACACCTTTTGAAGCTCTTCATATTTTTCACACCTTTCAGACTATTCATGTTTTTCAACACTGCTTCATGCTCCTTGTATTTTTAAGACCGTTTCATGCTCCTCATATTTTTGACACCTTTTTAAGCTCTTCATATTTCTCATACCTTTTCAGGCTCTTCATGTTTTTCTACACCACTTCATGCTTCTCCTATTTTTCAGCCCGTTTCATGCTCCTCATTTATTTCACACCTTTTGAAGCTCTTCATATTTTTCACACCTTCTCAGGCTATTCATGTTTTTCAACAACGCTTCATGCACCTCCTATTTTTCAGACCGTTTCATGCTCATCTCATTTTTGACACCTTTTGAAGCTTTTCATATTTTTCACACCTTTTCAGGCTCTTCATGTTTTTCCACACCACATCATGCTTCTCCTAATTTTCAGCAAGTTTCATGCTCCTCATGTATTTCACACCTTTTGAAGCTCTTCATATTTTTCAAAACTTTTCAGGCTCTTCCTGTTTTTGAACAGCGCTTCATGCTCCTCCTATATTTCAGACCGTTTCATGCTCCTCATGTATTACACACCTTTTGAAGCTCTTCATTTTTTTCACACATTTACAGGCTCTTCATGTTTTTGATCACCGTTTCATGCTCCTCCTATTTTTCAGACCATTTCATGCTCCTCATATTTTTGACACCTTTTGAAGCTCTTCGTATTTTTCACACCTTTTCAGGTCTCTTCATGTTTTTATACACCGTTTCATGCTAATCCCATTTTTCAAACCATATCATGCTCCTCATATTTTTCACACCTCTTCAAGCTTTTCATATTTTTCACAACGTTTCAGGGTCTTCAAGTTTTTGAACACCGCTTCATGTTCTTCCTATTTTTCAGACCGTTTCATCCTCCTCATATTTTTGACACCTTTTGATGCTCTTCATATTTTTCACACCTTTTCAGGCTCTTCATTTTTTCAACACCGCTTCATACTCCTCCTATTTTTCAGACCGTTTCATGCTCATCTCATTTTTGACACTTCTTGAAGCTTTTCATATTTTTCACAACGTTTCAGGCTCTTCAAGTTTTTGAAGACCGCTTCATGTTCTTCCTATTTTTCAGACCGTTTCATGCTCCTCATATTTTTGACACCTTTTGAAGCTCTTCATATTTTTCACACCTTTTCAGGCTCTTCATGTTTTTGAACACCGCTTCATGCTCCTCCTATTTTTCAGAGAGTTTCATCCTCCTCATGTATTTCACACCTTTTGAAGCTCTTCATATTTTTCAAAACTTTTCAGGCTCTTCATATTTTTCCACACCACTTCATGCTCATCCTATTTTTCAGACCGTTTCATGCTCCTCATATTTTTGACACCTTTTGAAGCTCTTCTTATTTTTCACACCTTTTCAGTCTATTCATGTTTTTGAACACCATTTCAGGCTCCTCCTATTTTTCAGAGAGTTTCATGCTCCTCATGTATTTCACTCCTTTGAAAGCTCTTCATATTTTTCAAAGATTTTGAAGCTCTTCATTTTTTTCACACCTTTTCAGGCTCTTCATGTTTTTCAACACCGTTTCATGCTCCTCCTATTTTTCAAACCGTTTCATGTTCCTCATAATTTTGACACCTTTTGAAGATCTTCATAATTTTCACACATTTTCAGGCTCTTCATGTGTTTGAACACCGCTTCATGTTCCTCCTATTTTTCAGACCGTTTCATGCTCCTCATATTTTTGACACCTTTTGAAGCTCTCATATTTTTCATACCTTTTGAAGCTCTTCATGTTTTTGAACACTGCTTCATGCTCCTCTTATTTTTCAGATCGTTTCATGCTCCTCATATTTTTGACACTTTTTGAGCTCTTCATATTTTTCAAAACTTTTCCGGCTCTTCATGTTTTCGAACTCTGCTTCATGCTCCTCCAGTTTTTCACACCGTTTCATGATCCTCTTGTATTTCACAACTTTGAACCTCTTCATATTTTTCACACCTTTTCATGCTCTTCAAGTTTTTCAACATCACTTCATGCTCCTACATTTTTGCAGACCGTTTCATGCTCCTCATATTTTTGACACATTTTGAAGCTCTTCATATTTCTCACACCTTTTCAGGCTCTTCATGTTTTTGAACACCGCTTCATGCTCCTCCTATTTTTCAGACCGTTTCATGCTCCTCATATTTTTCAGACCATTTCATATTCCTCATATTTTTGACATCTTTTGAAGCTCTTCGTATTTTTCACACTTTTTCAGGTCTCTTCATGTTTTTATACACCGTTTCATGCTAATCCCATTTTTCAAACCTTATCATGCTCCTCATATTTTTCACACCTTTTTAAGCTCTTCATATTTTTCACACCTTTTCAGGATCTTCATGTTTTTGAACACCGCTTCATGCTCCTCATATTTTTCAGACCGTTTCTTGCTCCTCGTATTTTTGACATCTTTTGAAGCTTTTCATATTTTTCACACCTTCTCAGGCTCTTCAAGTTTTTCAACACCACTTCATGCTCCTCCTTTTTTGCAGACCGTTTGATGCTCCTCATATTTTTGATACCTTTTGATGCTCTTCATATTTTTCACACCTTTTCAGGCTCTTCATTTTTTCAACACCGCTTCATACTCCTCCTATTTTTCAGACCGTTTCATGCTCATCTCATTTTTGACACCTCTTGAAGCTTTTCATATTTTTCACAACGTTTCAGGCTCTTCAAGTTTTTGAACACCGCTTCATGTTCTTCCTATTTTTCAGACCGTTTCATGCTCCTCATATTTTTGACACCTTTTGAAGCTCTTCATATTTTTCACACCTTTTCATGCTCTTCATGTTTTTGAACACCGCTTCATGCTCCTCCTATTTTTCAGAGAGTTTCATTCTCCTCATGTATTTCACACCTTTTGAAGCTCTTCATATTTTTCAAAACTTTTCAGGCTCTTCATATTTTTCCACACCACTTCATGCTCATCCTATTTTTCAGACCGTTTCATGCTCCTCATATTTTTGACATCTTTTGAAGCTCTTCTTATTTTTCACACCTTTTCAGGCTCTTCATGTTTTTCAACACAGCTTCATGCTCCTCCTATTTTTCAGACCGTTTCATGCTCATCTCGTTTTTGACACCTTTTGAAGATCTTCATATTTTTCACACCTTTTCAGGCTCTTCATGTTTTTGAACACCGCTTCATGCTAATCCCATTTTTCAAACCATATCATGCTCCTCATAATTTTCACACCTTTTTAAGCTCTTCATATTTTTCACACCTTTTCAGGCTCTTCATGTTTTTGAATACTACTTCATGCTCCTTCTATTTTTCAGAGAGTTTCATGCTCCTCACGTATTACACACCTTTTGAAGCTCTTCATATTTTTCACACTTTTACAGGCTCTTCATGTGTTTCCACACCACTTCATGCTACTCAGATTTTTCAGCTCGTTTCATGCTGCTCATGAATTTCACACCTTTTGAAGCTCTTCATATTTTTCACACCTTTTCAGGCTCTTCCTGTTTTGATCACCGTTTCATGCTCCTCCTATTTTTCAGACCGTTTCATGCTCCTCATAATTTTTGACACCTTTTAAAGGTCTTCATTATTTTCACACCTTTTCTGGCACTTCATGTTTTTGAACACAACTTCATGCTCCTCCTATTTTTCAGACCATTTCATATTCCTCATATTTTCACACCTTTTGAAGCTCTTCATATTTTTCACACCTTTTCAGGCTCTTCATGTTTTTGAACTCCGTTGCATGCTCCTCCTATTTTTCAGACCATTTCATGCTCATCTCATTTTTTAAACCTTTTGAAGCTTTTCATATTTTTCACAACGTTTCAGGCTCTTCAAGTTTTTGAACACCGCTTCATGTTCTTCCTATTTTTCAGACCGTTTCATGCTCCTCATATTTTTGACACCTTTTGAAGCTCTTCATATTTTTCACACCTTTTCATGCTCTTCATGTTTTTGAACACCGCTTCATGCTCCTCCTATTTTTCAGAGAGTTTCATTCTCCTCATGTATTTCACACCTTTTGAAGCTCTTCATATTTTTCAAAACTTTTCAGGCTCTTCATATTTTTCCACACCACTTCATGCTCATCCTATTTTTCAGACCGTTTCATGCTCCTCATATTTTTGACATCTTTTGAAGCTCTTCTTATTTTTCACACCTTTTCAGGCTCTTCATGTTTTTCAACACAGCTTCATGCTCCTCCTATTTTTCAGACCGTTTCATGCTCATCTCATTTTTGACACCTTTTGAAGATCTTCATATTTTTCACACCTTTTCAGGCTCTTCATGTTTTTGAACACCGCTTCATGCTAATCCCATTTTTCAAACCATATCATGCTCCTCATAATTTTCACACCTTTTTAAGCTCTTCATATTTTTCACACCTTTTCAGGCTCTTCATGTTTTTGAATACTACTTCATGCTCCTTCTATTTTTCAGAGAGTTTCATGCTCCTCATGTATTACACACCTTTTGAAGCTCTTCATATTTTTCACACTTTTACAGGCTCTTCATGTGTTTCCACACCACTTCATGCTACTCAGATTTTTCAGCTCGTTTCATGCTGCTCATGAATTTCACACCTTTTGAAGCTCTTCATATTTTTCACACCTTTTCAGGCTCTTCCTGTTTTGATCACCGTTTCATGCTCCTCCTATTTTTCAGACCGTTTCATGCTCCTCATAATTTTTGACACCTTTTAAAGGTCTTCATTATTTTCACACCTTTTCTGGCACTTCATGTTTTTGAACACAACTTCATGCTCCTCCTATTTTTCAGACCATTTCATATTCCTCATATTTTTCACACCTTTTGAAGCTCTTCATATTTTTCACACCTTTTCAGGCTCTTCATGTTTTTGAACTCCGTTGCATGCTCCTCCTATTTTTCAGACCATTTCATGCTCATCTCATTTTTTAAACCTTTTGAAGCTTTTCATATTTTTCACAACGTTTCAGGCTCTTCAAGTTTTTGAACACCGCTTCATGCTCCTCCTATTTTTCAGACCGTTTCATGCTCCTCATATTTTTCACACTTTTTGAAGCTCTTCATATTTTTCACACCTTTTCAGGCTCTTCATGTTTTTCTACACCGCTTCATGCTCCTCCTATTTTTCAGACCGTTTCATGCTCCTCATATTTTACACCTTTTGAAGCTCTTCATATTTTTCACACCTTTTCAGGCTCTTCATGTTTTTGATCACCGTTACATTCTCCTCCTATTATTCAGACCGTTTCATGCTCCTCATATTTTTGACACTTTTTGAAGCTCTTTATATATTTCACACCTTTTCAGGCTCTTCATGTTTTTGATCACCGTTACATTCTCCTCCTACTATTCAGACCGTTTCATGCTCCTCATATTTTTGACACTTTTTGAAGCTCTTTATATATTACACACATTTTCAGGCTCTTCATGTTTTTGAACACAGCTTCATGCTCCTCCTATTTTTCAGACCGTTTCATGCTCCTCATATACTTGACACATTTTTAAGCTCTTCATATATTTCACACATTTTCAGGCTATTCATGTTTTTCAACACCGCTTCATGCTCCTTGTATTTTTAAGACCGTTTCATGCTCCTCATATTTTTGACACCTTTTTAAGCTCTTCCTATTTTTCACACCTTTTTAAGCTCTTCATAATTCTCACACCTTTTCAGGCTCTTCATGTTTTTCAACAACGCTTCATGCACCTCCTATTTGTCAGACCGTTTCATGCTCATCTCATTTTTGACACCTTTTGAATCTTTTCATATTTTTCACACCTTCTCAGGCACTTCATGTTTTTGAACACTGCTTCATGCTAATCCTATTTTTCAAACCATATCATGCTCCTCATATTTTTCACACCTTTTAAGCTCTTCATATTTTTCACACTTTTTCAGGCTCTTCATGTTTTTCAACACCGCTTCATGCTCCTCCTATTTTTCAGACCGTTTCATGCTCATCAAATTTTTGACACCTTTTGAAGCTCTTCATATTTTTCACACCTTTTGAAGCTCTTCATATTTTTCACACCATTTCAGGCTCTTCATGTTTTTCAAAACCGTTTCATGCTGCTTCTATTTTTCAGACCGTTTCATGCTCCTCATATTTTTCACACCTTTTGAAGCTCTTCATATTTTTCACACCTTTCAGACTATTCATGTTTTTCAACACTGCTTCATGCTCCTTGTATTTTTAAGACCGTTTCATGCTCCTCATATTTTTGACACCTTTTTAAGCTCTTCATATTTCTCATACCTTTTCAGGCTCTTCATGTTTTTCTACACCACTTCATGCTTCTCCTATTTTTCAGCCCGTTTCATGCTCCTCATTTATTTCACACCTTTTGAAGCTCTTCATATTTTTCACACCTTCTCAGGCTATTCATGTTTTTCAACAACGCTTCATGCACCTCCTATTTTTCAGACCGTTTCATGCTCATCTCATTTTTGACACCTTTTGAAGCTTTTCATATTTTTCACACCTTTTCAGGCTCTTCATGTTTTTCCACACCACATCATGCTTCTCCTAATTTTCAGCAAGTTTCATGCTCCTCATGTATTTCACACCTTTTGAAGCTCTTCATATTTTTCAAAACTTTTCAGGCTCTTCCTGTTTTTGAACAGCGCTTCATGCTCCTCCTATATTTCAGACCGTTTCATGCTCCTCATGTATTACACACCTTTTGAAGCTCTTCATTTTTTTCACACATTTACAGGCTCTTCATGTTTTTGATCACCGTTTCATGCTCCTCCTATTTTTCAGACCATTTCATGCTCCTCATATTTTTGACACCTTTTGAAGCTCTTCGTATTTTTCACACCTTTTCAGGTCTCTTCATGTTTTTATACACCGTTTCATGCTAATCCCATTTTTCAAACCATATCATGCTCCTCATATTTTTCACACCTCTTCAAGCTTTTCATATTTTTCACAACGTTTCAGGGTCTTCAAGTTTTTGAACACCGCTTCATGTTCTTCCTATTTTTCAGACCGTTTCATCCTCCTCATATTTTTGACACCTTTTGATGCTCTTCATATTTTTCACACCTTTTCAGGCTCTTCATTTTTTCAACACCGCTTCATACTCCTATTTTTCAGACCGTTTCATGCTCATCTCATTTTTGACACTTCTTGAAGCTTTTCATATTT
Source organism: Dama dama (assembly GCF_033118175.1). NCBI lineage: Eukaryota > Metazoa > Chordata > Mammalia > Artiodactyla > Cervidae > Dama > Dama dama. The sequence goes on from NW_026870956.1 coordinate 2,764,749, forward strand.
TTCACAACGTTTCAGGCTCTTCAAGTTTTTGAAGACCGCTTCATGTTCTTCCTATTTTTCAGACCGTTTCATGCTCCTCATATTTTTGACACCTTTTGAAGCTCTTCATATTTTTCACACCTTTCCAGGCTCTTCATGTTTTTGAACACCGCTTCATGCTCCTCCTATTTTTCAGAGAGTTTCATCCTCCTCATGTATTTCACACCTTTTGAAGCTCTTCATATTTTTCAAAACTTTTCAGGCTCTTCATATTTTTCCACACCACTTCATGCTCATCCTATTTTTCAGACCGTTTCATGCTCCTCATATTTTTGACACCTTTTGAAGCTCTTCTTATTTTTCACACCTTTTCAGTCTATTCATGTTTTTGAACACCATTTCAGGCTCCTCCTATTTTTCAGAGAGTTTCATGCTCCTCATGTATTTCACTCCTTTGAAAGCTCTTCATATTTTTCAAAGATTTTGAAGCTCTTCATTTTTTTCACACCTTTTCAGGCTCTTCATGTTTTTCAACACCGTTTCATGCTCCTCCTATTTTTCAAACCGTTTCATGTTCCTCATAATTTTGACACCTTTTGAAGATCTTCATAATTTTCACACATTTTCAGGCTCTTCATGTGTTTGAACACCGCTTCATGTTCCTCCTATTTTTCAGACCGTTTCATGCTCCTCATATTTTTGACACCTTTTGAAGCTCTCATATTTTTCATACCTTTTGAAGCTCTTCATGTTTTTGAACACTGCTTCATGCTCCTCTTATTTTTCAGATCGTTTCATGCTCCTCATATTTTTGACACTTTTTGAGCTCTTCATATTTTTCAAAACTTTTCCGGCTCTTCATGTTTTCGAACTCTGCTTCATGCTCCTCCAGTTTTTCACACCGTTTCATGATCCTCTTGTATTTCACAACTTTGAACCTCTTCATATTTTTCACACCTTTTCATGCTCTTCAAGTTTTTCAACATCACTTCATGCTCCTACATTTTTGCAGACCGTTTCATGCTCCTCATATTTTTGACACATTTTGAAGCTCTTCATATTTCTCACACCTTTTCAGGCTCTTCATGTTTTTGAACACCGCTTCATGCTCCTCCTATTTTTCAGACCGTTTCATGCTCCTCATATTTTTCAGACCATTTCATATTCCTCATATTTTTGACATCTTTTGAAGCTCTTCGTATTTTTCACACTTTTTCAGGTCTCTTCATGTTTTTATACACCGTTTCATGCTAATCCCATTTTTCAAACCTTACCATGCTCCTCATATTTTTCACACCTTTTTAAGCTCTTCATATTTTTCACACCTTTTCAGGATCTTCATGTTTTTGAACACCGCTTCATGCTCCTCATATTTTTCAGACCGTTTCTTGCTCCTCGTATTTTTGACATCTTTTGAAGCTTTTCATATTTTTCACACCTTCTCAGGCTCTTCAAGTTTTTCAACACCACTTCATGCTCCTCCTTTTTTGCAGACCGTTTGATGTTCCTCATATTTTTGATACCTTTTGATGCTCTTCATATTTTTCACACCTTTTCAGGCTCTTCATTTTTTCAACACCGCTTCATACTCCTCCTATTTTTCAGACCGTTTCATGCTCATCTCATTTTTGACACCTCTTGAAGCTTTTCATATTTTTCACAACGTTTCAGGCTCTTCAAGTTTTTGAACACCGCTTCATGTTCTTCCTATTTTTCAGACCGTTTCATGCTCCTCATATTTTTGACACCTTTTGAAGCTCTTCATATTTTTCACACCTTTTCATGCTCTTCATGTTTTTGAACACCGCTTCATGCTCCTCCTATTTTTCAGAGAGTTTCATTCTCCTCATGTATTTCACACCTTTTGAAGCTCTTCATATTTTTCAAAACTTTTCAGGCTCTTCATATTTTTCCACACCACTTCATGCTCATCCTATTTTTCAGACCGTTTCATGCTCCTCATATTTTTGACATCTTTTGAAGCTCTTCTTATTTTTCACACCTTTTCAGGCTCTTCATGTTTTTCAACACAGCTTCATGCTCCTCCTATTTTTCAGACCGTTTCATGCTCATCTCATTTTTGACACCTTTTGAAGATCTTCATATTTTTCACACCTTTTCAGGCTCTTCATGTTTTTGAACACCGCTTCATGCTAATCCCATTTTTCAAACCATATCATGCTCCTCATAATTTTCACACCTTTTTAAGCTCTTCATATTTTTCAAACCTTTTCAGGCTCTTCATGTTTTTGAATACTACTTCATGCTCCTTCTATTTTTCAGAGAGTTTCATGCTCCTCATGTATTACACACCTTTTGAAGCTCTTCATATTTTTCACACTTTTACAGGCTCTTCATGTGTTTCCACACCACTTCATGCTACTCAGATTTTTCAGCTCGTTTCATGCTGCTCATGAATTTCACACCTTTTGAAGCTCTTCATATTTTTCACACCTTTTCAGGCTCTTCCTGTTTTGATCACCGTTTCATGCTCCTCCTATTTTTCAGACCGTTTCATGCTCCTCATAATTTTTGACACCTTTTAAAGGTCTTCATTATTTTCACACCTTTTCTGGCACTTCATGTTTTTGAACACAACTTCATGCTCCTCCTATTTTTCAGACCATTTCATATTCCTCATATTTTTCACACCTTTTGAAGCTCTTCATATTTTTCACACCTTTTCAGGCTCTTCATGTTTTTGAACTCCGTTGCATGCTCCTCCTATTTTTCAGACCATTTCATGCTCATCTCATTTTTTAAACCTTTTGAAGCCTTTCATATTTTTCACAACGTTTCAGGCTCTTCAAGTTTTTGAACACCGCTTCATGCTCCTCCTATTTTTCAGACCGTTTCATGCTCCTCATATTTTTCACACTTTTTGAAGCTCTTCATATTTTTCACACCTTTTCAGGCTCTTCATGTTTTTCTACACCGCTTCATGCTCCTCCTATTTTTCAGACCGTTTCATGCTCCTCATATTTTACACCTTTTGAAGCTCTTCATATTTTTCACACCTTTTCAGGCTCTTCATGTTTTTGATCACCGTTACATTCTCCTCCTATTATTCAGATCGTTTCATGCTCCTCATATTTTTGACACTTTTTGAAGCTCTTTATATATTTCACACCTTTTCAGGCTCTTCATGTTTTTGATCACCGTTACATTCTCCTCCTACTATTCAGACCGTTTCATGCTCCTCATATTTTTGACACTTTTTGAAGCTCTTTATATATTTCACACATTTTCAGGCTCTTCATGTTTTTGAACACAGCTTCATGCTCCTCCTATTTTTCAGACCGTTTCATGCTCCTCATATACTTGACACATTTTTAAGCTCTTCATATATTTCACACATTTTCAGGCTATTCATGTTTTTCAACACCGCTTCATGCTCCTTGTATTTTTAAGACCGTTTCATGCTCCTCATATTTTTGACACCTTTTTAAGCTCTTCCTATTTTTCACACCTTTTTAAGCTCTTCATATTTCTCACACCTTTTCAGGCTCTTCATGTTTTTCAACAACGCTTCATGCACCTCCTATTTGTCAGACCGTTTCATGCTCATCTCATTTTTGACACCTTTTGAATCTTTTCATATTTTTCACACCTTCTCAGGCACTTCATGTTTTTGAACACTGCTTCATGCTAATCCTATTTTTCAAACCATATCATGCTCCTCATATTTTTCACACCTTTTAAGCTCTTCATATTTTTCACACTTTTTCAGGCTCTTCATGTTTTTCAACACCGCTTCATGCTCCTCCTATTTTTCAGACCGTTTCATGCTCATCAAATTTTTGACACCTTTTGAAGCTCTTCATATTTTTCACACCTTTTGAAGCTCTTCATATTTTTCACACCATTTCAGGCTCTTCATGTTTTTCAAAACCGTTTCATGCTGCTTCTATTTTTCAGACCGTTTCATGCTCCTCATATTTTTCACACCTTTTGAAGCTCTTCATATTTTTCACACCTTTCAGACTATTCATGTTTTTCAACACTGCTTCATGCTCCTTGTATTTTTAAGACCGTTTCATGCTCCTCATATTTTTGACACCTTTTTAAGCTCTTCATATTTCTCATACCTTTTCAGGCTCTTCATGTTTTTCTACACCACTTCATGCTTCTCCTATTTTTCAGCCCGTTTCATGCTCCTCATTTATTTCACACCTTTTGAAGCTCTTCATATTTTTCACACCTTCTCAGGCTATTCATGTTTTTCAACAACGCTTCATGCACCTCCTATTTTTCAGACCGTTTCATGCTCATCTCATTTTTGACAACTTTTGAAGCTTTTCATATTTTTCACACCTTTTCAGGCTCTTCATGTTTTTCCACACCACATCATGCTTCTCCTAATTTTCAGCAAGTTTCATGCTCCTCATGTATTTCACACCTTTTGAAGCTCTTCATATTTTTCAAAACTTTTCAGGCTCTTCTTGTTTTTGAACAGCGCTTCATGCTCCTCCTATATTTCAGACCGTTTCATGCTCCTCATGTATTACACACCTTTTGAAGCTCTTCATTTTTTTCACACATTTACAGGCTCTTCATGTTTTTGATCACCGTTTCATGCTCCTCCTATTTTTCAGACCATTTCATGCTCCTCATATTTTTGACACCTTTTGAAGCTCTTCGTATTTTTCACACCTTTTCAGGTCTCTTCATGTTTTTATACACCGTTTCATGCTAATCCCATTTTTCAAACCATATCATGCTCCTCATATTTTTCACACCTCTTCAAGCTTTTCATATTTTTCACAACGTTTCAGGGTCTTCAAGTTTTTGAACACCGCTTCATGTTCTTCCTATTTTTCAGACCGTTTCATCCTCCTCATATTTTTGACACCTTTTGATGCTCTTCATATTTTTCACACCTTTTCAGGCTCTTCATTTTTCAACACCGCTTCATACTCCTCCTATTTTTCAGACCGTTTCATGCTCATCTCATTTTTGACACTTCTTGAAGCTTTTCATATTTTTCACAACGTTTCAGGCTCTTCAAGTTTTTGAAGACCGCTTCATGTTCTTCCTATTTTTCAGACCGTTTCATGCTCCTCATATTTTTGACACCTTTTGAAGCTCTTCATATTTTTCACACCTTTTCAGGCTCTTCATGTTTTTGAACACCGCTTCATGCTCCTCCTATTTTTCAGAGAGTTTCATCCTCCTCATGTATTTCACACCTTTTGAAGCTCTTCATATTTTTCAAAACTTTTCAGGCTCTTCATATTTTTCCACACCACTTCATGCTCATCCTATTTTTCAGACCGTTTCATGCTCCTCATATTTTTGACACCTTTTGAAGCTCTTCTTATTTTTCACACCTTTTCAGTCTATTCATGTTTTTGAACACCATTTCAGGCTCCTCCTATTTTTCAGAGATTTTCATGCTCCTCATGTATTTCACTCCTTTGAAAGCTCTTCATATTTTTCAAAGATTTTGAAGCTCTTCATTTTTTTCACACCTTTTCAGGCTCTTCATGTTTTTCAACACCGTTTCATGCTCCTCCTATTTTTCAAACCGTTTCATGTTCCTCATAATTTTGACACCTTTTGAAGATCTTCATAATTTTCACACATTTTCAGGCTCTTCATGTGTTTGAACACCGCTTCATGTTCCTCCTATTTTTCAGACCGTTTCATGCTCCTCATATTTTTGACACCTTTTGAAGCTCTCATATTTTTCATACCTTTTGAAGCTCTTCATGTTTTTGAACACTGCTTCATGCTCCTCTTATTTTTCAGATCGTTTCATGCTCCTCATATTTTTGACACTTTTTGAGCTCTTCATATTTTTCAAACCTTTTCCGGCTCTTCATGTTTTCGAACTCTGCTTCATGCTCCTCCAGTTTTTCACACCGTTTCATGATCCTCTTGTATTTCACAACTTTGAACCTCTTCATATTTTTCACACCTTTTCATGCTCTTCAAGTTTTTCAACATCACTTCATGCTCCTACATTTTTGCAGACCGTTTCATGCTCCTCATATTTTTGACACATTTTGAAGCTCTTCATATTTCTCACACCTTTTCAGGCTGTTCATGTCTTTCAACACCGCTTCATGCTCCTCCTATTTTTCAGACGGGTTCATGCTCATCTCATTTTTGACACCTTTTGAAGGTCTTCATATTTCTCACACCTTTTCAGGCTGTTCATGTTTTTGAACACAGGTTGATGCTCCTCCTATTTTTCAGAACGTTTCATGCTCCTCATATTTTTGACACCTTTTGAAGGTCTTCATATTTTTCACACCTTTTCAAGCTCTTCATATATTTACACACCACTTCATGCTTCTCCTATTTTTCAGGCCATTTCATGCTCCTCATGTATTTCACACCTTTTGAAGCTCTTCATATTTTTCACAGCTTTTCAGGCTCTTCATGTTTTTCCACAGCACTTCATGCTTCTCTTATTTTTCAGCCCGTTTCATGCTCCTCATGTATTTCACACCTTTTGAAGCTCTTCATATTTTTCACACCTTTTCAGGCTCTTCATGTTTTTGATCACCGTTTCATGCTCCTCCTATTTTTCAGACCGTTTCATGCTCCTCATATTTTTGACACCTTTTGAAGCTCTTCATATTTTTCACACCTTTTCAGGCTCTTCATGTTTTTGAAGACCACTTCATGATCCTCCTGTTTTTCAGACCGTATCATGCTCTTCATATTTTTGAAACATTTTGAAGCTCTTCATATTTTTCACACCTTTTCAGGCTCTTCATGTTTTTCTCCACCACTTCATGCTCCTCCTATGTTTCAGACCGTTTCATGCTCATCTCATTTTTTTCACCTTTGAAGCTCTTCATATTTTTCACACCTTTTAAAGCTCTTCATATTTTTCACAAGTTTTCAGGCTCTTCATGTTTTTCAAAACCGTTTCATGCTGCTTCTATTTTTCAGACCGTTTCATGCTCCTCATATTTTTCACACCTTTTGAAGCTCTTCATATTTTTCACACCTTTTCAGGCTCTTCATGTTTTTCAAAACCGTTTCATGCTGCTTCTATTTTTCAGACCGTTTCATGCTCCTCATATTTTTCACACCTTTGAAGCTCTTCATATTTTTCACACCTTTTCAGGCTCTTCATGTTTTTGGTCACCGTTTCATGCTCCTCCTATTTTTCAGACCGTTTCATGCTCCTCATATTTTTGACACCTTTTGAAACTCTTCATATTTTTCACACGTTTTCAGCTCTTAATGTTTTTCAACACCGCTTCATGCTCTTCCTATTTTTCAGACCGTTTCATGCTCTTTTCATTTTTGACACCTTTTGAAGCTCTTCATATTTTTCACACGTTTTCAGCTCTTAATGTTTTTCAACACCGCTTCATGCTGCTCATATTTTTCAGACCGTTTCATGCTCATTTCATTTTTGACACCTTTTGAAGCTCTTCATATTTTTCACACGTTTTCAGCTCTTAATGTTTTTCAACACCGCTTCATGCTCTTCCTATTTTTCCGACCGTTTCATGCTCATCTCAATTTTGACACCTTTTGAAGCTCTTCATATTTTTCACACATTTTCAGGCTCTTCATGTTTTTGAACATCGCTTCATGCTCCTCCTATTTTTCAGAGAGTTTCATGCTCCTCATGTATTTCACACCTTTTGAAGCTCTTCATATTTTTCACACCTTTTCAGGCTCTTCATGATTTTCAACACCGCTCATGCTCCTCCTATTTTTCAGACCGTTTCATGCTCATCTCATTTTTGACACCTTTTTAATCTCTTCATATTTTTCAAAACTTTTGAAGCTCTTCATATTTTTAATATTTTTGAAGCTCTTCATATTTTCACACGTTTTCACACTCTTCATGTTTTTCAACACCGCTTCCTGCTCCTCCTATTTTTCAAACCGTATCATGCTCCTCATATTTTTGACACTTTTTGAAGCTCTTCATATTTTTCACTCATTTTCAGGCTCTTCATATTTTTCAACACCACTTCATGCTCCTCCTATTTTTGAGACCGTTTGGTGCTCCGCATATTTTTGACACCTTTAGGAACTCTTCATATTTTTCACACCTTTTCAGGCACTTCATGTTTTTTATCACTGCTTCATGCTCGTCCTATTTTTCAGAACGTTTCATGCTCCTCATATTTTTGACACCTTTTGAAGCTCTTCATATTTTTCACACCTTTTCAGGCTCTTCATGTTTTTCGACACAGCTTCATGCTCCTCCTATTTTTCAGACCGTTTCATTCTCCTCATATTTTTGACACCTTTTGAAGCTCTTCATATTTTTCACACATTTTCAGGCTCTTCATGTTTTTCGACACAGCTTCATGCTCCTCCTATTTTTCAGACCGTTTCATTCTCCTCATATTTTTGACACCTTTTGAAGCTCTTCATATTTTTCACACATTTTCAGGCTCTTCATGTTTTTGAACATCGCTTCATGCTCCTCCTATTTTTCAGAGAGTTTCATGCTCCTCATGTATTTCACACCTTTTGAAGCTCTTCATATTTTTCACACATTTTCAGGCTCTTCATGTTTTTGACCATCGCTTCATGCTCCTCCTATTTTTCAGACCGTTTCATGCTCCTCATATTTTTGACACCTTTTGAAGCTCTTCATATTTTTCACAACTTTTCAGGCTCTTCATGTTTTTCAACACCGCTTCATGCACGTCCTATTTTTCAGACCGTTTCATGCTCATCTCATTTTTAACACCTTTTGAAGTTTTTCATATTTCTCACAACTTTTCAGGCTCTTCATGTTTCTGAACACCGCTTCATGCTAATCCTATTTTTCAAACCATATCATGCTCCTCATATTTTTCACACCTTTTGAAGCTCTTCATATATTTCACACCTTTTCAGGCTCTTCCTGTTTTTGAACACCACTTCATGCTCCTTCTCTTTTTCAGAGAGTTTTATGCTCCTCATGTATTTCACACCTTTTGAAGCTCTTCATATTTTTCACACCTTTTCAGGCTCTTCATGTTTTTCAACACCGCTTCATGCTGCTCATATTTTTCAGACCGTTTCATGCTCCTCATATTTTTGACACCTTTTGAAGCTCTTCATTTTTTGCTCGCCTTTTAAGGCTCTTCATATTTTTCAACACCGCTTCATGCTGCTCATATTTTTCAGACCGTTTCATGCTCCTCATATTTTTGACACCTTTTGAAGCTCTTCATATTTTTCACACGTTTTCAGTCTATTCATGTTTTTGAACACCATTTCAGGCTCCTCCTATTTTTCAGAGAGTTTCATGCTCCTCATGTATTTCACACCTTTGAAAGCTCTTCATATTTTTCAAAGATTTTGAAGCTCTTCATATTTTTCACACCTTTTCAGGCTCTTCATGTTTTTCAACACCGTTTCATGCTCCTCCTATTATTCAAACCGTTTCATGTTCCTCATAATTTTGACAGCTTTTGAAGATCTTCATAATTTTCACACATTTTCAGACTCTTCATGTGTTTGAACACCGCTTCATGTTCCTCCTATTTTTCAGACCGTTTCATGCTCCTCATATTTTTGACACCTTTTGAAGCTCTCATATTTTTCATACCTTTTGAAGCTCTTCATGTTTTTGAACACTGCTTCATGCTCCTCGTATTTTTCAGATCGTTTCATGCTCCTCATATTTTTGACACTTTTTGAGCTCTTCATATTTTTCAAACCTTTTCAGGCTCTTCATGTTTTCGAACTCTGCTTCATGCTCCTCCTATTTTTCAGACCGTTTCATTCTCCTCATATTTTTGACACCTTTTGAAGCTCTTCATATTTTTCAAACCTTTTCAGGCTCTTCATGTTTTTCAACACAGCTTCATGCTCCTCCTATTTTTCAGACCGTTTCATTCTCCTCATATTTTTGACACCTTTTGAAGCTCTTCATATTTTCCACACCTTTTCAGGCTCTTCATGTTTTTGATCACCGTTTCATGCTCCTTCTATTTTTCAGATCGTTTCATGCTCATCATATTTTTGACACTTTTTGAGCTCTTCATATTTTTCACACCTTTTCAGGCTCTTCATGTTTTTGAACACCGCTTCATGATCCTCCTGTTTTTCAGACCGTTTCATGCTCTTCATATTTTTGAAACATTTTGAAGCTCTTCATATTTTTCACACCTTTTCAGGCTCTTCATGTTTTTCTCCACCACTTCATGCTCCTCCTATTTTTCAGACCGTTTCATGCTCATCTCATTTTTGTCACCTTTGAAGCTCTTCATATTTTTCACACCTTTTAAAGCTCTTCATATTTTTCACAAGTTTTCAGGCTCTTCATGTTTTTCAAAACCGTTTCATGCTGCTTCTATTTTTCAGACCGTTTCATGCTCCTCATATTTTTCACACCTTTTGAAGCTCTTAATATTTTTCACACCCTTTTAAGATCTTCATGTTTTTGAACACAGCTTCATGCTCCTCCTATTTTTCAGACCGTTTCATGCTCCTCATATTTTTGACAACTTTTGAAGCTCTTCATATTTTTCACACCTTTTCAGGCTCTTCATATTTTTGAACACAGCTTCATGCTCCTCCTATTTTTCAGACCGTTTCATCTCCTCATATTTTTGACACTTTTTGAAGCTTTTCATATTTTTCACATCTTTTCAGGCTCTTCATGTTTTTCAACACCATTTCATGATCCTCCAATTTTTCAGACCGTTTCATGCTCATCTCATTTTTGACACCTTTTGAAGCTTTTCATATTTCTCACACATTTTCAGGCTCTTCATATTTTTCCACACCACTTCATGCTTCTCCTATTTTTCAGACCGTTTCATGCTCTTCATATTTTTGAAACATTTTGATGCTATTCATATTTTTCACACCTTTTCAGGCTCTTCATGTTTTTGAACACCGCTTCATGCTCCTCCTATTTTTCAGAACGTTTCATGCTCCTCATATTTTTCACATTTTTGAAGCTCTTCATATTTTGCACACCTTTTCAGGCCTTTCATGTTTTTCAACACAGCTTCATGCTCCTCCTATTTTTCAGACCGTTTCATGCTCATCTCATTTTTTTCACCTTTGAAGCTCTTTATATTTTTCTCACCTTTTGAAGCTCTTCATATTTTTCACATGTTTTCAGGCTCTTCATATTTTTCAACACCGTTTCATGCTGCTTCTATTTTTCAGACCGTTTCATGCTCCTGATATTTTTCACACCTTTTGAAGCTCTTCATATTTTTCACACCTTTTCAGGCTCTTCATGTTTTTGAACACCGCTTCATGCTCCTCTTATTTTTCAGACCGTTTTTTGCTCCTCATATTTTTGACACCTTTTGAAGCTTTTCATATTTTTCACAACTTTTCAGACTCTTCATGTCTTTCAACACCGTTTCAGGCTCCTCCTATTTTTCAGACCGTTTCATGCTCCTCATATTTTTGACACCTTTTGAAGCTCTTCATATTTTTCACACCTTTTCAGGCTCTTCATATTTATGAACACCGCTTCATGATCCTCCTGTTTTTCAGACCGTTTCATGCTCTTCATATTTTTGAAACATTTTGAAGCTCTTCATATTTTTCACACCTTTTCAGGCTCTTCATGTTTTTCACACGTTTTCAGACTCTTCATGTTTTTCAACAACGCTTCATGCTCCTGCTATTTTTCAGACCGTTTCATGCTCCTCATATTTTAGACACCTTTAAAAACTCTTCATATTTTTCACACCTTTTTAGGCTCTTCATGTTTTTCACACGTTTTCAGACTCTTCATGTTTTTCAACACCGCTTCATGCTCCTGCTATTTGTCAGACCGTTTCATGCTCTTCATATTTTTGACACGTTTTGAAGCTCTTCATATTTTTCACACCTTTTCAGGCTCTTCATGTTTTTCAACACCGTTTCATGCTGCTTCTATTATTTCAGACAGTTTCATGCTCCTCATATTTTTGACATCTTTTGAAGCTCTTCATATTTTTCACATCATTGAAGCTCTTCATATTTTTCACGCCTTTTCAGGCTCTTCATGATTTTCAACACCGCTTCATGATCCTCGTATTTTTCGGACCGTTTCATGCTCATCTCATTTTTGACACCTTTTGAAGCTCTTCATATTTTTCACACCTTTTGAAGCTCTTCATATTTTTCATATGTTTGAAGCTCTTCATAATTTCACACGTTTTCAGACTCTTCATGTTTTTCAACAACGCTTCATGCCCCTGCGATTTTTCATACCGTTTCATGCTCCTCATATTTTTGACAGGTTTTGAGGCTTTTCATATTTTTCACACCTTTTCAGGCTCTTCATGTTTTTGAACATCGCTTCATGCTCCTCCTATTTTTCAGAGCGTTTCATGCTCCTCATATTTTTGACACTTTTTGAGCTCTTCATATTTTTCACACCTTTTCAGGCTCTTCATGTTTTTAATCACCGTTTCATGCTCCTTCTATTTTTCAGATCGTTTCATGCTCATCATATTTTTGACTCTTTTTGAGCTCTTCATATTTTTCACACCTTTTCAGGCTCTTCATGTTTTTGAACACCGCTTCATGATCCTCCTATTTTTCAGACCGTTTCATGCTCCTCATATTTTTGAAACATTTAGAAGCTCTTGATTTTTTTCACACCTTTTCAGGCTCTTCATGTTTTTCGACACAGCTTCATGATTCTCCTATTTTTCAGACCGTTTCATTCTCCTCATATTTTTGACACCTTTTGAAGCTCTTCATATATTTCACACCTTTTCAGTCTCTTCTTTTTTTTTCAACACGACTTCATGCTCCTCCTATTTTTCAGACCGTTTCATGCTCTTCATATTTTTGAAACATTTTGATGCTATTCATATTTTTCACACCTTTTCAGGCTCTTCATGTTTTTGAACACCGCTTCATGCTCCTCCTATTTTTCAGAACGTTTCATGCTCCTCATATTTTTCACATTTTTGAAGCTCTTCATATTTTGCACACCTTTTCAGGCCTTTCATGTTTTTCAACACAGCTTCATGCTCCTCCTATTTTTCAGACCGTTTCATGCTCATCTCATTTTTTTCACCTTTGAAGCTCTTTATATTTTTCTCACCTTTTGAAGCTCTTCATATTTTTCACATGTTTTCAGGCTCTTCATATTTTTCAACACCGTTTCATGCTGCTTCTATTTTTCAGACCGTTTCATGCTCCTGATATTTTTCACACCTTTTGAAGCTCTTCATATTTTTCACACCTTTTCAGGCTCTTCATGTTTTTGAACACCGCTTCATGCTCCTCTTATTTTTCAGACCGTTTTTTGCTCCTCATATTTTTGACACCTTTTGAAGCTTTTCATATTTTTCACAACTTTTCAGACTCTTCATGTCTTTCAACACCGTTTCAGGCTCCTCCTATTTTTCAGACCGTTTCATGCTCCTCATATTTTTGACACCTTTTGAAGCTCTTCATATTTTTCACACCTTTTCAGGCTCTTCATATTTATGAACACCGCTTCATGATCCTCCTGTTTTTCAGACCGTTTCATGCTCTTCATATTTTTGAAACATTTTGAAGCTCTTCATATTTTTCACACCTTTTCAGGCTCTTCATGTTTTTCACACGTTTTCAGACTCTTCATGTTTTTCAACAACGCTTCATGCTCCTGCTATTTTTCAGACCGTTTCATGCTCCTCATATTTTAGACACCTTTAAAAACTCTTCATATTTTTCACACCTTTTTAGGCTCTTCATGTTTTTCACACGTTTTCAGACTCTTCATGTTTTTCAACACCGCTTCATGCTCCTGCTATTTGTCAGACCGTTTCATGCTCTTCATATTTTTGACACGTTTTGAAGCTCTTCATATTTTTCACACCTTTTCAGGCTCTTCATGTTTTTCAACACCGTTTCATGCTGCTTCTATTATTTCAAACAGTTTCATGCTCCTCATATTTTTGACATCTTTTGAAGCTCTTCATATTTTTCACATCATTGAAGCTCTTCATATTTTTCACGCCTTTTCAGGCTCTTCATGATTTTCAACACCGCTTCATGATCCTCGTATTTTTCGGACCGTTTCATGCTCATCTCATTTTTGACACCTTTTGAAGCTCTTCATATTTTTCACACCTTTTGAAGCTCTTCATATTTTTCATATGTTTGAAGCTCTTCATATTTTCACACGTTTTCAGACTCTTCATGTTTTTCAACAACGCTTCATGCCCCTGCGATTTTTCATACCGTTTCATGCTCCTCATATTTTTGACAGGTTTTGAGGCTTTTCATATTTTTCACACCTTTTCAGGCTCTTCATGTTTTTGAACACCGTTTCATAATCCGCCTATTTTTAAGACCGTTTCATGCTCCTCATATTTTTGACACCTTTAGAACCTCTTCATATTTTACACAGCTTTTCAGGCTCTTCATGTTTTTCAACACCGCTTCATGCTCCTCCTCTTTTTCAGAACGTTTCATGCTCCTCATATACTTGACACCTTTTGAAGCTCTTGATATTTCTCACACCTTTTCAGGTTCTTTATGTTTTTCAACCCGCTTCATGCTCCTCCTATTTTTCAGACCGTTTCATGCTCATCTCATTTTTGACACCTTTTGAAGCTCTTCATATTTTTCACATCTTTTGAAGCTCTTTATATTTTTCACACATTTTCAGGCTCTTCATGTTTTTGAACACCGCTTCATGCTCCTGCTATTTTTCAGACCGTTTCATGCTCCTCATATTTTTGACACCTTTTGAGGCTCTTCATATTTGTCACACCTTTTCAGGCTCTTCATGATTTTCAACACCACTTCATGTTCCTCCTATTTTTCAGACCGTTTCATGCTCATCTCATTTTGACACCTTTTGAAGCTTTTCATATTGTTCACACCTTTTCAGTCTGTTCATGATTTTCAACACCGCTTCATGCTCCTTCTATTTTTCAGACCGTTTCAAGCTCATCTCATTTTTGACACCTTTTTAATCTCTTCATATTTTTCACAACTGTTGAAGCTCTTCATATTTTTAATATTTTTGAAGCTCTTCATATTTTCACACGTTTTCACACTCTTCATGTTTTTCAACACCGCTTCATGCTCCTCCTTTTTTCAAACCGTATCATGCTCCTCATATTTTTGACACCTTTAGAAACTCTTCATATTTTTCACACCTTTTCAGGCTCTTCATGTTTTTTATCACTGCCTCATGCTCGTCCTATTTTTCAGAAAGTTTCATGCTCCTCATATTTTTGACACCTTTTGAAGGTCTTCATATTTTTCACACCTTTTCAGGCTCTTCATTTTTTTCAACACTACTTGTTGCTCCTCCTATTTTTTAGAACTTTTCATACTCATCTAATCTTTGACACATTTTGAGGCACTTCATATTTTTTACACCTTTTGAAGCTCTTCATATTTTTCACATTTTTGAAGCTCTTCATATTTTTCACACGATTTCAGACCCTTCATATTTTTCAAAACCGCTTCATGCTCCTGCTATTTATCATACCGTTTCATACTTCTCATATTTTTGACACGTTTTGAGGCTCTTCATATTTTTCACACCTTTTCAGGCTCTTCATGTTTTTGAACACAGCTTCATGCTCCTCCTATTTTTTCTAGCGTATCATGCTCCTCATATTTTTCACACCTTTTGAAGCTCTTCATATTTTTCACACCTTTTCAGGCTCTTCATGTTTTTGAACAGCACTTCATGCTCCTCCTATTTTTCAGACCGTTTCATGCTCCTCATATTTTTGACACCTTTTGAAGCTCTTCATATTTTCCACACCTTTTCAGGCTCTTCATGTTTTTGAACAGCATTTCATGCTCCTCCTATTTTTCAGACCGTTTCATGCTCCTCATATTTTTGACACCTTTTGAAGGTCTTCATATTTTTCACACCTTTTCAGGCTCTTCATGTTTTTCAACACCACTTCATGCTCCTCCTTTTTTTCAGACCGTTTCAGGCTCCTCATATTTTTCACACCTTTTGAAGCCGTTCATATTTCTCACACCTTTTCATGCTCTTCATTTTTTTCAACACTATTTGTTACTCCTCCTATTTTTTAGACCGTTTCATACTCATCTAATTTTTGACAACTTTTGAAGCTCTTCATATTTTTCACCTTTTTGAAGCTCTTCATATTTTTCACACAATTTCAGACTCTTCATGTTTTTCAACACCGCTTCATGCTCCTTCTATTTATCATACCGTTTCATACTCCTAATATTTTGACACGTTTTGAGGCTCTTCATATTTTTCACACCTTTTCAAGCTCTTCATGTTTTTGAACTCCGCTTCATGCTCCTCCTATTTTTTCGACAGTATCATGCTCCTCATATTTTTCACACCTTTTGAAGCTCTTCATATTTTTCACACCTTTTCAGGCTCTTCATTTTTTTCAACACTACTTGTTGCTCCTCCTATTTTTTAGACCTTTTCATGCTCATCTAATTTTTGACACTTTTGAAGCTCTTCATATTTTTTACACCTTTTGAAACTCCTCATATTTTTCACACATTTTGAAGCTCTTCATATTTTTCTCACCTTTCAGGCTCTTCATGATTTTCATCACCGCTTCATGCTCCTCCTATTTTTCCGACCGTTTCATGCTCATCTCATTTTGACATCTTTTGAAGCTCTTCATATTTTTCACATTTATGAATCTCTTCATATTTTCCACACGTTTTCAGACAATTCATGTTTTTCAACATCGCTTCATGCTCCTCCTATTTTTCAGACCGTTTCATGCTCCTCATAATTTTGACACCTTTTGAAGCTTTAATATTTTTAACACCTTTTCAGGCTCTTCATCTTTTTCAACACCACTTCATGCTCCTCCTTTTTTGCAGACCGTTTCATGCTACTCATATTTTTAACACCTTTTGAAGCTCTTCATATTTCTCACACCTTTTCAGGCTTTTCATGTTTTTCAACAACGCTTCATGCTCCTCCGATTTTTCAGACCGTTTCATGCTCCTCATATTTTTGACACCTTTTGAAGCTCTTCATGTTTTTCACACCTTTTCAGGCTCTTCATGTTTTTGAACACCGCTTCATGCTTCTCCTATTTTTCAGACCGTTTCATGCTCCTCATATTTTTGACACCTTTTGAAGCTCTTCATATTTTTCACAACTTTTCAGGCTCTTCATGTTTTTCAACACCGCTTCATGCACGTCCTATTTTTCAGACCATTTCATGCTCATCTCATTTTTGACACCTTTTGAAGTTTTTCATATTTTTCACAACTTTTCAGGCTCTTCATGTTTTTGAACACCGCTTCACGCTAATCCTATTTTTCAAACCATATCATGCTCCTCATATTTTTCACACCTTTTGAAGCTCTTCATATATTTCACACCTTTTCAGGCTCTTCATGTTTCTGAACACCACTTCATGCTCCTTCTCTTTTTCAGAGAGTTTTATGCTCCTCATGTATTTCACACCTTTTGAAGCTCTTCATATTTTTCACACCTTTTCAGGCTCTTCATGTTTTTCAACACCACTTCATGCTGCTCATATTTTTCAGACCGTTTCATGCTCCTCATATTTTTTACACCTTTTGAAGCTCTTCATTTTTTTCACACCTTTTAAGGCTCTTCATGTTTTTCAACACCGCTTCATGCTGCTCATATTTTTCAGACCGTTTCATGCTCCTCATATTTTTGACACCTTTTGAAGCTCTTCATATTTTTCACACGTTTTCAGTCTATTCATGTTTTTGAACACCATTTCAGGCTCCTCCTATTTTTCAGAGTGTTTCATGCTCCTCATGTATTTCACACACTTGAAAGCTCTTCATATTTTTCAAAGATTTTGAAGCTCTTCATATTTTTCACACCTTTTCAGGCTCTTCATGTTTTTCAACACCGTTTCATGCTCCCCCTATTTTTCAAACCGTTTCATGTTCCTCATAATTTTGAAACCTTTTGAAGATCTTCATAATTTTCACACATTTTCAGGCTCTTCATGTGTTTGAACACCGCTTCATGTTCCTCCTATTTTTCAGACCGTTTCATGCTCCTCATATTTTTGACACCTTTTGAAGCTCTCATATTTTTCATACCTTTTGAAGCTCTTCATGTTTTTGAACACTGCTTCATGCTCCTCGTATTTTTCAGATCGTTTCATGCTCCTCATTTTTTGACACTTTTTGAGCTCTTCGTATTTTTCAAACCTTTTCAGGCTCTTCATGTTTTCGAACTCTGCTTCATGCTCCTCCAATTTTTCACACCGTTTCATGATCCTCATATTTTTGATACTTTTTGTGCTCTTCATATTTTTCACACCTTTTCAGGTTCTTCATGTTTTTGAACACCGCTTCATGCTGCTCCTATTTTTCAGACCGTTTATGCTCCTCATATTTTTGACACCTTTACAAGCTCTTCATATTTTTCACACATTTTCAGGCTCTTCATGTTTTTGATCACCGTTTCATGCTCCTCCTATTTTTCAGACCGTTTCATGCTCCTCATATTTTTGACACCTTTTGAAGCTCTTCATATTTTTCACACCTTTTCAGGCTCTTCATGTTTTTGAACACCGCTTCATTATCCTCTTGTTTTTCAGACCGTTTCATGCTCTTCATATTTGTGAAACATTTTGAAGCTCTTCATATTTTTCACACCTTTTCAGGCTCTTCATGTTTTTCACCACCACTTCACGCTCCTCCTATTTTTCAGACCGTATCATGCTCATCTCATTTTTGTCACCTTTGAAGCTCTTTATTTTTTTCACACCTTTTGAAGCTCTTCATATATTTCACACGTTTTCATGCTCTTCATATTTTTCAACACCGTTTCATGCTGCTTCAATTTTTCAGTCCGTTTCATGCTCCTCATATTTTTCACAACTTTTGAAGCTCTTCATATTTTTCACACCTTTTCAGGATCTTCATGTTTTGGAACACAGCTTCATGCTCCTCCTATATATCAGACCGTTTCATGCTCCTCATATTTTTGACACCTTTTGAAGCTCTTTATATTTTTCACAGTTTTTCAGGCTCTTCATGATTTTCAACATCGTTTCATGTTATTCCTATTTTTCAGACCTTTTAATGCTCATCTCATTTTTGACACCTTTTGAAGCTTTTCATATTTTTCACAACTTTTCAGGCTCTTCATGTTTTTGAACACCGCTTCATGCTCCTCCTATTTTTCAGAGAGTTTCATGCTCCTCATGTATTTCACAGCTTTTGAAGCTCTTCATATTTTCCACACCTTTTCAGGCTCTTCATGTTTTTGAACACCGCTTCATGCTTCTCCTATTTTTCAGACCGTTTCATGCTCCTCATATTTTTGACACCTTTTGAAGCTCTTCATATATTTCACAACTTTTCAGGCTCTTCATGTTTTTCAACACCGCTTCATGCACGTCCTATTTTTCAGACCGTTTCATGCTCATCTCATTTTTGACACCTTTTGAAGCTTTTGATATTTTTCACAACTTTTCAGGCTCTTCATGTTTTTGAACACAGCTTCATGCTCCTCCTATTTTTCAGACCGTATCATGCTCCTCATATTTTTCACACCTTTTGAAGCTCTTCATATTTTTCACACGTTTTCAGTCTATTCATGTTTTGAACACCATTTCAGGCTCCTCCTATTTTTCAGAGAGTTTCATGCTCCTCATGTATTTCACACCTTTGAAAGCTCTTCATATTTTTCAAAGATTTTGAAGCTCTTCATATTTTTCACACCTTTTTAGGCTCTTCATGTTTTTCAACACCGTTTCATGCTCCTCCTATTTTTCAAACCGTTTCATGTTCCTCATAATTTTGACAACTTTTGAAGATCTTCATAATTTTCACACATTTTCAGGTTCTTCATGTGTTTGAACACCGCTTCATGTTCCTCCTATTTTTCAGACCGTTTCATGCTCCTCATTTTTGACACCTTTTGAAGCTCTCATATTTTTCATACCTTTTGAAGCTCTTCATGGTTTTGAACACTGCTTCATGCTCCTCGTATTTTTCAGATCGTTTCATGCTCCTCATATTTTTGACACTTTTTGAGCTCTTCATATTTTTCACACCTTTTCAGGCTCTTCATGTTTTTGAACACCGCTTCATGATCTTCCTGATTTTCAGAGCGTTTCATGCTCTTCATATTATTGAAACATTTTGAAGCTCTTCATATTTTTCAAACCTTTTCAGGCTCTTTATTGTTTTCTCCACCACTTCATGCTCCTCCTATTTTTCAGACCGTTTCATGCTCATCTCATTTTTGTCACCTTTGAAGCTCTTCATATTTTTCACACCTTTTGAAGCTCTTCATATTTTTCACAAGTTTTCAGGCTCTTCATGTTTTTCAAAACCGTTTCATGCTGCTTCTATTTTTCAAACCGTTTCATGCTCCTCATATTTTTCACACCTTTTGAAGCTCTTCATATTTTTCACACCCTTTTAAGATCTTCATGTTTTTGAACACAGCTTCATGCTCCTCCTTTTTTTCAGACCGTTTCATGCTCCTCATATTTTTGACAACTTTTGAAGCTCTTCATATTTTTAACACCTTTTCAGGCTCTTCATATTTTTGAACACAGCTTCATGCTCCTCCTATTTTTCAGACCGTTTCATGCTCCTCATATTTTTGACACCTTTTGAAGCTTTTCATATTTTTCACATCTTTTCAGGCTCTTCATGTTTTTCAACACCATTTCATGATCCTCCTATTTTTCAGACCGTTTCATGCTCATCTCATTTTTGACACCTTTTGAAGCTTTTCATATTTTTCACACATTTTCAGGCTCTTCATATTTTTCCACACCACTTCATGCTTCTCCTATTTTTCAGCCCGTTTCATGCTCCTCATGTTTTTGACATCTTTTGAAGCTCTTCATATTTTTCACACGTTTTCAGCTCTTAATGTTTTTCAACACCGCTTCATGCTCTTCCTATTTTTCAGACCGTTTCATGCTCATCTCATTTTTGACACCTTTGGAAGCTCTTCATATTTTTCACACGTTTTCAGCTCTTAATGTTTTTCAACACCGCTTCATGCTCTTCCTATTTTTCAGACGGTTTCATGCTCATCTCAAGTTTGACACCTTTTGAAGCTCTTCATATTTTTCACACATTTTCAGGCTCTTCATGTTTTTGAACATCGCTTCATGCTCCTCCTCTTTTTCAGAGAGTTTCATGCTCCTCATGTATTTCACACCTTTTGAAGCTCTTCATATTTTTCACACCTTTTCAGGCTCTTCATGTTTTTCAACACCGCTTATGCTCCTCCTATTTTTCAGACCGTTTCATGCTCATCTCATTTTTGACACCTTTTTAATCTCTTCATATCTTTCAAAACTTTTGAAGCTATTCATATTTTTAATATTTTTGAAGCTCTTCATATTTTCACACGTTTTCAGACTCTTCATGTTTTTCAACACCGCTTCATGCTCCTCCTATTTTTCAAACCGTATCATGCTCCTCATATTTTTGAAAACTTTTGAAGCTCTTCATATTTTTCACACCTTTTCAGGCTCTTCATGTTTTTGAACACTTCTTCATGCTCTTCCTCTTTTTCAGACCGTTTCATGCTCCTCATATTTTTGACACTTTTTGAAGCTCTTCATATTTTTCACTCATTTTCAGGCTCTTCATATTTTTCAACACCACTTCATGCTCCTCCTATTTTTGAGACCTTTTGGTGCTCCGCATATTTTTGACACCTTTAGGAACTCTTCATATTTTTCACACCTTTTCAGGCACTTCATGTTTTTTATCACTGCTTCATGCTCGTCCTATTTTTCAGAACGTTTCATGCTCCTCATATTTTTGACACCTTTTGAAGCTCTTCATATTTTTCACACCTTTTCAGGCTTTTCATGTTTTTGAACACCGCTTCATGCTCCTCCTATTTTCAGATTGTTTCATGCTCCTCATATTTTTGACACCTTTTGAAGCTCTTCATATTTTTCACACCTTTTCAGGCTCTTCATGTTTTTCAACACCGCTTCATGCTCGTCGTATTTTGCTGACCGTTTCATGCTCCTCATATTTTTGACACCTTTTGAAGCTCTTCAGATATTTCGCACCTTTCCAGGCTCTTCATTTTTTCAACACCACTTCATGCTCCTCCTATTTTTCAGATCGTTTCATGCTCATCTCATTTTAACACCTTTTGAAGCTCTTCATATTTTTCACATTTATGAATCTCTTCATATTTTCCACACGTTTTCAGACAATTCATGTTTTTCAACATCGCTTCATGCTCCTCCTATTTTTCAGACCGTTTCACTCTCCTCATATTTTTGACACCTTTTGAAGCTCTTCATATATTTCACACTTTTTCAGACTTTTCCTTTTTTTGAATACGACTTCATGCTCCTCCTATTTTTCAGACCGTTTCATGCTCATCTCATTTTGACATCTTTTGAAGCTCTTCATATTTTTCACACCTTTTGAAGCTCTTCATATTTTTCACATTTATGAATCTCTTCATATTTTCCACACGTTTTCAGACAATTCATGTTTTTCAACATCACTTCATGTTATTCCTATTTTTCAGACCGTTTCATGCTCCTCATAATTTTGACACCTTTTGAAGCTTTAATATTTTTAACACCTTTTCAGGCTCTTCATCTTTTTCAACACCACTTCATGCTCCTCCTTTTTTGCAGACCGTTTCATGCTACTCATATTTTTAACACCTTTTGAAGCTCTTCATATTTCTCACACCTTTTCAGGCTCTTCATATTTTTCAACAACGCTTCATGCTCCTCCGATTTTTCAGACCGTTTCATGCTCCTCATATATTTGACACCTTTTGAAGCTCTTCATATTTTTCACACCTTTTCAGGCTCTTCATGTTTTTGAACAGCGCTTCATGCTTCTCCTATTTTTCAGACCGTTTCATGCTCCTCATATTTTTGACACCTTTTGAAGCTCTTCATATTTTTCACAACTTTTCAGGCTCTTCATGTTTTTAAACACCGCTTCATGCCCGTCCTATTTTTCAGACCGTTTCATGCTCATCTCATTTTTGACACCTTTTGAAGTTTTTCATATTTTTCACAACTTTTCAGGCTCTTCATGTTTTTGAACACCGCTTCATGCTAATCCTATTTTTCAAACCATATCATGCTCCTCATATTTTTCACACCTTTTGAAGCTCTTCATATATTTCACACCTTTTCAGGCTCTTCATGTTTTTGAACACCGCTTCATGCTACTCCTATTTTTCAGACCGTTTATGCTCCTCATATTTTTGACACCTTTAGAAGCTCTTCATATTTTTCACACCTTTTCAGGATCTTCATGTTTTGGAACACAGCTTCATGCTCCTCCTATATATCAGACCGTTTCATGCTCCTCATATTTTTGACACCTTTTGAAGCTCTTTATATTTTTCACAGTTTTTCAGGCTCTTCATGATTTTCAACACCGTTTCATGTTATTCCTATTTTTCAGACCGTTTAATGCTCATCTCATTTTTGACACCTTTTGAAGCTTTTCATATTTTTCACAACTTTTCAGACTCTTCATGTTTTTGAACACCGCTTCATGCTCCTCCTATTTTTCAGAGAGTTTCATGCTCCTCATGTCTTTCACAGCTTTTGAAGCTCTTCATATTTTCCACACCTTTTCAGGCTCTTCATGTTTTTGATCACCGTTTCATGCTCCTTCTATTTTTCAGATCGTTTCATGCTCATCATATTTTTGACACTTTTTGAGCTCTTCATATTTTTCACACCTTTTCAGGCTCTTCATGTTTTTGAACACCGCTTCATGATCCTCCTGATTTTCAGACCGTTTCATGCTCTTCATATTTTTGAAACATTTTGAAGCTCTTCATATTTTTCACACCTTTTCAGGCTCTTCATGTTTTTATCCACCACTTCATGCTCCTCCTATTTTTCAGACCGTTTCATGCTCTTCTCATTTTTGTCACCTTTGAAGCTCTTCATATTTTTCACAACTTTTAAAGCTCTTCATATTTTTCACAAGTTTTCAGGCTCTTCATGTTTTTCAAAACCGTTTCATGCTGCTTCTATATTTCAGACCGTTTGATGCTCCTCATATTTTTCACACCTTTTGAAGCTCTTCATATTTTTCACACCCTTTTAAGATCTTCATGTTTTTGAACACAGCTTCATGCTCCTCCTATTTTTCAGACCGTTTCATGCTCCTCATATTTTTGACAACTTTTGAAGCTCTTCATATTTTTCACACCTTTTCAGGCTCTTCATATTTTTGAACACAGCTTCATGCTCCTCCTATTTTTCAGACCGTTTCATGCTCCTCATATTTTTGACACTTTTTGAAGCTTTTCATATTTTTCACATCTTTTCAGGCTCTTCATGTTTTTCAACACCATTTCATGATCCTCCTATTTTTCAGACCGTTTCATGCTCATCTCATTTTTGACACCTTTTGAAGCTTTTCATATTTTTCACACATTTTCAGGCTCTTCATATTTTTCCACACCACTTCATGCTTCTCCTATTTTTCAGCCCGTTTCATGCTCCTCATGTATTTCACAGCTTTTGAAGCTCTTCATATTTTTCACACCTTTTCAAGCTCTTCATGTTTTTGGTCACCGTTTCATGCTCCTCCTATTTTTCAGACCGTTTCATGCTCCTCATATTTTTGACACCTTTTGAAGCTCTTCATATTTTTCACACGTTTTCAGCTCTTATTGTTTTTCAACACCGCTTCATGCTCTTCCTATTTTTCAGACCGTTTCATGCTCATCTCATTTTTGACACCTTTTGAAGCTCTTCATATTTTTCACACGTTTTCAGCTCTTAATGTTTTTCAACACCGCTTCATGCTCTTCCTATTTTTCCGACCGTTTCATGCTCATCTCAATTTTGACACCTTTTGAAGCTCTTCATATTTTTCACACATTTTCAGGCTCTTCATGTTTTTGAACATCGCTTCATGCTCCTCCGATTTTTCAGAGAGTTTCATGCTCCTCATGTATTTCACACCTTTTGAAGCTCTTCATATTTTTCACACCTTTTCAGGCTCTTCATGATTTTCAACACCGCTCATGCTCCTCCTATTTTTCAGACCGTTTCATTCTCATCTCATTTTTGACACCTTTTTAATCTCTTCATATTTTTCAAAACTTTTGAAGCTCTTCATATTTTTAATATTTTTGAAGCTCTTCATATTTTCACACGTTTTCACACTCTTCATGTTTTTCAACACCGCTTCATGCTCCTCCTATTTTTCAAACCGTATCATGCTCCTCATATTTTTGACACTTTTTGGAGCTCTTCATATTTTTCACTCATTTTCAGGCTCTTCATATTTTTCAACACCACTTCATGCTCCTCCTATTTTTGAGACCGTTTGGTGCTCCGCATATTTTTGACACCTTTAGGAACTCTTCATATTTTTCACACCTTTTCAGGCTCTTCATGTTTTTGAACATCGCTTCATGCTCCTCCTATTTTTCAGAGAGTTTCATGCTCCTCATGTATTTCACACCTTTTGAAGCTCTTCATATTTTTCACACATTTTCAGGCTCTTCATGTTTTTGAACATCGCTTCATGCTCCTCCTATTTTTCAGAGAGTTTCATGCTCCTCATGTATTTCACACCTTTTGAAGCTCTTCATATTTTTCACACATTTTCAGGCTCTTCATGTTTTTCGACACAGCTTCATGCTCCTCCTA
Organism: Dama dama; assembly: GCF_033118175.1. Taxonomy (NCBI): domain Eukaryota; kingdom Metazoa; phylum Chordata; class Mammalia; order Artiodactyla; family Cervidae; genus Dama; species Dama dama. The sequence goes on from NW_026870956.1 coordinate 2,790,224, forward strand.
TTTTTCAGACCGTTTCATGCTCCTCATATTTTTGACACCTTTTGAAGCTCTTCAATTTTTTCACACCTTTTAAGGCTCTTCATGTTTTTCAACACCGCTTCATGCTGCTCATATTTTTCAGACCGTTTGATGCTCCTCATATTTTTGACACCTTTTGAAGCTCTTCATATTTTTCACACGTTTTCAGTCTATTCATGTTTTTGAACACCATTTCAGGCTCCTCCTATTTTTCAGAGAGTTTCATGCTCCTCATGTATTTCACACCTTTGAAAGCTCTACATATTTTTCAAAGATTTTGAAGCTCTTCATATTTTTCACACCTTTTCAGGCTCTTCATGTTTTTCAACACCGTTTCATGCTCCTCCTATTTTTCAAACCGTTTCATGTTCCTCATAATTTTGACACCTTTTGAAGATCTTCATAATTTTCACACATTTTCAGGCTCTTCATGTGTTTGAACACCGCTTCATGTTCCTCCTATTTTTCAGACGGTTTCATACTCATCTCATTTTTGACACCTTTTGAATCTCTTCATATTTTTCACATCTTTTGAAGCTGTTCATATTTTTCACACCTTTTCAGGCTCTTCATGATTTTCAACACCGCTCATGCTCCTCCTATTTTTCAGACCGTTTCATTCTCATCTCATTTTTGACACCTTTTTAATCTCTTCATATTTTTCAAAACTTTTGAAGCTCTTCATATTTTTAATATTTTTGAAGCTCTTCATATTTTCACACGTTTTCACACTCTTCATGTTTTTCAACACCGCTTCATGCTCCTCCTATTTTTCAAACCGTATCATGCTCCTCATATTTTTGACACTTTTTGGAGCTCTTCATATTTTTCACTCATTTTCAGGCTCTTCATATTTTTCAACACCACTTCATGCTCCTCCTATTTTTGAGACCGTTTGGTGCTCCGCATATTTTTGACACCTTTAGGAACTCTTCATATTTTTCACACCTTTTCAGGCTCTTCATGTTTTTGAACATCGCTTCATGCTCCTCCTATTTTTCAGAGAGTTTCATGCTCCTCATGTATTTCACACCTTTTGAAGCTCTTCATATTTTTCACACATTTTCAGGCTCTTCATGTTTTTGAACATCGCTTCATGCTCCTCCTATTTTTCAGAGAGTTTCATGCTCCTCATGTATTTCACACCTTTTGAAGCTCTTCATATTTTTCACACATTTTCAGGCTCTTCATGTTTTTCGACACAGCTTCATGCTCCTCCTATTTTTCAGACCGTTTCATGCTCCTCATATTTTTGACACCTTTTGAAGCTCTTCAATTTTTTCACACCTTTTAAGGCTCTTCATGTTTTTCAACACCGCTTCATGCTGCTCATATTTTTCAGACCGTTTGATGCTCCTCATATTTTTGACACCTTTTGAAGCTCTTCATATTTTTCACACGTTTTCAGTCTATTCATGTTTTTGAACACCATTTCAGGCTCCTCCTATTTTTCAGAGAGTTTCATGCTCCTCATGTATTTCACACCTTTGAAAGCTCTACATATTTTTCAAAGATTTTGAAGCTCTTCATATTTTTCACACCTTTTCAGGCTCTTCATGTTTTTCAACACCGTTTCATGCTCCTCCTATTTTTCAAACCGTTTCATGTTCCTCATAATTTTGACACCTTTTGAAGATCTTCATAATTTTCACACATTTTCAGGCTCTTCATGTGTTTGAACACCGCTTCATGTTCCTCCTATTTTTCAGACGGTTTCATACTCATCTCATTTTTGACACCTTTTGAATCTCTTCATATTTTTCACATCTTTTGAAGCTGTTCATATTTTTCACACTTTTTCAGGCTCTGCATGTTTTTCAACAACCTTTCTTGCTCCTCCTATTTTTCAGACGGTTTCATGCTCATCTCATTTTTGACACCTTTTGAAGCTCTTCATATTTTTCACACCTTTGGAAGATCTTCTTATTTTTCACGTTTTTGAAGCTCTTCATATTTTTCACACGTTTTCAGCCTCTTCATGTTTTTCAACACCGCTTCTTGCTCCTGCTATTTTTCAGACCGTTTCATACTCCTCATATTTTTGACACGTTTTGAGGCTCTTCATATTTTTCACACCTTTTCAGGCTCTTCATGTTTTTGAACACCGCTTCATGCTCCTCCTATTTTTCAGGCCGTTTCATGCTCCTCATGTATTTCACACCTTTTGAAGCTCTTCATATTTTGCACACCTTTTCAGGCTCTTCATGTTTTTCACAACCACTTCATGCTCCTCCTATTTTTCAGATCGTTTCATGCACATCTCATTTTTTACACCTTTTGAGGCTCTTCATATTTTTCACACCTTTTCAGGCTCTTCATGTTTTTGAACACCGCTTCATGCTCCTCCTATTTTTCAGAGAGTTTCATGCTCCTCATGTCTTTCACAGCTTTTGAAGCTCTTCATATTTTCCATACCTTTTCAGGCTCTTCATGTTTTTGATCACCGTTTCATGCTCCTTCTATTTTTCAGATCGTTTCATGCTCATCATATTTTTGACACTTTTTGAGCTCTTCATATTTTTCACACCTTTTCAGGCTCTTCATGTTTTTGAACACCGCTTCATGATCCTCCTGATTTTCAGACCGTTTCATGCTCTTCATATTTTTGAAACATTTTGAAGCTCTTCATATTTTTCACACGTTTTCAGGCTCTTCATGTTTTTCTCCACCACTTCATGCTCCTCCTATTTTTCAGACCGTTTCATGCTCTTCTCATTTTTGTCACCTTTGAAGCTCTTCATATTTTTCACACCTTTTAAAGCTCTTCATATTTTTCACAAGTTTTCAGGCTCTTCATGTTTTTCAAAACCGTTTCACGCTGCTTCTATTTTTCAGACCGTTTCATGCTCCTCATATTTTTCACACCTTTTGAAGCTCTTCATATTTTTCACACCCTTTTAAGATCTTCATGTTTTTGAACACAGCTTCATGCTCGTCCTATTTTTCAGACCGTTTCATGCTCCTCATATTTTTGACAACTTTTGAAGCTCTTCATATTTTTCACACCTTTTCAGGCTCTTCATATTTTTGAACACAGCTTCATGCTCCTTCTATTTTTCAGACCGTTTCATGCTCCTCATATTTTTGACACTTTTTGAAGCTTTTCATATTTTTCACATCTTTTCAGGCTCTTCTTGTTTTTCAAGACCATTTCATGATCCTCCTATTTTTCAGACCGTTTCATGCTCATCTCATTTTTGACACCTTTTGAAGCTTTTCATATTTTTCACACATTTTCAGGCTCTTCATATTTTTCCACACCACTTCATGCTTCTCCTATTTTTCAGCCCGTTTCATGCTCCTCATGTATTTCACAGCTTTTGAGGATCTTCATATTTTTCACACCTTTTCAGGCTCTTCATTTTTTTGGTCACCGTTTCATGCTCCTCCTATTTTTCAGACCGTTTCATGCTCCTCATATTTTTGACACCTTTTGCAGCTCTTCATATTTTTCACACGTTTTCAGCTCTTAATGTTTTTCAACACCGCTTCATGCTCTTCCTATTTTTCAGACCGTTTCATGCTCATCTCATTTTTGACACCTTTTGAAGCTCTTCATATTTTTCACACGTTTTCAGCTCTTAATGTTTTTCAACACCGCTTCATGCTCTTCCTATTTTTCAGACCGTTTCATGCTCGTCTCATTTTTGACACCTTTTGAAGCTCTTCATATTTTTCACACATTTTCAGGCTCTTCATGTTTTTGAACATCGCTACATGCTCCTCCTATTTTTCAGAGAGTTTCATGCTCCTCATGTATTACACACCTTTTGAAGCTCTTCATATTTTTCACACCTTTTCAGGCTCTTCATGATTTTCAACACCGCTCATGCTCCTCCTATTTTTCAGACCGTTTCATGCTCATCTCATTTTTGACACCTTTTTAATCTCTTCATATTTTTCAAAACTTTTGAAGCTCTTCATATTTTTGATATTTTTGAAGCTCTTCATATTTTCACACGTTTTCACACTCTTCATGTTTTTCAACACCGCTTCATGCTCCTCCTATTTTTCAAACCGTATCATGCTCCTCATATTATTGACACTTTTTGAAGCTCTTCATATTTTTCACTCATTTTCAGGCTCTTCATATTTTTCAACACCACTTCATGCTCCTCCTATTTTTGAGACCGTTTGGTGCTCTGCATATTTTTGACACCTTTAGGAACTCTTCATATTTTTCACACCTTTTCAGGCACTTCATGTTTTTTATCACTGCTTCATGCTCGTCCTATTTTTCAGAACGTTTCATGCTCCTCATATTTTTGAGATCTTTTGAAGCTCTTCATATTCTTCACACATTTTCAGGCTCTTCATGTTTTTCGACACAGCTTCATGCTCCTCCTATTTATCAGACCGTTTCATTCTCCTCATATTTTTGACACCTTTTGAAGCTCTTCATATTCTTCACACATTTTCAGGCTCTTCATGTTTTTCGACACAGCTTCATGCTCCTCCTATTTTTCAGACCGTTTCATTCTCCTCATATTTTTGACACCTTTTGAAGCTCTTCATATTTTTCACACATTTTCAGGCTCTTCATGTTTTTGAACATCGCTTCATGCTCCTCCTATTTTTCAGAGAGTTTCATGCTCCTCATGTATTTCACACCTTTTGAAGCTCTTCATATTTTTCACACATTTTCAGGCTCTTCATGTTTTTCAACACCGTTTCATGCTCCTCCTATTTTTCAGACCGTTTCATGCTCCCCATATTTTTGACACATTTTGAAGCTCTTCATATTTTTCACACATTTTCAGGCTCTTCATGTTTTTCAACACCGCTTCATGCTCCTCCTATTTTTCAGAATGTTTCATGCTCCTCATATTTTTGACACCTTTTGAAGGTCTTCATATTTTTCACACATTTCAGGCTCTTCATGTTTTTCAACACCGCTTTATGCTCCTCCTATTTTGCAGACCGTTTCATGCTCCTATATTTTTGACACCTTTTGAAGCTTTTCATATTTCTCACTCATTTTGAGGCTCTTCATGTTTTTGAACATCACTTCATGCTCCTCCTATTTTTCAGACCGTTTCATGCTCCCCATATTTTTGACACCTTTTGAAGCTCTTCATATTTTTCACCCCTTTTGAAGCTGTTCATATATTTCACACCTTTTCAGGCTCTTGATGTTTTTCAACACCACTTCATGCTCCTTCTATTTTTCACACCCTTTCATGCTAATCTAATTTTTGACACCTTTTGAAGCTCTTCATATTTTTCACACCTTTTGAAGGTCTTCATATTTTTCACACCTTTTCAGGCTGTTCATGTTTTTGAACACCGCTTATGCTCGTCCTATTTTTCAGACCATTTCATGCTCCTCATACTTTTGACACCTTTGAAGCTCTTCATATTTTTCACACCTTTTCAGGCTCTTCATGTTTTTCAACACCGCTTCATGATCCTCCTATTTTTCAGACCGTTTCATGCTCCGCATATTTTTGACACCTTTTGAAGCTCTTCATATTATTCACACCTTTTCAGGCTCTTCATGTTTTTCAACAACACTTCATGCTCCTCCTATTTTTCAGACCGTTTCATGCTCATCTCATTTTTGACATCTTTTGAAGCTCTTCATATTTTTCACACCTTTTGAAGCTCTTCATAATTTTCATATTTTTGAAGCACTTCATATTTTTCACACTTTTTCAGGCTCTTCATGTTTTTCAACACCTCTTCAGGCTCCTCCTATTTTTCGGACCCTTTCATGCTAATCTAATTTTTGGCACTTTTTGAAGCTCTTCATATTTATCACACCTTTTAAGTCTCTGCATGTTTTTGAACACCTTTACATGCTCCTCATGTATTTCACTCCTTTTGAAGCTCTTCATATTTTGCACAAATTTTCAGGCTCTTCATGTTTTTGAACACCGCTTCATCCTCCTATTTTTAAGGGGGTTTCATGCTCGTCGTATTTTTGACACATTTTGAAGCTCTTCATATTTTTCACACCTTTTCAGGCTCTTCATGTTTTTGAACACCGCTTCATGCTCCTCCTATATTTCAGTCCGTTCCATGCTCCTCCAATTTTCCCACCTTTTGAAGCTCTTCATATTTTTCACACCTTTTCAGGCTCTTCATGTTTTTGAACACCGCTTGATGCTCCTCCTATTTTTCAGATCGTTTCATGCTCCTCATGTATTTCACACGTTTTGAAGCTCTTCATATTTTTCACACCTTTTCAGCCTCTTCATGATTTTGAACACCGCTTCATCATCCTCCTATTTTTCAGAATGTTTCATGCTCCTCATATTTTTGACAACTTTTGAAGCTTTTCATATTTTTCACAACTTTTCAGGCTCTTCATGTTTTTGAACAGAGCTTCATGCTCCTCCTATTTTTCAGACCGTATCATGTTCCTCATGTATTTTACACCTTTTGAAGCTCTTCATATTTTTCACACCTTTTCAGGCTCTTCATGCATTTGAACAACTTTTCATGCTCCTCCTATTTTTCAGACCGTTTCATACTCCTCATAGTTTTGACACATTTTGAAGCTCTTCATATTTTTCACACCTTTTCAGGTTCTTCATGTTTTTCAACATCGCTTCATGCTCCTCCTATTTTTCAGACCGTTTCATGCTCCTCATATTTTTGACACCTTTTGAAGCTCTTAATATATTTCACAGCTTTTCAGACTCTTCATGATTTCCATTACCGCTTCATGCTCCTCATATTTTTCAGACCGTTTCATGCTCATCTCATTTTTATCACCTTTTGAAACTCTTCATATTTTTCACACCTTTTGAAGCTCTTCATATTTTTCACACGCTTTCAGGCTCTTCATGTTTTTCAACACCACTTCTTGCTTCTCCTATTTTTCAGACCGTTTCATGATCCTCATATTTTTGACCCATTTTGAAACTCTTCATATTTTTCACACCTTTTCAGGCTCTTCATGTTTTTCAACACCGCTTCATGCTCCTCCTATTTTTCAGACCCTTTCATGCTCCTCATAATTTTGACACCTTTTGATGCTCTTCATATTTTTCACACCTTTTCAGGCTCTTCATGTTTTTCCACACCGCTTCATGCTCCTCCTATTTTTCAGACCATTTCATGCTCCTCATATATTTGACACATTTTGAAGCTCTTCATATTTTTCACACCTTTTCATGCTCTTCATGTTTGTGAACACCGCTTCATGCTCGTCCTATTTTTCAGACCGTTTCATGCTCCTCATGTATTTCACACCTTTTGAAGCTCTTCATATTTTGCACAGCTTTTCAGGCTCTTCATGTTTTTCACAAACACTTCATGCTCGTCCTATTTTTCAGACCGTTTCATGCTCCTCATATTTTTGACAACTTTTGAAGCTCTTCATATTTTTGACACCTTTGAGGCTCTTCATGTTTTTGAACACCACTTCATGCTCCTCCTATATTTCAGTCCATTTCATGCTCCTCCTATTTTTCACACCTTTTGAAGCTCTTCATATTTTTGACACCTTTGAGGCTCTTCATGTTTTTGAACACCACTTCATGCTCCTCCTATTTTTCAGACCGTTTCATGGTCCTCATATATTTGACTCCTTTAGAAGCTCTTCATATTTTTCACACCTTTTCAGGCTCTTCATGGTTTTCAACACCGCTTCATGCTCCTCCTCTTTTTCAGACCGTTTCATGCTCCTCATATTTTTGACAACTTTTGAAGCTCTTCTTATTTTTCACACCTTTTCAGGCTCTTCATGATTTTCAAAACGGCTTCATGCTCCTCCTATTTTCACACCATTTCATGCTCATCTCATTTTTGACACCTTTTGAAGCTCCTCTACTTTTGACCCCTTTAGAGGCTCTTCATATTTTTGACAACTTTTCAGGCTCTTCATGTTTTTCAACACCGCTTCATGGTCCTCCTAATTTTCAGACCGTTTCATGACCCTCATATTTTTGACACCTTTTGAAGCTCCTCATATATTTCACACCTTTTCAGACTCTTCATGATTTCCAACACCACTTCATTCTCCTCATTTTTTTCACACCGTTTAATGCTCATCTCATTTTTGACACCTTTTGAAGCTCTTCATATTTTTGACACATTTAGAAGCTCTTCATATTTTTTACTCATTTTCAGGCTCTTCATATTTTTCAACACCGCTTATTGCTCCTCCTATTTGTCAGACCGTTTCATGCTCATCTCATTTTTGACAACTTTTGAAGCTCTTCATGTTTTTCACATATAATGAAGCTCTTCATATTTTACACACCTTTTCAGGCTCTTCATGTTTTTCAACACCGCTTCATGCTCCTCCTATTTTTCAGACCGTTTCATGCTCCTCATATTTTTGACACCTTTAAAGCTCTTCATATTTTTCACACCTTTTCAGGCCCTTCATGCTTATCCACACCACTTCATGCTCCTCCTATTTTTCAGACCTTTTCATGCTCCTCCTATTTTTCAGACCGTTTCATGCTTCTCATATTTTGAAACCTTTTGAAGCTCTTCATATTTTTCACAACTTTTCAGTCTCTTCATGTTTTTCAACACCGCTTCATGCTCCTCCTTTTTTCAGACCGTTTGATGCTCCTCATATTTTTGGCACCTTTTGAAGCTCTTCATATTTTTCACACCTTTTCAGGTCTTCATGTTTTTGAACACCATTTCATGCTCCTCCTATTTTTCAGACCGTTTCATGCTCCTCATATTTTTGACACCTTTTGAAACTCTTCATATTTTTCACAATTTTTCAGGCTCCTCATGTTTTTGAACACCGTTTCATGCTCCTCCATTTTTTCAGACCGTTTCATGCTCCTCATATTTTGACACCTTTTGAAGCTCTTCATATTTTTCACACCTTTCCAGGCTCTTCATATTTTTGAACACCGATTAATGCTCCTCCTATTTTTCAGACCGTTTCTTGCTCCTCATATTTTTGACACCTTTTGAAGCTCTTCATATTTTTCACACCTTTCCAGGCTCTTCATATTTTTGAACACCGATTAATGCTCCTCCTATTTTTCAGACCGTTTCTTGATCCTCATATTTTTGACACCTTTTGAAGCTCTTCATATTTTTCACACCTTTTCAGGCTCTACATATTTTTCAACACAACTTCATGCTCCTCCTTTATTTGAGACCGTTTCATGCTCCTCATATTTTTGACACCTTTTGAAGCTCTCCATAGATTTCACACCTTTTCAGGCTCTTCATGTTTTTTTACACCGCTTCTTGCTCCTCCTATTTTTCAGAGATATTCATGCTCCTCATATTTTTGTCACCTTTTGAAGCTCTTCATATATTTCACACCTTTTCAGGCTTTTCATGTTTTTCAACACCGCTTCATGCTCCTACTATTTTTCAGACCTTTTCATGCTCCTCATATGTTTCACACCTTTTTAAGCTCTTCATGTTTTTTAACACCTTTCACGCTCCTCCTATATTTCAGACCGTTTCAAGCTCCTCATATTTTTGACGCCTTTTGAAGCTCTTCATATTTGTCACACTTCTCCAGGCTCTTCATGTTTTTGAACACCCTTTCATGCTCCTCCTGTTTTTCAGACCGTTTCATGCTGCTCATATTTTTGACACCTTTTGAAGTTCTTCATATTTTTCACACCTTTTCAGGCTCTTCACGTTTTTCAACACCACTTCATGCTCCTCCTATTTTTCAGTCCGTTTCATGCTCCTTATATTTTTGACACCTTTTGAAGTTCTTCATATTTTTCACACCTTACAGGCTCTTCATGATTTTCAACACCACTTCATGCTCCTCCTAATTTTCACACCGTTTCATGCTCCTCATATATTTGACACCTTTTGAAGCTCTTCATAATTTCCACACCTTTTCAGGCTCTTCATGTTTTTCTACACCGCTTCATGCTCCCCCTACATTTCAGACCGTTCATGCCTCTCATATTTTTGAAACCTTTTGAAGCTCTTCATATTTTTCACACCTTTTTAGGCTCTTCATGTTTTTCAACACCATTTCATGCTCCTCCTTTTTTTCAAACCGTTTTATGCTCCTCATATATTTGACACCTGTTGAAGCTCTTCATAATTTACACACCTTTTCAGGCTCTTCATGTTTTTGAACACCGTTTCATGCTCCTCTTATTTTTTTTTATTGTTATTTTTTTTATTTTTTTTATTATTTTTATTTTTTTTCCCAGTCGGTTTTGGCATACATTGATATGAATCAGCCATGGATTTACATGTATTCCCAGTCCCGATTCCTCCTCCCACCTCCCTCTCCACCCGATTCCTCTGGGTCTTCCCAGTGCACCAAGCCGGAGCACTTGTCTCGTGCATCCTACCTGGGCTGGTGATCTGTTTCACCATAGATAGCATACATGCTGTTCTTTTGAAATATCCCACCCTCACATTCTCCCACAAAGTTCAAAAGTCTGTTCTGTATTTCTGTGTCTCTTTTTCTGTTCTGCATATAGGGTTATCGTTGTCACCTTTCTAAATTCCATATACATGTGTCAGTATGCTGTAATGTTCTTTATCTTTCTGGCTTACTTCACTCTGTATAATGGGCTCCAGCTTCATCCATCTCATTAGGCCTGATTCAAATGAATTCTTTTTAATGGCTGAGTAATATTCCATGGTGTATATGTACCACAGCTTTCTTATCCATTCATCTGCTGACGGGCATCTAGGTTGCTTCCATGTCCTGGCTATTATAAACAGTGCTGCGATGAACATTGGGGTGCACGTGTCTCTTTCAGACGAACCTATGGACACCTTATCTTTGACAAAGGAGGCAAGGATATACAATGGAAAAAAGACAACCTCTTTAACAAGTGGTGCTGGGAAAACTGGTCAACCACTTGTAAAAGAATGAAAATAGAACACTTTCTAACACCATACACAAAAATAAACTCAAAATGGATTAAAGATCTAAATGTAAGACCAGAAACTATAAAACTCCTAGAGGAGAACATAGGCAAAACACTCTCCGACATAAATCAAAGCAAGATCCTCTATGACCCACCTCCCAGAATATTGGAAATAAAAGCAAAACTAAACAAATGGGACCTAATGAAACTTAAAAGCTTTTGCACTACAAAGGAAACTATAAGTAAGGTGAAAAGACAGCCCTCAGATTGGGAGAAAATAATAGCAAATGAAGAAACAGACAAAGGATTAATCTCAAAAATATACAAGCAAATCCTGCAGCTCAATTCCAGAAAAATAAATGACCCAATAAAAAATGAGCCAAAGAACTAAACAGACATTTCTCCAAAGAAGACATACAGATGGATAACAAACACTTGAAAAGATGCTCAACATCACTCATTATTAGAGAAATGCAAATCAAAACCACAATGAGGTACCATTACATGCCAGTCAGGATGGCTGCTATCCAAAAGTCTACAAGCAATAAATGCTGGAGAGGGAGTGGAGAAAAGGGAACCCTCTTATACTGTTGGTGGGAATGCACACTAGTACGGCCGCTATGGAAAACGGTGTAGAGATTTCTTAAAAAACTGGAAATAGAACTGCCATATGACCCAGCAATTCCACTTCTGGGCATACACACTGAGGAAACCAGATCCTCTTATTTTTCAGACCGTTTCAAACTCCTCATATTTTTTACACCTTTTGAAGCTCTTCATATATTTCACACCTTTTCAGGCTCTTCATGTTTTTCAACACCGCTTCATGCTCCTCCTATTTTTCAGACCGTTTCATGGTCCTCATATTTTTGACACCTTTTGAAGCTCTTCATATTTTTCACACCTGTCCGTGCTCTTCATGTTTTTCAACACGCTTTCATGCTCCTCCGATTATTCAGATCGTTTCATGCTCCTCATATTTTTGACACATTTTGAAGCTCTTCATATTTTCGACACCTTTCAGGTTCTTCATGTTTTTCAACACCGTTTCATGCTCCTCCTATTTTTCAAACCGTTTCATGCTCCTCATATTTTTGACACATTTTGAAGCTCTTCATATTTTCGACACCTTTCAGGTTCTTCATGCTTTTCAACACCGTTTCATGCTCCTCCTATTTGTCAAACCGTTTCATGTTCCTCCTATTTTTCCGACCGTTTCTTGCTCCTCATATTTTTGACACCTTTTGAAGCTCTTCATGTTTTTTAACACCTTTTCACGCTCCTCCTATATTTCAGACCGTTTCAAGCTCCTCATATTTTTGACACCTTTTGAAGCTCTTCATATTTTTCACATTTTTTCAGGGTCTTCATATTTTTCTACACCACTTCATGCTCCTCCTATTTTTCAGACCGTTTCATTCTCCTCATATGTTTCACAACTTTTTCAGGCTCTTCATGTTTCTCAACACCACTTCATGCTCCTCCTATTTTTCAGACCGTTTCATGCTCCTCATATTTTTGACACCTTTTGAAGTTCTTCATATTTTTCACACCTTTTCAGGCTTTTCATGTTTTTCTACACTGCTTCATTCTCTTCCTATTTTTCAGACATTTTCATGCTCCTCATATTTTTGACATCCTTTGAAGCTCTTCATATTTTTCACACCTTTTCAGGCTTTTCAGGTATTTCAACACCGTCTCATGCGCCTCCTATTTTTCAGACCGTTTCATGCTCCTCATATGTTTCACACCTTTTTCAGGCTCTTCATGTTTTTCAACACCACTTCATGGTCCTCCTATTTTTCAGACCGTATCATGCTCATCATATTTTTGACACAGTTTGAAGCTCTTCCTACTTTTCACACCTTTTGAGGCTCTTCATGTTTTTGAAAACAGTTTCTTGCTCCTCATATTTTCAGACCGTTTCATGGTCCTCATATTTTTGACAACTTTTGAAGCTCTTCATATTTTTCACACTTTTTCAGGGTCTTCATGTATTTCTACACCACTTCATGCTCCTTCTATTTTTCAGACCGTTTCATTCTCCTCATATGCTTCACAACTTTTTCAGGCTCTTCATGTTTCTCAACACCACTTCATGCTCCTCCTGTTTTTCAGACCGTTTCATGCTCCTCATATTTTTGACACTTTTTGAAGCTCTTCATATTTTTCACACCTTTCCAGGCTCTTCATGTTTTTGAACACCGTTTCATGATCATCCTATTTTTCAGACCGTTTCATGCTCCTCATATGTTTCACACCTTTTGAAGCTCTTCATGTTTTTTAACACCTTTTCATGCTCCTCCTATATTTCAGACCGTTTAATGCTCCTTATATTTTTGACACCCTTTGAAGCTCTTCATATTTTTCGCACCTTTTCAGGCTCTTCATATTTTTCAACACCACTTCATGCTTCTCCAATTTTTCAGACCGTTTCATGCTCCTCATATATATGACACCTTTTGAAGCTCTTCATATTTTTCACATCTTTTCAGGCTCTTCATATTTTTCAACCCGCTTAAGCTCCTCCTATTTTTCAGAGCGTTTCTTGCTCCTCATATTTTTGACACCTTTGAGGCTCTTCATATATTTCACAGCTTTTCTGGCTCTTCATGTTTTTGAACACCGATTCATGCTCCTCCTATTTTTCAGACCGTTTCATGCTCCTCATATTTTTGACACCTTTTGAACCTCTTCATATTTTTCACACCTTTTCAGGCTCTTCATGTTTTCAACACAGCTTCATGCTCCTACTATTTTTCAGAGGGTTTCATGCTCCTCATATTTTTGACACCTTTTGAAGTTCTTCATATTATTCACACCTTTTCAGGCTCTTCATGTTTTTCAACACCGCTTCATGCTCCTCCTTTTTTTCAGACCGTTTCATGCTCCTCATATTTTTGACGCCTTTTGAAGCTCTTCATATTTTTCACACTTCTCCAGGCTCTTCATGTTTTTGAACACCGTTTCATGCTCCTCCTGTTTTTCAGACCGTTTCATGCTCCTCATATTTTTGACACCTTTTGAAGTTCTTCATATTTTTCACACCTTTTCAGGCTCTTCACGTTTTTCAACACCACTTCATGCTCCTCCTATTTTTCAGTCCGTTTCATGCTCCTTATATTTTTGACACCTTTTGAAATTCTTCATATTTTTCACACCTTACAGGCTCTTCATGATTTTCAACACCACTTCATGCTCCTCCTAATTTTCACACCGTTTCATGCTCCTCATTTATTTGACACCTTTTGAAGCTCTTCAGATTTTTCACACCTTTTCAGGCTCTTCATATTTTTCAACACCGCTTCATGCTCCTCCTATTTTTCAGACCGTTTCATGCTCCTCATCTTTTTGACACGTTTTGAAACTCTTCATATTTATCACACCTTTTCAGGCTCTTCATGTTTTTCAACACCGCTTCATGCTCCTCCTTTTTTTCAGACCGTTTTATGCTCCTCATATATTTGACACCTTTTGAAGCTCTACATAATTTCCACACCTTTTCAGTCTCTTCATGTTTTTCTACACCGCTTCATGCTCCCCCTACATTTCAGACCGTTCATGCCTCTCATATTTTTGAAACCTTTTGAAGCTCTTCATATTTTTCACACCTTTTTAGGCTCTTCATGTTTTTCAACACCATTTCATGCTCTTCCATTTTTTCAAACCGTTTTATGCTCCTCATATATTTGACACCTTTTGAAGCTCTTCATAATTTCCACACGTTTTCAGGCTCTTCATGTTTTTCAACACAATTTCATGCTCCTCCTTTTTTTCAGACCGTTTTATGCTCCTCATATTTTTGACACCTTTTGAAGCTCTTCATGTTTTTCACACCCTTTCATGGTCTTCATATTTTTCAACACGGTTTCATGCACCTCCTAATTTTCAGATCGTTTCATGCTCCTCATATTTTTGACACCTTTTGAAGCTCTTCTTATTCTTCACACTTTTTCAGGCTCTTCATGATTTTCAACACCGATTCATGCTCCTCCTCTCTTTCAGACCGTTTCAGGCTCCTCATATATTTCACACCTTTTTCAGGCTCTTCATGTATTTCAACACCACTTCATGCTCCTCCTATTTTTCAGATCGTTTCATGCTCCTCATATTTTTGACACCTTTTGAAGCTCTTCATATTTTTCACAGCTTTCCAGGCTCTTCATATTTTTGAACACCGATTAATGCTCCTCCTATTTTTCAGACCGTTTCATGCTCCTCATATTTTTGACACCTTTTGAACCTCTTCATATTTTTCACACCTTTTCAGGCTCTTCATGTTTTCAACACAGCTTCATGCTCCTACTATTTTTCAGAGGGTTTCATGCTCCTCATATTTTTGACACCTTTTGAAGTTCTTCATATTATTCACACCTTTTCAGGCTCTTCATGTTTTTCAACACCGCTTCATGCTCCTCCTTTTTTTCAGACCGTTTCATGCTCCTCATATTTTTGACGCCTTTTGAAGCTCTTCATATTTTTCACACTTCTCCAGGCTCTTCATGTTTTTGAACACCGTTTCATGCTCCTCCTGTTTTTCAGACCGTTTCATGCTCCTCATATTTTTGACACCTTTTGAAGTTCTTCATATTTTTCACACCTTTTCAGGCTCTTCACGTTTTTCAACACCACTTCATGCTCCTCCTATTTTTCAGTCCGTTTCATGCTCCTTATATTTTTGACACCTTTTGAAATTCTTCATATTTTTCACACCTTACAGGCTCTTCATGATTTTCAACACCACTTCATGCTCCTCCTAATTTTCACACCGTTTCATGCTCCTCATTTATTTGACACCTTTTGAAGCTCTTCAGATTTTTCACACCTTTTCAGGCTCTTCATATTTTTCAACACCGCTTCATGCTCCTCCTATTTTTCAGACCGTTTCATGCTCCTCATCTTTTTGACACGTTTTGAAACTCTTCATATTTATCACACCTTTTCAGGCTCTTCATGTTTTTCAACACCGCTTCATGCTCCTCCTTTTTTTAAGACCGTTTTATGCTCCTCATATATTTGACACCTTTTGAAGCTCTACATAATTTCCACACCTTTTCAGTCTCTTCATGTTTTTCTACACCGCTTCATGCTCCCCCTACATTTCAGACCGTTCATGCCTCTCATATTTTTGAAACCTTTTGAAGCTCTTCATATTTTTCACACCTTTTTAGGCTCTTCATGTTTTTCAACACCATTTCATGCTCTTCCATTTTTTCAAACCGTTTTATGCTCCTCATATATTTGACACCTTTTGAAGCTCTTCATAATTTCCACACGTTTTCAGGCTCTTCATGTTTTTCAACACAATTTCATGCTCCTCCTTTTTTTCAGACCGTTTTATGCTCCTCATATTTTTGACACCTTTTGAAGCTCTTCATGTTTTTCACACCCTTTCATGGTCTTCATATTTTTCAACACGGTTTCATGCACCTCCTAATTTTCAGATCGTTTCATGCTCCTCATATTTTTGACACCTTTTGAAGCTCTTCTTATTCTTCACACTTTTTCAGGCTCTTCATGATTTTCAACACCGATTCATGCTCCTCCTCTCTTTCAGACCGTTTCAGGCTCCTCATATATTTCACACCTTTTTCAGGCTCTTCATGTATTTCAACACCACTTCATGCTCCTCCTATTTTTCAGATCGTTTCATGCTCCTCATATTTTTGACACCTTTTGAAGCTCTTCATATTTTTCACAGCTTTCCAGGCTCTTCATATTTTTGAACACCGATTAATGCTCCTCCTATTTTTCAGACCGTTTCATGCTCCTCATATTTTTGACACCTTTTGAAGCTCTTCATATTTTTCACACCTTTTCAGGCTCTTCAAATTTTTCAACACAACTTCATGCTCCTCCTTTATTTGAGACCGTTTCATGCTCCTCATATTTTTGACTCCTTTTGAAGCTCTCCATAGATTTCACACCTTTTCAGGCTCTTCATGTGTTTCTACACCACTTCATGCTCCTCCTATTTTTAAGAGCTTTTCATGATCCTCATATTTTTGTCACCTTTTGAAGCTCTTCATATTTTTCACACCTTTTCAGGCTTTTCATGTTTTTCAACACCGCTTCATGCTCCTATTTTTTCAGACCTTTTCATGCTCCTCATATGTTTCACACCTTTTTAAGCTCTTCATGTTTTAACACCTTTTCACGCTCCTCCTATATTTCAGACCGTTTCAAGCTCCTCATATTTTTGACACCTTTTGAAGCTCTTCATATTTTTAACATTTTTTCAGGGTCTTCATGTTTTTCTACACCACTTCATGCTACTCCTATTTTTAAGAGCTTTTCATGCTCCTCATATTTTTGTCACCTTTTGAAGCTCTTCATATTTTTCACACCTTTTCAGGCTTTTCATGTTTTTCAACACCACTTCATTCTCCTCCTTTATTTCAGACCGTTTCATGCTCCTCATCTTTTTCACACCTTTTGAAGCTCTTTATATTTTTCACACCTTTTCAGGCTTTTCATGTTTTTCTACACCGCTTCATTCTCTTCCTATTTTTCAGACATTTTCATGCTCCTCATATTTTTGACATCCTTTGAAGCTCTTCATATTTTTCACACCTTTTCAGGCTTTTCATGTATTTCAACACCGTCTCATGCGCCTCCTATTTTTCAGACCGTTTCATGCTCCTCATATGTTTCACACCTTTTTCAGGCTCTTCATGTTTTTCAACACCACTTCATGCTCCTCCTATTCATCAGACCGTTTCATGCTCATCATATTTTTGACACAGTTTGAAGCTCTTCATACTTTTCACACCTTTTGAGGCTCTTCATGTTTTTGAAAACAGTTTCTTGCTCCTCATATTTTTCAGACCGTTTCATGGTCCTCATATTTTTGACACCTTTTGAAGCTCTTCATATTTTTCGCACCTTTTCAGGCTCTTCATTTTTTTGAACACCACTTCATGCTTCTCCAATTTTTCAGACCGTTTCATGCTCCTCATATATTTGACACCTTTTGAAGCTCTTCATATTTTTCACATCTTTTCAGGCTCTTCATATTTTTCAACCCGCTTAAGCTCCTCCTATTTTTCAGACCGTTTCTTGCTCCTCATATTTTTGACACCTTTGAGGCTCTTAATATATTTCACACCTTTTCAGGCTCTTCATGTTTTTGAACACCGCTTCATGCTCCTCCTATTTTTCAGACCGTTTCATGCTCCTCCCTTTTTTCAGACCGTTTCATGCTCCTCATATTTTTGACACCTTTTGAACCTCTTCATATTTTTCACACCTTTTCAGGCTCTTCATGTTTTCAACACCGCTTCATGCTCCTACTATTTTTCAGACGGTTCATGCTCCTCATATTTTTGACACCTTTTGAAGCTCTTCATATTATTCACACCTTTTCAGGCTCTTCATGTTTTTCAACACCGCTTCATGCTCCTCCTTTTTTTCAGACCGTTTCATGCTCCTCATATTTTTGACAACTTTTGAAGCTCTTCATATTTTTCACACTTCTCCAGGCTCTTCATGTTTTTGAACACCGTTTCATGTTCCTCCTTTTTTTCAGACTGTTTCATGCTGCTCATATTTTTGACACCTTTTGAAGTTCTTCATATTTTTCACACCTTTTCAGGCTCTTCACGTTTTTCAACACCACTTCATGCTCCTCCTATTTTTCAGACCATTTCAGGCTCCTCTTATTTTTTTTTTTTATTGTTATTTTTTTTATTTTTTTTTATTATTTTTATTTTTTTTTCCAGTGGGTTTTGTCATACCTTGATATGAATCAGCCATGGATTTACATGTATTCACAGTCCTGATTCCCCCTCCCACCTCCCTCTCCACCCGATTCCTCTGGGTCTTCCCAGTGCACCAAGCCGGAGCACTTGTCTCGTGCATCCTACCTGGGCTGGTGATCTGTTTCACCATAGATAGCATACATGCTGTTCTTTTGAAATATCCCACCCTCACATTCTCCCACAAAGTTTAAAAGTCTGTTCTGTATTTCTGTGTCTCTTTTTCTGTTCTGCATATAGGGTTATCGTTGTCACCTTTCTAAATTCCATATACATGTGTCAGTATGCTGTAATGTTCTTTATCTTTCTGGCTTACTTCACTCTGTATAATGGGCTCCAGCTTCATCCATCTCATTAGGACTGATTCAAATGAATTCTTTTTAATGGCTGAGTAATATTCCATGGTGTATATGTACCACAGCTTTCTTATCCATTCATCTGCTGACGGGCATCTAGGTTGCTTCCATGTCCTGGCTATTATAAACAGTGCTGCGATGAACATTGGGGTGCACGTGTCTCTTTCAGACGAACCTATGGACACCTTATCTTTGACAAAGGAGGCAAGGATATGCAATGGAAAAAAGACAACCTCTTTAACAAGTGGTGCTGGGAAAACTGGTCAACCACTTGTAAAAGAATGAAAATAGAACACTTTCTAACACCATACACAAAAATAAACTCAAAATGGATTAAAGATCTAAATGTAAGACCAGAAACTATAAAACTCCTAGAGGAGAAGATAGGCAAAACACTCTCCGACATAAATCAAAGCAAGATCCTCTATGACCCACCTCCCAGAATATTGGAAATAAAAGCAAAACTAAACAAATGGGACCTAATGAAACTTAAAAGCTTTTGCACTACAAAGGAAACTATAAGTAAGGTGAAAAGACAGCCCTCAGATTGGGAGAAAATAATAGCAAATGAAGAAACAGACAAAGGATTAATCTCAAAAATATACAAGCAAATCCTGCAGCTCAATTCCAGAAAAATAAATGACCCAATAAAAAATGAGCCAAAGAACTAAACAGACATTTCTCCAAAGAAGACATACAGATGGATAACAAACACATAAAAGATGCTCAACATCACTCATTATTAGAGAAATGCAAATCAAAACCACAATGAGGTACCATTACATGCCAGTCAGGATGGCTGCTATCCAAAAGTCTACAAGCAATAAATGCTGGAGAGGGAGTGGAGAAAAGGGAACCCTCTTATACTGTTGGTGGGAATGCACAATAGTACAGCCGATATGGAAAACGGTGTAGAGATTTCTTAAAAAACTGGAAATAGAACTGCCATATGACCCAGCAATTCCACTTCTGGGCATACACACTGAGGAAACCAGATCCTCTTATTTTTCAGACCGTTTCAAACTCCTCATATTTTTTACAACTTTTGAAGCTCTTCATATATATCACACCTTTTCAGGCTCTTCATGTTTTTCAACACCGCTTCATGCTCCTACTATTTTTCAGACCGTTTCATGGTCCTCATATTTTTGACACCTTTTGAAGCTCTTCATATTTTTCACACCTTTTCAGGCTCTTCATGTTTTTGAACACCGTTTCATTCTCCTCCTATTTTTCAGACCGTTTCATGCTCCTCATGTTTTTGAGACGTTTTGAAGCTCTGCATATTTTTCATAACTTTCAGGCTCTTCATGCTTTTGAAACACCGTTACATGCTCCTCCTATTTTTCATACCATATCATGCTCGTCATTTTTTTGACACATTTTGAAGCTCTTCATATTTTTCACACCTTTTCAGGCTCTTTATGTTTTTCAACGCCGTATCATGCTCCTCCTATTTTTCAGACCATTTCATGCTCTTCATATCTTTGACACCTTTTGAAGCTCTTCATATTTTTCACATCATTTCAGGCTCTTCAAGTTTTTGAAAACGGCTTCATGCTCCTCCTAATTTTCAGACCGTTTTTTGCTTATCATATTTTTGACACATTTTGAAGCTTTTCATATTTTTCACAGCTTTTCAGGCTCTTCATGTTTTTGAACACAGTTTCATGCTCCGCATATTTTTCACACCTTTTCATGCTCTTCATATTTTTCACACCTTTTCACGCTCTTCATGTTTCTCAACACCGTTTCATGCTTCTCCTATTTTTCAGACCATTTCATGCTCCTCATAATTTTGACAGCTTTTTAAGCTCTTCATATATTTCACACCTTTTCAGGCTTTTCATGTTTTTGAACACCGCTTCATGCTCCTCCTATTTTTCAGACCATTTCATGCTCCTCGTATTTTTCACACCTTTTGAAGCTCTTCCTATATTTCACACCTTTTCAGGCTCTTCATGTTTTTGAACACCGCTTAATGCTCCTCCTATTTTTCAGATTGTTTCATCCTCCTCATATTTTTGACACCTTTGAAGCTCTTCATATTTGTCACACCCTTCCAGGCTCTTCATGTTCTTCATCACTGTTTCTTGCTCCTCCTATTTTTCAAACTGTTTCAGGCTCCTCATATTTTTGACACCTTTGAAGCTCTTCATATTTGTCACACCCTTCCAGGCTCTTCATGTTCTTCATCACTGTTTCTTGCTCCTCCTATTTTTCAAACTGTTTCAGGCTCCTCATATTTTTCACACCTTTTGAAGCTCTTCATATTTTTCACACCTTTTCAGGCTCTTCATGTTTTTCAAAACCGCTTCATGCTCCTCCTGTTTTTCAGACCGTTTCAAGCTCCTCATGTTTTTCATATCTTTTGAAGCTCTTCATATTTTTCACACGTTTTCAGGCTCTTCATGATTTTCAACACCGCTTCATGATCCTCCAATTTATCAGACCGTTTCATGCTCATCTCATTTTTGACACCTTTTGAAGCTGCTCATATTTTTCACACCTTTTGAAGCTCTTCTTTTTTTTCACAACTTTTCAGGCTCTTCAAGTTTTTCAACACCGCTTCATGCTCCTCCTATTTTTCAGACCGTTTCATGCTCCTCATGTAATTCACACCTTTTGAAACTCTTCATATTTTTCACACCTTTTCAGGCTCTTCATGTTTTGGAACACCGTTTCATGCTCCTCCTATTTTTCAGACCTTTCATGCTCCTCATATTTTTGACACCTTTTGAAGCTCTTCATATTTTTCACAACTTTTCAGGCTCTTCATGTTTTTCAACACGGCTTCATGCTTCTCCTATTTTCCAGACCGTTTCATTGTCCTCATATTTTTGACACCTTTAGAAGCTCTTCATATTTTTCACACGTTTTCAGGCTCTTCATGTTTTTCAACACGGCTTCATGCTCCTCCTATTTTTCAGATCGGTTCATTCTCCTCATATTTTTCACACCTTTTGATGCTCTTCATATTTTTCACACCTTTTCAGGCTCTTCATGTTTTGGAACACCGTTTCATGCTCCTCCTATTTTTCAGACCTTTTCATGCTCCTCATATTTTTGACACCTTTTGAAGCTCTTCATATTTTTCACAACTTTTCAGGCTGTTCATGTTTTGGAACACCGTTTCATGCTCCTCCTTTTTTTCAGACCGTTTCATGCTCCTCATATCTTTGACACCTTTTGAAGCTCTATATTTTTCACACCTTTTCAGGATCTTCATGTTTTTGAACACCGCTTCATGCTACTCCTATTTTTCAGACCGTTTCATGCACCTCCTATTTTTCACACTTTTTGAAGCTCTTCATATTTTTCACACCTTTTCAGGCTCTTCATGTTTTTGAACACCGTTTCATGCTGCTCCTATTTTTCAGACTCTTTCATGCTCGTCATATTTTTGACACCTTTTGAAGCTCTTCGTATTTTTCACACCTTTTCAGGCTCTTCATGTTTTTGAAAACCGCTTCATGCTCCTCCTATTTTTCACACCTTTTGAAGCTCTTCATATTTTTCACACCTTTTCAGGATCTTCATGTTTTTCAACTCCGCTCATGCTCCTCCTCTTTTTCAGACCGTTTCATGCTCCTCATATTTTTGACACTTTTTGAGGCTCTTCATATTTTTCACACCATTTCAGGCTCTTCTTCGTTTTGAACAACGTTTCATGCTCCTCCTATTTTTCAGACCGTTTCATGCTCCTCATGTATTTCACACCTTTTGAAGCTCTTCATAATTTTCACACCTTTTCAGGCTCTACATGTTTTTCAACATCACTTCATGCTTCTCTTATTTTTCAGACCGATTCATGTTCCTCATATTTTTGACACCTTTTGAAGCTCTTCATATTTTTCACACCTGTTCAGGCTCTTCATGTTTTTCAACGCCGCTTCATGCTCCTCATCTTTTTCAGACCGTTTCATGCTCCTCATATTTTTCACACCTTTTGAAGCTCTTCATATTTTTCACAACTTTTCAGGCTCTTCATATTTTTGATCACCGTTTCATGCTCCTCCTATTTTTCAGACCGTTTCATGCTCCTCATATTTTGACACCTTTTTAAGCTCTTCCCATTTTTCACACCTTTTCAGGCTCTTCATGTTTTTCAAAACCGCTTCATGATCCCCCTATATTTCAGACCGTTTCATGCTCCTCATATTTTTCACACCTTTTGAAGCTCTTCGTATTTTTCACACCTTTTCAGACTCTTCATGTTTTTCAACACCACTTCATGCTCCTCCTATTTTTCCGACGGTTTCATGCTCATCGCATTTTTGACACCTTCTCAAGCTCTTCATTTTTTTCAAAACTTTTGAGCTCTTCACATTCTTCACACGTTTTCAGGCTCTTCATGTATTTCAATAACGGTTCTTACTCCTCCTATTTTTCAGAACGTTGCATGCTTCTCATATTTTTGACACGTTTTGAAGCTCTTCATATTTTTCACACATTTTCAGGCTCTTCATGTTTTTCAACACCACTTCATGCTCCTCCTATTTTTCAGACCGTTTCATGCTCCTCCTATTTTTCACACCTTTTGAAGCTCTTCATAATTTTCACACCTTTTCAGGCTGTACATGTTTTTGAACACCACTTCATGCTCCTCCTATTTTTCAGATCGTTTCTTGCTCCTCATGTATTTCACACATTTTGAAGCTCTTCATATTTTTCACACCTTTTCAGGCTCTTCATGTTTTTCAACACCGCATCATGCTCCTCCTATTTTTCAGACCGTTTCATGCTCATCTCTTTTTTGACACCTTTTGAAGCTCTTCATATTTTTCATACGTTTTGAAGCTCTTCATACTTTTCACACTTTTTCAGGCTCTTCGTGTTTTTGAACACCGCTTCACGCTCCTCCTATTTTTCAGACCGTTTCATGCTGCTCGTATTTTTCAGACCGTTTCATGCTCCTCATAATTTTGACAATTTTATAAGCTCTTCATATTTTTCACACTTTTTCAGGCTCTTCAAGTTTTTGAACACCGCTTCATGCTCCTCCTATTTTTCAAACTTTTGAAGCTCTTCATGTTTTTCACACCTTTTCAGGCTCTTCATGTTTTTGAACACAGCTTCATGCTCCTCCTAATTTTCAGACCGTTTCATGCTCCTCATACATTTCACACCTTTTTAAGCTCTTCCTATTTTTCACACCTTTTCACGCTCTTCATGTTTTTGAACACCGTTTTATGCTGCCTCTATTTTTCAGACCGTTTCATGCTCCTCATATATTTTAAACCTTTTGAATCTCTTCATATATTTCACACCTTTTCAGGCTGTTCATGTTTTTCAACAACGCTTCATGATCTTCCTATTATTCAGACCGTTTCATGCTCCTCAAGTATTTCACACCTTTTGAAGCTATTCATATTTTTCACACCTTTTCAGGCTCTTCATATTTTTCAACACCACTTAATGCCCCTCCTATTTTTCAGA
The DNA here is from genome assembly GCF_033118175.1 of Dama dama. Lineage (NCBI taxonomy): Eukaryota > Metazoa > Chordata > Mammalia > Artiodactyla > Cervidae > Dama > Dama dama. The sequence goes on from NW_026870956.1 coordinate 2,814,581, forward strand.
CCGTATCATGCTCATCTCATTTTTACACCTTTTGAAGCTCTTCATATTTTTCACACCTTTTGAAGCTCTTCCTATTTTTCACACCTTTTCAGGCTCTTCAGGGTTTTGAACACCGCTTCATGCTCCTCATATTTTTCACACCTTTTGAAGCTCTTCATATTTTTCACACCTTTTCAGGCTCTTCATGTTTTTCAACACCGCTTCTTGCTCCTCCATTTTTCACACCCTTTCATGCTTCTCATGTATTTCACACCTTTTGAATCTCTTCATATTTTTCACATCTTTTCAGGCTCTTCATGTTTTTGAACAAGGTTTCATGCTCCTCCCATTTTTCAGACCGTTTCATGCTACTCATATTTTTGACACGTTTTGAAGCTCTTCATATTTTTCCCATTTTTCAGGCTCTTCATGTTTTTGAACACCGTTTCATGCTCCTCCTATTTTTCAGACCGTTCATGCTCCTCATATTTTGACACATTTTGAAGCTCTTCATATTTTTCACATCTTTTCAGGCTCTTCATGTTTTTGAACAAGGTTTCATTCTCCTCCCATTTTTCAGACCGTTTCATGCTCCTCATATTTTTGACACGTTTTGAAGCTCTTCATAGTTTTCACACCTTTTCAGGCTCTTCATGTTTTTGAACACCGTTTCATGCTCCTCCTATTTTTCAGACCGTTCATGCTCCTCATATTTTGACACCTTTTGAAGCTCTTCATATTTTTCACACCTTTTCAGGCTCTTCATGTTTCTGAACACCGCGTCATGCTCCTCCTATTTTTCATATCGTTTCATGCTTCTCATATTTTTCACACCTTTTGAAGCTCTTCATATTTTTCACACCTTTTCAGGCTCTTCATGTTTTTCAACACCGCTTCATACTCCTCCTATTTTTCAGACCGTTTCATGCTCATCTCATTTTTGACACCTTTTGAAGCTCTTCATATTCTTCACTCCTTTTGAAGCTCTTCATATTTTTCACACCTTTTGAAGCTCTTCATATTTCTCACACCTTTTCAGACTTTTCATGTTTTTCAACACCGCTTCATGCTGCTCCTGTTTTTCAGACCTTTTCATGCTCCTCATATTTTTCACATCTTTTGAAGTTCTTCTTATTTTTCACACCTTTTCAAGCTCTTCATCATTTTGAAAACTGCTTCATGCTCCTCCGATTTTACAGACCGTTTCATTCTCCTCATGTATTTCACACGTAATGAAGCTCTTCCAATTTTGCACAACTTTTCAGTCTCTTCTTGTTTTACAACACCGCATCATGCTCCTCCTATTTTTCAGACTGTTTCATGCACCTCATAATTTTGACACCTTTTGAAGCTCTTCATATTTTTCACACCTTTTGAAGCTCTTCATGTTTTTCACACCTTTTCTGGCTCTTCATGATTTTCAACACCGCTTCATGCTCCTGCTATTTTTCAGACCGTTTCATGCTCATCTCTTTTTTGACACCTTTAGAAGCTGTTCATATTTTTCACACCTTTTAAAGCTCTTCATATTTTTCACATTTTTGAAACTCTTCATATTTTTCTCACCTTTTGAAGCTCTTCATGTTTTTCACACCTTTTCAGGCTTCTCATGTTTTTGAACACCGCTTCATGCTCCTCCTATTTTTCACTCCTTTTGAAGCTCTTCATATTTTTCACACCTTTTCAGGCTGTACATGTTTTTGAACACCACTTCATGCTCCTCCTATTTTTCAGACCGTTTCTTGCTCCTCATGTATTTCACACATTTTGAAGCTCTTCATATTTTTCACACCTTTTCAATGTCTTCATGTTTTTGATCACTGTTTCATGCTGCTCCTGTTTTTCAGACCATTTCATGATACTCATATTTTTGACACCTTTTGAAGCTCTTCATATTTTTCACACTTTTTCAGGCTGTTTATAGTTTTCAACACCGCTGCATGATTCTCCTATATTTGAGACCATTTCATGCTCCTCATATTTTTGACATTTTTTGAAGCTCTTCATATTTTTCACACCTTGTGAAGCTCTTCCTATTTTTCACAGGTTTTCAGGCTCTTCATGTTTTTCAACACCGCTTCATGCTCCTCCTATTTTTCCGACCGTTTCATGCTCATCTCATTTTTGACACCTTTTGAAGGTCTTCATATTTTTCACACCTTTTGAAGCTCTTCATATTTTTCACTTCTTTTCAGGCTCTTCATGTTTTTTAACGCCGCTTCATGCTCCTCATATTTTTCAGACCGTTTCATGCTCCTCATATTTTTGACATCTTTTGAAGCTCTTCACATTTTTCACACATGTTCAGGCTCTTCATGTTTTTCAACACCGCTTGATGATCCTCCTATATTTCAGACCGTTTCATGCTCCTCATATTTTTGACACCTTTTGAAGCTCTTCATATTTTTCACACCTTTTCAGACTCTTCATGTTTTTCAACACCGCTTGATGATCCTCCTATATTTCAGACCGTTTCATGCTCCTCATATTTTTGACACCTTTTGAAGCTCTTCATATTTTTCACACCTTTTCAGACTCTTCATGTTTTTCAACACCGCTTGATGATCCTCCTATATTTCAGACCGTTTCATGCTCCTCATATTTTTGACACCTTTTGAAGCTCTTCATATTTTTCACACCTTTTCAGGCTCTTCAGGTTTTTGAACACCTCTTCATGCTCCTCCTATTTTTCAGACCGTTTCATGCTCCTCATGTATTTCACACCTTTTGAAGCTGTTCATATTTTTCACACCTTTTCAAGCTATCCATGTTTCTGAACACCACTTCCTGCTCCTCCTATTTTTGAGGCCGTTTCATGCTCATCTCATTTTTGACACCTTCTGAAGCTCTTCATTTATTTCACACCTTTTGAGCTCTTCATATTCTTCACACGTTTTCAGGCTCTTCATGTATTTCAATAACGCTTCTTACTCCTCCTATTTTTCAGACCGTTTCATGCTCCTCATATTTTTGACATCTTTTGAAGCTCTTCACATTTTTCACACATTTTCAGGCTTTTCATGTTTCTGAACACCGGTTCATCCTCCTCCTATTTTTCACACCTTTTGAAGCTCTTCATATTTTTCACAGCTTTTCAGGCTTCACATGTTTTTGAACACGACTTCATGCTCCTCATCTTTTTCAGTCTGTTTCATGCTCCTCATATTTTTCCCACCGTTTGAAGCTCTTCATATTTTTCACACGTTTTCAGGCTCTTCATGTTTTTGATCACCGTTTCATGCTCCTCCTATTTTTCAGACCGTTTCATGCTCCTCATATTTTTGACCATTTTATAAGCTCTTCATAATTTTCACACTTTTTTAGGCTCTTCATGTTTTTTAACACCGCTTCATGCTCCTCCTATTTTTCAAACTTTTTGAAGCTCTTCATGTTTTTCACACCTTATCAGACTCTTCATGCTTTTGAACACCTCTTCATGCTACTCCTATTTTTCAGACCTTTTCATGCTCCTCATGTATTTCACACGTTTTGAAGCTCTTCATATTTTTCACACCTTTTCAGACTCTTCATGTTTTTGAACACTGCTTCATGCTCCTCCTATTTTTCAGACCGTTTCAAGCTCCTCATATTTTTGACACCTTTTGAAGCTCTTCATATTTTTCACACCTTTTCAGTCTCTTCATGTTTTTCAACTCCACTCATGCTCCTCCTCTTTTTGTGACCTTTTCATGCTCCTCATAATTTTGACACCTTTGTAAGCTCTTCATATTTTTCACACCTTTTGATGCTCTTCATATTTTTTACAGCTTTTCAGGGTCTTCAAGTTTTTCAACACTGTTTCATTCTCCTCCTATTTTTCAGACCGTTTCATGCTCATCTCATTTTTGACACCTTTTGAAGCTCTTCATATTTTTCACACCTTTTGAAGCTCTTCATATTTTACACGTTTTCAGGCTCTTCAAGTTTTTCAACATCGCTTCATGCTCCTCCTATTTTTGACACGTTTTGAGGCTCTTCATAATTTTCACACCATTTTAGGCTCTTCATGTTTTTGAACACCGTTTCATACTCCTCGTATTTTTCACACCCTTTTAAAGCTCTTCATGTTTTCACACCTTTTCAGGCTCTCATGTTTTTGAACACAGCTTCATGCTCCTCCTATTTTTTATACCGTTTCATGATACTCATGTATTTCACACCTTTTGAACCTCTTCATATTTTCCACACCTTTTCAGGCTGTACATGTTTTTGAAGACCACTTCATGCTCCTCATCTTTTTCAGACCGTTTCATGCTCCTGATATTTTTCACACCGTTTGAAGCTCTTCATATTATTCACACGTTTTCAGACTCTTCATGTTTTTGAACACTGTTTCATGCTGCTCCTGTTTTTCAGACCATTTCATGATACTCATATTTTTGACACCTTTTGAAGCTCTTCATATTTTTCACACTTTTTCAGGCTGTTTATAGTTTTCAACACCGCTGCATGATTCTCCTATATTTGAGACCATTTCATGCTCCTCATATTTTTGACATTTTTTGAAGCTCTTCATATTTTTCACACCTTTTGAAGCTCTTCCTATTTTTCACAGCTTTTCAGGCTCTTCATGTTTTTCAACACCGCTTTATGCTCCTCATATTTTTCAGACCGTTTCATGCTCCTCATATTTTTGACATCTTTTGAAGCTCTTCATATTTTTGACACCTTTTGAAGGTCTTCATATTTTTCACACCTTTTGAAGCTCTTCATATTTTTCACTTCTTTTCAGGCTCTTCATGTTTTTTAACACCGCTTCATGTTCCTCATATTTTTCAGACCGTTTCATGCTCCTCATATTTTTGACATCTTTTGAAGCTCTTCACGTTTATCACACATTTTCAGGCTCTTCATGTTTTTCAACACCGCTTGATGATCCTCCTATATTTCAGACCGTTTCATGCTCCTCATATTTTTGACACGTTTTGAATCTCTTCATATTTTTCACACCTTTTCCGTCTCTTCTTGTTTTTCAACACCGCTTCTTGCTCCTCCTATTTTTCAGACCGTTTCATGCTCCTCATATTGTTGACACCTTTTGAAGCACTTCATATTTTTCACACCTTTTCTGGCTCTTCATATTTTTGAACACCGCTTCATGTTCCTCCTGTTTTTCATACCTTTTGAAGCTCTTCATATTTTTCACACCTTTTCAGGCTCTTCAGGTTTTTGAACACCTCTTCATGCTCCTCCTATTTTTCAGACCGTTTCATGCTCCTCATGTATTTCACACCTTTTGAAGCTGTTCATATTTTTCACACCTTTTCAGGCTCTCCATATTTCTGAACACCACTTCCTGCTCCTCCTATTTTTGAGGCCGTTTCATGCTCATCTCATTTTTGACACCTTCTGAAGCTCTTCATTTATTTCACACCTTTTGAGCTCTTCATATTCTTCACACGTTTTCAGGCTCTTCATGTATTTCAATAACGCTTCTTACTCCTCCTATTTTTCAGACTGTTTCATGCTCCTCATATTTTTGACATCTTTTGAAGCTCTTCACATATTTCACACATTTTCAGGCTTTTCATATTTCTGAACACCGCTTCATCCTCCTCCTATTTTTCACACCTTTTGAAGCTCTTCATGTTTTTCACACCTTATCAGCCTCTTCATGTTTTTGAACACCTCTTCATGCTACTCCTATTTTTCAGTCTGTTTCATGCTCCTCATATTTTTCACACCTTTTGAAGCTCTTCCTATTTTTCACAGCTTTTCAGGCTCTTCATGTTTTTCAACACCGCTTCATGCTCCTCATATTTTTCAGACCGTTTCATGCTCCTCATATTTTTGACATCTTTTGAAGCTCTTCATATTTTTGACACCTTTTGAAGGACTTCATATTTTTCACACCTTTTGAAGCTCTTCACATTTTTCACTTCTTTTCAGGCTCTTCATGTTTTTTAACACCGCTTCATGCTCCTCATATTTTTCAGACCGTTTCATGCTCCTCATATTTTTGACATCTTTTGAAGCTCTTCACGTTTTTCACACATTTTCAGGCTCGTCATGTTTTTCAACACCGCTTCATGCTGCTCCTATTTTTCAGACCGTTTCATGCTCATCTCTTTTTTGACAACTTTTGAAGCTCTTCATATTTTCATACCTTTTGAACCTCTTCATATTTTTCACACGTTTTCAGGCTCTTCATGTTTTTCAACACCGCTTCATGCTCCTCCTATTTTTCAGACCGTTTCATGCTCCTCATATTTTTGACACCTTTTGAAGCTCTTCATATTTTTCACACCTTTTCAGACTCTTCATGTTTTTCAACACCGCTTCATGCTGCTCCTATTTTTCAGACCGTTTCATGCTCATCTCTTTTTTGACAACTTTTGAAGCTCTTCATATTTTCATACCTTTTGAAGCTCTTCAGATTTTTCACACGTTTTCAGGCTCTTCATGTTTTTCAACACCGCTTCATGCTCCTCCTATTTTTCAGACCGTTTCATGCTCCTCATATTTTTGACACGTTTTGAAGCTCTTCATATTTTTCACACCTTTTCCGTCTCTTCTTGTTTTTCAACACCGCTTCTAGCTCCTCCTATTTTTCAGACCGTTTCATGCTCCTCATATTGTTGACACCTTTTGAAGCACTTCATATTTTTCACACCTTTTCAGGCTCTTCATATTTTTGAACACCGCTTCATGTTCCTCCTGTTTTTCACACCTTTTGAATCTCTTCATATTTTTCACACCTTCTCAGGCTCTTCAGGTTTTTGAACACCTCTTCATGCTCCTCCTATTTTTCAGACCGTTTCATGCTCCTCATGTATTTCACACCTTTTGAAGCTGTTCATATTTTTCACACCTTTTCAGGCTCTCCATGTTTCTGAACACCACTTCCTGCTCCTCCTATTTTTGAGGCCGTTTCATGCTCATCTCATTTTTGACACCTTCTGAAGCTCTTCATTTTTTTCACACCTTTTGAGCTCTTCATATTCTTCACACGTTTTCAGGCTCTTCATGTATTTCAATAACGCTTCTTACTCCTCCTATTTTTCAGACCGTTTCATGCTCCTCATATTTTTGACATCTTTTGAAGCTCTTCACATATTTCACACATTTTCAGGCTTTTCATGTTTCTGAACACCGCTTCATCCTCCTCCTATTTTTCACACCTTTTGAAGCTTTTCATATTTTTCACAGCTTTTCAGGCTGCACATGTTTTTGAACACGACTTCATGCTCCTCATCTTTTTCAGTCTGTTTCATGCTCCTCATATTTTTCACACCGTTGGAAGCTCTTCATACTTTTCACACGTTTTCAGGCTCTTCATGTTTTTGATCACCGTTTCATGCTCCTCCTATTTTTCAGACCGTTTCTTGCTCCTCATATTTTTGACCATTTTATAAGCTCTTCATATTTTTCACACTTTTTTAGGCTCTTCATGTTTTTTAACACCGCTTCATGCTCCTCCTATTTTTCAAACTTTTTGAAGCTCTTCATGTTTTTCACACCTTATCAGACTCTTCATGCTTTTGAACACCTCTTCATGCTACTCCTATTTTTCAGACCTTTTCATGCTCCTCATGTATTTCACACGTTTTGAAGCTCTTCATATTTTTCACACCTTTTCAGACTCTTCATGTTTTTGAACACTGCTTCATGCTCCTCCTATTTTTCAGACCGTTTCAAGCTCCTCATATTTTTGACACCTTTTGAAGCTCTTCATATTTTTCACACCTTTTCAGTCTCTTCATGTTTTTCAACTCCACTCATGCTCCTCCTCTTTTTCTGACCTTTTAATGCTCCTCATATTTTTGACACCTTTGGAAGCTCTTCATATTTTTCACACCTTTTGAAGCTCTTCATATTTTTCACAGCTTTTCAGGGTCTTCAAGTTTTTCAACATCGTTTCATTCTCCTCCTATTTTTCAGACCGTTTCATGCTCATCTCATTTTTGACACCTTTTGAAGCTCTTCATATTTTTCACACCTTTTCAAGCTCTTCATATTTTACACGTTTTCAGGCTCTTCAAGTTTTTCAACATCGCTTCATGCTCCTCCTATTTTTCAGACCGTTTCATACTCCTCATATTTTTGACACGTTTTGAGGCTCTTCATAATTTTCACACCATTTTAGGCTCTTCATGTTTTTGAACACCGTTTCATGCTCCTCGTATTTTTCACACCTTTTAAAGCTCTTCATATTTTCACACCTTTTCAGGCTCTCATGTTTTTGAACACAGTTTCATGCTCCTCCTATTTTTTATACCGTTTCATGATACTCATGTATTTCACACCTTTTGAACCTCTTCATATTTTTCACACCTTTTCAGGCTGTACATGTTTTTGAAGACCACTTCATGCTCCTCATCTTTTTCAGACCGTTTCATGCTCCTGATATTTTTCACACCGTTTGAAGCTCTTCATATTATTCACACGTTTTCAGATTCTTCATGTTTTTGATCACCGTTTCATGCTCCTCATATTTTTGACACCTTTTGAAGCTCTTCACATTTATCACACCTTTTCAGGCTCTTCATGTTTTTCAACACCGCTTCATGATCCTCCTATATTTCAGAGCGTTTCATGCTCCTCATAATTTTGACAATTTTATCAGCTCTTCATATTTTTCACACTTTTTCAGGCTCTTCATGTTTTTGAACACCGCTTCATGCTCCTCCTATTTTTCAAACTTTTGAAGCTCTTCATGTTTTTCACACCTTTTCAGGCTCTTCATGTTTTTGAACACAGCTTCATGCTCCTCCTAATTTTCAGACCGTTTCATGCTCCTCATACATTTCACACCTTTTTAAGCTCTTCGTATTTTTCACACCTTTTCACGCTCTTCATGTTTTTGAACACCGTTTTATGCTGCCTCTATTTTTCAGACCGTTTCATGCTCCTCATATATTTTAAACCTTTTGAATCTCTTCATATATTTCACACCTTTTCAGGCTGTTCATGTTTTTCAACAACGCTTCATGATCTTCCTATTATTCAGACCGTTTCATGCTCCTCAAGTATTTCACACCTTTTGAAGATCTTCATATTTTTCACACCTTTTCAGGCTCTTCAGGGTTTTGAACACCGCTTCATGCTCCTCATATTTTTCACACCTTTTGAAGCTCTTCATATTTTTCACACCTTTTCAGGCTCTTCATGTTTTTCAACACAGCTTCTTGCTCCTCCATTTTTCACACCCTTTCATGCTTCTCATGTATTTCACACCTTTTGAAACTCTTCATATTTTTCACATCTTTTCAGGCTCTTCATGTTTTTGAACAAGGTTTCATGCTCCTCCCATTTTTCAGACCGTTTCATGCTCCTCATATTTTTGACACGTTTTGAAGCTCTTCATATTTTTCCCATTTTTCAGGCTCTTCATGATTTTGAACACCGTTTCATGCTCCTCCTATTTTTCAGACCGTTCATGCTCCTCATATTTTGACACATTTTGAAGCTCTTCATATTTTTCACATCTTTTCAGGCTCTTCATGTTTTTGAACAAGGTTTCATTCTCCTCCCATTTTTCAGACCGTTTCATGCTCCTCATATTTTTGACACGTTTTGAAGCTCTTCATAGTTTTCACACCTTTTCAGGCTCTTCATGTTTTTGAACACCGTTTCATGCTCCTCCTATTTTTCAGACCGTTCATGCTCCTCATATTTTGACACCTTTTGAAGCTCTTCATATTTTTCACACCTTTTCAGGCTCTTCATGTTTCTGAACACCGCATCATGCTCCTCCTATTTTTCAGATCGTTTCAGGCTGCTCGTATTTTTCAGACCGTTTCATGCTCCTCATATTTTTAACAATTTTATAAGCTCTTCATATTTTTCACACTTTTTCAGGCTCTTCATGTTTTGAACACCGCTTCATGCTCCTCCTATTTTTCAGACCTTTTCATGCTCCTCATGTATTTCACACGTTTTGAAGCTCTTCATATTTTTCACACATTTTCAGGCTCTTCATATTTTTGAACACAGCTTCATGCTCCTCCTATTTTTCAAACCTTTTGAAGCTCTTAATGTTTTTCACACCTTATCAGCCTCTTCATGTTTTTGAACATCTCTCCATGCTCCTCATTTTTTTGACAATTTTATAAGCTCTTCATATTTATCACACTTTTTCAGGCTCTTCATGTTTTTGAACACCGCTTCATGCTCCTCCTATTTTTCAAACTTTTGAAGCTCTTCATGTTTTTCACACCTTTTCAGGCTCTTCATGTTTTTGAACACAGCTTCATGCTCCTCCTATTTTTCAGACCGTTTCATGCTCCTCAGGTATTTCACACCTTTTCAAGCTCTTCATATTTTTCACAACTTTTCAGGCTCTTCACGTTTTTGAACAAAACTTCATGCTCCTCCTCCTTTTCAGACTGTTTCATGCTCATCTCATTTTTGACACCTTTTCAGGGTCTTCATATTTTTCAAACTTTTGAAGATCTTCATATTTTTCACACTTTTTCAGGCTCTTCATGTTTTGAACACTGCTTCATGCTCCTCCTATTTTTCAGACCGTTTCATTCTCCTCATGTTTTTGACACCTTTTGAAGCTCTTCATAATTTTCACACCTTTTCATGCTCTTCATGTTTTTGAACACCATTTCATGCTCCTCCTATTTTTCAGACCTTTTCATGCTCCTCATGTATTTCACACGTTTTGAAGCTCTTCATATTTTTCACACCTTTTCAGGCTCTTCATGTTTGTGAACACTGCTTCATGCTCCTCCTATTTTTCAGACCGTTTCAAGCTCCTCATATTTTTGACACTTTTTGAAGCTCTTCATATTTTTCACACCTTTTTAGGCTCTCCATGTTTCTGAACACCACTTCATGCTCCTCCTATTTTTCAGACCGTATCATGCTTCTCATATTTTTCACACCTTTTGGAGCTCTTCATATTTTTCACACCTTTTCAGGCTCTTCATGTTTTTCAACACCACTTCATGCTCCTCCTATTTTTCAGAGAGATACATGCTCCACATATATTTCACACCTTTTGAAGCTCTTCATATTTTTCACACTTTTTCAGGCTCTTCATTTTTTTCCACACCACTTCATGCTTCTCCTATTTTTCAGACCGTTTCATGCTCCTCATGTATTTCAAACCTTTGAAGCTTTTCAAATTTTTCACACATTTTCAGGCTCTTCATGTTTTTGAACACCATTTCATGCTCCTCCTATTTTTCAGACCGTTTCATGCTTTTCATATTTTTGACATCTTTTGAAGCTCTTCATATTTTTCACACCTTTTGAAGCTCCTCATATATTTCACACCTTTTGAAGCTCTTCATATTTTTCACACATTTTCAGGCTCTTCATGTTTTTGAACACCACTTCATGCTCCTCCTATTTTTCAGAGAGTTTCATGCTCCTCATGTATTTCACACCTTTTGAAGCTCTTCATATTTTTCACACCTTTTCAGGCTGTTCATGTTTTTCCACATCACTTCATGCTTCTCCTATTTTTCAGACCGTTTCATGCTCCTCATGTATATCACACCTTTGAAGCTTTTCATATTTTTCACACCTTTTCAGGCTCTTCATGTTTTTGAACACCATTTAATGCTCCTCCTATTTTTCAGACAGTTTCATGCTCTTCATATTTTTGACACCTTTTGAAGCTCTTCATATTTTTCACACCTTTTCAGGCTCTTCATATATTTCACACCTTTTCAAACTCTTCATGTTTTTAAACACCGCTTCATGCTCCTCCTATTTTTCAGACCGTTTCAGGCTCTTCATATTTTTTTTACACCTTTTGAAGCTCTTCATTTTTTTCACACCTTTTCAAGCTCTTCATATTTTTCAACACCGTTTCATATTCCTCCTATTTTTCAGACCGTTTCATGCTCCTCATATTTTTGACAGCTTCTGAAGCTCTTCATATATTTCACATCTTTTCAGGCTCTTCATGTTTTTCAACACCTCTTCATGCACCTCCTATATTTCAGACCGTTTCATGCTCCTCATAATTTTGACACCTTTGAAGCTCTTCATATTTTTCAAACCTTTTCAGGCTCTTCATGTTTTTCAACACCACTTCATGCACCTCCTATATTTCAGACCGTTTCATGCTCCTCATATTTTGTCACGTTTTGAAGCTCTTCATATTTATCGCACATTTCAGTCTCTTCATGTTTTTGAATACTGCTTCATGCTCCTCCTATTTTTCAGAGCGATTCATGCTCCTCATATTTTTGACACGTTTTGAAGCTCTTCATATTTTTCACACCTTTTCAGGCTCTTCATGTTTTTGAACACCGCTTAATGCTCCTCCTATTTTTCAGATTGTTTCATGCTCCTCATATTTTTGACACGTTTTGAAGCTCTTCATATTTTTCACACCTTTTCAGGCTCTTCATGTTTTTGAACACCGCTTAATGCTCCTCCTATTTTTCAGATTGTTTCATGCTCCTCATATTTTTGACACGTTTTGAAGCTCTTCATATTTTTCACACCTTTTCAGGCTCTTCATGTTTTTGAACACCGTTTCATGCTCCTCTTATTTTTTTTTTATTGTTATTTTTTTTATTTTTTTTTATTATTTTTATTTTTTTTTCCAGTGGGTTTTGTCATACTTTGATATGAATCAGCCATGGATTTACATGTATTCCCAGTCCCGATTCCCCCTCCCACCTCTCTCTCCTCCCGATTCCTCTGGGTCTTCCCAGTGCACCAAGCCGGAGCACTTGTCTCGTGCATCCTACCTGGGCTGGTGATTTGTTTCACCATAGATAGCATACATGCTGTTCTTTTGAAATATCCCACCCTCACATTCTCCCACAAAGTTTAAAAGTCTGTTCTGTATTTCTGTGTCTCTTTTTCTGTTCTGCATATAGGGTTATCGTTGTCACCTTTCTAAATTCCATATACATGTGTCAGTATGCTGTAATGTTCTTTATCTTTCTGGCTTACTTCACTCTGTAAAATGGGCTCCAGCTTCATCCATCTCATTAGGACTGATTCAAATGAATTCTTTTTAATGGCTGAGTAATATTCCATGGTGTATATGTACCACAGCTTTCTTATCCATTCATCTGCTGACGGGCATCTAGGTTGCTTCCATGTCCTGGCTATTATAAACAGTGCTGCGATGAACATTGGGGTGCACGTGTCTCTTTCAGACGAACCTATGGACACCTTATCTTTGACAAAGGAGGCAAGGATATGCAATGGAAAAAAGACAACCTCTTTAACAAGTGGTGCTGGGAAAACTGGTCAACCACTTGTAAAAGAATGAAAATAGAACACTTTCTAACACCATACACAAAAATAAACTCAAAATGGATTAAAGATCTAAATGTAAGACCAGAAACTATAAAACTCCTAGAGGAGAAGATAGGCAAAACACTCTCCGACATAAATCAAAGCAAGATCCTCTATGACCCACCTCCCAGAATATTGGAAATAAAAGCAAAACTAAACAAATGGGACCTAATGAAACTTAAAAGCTTTTGCACTACAAAGGAAACTATAAGTAAGGTGAAAAGACAGCCCTCAGATTGGGAGAAAATAATAGCAAATGAAGAAACAGACAAAGGATTAATCTCAAAAATATACAAGCAAATCCTGCAGCTCAATTCCAGAAAAATAAATGACCCAATAAAAAATGAGCCAAAGAACTAAACAGACATTTCTCCAAAGAAGACATACAGATGGATAACAAACACATGAAAAGATGCTCAACATCACTCATTATTAGAGAAATGCAAATGAAAACCACAATGAGGTACCATTACATGCCAGTCAGGATGGCTGCTATCCAAAAGTCTACAAGCAATAAATGCTGGAGAGGGAGTGGAGAAAAGGGAACCCTCTTATACTGTTGGTGGGAATGCACACTAGTACGGCCGCTATGGAAAACGGTGAAGAGATTTCTTAAAAAACTGGAAATAGAACTGCCATATGACCCAGCAATTCCACTTCTGGGCATACACAATGAGGAAACCAGATCCTCATATTTTTCAGACCGTTTCAAACTCCTCATATTTTTTACACCTTTTGAAGCTCTTCATATATTTCACACCTTTTCAGACTCTTCATGTTTTTCAACACCGCTTCATGCTCCTCCTATTTTTCAGACCGTTTCATGGTCCTCATATTTTTGACACCTTTTGAAGCTCTTCATATTTTTCACCCCTTTTCAGGCTCTTCATGTTTTTGAACACCGCTTCATGCTCCTCCTATTTTTGAGACCGTTTCATGCTCCTCATGTATTTCCCACCTTTTGAAGCTCTTCATATTTGTCACACCTTTTCAGGCTCCTCATGTTTTTCAACACCACTTCATGCTCCTCCTATTTTTCAGACCGTTTCATGCTCCTCATATTTTTCACACCTTTTGAAGCTGTTCATATTTTTCACACCTTTTCAGGCTCTTCATGTTTTTGAACACCGGTTCATGCTCCTCCTATTTTTCAGACCGTATCATGCTCCTCATATTTTTCACACCTTTTGGAGCTCTTCATATTTTTCACACCTTTTCAGGCTCTTCAGGTTTTTCGACACCGGTTCATGCTCCTCATATTTTTCAGACCGTTTCATGCTTCTCATATTTTTCACACCTTTTGAAGCTCTTCATATATTTCACACCTGTTCAGGCTCTTTATTTTTTTCAACACTACATCATGCTCCTCCTATTTTTCAGACCGTTTCATGCTCATCTCATTTTTGACATCTTCTGAAGCTCTTCATATTTTTCATATTTTTGAAGCTCTTCATATTTTTCACACCTTTTGAGCTCTTCATATTCTTCACAAGTTTTCAGGCTCTTCATGTATTTCAATAACGCTTCTTACTTCTCCTATTTTTCAGACCGTTTCATGCTCCTCATATTTTTGACACCTTTTCAAGCTCTTCATATTTTTCACACCTTTTCAGGCTCTTCATGTTTTTGAACACCGGTTCATGCTCCTCCTATTTTTCAGACCGTATCATGCTCCTCATATTTTTCACACCTTTTGAAGCTCTTCATATTTTTCACAAGATTTCAGTCTCAGCATGTTTTTGAACACCGCTTCATGCTCCTCCTATTTTCAGACCGTTTCATGCTCCTCATGTATTTCACACCTTTTGAAGCTCTTCATATTTTTCACACCTTTTCAGGCTCTTCATGTGTTTGAACACCATTTCATGCTCCTCCTATTTTTCAGACCGTTTCATGCTCCTCATATTTTTGACATCTTTTGAAGCTCTTCATATTTCTCACACCTTTTCAGGCTCTTCATGTTTTTGAACACCGCTTCATGCTCCTCCTATTTTTCAGACCGTTTCATGCTCATCTCATTTTTGACACCTTTTGAAGCTCTTCATATTTTTCAAACCTTTTGAAGCTCTTCATATTTTTCACACCTTTTCAGACTCTGCATGTTTTTGAACACCGCTTCATGCTCCTCCTGTGTTTCAGAACGTTTCATGCTCCTCATGTATTTCACACCTTTTGAAGCTCTTCATATTTGTCACACCTTTTCAGGCTCTTCATGTTTTTCAACACCGCTTCATGCTCCTCCTATTTTTCAGACCGTTTCATGATCCTCATATTTTTCACACTTTTTGAAGCTCTTCATATTTTTCACACATTTTAAGGCTCTTCATGTTTTTCAACATCGCTTCATGCTCCTCCTATTTTTCAGACCGTTTCAAGCTTCTCATGTATTTCACACCTTTTGAAGCTCGTCATATTTTGCACACGTTTTCCGGCTCTTCATGTTTTTTCACAACCACTTCATGCTCCTCCTATTTTTCAGACCGTATCATGCTCCTCATATTTTTCACACCTTTTCAGGCTCTTCATTATTTTCAACACAACTTCATGCTCCTCCCATTTTTCAGACCGTTTTTTACTCATCTCATTTTTGACACCTTTTGAAGCTGTTCATATTTTTCACACCTTTTGAAGCTCTTCATGTTTTTGAACACCGTTTCATGCTCCTCCTATTTTTCAGACCGTTTCATGCTCCTCATATATTTCACAACTTTTGAAGCTCTTCATATATTTCACACCTTTTCAGGAACTTCATGTTTTTCAATACCTCTTCATGATCCTCCTATTTTTAAGACCGTTTCATATTCCTCATATTTTTGACACCTTTTTAGGCTCTTCATGTTTTTTACACCTTTTCAGGCTCTTCATGTTTTTCAACACCGCTTCATGCTCCTCCTATTTTTCAGATCGTGTCATGCTCCTCCTATTTTTGACACATTTTGAAGCTCTTCATATTTTTCACACCTTTTGAAGCTCTTCATATTTTTCAAACCTTTACAGGCTCTTCATGTATTTCAACACCGCTTCATGCTCCTCCTATTTTTCAGACCGTGTCTTTCTCCTCTTATTTTTGACAAATTTTGAAGCTCTTCATATTTTTCACACCTTTTGAAGCTCTTCATATTTTTCAAACCTTTACAGGCTCTTCATGTATTTCAACACCGCTTCATGCTCCTCCAATTTTTCAGACAATTTCATGCTCGTCATATTTTTCAAACCTTTTAAAGCTCTTCATAATTTTCACACCTATTCATGCTCTTCATTTTTTACACACTGTTTCATGCTCCTCCTATTTTTCAGACCGCTTCATGCTCCTCATATTTTTCACACCTTTTGAAACTCTTCATATTTTTCACACTTTTTGAAGCTCTTCGTATTTTTCACAGTTTTCAGGCTCTTCATGCTTCTGAACACCGCTTCATGCTCCACCTATTTTTCAAACCGTTTCATGCTCTTCATATTTTTCACACCTTTTCAGGCTCTTCATATTTTTGAACACCTCTTCATGCTACTCCTATTTTTGATACCTTTTGAAGCTCTTCATATTTTTCACACCTTTTCAGGCTCTTCATGTTTTTCAACACGGCTTCATGCTACTCCTATTTTTGATACCTTTTGAAGCTCCTCATATTCTTCAAACCATTTCATGCTCTTCTTTTTTTTCATCACCGCTTCATGCTCCTCTTATTTTTCAGACCGTTTCATGCTCCTCATATTTTGACACCTTTTAACCTGTTCATATTTTACACATTTTCAGGCTCTTCAAGTTTTTCAACACCGTTTCATGCTACTACTATTTTTGATACCTTTTGAAGCTCCTTATATTCTTCAAACCATTTCATGCTCTTCTATTTTTTCATCACCGCTTCATGCTCCTCCTATTTTTCAGACCGTTTCATGCTCCTCCTATTTTGAGACCGTTTCATGCTCCTCATATTTTTCACACCTTTAGAAGCTCTTCGTATTTTTCTCACCTTTTCAGGCTCTTCATGTTTTTCAACACCGCTTCATGATCCTCCTATTTTTCTGACAGTTTCATGCTCCTCATATTTTTCATCCTTTTTGAAGCTCTTCATATTTTTCACACCTTTAGAAGCTCTTCGTATTTTTCTCACCTTTTCAGGCTCTTCATGTTTTTGAACACCACTTCATGCTCCTCCGATTTTCAGACCGTTTCATGCTCCTCATACTTTTGACACCTTTAGAAGCTCTTCATATTTTTCACACCTTTTCAGGCTCTTCATGTTTTTCAACACCGCTTCATGCTCCTCTTCTTTTTCAGACCGTTTCAGGCTCCTCATATTTTTGACACCTTTTTAAGCTCTTCATGTTTTTCACACCTTTTCAGGCTCTTCATATTTTTCAACACCGCTTCATGCTCCTCCTATTTTTCAGACCGATTCATGCTCCTCATATTTTTGACACCTTTTGAAGCTCTTCATATTTTTCTCACCCTTTGAAGCTCTTCATATTTTTCATATTTTTGAAGCTCTTCATATTTTCACAACTTTTCAGGCTCTTCATGTTTTTGAACACCACTTCATGCTCCTTCTATTTTTCAGAGAGTTTCATGCTCCTCATGTATTTCACACCTTTTGAAGCTTTTCATATTTTTCACACTTTTTCAGGCTCTTCATGTTTTTCAACACCACTTCATTCTTCTCCTATTTTTCAGCCCGTTTCATGCTCCTCATGTCTTTCACACCTTTTGAAGCTCTTCACATTTTTCACACCTTTTCCGGCTCTTCATGTTTTTGATCACCATTTCATGCTCCTCCCATTTTTCAGACCGTTTCATGCTCCGCATATTTTTGACACCTTTTGAAGCTCTTCATATTTTTCACACCTTTTCAGACTCTTCATGTTTTTGAACACCGCTTCATGCTCCTCCTATTATTCAGACAGTTTCATGCTTCTCATATTTTTGACACCTTTTGAAGCTCTTCATATTTTTCACACCCTTTCAGGCTCTTAATGTTTTTCAACACCACTTCATGCTCCTCCTATTTTTCATACGTTTTCATGCTCCTCATATTTTTGACACCTTTTGAAGCTCTTCATATTGTTCACACCTTTTCAGGCTCTTCATGTTTTTGAACACCGTTTCATGTTCCTCGTATTTTTCAGGCCATTTCATGCTCGTCATGTATTTCACACTTTTGAAGCTCTTCATATTTTTCACACCTTTTCAGGATCTTCATGTTTTTCAACACCACTTCATGCTTCTCCTATTTTTCAGCCCGTTTCATGCTCCTCATATTTTTGACACCTTTTGAAGCTTTTCATATTTTTCACACCTTTTCAGGCTCTTCATGTTTTTGAACACCACTTCATGCTCCTTCTATTTTTCAGAGAGTTTCATGCTCCTCATGTATTTCACACGTTTTGAAGCTCTTCATATGTTTCACACCTTTTGAAGTTCTTCATATTTTTCACACCTTTTCAAGCTCTTCATATTTTTCACACCTTTTCAGGCTCTTCATGTTTTTCAACACCGCTTTATGCTTCTCCTATTTTTCAGACCGTTACTTGCTCCTCATATTTTTGACACCTTTAGAAGTTCTTCATATTTTTCACACCTTTTCAGGCTCTTCATATTTTTCAACACCGCTTCATGCTCCTCCTATTTTTCAGACGGATTCAAGGTCCTCATATTTTTGACACCTTTTGAAGCTTTTCATATTTTTCACACCTTTTCAGGCTCTTCATTTTTTTCAACAGTACTTCTTGCTCCTCCAATTTTTCAGACCGTTTCATGCTCATCTAATTTTTGACACCTTTTGAAGCTATGCATATTTTTCACAACTTTTCAGGCTCTTCATGTTTTTCAACACCACTGCATGCTCCTCGTATTTTTAAGACCGTTTCATGCTCCTCATACTTTTGACACCTTTAGAAGCTCTTCATATTTTTCACACCTTTTCAGGCTCTTCATGTTTTTCAACACGGCTTCATGCTCCTCTTCTTTTTCAGACCGTTTCAGGCTCCTCATATTTTTGACACCTTTTTAAGCTCTTCATGTTTTTCACACATTTTCAGGCTCTTCATGTATTTCAACACCGCTTCATGCTCCTCCTATTTTTCAGAACGTTTCATGCTCCTCATATTTTTGACACCTTTGAAGCTCTTCATATTTTTCTCACCCTTTGAAGCTCTTCATATTTTTCATATTTTTGAAGCTCTTCATATTTTCACAACTTTTCAGGCTCTTCATGTTTTTGAACACCACTTCATGCTCCTTCTATTTTTCAGAGAGTTTCATGCTCCTCATGTATTTCACACCTTTTGAAGCTTTTCATATTTTTCACTCTTTTTCAGGCTCTTCATGTTTTTCAACACCACTTCATTCTTCTCCTATTTTTCAGCCCGTTTCATGCTCCTCATGTCTTTCACACCTTTTGAAGCTCTTCACATTTTTCACACCTTTTCAGGCTCTTCATGTTTTTGATCACCATTTCATGCTCCTCCCATTTTTCAGACCGTTTCATGCTCCTCATATTTTTGACACCTTTTGAAGCTCTTCATATTTTTCACACCTTTTCAGACTCTTCATGTTTTTGAACACCGCTTCATGCTCCTCCTATTATTCAGACAGTTTCATGCTTCTCATATTTTTGACACCTTTTGAAGCTCTTCATATTTTTCACACCCTTTCAGGCTCTTAATGTTTTTCAACACCACTTCATGCTCCTCCTATTTTTCATACGTTTTCATGCTCCTCATATTTTTGACACCTTTTGAAGCTCTTCATATTGTTCACACCTTTTCAGGCTCTTCATGTTTTTGAACACCGTTTCATGTTCCTCGTATTTTTCAGGCCATTTCATGCTCATCATGTATTTCACACTTTTGAAGCTCTTCATATTTTTCACACCTTTTCAGGATCTTCATGTTTTTCAACACCACTTCATGCTTCTCCTATTTTTCAGCCCGTTTCATGCTCCTCATATTTTTGACACCTTTTGAAGCTTTTCATATTTTTCACACCTTTTCAGGCTCTTCATGTTTTTGAACACCACTTCATGCTCCTTCTATTTTTCAGAGAGTTTCATGCTCCTCATGTATTTCACACGTTTTGAAGCTCTTCATATGTTTCACACCTTTTGAAGTTCTTCATATTTTTCACACCTTTTCAAGCTCTTCATATTTTTCACACCTTTTCAGGCTCTTCATGTTTTCAACACCGCTTTATGCTTCTCCTATTTTTCAGACCGTTACTTGCTCCTCATATTTTTGACACCTTTAGAAGTTCTTCATATTTTTCACACCTTTTCAGGCTCTTCATATTTTTCAACACCGCTTCATGCTCCTCCTATTTTTCAGACCGTTTCAAGGTCCTCATATTTTTGACACCTTTTGAAGCTTTTCATATTTTTCACACCTTTTCAGGCTCTTCATTTTTTTCAACAGTACTTCTTGCTCCTCCAATTTTTCAGACCGTTTCATGCTCATCTAATTTTTGACACCTTTTGAAGCTATGCATATTTTTCACAACTTTTCAGGCTCTTCATGTTTTTCAACACCACTGCATGCTCCTCGTATTTTTAAGACCGTTTCATGCTCCTCATACTTTTGACACCTTTAGAAGCTCTTCATATTTTTCACACCTTTTCAGGCTCTTCATGTTTTTCAACACCGCTTCATGCTCCTCTTCTTTTTCAGACCGTTTCAGGCTCCTCATATTTTTGACACCTTTTTAAGCTCTTCATGTTTTTCACACATTTTCAGGCTCTTCATGTATTTCAACACCGCTTCATGCTCCTCCTATTTTTCAGAACGTTTCATGCTCCTCATATTTTGGACACCTTTTGAAGCTCTTCATATTTTTCTCACCCTTTGAAGCTCTTCATATTTTTCATATTTTTGAAGCTCTTCATATTTTCACAACTTTTCAGGCTCTTCATGTTTTTGAACACCACTTCATGCTCCTTCTATTTTTCAGAGAGTTTCATGCTCCTCATGTATTTCACACCTTTTGAAGCTTTTCATATTTTTCACTCTTTTTCAGGCTCTTCATGTTTTTCAACACCACTTCATTCTTCTCCTATTTTTCAGCCCGTTTCATGCTCCTCATGTCTTTCACACCTTTTGAAGCTCTTCACATTTTTCACACCTTTTCAGGCTCTTCATGTTTTTGATCACCATTTCATGCTCCTCCCATTTTTCAGACCGTTTCATGCTCCTCATATTTTTGACACCTTTTGAAGCTCTTCATATTTTTCACACCTTTTCAGACTCTTCATGTTTTTGAACACCGCTTCATGCTCCTCCTATTATTCAGACAGTTTCATGCTTCTCATATTTTTGACACCTTTTGAAGCTCTTCATATTTTTCACACCCTTTCAGGCTCTTAATGTTTTTCAACACCACTTCATGCTCCTCCTATTTTTCATACGTTTTCATGCTCCTCATATTTTTGACACCTTTTGAAGCTCTTCATATTGTTCACACCTTTTCAGGCTCTTCATGTTTTTGAACACCGTTTCATGTTCCTCGTATTTTTCAGGCCTTTTCATGCTCGTCATGTATTTCACACTTGTGAAGCTCTTCATATTTTTCACACCTTTTCAGGATCTTCATGTTTTTCAACACCACTTCATGCTTCTCCTATTTTTCAGCCCGTTTCATGCTCCTCATATTTTTGACACCTTTTGAAGCTTTTCATATTTTTCACACCTTTTCAGGCTCTTCATGTTTTTGAACACCACTTCATGCTCCTTTTATTTTTCAGAGAGTTTCATGCTCCTCATGTATTTCACACGTTTTGAAGCTCTTCATATGTTTCACACCTTTTGAAGTTCTTCATATTTTTCACACCTTTTCAAGCTCTTCATATTTTTCACACCTTTTCAGGCTCTTCATGTTTTTCAACACCGCTTCATGCTCCTCCTATTTTTCAGACCGTTTCATGCTCCACACATTTTGAAACCTTTTGAAGCTCTTCATATTTTTCACACCTTTTCAGGCTCTCCATGTTTTTCATCACCGATTCATGCTCCTCCTATTTTGAGGCCGTTTCATGCTCCTCATATTTTTGACACCTTTTGAAGCTCTTCATATTTTTCACACCTTTTAGGCTCTTCATGTTTTTGAACAGCGCTTCATGCTCCTCATATTTTTCAGACCGTTTCATGCTCCTCATATTTTTCACACCTTTTGAAGCTCTTCATATTTTTCATATTTTTGAAGCTCTTCATATTTTTCACACTTTCTCAGGCTCTTCATGTTTTTGAGCACACCTTCTTGCTCCTCCTATTTTTCAGACCGTTTCATGCTCCTCATGTATTTCACACCATTTGAAGCTCTTCATGTTTTTCACACCTTTTCAGTCTCTTCATGTATTTGAACACCATTTCATGCTCCTCCGATTTTTTAGACCATTTCATGCTCCTCATATTTTTGACACCTTTTGAAGCTCTTCATATTTTTCACACCTTTTCAGGCTCTTCATGTTTTTGAACACCGCTTCATGCTCCTCCAATTTTTCAGACCGTTTCATGTTTCTCATATTTTTGACACCTTTTGAAGCTCTTCATATTTTTCACACCTTTTGAAGCTCTTCATATTTTTCATATATTTGAAGCTCTTCATATTTTTCACACCATTTCAGGCTTTTCATGTATTTGAACACCGGTTCATGCTCCTCCTATTTTTCAGACCGTTTCGTGCTCCTCCTATTTTTCACTCCTTTTGAAGCTCTTCACATTTTTCACACCTTTTCAGTCTCTACATGTTTTTGAACACCGCTTCATGCTCCTCCTATTTCTCAGACCATTTCATGCTCCTCATGTATTTCACACCTTTTGAAGCTCTTAGTATTTTGCACACATTTTCAGGCTTTTCATGTTTTTCACAACCACTTCATGCTCCTCATATTTTTCAGACCGTTTCATGCACATTTCATTTTTGACTCCTTTTGAAGCTCTTCATATTTTTCACGCCATTTTCAGGCTCTTCATGTTTTTCAACACCGCTTTATGATCCTCCTATTTTTCAGACCGTTTCATATTCCTCATATTTTTGACATTTTTTGAGGCTCTTCATATTTTTCACACCTTTTCAGGCTCTTCATGTTTTTGAACACCGTTTCATGCTCCTCCTATTTTTCAGACCGTTTCATGCACATCTCATTTTTGACACCTTTTGAAGCTCTTGATATTTTTCACACCATTTTCAGGCTCTTCATGTTTTTCAACACCGCTTTATGATCCTCCTATTTTTCAGACCGTTTCATGCTCCTCATATATTTGACACCTTTTGAAGCTCTTCGTATTTTTCATAACTTTTCAGGCTCTTCATATTCTTCACACATTTTCAAGCTGTTCATGTTTTTGAACACGGCTTCATGCTCCTCCAATTTTTCAGACCATTTCATGTTCCTCATATTTTTGACACCTTTTGAAGCTCTTCATTCTTTTCACACCTTTTGAAGCTCTTCATATTTTTCACACCTTTTGAATCTCTTCATATTTTTCACACGTTTTCAGGCTCTTTATCTATTTCAACACCGCTTCATGCTGCTTCTATTTTTCAGACCGTTTCATGCTCCTCATATTTTTGACGCCTTTTGAAGCTCTTCATATTTTTCACATCTTTTCAGGCTCTTCATGTTTTTGAACACCGTTTCATGCTCCTCGTATTTTTCAGACCGTTTCATTCTCCTCATACCTTTGACACCTTTTGAAGGTCTTCATATATTCCACACCTTTTCAGACTCTTCATGTTTTTGAACACCGCTTCATGCTCCTCTTATTTTTCAGACCGTTTCAGTCTCCTCATATTTTTGATACCTTTTGAAACTCTTCATATTTCTCACACCTTTTCAGGCTCTTCAGGTTTTTCAAAACCACTTCATGCTCCTCCTATTTTTCAGACCCTTTCATGCTCATCTCTTTTTGACACATTTTGAAGCTCTTCATATTTTTCACACCTTTTGAAGTTCTTCATATTTTTCACACCTTTTCAGGGTCTCCATGTTTATGAACACCGCTTCATGCTCCTCCTATTATTCAGACCGTTACATGCTCCTCATATTTTTCACACCTTTTGAAGTTCTTCATATTTTTCACACCTTTTCAGGTTCTTCATGTTTTTCAACACCGCTTCTTGCTCCTCCTATTTTTCAGACCGTATCATGCTCCTCATATTTTTGACACGTTTTGAAGCTCGTCATATTTTTCACACCTTTTCAGGCTCTTCAGGTTTTTGAACACCGTTTCATGCTCCTCCGATTTTTCAGACCGTTTCATGCTACTCATTTTTTTGAGACCTTTTGAAGCTCTTCACTTTTTCCACACCTTTTCAGGCTCTTCATGTTTTTGAATACCGCTTCATGCTCCTCCTACTTTTCAGACCGTTTCATGCTCTTCATATTTTTGATTTCTTTTGAAAGTCTGCATATTTTTCACACCTTTTTAGGCTCTTCATTTTTTTGAACACCACTTCATGCTCCTCCCATTTTTCAGACAGTTTCATGCTCATCTCATTTTTGACACCTTTTGAAGCTCTTCATATTTTTCACACCTTTTGAAGATCTTCATATTTTCACACGTTTTCAGGCTCTTCATGTTTTTCAACATCTTTTCATGCTCCTCCTATTTTTCAGACCGTTTCATGCTCCTCATATTTTTGACAAGTTTTGAGTCTCTTCATATTTTTCAACACCTTTTCAGGCTCTTCATGTTTTTAAACACCGCTTCATTCTCCTCCTATTTTTCAGACCATTTCATGCTCCTCATATTTTTGACAGCTTTTGAAGCTCTTCATCTTTTTCACACCTTTTCAGGCTCTTCATGTTTTTGAACACCGCTTCTTGCTCCTCCTATTTTTCAGACCATTTCATGCTCATCATATTTTTCACACCTTTTGAAACTCTTGATATTTTTCACACCATTTCAGGCTCTTCATGTTTTTGAACATCGCTTCATGCTCTTCCTATTTTTCAGACGGTTTCATGCTCCTCATGTATTTCACACCTTTTGAAGCTCTTCGTATTTTTCACACCTTTTCAGGATCTTCATGTTTTTGAACACCGCTTCATGCTCCTCCTATTTTTCAAACCGTTACTTGCTCCACATATTTTTGACACCTTTTGAAGCTCTTAATATTGTTCACACCTTTTCAGGCTCTTCATGTTTTTCAACACAGCTTCATGCTCCTCCTATTTTTCAGACCGTTTCATGCTCCTCATATTTTTGACACCTTTTGAAGCTCTTTACATATTTCACACCTTTTCAGGCTCTTCATATTTTTCAACACCACTTCATGCTCCTCCTATTTTTCAGACCGTTTCTTGCTCCTCATATTTTTGACAACTTTTGAAGCTCTTCATATTTTTCACACCTTTTCAGGCTCTTCATGTTCTTCAACACCGCTTCATGCTCCTCCAATATTTCAGATCATGTCATGTTTCTCATATTTTTCACACCTTTTGAGGCTCTTCATATTTTTCACACCTTTTCACGCTCTTCATGTTTTTCACCAACACTTCATGCTCCTCCTATTTTTTAGGCCATTTCATGCTCATCTCATTTTTGACACCGTTTGAAGCTCTTCATATTTTTCACACCTTTTGAAGCTCTTCATATTTTTCACACCTTTTGAAGCTGTTCATATTTTTCACAGGTTTTCAGGCTCTTCATGTTTTCAACACCGCTTCATGCACCTCCTATTTTTCAGACCGTTTCATGCCCCTCATATTTTTCACACCTTTTGAAGATCTTCATATATTTCACACCTTTTCAGGCTCTTCATGATTTTGAACAAAACTTCATGCTTCTATTTTTCAGAGCGTTTAATGCTCCTCATGTACTTCACACCTTTTGAAGTTCTTCATATATTTCACACCTTTTCAGGCTCTTCATGTTTTTCAACACCGCTTCATGCTCCTCCTATTTTTCAGACCGTTCATTCTCCTCATAATTTTGAAACATTTTGAAGCTCTTCTTATTTTTCACACCTTTTCAGGCTCTTCTTGGTTTTCAAGACCGCTTCATGCTCCTGCTATTTTCCGGACCGTTCATGCTCATCATATTTTTGACAACTTTTGAAGCTCTTCATATTTTTCACACCTTTTCAGACTCTTCATGTTTTTCAACACCGCTTCATGCTCCTCCTATTTTTCAGACCGTTTCATGCTCCTCATATTTTTGACACCTTTTGAAGCTCTTCATATATTTCACACTTTTTCAGGCTCATCATGTTTTTCAACACCACTTCATGCTCCTCCTATTTTTCAGACCGTTTCATGCTCATCTCATTTTTGACAGCTTTTGAAGCTCTTCATATTTTTCACACCTTTAGAAGCTCTTCATATTTTTCACACGTTCTCAGGCTCTTCATGTTTTTCGACACCGCTTCATGCACCTCCTATTTTTCAGACCGTTTCATGCTCCTCATATTTTTCACACCTTTTGAAGCTTGTCTTATTTTCACAGCTTTTCAGGAACTTCATGTTTTTCAACACCGCTTCATGCTCCTCCCATTTTTCAGACCGTTTCATGCTCCTCCTATTTTTCAGACCGTTTCATGCTCCTCATATTTTTGACACCTTTTGAAGCTCTTCATATATTTCACACATTTTCAGGCTCTTCATGTTTTTGAACACCCCTTCATGCTCCTCCTATTTTTCAGACCGTTTCATGCTCCTCATAATTTTCACACCTTTTGAAGCTCTTCATATTTTTCACACCTTTTCCGGTTCTTCATGTTTTTGAACACTGCTTCATGCTCCTCCTATTTTTCAACTGTTTCATGCTCCTCATAATTTTGACATCTTTTGAAGTGCTTCATATTTTTCACACCTTTTCAGGCTCTTCATGTTTTTCAACACTGCATCATGCTCTTCCTATTCTTCAGAACTTTTCATGCTCCTCAAATTTTTGACACCTTTTGAAGCTCTTCATATTTTTCACAACTTTTCAGACTCTTCATGTTTTTCAACACCGCTTCATGCTCCTCCTATTTTTCAGACCGTTTCATGCTCCTCTTATTTTTCAGACCCTTTTTTGCTTTTCATATTTTTCACAACTTTTGAAGCTCTTCATATTTTTCACACCTTTTAAACTCTTCATGTTTTTGAACACCGCTTCACACTCCTCCTATTTTTCATACCGTTTCATGCTCCTCAAATTTTTGACAGCTTTTGAAGCTCTTCATATACTTTCCACCTTTTCAGGCTCTTCATTTTTGTGGACTCCGCTTCATGCTCCTCCTATTTTTCAACCCGTTTCATGCTCCTCCTATTTTTCACACCATTTCATTCTCCTCATAATTTGACACCTTTTGAAGCTCTTCATATTTTTCACACCGTTTCAGGCTCTTCATGTTTTTGAACATGGCTTCATGCTCCTCCTATTTTTCAGACCGTTTCATGCTCCTCACATTTTTGACACCTTTTGAAGCTCTTCATATTTCACACCTTTTCATGATCTTCATGTTTTTCAATAACACTTCATGCTCCTCCTAGATTTCAGACCGTTTCATACTCCTCCTATTTTTGACACCTTTTGAAGCTCTTCATATATTTCACCCCATTTCAAGCTCTTCATGTTTTTCAACACCGCTTCATGCTCCTCCTATTTTTCAGACAGTTACAGGCGCCTCATATTTTTGACACCTTTTAAAGCCCTTCATATTTTTCACACATTTTCAGGCTCTTCATGTTTTTCAACACCGCTTCATGCTCCTCCTATTTTTCAGACCGTTTCTTGCTGCTAATATTTTTGACACCTTTTGAAGCTCTTCATATTTTTCACACCTCTTCATGCTCTTCATGTTTTCAACATCGATTCATGCTCCTATTATTTTTCAGACCGTTTCATCCTCCTCCTATTTTCACACCGTTTCATGCTCCTCATATTTTTGACACCTTTTGAAGCTCTTCATATATTTCACACCTTTTCAGGCTGTTCATGTTTTTCAACAACACTTCATGCTTCTCCTATTTTTCAGACCGTTTCATGATCCTCGTATTTTTGACACTTTTTGAAGCTCTTCATATTTTTCACAACTTTTGAGGCTCTTCATATTTTTGAACAGCGCTTCATGCTCCTCATATTTTTCAGACCGTTTCATGCTCCTCATATTTTTCACACCTTTTGAAGCTCTTCATATTTTTCATATTTTTGAAGCTCTTCATATTTTTCACACTTTCTCAGGCTCTTCATGTTTTTGAGCACACCTTCTTGCTCCTCCTATTTTTCAGACCGTTTCATGCTCCTCATGTATTTCACACCATTTGAAGCTCTTCATGTTTTTCACACCTTTTCAGTCTCTTCATGTATTTGAACACCATTTCATGCTCCTCCGATTTTTTAGACCATTTCATGCTCCTCATATTTTTGACACCTTTTGAAGCTCTTCATATTTTTCACACCTTTTCAGGCTCTTCATGTTTTTGAACACCGCTTCATGCTCCTCCAATTTTTCAGACCGTTTCATGTTTCTCATATTTTTGACACCTTTTGAAGCTCTTCATATTTTTCACACCTTTTGAAGCTCTTCATATTTTTCATATATTTGAAGCTCTTCATATTTTTCACACCATTTCAGGCTTTTCATGTATTTGAACACCGGTTCATGCTCCTCCTATTTTTCAGACCGTTTCGTGCTCCTCCTATTTTTCACTCCTTTTGAAGCTCTTCACATTTTTCACACCTTTTCAGTCTCTACATGTTTTTGAACACCGCTTCATGCTCCTCCTATTTCTCAGACCATTTCATGCTCCTCATGTATTTCACACCTTTTGAAGCTCTTAGTATTTTGCACACATTTTCAGGCTTTTCATGTTTTTCACAACCACTTCATGCTCCTCATATTTTTCAGACCGTTTCATGCACATTTCATTTTTGACTCCTTTTGAAGCTCTTCATATTTTTCACGCCATTTTCAGGCTCTTCATGTTTTTCAACACCGCTTTATGATCCTCCTATTTTTCAGACCGTTTCATATTCCTCATATTTTTGACATTTTTTGAGGCTCTTCATATTTTTCACACCTTTTCAGGCTCTTCATGTTTTTGAACACCGTTTCATGCTCCTCCTATTTTTCAGACCGTTTCATGCACATCTCATTTTTGACACCTTTTGAAGCTCTTGATATTTTTCACACCATTTTCAGGCTCTTCATGTTTTTCAACACCGCTTTATGATCCTCCTATTTTTCAGACCGTTTCATGCTCCTCATATATTTGACACCTTTTGAAGCTCTTCGTATTTTTCATAACTTTTCAGGCTCTTCATATTCTTCACACATTTTCAAGCTGTTCATGTTTTTGAACACGGCTTCATGCTCCTCCAATTTTTCAGACCATTTCATGTTCCTCATATTTTTGACACCTTTTGAAGCTCTTCATTCTTTTCACACCTTTTGAAGCTCTTCATATTTTTCACACCTTTTGAATCTCTTCATATTTTTCACACGTTTTCAGGCTCTTTATCTATTTCAACACCGCTTCATGCTGCTTCTATTTTTCAGACCGTTTCATGCTCCTCATATTTTTGACGCCTTTTGAAGCTCTTCATATTTTTCACATCTTTTCAGGCTCTTCATGTTTTTGAACACCGTTTCATGCTCCTCGTATTTTTCAGACCGTTTCATTCTCCTCATACCTTTGACACCTTTTGAAGGTCTTCATATATTCCACACCTTTTCAGACTCTTCATGTTTTTGAACACCGCTTCATGCTCCTCTTATTTTTCAGACCGTTTCAGTCTCCTCATATTTTTGATACCTTTTGAAACTCTTCATATTTCTCACACCTTTTCAGGCTCTTCAGGTTTTTCAAAACCACTTCATGCTCCTCCTATTTTTCAGACCCTTTCATGCTCATCTCTTTTTGACACATTTTGAAGCTCTTCATATTTTTCACACCTTTTGAAGTTCTTCATATTTTTCACACCTTTTCAGGGTCTCCATGTTTATGAACACCGCTTCATGCTCCTCCTATTATTCAGACCGTTACATGCTCCTCATATTTTTCACACCTTTTGAAGTTCTTCATATTTTTCACACCTTTTCAGGTTCTTCATGTTTTTCAACACCGCTTCTTGCTCCTCCTATTTTTCAGACCGTATCATGCTCCTCATATTTTTGACACGTTTTGAAGCTCGTCATATTTTTCACACCTTTTCAGGCTCTTCAGGTTTTTGAACACCGTTTCATGCTCCTCCGATTTTTCAGACCGTTTCATGCTACTCATTTTTTTGAGACCTTTTGAAGCTCTTCACTTTTTCCACACCTTTTCAGGCTCTTCATGTTTTTGAATACCGCTTCATGCTCCTCCTACTTTTCAGACCGTTTCATGCTCTTCATATTTTTGATTTCTTTTGAAAGTCTGCATATTTTTCACACCTTTTTAGGCTCTTCATTTTTTTGAACACCACTTCATGCTCCTCCCATTTTTCAGACAGTTTCATGCTCATCTCATTTTTGACACCTTTTGAAGCTCTTCATATTTTTCACACCTTTTGAAGATCTTCATATTTTCACACGTTTTCAGGCTCTTCATGTTTTTCAACATCTTTTCATGCTCCTCCTATTTTTCAGACCGTTTCATGCTCCTCATATTTTTGACAAGTTTTGAGTCTCTTCATATTTTTCAACACCTTTTCAGGCTCTTCATGTTTTTAAACACCGCTTCATTCTCCTCCTATTTTTCAGACCATTTCATGCTCCTCATATTTTTGACAGCTTTTGAAGCTCTTCATCTTTTTCACACCTTTTCAGGCTCTTCATGTTTTTGAACACCGCTTCTTGCTCCTCCTATTTTTCAGACCATTTCATGCTCATCATATTTTTCACACCTTTTGAAACTCTTGATATTTTTCACACCATTTCAGGCTCTTCATGTTTTTGAACATCGCTTCATGCTCTTCCTATTTTTCAGACGGTTTCATGCTCCTCATGTATTTCACACCTTTTGAAGCTCTTCGTATTTTTCACACCTTTTCAGGATCTTCATGTTTTTGAACACCGCTTCATGCTCCTCCTATTTTTCAAACCGTTACTTGCTCCACATATTTTTGACACCTTTTGAAGCTCTTAATATTGTTCACACCTTTTCAGGCTCTTCATGTTTTTCAACACAGCTTCATGCTCCTCCTATTTTTCAGACCGTTTCATGCTCCTCATATTTTTGACACCTTTTGAAGCTCTTTACATATTTCACACCTTTTCAGGCTCTTCATATTTTTCAACACCACTTCATGCTCCTCCTATTTTTCAGACCGTTTCTTGCTCCTCATATTTTTGACAACTTTTGAAGCTCTTCATATTTTTCACACCTTTTCAGGCTCTTCATGTTCTTCAACACCGCTTCATGCTCCTCCAATATTTCAGATCATGTCATGTTTCTCATATTTTTCACACCTTTTGAGGCTCTTCATATTTTTCACACCTTTTCACGCTCTTCATGTTTTTCACCAACACTTCATGCTCCTCCTATTTTTTAGGCCATTTCATGCTCATCTCATTTTTGACACCGTTTGAAGCTCTTCATATTTTTCACACCTTTTGAAGCTCTTCATATTTTTCACACCTTTTGAAGCTGTTCATATTTTTCACAGGTTTTCAGGCTCTTCATGTTTTCAACACCGCTTCATGCACCTCCTATTTTTCAGACCGTTTCATGCCCCTCATATTTTTCACACCTTTTGAAGATCTTCATATATTTCACACCTTTTCAGGCTCTTCATGATTTTGAACAAAACTTCATGCTTCTATTTTTCAGAGCGTTTAATGCTCCTCATGTACTTCACACCTTTTGAAGTTCTTCATATATTTCACACCTTTTCAGGCTCTTCATGTTTTTCAACACCGCTTCATGCTCCTCCTATTTTTCAGACCGTTCATTCTCCTCATAATTTTGAAACATTTTGAAGCTCTTCTTATTTTTCACACCTTTTCAGGCTCTTCTTGGTTTTCAAGACCGCTTCATGCTCCTGCTATTTTCCGGACCGTTCATGCTCATCATATTTTTGACAACTTTTGAAGCTCTTCATATTTTTCACACCTTTTCAGACTCTTCATGTTTTTCAACACCGCTTCATGCTCCTCCTATTTTTCAGACCGTTTCATGCTCCTCATATTTTTGACACCTTTTGAAGCTCTTCATATATTTCACACTTTTTCAGGCTCATCATGTTTTTCAACACCACTTCATGCTCCTCCTATTTTTCAGACCGTTTCATGCTCATCTCATTTTTGACAGCTTTTGAAGCTCTTCATATTTTTCACACCTTTAGAAGCTCTTCATATTTTTCACACGTTCTCAGGCTCTTCATGTTTTTCGACACCGCTTCATGCACCTCCTATTTTTCAGACCGTTTCATGCTCCTCATATTTTTCACACCTTTTGAAGCTTGTCTTATTTTCACAGCTTTTCAGGAACTTCATGTTTTTCAACACCGCTTCATGCTCCTCCCATTTTTCAGACCGTTTCATGCTCCTCCTATTTTTCAGACCGTTTCATGCTCCTCATATTTTTGACACCTTTTGAAGCTCTTCATATATTTCACACATTTTCAGGCTCTTCATGTTTTTGAACACCCCTTCATGCTCCTCCTATTTTTCAGACCGTTTCATGCTCCTCATAATTTTCACACCTTTTGAAGCTCTTCATATTTTTCACACCTTTTCCGGTTCTTCATGTTTTTGAACACTGCTTCATGCTCCTCCTATTTTTCAACTGTTTCATGCTCCTCATAATTTTGACATCTTTTGAAGTGCTTCATATTTTTCACACCTTTTCAGGCTCTTCATGTTTTTCAACACTGCATCATGCTCTTCCTATTCTTCAGAACTTTTCATGCTCCTCAAATTTTTGACACCTTTTGAAGCTCTTCATATTTTTCACAACTTTTCAGACTCTTCATGTTTTTCAACACCGCTTCATGCTCCTCCTATTTTTCAGACCGTTTCATGCTCCTCCTATTTTTCAGACCGTTTTATGCTTTTCATATTTTTCACAACTTTTGAAGCTCTTCATATTTTTCACACCTTTTAAACTCTTCATGTTTTTGAACACCGCTTCACACTCCTCCTATTTTTCATACCGTTTCATGCTCCTCAAATTTTTGACAGCTTTTGAAGCTCTTCATATACTTTCCACCTTTTCAGGCTCTTCATTTTTGTGGACTCCGCTTCATGCTCCTCCTATTTTTCAACCCGTTTCATGCTCCTCCTATTTTTCACACCATTTCATTCTCCTCATAATTTGACACCTTTTGAAGCTCTTCATATTTTTCACACCGTTTCAGGCTCTTCATGTTTTTGAACATGGCTTCATGCTCCTCCTATTTTTCAGACCGTTTCATGCTCCTCACATTTTTGACACCTTTTGAAGCTCTTCATATTTCACACCTTTTCATGATCTTCATGTTTTTCAATAACACTTCATGCTCCTCCTAGATTTCAGACCGTTTCATACTCCTCCTATTTTTGACACCTTTTGAAGCTCTTCATATATTTCACCCCATTTCAAGCTCTTCATGTTTTTCAACACCGCTTCATGCTCCTCCTATTTTTCAGACAGTTACAGGCGCCTCATATTTTTGACACCTTTTAAAGCCCTTCATATTTTTCACACATTTTCAGGCTCTTCATGTTTTTCAACACCGCTTCATGCTCCTCCTATTTTTCAGACCGTTTCTTGCTGCTAATATTTTTGACACCTTTTGAAGCTCTTCATATTTTTCACACCTCTTCATGCTCTTCATGTTTTCAACATCGATTCATGCTCCTATTATTTTTCAGACCGTTTCATCCTCCTCCTATTTTCACACCGTTTCATGCTCCTCATATTTTTGACATCTTTTGAAGCTCTTCATATATTTCACACCTTTTCAGGCTGTTCATGTTTTTCAACAACACTTCATGCTTCTCCTATTTTTCAGACCGTTTCATGATCCTCGTATTTTTGACACTTTTTGAAGCTCTTCATATTTTTCACAACTTTTGAGGCTCTTCATATTTTTGACACCGCTTCATGCTCCTCCTATTTTTCTGACCGTTTCATGCTCCTCACATTTTTGACACCTTTTGAAGCTCTTCATATTTTTCACATCTTTACAGGCTCTTCATGTTTTTCAGTACCACTTCATGCTCCTCCTAGATTTCAGACCGTTTCAGACTCCTCCTATTTTTGACACCTTTTGAAGCTCTTCAAGTATTTCACACCTTTTCAGGCTCTTCATGTTTTTCAACATCGCTTCATGCTCCTCCTATGTTTCCGACCGTTTCATGCTGCTCCCATTTTTGATACCTTTTGAAGCTCTTCATATTTTTGGCACCTTTTCATGCTCTTCATGTTTTTCAACACCGCTTCATGCTCCTCCTATACTTCAGAACGTTTTATGCTCCTCATATTTTTAACACCATTTGAAGCTCTTCATGTTTTGGGCATCTTTTCATGCTCTTCATGTTTTTCAACACCGCTTCATGCTCCTCCTGTTTTTCAGATGGTCTCTTGCTCCTCAAATTTTTGACACCTTTTGAAGCTCTTCATATTTTTCATACCTTTTGAAGCTCTTCATATTTTTTCACACGTTTTCAGGCTCTTCATATTTTTCAACACCGCTTCATGCTCCTCCTATTTTTCAGACCGTTTCATGCTCCTCATATTTTTGACACCTTTTGATGCTCTTCATATTTTTCACACTTTTCAAGCTCTTTTTTTTTTCAACACCACTTCATGCTTCTCCTATTTTTCAGACCTTTTCATGCTCCTCATATTTTTGACATCTTTAGAAGCTCTTCATATTTTTCACACTTTTCAAGCTCTTCATGTTTTTCAACACCACTTCATTCTCCTCCTATTTTTAGACCGTTTCATTCTCCTCATACTTTTGACACCTTTTGAAGCTCTTCCTATATTTCACACCTTTTTAGGCTCTTCATGTTTTTAACACCACTTCATGCTCCTCCTATTTTTTAGACCATTTCCTGCTCTTCGATTTTTGATACCTTTTGAAGTTCTTCATATTTTTCACACCTTTTGAAGCTCTTAATATTTTTCACACATTTTCAGGCTCTTCACTTTTTTCAACAACGCTTCATGCTCCTCCTATTTTTCAGACCGATTCATGCTCGTAATATTTTTCACACCTTTTGAAGCTCTTAATATTTTTCACACGTTTTCAGGCTCTTCACGTTTTTCAACAACGCTTCATGCTCCTCCTATTTTTCAGACCGTTTCATCCTCCTCATATTTTTGACACCTTTTGAAGCTCTTAATATTTTTCACACGTTTTCAGGCTCTTCATGTTTTTGAACACACCTACATGCTACTCCTATTTTTCAGACCGATTCATGCTCCTCATATTTTTCACACCTTTTGAAGCTCCTAATATTTTGCAGACCTTTTCAGGCTCTTCATGTTTTTCAACATCGTTTCAAGATCCTCCTATTTTTCAGTCCGTTTCATGCTCATCTCATTTTTGACCCCTTTTGAAGCTTTTCATATTTTTCAACCTTTTCTGGCTCTTCATGTTTTTCAACACCGTTACATGATCATCCTATTTTTCGGACCGTTTCATGCTCATCTCATTTTTGACCCCTTTTGAAGCTTTTCATATTTTCACAACTTTTTAGGCTCTTCATGTTTTTCAACACCGCTTCTTGCTCCCCCTATTTTTCAGACCGTTTCATGCTCATCTCATTTTTGACACCTTTTGAAGCTCTTCATATTTCTCACAACTTTTTAGGCTCTTCATGTTTTTGACATCACTTCATGCTCCTCCTATTTTTCAGAGAGTTTCTTGCTCCTCATGTATTTCACAACTTTTGAAGCTCTTCATATTTCTCACAACATTTTAGGCTCTTCATGTTTTTCCACACCACTTCATGCTTCACCTATTTTTCGGCCTGTTTCATGCTCCTCATGTATTTCACACCTTTTGAAGCTCTTCATATTTTTCAGACCTTTTCAGGCTCTTCATGTTTTTAATCACCGTTTCATGCTCCTCCTATTTTTCAGGCCGTTTCATGCTCCTCATATATTTGACACATTTTGAAGCTCTTCATATTTTTCACACATTTTCAGGCTCTTCATGTTTTTGAACACTGCTTCATGATCCTCCTATTTTTCAGACCGTTTCATGTTCTTCATATGTTTGACACCTTTTGAAGCTCTTCATATTTTTCACTCCTTTTCAGGCTCTTCATGTTTTTCAACACCACTTCATGCTTCACCTATTTTTCGGCCTGTTTCATGCTCTTCATGTATTTCACACCTTTTGAAGCTCTTCATATTTTTCACAACTTTTCAAGCTCTTCATGTTTTTGAACACCATTTCATGCCGCTTCTATTTTTCAGACCGTTTCATGCTCCTCATATTTTTCACACCTTTTGAAGCTCTTCATATTTTTCACACCTTTTCAGGCTCTTCATGTTTTTGAACACCGCTTCATGATCCTCCTATTTTTCAGACCATTTCCTGCTCTTCATATTTTTGACACCTTTTGAAGCTCTTCATATATTTCACACTTTTTCAAGCTCTTCATATTTTTCAGACATTTTCAGGCTCTTCATGTTTTTGAACACAGCTTCTTGCTCCTCCTATTTTTCAGACCGTTTCATGCTCCTCATATTTTTGACACCGTTTGAAGCTCTTCATATTTTTCACACCTTTTCAGGCTCTTCATGTTTGAACACCGCTTCATGCTCCTTCTATTTTTCAGAGAGTTTCATGCTCCTCATGTATTTCACACCTTTTGAAGCTCTTCATATTTTCCACACCTTTTCAGGCTCTTCATATTTTTCCACATAACTTCATGCTTCTCCTATTTTTCAGCCCGTTTCAAACTCCTCATGTATTTCACACCTTTTGAAGCTCTTCATATTTTTCACACCTTTTCCGGCTCTTCATGTTTTTGATCACCGTTTCATGCTCCTCCTATTTTTCAGACCCTTTCATGCTCCTCATATTTTTGACACCTTTTGAAGCTCTTCATATTTTTCACACCTTTTCAGGCTCTTCATATTTTTGAACACCGCTTCATGCTCCTCCAATTTTTCAGGCCGTTTCATGCTCCTCATAATTGTGACACCTTTTGAAGCTCTTCATATTTTTCACACCTTTTCAGGCTCTTCATATTTTTGAACACCGCTTCATGCTCCTCCAATTTTTCAGGCCGTTTCATGCTCCTCATAATTTTGACACCTTTTGAAGCTCTTCATATGTTTCACAACTTTTCAGGCTCTTCATGTTTTTCCACACCCCTTCATGCTTCTCCTATTTTTCAGCCCGTTTCATGCTCCTCATGTATTTCACACTTTTTGAAGCTCTTCATATTTTTCACACCTTTTCAGGCTCTTCATGTTTTTTATCACCGTTTCATGCTCCTCCTATTTTTCAGACCGTTTCATGCTCATGTCATTTTCGACACCTTTTGAAGCTCTTCATATATTTCACACCCTTTGAAGCTCTTCATATTTTGCACACCTTTCCAGGCTCTTCATATTTTTCAACACCGCTTCATGCTCCACCTACTTTTCAGACCGTTTCATGCTCCTCATATTTTTGACACTTTTTGAAGCTTTTCATATTTTTCACACCTTTTCAGGCTCTTCATTTTTTTCAACACTACTTCTTGCTCCTCCAATTTTTCAGACCGTTTCATGCTCATCTAATTTTTGACACCTGTTGAAGCTCTTAATATTTTTCACACCTTCTGAAGCTCTTTATATTTTTCACACTTTTTCAGGCTCTTCATGTTTTTCAACACCACTTCATGCTCCTCCTGTTTTTCAGACCGTTTCATGCTCATGTTATTTTCGACACCTTTTGAAGCTCTTCATATATTTCACACCTTTTGAAGCTCTTCATATTTTTCAGACCTTTTCAGGCTCTTCATGTTTTTGAACACGGCTTCTTGCTCCTCCTATTTTTCAGACCGTTTCATGCTCCTCATATTTTTGACACCGTTTGAAGCTCTTCATATTTTTCACACCTTTTCAGGCTCTTCATGTTTGAACACCGCTTCATGCTCCTTCTATTTTTCAGAGAGTTTCATGCTCCTCATGTATTTCACACCATTTGAAGCTCTTCATATTTTCCACACCTTTTCACGCTCTTCATATTTTTCCACACAACTTCATACTTCTCCTATTTTTCAGCCCGTTTCAAACTACTCATGTATTTCACACCTTTTGAAGCTCTTCATATTTTTCACACCTTTTCAGGCTCTTCATATTTTTGAACACCGCTTCATGCTCCTCCAATTTTTCAGGCCGTTTCATGTTCCTCATAATTTTGACACCTTTTGAAGCTCTTCATATGTTTCACACCTTTTCAGGCTCTTCATTTTTTTCAACACCACTTCATGCTCCTCCTATTATTCAGACGGTTTCATGCTCATCTCATTTTTTACACCTTTTGAAGCTCTTCATATTTTTCACACCTTTTCAGGCTCTTCATGTTTTTCACACCTTTTCAGTCTCTTCATGTTTTTGAACACCATTTCAGGCTTCTCCTAATTTGCAGACCGTTTCATTCTCCTCATATATTTGACACCTTTTGAAGCTCTTTATATATTTCACACCTTTTCAGGCTCTTCATTTTTTTCAACACCACTTCATGCTCCTCCTATTTTTCAGACCGTTTCATGCTCATCTCATTTTGACACCTTTTGAAGCTCTTCAAATTTTTCACGTCTTTTGATGCTCTTCATATTTTTCACAACTTTTCAGGCTCTTTATGATTTTCAAAACCGCTTCATGCTCCTCCTATTTTTCAGACCGTTTCATGCTCATCTCATTTTGACACCTTTTGAAGCTCTTCAAATTTTTCACACCTTTTGAAGCTCTTCATATTTTTCATATTTTTGAAGCTCTTCATATTTTCACACGTTTTCAGGCTCTTCATGTTTTTCAACACCGCTTCATGCTATTTCTATTTTTCAGAGAGTTTCATGCTCCTCATGTATTTCACACCTTTTGAAGCTCTTCATATTTTTCAAACCTTTTCAGGCTCTTCATGTTTTGCCACACCCCTTCATGCTTCTCCTTTTTTTCAGCCCGTTTCATGCTCCTCATGTATTTCACACCTTTTGAAGCTCTTCATATTTTTCACACCTTTTCAGGCTCTTCATGGTTTTGATCATCGTTTCATGCTCCTCCTATTTTTCAGACCGTTTCATGCTCATCTCATTTTTGACACCTTTTGAAGCTCTTCATATATTTCACACCTTTTGAAGCTCTTCATATTTTGCACACCTTTCCAGGCTCTTCATATTATTCAACACCGCTTCATGCTCCACCTATTTTTCAGACCGTTTCATGCTCCTCATATTTTTGACACCTTTTGAAGCTTTTCATATTTTTCACACCTTTTCAGGCTCTTCATTTTTTTCAACACCGCTTCATGCTTCTCCTATTTTTCAGACAGATTCATGCTCCTCCTATTTTTCAGACTGTTTCATGCACCTCTTATTATTGACACCTTTTGAAGCTCTCATATTTTTCACACCTTTTCAGGCTCTTCATGTTTTTCAACACCGGTTCATGCTTTCCTATTTTTCAGAGAGTTTCATGCTCCTCATGTATTTCTCACCTTTTGAAGCTCTTCAAATTTTTCACACCTTTTCAGGCTCTTCATGTTTTTCAACACCACTTCATGCTCCTCCTATTTTTCAGACCGTTTCATGCTCCTCATATTTTTGACATCTTTAGAAACTCTACATATCTTTCACACCTTTTCAAACTCTTCATGTTTTTCAACACCGCTTCATGTTCCTCCTATTTTTCAGACCGTTTCATTCTCCTCATATTTTTGACACCTTTTGAAGCTCTTCATATTTTTCACAAGTTCTCAGGCTCTGCAT
Source organism: Dama dama (assembly GCF_033118175.1). Taxonomy (NCBI): domain Eukaryota; kingdom Metazoa; phylum Chordata; class Mammalia; order Artiodactyla; family Cervidae; genus Dama; species Dama dama. The sequence goes on from NW_026870956.1 coordinate 2,854,602, forward strand.
GTTTTTCAACACCGCTTCATGCGCCTCATATTTTTCAGACCGTTTCATGCTTCTCATATTTTTGACACCTTTTGAAGCTCTTCCTTTTTTTCACACCTTTTCACGCTCTTCATGTTTTTGAACACCGCTTAATGCTCCTCCTATTTTTCAGACCGTTTCATGCTTCTCATATTTTTACACCTTTTGAAGCTCTTCATATTTTCACACCTTTTCAGGCTCTTCATGTTTTTGAACACCGCTTCGTGCTCCTCCTATTTTTCAGACCGTTTCATGCTCCTAATATTTTTGACACCTTTTGAAGCTCTTCATATTTTTCACGCCTTTTCAGGCTCTTCATGTTTGAACACCGCTTCATGCTCCTTCTATTTTTCAGAGAGTTTCATGCTCCTCATGTATTTCACACCTTTTGAAGCTCTTCATATTTTTCACACCTTTTCAGGCTCTTCATGTTTTTCCACACCACTTCATGCTTCTCCTATTTTTCAGCCCGTTTCATGCTCCTCATGTATTTCACACCTTTTGAAGCTCTTCATATTTTTCACACCTTTTCAGGCTCTTCACGTTTTGATCACCATTTCATGCTCCTCCTATTTTTCAGACGGTTTCATGCTCATCTCATTTTTTACACCTTTTGAAGCTCTTCATATTTTTCACACCTTTTGAAGCTCTTCATATTTTTCACACGTTTTCAGGCTCTTCATGATTTCCAACACCGCTTCATGCTATTTCTATTTTTCAGAGAGTTTCATGCTCCTCATGTATTTCACACCTTTAGAAGCTCTTCATATTTTTCAAAACTTTTCAGGCTCTTCATGTTTTTCCACACCCCTTCATGCTTCTCCTATTTTTCAGCCCGTTTCATGCTCCTCATGTATTTCACACCTTTTGAAGCTCTTCATATTTTTCACACCTTTTCAGGCTCTTCATGTTTTTCACACCTTTTCAGGCTCTTCATGTTTTTGAACACCATTTCAGGCTTCTCCTAATTTGCAGACCGTTTCATTCTCCTCATATTTTTGACACCTTTTGAAGCTCTTTATATATTTCACACCTTTACAGGCTCTTCATTTTTTTCAACACCACTTCATGCTCCTCCTATTTTTCAGACCGTTTCATGCTCATCTCATTTTGACACCTTTTGAAGCTCTTCAAATTTTTCACGTCTTTTGAAGCTCTTCATATTTTTCACAACTTTTCATGCTCTTCATGTTTTTCAACACCGCTTCATGCTTCTCCTATTTTTCAGACACTTTCATGCTCCTCCTATTTTTCAGACTGTTTCATGCACCTCTTATTATTGACACCTTTTGAAGCTCTCATACTTTTCACACCTTTTCAGGCTCTTCATGTTTTTCAACACCGCTTCATGCTCCTCCTATTTTTGCGACCGTTTCTTGCTCCTCATATATTTGACACCTTTGAAGCTCTTCATATTTTATCACACTTTTTCAGGCTTTTCATGTTTTTCATCACCGCTTCACGCTCCTCCTATTTTTGAGACCGTTTCACGCTCCACATATTTTTGACAACTTTTGGAGCTCTTCATATTTTTCACACCTTTTCAGGCTCTTCATGTTTTTTAACCGCTGCATACTCCTCCTATTTTTCAGACCGTTTCATGCTCCTCATATATTTCACACCTTTTGAAGCTCTTCATATTTTTCACACCTTTTCAGGCTCTTCATTTTTTTCAAATCCACTTCATGCTCCTCCTATTTTTCAGACCGTTTCATGCTCATCTCATTTTTGACACCTTTTGAAGCTCTTCATATTTTTCACAAGTTCTCAGCCTCCTCATGTTTTTAAACACCGCTTCATGCTCCTCCTATTTTTCAGACCGTTTCATGCTCCTCATATTTTTCACACATTTTGAAGCTCTTCCTTTTTTTCACACCTTTTCACGCTCTTCATGTTTTTGAACACCGTTTCATGCTCCTCCTATTTTTCAGACCCTTTCATGCTCCTCATATTTTTGACACCTTTTGAAACTCTTCATATTTTTCACACCTTTTCAGGCTCTTCATATTTTTGAACACCGCTTCATGCTCCTCCAATTTTTCAGGCCGTTTCATGCTCCTCATAATTTTGACACCTTTTGAAGCTCTTCATATGTTTCACAACTTTTCAGGCTCTTCATTTTTTTCAACACCACTTCATGCTCCTCCTATTTTTCAGACGGTTTCATGCTCATCTCATTTTTGACACCTTTTGAAGCTCTTCATATTTTTCACACCTTTTGATGCTCTTCATATTTTTCACACGTTTTCAGGCTCTTCATGTTTTTCAACACCGCTTCATGCTATTTCTATTTTTCAGAGAGTTTCATGCTCCTCATGTATTTCACACCTTTTGAAGCTCTTCAAATTTTTCACGTCTTTTGAAGCTCTTCATATTTTTCACAACTTTTCAGGCTCTTTATGATTTTCAACACCGCTTCATGCTCCTCCTTTTTTTCAGACCGTTTCATGCTCATCTCATTTTGACACCTTTTGAAGCTCTTCAAATTTTTCACACCTTTTGAAGCTCTTCATATTTTTCATATTTTTGAAGCTCTTCATATTTTCACACGTTTTCAGGCTCTTCATGTTTTTCAACACCGCTTCATGCTATTTCTATTTTTCAGAGAGTTTCATGCTCCTCATGTATTTCACACCTTTTGAAGCTCTTCATATTTTTCATTTTTTTGAAGCTCTTCATATTTTCACACGTTTTCAGGCTCTTCATGTTTTTCAACAACGCTTCATGCTATTTCTATTTTTCAGAGAGTTTCATGCTCCTCATGTATTTCACACCTTTGAAGCTCTTCATATTTTTCAAACCTTTTCAGGCCTTTCATGTTTTTCCACACCCCTTCATGCTTCTCCTATTTTCAGCCCGTTCCATGCTCCTCATGTATTTCACACCTTTTGAAGCTCTTCATATTTTTCACATCTTTTCAGGCTCTTCATGTTTTTTATCACCGTTTCATGCTCCTCCTATTTTTCAGACCGTTTCATGCTCCTCATATTTTTGACACCTTTTGAAGCTTTTCATATTTTCACACCTTTTCAGGCTCTTAATATTTTTCAACACCGCTTCATGCTTCTCCTATTTTTCATACAGTTTCATGCTCCTCCTAATTTTCAGACTGTTTCATGCACCTCTTATTATTGATACCTTTTGAAGCTCTCATATTTTTCACACCCTTTCAGGCTCTTCATGTTTTTCAACACCGCTTCATGCTTCTCCTATTTTTCAGACAGTTTCATGCTCCTCCAATTTTTCAGACTGTTTCATGCACCTCTTATTATTGACACCTTTTGAAGCTTTCATATTTTTCACACCATTTCAGGCTCTTCATGTTTTTCAACACCGCTTCATGCTCCTCCTATTTTTGCGAGCGTTTCATGCTCCTCATATTTCTGACACCTTTGAAGCTCTTCATGTTTTATCACACGTTTTCAGGCTCTTCATGTTTTTCATCACCGCTTCCCGCTCCTCCTATTTTTGAGACCGTTTCACGCTCCACATATTTTTGAAAACTTTTGGAGCTCTTCATATTTTTCACACCTTTTCAGGCTCTTCATGTTTTTTAACCGCTGCATACTCCTCCTATTTTTCAGACCGTTTCATGCTCATCTCATTTTGACACCTTTTGAAGCTCTTCAAATTTTTCACACCTTTTGAAGCTCTTCATATTTTTCAAACCTCTTCAGGCTCTTCATGTTTTTCCACATCCCTTCATGCTTCTCCTATTTTTCAGCCCGTTTCATGCTCCTCATGTATTTCACACCTTTTGAAGCTCTTCATATTTTTCACACCTTTTCAGGCTCTTCATGTTTTTGATCACCGTTTCATGCTCCTCCTATTTTTCAGACCGTTTCATGCTCATCTCATTTTTGACACCTTTTGAAGCTCTTCATATATTTCACACCTTTTGAAGCTCTTCATATTTTGCACACCTTTCCAGGCTCTTCATATTTTTCAACACCGCTTTTGCTCCACCTATTTTTCAGACCGTTTCATGCTCCTCATATTTTTGACACCTTTTGAAGCTTTTCATATTTTTCACACCTTTTCAGGCTCTTCATTTTTTTCAACACCGCTTCATGCTTCTCCTATTTTTCAGACAGATTCATGCTTCTCCTATTTTTCAGACTGTTTCATGCACCTCTTATTATTGACACCTTTTGAAGCTCTCATATTATTGACACCTTTTCAGGCTCTTCATGTTTTTCAACACCGGTTCATGCTTCTCCTATTTTTCAGAGAGTTTCATGCTCCTCATGTATTTCTCACCTTTTGAAGATCTTCAAATTTTTCACACTTTTTCAGGCTCTTCATGTTTTTCAACACCACTTCATGCTCCTCCTATTTTTCAGACCATTTCATGTTCCTCATATTTTTGACATCTTTAGAAACTCTACATATCTTTCACACCTTTTCAGACTCTTCATGTTTTTCAACACCGCTTCATGATCCTCCTATTTTTCAGACCGTTTCATTCTCCTCATATTTTTGACACCTTTTGAAGCTCTTCATGTTTTTCACAAGTTCTCAGGCTCTGCATGTTTTTCAACACCGCTTCATGCTCCTCATATTTTTCAGACCGTTTCATGCTTCTCTTATTTTTGACACCTTTTGAAGCTCTTCATATTTTCACACTTTTTCAGGCTCTTCATGTTTTTGAACACCGCTTCGTGCTCCTACTATTTTTCAGACCGTTTCATGCTCCTAATATTTTTGACACCTTTTGAAGCTCTTCATATTTTTCACGCCTTTTCAGGCTCTTCATGTTTGAACACCGCTTCATGCTCCTTCTATTTTTCAGAGAGTTTCATGCTCCTCATGTATTTCACACCTTTTGAAGCTCTTCATATTTTTCACACATTTTCAGGCTCTTCATGTTTTTCCACACCACTTCATGCTTGTCCTATTTTTCAGCCCGTTTCATGCTCCTCATGTATTTCACACCTTTTGAAGCTCTTCATATTTTTCACACCTTTTCAGGCTCTTCACGTTTTGATCACCGTTTCATGCTCCTCTTATTTTTCAGACCGTTTCATGCTCATCTCATTTTTGACACCTTTTGAAGCTCTTCACATTTTTCACAACTTTTCAGGCTCTTCATATTTTTGAAAACAGTTTCTTGCTCCTCATATTTTTCAGACCGTTTCACCCTCTATATATTTGACACCTTTTTGAAGCTCTTCATATTTTTCACACGTTTTCAGTCTCTTCATGTTTTTCAACACCACTTCAAGCTCCTTCTATTTTTCAGACCGTTTCTTGCTCCTCATATTTTTGACACCTTTGAGGCTCTTCATATATTTCACACTGTTTCAGGCTCTTTATGTTTTCAACACCGCTTCATGCTCCTCCTAATTTTCAGACCGTTTCATTCTCCTCATATTTTTGACACCTTTTGAAGCTCTTCATATTTTTCACACTTTTTCAGGCTCTTCATGTTTTTCAAACCGCTTCATGCTCCTCCTATTTTTCAGACCGTTTCATGCTTCTCCTATTTTTCAGACCGTTTCATGCTCCTCATATTTTTGACGCCTTTTGAAGCTCTTCATATTTTTCACACCTTTTCAGGCTCTTCACGTTTTTCAGCACCACTTCATGCTCCTCCTGTTTTTCAGACCGTTTCATGCTTCTCATATTTTTGACCACTTTTGAAGCTCTTCATATTTTTCACACCTTTTCAGGCTCTTCATGTTTTTCAACACCGCTTCATGCTCCTACTATTTTTCAGACCCTTTCATGCTCCTCATATTTTTGACACCTTTTTAAGCTCTTCATATTTTTCACACCTTTTCACGCTCTTCATGTTTTTCAACATCGCTTGCTGCTCCTCCTCTTTTTCAGAGCGTTTCATGCTCCTCATAATTTTGACACCTTTGAAGCTCTTCATATTTTTCACACCTTTTCAGGCTCTTCATATTTTTCAACACCACTTCATGCTTCTCCTATGTTTCAGACCGTTTCATGCTCCTCATATTTTTGACACAGTTTGAAGCTCTTCACATTGTTCACACCTTTTGAGGCTCTTCATGTTTTTGAAAACAGTTTCTTGCCCCTCATATATTTCAGACCGTTTCACCCTCTATATATTTGACACCTTTTTGAAGCTCTTCATATTTTTCACACCTTTTCAGGCTCTTCATGTTTTTCAACAACGCTTCATGCTCCTCCTATTTTTCAGACCGTTTCATGCTCCTCATATGTTTCACACCTTTTGAAGCTCTTCATATTTTTTTAACACCTTTTCACGCTCCTCCTATATTTCAGACCGTTTCAAGCTCCTCATATTTTTGACACTTTTTGTAGCTCTTCATATTTTTCACACCTTTTCAGGCACTTCATGTTTTTCTACACCACTTCATGCTCCTCCTATTTTTCAGACCGTTTTATTCTACTCATATGTTTCACACCTTCTTCAAAATCTTCATGTTTTTCAACACCACTTCATGCTCCTCCTAATTATCAGACCGTTTCATTCTCCTCATATTTTTGACACCATTTGAAGCTGTTCATCTTTTTCACACCTTTTCAGGCTCTTCATGTTTTTTAACACCTTTTCATGCTCCTGCTATATTTCAGACCGTTTCATGCTCCTTATATTTTTGACACCTTTTGAAGCTCTTCATATTTTTCATACGTTTTCAGGCTCTTCATATTTTTCAACACCGCTTCATGCTCCTCCTATTTTTCAGACCGTATCATGCTCCTCATATGTTTCACACCTTTTTAAGGCTCTTCATGTTTTTCAACAACACTTCATGCTCCTCCTATGTTTCAGACCGTTTCATGCTCCTCATATTTTTGACACAGTTTGAAGCTCTTCACATTGTTCACACCTTTTGAGGCTCTTCATGTTTTTGAAAACAGTTTCTTGCTCCTCATATTTTTCAGACCGTTTCACCCTCTATATATTTGACACCTTTTTGAAGCTCTTCATATTTTTCACACCTTTTCAGGCTCTTCATGTTTTTCAACAACGCTTCATGCTCCTCCTATTTTTCAGACCGTTTCATGCTCCTCATATGTTTCACACCTTTTGAAACTCTTCATATTTTTTTAACACCTTTTCACGCTCCTCCTATATTTCAGACCGTTTCAAGCTCCTCATATTTTTGACACTTTTTGTAGCTCTTCATATTTTTCACACCTTTTCAGGGTCTTCATGTTTTTCTACACCACTTCATGCTCCTCCTATTTTTCAGACCGTTTTATTCTACTCATATGTTTCACAACTTTTTCAAGATCTTCATGTTTTTCAACACCACTTCATGCTCCTCCTAATTATCAGACCGTTTCATTCTCCTCATATTTTTGACACCATTTGAAGCTTTTCATATTTTTCACACCTTTTCAGGCTCTTCATGTTTTTTAACAACTTTTCATGCTCCTGCTATATTTCAGACCGTTTCATGCTCCTTATATTTTTGAAACCTTTTGAAGCTCTTCATATTTTTCACACGTTTTCATGCTCTTCATATTTTTTAACACCGCTTCATGCTCCTCCTATTTATCAGACCGTATCATGCTCCTCATATGTTTCACACCTTTTTCAGGCTCTTCCTGTTTTTCAACAACACTTCATGCTCCTGCTATGTTTCAGACCGTTTCATGCTCCTCATATTTTTGACATAGTTTGAAGCTCTTCACATTTTTCACACCTTTTGAGGCTCTTCATGTTTTTGAAAACAGTTTCTTGCTCCTCATATTTTTCAGACCGTTTCACCCTCTATATATTTGACACCTTTTTGAAGCTCTTCATATTTTTCACACCTTTTCAGGCTCTTCATGTTTTTCAACAGCACTTCATGCTTCTCCTATTTTTCAGACCATTTCATGCTCCTCATATTTTTGACACTTTTTGAAGCTCTTCATATTTTTCACACTTCTCCAGGCTCTTCATGTTTTTGAACACTGCTTCATGCTCCTCCTATATTTCAGACCTTTTCATGCTCCTCATGTTTTTGACACCTTTTGAAGCTCTTCATATTTTTCACACCTTTTCAGGCTCTTCATGTTTTTCAACAACGCTTCATGCTCCTCCTATTTTTCAGACCATTTCATGCTCCTCATATGTTTCACACATTTTCAAGCTCTTCATATTTTTTTTAACACCTTTTCATGCTCCTCCTATATTTCAGACCGTTTCAAGCTCCTCATATTTTTGACACTTTTTCAAGCTCTTCATATTTTTGACACCTTTTCAGGCTCTTCATGTTTTTCAACACCACTTCAAGCTCCTTCTATTTTTCAGACCGTTTCTTGCTCCTCATATTTTTGACACCTTTGAGGCTCTTCATGTTTTTGAAAACAGTTTCTTGCTCCTCATATTTTTCAGACCGTTACACCCTCTATATATTTGACACCTTTTTGAAGCTCTTCATATTTTTCACACCTTTTGAGGCACTTCATGTTTTTGAAAACAGTTTCTTGCTCCTCATATTTTTCAGACCGTTACACCCTCTATATATTTGACACCTTTTTGAAGCTCTTCATATTTTTCACACCTTTTGAGGCTCTTCATGTTTTTGAAAACAGTTTCTTGCTCCTCATATTTTTCAGACCGTTTCACCCTCTATGTATTTGACACCTTTTTGAAGCTCTTCATATTTTTCACACCTTTTCACGCTCTTCATGTTTTTCAACACCACTTCAAGCTCCTTCTATTTTTCAGACCGTTTCTTGCTCCTCATATTTTTGACACCTTTGAGGCTCTTCATATATTTCACACTTTTTCAGGCTCTTCATGTTTTTCAACACCACTTCAAGCTCCTTCTATTTTTCAGACCGTTTCTTGCTCCTCATATTTTTGACACCTTTGAGGCTCTTCATATATTTCACACTGTTTCAGGCTCTTTATGTTATTCAACACCGCTTCATGCTCCTCCTAATTTTCAGACCGTTTCATTCTCCTCATATTTTTGACACCTTTTGAAGCTCTTCATATTTTTCACACTTTTTCAGGCTCTTCATGTTTTTCAAACCGCTTCATGCTCCTCCTATTTTTCAGACCGTTTCATGCTCCTCCTATTTTTCAGACCGTTTCATGCTCCTCATATTTTTGACGCCTTTTGAAGCTCTTCCTATTTTTCACACTTTTTCAGGCTCTTCATATTTTTCAGCACCACTTCATGCTCCTCCTATTTTTCAGACCGTATCATGCTCCTCATATTTTTGACACCTTTTGAAGCTCTTCATATTTTTCACACCTTTTCAGGCCCTTCAGGTTTTTCAACACCGTTTCATGCTCCTCATATATTTCACATCTTTTATAGCTCTTCTTTTTTTTTCACACCTTTTCATTCTCTTCAGGTTTCTCAACATCACTTCATGCTTCTCCTATTTTTCACACCGTTTCATGCTCCCACTATTTTTGACACCTTTTCAAGCTCTTTATATATTTCCCACCTCTTCAGGCTCTTAATGTTTTCAACACCGCTTCTTGCTCATCCTATTTGTCGGACCGCTTCATGCTCCTCATATTTTTGACATCTTTTGAAGCTCTTCATATTTTTCACACCTTTTCAGGCTCTTCACGTTTTCAACACCGTTTCATGCTCCTCCTATTTTTCAGACCGTTTCATGCTCCTCATATTTTTAACACCTTTTGAAGCTCTTCATATTTTTCACACCTTTTCAGGCTCTTCATGTTTTTGCACACCGCTTCATGCTCCTCCTATTTTTCACACCGTTTCATGCTCCTCTCATTATTGACACATTTCGAAGCTATTCATATTTTTCACACCTTTGGAAGCTCTTCATATTTTTCACACATTTTCAGGCTTTTCATGTTTTCAACACCCCTTCATGCTCCTCCTTTTTTTCAGACCATTTCATGCTCCTCATATTTTTGACACTTTTGAAGCTCTTCATGTCTTTCAACACTGTTTCATGCTCCTCCTATTTTTCAGACCGTTTCATGCTCCTCATATTTTTAACACCTTTTGAAGCTCTTCATATTTTTCACACCTTTTCAGGCTCTTCATGTTTTTGCACTCCGCTTCATGCTCCTCCTATTTTTCACGCCGTTTCATGCTCCTCTCATTATTGACACATTTCGAAGCTATTCATATTTTTCACACCTTTGGAAGCTCTTCATATTTTTCACACATTTTCAGGCTTTTCATGTTTTCAACACCCCTTCATGCTCCTCCTATTTTTCAGACCGTTTCATGTTCCTCATATTTTTCACACCTTTTGAACCTCCTCATTTTTTCACATCTTTTGAAGCTCTTCATATATTTCACACCTTCTCAGGCACTTCATGATTTTCACGACCACTTCATGCTCCTCCTATTTTTCAGACCGTTTCATGCTCCTCATATATTAGACACCTTGTGAAGCTCTTCCTATTTTTCACACTTTTTCAGGCTCTTCATGTTTTTCAACACCGTTTCATGCTCCTCCTATTTTTCAGACCGCTTCAGGCTCCTCATGTATTTCACACCTTTTCAAGCTCTTCATATTTTTCACACCTTTTCAGGCTCTTCATGTTTTTGAACACCGTTTCATGCTCCTCCTATTTTTCAGACCGTTTCATGCTCTTCATATTTTTGACACCTTTTGAACCTCCTCATTTTTTCACAACTTTTGAAGCTCTTCATATATTTCACACCTTTTCAGGCACTTCATGATTTTCATGACCACTTCATGCTCCTCCTATTTTTCAGACCGTTTCATGCTCATCTCATTTTTGACACCTTTGGAAGCTCTTCATATTTTTCACACCTTTTGAAGCTCTTCATATTTTTTTTAACACCTTTTCACGCTCCTCCTATATTTCAGACCATTTCAACCTCCTCATATTTTTGACACTTTTTGTAGCTCTTCATATTTTTCACACCTTTTCAGGGTCTTCATGTTTTTCTACACCACTTCATGCTCCTCCTATTTTTCGGACCGTTTTATTCTACTCATATGTTTCACACCTTTTTCAAGCTCTTCATGTTTTTCAACACCACTTCATGCTCCTCCTAATTATCAGACCGTTTCATGCTCCTCATATTTTTGACACCATTTGAAGCTGTTCATCTTTTTCACACCTTTTCAGGCTCTTCATGTTTTTTAACACCTTTTCATGCTCCTCCTGTATTTCAGACCGTTTCAGGCTCCTTATGTTTTTGACACCTTTTGAAGCTCTTCATATTTTTCACACGTTTTCAGGCTCTTCATATTTTTCAACACCGCTTCATGCTCCTCCTATTTTTCAGACCGTATCATGCTCCTCATATGTTTCACACCTTTTTCAGGCTCTTCATGTTTTTCAACAACACTTCATGCTCCTCCTATGTTTCAGACCGTTTCATGCTCCTCATATTTTTGACACAGTTTGAAGCTCTTCACATTTTTCACACCTTTTGAGGCTCTTCATGTTTTTGAAAACAGTTTCTTGCTCCTCATTTTTTTCAGACCGTTTCACCCTCTATATATTTGACACCTTTTTGAAGCTCTTCATATTTTTCACACCTTTTGAGGCTCTTCATGTTTTTCAAAACAGTTTCTTGCTCCTCATATTTTTCAGACCGTTTCACCCTCTATATATTTGACCCCTCTTTGAAGCTCTTAATATTTTTCACACCTTTTCAGGCTCTTCTTGTTTTTCAACACCACTTCAAGCTCCTTCTATTTTTCAGACCGTTTCTTGCTCCTCATATTTTTGACACCTTTGAGGCTCTTCCTATATTTCACACTATTTCAGGCTCTTCATCTTTTTCAACACCACTTCAAGCTCCTTCTATTTTTCAGACCGTTTCATGTTTCTCATATATTTGACACAGTTTGAAGCTCTTCATATTTTTCACAACTGTTGAGGCTCTTCATGTTTTTGAAAACAGTTTCTTGCTCCTCTTGTTTTTCAGACCCTTTCTCCCTCCTCATATTTTTGATACCTTTTTGAAGCTCTTCATTTTTTTCACACCTTTCCAGGCTCTTCAAGTGTATGAACACCGTTTCATGCTCCTCCTATATTTCATACCATTTCATGCTCCTTATATTTTTGACACCTTTTCAAGCTCTGCATATATTTCACACCTTTTCAGGCTCTTCATATTTTTCAACACCGCTTCAAGCTCCTCCTATTTTTCAGACCGTTTCTTGCTCCTCATATTTTTGACACCTTTGAGGCTCTTCATATATTTCACACATTTTCAGGCTCTTCATGTTTTTCAACACCGCTTCATGCTCCTCCTAATTTTCAGACCGTTTCATTCTCCTCATATTTTTGACACCATTTGAAGCTGTTCATCTTTTTCACACCTTTTCAGGCTCTTCATGTTTTTTAACACCTTTTCATGCTCCTGCTATATTTCAGACCGTTTCATGCTCCTTATATTTTTGACACCTTTTGAAGCTCTTCATATTTTTCACACCTTTTCAGGCTCTTCATATTTTTCAACACCACTTCATGCTCCTATTTTTCAGACCGTACCATGCTCCTCATATGTTTCACACATTTTTCAGGCTCTTCATCTTTTTCAACAATACTTCATGCTCATCCTATGTTTCAGACCGTTTCATGCTCCTCATATTTTTGACACAGTTTGAAGCTCTTCACATTTTTCACAAATTTTCAGGCTCTTCATGTTTTTGAAAACAGTTTCTTGCTCCTCATATTTTTCAGACCGTTTCACCCTCTATATATTTGACACCTTTTTGAAGCTCTGCATATTTTTCACACGTTTTCAGTCTCTTCATGTTTTTCAACACCACTTCAAGCTCCTTCTATTTTTCAGACCGTTTCTTGCTCCTCATATTTTTGACACCTTTGAGGCTCTTCATATATTTCACACTGTTTCAGGCTCTTTATGTTTTCAACACCGCTTCATGCTCCTCCTAATTTTCAGACCGTTTCATTCTCCTCATATTTTTGACACCTTTTGAAGCTCTTCATATTTTTCACACTTTTTCAGGCTCTTCATGTTTTTCAAACCGCTTCATGCTTCTCCTATTTTTCAGACCGTTTCATGCTCCTCATATTTTTGACGCCTTTTGAAGCTCTTCATATTTTTCACACCTTTTCAGGCTCTTCATGTTTTTCAGCACCACTTCATGCTCCTCCTATTTTTCAGACCGTTTCATGCTTCTCATATTTTTGACCACTTTTGAAGCTCTTCATATTTTTCACACCTTTTCAGGCTCTTCATGTTTTTCAACACCGCTTCATGCTCCTACTATTTTTCAGACCCTTTCATGCTCCTCATATTTTTGACACCTTTTTAAGCTCTTCATATTTTTCACACCTTTTCACGCTCTTCATGTTTTTCAACATCGCTTGCTGCTCCTCCTATTTTTCAGAGCGTTTCATGCTCCTCATAATTTTGACACCTTTGAAGCTCTTCATATTTTTCACACCTTTTCAGGCTCTTCATATTTTTCAACACCACTTCATGCTTCTCCTATTTTTCAGACCGTTTAATGCTCCTCATATTTTTGACACTTTTTGAAGCTCTTCATATTTTTCACACTTCTCCAGGCTCTTCATTTTTTTGAACACCGCTTCATGCTCCTCCTATTTTTCAGACCTTTTCATGCTCCTCATGTTTTTGACACCTTTTGAAGCACTTCATATTTTTCACACCTTTTCAGGCTCTTCAAGTTTTTCAACAAAGCTTCATGCTCCTCCTATTTTTCAGACTGTTTCATGCTCCTCATATGTTTCACACCTTTTGAAGCTCTTCATAATTTTTTTAACACTTTTTCACGCTCCTCCTATATTTCAGACCGTTTCAAGCTCCTCATATTTTTGACACTTTTTGCAGCTCTTCATATTTTTCACACCTTTTCAGGGTCTTCATGTTTTTCTACACCACTTCATGCTCCTCCTATTTTTCAGACCGTTTTATTCTACTCATATGTTTCACACCTTTTTCAAGCTCTTCATGTTTTTCAACACCACTTCATGCTCCTCCTAATTATCAGACCGTTTCATTCTCCTCATATTTTTGACACCATTTGAAGCTGTTCATCTTTTTCACACCTTTTCAGGCTCTTCATGTTTTTTAACACCTTTTCATGCTCCTGCTATATTTCAGACCGTTTCATGCTCCTTATATTTTTGACACCTTTTGAAGCTCTTCATATTTTTCATACGTTTTCAGGCTCTTCATATTTTTCAACACCGCTTCATGCTCCTCCTATTTTTCAGACCGTATCATGCTCCTCATATGTTTCACAACTTTTTAAGGCTCTTCATGTTTTTCAACAACACTTCATGCTCCTCCTATGTTTCAGACCGTTTCATGCTCCTCATATTTTTGACACAGTTTGAAGCTCTTCACATTGTTCACACCTTTTGAGGCTCTTCATGTTTTTGAAAACAGTTTCTTGCTCCTCATATTTTTCAGACCGTTTCACCCTCTATATATTTGACACCTTTTTGAAGCTCTTCATATTTTTCACACCTTTTGAGGCTCTTCATGTTTTTGAAAACAGTTTCTTGCTCCTCATATTTTTCAGACCGTTTCACCCTCTATATATTTGACACCTTTTTGAAGCTCTTCATATTTTTCACACCTTTTCAGGCTCTTCATGTTTTTCAAAAACGCTTCATGCTCCTCCTATTTTTCAGACCGTTTCATGCTCCTCATATGTTTCACACCTTTTGAAGCTCTTCATATTTTTTTAACACCTTTTCACGCTCCTCCTATATTTCAGACCGTTTCAAGCTCCTCATATTTTTGACACTTTTTGTAGCTCTTCATATTTTTCACACCTTTTCAGGCTCTTCATGTTTTTCTACACCACTTCATTCTCCTCCTATTTTTCAGACCGTTTTATTCTACTCATATGTTTCACACCTTCTTCAAGATCTTCATGTTTTTCAACACCACTTCATGCTCCTCCTAATTATCAGACCGTTTCATTCTCCTCATATTTTTGACACCATTTGAAGCTGTTCATCTTTTTCACACCTTTTCAGGCTCTTCATGTTTTTTAACACCTTTTCATGCTCCTGCTATATTTCAGACCGTTTCATGCTCCTTATATTTTTGACACCTTTTGAAGCTCTTCATATTTTTCATACGTTTTCAGGCTCTTCATATTTTTCAACACCGCTTCATGCTCCTCCTATTTTTCAGACCGTATCATGCTCCTCATATGTTTCACAACTTTTTAAGGCTCTTCATGTTTTTCAACAACACTTCATGCTCCTGCTATGTTTCAGACCGTTTCATGCTCCTCATATTTTTGACACAGTTTGAAGCTCTTCACATTGTTCACACCTTTTGAGGCTCTTCATGTTTTTGAAAACAGTTTCTTGCTCCTCATATTTTTCAGACCGTTTCACCCTCTATATATTTGACACCTTTTTGAAGCTCTTCATATTTTTCACACCTTTTCAGGCTCTTCATGTTTTTCAACAACGCTTCATGCTCCTCCTATTTTTCAGACCGTTTCATGCTCCTCATATGTTTCACACCTTTTGAAACTCTTCATATTTTTTTAACACCTTTTCACGCTCCTCCTATATTTCAGACCGTTTCAAGCTCCTCATATTTTTGACACTTTTTGTAGCTCTTCATATTTTTCACACCTTTTCAGGGTCTTCATGTTTTTCTACACCACTTCATGCTCCTCCTATTTTTCAGACCGTTTTATTCTACTCATATGTTTCACAACTTTTTCAAGATCTTCATGTTTTTCAACACCACTTTATGCTCCTCCTAATTATCAGACCGTTTCATTCTCCTCATATTTTTGACACCATTTGAAGCTTTTCATATTTTTCACACCTTTTCAGGCTCTTCATGTTTTTTAACAACTTTTCATGCTCCTGCTATATTTCAGACCGTTTCATGCTCCTTATATTTTTGACACCTTTTGAAGCTCTTCATATTTTTCACACGTTTTCATGCTCTTCATATTTTTTAACACCGCTTCATGCTCCTCCTATTTATCAGACCGTATCATGCTCCTCATATGTTTCACACCTTTTTCAGGCTCTTCCTGTTTTTCAACAACACTTCATGCTCCTGCTATGTTTCAGACCGTTTCATGCTCCTCATATTTTTGACATAGTTTGAAGCTCTTCACATTTTTCACACCTTTTGAGGCTCTTCATGTTTTTGAAAACAGTTTCTTGCTCCTCATATTTTTCAGACCGTTTCACCCTCTATATATTTGACACCTTTTTGAAGCTCTTCATATTTTTCACACCTTTTCAGGCTCTTCATGTTTTTCAACAGCACTTCATGCTTCTCCATTTTTCAGACCATTTCATGCTCCTCATATTTTTGACACTTTTTGAAGCTCTTCATATTTTTCACACTTCTCCAGGCTCTTCATGTTTTTGAACACTGCTTCATGCTCCTCCTATATTTCAGACCTTTTCATGCTCCTCATGTTTTTGACACCTTTTGAAGCTCTTCATATTTTTCACACCTTTTCAGGCTCTTCATGTTTTTCAACAACGCTTCATGCTCCTCCTATTTTTCAGACCATTTCATGCTCCTCATATGTTTCACACATTTTCAAGCTCTTCATATTTTTTTTAACACCTTTTCATGCTCCTCCTATATTTCAGACCGTTTCAAGCTCCTCATATTTTTGACACTTTTTCAAGCTCTTCATATTTTTGACACCTTTTCAGGCTCTTCATGTTTTTCAACACCACTTCAAGCTCCTTCTATTTTTCAGACCGTTTCTTGCTCCTCATATTTTTGACACCTTTGAGGCTCTTCATGTTTTTGAAAACAGTTTCTTGCTCCTCATATTTTTCAGACCGTTACACCCTCTATATATTTGACACCTTTTTGAAGCTCTTCATATTTTTCACACCTTTTGAGGCACTTCATGTTTTTGAAAACAGTTTCTTGCTCCTCATATTTTTCAGACCGTTACACCCTCTATATATTTGACACCTTTTTGAAGCTCTTCATATTTTTCACACCTTTTGAGGCTCTTCATGTTTTTGAAAACAGTTTCTTGCTCCTCATATTTTTCAGACCGTTTCACCCTCTATGTATTTGACACCTTTTTGAAGCTCTTCATATTTTTCACACCTTTTCACGCTCTTCATGTTTTTCAACACCACTTCAAGCTCCTTCTATTTTTCAGACCGTTTCTTGCTCCTCATATTTTTGACACCTTTGAGGCTCTTCATATATTTCACACTTTTTCAGGCTCTTCATGTTTTTCAACACCACTTCAAGCTCCTTCTATTTTTCAGACCGTTTCTTGCTCCTCATATTTTTGACACCTTTGAGGCTCTTCATATATTTCACACTGTTTCAGGCTCTTTATGTTATTCAACACCGCTTCATGCTCCTCCTAATTTTCAGACCGTTTCATTCTCCTCATATTTTTGACACCTTTTGAAGCTCTTCATATTTTTCACACTTTTTCAGGCTCTTCATGTTTTTCAAACCGCTTCATGCTCCTCCTATTTTTCAGACCGTTTCATGCTCCTCCTATTTTTCAGACCGTTTCATGCTCCTCATATTTTTGACGCCTTTTGAAGCTCTTCCTATTTTTCACACTTTTTCAGGCTCTTCATATTTTTCAGCACCACTTCATGCTCCTCCTATTTTTCAGACCGTATCATGCTCCTCATATTTTTGACACCTTTTGAAGCTCTTCATATTTTTCACACCTTTTCAGGCCCTTCAGGTTTTTCAACACCGTTTCATGCTCCTCATATATTTCACATCTTTTATAGCTCTTCTTTTTTTTTCACACCTTTTCATTCTCTTCAGGTTTCTCAACATCACTTCATGCTTCTCCTATTTTTCACACCGTTTCATGCTCCCACTATTTTTGACACCTTTTCAAGCTCTTTATATATTTCCCACCTCTTCAGGCTCTTAATGTTTTCAACACCGCTTCTTGCTCATCCTATTTGTCGGACCGCTTCATGCTCCTCATATTTTTGACATCTTTTGAAGCTCTTCATATTTTTCACACCTTTTCAGGCTCTTCACGTTTTCAACACCGTTTCATGCTCCTCCTATTTTTCAGACCGTTTCATGCTCCTCATATTTTTAACATCTTTTGAAGCTCTTCATATTTTTCACACCTTTTCAGGCTCTTCATGTTTTTGCACACCGCTTCATGCTCCTCCTATTTTTCACACCGTTTCATGCTCCTCTCATTATTGACACATTTCGAAGCTATTCATATTTTTCACACCTTTGGAAGCTCTTCATATTTTTCACACATTTTCAGGCTTTTCATGTTTTCAACACCCCTTCATGCTCCTCCTTTTTTTCAGACCATTTCATGCTCCTCATATTTTTGACACTTTTGAAGCTCTTCATGTCTTTCAACACTGTTTCATGCTCCTCCTATTTTTCAGACCGTTTCATGCTCCTCATATTTTTAACACCTTTTGAAGCTCTTCATATTTTTCACACCTTTTCAGGCTCTTCATGTTTTTGCACACCGCTTCATGCTCCTCCTATTTTTCACACCGTTTCATGCTCCTCTCATTATTGACACATTTCGAAGCTATTCATATTTTTCACACCTTTGGAAGCTCTTCATATTTTTCACACATTTTCAGGCTTTTCATGTTTTCAACACCCCTTCATGCTCCTCCTATTTTTCAGACCGTTTCATGTTCCTCATATTTTTCACACCTTTTGAACCTCCTCATTTTTTCACATCTTTTGAAGCTCTTCATATATTTCACACCTTCTCAGGCACTTCATGATTTTCACGACCACTTCATGCTCCTCCTATTTTTCAGACCGTTTCATGCTCCTCATATATTAGACACCTTGTGAAGCTCTTCCTATTTTTCACACTTTTTCAGGCTCTTCATGTTTTTCAACACCGTTTCATGCTCCTCCTATTTTTCAGACCGCTTCAGGCTCCTCATGTATTTCACACCTTTTCAAGCTCTTCATATTTTTCACACCTTTTCAGGCTCTTCATGTTTTTGAACACCGTTTCATGCTCCTCCTATTTTTCAGACCGTTTCATGCTCTTCATATTTTTGACACCTTTTGAACCTCCTCATTTTTTCACAACTTTTGAAGCTCTTCATATATTTCACACCTTTTCAGGCACTTCATGATTTTCATGACCACTTCATGCTCCTCCTATTTTTCAGACCGTTTCATGCTCATCTCATTTTTGACACCTTTGGAAGCTCTTCATATTTTTCACACCTTTTGAAGCTCTTCATATTTTTCACACGTTTTCAGGCTCTTCATGTTTTTCAACACCGCTTCATGCTCCTCCTATTTTTCAGATCGTTTCATGCTCCTCATATTTTTGACACTTTTTGAGCTCTTCATATTTTTCAAACCTTTTCAGGCTCTTCATGTTTTCGAACTCTGCTTCATGCTCCTCCAATTTTTCAAACCGTTTTATGATCCTCATGTATTTCACAACTTTGAACTTCTTCATATTTTTCACACCTTTTCATGCTCTTCAAGTTTTTCAACATCACTTCATGCTCCTACATTTTTGCAGACCGCTTCATGCTCCTCATATTTTTGACATCTTTTGAAGCTCTTCATATTTTTCACACCTTTTCATGCTCTTCATGTTTTTCAACCATGCTTCATGTTCCTCCTATTTTTCAGACCGTTTCATGCTCCTCATATTTTTGACACCTTTTGAAGCTCTTCATATTTTTCACAGCTTTTCAGGCTCTTCATGTTTTTCAACACCGCTTCATGCTCCTCCGATTTTTCAGACCGTTTCATGCTCCTCATATTTTTCACACCTTTTGAAGCCTTTCATATTTTTCACACCTTTTAAGGTTCTTCATGTTTTCCAACACGGCTTCATGCTCCGCCTATTTTTCAGACCGTTTCATGTTCATCTCATTTTTGCCACCTTTTGAAGCTCTTCATATTTTTCACACCTTTTGAAGCTCTTCATATTTTTCACACGTTTTCAGGCTCTTCATGTTTTTCAACACCGCCTCATTCTCCTCCTATTTTTCAGACCGTTTTATGCTCCTCATATTTTTGACACATTTTGAAGCTCTTCATATTTTTCACACCTTTTCAGGCTCTTCATGTTTTTCAACACCGCTTCATGCTGCTCATATTTTTCAGACCGTTTCATGCTCCTCATATTTTTGACACCTTTTGAAGCTCTTCATATTTTTCAAACCTTTTCAGGCTCTTCATGTTTTTCAACACCGCTTCATGCTCCTCCTATTTTTCAGAACGTTTCATGCTCCTCATATTTTTGACACCTTTTAAGGCTCTTCATACATTTCACACCTTTTCAGGCTCTTCATGCTTTTCAACACCGCTTCATGCTCCTCCAATTTTTCAGAAAGTTTCATGCTCCTCATATTTTTAACATCTTTTGAAGCTCTTCATATTTTTCACACCTTTTCAGGCTCTTCATGTTTATGAACACCGCTTCATGATCCCCCTGTTTTTCAGACCGTTTCATGGTCTTCATATTTTTGACACATTTTGAAGCTCTTCATATTTTTCACAGCTTTTCAGGCTCTTCATGTTTTTCAACACCGTTTCATGCTGCTTCTATTATTCAGACAGTTTCATGCTCCTCATATTCTTGACACCTTTTGAAGCTCTTCATATTTTTCACATCATTGAAGCTCTTCATATTTTTCATGCCTTTTCAGGCTCTTCATGATTTTCAACACCGCTTCATGCTCCTCATATTTTTCGGACCGTTTCATGCTCATCTCATTTTTGACACCTTTGGAAGCTCTTCATATTTTTCACACCTTTTGAAGCTCTTAATATTTTTCATATGTTTGAAGCTCTTCATATTTTCACACGTTTTCAGATTCTTCATGGTTTTCAACACCGCTTCATGCCCCTGCTATTTTTCAGACCGTTTCATGCTCCTCATATTTTTGACAGGTTTTGAGGCTCTTCATATTTTTCACACCTTTTCAGGCACTTCATGTTTTTGAACACCGTTTCATAATCCGCCTATTTTTAAGACCGTTTCATGCTCCTCATATTTTTGACACCTTTAGAACCTCTTCATATTTTACACAGCTTTTCAGGCTCTTCATGTTTTTCAACACCGCTTCATGCTCCTCCTCTTTTTCAGAACGTTTCATGCTCCTCATATATTTGACACCTTTTGAAGCTCTTGATATTTCTCACACCTTTTCAGGTTCTTCATGTTTTTCAACACCGCTTCATGCTCCTCCTATTTTTCAGACCGTTTCATGCTCATCTCATTTTTGACACCTTTTGAAGCTCTTCATATTTTTCACATCTTTTGAAGTTTTTTATATTTTTCACACATTTTCAGGCTCTTCATGTTTTTCAACACCGCTTCATGCTAATCCTATTTTTCAAACCATATCATGCTCCTCATATTTTTCACACCTTTTGAAGCTCTTCATATATTTCACACCTTTTCAGGCTCTTCATGTTTTTGAACACCACTTCATGCTCCTTCTCTTTTTCAGAGAGTTTTATGCTCCTCATGTATTTCACACCTTTTGAAGCTCTTCATATTTTTCACACCTTTTCAGGCTCTTCATGTTTTTCAACACCGCTTCATGCTGCTCATATTTTTGACACCTTTTGAAGCTCTTCATATTTTTCACACCTTTTCAGGCTCTTCATGTTTTTCAACACCGCTTCATACTCCTCCAATTTTTCAGACCGTTTCATGCTCCTCATATTTTTGACACCTTTTGAAGCTCTTCATATTTTTGACAAATTTTGAAGGTCTTCATATTTTTCACACGTTTTCAGGCTCTTCATGATTTTCTACACCGCTTCATGCTCCTCCTTTTTTTCAGACCTTTTCATGCTCATCTCTTTTTTGACACCTTTTGAAGCTCTTCAGATTTTTCACACCTTTTGAAGCTCTTCATATTTTTCACATTATGAATCTCTTCATATTTTCGACACGTTTTCAGACAATTCATGTTTTTCAACATCGCTTCATGCTCCTCCTATTTTTCAGACCGTTTCATTCTCCTCATATTTTTGACACCTTTTGAAGCTCTTCATATATTTCACACTTTTTCAGACTTTTCCTTTTTTTCAACACGACTTCATGCTCCTCCTATTTTTCAGACCGTTTCCTGCTCATCTCATTTTGACACCTTTTGAAGCTCTTCATGTTTTTCACATCTTTTGAAGCTCTTCATATTTTTCACAACTTTTCAGGCTCTTTATGATTTTCAACAGCGCTTCATGCTCCTCCTATTTTTCAGACCATTTCATGCTCCTCATAATTTTGACACCATTTGAAGCTTTCATATTTTTAACACCTTTTCAGGCTCTTCATCTTTTTCAACACCACTTCATGCTCCTCCTTTTTTGCAGACCGTTTCATGCTACTCATATTTTTAACACCTTTTGAAGCTCTTCATATTTCTCACACCTTTTCAGGCTCTTCATGTTTTTCAACAACGCTTCATGCTCTTCCGATTTTTCAGACCGTTTCATGCTCCTCATATTTTTGACACCTTTTGAAGCTCTTCATATTTTTCACACCTTTTCAGGCTCTTCATGTTTTTGAACACCGCTTCATGTTCCTCCTATTTTTCAGACCGTTTCATGCTCCTCATATTTTTGACGCCTTTTGAAGCTCTTCATATTTTTCACAACTTTTCTGGCTCTTCATGTTTTTCAACAGCGCTTCATGGACGTCCTATTTTTCAGACCGTTTCATGCTCATCTCATTTTTGACACCTTTTGAAGTTTTTCATATTTTTCACAACTTTTCAGGCTCTTCATGTTTTTGAACACCGCTTCATGCTAATCCTATTTTTCAAACCATATCATGCTCCTCATATTTTTCACACCTATTGAAGCTCTTCATATATTTCACACCTTTTCAGGCTCTTCATGTTTTTGAACACCACTTCATGCTCCTTCTCTTTTTCAGAGAGTTTTATGCTCCTCATGTATTTCACACCTTTTGAAACTCTTCATATTTTTCACACCTTTTCAGGCTCTTCATGTTTTTCAACACCGCTTCATGCTGCTCATATTTTTCAGACCGTTTCATGCTCCTCATATTTTTGAGACCTTTTGAAGCTCTTCATATTTTTCACACCTTTTAAGGCTCTTCATGTTTTTCAACACCGCTTCATGCTCCTCCAATTTTTCAGACCGTTTCATGCTCCTCATATTTTTGACACCTTTTGAAGCTCTTCATATTTTTCACACATTTTCAGGCTCTTCATGTTTTTCAACACCGCTTCATGCTGCTCATATTTTTCAGACCGTTTCATGCTCCTCATATTTTTGACACCTTTTGAAGCTCTTCATATTTTTCACACCTTTTAAGGCTCTTCATGTTTTTCAACACCGCTTCCTGCTCCTCCGATTTTTCAGACCGTTTCATGCTCCTAATATTTTTCACACCTTTTGAAGCCTTTCATATTTTTCACAACTTTTTAAGCTCTTCATGTTTTTGAACATCGCTTCATGCTCCTCCTATTTTTCAGACCGTTTCATGCTCATCTCATTTTTGACACCTTTTGAAGCTTTTCATATTTTTCACAACTTTTCAGGCTCTTCATGTTTTTGAACACAGCTTCATGCTCCTCCTATTTTTCAGACCGTATCATGCTCCTCATATTTTTCAAACCTTTTGAAGCTCTTCATATTTTTCACACGTTTTCAGTCTATTCATGTTTTTGAACACCATTTCAGGCTCCTCCTATTTTTCAGAGAGTTTCATGCTCCTTATGTATTTCACACATTTTGAAGCTCTTCATATTTTTCACACCTTTTCAGGCCCTTCATGCTTTTCCACACCACTTCATGCTCCTCCTATTTTTCAGACCGTATCGTGTTCCTCATATTTTTGACACCTTTTGAAGCTCTTCATATTTTTAACAGCTTTTCAGGTTCTTCATGTTTTTCAACACCGCTTCATGATCCTCCTATTTTTCGGACCGTTTCATGCAGATCTCATTTTTGACACCTTTTGAAGCTCTTCTTATTTTTCAAAATTTTGAAGCTCTTCATATTTTTCACACATTTTCAGGCTCTTTATGTTTTTGAACACCGCTTCATGGTCCTCCTAATTTTCAGAACTTTTCATGCTCCTCATATAATTCACACCTTTTGAAGCTCTTCATATTTTTCACACCTTTTCAGGCTCTTCATGTTTTTCAACACCGCTTCATGATCCTACTATTTTTCGGACCGTTTCATGCTCCTCATATTTTTGACACCTTTTGAAGCTCTTCATATTTTTCACACCTTTTCAGGCTCTTCATGTTTTTCAACAACACTTCATGCTCCTCGTATATTTCAGACGGTTTCATTCTCCTCATATTTTTGACACCTTTTGAAGCTCTGCATATATTTCACACCTTTTCAGGCTCTTCACGATTTTCAACACCACTTCATGCTCCTCCTATTTTTCAGACCGTTTCATGCTCATCTCATTTTTGACATCTTTTGAAGCTCTTCATATTTTCCACACCTTTTGAAGCTCTTCATAATTTTCATATTTTTGAAGCTCTTCATATTTTTCACACTTTTTCAGCCTCTTCATGTTTTTCAACACCTCTTCAAGCTCCTCCTATTTTTCAGACCCTTTCATGCTAATCTAATTTTTGACACTTTTTGAAGCTCTTCATACTTTTCGCACATTTTAAGTCTCTGCATGTTTTTGAACACCTTTTCATGCTCCTCATGTATTTCACTCCTTTTGAAGCTCTTCATATTTTGCACACATTTTCAGGCTCCTCATGTTTTTGAACACCGCTTCATCCTCCTCCTATTTTTTAGAGGGTTTCATGCTCGTCATATTTTTGACACATTTTGAAGCTCTTCATATATTTCACACCTTTTCAGGCTCTTCATGTTTTTGAACACCGCTTCATCATCCTCCTATTTTTAAGAGGGTTTCATGCTCGTCATATTTTTGACACATTTTGAAGCTCTTCATATTTTTCACACCTTTTCAGGCTCTTCATGTTTTTGAACACCACTTCATGCTCCTCCTATTTTTCAGACCGTTTCATGCTCCTCATATTTTTGTCACCTTTTGAAGCTTTCATATTTTTCACACCTTTTCAGGCTCTTCATGTTTTTCAACACCACTTCATGCTCCTCCTTTTTTGCAGACAGTTTCATGCTACTCATATATTTGACACCTTTTGAAGCTCTTCATATTTCTCACACCTTTTCAGGCTCTTCATGTTTTTGAACACCACTTCATGCTCCTCCTATTTTTCAGACCGTTTCATGCTCCTCATATTTTTGTCACCTTTTGAAGCTTTCATATTTTTCACACCTTTTCAGGCTCTTCATGTTTTTCAACACCACTTCATGCTCCTCCTTTTTTGCAGACAGTTTCATGCTACTCATATATTTGACACCTTTTGAAGCTCTTCATATTTTTCACACCTTTGCAGGCTCTTCATGTTTTTGAACACCGCTTCATGCTCCTCCTATTTTTCAGACCGTTTAATCCTCCTCATGTATTTCACACCTTTTGAAGCTCTTCATATTTGTCACACCTTTTCAGGCTCTTCATGTTTTTGAACACTATTTCATGCACCTCCTATTTTGCAGACCGTTTCATTCTCCTCATATTTTTGACACCTTTTGAAGCTCTTCATATGTTTCACACCTTTTCAGGCTTTTCATTTTTTTCAACACTACTTCATGCTGCTCCTATTTTTCAGAGCATTTCATGCTCATCTCATTTTGACACCTTTTGAAGCTTTTTATATTGTTCACACCTGTTCAGGCTCTTCATGATTTTCAACACCGCTTCATGCTCCTCCTATTTTTCAGAACGTTTCATTCTCATCTCATTTTTGACACCTTTTTAATCTCTTCATATTTTTCACAACTTTTGAAGATCTTCATATTTTTAATATTTTTGAAGCTCTTCATATTTTCACACGTTTTCACACTCTTCATGTTTTTCAACACCGCTTCATGCTCCTCCTATTTTTCAAACTGTATCATGCTCCTCATATTTTTGAAATCTTTTGAAGCCCTTCATATTTTTCACACCTTTTCAGGCTCTTCATGTTTTTGAACACTTCTTCATTCTCTTCCTCTTTTTCAGACCGTTTCATGCTCCTCATATTTTTGACACTTTTTGAAGCTCTTCATATTTTTCACTCATTTTCAGGCTCTTCATGTTTTTCAACACCACTTCATGCTCCTCCAATTTTTGAGACCGTTTGATGCTCCTCATATTTTTGACACCTTTAGAAACTCTTCATATTTTTCACACCTTTTCAGGCTCTTCATGTTTTTTATCACTGCTTCATGCTCATCCTATTTTTCAGAACGTTTCATGCTCCTCATATTTTTGACACCTTTTGAAGCTCTTCATATTTTTCACACCTTTTCAGGCTTTTCATGTTTTTGAACACCGCTTCATGTTCCTCCTATTTTTCAGACCGTTTCATGCTCCTCATATTTTTGACACCTTTTGAAGCTCTTCATATATTTCACACCTTTTCAGGCTCTTCATGTTTTTGAACACCGCTTCATGCTCCTCCTATTTTTCAGATTGTTTCATGCTCCTCATATTTTTGACACCTTTTGAAGCTCTTCATATTTTTCACACCTTTTCAGGCTCTTCATGTTTTTCAACACCGCTTCATGCTCGTCGTATTTTGCCGACCGTTTCATGCTCCTCATATTTTTGACACCTTTTGAAGCTCTTCAGATATTTCACACCTTTCCAGGCTCTTCATTTTTTCAACACCACTTCATGCTCCTCCTATTTTTCAGATCATTTCATGCTCATCTCATTTTAACACCTTTTGAAGCTCTTCATATTTTTGACAAATTTTGAAGGTCTTCATATTTTTCACACGTTTTCAGGCTCTTCATGATTTTCAACACCGCTTCATGCTCCTCCTATTTTTCAGACCTTTTCATGCTCATCTTTTTTTTGACACCTTTTGAAGCTCTTCATATGTTTCACACCTTTTGAAGCTCTTCATATTTTTCACATTTATGAATCTATTCATATTTTCCACATGTTTTCAGACAATTCATGTTTTTCAACATCGCTTCATGCTCCTCCTATTTTTCAGACCGTTTCATTCTCCTCATATTTTTGAAACCTTTTGAAGCTCTTCATATATTTCACACTTTTTCAGACTTTTCCTTTTTTTCAACACGACTTCATGCTCCTCCTATTTTTCAGACCGTTTCATGGTCATCTCATTTTGACACCTTTTGAAGCTCTTCATGTTTTTCACATCTTTTGAAGCTCTTCATATTTTTCACACCTTTCCAGGCTCTTCATTTTTTCAACACCACTTCATGCTCCTCCTATTTTTCAGATCGTTTCATGCTCATCTCATTTTAACACCTTTTGAAGCTCTTCATATTTTTGACAAATTTTGAAGGTCTTCATATTTTTCACACGTTTTCAGGCTCTTTATGATTTTCATCAGCGCTTCATGCTCCTCCTATTTTTCAGACCGTTTCATGCTCCTCATAATTTTGACACCTTTTGAAGCTTTCATATTTTTAACACCTTTTCAGGCTCTTCATCTTTTTCAACACAACTTCATGCTCCTCCTTTTTTGCAGACCGTTTCATGCTACTCATATTTTTAACAACTTTTGAAGCTCTTCATATTTCTCACAGCTTTTTAGGCTCTTCATGTTTTTCAACAACGCTTCATGCTCCTCCGATTTTGCAGACCGTTTCATCCTCCTCATATTTTTGACACCTTTTGAAGCTCTTCATATTTTTCACACCTTTTCAGGCTCTTCATGTTTTTCAACACCGCTTCATGCTCCTCCTATTTTTCAGACCGTTTCATGCTCCTCATATTTTTGACACCTTTTCAAGCTCTTCATATATTTCACAACTTTTCAGGCTCTTCATGTTTTTCAACACAGCTTCATGCACGTCCTATTTTTCAGACCGTTTCATGCTCATCTCATTTTTGACACCTTTTGAAGCTTTGCATATTTTTCACAACTTTTCAGGCTCTTCATGTTTTTGAACACCGCTTCATGCTAATCCTATTTTTCAAACCATATCATGCTCCTCATATTTTTCACACCTTTTGAAGCTCTTCATATATTTCACAGCTTTTCAGGCTCTTCATATTTTTGTACACCACTTCATGCTCCTTCTCTTTTTCAGAGGGTTTTATGCTCCTCATGTATTTCACACCTTTTGAAGCTCTTCATATTTTTCACACCTTTTCAGGCTCTTCATGTTTTTCAACACCGCTTCATGCTGCTCATATTTTTCAGACCGTTTCATGCTCCTCATATTTTTGACACCTTTTGAAGCTCTTCATATTTTTCACACCTTTTCAGGCTCTTCATGTTTTTCAACACCGCTTCATGCTCCTCCAATTTTTCAGACCGTTTCATGCTCCTCATATTTTTGACACCTTTTGAAGCTCTTCATATTTTTCACACATTTTCAGGCTCTTCATGTTTTTCAACACCGCTTCATGCTCCTCCGATTTTTCAGACCGTTTCATGCTCCTCATATTTTTCACACCTTTTGAAGCCTTTCATATTTTCACAATTTTTCAGGCTCTTCATGTTTTTGAACATCGCTTCATGCTGCTCCTATTTTTCAGAGCGTTTCATGCTCATCTCATTTTTGACACCCTTTTAATCTCTTCATATTTTTCACAACTTTTGAAGCTCTTCATATTTTTAATATTTTTGAAGCTCTTCATATTTTCACACGTTTTCACACTCTACATGTTTTTCAACATCGCTTCATGCTCCTCCTATTTTTCAAACCGAATCATGCTCCTCATATTTTTGAAAACTTTTGAAGCTCTTCATATTTTTCACACCTTTTCAGGCTCTTCATGTTTTTGAACACTTCTTCATGCTCTTCCTCTTTTTCAGACCGTTTCATGCTCCTCATATTTTTGACACTTTTTGAAGCTCTTCATATTTTTCACTCATTTTCAGGCTCTTCATGTTTTTCAACACCACTTCATGCTCCTCCTATTTTTGAGACCTTTTGATGCTCCTCATATTTTTGACACCTTTAGAAACTCTTCATATTATTCACACCTTTTCAGGCTCTTCATGTTTTTTATCACTGCTTCATGCTCGTCCTATTTTTCAGAACGTTTCATGCTCCTCATATTTTTGACACCTTTTGAAGCTCTTCATATTTTTCACACCTTTTCAGGCTTTTCATGTTTTTGAACACCGCTTCATGTTCCTCCTATTTTTCAGAACGCTTCATGCTCCTCATATTTTTGACACCTTTTGAAGCTCTTCATATATTTCACACCTTTTCAGGCTCTTCATATTTTTGAACACCGCTTCATGCTCCTCCTATTTTTCAGATTGTTTCATGCTCCTCATATTTTTGACACCTTTTGAAGCTCTTCATATTTTTCACACCTTTTCAGGCTCTTCATGTTTTTCAACACCGCTTCATGCTCGTCGTATTTTGCCTACCGTTTCATGCTCCTCGTATTTTTGACACCTTTTGAAGCTCTTCAGATATTTCACACCTTTCCAGGCTCTTCATTTTTTCAACACCACTTCATGCTCCTCCTATTTTTCAGATCGTTTCATGCTCATCTCATTTTAACACCTTTTGAAGCTCTTCATATTTTTGACAAATTTTGAAGGTCTTCATATTTTTCACACGTTTTCAGGCTCTTCATGATTTTCTACACCGCTTCATGCTCCTCCTTTTTTTCAGACCTTTTCATGCTCATCTCTTTTTTGACACCTTTTGAAGCTCTTCAGATTTTTCACACCTTTTGAAGCTCTTCATATTTTTCACATTATGAATCTCTTCATATTTTCGACACGTTTTCAGACAATTCATGTTTTTCAACATCGCTTCATGCTCCTCCTATTTTTCAGACCGTTTCATTCTCCTCATATTTTTGACACCTTTTGAAGCTCTTCATATATTTCACACTTTTTCAGACTTTTCCTTTTTTTCAACACGACTTCATGCTCCTCCTATTTTTCAGACCGTTTCCTGCTCATCTCATTTTGACACCTTTTGAAGCTCTTCATGTTTTTCACATCTTTTGAAGCTCTTCATATTTTTCACAACTTTTCAGGCTCTTTATGATTTTCAACAGCGCTTCATGCTCCTCCTATTTTTCAGACCATTTCATGCTCCTCATAATTTTGACACCATTTGAAGCTTTCATATTTTTAACACCTTTTCAGGCTCTTCATCTTTTTCAACACCACTTCATGCTCCTCCTTTTTTGCAGACCGTTTCATGCTACTCATATTTTTAACACCTTTTGAAGCTCTTCATATTTCTCACACCTTTTCAGGCTCTTCATGTTTTTCAACAACGCTTCATGCTCTTCCGATTTTTCAGACCGTTTCATGCTCCTCATATTTTTGACACCTTTTGAAGCTCTTCATATTTTTCACACCTTTTCAGGCTCTTCATGTTTTTGAACACCGCTTCATGCTCCTCCTATTTTTCAGACCGTTTCATGCTCCTCATATTTTTGACACCTTTTGAAGCTCTTCATATTTTTCACACCTTTTCTGGCTCTTCATGTTTTTCAACAGCGCTTCATGGACGTCCTATTTTTCAGACCGTTTCATGCTCATCTCATTTTTGACACCTTTTGAAGTTTTTCATATTTTTCACAACTTTTCAGGCTCTTCATGTTTTTGAACACCGCTTCATGCTAATCCTATTTTTCAAACCATATCATGCTCCTCATATTTTTCACACCTATTGAAGCTCTTCATATATTTCACACCTTTTCAGGCTCTTCATGTTTTTGAACACCACTTCATGCTCCTTCTTTTTTTCAGAGAGTTTTATGCTCCTCATGTATTTCACACCTTTTGAAACTCTTCATATTTTTCACACCTTTTCAGGCTCTTCATGTTTTTCAACACCGCTTCATGCTGCTCATATTTTTCAGACCGTTTCATGCTCCTCATATTTTTGAGACCTTTTGAAGCTCTTCATATTTTTCACACCTTTTAAGGCTCTTCATGTTTTTCAACACCGCTTCATGCTCCTCCAATTTTTCAGACCGTTTCATGCTCCTCATATTTTTGACACCTTTTGAAGCTCTTCATATTTTTCACACATTTTCAGGCTCTTCATGTTTTTCAACACCGCTTCATGCTGCTCATATTTTTCAGACCGTTTCATGCTCCTTATATTTTTGACACCTTTTGAAGCTCTTCATATTTTTCACACCTTTTAAGGCTCTTCATGTTTTTCAACACCGCTTCCTGCTCCTCCGATTTTTCAGACCGTTTCATGCTCCTAATATTTTTCACACCTTTTGAAGCCTTTCATATTTTTCACAACTTTTTAAGCTCTTCATGTTTTTGAACATCGCTTCATGCTCCTCCTATTTTTCAGACCGTTTCATGCTCATCTCATTTTTGACACCTTTTGAAGCTTTTCATATTTTTCACAACTTTTCAGGCTCTTCATGTTTTTGAACACAGCTTCATGCTCCTCCTATTTTTCAGACCGTATCATGCTCCTCATATTTTTCAAACCTTTTGAAGCTCTTCATATTTTTCACACGTTTTCAGTCTATTCATGTTTTTGAACACCATTTCAGGCTCCTCCTATTTTTCAGAGAGTTTCATGCTCCTTATGTATTTCACACATTTTGAAGCTCTTCATATTTTTCACACCTTTTCAGGCCCTTCATGCTTTTCCACACCACTTCATGCTCCTCCTATTTTTCAGACCGTATCGTGTTCCTCATATTTTTGACACCTTTTGAAGCTCTTCATATTTTTAACAGCTTTTCAGGTTCTTCATGTTTTTCAACACCGCTTCATGATCCTCCTATTTTTCGGACCGTTTCATGCAGATCTCATTTTTGACACCTTTTGAAGCTCTTCTTATTTTTCAAAATTTTGAAGCTCTTCATATTTTTCACACATTTTCAGGCTCTTTAATGTTTTTGAACACCGCTTCATGGTCCTCCTAAATTTCAGAACTTTTCATGCTCCTCATATAATTCACACCTTTTGAAGCTCTTCATATTTTTCACACCTTTTCAGGCTCTTCATGTTTTTCAACACCGCTTCATGATCCTACTATTTTTCGGACCGTTTCATGCTCCTCATATTTTTGACACCTTTTGAAGCTCTTCATATTTTTCACACCTTTTCAGGCTCTTCATGTTTTTCAACAACACTTCATGCTCCTCGTATATTTCAGACGGTTTCATTCTCCTCATATTTTTGACACCTTTTGAAGCTCTGCATATATTTCACACCTTTTCAGGCTCTTCACGATTTTCAACACCACTTCATGCTCCTCCTATTTTTCAGACCGTTTCATGCTCATCTCATTTTTGACATCTTTTGAAGCTCTTCATATTTTTCACACCTTTTGAAGCTCTTCATAATTTTCATATTTTTGAAGCTCTTCATATTTTTCACACTTTTTCAGCCTCTTCATGTTTTTCAACACCTCTTCAAGCTCCTCCTATTTTTCAGACCCTTTCATGCTAATCTAATTTTTGACACTTTTTGAAGCTCTTCATACTTTTCGCACATTTTAAGTCTCTGCATGTTTTTGAACACCTTTTCATGCTCCTCATGTATTTCACTCCTTTTGAAGCTCTTCATATTTTGCACACATTTTCAGGCTCCTCATGTTTTTGAACACCGCTTCATCCTCCTCCTATTTTTTAGAGGGTTTCATGCTCGTCATATTTTTGACACATTTTGAAGCTCTTCATATATTTCACACCTTTTCAGGCTCTTCATGTTTTTGAACACCGCTTCATCATCCTCCTATTTTTAAGAGGGTTTCATGCTCGTCATATTTTTGACACATTTTGAAGCTCTTCATATTTTTCACACCTTTTCAGGCTCTTCATGTTTTTGAACACCACTTCATGCTCCTCCTATTTTTCAGACCGTTTCATGCTCCTCATATTTTTGTCACCTTTTGAAGCTTTCATATTTTTCACACCTTTTCAGGCTCTTCATGTTTTTCAACACCACTTCATGCTCCTCCTTTTTTGCAGACAGTTTCATGCTACTCATATATTTGACACCTTTTGAAGCTCTTCATATTTCTCACACCTTTTCAGGCTCTTCATGTTTTTGAACACCACTTCATGCTCCTCCTATTTTTCAGACCGTTTCATGCTCCTCATATTTTTGTCACCTTTTGAAGCTTTCATATTTTTCACACCTTTTCAGGCTCTTCATGTTTTTCAACACCACTTCATGCTCCTCCTTTTTTGCAGACAGTTTCATGCTACTCATATATTTGACACCTTTTGAAGCTCTTCATATTTTTCACACCTTTGCAGGCTCTTCATGTTTTTGAACACCGCTTCATGCTCCTCCTATTTTTCAGACCGTTTAATCCTCCTCATGTATTTCACACCTTTTGAAGCTCTTCATATTTGTCACACCTTTTCAGGCTCTTCATGTTTTTGAACACTATTTCATGCTCCTCCTATTTTGCAGACCGTTTCATTCTCCTCATATTTTTGACACCTTTTGAAGCTCTTCATATGTTTCACACCTTTTCAGGCTTTTCATTTTTTTCAACACTACTTCATGCTGCTCCTATTTTTCAGAGCATTTCATGCTCATCTCATTTTGACACCTTTTGAAGCTTTTTATATTGTTCACACCTGTTCAGGCTCTTCATGATTTTCAACACCGCTTCATGCTCCTCCTATTTTTCAGAACGTTTCATTCTCATCTCATTTTTGACACCTTTTTAATCTCTTCATATTTTTCACAACTTTTGAAGATCTTCATATTTTTAATATTTTTGAAGCTCTTCATATTTTCACACGTTTTCACACTCTTCATGTTTTTCAACACCGCTTCATGCTCCTCCTATTTTTCAAACTGTATCATGCTCCTCATATTTTTGAAATCTTTTGAAGCCCTTCATATTTTTCACACCTTTTCAGGCTCTTCATGTTTTTGAACACTTCTTCATGCTCTTCCTCTTTTTCAGACCGTTTCATGCTCCTCATATTTTTGACACTTTTTGAAGCTCTTCATATTTTTCACTCATTTTCAGGCTCTTCATGTTTTTCAACACTACTTCATGCTCCTCCAATTTTTGAGACCGTTTGATGCTCCTCATATTTTTGACACCTTTAGAAACTCTTCATATTTTTCACACCTTTTCAGGCTCTTCATGTTTTTTATCACTGCTTCATGCTCATCCTATTTTTCAGAACGTTTCATGCTCCTCATATTTTTGACACCTTTTGAAGCTCTTCATATTTTTCACACCTTTTCAGGCTTTTCATGTTTTTGAACACCGCTTCATGTTCCTCCTATTTTTCAGACCGTTTCATGCTCCTCATATTTTTGACACCTTTTGAAGCTCTTCATATATTTCACACCTTTTCAGGCTCTTCATGTTTTTGAACACCGCTTCATGCTCCTCCTATTTTTCAGATTGTTTCATGCTCCTCATATTTTTGACACCTTTTGAAGCTCTTCATATTTTTCACACCTTTTCAGGCTCTTCATGTTTTTCAACACCGCTTCATGCTCGTCATATTTTGCCGACCGTTTCATGCTCCTCATATTTTTGACACCTTTTGAAGCTCTTTAGATATTTCACACCTTTCCAGGCTCTTCATTTTTTCAACACCACTTCATGCTCCTCCTATTTTTCAGATCATTTCATGCTCATCTCATTTTAACACCTTTTGAAGCTCTTCATATTTTTGACAAATTTTGAAGGTCTTCATATTTTTCACACGTTTTCAGGCTCTTCATGATTTTCAACACCGCTTCATGCTCCTCCTATTTTTCAGACCTTTTCATGCTCATCTTTTTTTTGACACCTTTTGAAGCTCTTCATATGTTTCACACCTTTTGAAGCTCTTCATATTTTTCACATTTATGAATCTATTCATATTTTCCACACGTTTTCAGACAATTCATGTTTTTCAACATCGCTTCATGCTCCTCCTATTTTTCAGACCGTTTCATTCTCCTCATATTTTTGAAACCTTTTGAAGCTCTTCATATATTTCACACTTTTTCAGACTTTTCCTTTTTTTCAACACGACTTCATGCTCCTCCTATTTTTCAGACCGTTTCATGGTCATCTCATTTTGACACCTTTTGAAGCTCTTCATGTTTTTCACATCTTTTGAAGCTCTTCATATTTTTCACACCTTTCCAGGCTCTTCATTTTTTCAACACCACTTCATGCTCCTCCTATTTTTCAGATCGTTTCATGCTCATCTCATTTTAACACCTTTTGAAGCTCTTCATATTTTTGACAAATTTTGAAGGTCTTCATATTTTTCACACGTTTTCAGGCTCTTTATGATTTTCATCAGCGCTTCATGCTCCTCCTATTTTTCAGACCGTTTCATGCTCCTCATAATTTTGACACCTTTTGAAGCTTTCATATTTTTAACACCTTTTCAGGCTCTTCATCTTTTTCAACACAACTTCATGCTCCTCCTTTTTTGCAGACCGTTTCATGCTACTCATATTTTTAACACCTTTTGAAGCTCTTCATATTTCTCACAGCTTTTTAGGCTCTTCATGTTTTTCAACAACGCTTCATGCTCCTCCGATTTTGCAGACCGTTTCATCCTCCTCATATTTTTGACACCTTTTGAAGCTCTTCATATTTTTCACACCTTTTCAGGCTCTTCATGTTTTTCAACACC
Organism: Dama dama; assembly: GCF_033118175.1. Taxonomy (NCBI): domain Eukaryota; kingdom Metazoa; phylum Chordata; class Mammalia; order Artiodactyla; family Cervidae; genus Dama; species Dama dama. Next base: position 2,890,104 of record NW_026870956.1, read on the forward strand.
GCTTCATGCTGCTCATATTTTTCAGACCGTTTCATGCTCCTCATATTTTTGACACCTTTTGAAGCTCTTCATATTTTTCACACCTTTTCAGGCTCTTCATGTTTTTCAACACCGCTTCATGCTCCTCCAATTTTTCAGACCGTTTCATGCTCCTCATATTTTTGACACCTTTTGAAGCTCTTCATATTTTTCACACATTTTCAGGCTCTTCATGTTTTTCAACACCGCTTCATGCTCCTCCGATTTTTCAGACCGTTCCATGCTCCTCATATTTTTCACACCTTTTGAAGCCTTTCATATTTTCACAATTTTTCAGGCTCTTCATGTTTTTGAACATCGCTTCATGCTGCTCCTATTTTTCAGAGCGTTTCATGCTCATCTCATTTTTGACACCCTTTTAATCTCTTCATATTTTTCACAACTTTTGAAGCTCTTCATAATTTTCATATTTTTGAAGCTCTTCATATTTTTCACACTTTTTCAGCCTCTTCATGTTTTTCAACACCTCTTCAGGCTCCTCCTATTTTTCAGACCCTTTCATGCTAATCTAATTTTTGACACTTTTTGAAGCTCTTCATACTTTTCGCACATTTTAAGTCTCTGCATGTTTTTGAACACCTTTTCATGCTCCTCATGTATTTCACTCCTTTTGAAGCTCTTCATATTTTGCACACATTTTCAGGCTCCTCATGTTTTTGAACACCGCTTCATCCTCCTCCTATTTTTTAGAGGGTTTCATGCTCGTCATATTTTTGACACATTTTGAAGCTCTTCATATATTTCACACCTTTTCAGGCTCTTCATGTTTTTGAACACCGCTTCATCATCCTCCTATTTTTAAGAGGGTTTCATGCTCGTCATATTTTTGACACATTTTGAAGCTCTTCATATTTTTCACACCTTTTCAGGCTCTTCATGTTTTTGAACACCACTTCATGCTCCTCCTATTTTTCAGACCGTTTCATGCTCCTCATATTTTTGTCACCTTTTGAAGCTTTCATATTTTTCACACCTTTTCAGGCTCTTCATGTTTTTCAACACCACTTCATGCTCCTCCTTTTTTGCAGACAGTTTCATGCTACTCATATATTTGACACCTTTTGAAGCTCTTCATATTTCTCACACCTTTTCAGGCTCTTCATGTTTTTGAACACCACTTCATGCTCCTCCTATTTTTCAGACCGTTTCATGCTCCTCATATTTTTGTCACCTTTTGAAGCTTTCATATTTTTCACACCTTTTCAGACTCTTCATGTTTTTCAACACCACTTCATGCTCCTCCTTTTTTGCAGACAGTTTCATGCTACTCATATATTTGACTCCTTTTGAAGCTCTTCATATTTTTCACACCTTTGCAGGCTCTTCATGTTTTTGAACACCGCTTCATGCTCCTCCTATTTTTCAGAACGTTTAATCCTCCTCATGTATTTCACACCTTTTGAAGCTCTTCATATTTGTCACACCTTTTCAGGCTCTTCATGTTTTTGAACACTATTTCATGCTCCTCCTATTTTGCAGACCGTTTCATTCTCCTCATATTTTTGACACCTTTTGAAGCTCTTCATATGTTTCACACCTTTTCAGGCTTTTCATTTTTTTCAACACTACTTCATGCTGCTCCTATTTTTCAGAGCATTTCATGCTCATCTCATTTTGACACCTTTTGAAGCTTTTTATATTGTTCACACCTGTTCAGGCTCTTCATGATTTTCAACACCGCTTCATGCTCCTCCTATTTTTCAGAAAGTTTCATTCTCATCTCATTTTTGACACCTTTTTAATCTCTTCATATTTTTCACAACTTTTGAAGATCTTCATATTTTTAATATTTTTGAAGCTCTTCATATTTTCACACGTTTTCACACTCTTCATGTTTTTCAACACCGCTTCATGCTCCTCCTATTTTTCAAACTGTATCATGCTCCTCATATTTTTGAAATCTTTTGAAGCCCTTCATATTTTTCACACCTTTTCAGGCTCTTCATGTTTTTGAACACTTCTTCATGCTCTTCCTCTTTTTCAGACCGTTTCATGCTCCTCATATTTTTGACACTTTTTGAAGCTCTTCATATTTTTCACTCATTTTCAGGCTCTTCATGTTTTTCAACACCACTTCATGCTCCTCCAATTTTTGAGACCGTTTGATGCTCCTCATATTTTTGACACCTTTAGAAACTCTTCATATTTTTCACACCTTTTCAGGCTCTTCATGTTTTTTATCACTGCTTCATGCTCATCCTATTTTTCAGAACGTTTCATGCTCCTCATATTTTTGACACCTTTTGAAGCTCTTCAGATATTTCACACCTTTCCAGGCTCTTCATTTTTTCAACACCACTTCATGCTCCTCCTATTTTTCAGATCATTTCATGCTCATCTCATTTTAACACCTTTTGAAGCTCTTCATATTTTTGACAAATTTTGAAGGTCTTCATATTTTTCACACGTTTTCAGGCTCTTCATGATTTTCAACACCGCTTCATGCTCCTCCTATTTTTCAGACCTTTTCATGCTCATCTTTTTTTTGACACCTTTTGAAGCTCTTCATATGTTTCACACCTTTTGAAGCTCTTCATATTTTTCACATTTATGAATCTATTCATATTTTCCACACGTTTTCAGACAATTCATGTTTTTCAACATCGCTTCATGCTCCTCCTATTTTTCAGACCGTTTCATTCTCCTCATATTTTTGAAACCTTTTGAAGCTCTTCATATATTTCACACTTTTTCAGACTTTTCCTTTTTTTCAACACGACTTCATGCTCCTCCTATTTTTCAGACCGTTTCATGGTCATCTCATTTTGACACCTTTTGAAGCTCTTCATGTTTTTCACATCTTTTGAAGCTCTTCATATTTTTCACACCTTTCCAGGCTCTTCATTTTTTCAACACCACTTCATGCTCCTCCTATTTTTCAGATCGTTTCATGCTCATCTCATTTTAACACCTTTTGAAGCTCTTCATATTTTTGACAAATATTGAAGGTCTTCATATTTTTCACACGTTTTCAGGCTCTTTATGATTTTCATCAGCGCTTCATGCTCCTCCTATTTTTCAGACCGTTTCATGCTCCTCATATTTTTGACACCTTTTGAAGCTTTCATATTTTTAACACCTTTTCAGGCTCTTCATCTTTTTCAACACAACTTCATGCTCCTCCTTTTTTGCAGACCGTTTCATGCTACTCATATTTTTAACACCTTTTGAAGCTCTTCATATTTCTCACAGCTTTTTAGGCTCTTCATGTTTTTCAACAACGCTTCATGCTCCTCCGATTTTGCAGACCGTTTCATCCTCCTCATATTTTTGACACCTTTTGAAGCTCTTCATATTTTTCACACCTTTTCAGGCTCTTCATGTTTTTCAACACCGCTTCATGCTCCTCCTATTTTTCAGACCGTTTCATGCTCCTCATATTTTTGACACCTTTTCAAGCTCTTCATATATTTCACAACTTTTCAGGCTCTTCATGTTTTTCAACACAGCTTCATGCACGTCCTATTTTTCAGACCGTTTCATGCTCATCTCATTTTTGACACCTTTTGAAGCTTTGCATATTTTTCACAACTTTTCAGGCTCTTCATGTTTTTGAACACCGCTTCATGCTAATCCTATTTTTCAAACCATATCATGCTCCTCATATTTTTCACACCTTTTGAAGCTCTTCATATATTTCACAGCTTTTCAGGCTCTTCATATTTTTGAACACCACTTCATGCTCCTTCTCTTTTTCAGAGGGTTTTATGCTCCTCATGTATTTCACACCTTTTGAAGCTCTTCATATTTTTCACACCTTTTCAGGCTCTTCATGTTTTTCAACACCGCTTCATGCTGCTCATATTTTTCAGACCGTTTCATGCTCCTCATATTTTTGACACCTTTTGAAGCTCTTCATATTTTTCACACCTTTTCAGGCTCTTCATGTTTTTCAACACCGCTTCATGCTCCTCCAATTTTTCAGACCGTTTCATGCTCCTCATATTTTTGACACCTTTTGAAGCTCTTCATATTTTTCACACATTTTCATGCTCTTCATGTTTTTCAACACCGCTTCATGCTCCTCCGATTTTTCAGACCGTTTCATGCTCCTCATATTTTTCACACCTTTTGAAGCCTTTCATATTTTCACAATTTTTCAGGCTCTTCATGTTTTTGAACATCGCTTCATGCTGCTCCTATTTTTCAGAGCGTTTCATGCTCATCTCATTTTTGACACCCTTTTAATCTCTTCATATTTTTCACAACTTTTGAAGCTCTTCATATTTTTAATATTTTTGAAGCTCTTCATATTTTCACACGTTTTCACACTCTACATGTTTTTCAACATCGCTTCATGCTCCTCCTATTTTTCAAACCGAATCATGCTCCTCATATTTTTGAAAACTTTTGAAGCTCTTCATATTTTTCACACCTTTTCAGGCTCTTCATGTTTTTGAACACTTCTTCATGCTCTTCCTCTTTTTCAGACCGTTTCATGCTCCTCATATTTTTGACACTTTTTGAAGCTCTTCATATTTTTCACTCATTTTCAGGCTCTTCATGTTTTTCAACACCACTTCATGCTCCTCCTATTTTTGAGACCTTTTGATGCTCCTCATATTTTTGACACCTTTAGAAACTCTTCATATTATTCACACCTTTTCAGGCTCTTCATGTTTTTTATCACTGCTTCATGCTCGTCCTATTTTTCAGAACGTTTCATGCTCCTCATATTTTTGACACCTTTTGAAGCTCTTCATATTTTTCACACCTTTTCAGGCTTTTCATGTTTTTGAACACCGCTTCATGTTCCTCCTATTTTTCAGAACGCTTCATGCTCCTCATATTTTTGACACCTTTTGAAGCTCTTCATATATTTCACACCTTTTCAGGCTCTTCATATTTTTGAACACCGCTTCATGCTCCTCCTATTTTTCAGATTGTTTCATGCTCCTCATATTTTTGACACCTTTTGAAGCTCTTCATATTTTTCACACCTTTTCAGGCTCTTCATGTTTTTCAACACCGCTTCATGCTCGTCGTATTTTGCCTACCGTTTCATGCTCCTCGTATTTTTGACACCTTTTGAAACTCTTCAGATATTTCACACCTTTTCAGGCTCTTCATTTTTTCAACACCACTTCATGCTCCTCCTATTTTTCAGATCGTTTCATGCTCATCTCATTTTAACACCTTTTGAAGCTCTTCATATTTTTGACAAATTTTGAAGGTCTTCATATTTTTCACACGTTTTCAGGCTCTTCATGATTTTCTACACCGCTTCATGCTCCTCCTTTTTTTCAGACCTTTTCATGCTCATCTCTTTTTTGACACCTTTTGAAGCTCTTCAGATTTTTCACACCTTTTGAAGCTCTTCATATTTTTCACATTATGAATCTCTTCATATTTTCGACACGTTTTCAGACAATTCATGTTTTTCAACATCGCTTCATGCTCCTCCTATTTTTCAGACCGTTTCATTCTCCTCATATTTTTGACACCTTTTGAAGCTCTTCATATATTTCACACTTTTTCAGACTTTTCCTTTTTTTCAACACGACTTCATGCTCCTCCTATTTTTCAGACCGTTTCCTGCTCATCTCATTTTGACACCTTTTGAAGCTCTTCATGTTTTTCACATCTTTTGAAGCTCTTCATATTTTTCACAACTTTTCAGGCTCTTTATGATTTTCAACAGCGCTTCATGCTCCTCCTATTTTTCAGACCATTTCATGCTCCTCATAATTTTGACACCATTTGAAGCTTTCATATTTTTAACACCTTTTCAGGCTCTTCATCTTTTTCAACACCACTTCATGCTCCTCCTTTTTTGCAGACCGTTTCATGCTACTCATATTTTTAACACCTTTTGAAGCTCTTCATATTTCTCACACCTTTTCAGGCTCTTCATGTTTTTCAACAACGCTTCATGCTCTTCCGATTTTTCAGACCGTTTCATGCTCCTCATATTTTTGACACCTTTTGAAGCTCTTCATATTTTTCACACCTTTTCAGGCTCTTCATGTTTTTGAACACCGCTTCATGCTCCTCCTATTTTTCAGACCGTTTCATGCTCCTCATATTTTTGACGCCTTTTGAAGCTCTTCATATTTTTCACAACTTTTCTGGCTCTTCATGTTTTTCAACAGCGCTTCATGGACGTCCTATTTTTCAGACCGTTTCATGCTCATCTCATTTTTGACACCTTTTGAAGTTTTTCATATTTTTCACAACTTTTCAGGCTCTTCATGTTTTTGAACACCGCTTCATGCTAATCCTATTTTTCAAACCATATCATGCTCCTCATATTTTTCACACCTATTGAAGCTCTTCATATATTTCACACCTTTTCAGGCTCTTCATGTTTTTGAACACCACTTCATGCTCCTTCTCTTTTTCAGAGAGTTTTATGCTCCTCATGTATTTCACACCTTTTGAAACTCTTCATATTTTTCACACCTTTTCAGGCTCTTCATGTTTTTCAACACCGCTTCATGCTGCTCATATTTTTCAGACCGTTTCATGCTCCTCATATTTTTGAGACCTTTTGAAGCTCTTCATATTTTTCACACCTTTTAAGGCTCTTCATGTTTTTCAACACCGCTTCATGCTCCTCCAATTTTTCAGACCGTTTCATGCTCCTCATATTTTTGACACCTTTTGAAGCTCTTCATATTTTTCACACATTTTCAGGCTCTTCATGTTTTTCAACACCGCTTCATGCTGCTCATATTTTTCAGACCGTTTCATGCTCCTCATATTTTTGACACCTTTTGAAGCTCTTCATATTTTTCACACCTTTTAAGGCTCTTCATGTTTTTCAACACCGCTTCCTGCTCCTCCGATTTTTCAGACCGTTTCATGCTCCTAATATTTTTCACACCTTTTGAAGCCTTTCATATTTTTCACAACTTTTTAAGCTCTTCATGTTTTTGAACATCGCTTCATGCTCCTCCTATTTTTCAGACCGTTTCATGCTCATCTCATTTTTGACACCTTTTGAAGCTTTTCATATTTTTCACAACTTTTCAGGCTCTTCATGTTTTTGAACACAGCTTCATGCTCCTCCTATTTTTCAGACCGTATCATGCTCCTCATATTTTTCAAACCTTTTGAAGCTCTTCATATTTTTCACACGTTTTCAGTCTATTCATGTTTTTGAACACCATTTCAGGCTCCTCCTATTTTTCAGAGAGTTTCATGCTCCTTATGTATTTCACACATTTTGAAGCTCTTCATATTTTTCACACCTTTTCAGGCCCTTCATGCTTTTCCACACCACTTCATGCTCCTCCTATTTTTCAGACCGTATCGTGTTCCTCATATTTTTGACACCTTTTGAAGCTCTTCATATTTTTAACAGCTTTTCAGGTTCTTCATGTTTTTCAACACCGCTTCATGATCCTCCTATTTTTCGGACCGTTTCATGCAGATCTCATTTTTGACACCTTTTGAAGCTCTTCTTATTTTTCAAAATTTTGAAGCTCTTCATATTTTTCACACATTTTCAGGCTCTTTAATGTTTTTGAACACCGCTTCATGGTCCTCCTAATTTTCAGAACTTTTCATGCTCCTCATATAATTCACACCTTTTGAAGCTCTTCATATTTTTCACACCTTTTCAGGCTCTTCATGTTTTTCAACACCGCTTCATGATCCTACTATTTTTCGGACCGTTTCATGCTCCTCATATTTTTGACACCTTTTGAAGCTCTTCATATTTTTCACACCTTTTCAGGCTCTTCATGTTTTTCAACAACACTTCATGCTCCTCGTATATTTCAGACGGTTTCATTCTCCTCATATTTTTGACACCTTTTGAAGCTCTGCATATATTTCACACCTTTTCAGGCTCTTCACGATTTTCAACACCACTTCATGCTCCTCCTATTTTTCAGACCGTTTCATGCTCATCTCATTTTTGACATCTTTTGAAGCTCTTCATATTTTTCACACCTTTTGAAGCTCTTCATAATTTTCATATTTTTGAAGCTCTTCATATTTTTCACACTTTTTCAGCCTCTTCATGTTTTTCAACACCTCTTCAGGCTCCTCCTATTTTTCAGACCCTTTCATGCTAATCTAATTTTTGACACTTTTTGAAGCTCTTCATACTTTTCGCACATTTTAAGTCTCTGCATGTTTTTGAACACCTTTTCATGCTCCTCATGTATTTCACTCCTTTTGAAGCTCTTCATATTTTGCACACATTTTCAGGCTCCTCATGTTTTTGAACACCGCTTCATCCTCCTCCTATTTTTTAGAGGGTTTCATGCTCGTCATATTTTTGACACATTTTGAAGCTCTTCATATATTTCACACCTTTTCAGGCTCTTCATGTTTTTGAACACCGCTTCATCATCCTCCTATTTTTAAGAGGGTTTCATGCTCGTCATATTTTTGACACATTTTGAAGCTCTTCATATTTTTCACACCTTTTCAGGCTCTTCATGTTTTTGAACACCACTTCATGCTCCTCCTATTTTTCAGACCGTTTCATGCTCCTCATATTTTTGTCACCTTTTGAAGCTTTCATATTTTTCACACCTTTTCAGGCTCTTCATGTTTTTCAACACCACTTCATGCTCCTCCTTTTTTGCAGACAGTTTCATGCTACTCATATATTTGACACCTTTTGAAGCTCTTCATATTTCTCACACCTTTTCAGGCTCTTCATGTTTTTGAACACCACTTCATGCTCCTCCTATTTTTCAGACCGTTTCATGCTCCTCATATTTTTGTCACCTTTTGAAGCTTTCATATTTTTCACACCTTTTCAGGCTCTTCATGTTTTTCAACACCACTTCATGCTCCTCCTTTTTTGCAGACAGTTTCATGCTACTCATATATTTGACACCTTTTGAAGCTCTTCATATTTTTCACACCTTTGCAGGCTCTTCATGTTTTTGAACACCGCTTCATGCTCCTCCTATTTTTCAGACCGTTTCATCCTCCTCATGTATTTCACACCTTTTGAAGCTCTTCATATTTGTCACACCTTTTCAGGCTCTTCATGTTTTTGAACACTATTTCATGCTCCTCCTATTTTGCAGACCGTTTCATTCTCCTCATATTTTTGACACCTTTTGAAGCTCTTCATATGTTTCACACCTTTTCAGGCTTTTCATTTTTTTCAACACTACTTCATGCTGCTCCTATTTTTCAGAGCATTTCATGCTCATCTCATTTTGACACCTTTTGAAGCTTTTTATATTGTTCACACCTGTTCAGGCTCTTCATGATTTTCAACACCGCTTCATGCTCCTCCTATTTTTCAGAACGTTTCATTCTCATCTCATTTTTGACACCTTTTTAATCTCTTCATATTTTTCACAACTTTTGAAGATCTTCATATTTTTAATATTTTTGAAGCTCTTCATATTTTCACACGTTTTCACACTCTTCATGTTTTTCAACACCGCTTCATGCTCCTCCTATTTTTCAAACTGTATCATGCTCCTCATATTTTTGAAATCTTTTGAAGCCCTTCATATTTTTCACACCTTTTCAGGCTCTTCATGTTTTTGAACACTTCTTCATGCTCTTCCTCTTTTTCAGACCGTTTCATGCTCCTCATATTTTTGACACTTTTTGAAGCTCTTCATATTTTTCACTCATTTTCAGGCTCTTCATGTTTTTCAACACCACTTCATGCTCCTCCAATTTTTGAGACCGTTTGATGCTCCTCATATTTTTGACACCTTTAGAAACTCTTCATATTTTTCACACCTTTTCAGGCTCTTCATGTTTTTTATCACTGCTTCATGCTCATCCTATTTTTCAGAACGTTTCATGCTCCTCATATTTTTGACACCTTTTGAAGCTCTTCATATTTTTCACACCTTTTCAGGCTTTTCATGTTTTTGAACACCGCTTCATGTTCCTCCTATTTTTCAGACCGTTTCATGCTCCTCATATTTTTGACACCTTTTGAAGCTCTTCATATATTTCACACCTTTTCAGGCTCTTCATGTTTTTGAACACCGCTTCATGCTCCTCCTATTTTTCAGATTGTTTCATGCTCCTCATATTTTTGACACCTTTTGAAGCTCTTCATATTTTTCACACCTTTTCAGGCTCTTCATGTTTTTCAACACCGCTTCATGCTCGTCGTATTTTGCCGACCGTTTCATGCTCCTCATATTTTTGACACCTTTTGAAGCTCTTCAGATATTTCACACCTTTCCAGGCTCTTCATTTTTTCAACACCACTTCATGCTCCTCCTATTTTTCAGATCATTTCATGCTCATCTCATTTTAACACCTTTTGAAGCTCTTCATATTTTTGACAAATTTTGAAGGTCTTCATATTTTTCACACGTTTTCAGGCTCTTCATGATTTTCAACACCGCTTCATGCTCCTCCTATTTTTCAGACCTTTTCATGCTCATCTTTTTTTTGACACCTTTTGAAAGTCTTCATATGTTTCACACCTTTTGAAGCTCTTCATATTTTTCACATTTATGAATCTATTCATATTTTCCACACGTTTTCAGACAATTCATGTTTTTCAACATCGCTTCATGCTCCTCCTACTTTTCAGACCGTTTCATTCTCCTCATATTTTTGAAACCTTTTGAAGCTCTTCATATATTTCACACTTTTTCAGACTTTTCCTTTTTTTCAACACGACTTCATGCTCCTCCTATTTTTCAGACCGTTTCATGGTCATCTCATTTTGACACCTTTTGAAGCTCTTCATGTTTTTCACATCTTTTGAAGCTCTTCATATTTTTCACACCTTTCCAGGCTCTTCATTTTTTCAACACCACTTCATGCTCCTCCTATTTTTCAGATCGTTTCATGCTCATCTCATTTTAACACCTTTTGAAGCTCTTCATATTTTTGACAAATTTTGAAGGTCTTCATATTTTTCACACGTTTTCAGGCTCTTTATGATTTTCATCAGCGCTTCATGCTCCTCCTATTTTTCAGACCGTTTCATGCTCCTCATAATTTTGACACCTTTTGAAGCTTTCATATTTTTAACACCTTTTCAGGCTCTTCATCTTTTTCAACACAACTTCATGCTCCTCCTTTTTTGCAGACCGTTTCATGCTACTCATATTTTTAACACCTTTTGAAGCTCTTCATATTTCTCACAGCTTTTTAGGCTCTTCATGTTTTTCAACAACGCTTCATGCTCCTCCGATTTTGCAGACCGTTTCATCCTCCTCATATTTTTGACACCTTTTGAAGCTCTTCATATTTTTCACACCTTTTCAGGCTCTTCATGTTTTTCAACACCGCTTCATGCTCCTCCTATTTTTCAGACCGTTTCATGCTCCTCATATTTTTGACACCTTTTCAAGCTCTTCATATATTTCACAACTTTTCAGGCTCTTCATGTTTTTCAACACAGCTTCATGCACTTCCTATTTTTCAGACCGTTTCATGCTCATCTCATTTTTGACACCTTTTGAAGCTTTGCATATTTTTCACAACTTTTCAGGCTCTTCATGTTTTTGAACACCGCTTCATGCTAATCCTATTTTTCAAACCATATCATGCTCCTCATATTTTTCACACCTTTTGAAGCTCTTCATATATTTCACAGCTTTTCAGGCTCTTCATATTTTTGAACACCACTTCATGCTCCTTCTCTTTTTCAGAGGGTTTTATGCTCCTCATGTATTTCACACCTTTTGAAGCTCTTCATATTTTTCACACCTTTTCAGGCTCTTCATGTTTTTCAACACCGCTTCATGCTGCTCATATTTTTCAGACCGTTTCATGCTCCTCATATTTTTGACACCTTTTGAAGCTCTTCATATTTTTCACACCTTTTCAGGCTCTTCATGTTTTTCAACACCGCTTCATGCTCCTCCAATTTTTCAGACCGTTTCATGCTCCTCATATTTTTGACACCTTTTGAAGCTCTTCATATTTTTCACACATTTTCAGGCTCTTCATGTTTTTCAACACCGCTTCATGCTCCTCCGATTTTTCAGACCGTTTCATGCTCCTCATATTTTTCACACCTTTTGAAGCCTTTCATATTTTCACAATTTTTCAGGCTCTTCATGTTTTTGAACATCGCTTCATGCTGCTCCTATTTTTCAGAGCGTTTCATGCTCATCTCATTTTTGACACCCTTTTAATCTCTTCATATTTTTCACAACTTTTGAAGCTCTTCATATTTTTAATATTTTTGAAGCTCTTCATATTTTCACACGTTTTCACACTCTACATGTTTTTCAACATCGCTTCATGCTCCTCCTATTTTTCAAACCGAATCATGCTCCTCATATTTTTGAAAACTTTTGAAGCTCTTCATATTTTTCACACCTTTTCAGGCTCTTCATGTTTTTGAACACTTCTTCATGCTCTTCCTCTTTTTCAGACCGTTTCATGCTCCTCATATTTTTGACACTTTTTGAAGCTCTTCATATTTTTCACTCATTTTCAGGCTCTTCATGTTTTTCAACACCACTTCATGCTCCTCCTATTTTTGAGACCTTTTGATGCTCCTCATATTTTTGACACCTTTAGAAACTCTTCATATTATTCACACCTTTTCAGGCTCTTCATGTTTTTTATCACTGCTTCATGCTCGTCCTATTTTTCAGAACGTTTCATGCTCCTCATATTTTTGACACCTTTTGAAGCTCTTCATATATTTCACACCTTTTCAGGCTCTTCATATTTTTGAACACCGCTTCATGCTCCTCCTATTTTTCAGATTGTTTCATGCTCCTCATATTTTTGACACCTTTTGAAGCTCTTCATATTTTTCACACCTTTTCAGGCTCTTCATGTTTTTCAACACCGCTTCATGCTCGTCGTATTTTGCCGACCGTTTCATGCTCCTCATATTTTTGACACCTTTTGAAGCTCTTCAGATATTTCACACCTTTCCAGGCTCTTCATTTTTTCAACACCACTTCATGCTCCTCCTATTTTTCAGATCGTTTCATGCTCATCTCATTTTAACACCTTTTGAAGGTCTTCATATTTTTGACAAATTTTGAAGGTCTTCATATTTTTCACACGTTTTCAGGCTCTTCATGATTTTCAACACCGCTTCATGCTCCTCCTATTTTTCAGACCTTTTCATGCTCATCTCTTTTTTGACACCTTTTGAAGCTCTTCAGATTTTTCACACCTTTTGAAGCTCTTCATATTTTTCACATTATGAATCTCTTCATATTTTCGACACGTTTTCAGACAATTCATGTTTTTCAACATCGCTTCATGCTCCTCCTATTTTTCAGACCGTTTCATTCTCCTCATATTTTTGACACCTTTTGAAGCTCTTCATATATTTCACACTTTTTCAGACTTTTCCTTTTTTTCAACACGACTTCATGCTCCTCCTATTTTTCAGACCGTTTCCTGCTCATCTCATTTTGACACCTTTTGAAGCTCTTCATGTTTTTCACATCTTTTGAAGCTCTTCATATTTTTCACAACTTTTCAGGCTCTTTATGATTTTCAACAGCGCTTCATGCTCCTCCTATTTTTCAGACCATTTCATGCTCCTCATAATTTTGACACCATTTGAAGCTTTCATATTTTTAACACCTTTTCAGGCTCTTCATCTTTTTCAACACCACTGCATGCTCCTCCTTTTTTGCAGACCGTTTCATGCTACTCATATTTTTAACACCTTTTGAAGCTCTTCATATTTCTCACACCTTTTCAGGCTCTTCATGTTTTTCAACAACGCTTCATGCTCTTCCTATTTTTCAGACCGTTTCATGCTCCTCATATTTTTGACACCTTTTGAAGCTCTTCATATTTTTCACACCTTTTCAGGCTCTTCATGTTTTTGAACACCGCTTCATGCTCCTCCTATTTTTCAGACCGTTTCATGCTCCTCATATTTTTGACACCTTTTGAAGCTCTTCATATTTTTCACAACTTTTCTGGCTCTTCATGTTTTTCAACAGCGCTTCATGGACGTCCTATTTTTCAGACCGTTTCATGCTCATCTCATTTTTGACACCTTTTGAAGTTTTTCATATTTTTCACAACTTTTCAGGCTCTTCATGTTTTTGAACACCGCTTCATGCTAATCCTATTTTTCAAACCATATCATTCTCCTCATATTTTTCACACCTATTGAAGCTCTTCATATATTTCACACCTTTTCAGGCTCTTCATGTTTTTGAACACCACTTCATGCTCCTTCTCTTTTTCAGAGAGTTTTATGCTCCTCATGTATTTCACACCTTTTGAAACTCTTCATATTTTTCACACCTTTTCAGGCTCTTCATGTTTTTGAACACCACTTCATGCTCCTTCTCTTTTTCAGAGAGTTTTATGCTCCTCATGTATTTCACACCTTTTGAAGCTCTTCATATATTTCACACCTTTTCAGGCTCTTCATGTTTTTGAACACCACTTCATGCTCCTTCTCTTTTTCAGAGAGTTTTATGCTCCTCATGTATTTCACACCTTTTGAAGCTCTTCATATATTTCACACCTTTTCAGGCTCTTCATGTTTTTGAACACCACTTCATGCTCCTTCTCTTTTTCAGAGATTTTTATGCTCCTCATGTATTTCACACCTTTTGAAACTCTTCATATATTTCACACCTTTTCAGGCTCTTCATGTTTTTGAACACCGCTTCATCCTCCTCCTATTTTTAAGAGGGTTTCATGCTCGTCATATTTTTGACACATTTTGAAGCTCTTCATATATTTCACACCTTTTCAGGCTCTTCATGTTTTTGAACACCGCTTCATCCTCCTCCTATTTTTAAGAGGGTTTCATGCTCGTCATATTTTTGACACTTTTTGAAGCTCTTCATATTTTTCACACCTTCAGTCTCTGCATGTTTTTGAACACCGTTTCATGCTCCTCATATATTTCACACCCTTTGAAGCTCTTCATATTTTGCTCACCTTTTCAGGCTCTTCATGTTTTTGAACACCGCTTCATCCTCCTCCTATTTGTAAGAGGGTTTCATGCTCGTCATATTTTTGACATATTTTGAGGCTCTTCATAATTTTCACACCTTTTCAGGCTCTTCATGTTTTTGAACTCCGGTTCAGGCTCCTCCTATTTTTCAGACCGTTTCATGCTCCTCATATTTTTCACACCTTTTGAAGCTCTTCATATATTTCACACCTTTTCAGGCTCTTCATGGTTTTGAACACCGCTTCATGCTCCTCCTATATTTCAGACCGTTTCATGCTCCTCATATTTTTCACACCTTTTGAAGCTCTTCATATTTTTCACACCTTTTCAGGCTCTTCATGTTTTTCAACACCGCTTCATGGTCCTCCTATGTTTCAGAACGTTTCATGCTCCTCATGTATTTCACACCTTTTGAAACTCTTCATATTTTTTACACCTTTTCAAGCTCTTCATGTTTTTGAACACCGTTTCATGCTCCTCCTATTTTTCAGACCTTTTCATGCTCCTCATATTTTTGACAAATTTTGAAGCTCTTCATATTTTGCACACCTTTTCATTCTCTTAATATTTTTCAACACCACGTCATGCTCCTCCAATTTTTCAGTCCGTTTCATGCACATCTCATTTTTGACACCTTTTGAAACTATTCATATTTTTCACACCTTTTCAGGCTCTTCCGGTTTTTCAACACCGCTTCATGATCCTCCTATTTTTCAGACCGTTTCATGCTCCTCATATTTTTACACCTTTTGAAGCTCTTCATATATTTCACACCTTTTCAGGCTCTTCATGGTTTTCAACACAACTTCATGATCCTCGTATTTTTCAGACCGTTACATGCTCCTCATATTTTTACACCTTTTGAAGCTCTGCATATATTTCACACCTTTTCAGGCTCTTCATGATTTCAACACCACTTCATGCTCCTCCTATTTTTCAGACCGTTTCATGCTCATCTCATTTTTGACATCTTTTGAAGCTCTTCATATTTTTCACACCTTTTCAGGCTCTTCATGTTTTTGAACACCGCTTCATCCTCCTCCTATTTTTAAGAGGGTTTCATGCTCGTCATATTTTTGACATATTTTGAAGCTCTTCATAATTTTCACACCTTTTCAGGCTCTTCATGTTTTTAAACACCGCTTCATGCTCGTCCTATTTTTTCAAACCGTTTCATGCTCCTCATATTTTTGACACCATTTGAAGCTCTTCATATTTTTCACACCTTTTCAGGCTCTTCATTTTTTTCAACACCACTTCATGCTCCTCCTATTTTTCAGACCGTTTCATGCAGATCTCCTTTTTGACACTTTTTGAAGCTCTTCATATTTTTCAAACCTTTGAAGCTCTTCATATTTTTCACACGTTTTCAGGCTCTTCATGTTTTTCAACACCGCTTCATGCTCCTCCTATTTTTCAGACCGTTTCATGCTCCTCATATTTTTGACACCTTTTGAAGCTCTATATATTTTTCACACATTTTCAGGCTCTTCATGTTTTTCAACACCGCTTCATGCTCCTCCTATTTTTCAGACCGGTTCATGCTCCTCATATTTTTGACACCTTTTGAAGCTTTTCATATTTCTCACTCATTTTCAGGCTCTTCATGTTTTTGAACATCACTTCATGCTCCTCCTATTTTTCAGACCGTTTCATGCTCCTCATGTATTTCACACCTTTTGAAGCTCTTCATATTTTTCACACCTTTTCAGGCTCTTCATGTTTTTGAACCCCGGTTCAGGCTCCTCCTATTTTTCAGAACGTTTCATGCTCCTCATATTTTTCACACCTTTTGAAGCTCTTCATATATTTCACACCTTTTCAGGCTCTTCATGATTTTGTACACCACTTCATGCTCCTCCTATTTTTCAGACTGTTTCATGCTCCTCATATTTTTGACACCTTTTGAAACTCTTCATATTTTTCACACCTTTTCAGGCTCTTCATGTTTTTCAACACCGCTTCATGGTCCTCCTATGTTTCAGAACGTTTCATGCTCCTCATATATTTCACACCTTTTGAAACTATTCATATTTTTTACACCTTTTCAAGCTCTTCATGTTTTTGAACACCGTTTCATGCTCCTCCTATTTTTCAGACCTTTTCATGCTCCTCATATTTTTGACAAATTTTGAAGCTCTTCATATTTTGCACACCTTTCATTCTCTTAATATTTTTCAACACCACTTCATGCTCCTCCAATTTTTCAGTCCGTTTCATGCACATCTCATTTTTGACACCTTTTGAAACTATTCATATTTTTCACACCTTTTCAGGCTCTTCCGGTTTTTCAACACCGCT
The DNA here is from genome assembly GCF_033118175.1 of Dama dama. NCBI lineage: Eukaryota > Metazoa > Chordata > Mammalia > Artiodactyla > Cervidae > Dama > Dama dama. The sequence continues at coordinate 2,907,253 of NW_026870956.1, forward strand.
TCATGATCCTCCTATTTTTCAGACCGTTTCATGCTCCTCATATTTTTACACCTTTTGAAGCTCTTCATATATTTCACACCTTTTCAGGCTCTTCATGGTTTTCAACACAACTTCATGCTCCTCGTATTTTTCAGACCGTTACATGCTCCCCATATTTTTGACACCTTTTGAAGCTCTGCATATATTTCACACATTTTCAGGCTCTTCATGATTTTCAACACCACTTCATGCTCCTCCTATTTTTCAGACCGTTTCATGCTCATCTCATTTTTGACATATTTTGAAGCTCTTCATATTTTTCACACTTTTTGAAGCTCTTCATAATTTTCATATTTTTGAAACTCTTCATATTTTTCACACTTTTTCAGGCTCTTCATGTTTTTCAACAACTCTTCAGGCTCCTCCTATTTTTCAGACCATTTCATGCTAATATAGTTTTTGGCACTTTTTGAAGCTCTTCATACTTTTCACACCTTTTAAATCTCTGCATGTTTTTGAACACCTTTTCATGCTCCTCATGTATTTCACTCCTTTTGAAGCTCTTCATATTTTGCACAAATTTTCAGGTTCTTCTTGTTTTTGAACACCTTTTCATGCTCCTCATGTATTTCACTCCTTTTGAAGCTCTTCCTATTTTTCACACATTTTCAGTCTCTGCATGTTTTTGAACACCTTTTCATGCTCCTCATGTATTTCACTCCTTTTGAAGCTCTTCATATTTTGCACAAATTTTCAGGTTCTTCTTGTTTTTGAACACAGCTTCATCCTCCTCCTATTTTTAAGAGGGTTTCATGCTCGTCATATTTTTGACACATTTTGAAGCTCTTCATATTTTTCACACCTTTTCAGGCTCTTCATGTTTTTGAACACCGTTTCATGCTCCTCCTATTTTTGAGACCGTTTCATGCTCCTCATATTTTCGACACCTTTTGAAGCTTTCATATTTTTCACACCTTTTCAAGCTCTTCATGTTTTTCAACACCACTACATGCTCCTCCTTTTTTGCAGACCGTTTCATGCTACTCATATTTTTAACACCTTTTGAAGCTCTTCATATTTCTCACACCTTTTCAGGCTCTTCATGTTTTTCAACACCGCTTCATGCACCTCGGATTTTTCAGACCGTTTCATGCTCCTCATATTTTTGACACCTTTTGAAGCTCTTCATATTTCTCAACCTTTTCAGGCTCTTCATGTTTTTCAACACCGCTTAATGCACCTCCTATTTTTCAGACCGTTTCATGCTCATCTCATTTTTGACACCTTTTGAAGCTTTTCATATTTTTCACATATTTTCAGGCTCGTCATGTTTTTGAACACCGCTTCATGCTAATCCTATTTTTCAAACCATATCATGCTCCTCATGTTTTTCACACCTTTTGAAGCTCTTCATATTTTTCACACCTTTTCAGGCTCTTCATGTTTTTGAACACCACTTCATGCTCCTTCTATTTTTCAGAGAGTTTCATGCTCCTCATGTATTTCACACCTTTTGAAGCTCTTCATATTTTTCACACCTTTTCAGGCTCTTCATGTTTTTCCACACCACTTCATGCTCCTCCTATTTTTCAGACCGTTTCATGCTCATTTCATTTTTGACATCTTTTGAAGCTCTTCATATTTTTCACACCTTTTCAGTCTCTGCATGTTTTTGAACACCATTTCATGCTCCTCATATATTTCACACCTTTTGAAGCTCTTCATATTTTGCACACCTTTTCAGGCTCTTCATGTTTTTGAAAACCGCTTCATCCTCCTCCTATTTTTAAGAGGGTTTCATGCTCGTCATATTTTTGACATATTTTGAAGCTCTTCATAATTTTCACACCTTTTCAGGCTCTTCATGTTTTTGAACACCGCTTCATGCTCGTCCTATTTTTCAAACCGTTTCATGCTCCTCATATTTTTGACACCATTTGAAGCTCTTCATATTTTTCACACCTTTTCAGGCTCTTCATTTTTTTCAACACCACTTCATGCTCCTCCTATTTTTCAGACCGTTTCATGCAGATCTCCTTTTTGACAGCTTTTGAAGCTCTTCATATTTTTCAAACCTTTTGAAGCTCTTCATATTTTTCACACGTTTTCATGCTCTTCATGTTGTTCAACACCGCTTCATGCTCCTCCAATTTTTCAGTCCGATTCATGCACATCTCATTTTTGACACCTTTTGAAGCTATTCATATTTTTCACACCTTTTCAGGCTCTTCCGGTTTTTCAACACCGCTTCATGATCCTCCTATTTTTCAGACCATTTCATGCTCCTCATATTTTTACACCTTTTGAAGCTCTTCATATATTTCACACATTTTCAGGCTCTTCATGATTTTCAACACCACTTCATGCTCCTCCTATTTTTCAGACCGTTTCATGCTCATCTCATTTTTGACATATTTTGAAGCTCTTCATATTTTTCACACCTTTTGAAGCTCTTCATAATTTTCATATTTTTGAAGCTCTTCATATTTTTCACACTTTTTCAGGCTCTTCATGTTTTTCAACAACTCTTCAGGCTCCTCCTATTTTTCAGACCCTTTCATGCTAACCGAATTTTTGGCACTTTTTGAAGCTCTTCATACTTTTCACACCTTTTAAGTCTCTGCATGTTTTTGACACCTTTTCATGCTCCTCATGTATTTCACTCCTTTTGAAGCTCTTCATATTTTGCACAAATTTTCAGGTTCTTCTTGTTTTTGAACACAGCTTCATCCTCCTCCTATTTTTAAGAGGGTTTCATGCTCGTCATATTTTTGACACATTTTGAAGCTCTTCATATTTTTCACACCTTTTCAGGCTCTTCATGTTTTTGAACACCGTTTCATGCTCCTCCTATTTTTGAGACCGTTTCATGCTCGTCATATTTTCGACACCTTTTGAAGCTTTCATATTTTTCACACCTTTTCAAGCTCTTCATGTTTTTCAACACCACTTCATGCTCCTCCTTTTTTGCAGACCGTTTCATGCTACTCATATTTTTAACACCCTTTGAAGCTCTTCATATTTCTCACACCTTTTCAGGCTCTTCATGTTTTTCAACACCGCTTCATGCACCTCCGATTTTTCAGACCGTTTCATGCTCCTCATATTTTTGACACCTTTTGAAGCTCTTCATATTTCTCAAACCTTTTAGGCTCTTCATGTTTTTCAACACCGCTTAATGCACCTCCTATTTTTCAGACCGTTTCATGCTCATCTCATTTTTGACACCTTTTGAAGCTTTTCATATTTTTCACATATTTTCAGGCTCTTCATGTTTTTGAACACCGCTTCATGCTAATCCTACTTTTTAAAACCATATCATGCTCCTCATGTTTTTCACACCTTTTGAAGCTCTTCATATTTTTCACACCTTTTCAGGCTCTTCATGTTTTTGAACACCACTTCATGCTCCTTCTATTTTTCAGAGAGTTTCGGGCTCCTCATGTTTTTCACACCTTTTGAAGCTCTTCATATTTTTCACACCTTTTCAGGCTCTTCATGTTTTTGAACACCACTTCATGCTCCTTCTATTTTTCAGAGAGTTTCATGCTCCTCATGTATTTCACACCTTTTGAAGCTCTTCATATTTTTCACACCTTTTCAGGCTCTTCATGATTTTCAACACCCCTTCATGCTCCTCCTATTTTTCAGACCGTTTCATGCTCATCTCATTTTTGACATCTTTTGAAGCTCTTCATATTTTTCACACCTTTTGAAGCTCTTCATAATTTTCATATTTTTGAAGCTCTTCATATTTTTAACACATTTTCAGGCTCTTCATGTTTTTCAACACCGCTTCATGCTCCTCCTATTTTTCAGACCGTTTCATGCTCCTCATATTTTTGACACCTTTTGAAGCTTTTCATATTTCTCACTCATTTTCAGGCTCTTCATGTTTTTGAACATCACTTCATGCTCCTCCTATTTTTCAGACCGTTTCATGCTCCTCATGTATTTCACACCTTTTGAAGCTCTTCATATTTTTCACACCTTTTCAGGCTCTTCATGTTTTTGAACCCCGGTTCAGGCTCCTCCTATTTTTTAGACCGTTTCATGCTCCTCATATTTTTCACACCTTTTGAAGCTCTTCATATATTTCACACCTTTTCAGCCTCTTCATGTTTTTGAACACCGCTTCATGCTCCTCCTATTTTTCAGACCGTTTCATGCTCCTCATATTTCTGACACCTTTTGAAACTCTTCATATTTTTCACACCTTTTCAGGCTCTTCATGTTTTTCAACACCGCTTCATGGTCCTCCTATGTTTCAGAACGTTTCATGCTCCTCATGTATTTCACACCTTTTGAAACTCTTCATATTTTTTACACCTTTTCAAGCTCTTCATGTTTTTGAACACCGTTTCATGCTCCTCCTATTTTTCAGACCTTTTCATGCTCCTCATATATTTGACAAATTTTGAAGCTCTTCATATTTTGCACACCTTTTCATTCTCTTAATATTTTTCAACACCACTTCATGCTCCTCCAATTTTTCAGTCCGATTCATGCACATCTCATTTTTGACACCTTTTGAAGCTATTCATATTTTTCACACCTTTTCAGGCTCTTCCGGTTTTTCAACACCGCTTCATGATCCTCCTATTTTTCAGACCGTTTCATGCTCCTCATATTTTTACACCTTTTGAAGCTCTTCAAATATTTCACACCTTTTCAGGCTCTTCATGGTTTTCAACACCACTTCATGCTCCTCGTATTTTTCAGACCGTTACATGCTCCTCATATTTTTCACACCTTTTGAAGCTCTGCATATATTTCACACATTTTCAGGCTCTTCATGATTTTCAACACCACTCTATGCTCCTCCTATTTTTCAGACCGTTTCATGCTCATCTCATTTTTGACATATTTTGAAGCTCTTCATATTTTTCACACCTTTTGAAGCTCGTCATAATTTTCATATTTTTGAAGCTCTTCATAATTTTCACACTTTATCAGGCTCTTCATGTTTTTCAACAACTCTTCAGGCTCCTCCTATTTTTCAGACCCTTTCATGCTAATCGAATTTTTGGCACTTTGTGAAGGTCTTCATACTTTTCACACCTTTTAAGTCTCTGCATGTTTTTGAACACCTTTTCATGCTCCTCATGTATTTCACTCCTTTTGAAGCTCTTCATATTTTGCACAAATTTTCAGGTTCTTCTTGTTTTTGAACACAGCTTCATCCTCCTCCTATTTTTAAGAGGGTTTCATGCTCGTCATATTTTTGACACATTTTGAAGCTCTTCATATTTTTCACACCTTTTCAGGCTCTTCATGTTTTTGAACACCGTTTCATGCTCCTCCTATTTTTGAGACCGTTTCATGCTCCTCATATTTTCGACACCTTTTGAAGCTTTCATATTTTTCACACCTTTTCAAGCTCTTCATGTTTTTCAACACCACTTCATGCTCCTCCTTTTTTGCAGACCGTTTCATGCTACTCATATTTTTGACACCTTTTGAAGCTCTTCATATTTCTCACACCTTTTCAGGCTCTTCATGTTTTTCAACACCGCTTCATGCACCTCCGATTTTTCAGACCGTTTCATGCTCCTCATAATTTTGACACCTTTTGAAGCTCTTCATATTTCTCAAAACTTTTCAGGCTCTTCAGGTTTTTCAACACCGCTTAATGCACCTCCTATTTTTCAGACCGTTTCATGCTCATCTCATTTTTGACACCTTTTGAAGCTTTTCATATTTTTCACATATTTTCAGGCTCTTCATGATTTTGAACACCGCTTCATGCTAATCCTATTTTTCAAACCATATCATGCTCCTCATGTTTGTCACACCTTTTGAAGCTCTTCATATTTTTCACACCTTTTCAGGGTCTTCATGTTTTTCAACACAACTTCATGTCCCTCCTATTTTTCAGACCGTTTCATGCTCCTCATATTTTGACACCTTTTTAAGCTTTTCATATTTTTCACACCTTTTCAGGCTCTTCATGTTTTTGAACACCACTTCATGCTCCTCCAATTTTTCAGTCCGTTTCATGCACATCTCATTTTTGACACCTTTAGAAGCTATTCATATTTTTCACACCTTTTCAGGCTCTTCCGGTTTTTCAACACCGCTTCATGATCCTCCTATTTTTCAGACCGTTTCATGCTCCTCATATTTTTACACCTTTTGAAGCTCTTCATATATTTCACACCTTTTCAGGCTCTTCATGGTTTTCAACAACACTTCATGCTACTCGTATTTTTCAGACCGTTACATAATCCTCATATTTTTGACACCTTTTGAAGCTCTACATATATTTCACACATTTTCAGGCTCTTCATGATTTTCAACACCACTTCATGCTCCTCCTATTTTTCAGACCGTTTCATGCTCATCTCATTTTTCACATATTTTGAAGCTCTTCATATTTTTCACACCTTTTGAAGCTCTTCATAATTTTCATATTTTTGAAGCTCTTCATATTTTTCACACTGTTTCAGGCTCTTCATGTTTTTCAACAACTCTTCAGGCTCCTCCTGTTTTTCAGACCCTTTCATGCTAATCGAATTTTTGGCACTTTTTGAAGCTCTTCATATTTCTCACACCTTTTCAGGTTCTTCATGTTTTTCAACACCGCTTCATGCACCTCCTATTTTTCAGACCGTTTCATGCTCATCTCATTTTTGACACCTTTTGAAGCTCTTCATATTTCTAAAACCTTTCCAGGCTCTTCATATTTTTCACACCTTTTCAGGCTCTTGATTTGTTTGAACACCGTTTCATGCTCTTCCTTTTTTTCAGACGGTGTCATGCTCCTCATATTTTTTACACCTTTTGAAGCTCTTTTTTTTTTCACATCTTTTGATGCTCTTCATATTTTTCACACCTTTTCAGGCTCTTGATTTGTTTGAACACCGTTTCATGCTCCTCCGATTTTTCAGACCGTTTCATCCTCCTCCTATTTTTGACACATTTTGAAGCTCTTCATATTTTTCACATCTTTTAAGACTCTTCATGTTTTTCAACACAGCTTCATGCTCCTCCGTTTTTTCAGACCGTTTCATCCTCCTCCTATTTTTGACACATTTTGAAGCTCTTCATATTTTTCACATCTTTTAAGACTCTTCATGGTTTTCAACACCGCTTCATGCTCCTCCGTTTTTTCAGACCGTTTCATGCTCCTCTCATTTTTGACACCTTTTGAAGCTCTTCATATTTTTCACACCTTTTGAAGCTCTTCATATTTTTCACAACTTTTAAGGCTCTTCATGTTTTTCAACACCGCTTCATGGTCCTCCTATTTTTCAGACCGTTTCATGCTCCTCATATTTTTGACACCTTTTGAAGCTCATCATATATTTCACACCTTTTCAGGCTCTTCAGGTTTTTCAACACGGCATCATGCTCTTCCTATTTTTCAGATAGTTTCATGCTCCTCAATGTTTGACAAGTTTTGAAGCTCTTCATATTTTTCACACCTTTTCAGGCTCTTCATGTTTTGAACACCGTTTCATGCTCCTCCTATTTTTCAGAAAGTTACATGCTCCTCATATATTTGAGACCTTTTAAAGCTCTTCATATTTTTCACACTTTTTCAGGCTCTTCATGTTTTTCAACACTACTTCATGCTCCTCCTATTTTTCAGATCATTTCATGCTCCTCATATTTTTGACACCTTTTGAAGCTCTTCATATATTTCACACCTTTTCAGGCACTACTTGTTTTTAAACACCGCTTCATGGTCCTCCTTTTTTTTTGACACATTTTGAAGCTCTTCATATTTTTCACACCTATTCAGGCTCTTAATGTATTTGAACACTGTTTCATTATCCTCCTTTTTTTGACACATTTTGAAGCTCTTCATAATTTTCACACCTTTTCAGGCTCTTCATATTTTTCAACACCACTTCATGCTTCTCCTATTTTTCAGATCGTTTCATGCTCCACATGTATTTGACACCTTTTGTAGCTCTTCATTTTTTTCACACCTTTTCAGGCTCTTCATGTTTCTCAACATCACTTCATGCCTCTTCTATTTTTCACACCGTTTCATGCTCCTCATATTTTTGACACCGTTTCAAGCTCTTCATATATTTCACACCTTTTCAGGCTCTGAATGTTGTCAACACCGCTTCATGCTCATCCTATTTTTCGGACCGCTTCATGCTCCTCATATTTTTGACATCTTTGGAGCACTTCATATTTTTCACACGTTTTCAGCCTCTTCATGTTTTTCAACACTGCATCATGCTCTTTCTATTTTTCAGATGGTTTTATGCTCCTCAATGTTTGACATGTTTTGAATCTCTTTATATTTTTCACACCATTTTAGGCTCTTCATGTTTTGAACAACGTTTCATGCTCCTCCTATTTTTCAGACCGTTTCTTTCTCCTCATATTTTTGACACCTTTTGAAGCTCTTCATATATTTCACAGATTTTCAGGCTCTTCATCTTTTTGCACACCGCTTCATGCTCCTCCTATTTTTCACACCGTTTCATGCTGCTCTCATTATTGACACATTTGGAAGCTATTCATATTTTTCACACCTTTGGAAGCTCTTCATATTTTTCACACATTTTCAGGCTTTTCATGTTTTCAACACCTCTTCATACTCCTCCTTTTTTTCAGTCCGTTTCATGTTCCTCATATTTTTCACACCTTTTAATGCTCTTCATATTTTTCACACCTTTTCAGGCTTTTCATGTTTTTCAACACCGCTTCATGCTCCTCCTATTTTTCAGACTGTTTCATGCTCCTCATATTTTTGACAGCTTTTGAAGCTGTTCATATTTTTCACACCTTTTCAGGCTCTTCATGTTTTTCAACCGTGCTTCATGTTCCTCCTATTTTTCACACCGTTTCATGCTCCTCATATTTTTGACACCTTTTGAAGATCTTAATATTTTTCACACCTTTTCAGGCTCTTCATGTTTTTGAACACCATTTCATGCTCCTCCTTTTTTTTGACACATTTTGAACGTCTTCATAATTTTCACACCTTTCAGTCTCTTCATGTTTTACAACACCGTTTCATGCTCCTCCTATTTTTCAGATCATTTCATGCTCCTCATATATTTCACATCTTTTGTAGCTCTTCATATTTTTCACACCTTTTCAGTCTCTTCAGGTTTCTCAACATCACTTCATGCTTCTCCTATTTTTCACACCGTTTCATGCTCCTCATATTTTTGACACCTTTTGAACCTTCTCATTTTTTCACAACTTTGGAAACTCTTCATATATTTCCCACCTTTTCAGGCTCTTAAAGTTTTCAACACCGCTTCATGCTCATCCTATTTTTCAGACCGTTTCATGCTCCTCATATTTTTGACACGTTTTGAGGCTCTTCATGTTTTTCACACCTTTTCAGGCTCTTCATGTTTTTCAACACTGTTTCATGCTGCTCCTATTTTTCAGACCGTTTCATGTTCCTCATATTTTTCACACCTTTGAGGCTCTTCATATTTTACAAAACTTTTCAGGTTCTTCATGTTTTTGACGACTGCTTTATGCTCCTCCTATTTTTCAAACCGTTTCATGCTCCTTATATATTTGACACCTTGTGAAGCTCCTCCTATTTTTCACACCTTTTCAGGCTCTTCATGTATTTCAACACCGTTTCATGCTCCTCCTATTTTTCAGACCGCTTCAGTCTCCTCATGTATTTCACACCTTTTCAAGCTCTTCATATTTTTCACACCTTTTCAGGCTCTTCATGTTTTTGAACACCGTTTCATGCTCCTCCTATTTTTCAGACCGTTTCATGCTCATCTCATTTTTGACACCTTTGGAAGCTCTTCATATATTTCACACCTTTTGAAGCTCTTCATATTTTTCACACGTTTTCAGGCTCTTCATGTTTTTCAACACCGCTTCATGCTCCTCCTATTTTTCAGACCGTTTCATGCTCCTCATATTTTTGACACGTTTTGAGTCTCTTCATGTTTTTCACACCTTTTCAACCTCTTCATGTTTTTGAACACCACTTCATGCTCCTCCTATTTTTCAGATCGTTTCATGCTCCTCATATTTTTGACACCTTTTGAAGCTCCTCATATTTTTCACACCTTTTGAAGCTCTTCATATATTTCACAACTTTTCAGGCACTTCATGTTTTTCAACACCACTTCATGCTCCTCCTATTTTTCAGACCGGTTCATTCTCCTCATATTTTTGACACCTTTTGAAGCTCTTCATATTTTTCACACCTTTTCAGGCTCTTCATGTTTTTCAACATCACTTCATGCTCCTCCTATATTTCAGACCGGTTCATGCTCCTCATATTTTTGAAACCTTTTGTAGCTCTTCATATATTTCACACCTTTTGAAGCTCTTCATATTTTTCACACGTTTTCAGGCTATTCATGTTTTTCAACGCCGCTTCATGCTCCTACTATTTTCAGACCGTTTCCACCTCCTCATGTATTTCACACCTTTTGAAGCTCTTCATATATGTCACACCTTTTAGGCTCTTCGTCTTTTTAAAACCGTTTCATGCTCATCTTATTTTTCACACTGTTTCTTGCTCCTCATATATTTGACACCTTTTGAAGCTCTTCATATTTTTCACACCTTTTCAGGCTCTTCATGTTTTTGACCACCGCATCATGCTCCTCCTATTTTTCAGTCGTTTCATGCCTCTCATATTTTTTACACCTTTTGAAGCTCTTCATGTTTTTCACACCTTTTCATGCTCTTCATCTTTTTCAAAACCGTCTCATTCTCATCCTATTTTAAAGACTGTTTCATGCTCCTCATATTTTTGACACCTTTAGAACCTCTTCATATTTTTCACACCTTTTCATCTCTTCATGTTTTCAACACCGTTTCATGCTCCTCCTATTTTTCAGACCGATTCATGCTCCTCATATTATTGACACCTTTTGAAGCTCTTCTTTTTTTTTTCACACATTTTGAAGCTCTTCATATTTTTCACAACTTTTCAGGCTCTTCATGTTTTTGAACACCGCTTCATGCTCCTCTTATTTTTTAGAGAGTTTCATGCTCCTCATGTATTTCACACCTTTTGAAGCTCTTCATATTTTTCACACCTTTTCAGGCTCTTCATATTTTGAACACCATTTCATGCTTCTCTTATTTTTCAAACCATTTCTTGCTCCTCATATTTATGACACCTTTTGAAGCTCTTCATATTTTTCACACCTTTTGAAGCTGTTCATATTTTTCACACCATTTGAAGCTTTTCATATTTTTCACACGTTTTCAGGTTCTTCATGTTTTTCAACACCGCTTCATGCTCCTGCTAATTTTCAGACCCTTTCATGCTCCACATATTTTTGACACGTTTTGAAGCTCTTCATGTTTTTCACACCTTTTCAGGCTCTTCATGTCTTTCAACACCGTTTCATGCTCCTCCTATTTTTCAGACCTTTTAATGCTCCTCACATTTTTGACACCTTTTGTAGTTCTTCATATATTTCATACATTTTCAGGATCTTTATGTTTTTCAGCAACACTTCATGCTCCTCCTATTTTTAAGACCGCTTCATGCTCATCTCATTTTTCACACTTTTGAAACGGTTCATATTTTTCACACCTTTTGAAGATCTTCATATTTTTACAAGTTTTCAGGTTCTTCATGTTTTTCAACACCGCTTCATGCTCCTCGTATTTTTCAGACTATTTCATGCTCCACATATTTTTGACACGTTTTGAAGCTCTTCATATTTTTCACACCTTTTCAGGCTTTTTATGTTTCTGAACACCGCTTCAAGCTGCTCCTATATTTCACATCTTTTGAAGCTCTTCATTATTTTCACACCTTTTCAGGCTCTTCATGTTTTTGAACACAGCTTCATGCTCCTCCTATTTTTCAGACAGTTTAATGCTCCTCATGTATTTCAAACCTTTTGAAGCTCGTCATATATTTCACATCTTCTCAGGCTCTTCTTGTTTTGAACACCGTTTCATGCTCCTCCTATTTTTTAGACCGTTTTATACTCCTCATAATTTTGACACCTTTTGAAGCTCTTCATATTTTTCACAACTTTTCAGGCTCTTCATATTTTTCAACACCGTCTCATTCTACTCCTATTTTTCAGACCGTTTCATGCTCCTCATGTATTTCACACGTTTTGAAGCTTTTCACATTTTTCACACCTTTTCAGGCTCTTCATTTTATTCAACACCGCTTCATGATCTTCCTATTTTTCAGTCCATTTCATGCTCCTCATATTTTTGACACCTGTTGAAGTTCTTCATATTTTTCCACCTTTTCAGCTCTTCAAGTTTTTCAACACCACTTCATGCTCCTCCTATATTTCAGAGCGTTTCATGCTCCTCATATTTTTGACACCTTTTGAAGCTCTTCATATTTTTCACACCTTTTCAGGCACTTCATATTTTTCAACACCGCTTCATGCTCCTCCTATTTTTCACACCGTTTCATGCTCCACATATATTTGACACGTTTTGAAGCTCTTCATATTTTTCACACCTTTACAGGCTTTTTATGTTTTTGAACACCACTTCATGCTGCTCCTATATTTCATACCTTTTGAAGCTCTTCATATTTTCCACACCTTTTGAAGCTCTTCATATTTCTCAAACGTTTTCAGGCGCTTCATGTTTTTCAACACCCCTTCTTGCTCATCTATTTTTCAGACCGTTTCATGCTTCTCTCATTTCTGACATCTTTTGAAGCTCTTCATATATTTCACACATTTTCAGGCTCTTCATGTTTTTCAACACCACTTCATGCTCCTCCTATTTTTCAGACCGTTTCATGCTCATCTCACTTTTGACACATTTTGAAGCTCTTCATATTTTCCACACCTTTTGAAGCTCTTCATATTTTTCAAACGTTTTCAGGCTCTTCATGTTTTTCCACACCGCTTCATGCTCCTCCTATTTTTCAGATAGTTTCATGCCCCCTTTATTTTTGACACCTTTTGAAGCTCTTCATATTTTTCAAACCGTTTCATGCTCTTCATGTTTTTCAACACCGCTTCATGCTCCTCCTATTTTTCAAACCGTTTCATGCTCCTCATATTTTTGACACCTTTTGAAGCTCTTCATATATTTCACACCTTTTCCACCTCTTCATGTTTTTCAACACTGCTTCTTGCTCCTCCAATTTTTCAAACCGTTTCATGCTCCTCCTATTTTTGATACCTTTTGAAGCTGTTCATATATTTCACACCTTTTCAGGCGTTTCATGTCTTTGAAAACCGTTTCATGCTCGTCATATTTTGACAGTTTTTGATGCTCTTCATATTTTTCACAGCTTTTCAGGCTCTTCATGTTTTTCAACACCACTTCATGCTCCTATTTTTCAGACCGTTTCCTGCTCCTCATATTTTTCACACATTTTCAAACTCTTCATATTTTTCACACCTTTTCAGGCTCTTCTTGTTTTTCAACACCGCTTCATGCTCCTCGTATTTTTCAGACAGTTTCATGTGCCTCCTCTTTTTAACACCTTTTGAAGGTCTTCATATTTTTCACACTTTTTCAGGCTCTTCATGTTTTTCCGCACCGCTTCCTGCTCTTCCTTTTTTTCAGACCGTTCCATGCTCCTCATATTTTTGACACCTTTTGAAGCTCTTCATATTTTGCACACCTTTTGAGGCTCTTTATGTTTTTCAACACCACTTCATGCTCCTCCTATTTTCAGACCGTTTAATGCTCCTCTTATTTTTGAAACCTTTTGAAGCTCTTCATATTTTTCAAACCTCTTCAGGTTCTTCATATTTTTCAACACCGCTTCATGCTCCTCCTATTTTTCAGATAGTTTCATGCCCCCTCTATTTTTGACACATTTTGAAGCTCTTCATATTTTTCAAGCCTTTTCAGGCTCTTCATGTTTTTCAACACCGCTTCATGCTCCTCCTATTTTTCAAACCGTTTCATGCTCCTCATATTTTTGACACCTTTTGAAGCTCTTCATATATTTCACACCTTTTCCACCCCTTCATGTTTTCCAACACTGCTTCTTGCTCCTCCAATTTTTCGGACCGTTTCATGCTCCTCCTATTTTTGATACCTTTTGAAGCTGTTCATATATTTCACACTTTTTCAGGCGTTTCATGTCTTGAACACCGTTTCATGCTCCTCATATTTTGACAGTTTTTGATGCTCTTCATATTTTTCACAGCTTTTCAGGCTCTTCATGTTTTTCAACACCACTTCATGCTCCTATTTTTTAGACCGTTTCCTGCTCCTCATATTTTTGACACATTTTCAAACTCTTCATATTTTTCACACCTTTTCAGGCTCTTCTTGTTTTTCAACACCGGTTCATGCTCCTCCTATTTTTCATACCGTTTCATGCTCCTCATATTTTTGACACCTTTTGAAGCTGTCCATATTTTTCAAACCTTTTCAAGCTCTTCATGTTTTTAAACAGAGCTTCATTTTCCTCCTATTTTTCAGACCGTTTCATGCTCCACATATTTTTGACACCTTTTGAAGCTCTTCATATTTTTCAACCTTTTCTTGCTACCCATGTTTTTGAACACCGTTCCATGCTCCTCATATTTTTGACACCTTTGAAGCTCTTCAAAATTTTGACACCTTTTGAAGCTCTTCATATTTTTCAAACCTTTTCAAGCTCTTCATGTTTTTCAACACCGCTTCTTGCTCCTCCTATTTTTCAGACCGTTTCATGCTCCTCATATTTTTGACACCTTTTGAATCTCTTCATATATTTCACACCTTTTCAGGCTCTTCATGTTTTTGAACACCGCTTCATGATCCTCCTATTTTTCAGACCGTTTCATACACCTCATATTTTTTTCACCTTTTGAAGCTCTTCATATTTTTCACACCTTTTCAGGCTCCTCATGTTTTGCAACACCGCTTCATGCTCCTCCTATTTTTCAGACCATTTCATACTCGTCATATTTTTGACACCTTTTGATGCTCTTCATATTTTTCACACCTTTTCATGCTCTTCATTTTTTCAACACCGCTTCATGCTCCTCCTATTTTTCAGACCGTTTCATGCTCATCTCATTTTTGACACCTTTGGAAGCTTTTCATATTTTTCACAACTTTTCAGGCTCTTCATGTTTTGAACACCGCTTCATGCTCCTCCTATTTTTCAGACCGTATCATGCTCCTCATATTTTTCACATCTTTTGAAGCTCTTCATATTTTTCACACCTTTTCAGGCTCTTCATATTTTTGAACACCTCTTCATCTTCCTCCTATTTTTCAGACCATTTCTTGCTCCTCATGTATTTCACACCTTTTGAAGCTCTTCATATTTTTCACACCTTTTCAGGCTCTTGATGTTTTTCCACACCACTTCATGCTTCTCCTATTTTTCAACACGTTTCATGCTCCTCATGTATTTCACACCTTTTGAAGCTCTTCATATTTTTCACACCTTTTCAGGCTCTTCATGTTTTTCAACACCGCTTCATGCTCCTCCTATTTTTCAGACCGTTTCATGCACCTCATATTTTTCTCACCTTTTGAAGCTCTTCATATTTTTCACACCTTTTCAGGCTCCTCATGTTTTACAACACCGCTTCATGGTTCTCCTATTTTTCAGACCGTTTCATACTCCTCATATTTTTGACAACTTTTGATGCTCTTCATATTTTTCACAAATTTTCAGGCTCTTCATTTTTTCAACACCGCTTCATGCTCCGCCTATTTTTCAGACCGTTTCATGCTCATCTCATTTTTGACACCTTTGGAAGCTTTTCATATTTTTGACAATTTTTCAGGCTCTTCATGTTTTGAACACCGCTTCATGCTCCTCCTATTTTTCAACCGTATCATGCTCCTCATATTTTGACACCTTTTGAAGCTCTTCATATTTTTCACACCTTTTCAGTCTCTTCTTTTTCTTCAACACCACCTCATGCACCTCCTATTTTTCAGACCGTTTCATGATCATCTCATTTTTGACACCTTTTGAAGCGCTTCATATTTTTCACACCTTTTCAGGCTCCTCATTTTTTTCAACACCACTTCATTCTCCTCCTATTTTTCAGACCGTTTCATGCTCATCTCTTTTTTGACACCTTTTGAAGCTCTTCATATTTTTCACACATTTTGAAGCTCTTAATATTTTTCACACCTTTTCTGGCTCTTCATGTTTTTCAACACCGGTTCATGGTACTCCTATTTTTTAGACCGTTTCATGCTCCTCATATTTTTGACAACTTTTGAAGCTGTTCATATTTTTCACACCTTTTCAGGCTCTTCATTTTTTTCAACACTGCTTCATGCTCCTCCTATTTTTCAGAACGTTTCATGCTCCTTATAATTTTGACACCTTTTGAAGCTCTTCATATTTTTCACACCTTTTCAGGCTCTTCATGTTTTTCAACACCGCTTCATGCTCCTCCTATTTTTCAGACCGTCTCTTGCACCTCATATATTTCACACCTTTAGAAGCTATTCATATTTTTCACACATTTTCAGGCTCTTCATGTTTCTCAACACCGCTTCCTGCTCCTCCTCTTTTTCAGACCGTTTCATGCTCCTCATATTTTTGACACATTTTGAAGCTCTTCATGTTTCTCACAGCTTTTCAGGTTCTTCATGTTTTTCAACACTACTTCATGCTCCTCCTATTTTTCAGACGGTTTCTTGCTCATCTCATTTTTGACACCTTTTGAAGCTCTTCATATTTTTCACATCTTTTGAAGCTCTTCATATTTTTCACACGTTTTCAGGCTCTTCATGTTGTTCAACACCCTTTCTTGCTCCTCCTATTTTTCAGACCGTTTCATGCTCCTCATATTTTTGACACGTTTTGAAGCTCTTCATATTTTTCACACCTTTTCAGGCTCTTCATGTTTTTGAACACCGTTTCATAGTCCTCCTATTTTTCAGACCGTTTCATGCTCCTCATATTTTTGACACCTTTTGAAGCTCTTCATATTTTTCACTACTTTTCAGGGTCTTCCTGTTTTGAACACCGCTTCATGCTCCTCCTATTTTTCACACCGTTTCATGCTCCTCATATTTTTGACACCTTTTGAAGCTCTTCATATTTTTCACACCTTTTCAGGCTCTTCATGTTTTTGAACACCATTTCATGCTCCTCCTATTTTACAGACCGTTTCATTCTCCTCATATTTTTGACACCTTTTGAAGCTCTTCATATATTTCACACCTTTTCAGGCTTTTCATTATTTTCAACACCACTTCATGGTCCTCTTATTTTTCAGACCGTTTCATGCTAATCTCATTTTGACACCTTTTGAAGCTCTTCATGTTTTTCACGTCTTCTGAAGCTCTTCGTATTTTTCACAAATTTTCAGGCTCTTTATGATTTTCAACACCGCTTCATGCTCCTCCTATTTTTCAGACCGTTTCATGTTCATCTCATTTTGACACCTTTTGAAGCTCTTCATATTTTTCACACCTTTTGAAGCTCTTCATATTTTGCATATTTTTGAAGTTCTTCATAATTTCACACGTTTTCAGACTCTTCATGTTTTTGAACACCACTTCATGCTCCTCCAATTTTTCAGACCGTTTCATGCTCCTCATATTTTTGACACCTTTTGAAGCTCTTCATATTTTTCACACCTTTTCAGGCTCTTCATGTTTTTGAACACCGCTTCATGCTCCTCCTATTTTTCAGACCGTTTCATGCTCCTCATATTTTTGACAACTTTTGAAGCTTTTCATATTTTTCACACCTTGTCAGGCTCTTGAATTTTTTCAACACCACTTCATGCTCCTCCTTTTTTGCAGACCGTTTCATGCTCCTCATATTTTTGACACCTTTTGAAGCTCTTCATATTTTGCACACCTTTTCAGGCTCTTCATGTTTTTGAACACCGCTTCATGATCCTCCTATTTTTCTGCCTTTTCATGCTCCTCATATTTTTGACAACTTTTGAAGCTCTTCATATTTTTCACAACTTTTCAGGCTTTTCCTGTTTTTGAACACCGCTTCATGCTCCTCCTATTTTTCAAACCGTTTCATGCTCCTCATATTTTTGACACCTTTTCAGGCTCTTCATGTTTTTGAACACCGCTTCATGATCCTCCTATTTTTCTGACCTTTTCATGCTCCTCATATTTTTGACACCTTTTGAAGCTCTTCATATTTTTCACACCTTTTCAGGCTCTTCATGTTTTTGAACACCGCTTCATGCTCCTCCTATTTTCAGACCGTTTCATTCTCCTCATATTTTTGACACCTTTTGAAGCCCTTCATATATTTCACACCTTTTCCGTCTCTTCTTTTTTTTCAACACCACTTCATGCTCCTCCTATTTTTCAGACCGTTTCATGCTCATCTCATTTTTGACACCTTTTGAAGCTGTTCATATTTTTCACACCTTTTCAGGCTCTTCATGTTTTTGAACACCGCTTCATGCTCCTCCTATTTTTCAGACTGCTTCATACTCCTCTCATTTTTGACACCCTTTGAAGCTCTTCATATTTTTGACATCTTTTGAAGCTCTTCATATTTCTCACACGTTTTCAGGCTCTTCATGATTTTCAACACCGATTCATGCTCCTCCTCTTTTTCAGACCGTTTCATGCTCCTCATATTTTTGATACCTTTTGAATCTCCTCATATTTTTTACACCTTTTGAACCTCTTCATATATTACACACTTTTTCAGGCTCTTCATGTTTTTCAACACGGCTTCATGCTCCTCCTATTTTTCAGACCGTTTCATGCTCCTCATATTTTTCACACCTTTTGAAGCTCTTCATATTTTTCACACCTTTTAAGCCTCTTCATGTTTTTTAACACCGCTTCATGCTCCTCCTATTTTCAAGACAGTTTCATACTCCTCATGTATTTCATACATTTTGAAGCTCCTCATATTTTTCACACCTTTTCAGGCTCTTCATATTTTTGAAAACCGCTTCATGCTCCTCCTATTTTTAAGACCGTTTCATGCTCCTCATATATTTCACACCTTTTGAAGTTCTTCATATTTTTCACACCTTTTCAGGCTCTGCATGTTTTTCAACACCGTTTCATGCTCCTCCTATTTTTCAGACCGTTTCATGCTCCTCATATTTTTGACACATTTTGAAGTTCTTGATATATTTCACACCTTCTCAGGCTCTTCATTTTTTGGAACACGACTTCTTGCTCCTCCTATTTTTCAGACCGTTTCATGCTCATCTCATTTTTGACACCTTTTGAAGCTCTTCATATATTTGACACCATTTGAAGCTCTTCATATTTTTCACAACTTTTCAGGCTCTGCATGTATTTGAACACCGTTTCATGCTACTCCTATATTTCAGACCGATTCTTGCTGCTCATATATTTGACACCTTTTGAAACTCTTCATATTTTTAACACCTTTTCAGGCTCTTCATGTTTTTCAACACCGCTTCATGCTCCTCCTATTTTTCAGACCGTTTCATGCTCCTCATATTTTTGACACCTTTTGATGCTCTTCATATTTTTCACACCTTTTCAGGCTTTTCATGTTTTTGCACACCGCTTCATGCTCCTCCTATTTTTCACACCTTTTGAAGCTCTTCATATTTTTCACCCTTTTCAGTCTCTTCATGTTTTTAACACGGTTTCATGCTCCTCCTCTTTTTCAGACCGTTTCATGCTCCTCATATTTTTGACACGTTTTGAAGCTCTTCATATTTTTCACACCTTTTCAGGCTCTTCATATTTTTGAACACCGTTTCATAGTCCTCCTATTTTTCAGACCGTTTCATGCTCCTCATATTTTTGACACCTTTTGAAGCTCTTAATATTTTTCACTACTTTTCAGGGTCTTCCTGTTTTTGAACACCGCTTCATGCTCCTCCTATTTTTCAGAACTTTTCATGCTCCTCATATTTTTGACACCTTTTGAAGCTCTTCTTATTTTTCACACCTTTTCAGGCTCTTCATGTTTTTGAACACCATTTCATGCTCCTCCTATTTTACAGTTCGTTTCATTCTCCTCATATTTTTGACACCTTTTGAAGCTCTTCATATATTTCACACCTTTTCAGGCTTTTCATTATTTTCAACACCACTTCATGCTCCTCTTATTTTTCAGACCGTTTCATGCTCATCTCATTTTGACACTTTTTGAAGCTCTTCATGTTTTTCACATATTCTGAAGCTCTTCATATTTTTTCACAAATTTTCAGGCTCTTTGTGATTTTCAACACCGCTTCATGCTCCTCCTATGTTTCAGACCGTTTCATGTTCATCTCATTTTGACACCTTTTGAAGCTCTTCATATTGTTCACACCTTTTGAAGCTCTTCATATTTTTCATATTTTTGAAGTTCTTCATAATTTCACACGTTTTCAGACTCTTCATGTTTTTCAACACCGCTTCATGCTCCTCCTATTTTTCAAACCGTATCATTCTCCTCATATTTTTCACACCTTTTGAAGCTCTTCGTATTTTTCACACGTTTTCAGGCTCTTCATGTTTTTGAACACCACATCATGCTCCTTCTATTTTTCAGAGAGTTTCATGCTCCTCATATATTTCACACCTTTTGAAGCTCTTCATATTTTTCACACCTTTTCAGGCTCTTCATGTTTTTGAACACTTCTTCATGTTCCTCCTATTTTTCAGACCGTTTCATGCTCCTCATATTTTTGACACCATTTGAAACTGTTCATATTTTTCACACCTTTTCAGGCTCTTCATGTTTTTCAACACCACTTCATGCTCCTTTTTTGCAGACCTTTTCATGCTATTCATATTTTTGACACCTTTTGAAACTCTTCATATTTTTCACACCTTTTCAGGCTCTTCATGTTTTTCAACACCGCTTCATGCTCCTCCAATTTTTCAGTCCGTTTCATGCTCCTCATATTTTTGACACCTTTTGAAGCTCTTCATATTTTTCACACCTTTTCGGGCTCTTCATGTTTTGAACACCGCTTCATACTCCTCCTATATTTCAGACAGTTTCATGCTCATCTCATTTTTGACACCTTTTGAAGCTTTCCATATTTTTCACAACTTTTCAGGCTCTTTATGTTTTTGAACACCTCTTCATGCTAATCCTATTTTTCAAACCATAACATGCTCCTCATATTTTTCACACCTTTTGAAGCTCTTCATATTTTTTACACCTTTTCAGGCTCTTCATGTTTTTGAACACCACTTCATGGTCCTTATATTTTTCAGAGAGTTTCATGCTCCTCATATATTTCACACCTTCTGAAGCTCTTCATATTTTTCACACCTTTTCAGGCTCTTCATGTTTTTCCACACCACTTCATGCTTCTCCTAATTTTCAGCTCTTTCATGCTCCTCATGTATTTCACACCTTTTGAAGCTTTTCATATTTTTCACACCTTTTCAGGCTCTTCATGTTTTTCAACACCGTTTCATGCTCCTCCTCTTTTTCAGACCGTTTCATGCTCCTCATATATTTCACACCTTTTGAAGCTCTTCATATTTTTCACACCTTTCGAGGCTCTTCATATTTTTCATATTTTTGAAGCTCTTCATATTTTTCACACCTTTTCAGGCTCTTCATATTTTTGAACACCGCTTCATGCTCCTCCTATTTTTCAGAGAGTTTCATGCTCCTCATGTATTTCACACCTTTTGAAGCTCTTCATATTTTTCACACCTTTTCAGGCTCTCCATGTTTTTCCACACCACTTCATGCTTCTCCTAATTTTCAGCTCTTTCATGCTCCTCATGTATTTCACACCTTTTGAAGCTTTTCATATTTTTCACACCTTTTCAGGCTCTTCATGTTTTTCAACGCCGCTTCATGCTCCTCCTCTTTTTCAGACCGTTTCATGCTCCTCATATTTTTGACACCTTTTGAAGCTCTTCATATTTTTCACACCTTTTCGGGCTCTTCATGTTTTGAACACCGCTTCATACTCCTCCTATATTTCAGACAGTTTCATGCTCATCTCATTTTTGACACCTTTTGAAGCTTTTCATATTTTTCACAACTTTTCAGGCTCTTCATGTTTTTGAACACCTCTTCATGCTAATCCTATTTTTCAAGCCATAACATGCTCCTCATATTTTTCACACCTTTTGAAGCTCTTCATATTTTTTACACCTTTTCAGGCTCTTCATGTTTTTGAACACCACTTCATGCTCCTTATATTTTTGAGAGAGTTTCATGCTCCTCATGTATTTCACACCTTCAGAAGCTCTTCATATTTTTCACACCTTTTCAGGCTCTTCATGTTTTTCCACACCACTTCATGCTTCTCCAAATTTTCAGCTCTTTCATGCTCCTCATGTATTTCACACCTTTTGAAGCTTTTCATATTTTTCACACGTTTTCAGGCTCTTCATGTTTTTCAACACCGCTTCATGCTCCTCCTCTTTTTCAGACCGTTTCATGCTCCTCATATTTTTGACACCTTTTGAAGCTCTTCATATTTCTCACACCTTTTCAGGCTCTTCATGTTTTTCAACACCGCTTCATGCTCCTCCTATTTTTCAGACCGTTTCATGCTCCTCATATTTTTGACAGCTTTTGAAGCTCTTCATATTTTTCACATCTTTTCAGGCTCTTCATATTTTTGAACACCGCTTCATGCTCCTCCTTTTTTTTAGACCTTTTCATGCTCCTCATATTTTTCACACCTTTTGAAGCTCTTCATATTTTTCACACGATTTCAGGCTCTTCATGTTTTTGAACACCATTTCATGCTCCTCCTATTTTGCAGACCGTTTCTTGCTCCTCATATTTTTGACACCTTCTGAAGCTCTTCATATTTTTCACACCTTTTGAAGCTCTTCATATTTTTCATATTTTTGAAGCTCTTCATATTTTCACACGTTTTCAGACTCTTCATGTTTTTCAACACCGCTTCATGATCCTGCTATTTTTCAGACCGTTTCATGCTCCTCATATATTTCACACCTTTTGAAGCTCTTCATATTTTTCACACCTTTTGAAGCTCTTCATATTTTTCATATTTTTGAAGCTCTTCATATTGTTCACACCTTTTCAGGCTCTTCATATTTTTGAACACACCTTCATGCTCCTCCTATTTTTCAGAGAGTTTCATGCTCCTCATGTATTTCACACCTTTTGAAGCTCTTCATATTTTTCACACCTTTTCAGGCTCTTCATGTTTTTTCACACCACTTCATGCTTCTCCTAATTTTCAGCTCTTTCATGCTCCTCATGTATTTCACACCTTTTGAAGCTTTTCATATTTTTCACACCTTTTCAGGCTCTTCATGTTTTTCAACACCGCTTCATGCTCCTCCTCTCTTTCGGACCGTTTCATGCTCCTCATGTTTTTGACACCTTTTGAAGCTCTTCATATTTTTCACACCTTTTCGGGCTCTTCATGTTTTGAACACCGCTTCATACTCCTCCTATATTTCAGACAGTTTCATGCTCATCTCATTTTTGACACCTTTTGAAGCTTTTCATAGTTTTCACACCTTTTCAGGCTCTTCATGTTTTTGAACACCGCTTCATGCTCCTCCTATATTTCACACCTTTTGAAGCTCTTCATATATTTCACACCTTTTCAGACTCTTCATGTTTTTCAACATCGCTTCATACTCCTCCTATTTTTTTGACCGTTTCATGCTCCTCATATATTTGACACCTTTTGAAGCTCTTCATATTTTTCACACCTTTTGAAGCTCTTCATATTTTTCACACCTTTTGAATCTCTTCATATTTTACACATATTTTCACCCTCTTCATGTTTTTCAACACCTTTTCATGCTCCTCCTATTTTTCGGACTGTTTCATTCTCTTCGTATTTTTGACACTTTTTGAAGCTCTTCATATTTTTCACACCTTTTCAGGCTCTTCATCTTTTTCAACACCGTTTCATGCTCCTCATATTTTTCAGACTGTTTCATTCTCCTCATATTTATGTCAACTTTTGAAACTCTTCATTTTCTTCACACCTTTTCATGCTCTTCATGTTTTTGAACACTGCTTCATGCTCCTCCTATGTTTCAAACCGTTTCATGCTCCTCATATTTTTGAAACCTTTTGAAGTTCGTCATATATTTCACACCTTTCCAGGCTCTTCATGTTTTTAAACACCTCTTCATTCTTCTCCTGTTTTTCAGACCATTTCATGCTCCTCATATTTTTCACACTTTTTGAAGCTCTTCATATTTTTCACACTTTTTGAAGCTCTTCATACTTTTCACACCTGTCAGGCTCTTCATGTTTTTGAACACCGCTTCCTGCTCCACCTATTTTTCAGATCGCTTATGCTCCTCATATTTTTCACACTTTTTGAAGCTCTTCATATTTTTCACACTTTTTCAGGCTCTTCATGTTTTTGAACACCGCTTCATGCTCCTCCTATTTTTCAGACCGTTTCATGCTCCTCAGGTATTTCACACCTTTTGAACCTCTTCGTATTTCGCACACCTTTTCAGGCTCTTCATGTTTTTCACAACCACTTCATGCTCTTCCTATTTTTCAGACCGTTTCATGCTCCTCATATTTTTGATACCTTTGAAGCTCTTCATATTTTTCACACCTTTTCAGGCTCTTCATGTTTTGAACACCATTTCATGCTCCTCCTATTTTTCCGACCGTTTCATGCTCCTCATCTTTTACACACCTGTTGAAGCTCTTCATATTTTTCACACCATTTCAGGCTCTTCATGTTTTTCAACACCGCTTCATGCTCCTCCTATTTTTTCAGACCGTTTAATGCTCTTCCTATTTTTGACACGTTTTGAGGCTCTTCATATTTTTCTCACCTTTTCAGGCTCTTCATGTTTTCGAACACCGCTTCATGCTCCTCCTATTTTTGAGACCGTTTTATGCTCCACATGTATTTCACAGCTTTTGAATCTCTTCAGAATTTTCCCACCTTTCAGGCTCTTCATGTTTTTGAACACCGTTTCATGGTATTCCTATTTTTCAGACCGTTTCATGCTCCTCATATTTTTGACACCTTTAGAAACTCTTCATATTTTTCACACCTTTTCAGGTTCTTCATGTTTTTGAACACCGTTTCATGCTCCTCCTATTTTTCAGACCATTTCATGCTCCTCATATTTTTGACACATTTTGAATCTCTTCATATTTTTCACACCTTTTCAGGCTCTTCATGTTTTTGAACACCGCTTCATTCTCCTCCTATTTTTCAGACCGTTTCATGCTATTCATGTATTTAATACCTTTTGAAGCTCTTCATATTTTTCACACCTTTTCAGGCTCTTAATGTTTTTGAACACCTTTTCATGCTCCTCGTATTTTTCTGACCGTTTCCTGCTCCTCATATTTTTGACCCTTTTTGAACCTCCTCATATTTTTCGCACCTTTTGAACCTCTTCATATATTTCACATCATTTCAGGCTCTTCATGTTTTTCAACACCACTTCATGCTCCTCCTATTTTTCAGACCGTTTCATGCTCCTCATAATTTAGACACGTTTTGAAGCTCTTCAAATTTTTCACACCTTTTCAGGCTCTTCATCTTTTTCAACACCACTTCATGCTCCTCCTCTTTTCCAGAGCGTTTCATTGTCCTCATATTTTTGACACCTTTAGAAGCTCTTTATATTTTTCACAACTTTTCAGGCTCTTCATGTTTTTCATAACCGCTTCATGCTCCTCCTATTTTTCAGACAGTTTCATTCCTCTAATGTATTTCACACCTTTTGAAGCTCTTCATATTTTTCACACCTTTTCAGGCTCTTCATGTTTTTGAACACCACTTCATGCTCCTCCTATTTTACACACAGTTTCATGCTCCAAATGTATTTCACACCTTTTGAAGCTCTTCTTATTTTTCACACATTTTGAGGCTCTTCATTTGTTTGAACACCGTTTCATGCTGCTCCTAATTTTCAGACCGTTTCATTCTCATCTCATTTTGACAGCTTTTGAAGCTCTTCATATTTTCACGCCTTTTGAAGCTCTTCATATATTTCACACCTTTTCAGGCTCTTCTTTTTTTTCAACACCACTTCATGCTCCTCCTAATTTTCAGACCGTTTCATGATCATCTTATTTTGACAGCTTTTGAAGCTCTTCATATTTTCACACCTTTTGAAGCTCTACATATTATTCACATCTTTTCAGGCTCTTCATGATTTTCAACAACATTTCATGCTCCTCCTATTTTTCAGACTGTTTCATGGTCGTAATGTATTTCACACCTTTTGAAGCTCTTTATATTTTTCACACCTTGTCAGGCTCTTCATGTTTCTGAACAGTGCTTCATGCTCCTCCTATTTTTCAGACCGTATCATGCTCCTCATATTTTTGAAACATTTTGAAGCTCTTCATATATTTCACACCTTTTCAAGCTCTTCATGTTTTTGAACACCACTTCATGCTTCTCATATTTTTCAGACTGTTTCATGGTCCTCATGTATTTCACACATTTTGAAGCTCTTTATATTTTTCACACCTTTTCAGGCTCTTCATATATTTGAACACTGCTTCATGCTCCTCCTATTTTTCAGAGTGTTTCATGCTCCTCATGTATTTCACAACTTTTGAAGCTCTTCATGTTTTTCACACCTTTTCAGGCTGTTCATGTTTTTTAACACCGCTTCATGATAATCCTATTTTTCAGACCGTTTCATGCTCTTCATATTTTTGACTCATTTTGAAGCTCTTCATATTTTTCACAGCTTTTCAGGCTCTTCATGTTTTTCCACACCACTTCATGCTTCTCCTAATTTTCAGACCGTTTCATGCTCCTCATGTATTTCACACCTTTTGAAGCTCTTCATATTTTTCACACCTTTTCAGGCTCTTCATGTTTTTCCACACCACTTCATGCTTCTCTTATTTTTCAGCCCGTTTCATGCTCCTCATATATTTCACACCTTTTGAAGCTCTTCATATTTTTCAAACCTTTTCAGGCTCTTCATGTTTTTGATCACCGTTTCATGCTCCTCCTATTTTTCAGACGGTTTCATGCTCCTCATATTTTTGACACTTTTTGAAGATCTTCATATTTTTCACACCTTTTCAGGCTCTTCATTTTTTTCAACACCACTTCATGCTCCTCCTATTTTTCAGACCGTTTCATGCTCCTCATATATTTGACACATTTAGAAGCCCTTCATATTTGCACACCTTTTCAGGCTCTTCATATTTTTCATCACCGCTTCATGCTCCTCCTATTTTTCAGACGGTTTCATGTTGATCTCATTTTTGACACCTTTTGAAGCTCTTCATATTTTTCACACCTTTTGAAACTCTTCATGTTTTTCACAGCTTTTCAAGCCCTTCATGATTTTCAACACCACTTCATGCTCCTCCTATTTTTAAGACCGTTTCATGCTCCTCATATTTTTGACACCTTTAGAAGATCTTCATATTTTTCACACCTTATCAGGCTCTTCATGTTTTTCAACAACGCTTCATGCTCCTCCTATTTTTCAGACCGTTTCATGCTCCTCATATTTTTGACACCTTTTGAAGCTCTTCATATTTTTCACACCTTTTCAGGCTCTTCATATTTTTCAACACCGCATCATGCTCTTCCTATTTTTCAGACCGTTTCATGCCCCTCATATTTTTCACACCTTTTAAAGCTCTTCATATTTTTCACACCTTTTCAGGCTCCTTATGTTTTTCAACACCGATTCATTCTCCTCCTATTTTTCAGACCGTTTCATGCTCCTCATATTCTTGACAAGTTTTAAAGCTCTTCATATTTTTCACACCTTTTCAGGCTCTTCATGATTTTGAACACCGCTTCATGCTCCTCCTGTTTTTCAAACCGTTTCATGCTCCTCATATTTTTCACACCTTTTGAAGCTCTTCATATTTTTCACAACTTTTCAGGCTCTTCATATTTTGAACACCGCTTCATGCTCCTCCTATTTTTCAGACCGTTTCATGCTCGTCATATTTTTGACACCTTTTGAAGCTCTTCATATTTTTCACACCTTTTCAGGCTCTTCAGGTTTTTCAACACTTCTTCATGCTCCACCTATTTTTCAGACCGTTTCATCCTCCTCATATTTTTGACACCTTTTGAAGCTCTTCATATTTTTCACACCTTTTCAGGCTCTTCAGGTTTTTCAACACTGCTTCATGCTCCACATATTTTTCAGACCGTTTCATCCTCCTCATATTTTTGACACCTTTTGAAGCTCTTCATATTTTTCACACCTTTTCAGGCTCTTCAGGTTTTTCAACACCGCTTCATGCTCCTCCTTTTTTGCAGACCGTTTCATGCTCCGCATGTTTTTGACACCTTTTGAATTTCTTCATATTTTTCACACCTTTTCTGGCTCTTCATGTTTTTGAACACCACTTCATGCTCCTCGTATTTTTCAGAGAGTTTCATGCTCCGCATGTATTTCACACCTTATGAAGCTCTTCATATTTTTCACACCTTTTCAGGCTCTTCATGTTTTTGAACACCGCTTCATGATTCTCCTATTTTTCAGACCCTTTCATGCTCTTCATATTTTTGACACATTTTGAAGCTCTTCATATTTTTCACACCTTTTCAGGCTCTTCATGTTTTTCCACACCACTTCATGCTTCGCCTAATTTTCAGACCATTTCATTCTCCTCTTGTATTTCACACATTTTGAAGCTCTTCATATTTTTCACACCTTTTTAGGCTCTTCATGTTTTTGACGACCGCTTCATGCTCCTCCTATTTTTCAGACCATTTTATGCTCCTCATATTTTTTGACACCTTTTGAAGCTCTTCATATTTTTCACACCTTTTAGGCTCTTCATGTTTTTCAACACCGTTTCATGATCTTCCTATTTTTCAGACCGTTTCATTCTCATCTCATTTTTGACACCTTTTGAAGCTCTTCCTATTTTTCACACCTTTTCAGGATGTTCATGTTTTTCCAGACAACTTCATGCTTCTCCTATTTTTCAGACCGTTTCATGCTCCTCATGTATTTCACACCTTTGAAGCTCTTCATATTTTTCACACCTTTTCAGGCTCTTCATGTTTTTGATCACCGTTTCATGCTCCTCCTATTTTTCAGACCGTTTCATGCTCCTCATATTTTTCACACCTTTTGAAGCTCTTCATATCTTTCACAACTTTTCAGGGTCTTCATGTTTTTGAACACCACTTCATGATCCTCCTATTTTTCAGACCATTTCATGCTCTTCATAATTTTGACCCATTTTGAAGCTCTTCATATATTTCACACCTTTTCAGGCTCTTCATGTTTTTCAAAACCACTTCATGCTCCTCCTAATTTTCAGACCGTTTCATGTTCTTCTCATTTATGACACATTTTGAAGCTCTTCATATTTTTCACACCTTTTCAGGCTCTTCATGTTTTTGAACACAGCTTCATGCTCCTCCTATTTTTCAGACCGTTTCATGCTCGTCATATTTTTGACACCTTTTGAAGCTCTTCATATTTTTCACACCTATTCAGGCTCTTCATGTTTTTGAACACCGTTTCATGATCCTCCTATTTTTCAGACCGTTTCATGCTCCTCATATATTTGACACATTTAGAAGCTCTTCATATTTTCACACCTTTTCAGGATCTTCATATTTTTCAACACCGCTGCATGCTCCTCCTATTATTCAGACGGTTTCATGTTGATCTCATTTTTGACACCTTTTGAAGCTCTTCATATTTTCACACCTTTTGAAACTCTTCATATTTTTCACACCTTTTCAGGCCCTTCATGATTTTCAACACCGGTTCATGCTCCTCCAATTTTTAAGACCGTTTCATGCTCCTCATATTTTTGACACCTTTAGAAGATCTTCATATTTTTCACACCTTTTCAGGCTCTTCATATTTTTCAACACCGCATCATGCTCCTCCTATTTTTCAGACCGTTTCATGCACCTCATATTTTTCACACCTTTTAAAGCTCTTCATATTTTTCACACCTTTTCATGCTCCTTATGTTTTTCAACACCGATTCATTCTCCTCCTATTTTTCAGACCGTTTCATGCTCCTCATATTCTTGACACCTTTTAAAGCTCTTCATATTTTTCACACCTTTTCAGGCTCTTTGTGATTTTGAACACAGCTTCATGCTCCTCCTATTTTTCAGACCGTTTCATGCTCCTCATAATTTTCACACCTTTTGAAGCTCTTCATATTTTTCACAACTTTTCAGGCTCTTCCTATTTTGAACACCGCTTCATGCTCCCCCTTTTTTCAGACCGTTTAAGATCCTCATGTATTTGACACCTTTTGAAGCTCTTAATATTTTTCACACGTTTTCAGGCTCTTCATGTTTTTGAACACCGCTTCATGCTCCACCTATTTTTCAGACCGTTTCATGCTCCTCATATTTTTGACACCTTTTGAAGCTCTTCATATTTTTCACACCTTTTCAGGCTCTTCAGGTTTTTCAACACGGCTTCATGCTCCACCTATTTTTCAGACCGTTTCATCCTCCTCATATTTTTGACACCTTTTGAAGCTCTTCATATTTTTCACACCTTTTCAGGCTCTTCAAGTTTTACAACACCACTTCATGCTCCTCCTATTTTTCAGAGAGTTTCATGCTCCTCATGTATTTCACACCTTATGAAGCTCTTCATATTTTTCACACCTTTTCAGGCTCTTCATGTTTTTCACACCTTTTCAGGCTCTTCATGTTTTGTAACACAACTTCATTCTCCTAGTATTTTTAAGACCGTTTCATGCTCCTCATATTTTTGACACCTATTGAAGCTCTTCATATTTCTCACACCTTTTCAGGTTCTTCATGTTTTTCAACACCGCTTCATGCTGCTTCTATTTTTCAGACCGTTTCATGCTCCTCATATTTTTCACATCTTTTGAAGCTCTTCATATTTTTCACACCTTTTGAAGCTCTTCATATTTTTCACACGTTTTCAGGCTCTTCATGTTTTTCAACACTGCTTCATGCTGCTTCTGTTTTTAAGACCGTTTCATGCTCCTCATGTTTTTCACACCTTTTGAAGCTCTTCATGTTTTTCACACCTTTTGAAGCTCTTCATATTTTTCACACCTTTTCAGGCTCTCATATTTTTCATCACCGTTTCATGCTGCTTCTGTTTTTCAGACCGTTTCATGCTCCTCATATTTTTCACACCTTTTGAAGCTCTTCATATTTATCACACCTTTTCAGGCTCTTCATGTTTTTAACACCACTTCATGCTCCTCGTATTTTTCAGACCGTTTCATGCCCCTCATATTTTTGACACCTTTTGAAGCTCTTCATATTTTTCACACTTTTCAGGCTCTTAATGTTTTTCAACACAACATAATGCTCCTCCTATTTTTCAGACTGTTTCATGCACCTCATATTTTTGATACTTTTAGAAGCTCTTCATATTTTTCACACCTTTTCATGCTCTTCTAGTTTTTCAACACCATTTCATGCTCCTCCAATTTCTCAGACCGTTTCATGCTCCTCATATTTTTGGCACATTTAGAAGGTATTCATATTTTTCACACCTTTTCAGGCTCTTCATTTTTCAACACCACTTCATGCTCCTCCTATTTTTCAGACCGTTCATGCTCATCTCAGTTTTGAAACGTTTTGAAGCTCTTCATATTTTCACACCTTTTGAAGCTCTTCATATTTTTCACAACTTTTCAGGCTCTTCTTGTATTTGAACACCGGTTCATGTTCCTCCTATATTTCAGACCGTTTAATGCTCCTCATGTATTTCACACATTTTGAAGCTCGTCATATTTTTTACACCTTTTCAGGTGCTTCATGTTTTTGGACAACGCTTCATGATCCTCTTATTTTTCAGATCATTTCATGCTCTTCATATTTTTTACACCTTTTGAAACTCTTCATATTTTTCACACCTGTTCAGGCTCTTCATGTTTTTCCACACCACCTCATGCTTCACTTTATTTTCAGACGTTTCATGCTCCTCATGTATTTCACACCTTTTGAAGCTCTTCATATTTTTCACACCTTTTCAGGCTCTTCATGTTTTTCAACACAGTTTCATGCTGCTTCTATTTTTCAGACCGTTTCATGCTCCTCATATTTTTCACACCTTTTGAAGCTCTTCATATTTTTCACACCTTTTCAGGCTCTTCATGTTTTTGAACACCGTTTCATGATCCTCCTATTTTTCAGACCGTTTCATGCTCATCTCATTTTTGACACCTTTTGAAGCTTTTCATAATTTTCACTACTTTTTAGGCTCTTCATGTTTTTGATCACCGCTTCATGCTCCTCCTATTTTTCAGAGAGTTTCATGCTCCTCATGTATTTCACAACTTTTGAATCTCTTCATATTTTTCACACCTTTTCAGGCTGTTCATGTTTTTGAACACCGCTTCATGATTCTCCTATTTTTCAGACCGTTTCATGCTCTTCATATTTTTGACCCATTTTGAAGCTCTTCATATTTTTCACACCTTTTCAGGCTCTTCATGTTTTTCCACACCACTTCATGCTTCTCCTAATTTTCAGACCGTTTCATGCTCCTCATATATTTCACACCTTTTGAAGCTCTTCCTATTTTTCACACCTTTTCAGGCTCTTCATGTTTTTGACGACCGCTTAATGCTCCTCTTATTTTTCAGACCGTTTGATGCTCCTCATATTTTTGACACCTTTTGAAGCTCTTTCTATTTTTCACAACTTTTAGTGACATCATATTTTTCAACACCTTTTCATGATCTTCCTATTTTTCAGACCGTTTCATGCTCATCTCATATTTGACACCTTTTGAAGCTTTTCATATTTTTGACAACTTTTCAGGCTCTTCATGATTTTGAAAACAGCTTCTTGCTCCTCCTATTTTTCAAAGAGTTTCATGCTCCTCATGTATTTCACACCTTTTGAAGCTCTTCATATTTTTCACACCTTTTCAGGCTGTTCATGTTTTTCCACACCACTTCATGCTTCTCCTATTTTTCAGCCCGTTTCATGCTCCTCATGTATTTCACATCTTTTGAAGCTCTTCATATTTTTCAAACCTTTTCAGGCTCTTCATGTTTTTGATCACCGTTTCATGCTCCTCCTATTTTTCAGACAGTTTCATGCTCCTCATATTTTTGACACTTTCTGAAGCTCTTCATATTTTACACACCTTTTCAGGCTCTTAATGTTTTTCAACACCACTTCATGCTCCTCATATTTTTCACACCGACTCATGCTCCTCATATATTTGACACATTTATAAGCTCTTCATATTTTTCACACCTTTTCAGGCTCTTCATATTTTTCAACACCGCTTCATGCTCCTCCTATTTTTCAGACGGTTTCTTGTTGATCTCATTTTTGACACCTTTTGAAGCTCTTCATATTTTTCACACCTTTTGAAACTCTTCATATTTTTCACACTTTTTCAGGCTCTTCATGTTTTTCACACATTTTCAGGCTCTTCATGTTTTTGAACACCGCTTCATGCTGTTTCTATTTTTCAGACAGTTTCATGCTCCTCATATTTTTCACATCTTTTGAAGCTCTTCATATTTTTCACACCTTTTCAGACTTTTCATGTTTTTCAACACCGCTTCATGCTCCTGCTATTTTTCAGACTGTTTCATGCTCCTCATATTTTTGACACCTTTAGAAGCTCTTCATATTTTTCAAACCTTTTCAGGCGCTTCATGTTTTTGAACACTGCTTCATGCTCCTCCTATTTTTCAGACCGTTTCATGCTCCTCATATTTTGACACCTTTTGAAGCTTTTCATATTTTTCACACCTTTTCAGGCTCTTCAAGTTTTTCAACACCACTTCATGCTCTTCCTTTTTTGCAGACCATTTCATGCTCCTCATATTTTTGACACCTTTTGTTGCTCTTCATATTTTTCACACCTTTTCAGGCTCTTCTTATTTTTCAAACAAGTGAAGCTCTTCATATTTTTCACACTTTTTCAGGCTTTTCATGTTTAGAATACCGCTTCATGCTCCTCCTATTTTTCTGACCGTTTCTTCCTCCTCATGTATTTCACACCTTGTGAAGCTCTTCGTATTTTTCACACCTTTTCAGGCTCTTCATGTTTTTGAACACCGTTTTATGCTGCTTCTATTTTTCAGACCGTTTCATGCTCCTCATATATTTTAAACCTTTGAATTTCTTCATATTATTCACACCTTTTCAGGCTGTTCATGTTTTTCAACAACGCTTCATGATCCTCCTATTTTTCAGACCGTTTCATGCTTCTCATAATTTTGACACCCTTTGAAGCTCCTCTTATATTTCACACCTTTTCAGACTCTTCATGTTTTCGAACACCACTTCAAGTTCCTCCTATTTTTGCGACGGTTTCATGCTCCTCATGTATTTCACTCCTTTTGAAGCTCTTCATATTTTTCACACCTTTTCAGGCTCTTCATGATTTTCAACCCCACTTCATGCTCCTCCTATTTTTCAGACCGTTTCATGTTCCTCATATTTTTGACACCTTTTGAAGCTCTTCATATTTTCTACACCTTTTCAGGCTCTTCATGTTTTTCAACACAGCTTCATGCTCCTCTAATTTTTCAGACCATTTGGTGCTCCTCATATTTTTCACAGCATTTGAAGCTCTTCATATTTTTCACACCTTTTCAGGCTCTTCATGTTTTTCAACACCACTTCATGCTCCTCCTATTTTTCAGACCGTTTCATGCTCCTCATATTTTTGACACCTTTTGAAGCTCTTCATATTTTTCACACCTTTTCAGGCTCCTCCTGTTTTTGAACACCGTTTCATGCTCCTACTATTTTTCAGACCATTTCATGCTCCTCATATTTTTGACACCTTTTGAAGCTCTTCATATTTTTCACACCTTTTCAGGCTCTTCAAGTTTTTGAACAATGCTACAATGCTCCTCCTATTTTTCAGACCGTTTCATGCTCCTCATATTTTTGACCTCTTTTAAAGCTCTTCATATTTTTCACGCCTTTTGAAGCTCTTCATATATTTCACACTTTTTCAGGCTCTTCATATTTTTCAACACCACTTCATGCTTCTCCTATTTCTCAGACCGTTTCATGCTCATCTCATTTTTGACAGCATTTGAAGCTCTTCATATTTTTCACAACTTTTGAAGCTCTTCATATTTTTCACACCTTTTCAGGCTCCTCATGTTTTTCAGCACCGCTTCATGCTCCTCCTATTTTTCAGACCGTTTCATGCTCCTCTCATTTCTGAAATCTTTTGAAGCTCTTCATATATTTCACACATTTTCAGGCTGTTAATGTTTTTCAACATGGCTTCATGCTCCTCCTATTTTTCAGACCGTTTCATGCTCATCTAATTTATGACACCTTCTGAAGCTCTTCATAGTTTTCACAAATTTTCAGGCTCTTCATATTTTTGAACACCGCTTCATGCTCCTCCTATTTTTCAGACCGTTTCATGCTCCTCATTTATTTCACACATTTTGAAGCTCTTCATATTTTACACACCTTTTCAGGCTCGTCATGATTTTCAACAACACTTCATGCTCCTCCTATTTTTCAGACAGTTTCATGCTCATCTAATTTTTGACACCTTTTGAAGCTCTTCATATATTTCACACCTTTTGAAGCTCTTCATATTTTTCACATTTTTGAAGCTCTTCAGATTTTTCACACGTTTTCAGGCTCTTCATGTTTTTGAACACCGCTTCATGCTCCTCATATATTTCAGACCGTTTCATGCTCCTCATATTTGTGACACCTTTTGAAGCTCTTCGTATTTTTCACACATTTTCACGCTCTTCATGTTTTTCATCATGACTTCATGCTCCTCCTATTTTTCAGACCGTTTCATGCTCCTCATATTTTTGACACCTTTTGAAATCTTCATATACTTCACACCTTTTCAGATTCTTCATTTTTTTGAAAAGAACTTCATGCTCCTTCTATTTCTCAGACCGTTTCATGGTCATCTCATTTTTGACACCTTTTGAAGCTCCTCATATTTTTCATTCCTTTTGAAGATCTTCATATTTTTCACACGTTTTCAGGCTCTTCATATTTTTCAACACCGCATCATGCTTCTCCTATTTTTCAGACAGTTTCATTCTCCTCATATTTTTGACACATTTTGAAGCTCTTCATATTTTTCACACCTTTTCAGGCTCTTCATGTTTTTCAACACTGTTTCATGATCCTCCTATTTTTCAGACCGTGTCATGCACCTCATAATTTTGACACCTTTTGAAACTCTTCTTATATTTCACACCTTTTCAGACTCTTCATGTGTTCGAACACCACTTCAAGTTCCTCCTATTTTTGCGACCGTTTAATGCTCTTCATATTTTTGACACCTTTTGAAGCTCTTCATATTTTTCACACCTTTTGAAGCTCTTCATATATTTCACACATTTTCAGGCTCTTCATGTTTTTCAACACCACTTCATGCTCCTCCTATTTTTCAGACCGTTTCTTGCTCATCTAATTTTTGACACCTTTTGAAGCTCTTCATATATTTCACACCTTTTGAAGCTCTTCATATTTTTCACATTTTTGAAGCTCTTCAAATTTTTCACACCTTTTCATGCTCTTCATGTTTTTGAACACCGCTTCATGATCCTCCGGTTTTTCAGACCGTTTCATGCTCCTCATATTTTTGACACCTTTTGAAGCTTTTCATATTTTTTACAACATTTCAGGCTTTTCATGTTTTTGAACACCTCTTCATGCTCCTCGTATTTTTCACACCATTTGAAGCTCTTCATATTTTTCACACCTTTTCAGGCTCTTCATGTTTTTGAACACTGCTTCATGCTCCTCCTATTTTTCAGACCGTTTCATGCTCCTCATATTTTGACACCTTTTGAAGCTTTTCATATTTTTCACACCTTTTCAGGCTCTTCAAGTTTTTCAACACCACTTCATGCTCTTCCTTTTTTGCAGACCATTTCATGCTCCTCATATTTTTGACACCTTTTGTTGCTCTTCATATTTTTCACACCTTTTCAGGCTCTTCTTATTTTTCAAACAAGTGAAGCTCTTCATATTTTTCACACTTTTTCAGGCTTTTCATGTTTAGAATACCGCTTCATGCTCCTCCTATTTTTCTGACCGTTTCTTCCTCCTCATGTATTTCACACCTTGTGAAGCTCTTCGTATTTTTCACACCTTTTCAGGCTCTTCATGTTTTTGAACACCGTTTTATGCTGCTTCTATTTTTCAGACCGTTTCATGCTTCTCATAATTTTGACACCCTTTGAAGCTCCTCTTATATTTCACACCTTTTCAGACTCTTCATGTTTTCGAACACCACTTCAAGTTCCTCCTATTTTTGCGACGGTTTCATGCTCCTCATGTATTTCACTCCTTTTGAAGCTCTTCATATTTTTCACACCTTTTCAGGCTCTTCATGATTTTCAACCCCACTTCATGCTCCTCCTATTTTTCAGACCGTTTCATGTTCCTCATATTTTTGACACCTTTTGAAGCTCTTCATATTTTCTACACCTTTTCAGGCTCTTCATGTTTTTCAACACAGCTTCATGCTCCTCTAATTTTTCAGACCATTTGGTGCTCCTCATATTTTTCACAGCATTTGAAGCTCTTCATATTTTTCACACCTTTTCAGGCTCTTCATGTTTTTCAACACCACTTCATGCTCCTCCTATTTTTCAGACCGTTTCATGCTCCTCATATTTTTGACACCTTTTGAAGCTCTTCATATTTTTCACACCTTTTCAGGCTCCTCCTGTTTTTGAACACCGTTTCATGCTCCTACTATTTTTCAGACCATTTCATGCTCCTCATATTTTTGACACCTTTTGAAGCTCTTCATATTTTTCACACCTTTTCAGGCTCTTCAAGTTTTTGAACAATGCTACAATGCTCCTCCTATTTTTCAGACCGTTTCATGCTCCTCATATTTTTGACCTCTTTTAAAGCTCTTCATATTTTTCACGCCTTTTGAAGCTCTTCATATATTTCACACTTTTTCAGGCTCTTCATATTTTTCAACACCACTTCATGCTTCTCCTATTTCTCAGACCGTTTCATGCTCATCTCATTTTTGACAGCATTTGAAGCTCTTCATATTTTTCACAACTTTTGAAGCTCTTCATATTTTTCACACCTTTTCAGGCTCCTCATGTTTTTCAGCACCGCTTCATGCTCCTCCTATTTTTCAGACCGTTTCATGCTCCTCTCATTTCTGAAATCTTTTGAAGCTCTTCATATATTTCACACATTTTCAGGCTGTTAATGTTTTTCAACATGGCTTCATGCTCCTCCTATTTTTCAGACCGTTTCATGCTCATCTAATTTATGACACCTTCTGAAGCTCTTCATAGTTTTCACAAATTTTCAGGCTCTTCATATTTTTGAACACCGCTTCATGCTCCTCCTATTTTTCAGACCGTTTCATGCTCCTCATTTATTTCACACATTTTGAAGCTCTTCATATTTTACACACCTTTTCAGGCTCGTCATGATTTTCAACAACACTTCATGCTCCTCCTATTTTTCAGACAGTTTCATGCTCATCTAATTTTTGACACCTTTTGAAGCTCTTCATATATTTCACACCTTTTGAAGCTCTTCATATTTTTCACATTTTTGAAGCTCTTCAGATTTTTCACACGTTTTCAGGCTCTTCATGTTTTTGAACACCGCTTCATGCTCCTCATATATTTCAGACCGTTTCATGCTCCTCATATTTGTGACACCTTTTGAAGCTCTTCGTATTTTTCACACATTTTCACGCTCTTCATGTTTTTCATCATGACTTCATGCTCCTCCTATTTTTCAGACCGTTTCATGCTCCTCATATTTTTGACACCTTTTGAAATCTTCATATACTTCACACCTTTTCAGATTCTTCATTTTTTTGAAAAGAACTTCATGCTCCTTCTATTTCTCAGACCGTTTCATGGTCATCTCATTTTTGACACCTTTTGAAGCTCCTCATATTTTTCATTCCTTTTGAAGATCTTCATATTTTTCACACGTTTTCAGGCTCTTCATATTTTTCAACACCGCATCATGCTTCTCCTATTTTTCAGACAGTTTCATTCTCCTCATATTTTTGACACATTTTGAAGCTCTTCATATTTTTCACACCTTTTCAGGCTCTTCATGTTTTTCAACACTGTTTCATGATCCTCCTATTTTTCAGACCGTGTCATGCACCTCATAATTTTGACACCTTTTGAAACTCTTCTTATATTTCACACCTTTTCAGACTCTTCATGTGTTCGAACACCACTTCAAGTTCCTCCTATTTTTGCGACCGTTTAATGCTCTTCATATTTTTGACACCTTTTGAAGCTCTTCATATTTTTCACACCTTTTGAAGCTCTTCATATATTTCACACATTTTCAGGCTCTTCATGTTTTTCAACACCACTTCATGCTCCTCCTATTTTTCAGACCGTTTCTTGCTCATCTAATTTTTGACACCTTTTGAAGCTCTTCATATATTTCACACCTTTTGAAGCTCTTCATATTTTTCACATTTTTGAAGCTCTTCAAATTTTTCACACCTTTTCATGCTCTTCATGTTTTTGAACACCGCTTCATGATCCTCCGGTTTTTCAGACCGTTTCATGCTCCTCATATTTTTGACACCTTTTGAAGCTTTTCATATTTTTTACAACATTTCAGGCTTTTCATGTTTTTGAACACCTCTTCATGCTCCTCGTATTTTTCACACCATTTGAAGCTCTTCATATTTTTCACACCTTTTCAGGCTCTTCATGTTTTTGAACACTGCTTCATGCTCCTCCTATTTTTCAGACCGTTTCATGCTCCTCATATTTTGACACCTTTTGAAGCTTTTCATATTTTTCACACCTTTTCAGGCTCTTCAAGTTTTTCAACACCACTTCATGCTCTTCCTTTTTTGCAGACCATTTCATGCTCCTCATATTTTTGACACCTTTT
Source organism: Dama dama (assembly GCF_033118175.1). Taxonomy (NCBI): domain Eukaryota; kingdom Metazoa; phylum Chordata; class Mammalia; order Artiodactyla; family Cervidae; genus Dama; species Dama dama. The sequence goes on from NW_026870956.1 coordinate 2,946,786, forward strand.
GTTGCTCTTCATATTTTTCACACCTTTTCAGGCTCTTCTTATTTTTCAAACAAGTGAAGCTCTTCATATTTTTCACACTTTTTCAGGCTTTTCATGTTTAGAATACCGCTTCATGCTCCTCCTATTTTTCTGACCGTTTCTTCCTCCTCATGTATTTCACACCTTGTGAAGCTCTTCGTATTTTTCACACCTTTTCAGGCTCTTAATGTTTTTCAACACCACTTCATGCTCCTCCTATTTTTCAGACCGACTCATGCTCCTCATATATTTGACACATTTATAAGCTCTTCATATTTTTCACACCTTTTCAGGCTCTTCATATTTTTCAACACCGCTTCATGCTCCTCCTATTTTTCAGACCGTTTCATGCTTCTCATAATTTTGACACCCTTTGAAGCTCCTCTTATATTTCACACCTTTTCAGACTCTTCATGTTTTCGAACACCACTTCAAGTTCCTCCTATTTTTGCGACGGTTTCATGCTCCTCATGTATTTCACTCCTTTTGAAGCTCTTCATATTTTTCACACCTTTTCAGGCTCTTCATGATTTTCAACCCCACTTCATGCTCCTCCTATTTTTCAGACCGTTTCATGTTCCTCATATTTTTGACACCTTTTGAAGCTCTTCATATTTTCTACACCTTTTCAGGCTCTTCATGTTTTTCAACACAGCTTCATGCTCCTCTAATTTTTCAGACCATTTGGTGCTCCTCATATTTTTCACAGCATTTGAAGCTCTTCATATTTTTCACACCTTTTCAGGCTCTTCATGTTTTTCAACACCACTTCATGCTCCTCCTATTTTTCAGACCGTTTCATGCTCCTCATATTTTTGACACCTTTTGAAGCTCTTCATATTTTTCACACCTTTTCAGGCTCCTCCTGTTTTTGAACACCGTTTCATGCTCCTACTATTTTTCAGACCATTTCATGCTCCTCATATTTTTGACACCTTTTGAAGCTCTTCATATTTTTCACACCTTTTCAGGCTCTTCAAGTTTTTGAACAATGCTACAATGCTCCTCCTATTTTTCAGACCGTTTCATGCTCCTCATATTTTTGACCTCTTTTAAAGCTCTTCATATTTTTCACGCCTTTTGAAGCTCTTCATATATTTCACACTTTTTCAGGCTCTTCATATTTTTCAACACCACTTCATGCTTCTCCTATTTCTCAGACCGTTTCATGCTCATCTCATTTTTGACAGCATTTGAAGCTCTTCATATTTTTCACAACTTTTGAAGCTCTTCATATTTTTCACACCTTTTCAGGCTCCTCATGTTTTTCAGCACCGCTTCATGCTCCTCCTATTTTTCAGACCGTTTCATGCTCCTCTCATTTCTGAAATCTTTTGAAGCTCTTCATATATTTCACACATTTTCAGGCTGTTAATGTTTTTCAACACGGCTTCATGCTCCTCCTATTTTTCAGACCGTTTCATGCTCATCTAATTTATGACACCTTCTGAAGCTCTTCATAGTTTTCACAAATTTTCAGGCTCTTCATATTTTTGAACACCGCTTCATGCTCCTCCTATTTTTCAGACCGTTTCATGCTCCTCATTTATTTCACACATTTTGAAGCTCTTCATATTTTACACACCTTTTCAGGCTCGTCATGATTTTCAACAACACTTCATGCTCCTCCTATTTTTCAGACAGTTTCATGCTCATCTAATTTTTGACACCTTTTGAAGCTCTTCATATATTTCACACCTTTTGAAGCTCTTCATATTTTTCACATTTTTGAAGCTCTTCAGATTTTTCACACGTTTTCAGGCTCTTCATGTTTTTGAACACCGCTTCATGCTCCTCATATATTTCAGACCGTTTCATGCTCCTCATATTTGTGACACCTTTTGAAGCTCTTCGTATTTTTCACACATTTTCACGCTCTTCATGTTTTTCATCATGACTTCATGCTCCTCCTATTTTTCAGACCGTTTCATGCTCCTCATATTTTTGACACCTTTTGAAATCTTCATATACTTCACACCTTTTCAGATTCTTCATTTTTTTGAAAAGAACTTCATGCTCCTTCTATTTCTCAGACCGTTTCATGGTCATCTCATTTTTGACACCTTTTGAAGCTCCTCATATTTTTCATTCCTTTTGAAGATCTTCATATTTTTCACACGTTTTCAGGCTATTCATATTTTTCAACACCGCATCATGCTTCTCCTATTTTTCAGACAGTTTCATTCTCCTCATATTTTTGACACATTTTGAAGCTCTTCATATTTTTCACACCTTTTCAGGCTCTTCATGTTTTTCAACACTGTTTCATGATCCTCCTATTTTTCAGACCGTTTCATGCACCTCATAATTTTGACACCTTTTGAAACTCTTCTTATATTTCACACCTTTTCAGACTCTTCATGTGTTCGAACACCACTTCAAGTTCCTCCTATTTTTGCGACCGTTTAATGCTCTTCATATTTTTGACACCTTTTGAAGCTCTTCATATTTTTCACACCTTTTGAAGCTCTTCATATATTTCACACATTTTCAGGCTCTTCATGTTTTTCAACACCACTTCATGCTCCTCCTATTTTTCAGACCGTTTCTTGCTCATCTAATTTTTGACACCTTTTGAAGCTCTTCATATATTTCACACCTTTTGAAGCTCTTCATATTTTTCACATTTTTGAAGCTCTTCAAATTTTTCACACCTTTTCATGCTCTTCATGTTTTTGAACACCGCTTCATGATCCTCCGGTTTTTCAGACCGTTTCATGCTCCTCATATTTTTGACACCTTTTGAAGCTTTTCATATTTTTTACAACATTTCAGGCTTTTCATGTTTTTGAACACCTCTTCATGCTCCTCGTATTTTTCACACCATTTGAAGCTCTTCATATTTTTCACACCTTTTCAGGCTCTTCATGTTTTTGAACACTGCTTCATGCTCCTCCTATTTTTCAGACCGTTTCATGCTCCTCATATTTTGACACCTTTTGAAGCTTTTCATATTTTTCACACCTTTTCAGGCTCTTCAAGTTTTTCAACACCACTTCATGCTCTTCCTTTTTTGCAGACCATTTCATGCTCCTCATATTTTTGACACCTTTTGTTGCTCTTCATATTTTTCACACCTTTTCAGGCTCTTCTTATTTTTCAAACAAGTGAAGCTCTTCATATTTTTCACACTTTTTCAGGCTTTTCATGTTTAGAATACCGCTTCATGCTCCTCCTATTTTTCTGACCGTTTCTTCCTCCTCATGTATTTCACACCTTGTGAAGCTCTTCGTATTTTTCACACCTTTTCAGGCTCTTCATGTTTTTGAACACCGTTTTATGCTGCTTCTATTTTTCAGACCGTTTCATGCTCCTCATATATTTTAAACCTTTGAATCTCTTCATATTATTCACACCTTTTCAGGCTGTTCATGTTTTTCAACAACGCTTCATGATCCTCCTATTTTTCAGACCGTTTCATGCTCCTCATAATTTTGACACCCTTTGAAGCTCCTCTTATATTTCACACCTTTTCAGACTCTTCATGTTTTCGAACACCACTTCAAGTTCCTCCTATTTTTGCGACGGTTTCATGTTCCTCATGTATTTCACTCCTTTTGAAGCTCTTCATATTTTTCACACCTTTTCAGGCTCTTCATGATTTTCAACCCCACTTCATGCTCCTCCTATTTTTCAGACCGTTTCATGTTCCTCATATTTTTGACACCTTTTGAAGCTTTTCATATTTTCTACACCTTTTCAGGCTCTTCATGTTTTTCAACACAGCTTCATGCTCCTCTAATTTTTCAGACCATTTGGTGCTCCTCATATTTTTCACAGCATTTGAAGCTCTTCATATTTTTCACACCTTTTCAGGCTCTTCATGTTTTTCAACACCACTTCATGCTCCTCCTATTTTTCAGACCGTTTCATGCTCCTCATATTTTTGACACCTTTTGAAGCTCTTCATATTTTTCACACCTTTTCAGGCTCCTCCTGTTTTTGAACACCGTTTCATGCTCCTACTATTTTTCAGACCATTTCATGCTCCTCATATTTTTGACACCTTTTGAAGCTCTTCATATTTTTCACACCTTTTCAGGCTCTTCAAGTTTTTGAACAATGCTACAATGCTCCTCCTATTTTTCAGACCGTTTCATGCTCCTCATATTTTTGACCTCTTTTAAAGCTCTTCATATTTTTCACGCCTTTTGAAGCTCTTCATATATTTCACACTTTTTCAGGCTCTTCATATTTTTCAACACCACTTCATGCTTCTCCTATTTCTCAGACCGTTTCATGCTCATCTCATTTTTGACAGCATTTGAAGCTCTTCATATTTTTCACAACTTTTGAAGCTCTTCATATTTTTCACACCTTTTCAGGCTCCTCATGTTTTTCAGCACCGCTTCATGCTCCTCCTATTTTTCAGACCGTTTCATGCTCCTCTCATTTCTGAAATCTTTTGAAGCTCTTCATATATTTCACACATTTTCAGGCTGTTAATGTTTTTCAACACGGCTTCATGCTCCTCCTATTTTTCAGACCGTTTCATGCTCATCTAATTTATGACACCTTCTGAAGCTCTTCATAATTTTCACAAATTTTCAGGCTCTTCATATTTTTGAACACCGCTTCATGCTCCTCCTATTTTTCAGACCGTTTCATGCTCCTCATTTATTTCACACATTTTGAAGCTCTTCATATTTTACACACCTTTTCAGGCTCGTCATGATTTTCAACAACACTTCATGCTCCTCCTATTTTTCAGACAGTTTCATGCTCATCTAATTTTTGACACCTTTTGAAGCTCTTCATATATTTCACACCTTTTGAAGCTCTTCATATTTTTCACATTTTTGAAGCTCTTCAGATTTTTCACACGTTTTCAGGCTCTTCATGTTTTTGAACACCGCTTCATGCTCCTCATATATTTCAGACCGTTTCATGCTCCTCATATTTGTGACACCTTTTGAAGCTCTTCGTATTTTTCACACATTTTCACGCTCTTCATGTTTTTCATCATGACTTCATGCTCCTCCTATTTTTCAGACCGTTTCATGCTCCTCATATTTTTGACACCTTTTGAAATCTTCATATACTTCACACCTTTTCAGATTCTTCATTTTTTTGAAAAGAACTTCATGCTCCTTCTATTTCTCAGACCGTTTCATGGTCATCTCATTTTTGACACCTTTTGAAGCTCCTCATATTTTTCATTCCTTTTGAAGATCTTCATATTTTTCACACGTTTTCAGGCTATTCATATTTTTCAACACCGCATCATGCTTCTCCTATTTTTCAGACAGTTTCATTCTCCTCATATTTTTGACACATTTTGAAGCTCTTCATATTTTTCACACCTTTTCAGGCTCTTCATGTTTTTCAACACTGTTTCATGATCCTCCTATTTTTCAGACCGTTTCATGCACCTCATAATTTTGACACCTTTTGAAACTCTTCTTATATTTCACACCTTTTCAGACTCTTCATTTGTTCGAACACCACTTCAAGTTCCTCCTATTTTTGCGACCGTTTAATGCTCTTCATATTTTTGACACCTTTTGAAGCTCTTCATATTTTTCACACCTTTTGAAGCTCTTCATATATTTCACACATTTTCAGGCTCTTCATGTTTTTCAACACCACTTCATGCTCCTCCTATTTTTCAGACCGTTTCTTGCTCATCTAATTTTTGACACCTTTTGAAGCTCTTCATATATTTCACACCTTTTGAAGCTCTTCATATTTTTCACATTTTTGAAGCTCTTCAAATTTTTCACACCTTTTCATGCTCTTCATGTTTTTGAACACCGCTTCATGATCCTCCGGTTTTTCAGACCGTTTCATGCTCCTCATATTTTTGACACCTTTTGAAGCTTTTCATATTTTTTACAACATTTCAGGCTTTTCATGTTTTTGAACACCTCTTCATGCTCCTCGTATTTTTCACACCATTTGAAGCTCTTCATATTTTTCACACCTTTTCAGGCTCTTCATGTTTTTCAACACCGCTTCATGCTACTCCTATTTTTCAGACCGATTAATGCTCCTCCTGTACTTCACACCTTTTGTAGCTCTTCATATTTTTCTCACATTTTCAGGCTCTTCATGTTTTTCAACACCGCTTCATGCTCCTCTAATTTTTCAGACCGATTCATGCTCCTCAAGTATTTCACACCTTTTGAGGCTTCATGTTTTTCAACACCACTTTATGCTCCACATATTTTTCAGACCGTTTCATGCTCATCTCATTTTTGACACCTTTTGAAGCTCTTCATATTTTTCAAACCTTTTCAGGCGCTTCATGTTTTTGAACACTGCTTCATGCTCCTCCTATTTTTCAGACCGTTTCATGCTCCTCATATTTTGACACCTTTTGAAGCTTTTCATATTTTTCACACCTTTTCAGGCTCTTCAAGTTTTTCAACACCACTTCATGCTCTTCCTTTTTTGCAGACCATTTCATGCTCCTCATATTTTTGACACCTTTTGTTGCTCTTCATATTTTTCACACCTTTTCAGGCTCTTCTTATTTTTCAAACAAGTGAAGCTCTTCATATTTTTCACACTTTTTCAGGCTTTTCATGTTTAGAATACCGCTTCATGCTCCTCCTATTTTTCTGACCGTTTCTTCCTCCTCATGTATTTCACACCTTGTGAAGCTCTTCGTATTTTTCACACCTTTTCAGGCTCTTAATGTTTTTCAACACCACTTCATGCTCCTCCTATTTTTCAGACCGACTCATGCTCCTCATATATTTGACACATTTATAAGCTCTTCATATTTTTCACACCTTTTCAGGCTCTTCATATTTTTCAACACCGCTTCATGCTCCTCCTATTTTTCAGACCGTTTCATGCTTCTCATAATTTTGACACCCTTTGAAGCTCCTCTTATATTTCACACCTTTTCAGACTCTTCATGTTTTCGAACACCACTTCAAGTTCCTCCTATTTTTGCGACGGTTTCATGCTCCTCATGTATTTCACTCCTTTTGAAGCTCTTCATATTTTTCACACCTTTTCAGGCTCTTCATGATTTTCAACCCCACTTCATGCTCCTCCTATTTTTCAGACCGTTTCATGTTCCTCATATTTTTGACACCTTTTGAAGCTCTTCATATTTTCTACACCTTTTCAGGCTCTTCATGTTTTTCAACACAGCTTCATGCTCCTCTAATTTTTCAGACCATTTGGTGCTCCTCATATTTTTCACAGCATTTGAAGCTCTTCATATTTTTCACACCTTTTCAGGCTCTTCATGTTTTTCAACACCACTTCATGCTCCTCCTATTTTTCAGACCGTTTCATGCTCCTCATATTTTTGACACCTTTTGAAGCTCTTCATATTTTTCACACCTTTTCAGGCTCCTCCTGTTTTTGAACACCGTTTCATGCTCCTACTATTTTTCAGACCATTTCATGCTCCTCATATTTTTGACACCTTTTGAAGCTCTTCATATTTTTCACACCTTTTCAGGCTCTTCAAGTTTTTGAACAATGCTACAATGCTCCTCCTATTTTTCAGACCGTTTCATGCTCCTCATATTTTTGACCTCTTTTAAAGCTCTTCATATTTTTCACGCCTTTTGAAGCTCTTCATATATTTCACACTTTTTCAGGCTCTTCATATTTTTCAACACCACTTCATGCTTCTCCTATTTCTCAGACCGTTTCATGCTCATCTCATTTTTGACAGCATTTGAAGCTCTTCATATTTTTCACAACTTTTGAAGCTCTTCATATTTTTCACACCTTTTCAGGCTCCTCATGTTTTTCAGCACCGCTTCATGCTCCTCCTATTTTTCAGACCGTTTCATGCTCCTCTCATTTCTGAAATCTTTTGAAGCTCTTCATATATTTCACACATTTTCAGGCTGTTAATGTTTTTCAACACGGCTTCATGCTCCTCCTATTTTTCAGACCGTTTCATGCTCATCTAATTTATGACACCTTCTGAAGCTCTTCATAGTTTTCACAAATTTTCAGGCTCTTCATATTTTTGAACACCGCTTCATGCTCCTCCTATTTTTCAGACCGTTTCATGCTCCTCATTTATTTCACACATTTTGAAGCTCTTCATATTTTACACACCTTTTCAGGCTCGTCATGATTTTCAACAACACTTCATGCTCCTCCTATTTTTCAGACAGTTTCATGCTCATCTAATTTTTGACACCTTTTGAAGCTCTTCATATATTTCACACCTTTTGAAGCTCTTCATATTTTTCACATTTTTGAAGCTCTTCAGATTTTTCACACGTTTTCAGGCTCTTCATGTTTTTGAACACCGCTTCATGCTCCTCATATATTTCAGACCGTTTCATGCTCCTCATATTTGTGACACCTTTTGAAGCTCTTCGTATTTTTCACACATTTTCACGCTCTTCATGTTTTTCATCATGACTTCATGCTCCTCCTATTTTTCAGACCGTTTCATGCTCCTCATATTTTTGACACCTTTTGAAATCTTCATATACTTCACACCTTTTCAGATTCTTCATTTTTTTGAAAAGAACTTCATGCTCCTTCTATTTCTCAGACCGTTTCATGGTCATCTCATTTTTGACACCTTTTGAAGCTCCTCATATTTTTCATTCCTTTTGAAGATCTTCATATTTTTCACACGTTTTCAGGCTATTCATATTTTTCAACACCGCATCATGCTTCTCCTATTTTTCAGACAGTTTCATTCTCCTCATATTTTTGACACATTTTGAAGCTCTTCATATTTTTCACACCTTTTCAGGCTCTTCATGTTTTTCAACACTGTTTCATGATCCTCCTATTTTTCAGACCGTTTCATGCACCTCATAATTTTGACACCTTTTGAAACTCTTCTTATATTTCACACCTTTTCAGACTCTTCATGTGTTCGAACACCACTTCAAGTTCCTCCTATTTTTGCGACCGTTTAATGCTCTTCATATTTTTGACACCTTTTGAAGCTCTTCATATTTTTCACACCTTTTGAAGCTCTTCATATATTTCACACATTTTCAGGCTCTTCATGTTTTTCAACACCACTTCATGCTCCTCCTATTTTTCAGACCGTTTCTTGCTCATCTAATTTTTGACACCTTTTGAAGCTCTTCATATATTTCACACCTTTTGAAGCTCTTCATATTTTTCACATTTTTGAAGCTCTTCAAATTTTTCACACCTTTTCATGCTCTTCATGTTTTTGAACACCGCTTCATGATCCTCCGGTTTTTCAGACCGTTTCATGCTCCTCATATTTTTGACACCTTTTGAAGCTTTTCATATTTTTTACAACATTTCAGGCTTTTCATGTTTTTGAACACCTCTTCATGCTCCTCGTATTTTTCACACCATTTGAAGCTCTTCATATTTTTCACACCTTTTCAGGCTCTTCATGTTTTTGAACACTGCTTCATGCTCCTCCTATTTTTCAGACCGTTTCATGCTCCTCATATTTTGACACCTTTTGAAGCTTTTCATATTTTTCACACCTTTTCAGGCTCTTCAAGTTTTTCAACACCACTTCATGCTCTTCCTTTTTTGCAGACCATTTCATGCTCCTCATATTTTTGACACCTTTTGTTGCTCTTCATATTTTTCACACCTTTTCAGGCTCTTCTTATTTTTCAAACAAGTGAAGCTCTTCATATTTTTCACACTTTTTCAGGCTTTTCATGTTTAGAATACCGCTTCATGCTCCTCCTATTTTTCTGACCGTTTCTTCCTCCTCATGTATTTCACACCTTGTGAAGCTCTTCGTATTTTTCACACCTTTTCAGGCTCTTCATGTTTTTGAACACCGTTTTATGCTGCTTCTATTTTTCAGACCGTTTCATGCTCCTCATATATTTTAAACCTTTGAATCTCTTCATATTATTCACACCTTTTCAGGCTGTTCATGTTTTTCAACAACGCTTCATGATCCTCCTATTTTTCAGACCGTTTCATGCTCCTCATAATTTTGACACCCTTTGAAGCTCCTCTTATATTTCACACCTTTTCAGACTCTTCATGTTTTCGAACACCACTTCAAGTTCCTCCTATTTTTGCGACGGTTTCATGTTCCTCATGTATTTCACTCCTTTTGAAGCTCTTCATATTTTTCACACCTTTTCAGGCTCTTCATGATTTTCAACCCCACTTCATGCTCCTCCTATTTTTCAGACCGTTTCATGTTCCTCATATTTTTGACACCTTTTGAAGCTTTTCATATTTTCTACACCTTTTCAGGCTCTTCATGTTTTTCAACACAGCTTCATGCTCCTCTAATTTTTCAGACCATTTGGTGCTCCTCATATTTTTCACAGCATTTGAAGCTCTTCATATTTTTCACACCTTTTCAGGCTCTTCATGTTTTTCAACACCACTTCATGCTCCTCCTATTTTTCAGACCGTTTCATGCTCCTCATATTTTTGACACCTTTTGAAGCTCTTCATATTTTTCACACCTTTTCAGGCTCCTCCTGTTTTTGAACACCGTTTCATGCTCCTACTATTTTTCAGACCATTTCATGCTCCTCATATTTTTGACACCTTTTGAAGCTCTTCATATTTTTCACACCTTTTCAGGCTCTTCAAGTTTTTGAACAATGCTACAATGCTCCTCCTATTTTTCAGACCGTTTCATGCTCCTCATATTTTTGACCTCTTTTAAAGCTCTTCATATTTTTCACGCCTTTTGAAGCTCTTCATATATTTCACACTTTTTCAGGCTCTTCATATTTTTCAACACCACTTCATGCTTCTCCTATTTCTCAGACCGTTTCATGCTCATCTCATTTTTGACAGCATTTGAAGCTCTTCATATTTTTCACAACTTTTGAAGCTCTTCATATTTTTCACACCTTTTCAGGCTCCTCATGTTTTTCAGCACCGCTTCATGCTCCTCCTATTTTTCAGACCGTTTCATGCTCCTCTCATTTCTGAAATCTTTTGAAGCTCTTCATATATTTCACACATTTTCAGGCTGTTAATGTTTTTCAACACGGCTTCATGCTCCTCCTATTTTTCAGACCGTTTCATGCTCATCTAATTTATGACACCTTCTGAAGCTCTTCATAGTTTTCACAAATTTTCAGGCTCTTCATATTTTTGAACACCGCTTCATGCTCCTCCTATTTTTCAGACCGTTTCATGCTCCTCATTTATTTCACACATTTTGAAGCTCTTCATATTTTACACACCTTTTCAGGCTCGTCATGATTTTCAACAACACTTCATGCTCCTCCTATTTTTCAGACAGTTTCATGCTCATCTAATTTTTGACACCTTTTGAAGCTCTTCATATATTTCACACCTTTTGAAGCTCTTCATATTTTTCACATTTTTGAAGCTCTTCAGATTTTTCACACGTTTTCAGGCTCTTCATGTTTTTGAACACCGCTTCATGCTCCTCATATATTTCAGACCGTTTCATGCTCCTCATATTTGTGACACCTTTTGAAGCTCTTCGTATTTTTCACACATTTTCACGCTCTTCATGTTTTTCATCATGACTTCATGCTCCTCCTATTTTTCAGACCGTTTCATGCTCCTCATATTTTTGACACCTTTTGAAATCTTCATATACTTCACACCTTTTCAGATTCTTCATTTTTTTGAAAAGAACTTCATGCTCCTTCTATTTCTCAGACCGTTTCATGGTCATCTCATTTTTGACACCTTTTGAAGCTCCTCATATTTTTCATTCCTTTTGAAGATCTTCATATTTTTCACACGTTTTCAGGCTATTCATATTTTTCAACACCGCATCATGCTTCTCCTATTTTTCAGACAGTTTCATTCTCCTCATATTTTTGACACATTTTGAAGCTCTTCATATTTTTCACACCTTTTCAGGCTCTTCATGTTTTTCAACACTGTTTCATGATCCTCCTATTTTTCAGACCGTTTCATGCACCTCATAATTTTGACACCTTTTGAAACTCTTCTTATATTTCACACCTTTTCAGACTCTTCATGTGTTCGAACACCACTTCAAGTTCCTCCTATTTTTGCGACCGTTTAATGCTCTTCATATTTTTGACACCTTTTGAAGCTCTTCATATTTTTCACACCTTTTGAAGCTCTTCATATATTTCACACATTTTCAGGCTCTTCATGTTTTTCAACACCACTTCATGCTCCTCCTATTTTTCAGACCGTTTCTTGCTCATCTAATTTTTGACACCTTTTGAAGCTCTTCATATATTTCACACCTTTTGAAGCTCTTCATATTTTTCACATTTTTGAAGCTCTTCAAATTTTTCACACCTTTTCATGCTCTTCATGTTTTTGAACACCGCTTCATGATCCTCCGGTTTTTCAGACCGTTTCATGCTCCTCATATTTTTGACACCTTTTGAAGCTTTTCATATTTTTTACAACATTTCAGGCTTTTCATGTTTTTGAACACCTCTTCATGCTCCTCGTATTTTTCACACCATTTGAAGCTCTTCATATTTTTCACACCTTTTCAGGCTCTTCATGTTTTTCAACACCGCTTCATGCTACTCCTATTTTTCAGACCGATTAATGCTCCTCCTGTACTTCACACCTTTTGTAGCTCTTCATATTTTTCTCACATTTTCAGGCTCTTCATGTTTTTCAACACCGCTTCATGCTCCTCTAATTTTTCAGACCGATTCATGCTCCTCAAGTATTTCACACCTTTTGAGGCTTCATGTTTTTCAACACCACTTTATGCTCCACATATTTTTCAGACCGTTTCATGCTCATCTCATTTTTGACACCTTTTGAAGCTCTTCATATTTTTCACACCTTTTGAAGCTCTTTATATTTTTCAAAAGTTTTCAGATCTTCATGTTTTTCAACACCGCTTCTTGATCCTCCTATTTTTCAGACCGTTTCATGCTCCTCCTAATTTTCACACCTTTTGAAGCACCTCAAATTTTTCACACCTTTTCAGGCTCTTCATGTTCTTGAACACGGTTTCCTGCTCCTCCTTTTTTTCAGACCGTTTCATGCTCCTCATATTTTTGACACCTTTTGAATCTCTTCATATATTTCACACCTTTTCAGGCTCTTCATATATTGGAACACCACTTCATGCTCCTCCTATTTTTCGGACGGTTTCATTCTCCTCATGTACTTCACACCTTTTGAAGCTCTTCATATATATCACACTTTTTCAGGCTCTTCATGTTTTTCAACACCACTTCATGCTCCTCCTATTTTTCAAACCGTTTCATGCTCATCTCATTTTTGACACCTTCTGAAGCTCTTCATATTTGTTACACCCTTTCAGGCTCTTCATGTTTTTCAACACGGCTTCATGCTACTCCTATTTTTCAGACCGTTTCATGCTCCTCATATTTTTCACACCTTTTGAAGCTCTTCATATTTTTCACACATTTTCAGGCTCTTCATGTTTTTCAACACCACTTCATGCTCCTCCTATTTTTCAGACCGTTTCATGCTCCTCATGTATTTCACACCTTTGGAAGCTCTTCATATTTTTCACACTTTTTGAAGCTCTTCATATATTTCACACATTTTCAGGCTCTTCATGTTTTTCAACACCGCTTCATGCTCCTCCTTTTTTTCAGACCGTTTCATGGTCCTCATGTATTTCACACATTTTGAGGCTCTTCATATCTTTCACACCTTTTCAGGCTCCTCATGTTTTTCAGCACCGCTTCATGCTCCTCCTATTTTTCAGACCGTTTCATGCTCCTCTCATTTCTGAAATCTTTTGAAGCTCTTCATATATTTCACACATTTTCAGGCTGTTAATGTTTTTCAACACGGCTTCATGCTCCTCCTATTTTTCAGACCGTTTCATGCTCATCTAATTTATGACACCTTCTGAAGCTCTTCATAGTTTTCACAAATTTTCAGGCTCTTCATATTTTTGAACACCGCTTCATGCTCCTCCTATTTTTCAGACCGTTTCATGCTCCTCATTTATTTCACACATTTTGAAGCTCTTCATATTTTACACACCTTTTCAGGCTCGTCATGATTTTCAACAACACTTCATGCTCCTCCTATTTTTCAGACAGTTTCATGCTCATCTAATTTTTGACACCTTTTGAAGCTCTTCATATATTTCACACCTTTTGAAGCTCTTCATATTTTTCACATTTTTGAAGCTCTTCAGATTTTTCACACGTTTTCAGGCTCTTCATGTTTTTGAACACCGCTTCATGCTCCTCATATATTTCAGACCGTTTCATGCTCCTCATATTTGTGACACCTTTTGAAGCTCTTCGTATTTTTCACACATTTTCACGCTCTTCATGTTTTTCATCATGACTTCATGCTCCTCCTATTTTTCAGACCGTTTCATGCTCCTCATATTTTTGACACCTTTTGAAATCTTCATATACTTCACACCTTTTCAGATTCTTCATTTTTTTGAAAAGAACTTCATGCTCCTTCTATTTCTCAGACCGTTTCATGGTCATCTCATTTTTGACACCTTTTGAAGCTCCTCATATTTTTCATTCCTTTTGAAGATCTTCATATTTTTCACACGTTTTCAGGCTATTCATATTTTTCAACACCGCATCATGCTTCTCCTATTTTTCAGACAGTTTCATTCTCCTCATATTTTTGACACATTTTGAAGCTCTTCATATTTTTCACACCTTTTCAGGCTCTTCATGTTTTTCAACACTGTTTCATGATCCTCCTATTTTTCAGACCGTTTCATGCACCTCATAATTTTGACACCTTTTGAAACTCTTCTTATATTTCACACCTTTTCAGACTCTTCATGTGTTCGAACACCACTTCAAGTTCCTCCTATTTTTGCGACCGTTTAATGCTCTTCATATTTTTGACACCTTTTGAAGCTCTTCATATTTTTCACACCTTTTGAAGCTCTTCATATATTTCACACATTTTCAGGCTCTTCATGTTTTTCAACACCACTTCATGCTCCTCCTATTTTTCAGACCGTTTCTTGCTCATCTAATTTTTGACACCTTTTGAAGCTCTTCATATATTTCACACCTTTTGAAGCTCTTCATATTTTTCACATTTTTGAAGCTCTTCAAATTTTTCACACCTTTTCATGCTCTTCATGTTTTTGAACACCGCTTCATGATCCTCCGGTTTTTCAGACCGTTTCATGCTCCTCATATTTTTGACACCTTTTGAAGCTTTTCATATTTTTTACAACATTTCAGGCTTTTCATGTTTTTGAACACCTCTTCATGCTCCTCGTATTTTTCACACCATTTGAAGCTCTTCATATTTTTCACACCTTTTCAGGCTCTTCATGTTTTTCAACACCGCTTCATGCTACTCCTATTTTTCAGACCGATTAATGCTCCTCCTGTACTTCACACCTTTTGTAGCTCTTCATATTTTTCTCACATTTTCAGGGTCTTCATGTTTTTCAACACCGCTTCATGCTCCTCTAATTTTTCAGACCGATTCATGCTCCTCAAGTATTTCACACCTTTTGAGGCTTCATGTTTTTCAACACCACTTTATGCTCCACATATTTTTCAGACCGTTTCATGCTCATCTCATTTTTGACACCTTTTGAAGCTCTTCATATTTTTCACACCTTTTGAAGCTCTTTATATTTTTCAAAAGTTTTCAGATCTTCATGTTTTTCAACACCGCTTCTTGATCCTCCTATTTTTCAGACCTTTTCATGCTCCTCCTAATCTTCACACCTTTTGAAGCACCTCAAATTTTTCACACCTTTTCAGGCTCTTCATGTTCTTGAACACGGTTTCCTGCTCCTCCTTTTTTTCAGACCGTTTCATGCTCCTCATATTTTTGACACCTTTTGAATCTCTTCATATATTTCACACCTTTTCAGGCTCTTCATATATTGGAACACCACTTCATGCTCCTCCTATTTTTCGGACGGTTTCATTCTCCTCATGTACTTCACACCTTTTGAAGCTCTTCATATATATCACACTTTTTCAGGCTCTTCATGTTTTTCAACACCACTTCATGCTCCTCCTATTTTTCAAACCGTTTCATGCTCATCTCATTTTTGACACCTTCTGAAGCTCTTCATATTTGTTACACCCTTTCAGGCTCTTCATGTTTTTCAACACGGCTTCATGCTACTCCTATTTTTCAGACCGTTTCATGCTCCTCATATTTTTCACACCTTTTGAAGCTCTTCATATTTTTCACACCTTTTCAGGCTCTTCATGTTTTTCAACACTGTTTCATGATCCTCCTATTTTTCAGACCGTTTCATGCACCTCATAATTTTGACACCTTTTGAAACTCTTCTTATATTTCACACCTTTTCAGACTCTTCATGTGTTCGAACACCACTTCAAGTTCCTCCTATTTTTGCGACCGTTTAATGCTCTTCATATTTTTGACACCTTTTGAAGCTCTTCATATTTTTCACACCTTTTGAAGCTCTTCATATATTTCACACATTTTCAGGCTCTTCATGTTTTTCAACACCACTTCATGCTCCTCCTATTTTTCAGACCGTTTCTTGCTCATCTAATTTTTGACACCTTTTGAAGCTCTTCATATATTTCACACCTTTTGAAGCTCTTCATATTTTTCACATTTTTGAAGCTCTTCAAATTTTTCACACCTTTTCATGCTCTTCATGTTTTTGAACACCGCTTCATGATCCTCCGGTTTTTCAGACCGTTTCATGCTCCTCATATTTTTGACACCTTTTGAAGCTTTTCATATTTTTTACAACATTTCAGGCTTTTCATGTTTTTGAACACCTCTTCATGCTCCTCGTATTTTTCACACCATTTGAAGCTCTTCATATTTTTCACACCTTTTCAGGCTCTTCATGTTTTTCAACACCGCTTCATGCTACTCCTATTTTTCAGACCGATTAATGCTCCTCCTGTACTTCACACCTTTTGTAGCTCTTCATATTTTTCTCACATTTTCAGGGTCTTCATGTTTTTCAACACCGCTTCATGCTCCTCTAATTTTTCAGACCGATTCATGCTCCTCAAGTATTTCACACCTTTTGAGGCTTCATGTTTTTCAACACCACTTTATGCTCCACATATTTTTCAGACCGTTTCATGCTCATCTCATTTTTGACACCTTTTGAAGCTCTTCATATTTTTCACACCTTTTGAAGCTCTTTATATTTTTCAAAAGTTTTCAGATCTTCATGTTTTTCAACACCGCTTCTTGATCCTCCTATTTTTCAGACCGTTTCATGCTCCTCCTAATCTTCACACCTTTTGAAGCACCTCAAATTTTTCACACCTTTTCAGGCTCTTCATGTTCTTGAACACGGTTTCCTGCTCCTCCTTTTTTTCAGACCGTTTCATGCTCCTCATATTTTTGACACCTTTTGAATCTCTTCATATATTTCACACCTTTTCAGGCTCTTCATATATTGGAACACCACTTCATGCTCCTCCTATTTTTCGGACGGTTTCATTCTCCTCATGTACTTCACACCTTTTGAAGCTCTTCATATATATCACACTTTTTCAGGCTCTTCATGTTTTTCAACACCACTTCATGCTCCTCCTATTTTTCAAACCGTTTCATGCTCATCTCATTTTTGACACCTTCTGAAGCTCTTCATATTTGTTACACCCTTTCAGGCTCTTCATGTTTTTCAACACGGCTTCATGCTACTCCTATTTTTCAGACCGTTTCATGCTCCTCATATTTTTCACACCTTTTGAAGCTCTTCATATTTTTCACACATTTTCAGGCTCTTCATGTTTTTCAACACCACTTCATGCTCCTCCTATTTTTCAGACCGTTTCATGCTCCTCATGTATTTCACACCTTTTGAAGCTCTTCATATTTTTCACACTTTTTGAAGCTCTTCATATATTTCACACATTTTCAGGCTCTTCATGTTTTTCAACACCGCTTCATGCTCCTCCTTTTTTTCAGACCGTTTCATGGTCCTCATGTATTTCACACATTTTGAGGCTCTTCATATCTTTCACACCTTTTCAGCCGCTTCATGTTTTTGAACACCGTTTCATGCTCCTCCTATTTTTCAGACCGTTTCATGCTCCTCATATTTTTGACACCTTTTGAAGCTCTTCATATTTTTCACACCTTTTGAAGCTCTTCATGTATTTCACACGATTTCAGTCTCTTCAGGTTTTTCAACACCGCTTCATGCTCCTCCTATATTTCAGACCGTTTCATGCTCCTCATATTTTTGACACATTTTGAAGCTCTTCATATTTTTCACACATTTTCAGGCTCTTCATGTTTTTCACAAGTTTTCAGATCTTCATTTTTTTCAACACCGCTTCTTGATCCTCCTATTTTTCAGATCGTTTCATGCTCCTCATATTTTTGTCACGTTTTGAAGCTCTTCATATTTTACACACATTTTCAGGCTCTTCATGTATTTGAACATCGCTACATGCTCCTCCGAATTTTCACAACTTTTGAAGCACCTCAAATTTTTCACACCTTTTCAGGCTCTTCATGTTCTTGAACACGGTTTCCTGCTCCTCCTTTTTTTCAGACCGTTTCATGCTCCTCATATTTTTGACAGCTTTTGAATCTCTTCATATATTTCACACCTTTTCAGGCTCTTCATGTTTTTGAACACGGTTTCCTGCTCCTCCTTTTTTTCAGACCGTTTCATGCTCCTCATATTTTTGACAGCTTTTGAAGCTCTTCATATTTTTCACACCTTTTCAGGCTCTTCATGTTTTTGAACACGGTTTCCTGCTCCTCCTTTTTTTCAGACCGTTTCATGCTCCTCATATTTTTGACACGTTTTGAATCTCTTCATATATTTCACACCTTTTCAGGCTCTTCATATATTTGAACAACGCTTCATGCTCCTCCTATTTTACAGACGGTTTCATCCTCCTCATGTATTTCACACCTTTTGAAGCTCTTCATATTTTTCACACCTTTTCAGGCTCTTCATGTTTTTGAACACCGTTTCATGCTGCTCCTATTTTTCAGACCGTTTCATACTCCTCATAGTTGTGACACCTTTTGAAGCTCTTCATATTTTTCACATCTTTTCAGGCTCTTCATGTTTTTCCACACCACTTCATGCTTCTCCTGTTTTTCAGACCGTTTCATGATCCTCATGAATTTCACACATTTTGAAGCTCTTTATATTTTTCACATATTTTCAGGCTCTTCATGTTTTTGATCACCGCTTCATGATCCTCCTATTTTTCAGACCGTTTCATGCTCTTCATATATTTGACACCTCTTGAAGCTCTTCATATTTTTCACACCTTTTCAGGCTCTTCATGTTTTTCCCCACCACTTCATTCTTCTCCTATTTTTCAGACCATTTCATGCTCCTCATGAATTTCACACCTTTTGAAGCTCTTCATATTTTTCACACCTTTTCAGGCTCTTCATGTTTTTTATCACCGTTTCATGCAACTATTTTTCAGACCGTTTCATGCTCCTCATATTTTTGACACCTTTTGCAGCTCTTCATATTTTTCACAAGTTTTCAGTCTCTTCATGATTTTGAACACCACTTCATGATCCTCCTATTTTTAAGACCGTTTCATGCTCTTCATATTTTTGACACCTTTTGCAGCTCTTCATATTTTTCACACCTTTTCAGGCTCTTCATGTTTTTCAACACCGCTTCATGCTGCTTCTCTTTTTCAGACCGTTTCATGCTCCTCATATTTTTCACACCTTTTGAAGCTCCTCATATTTTTCACACCTTTTCAGGCTCTTCATGTTTTTGAACACCGCTTCATGCTCCTCCAATTTTTCAGGCCGTTTCATGCTCCTCATAATTTTGACACCTTTTGAAGCTCTTCATATGTTTCACACCTTTTCAGGCTCTTCATTTTTTTCAACACCACTTCATGCTCCTCCTATTTTTCAGACGGTTTCATGCTCATCTCATTTTTTACACCTTTTGAAGCTCTTCATATTTTTCCCACCTTTTCAGGCTCTTCATATTTTTCACACGTTTTCAGGCTCTTCTTGTTTTTCAACACCGCTTCATGCTCCTCCTATTTTTCAGACCGTTTCATGCTCCTCATATTTTTGACACCTTTTGAAGCTCTTCATATTTTTCACAACTTTTCAGTATCTTCCTGTTTTTGAACACCGTTTCATGCTCCTCCTATTTTTCAGTCCGTTTAATGCTCCTCATGTATTTCACACCTTTTGAAGCTCTTCATATTTTTCACACGTTTTCAGGCTCTTCATGTTTTTGAACACCGCTTCATGCTCCTCCAATTTCAGACCGTTTCATGCTCCTCATGTATTTCACACCTTTTGAAGCTCTTCATATTTTTCACAACTTTTCAGGCTCCTCATGTTTTTGAACACCGCTTCATGCTCCTCCTATTTTCCAGAACGTTTCATGCTCCTCATATTTTTGACACCTTTTGCAGGTCTTCATATTTTTCACACCTTTTCAGGCTCTTCATATTTTTGAACACTGCTTCATGATCCTCCTATTTTTCAGACCGTTTCATGCTCTTCATATTTTTGACACCTTTTGAAGCTCTTCATATTTTTCACACCTTTTCAGGCTCTTCATATTTTTGAACACTGCTTCATGATCCTCCTATTTTTCAGACCCTTTTATGCTCTTCTCATTTTTGACACCATTTGAAGCTCTTCATATCTTTCATATTTTTGAAGTTCTTCATATTTTCACAGGTTTTCAGACTCTTCATGTTTTTCAACACCGCTTCATGCTCCTGCTATTTTTGAGACCGTTTCATGCTCTTCATATATTTGACACCTCTTGAAGCTCTTCATATTTTTCACACCTTTTCAGGCTCTTCATGTTTTTCCCCACCACTTCATTCTTCTCCTATTTTTCAGATAATTTCATGCTCCTCAAGAATTTCACACCTTTTGAAGCTCTTCATATTTTTCACACCTTTTCAGGCTCTTCATGTTTTTTATCACCGTTTCATGCTCCTATTTATCAGACCGTTTCATGCTCCTCATATTTTTGACACCTTTTGCAGCTCTTCATATTTTTCACAAGTTTTCAGTCTCTTCATGATTTTGAACACCGCTTCAAGATCCTCCTATTTTTAAGACCGTTTCATGCTCTTCATATTTTTGACACCTTTTGCAGCTCTTCATATTTTTCACACCTTTTCAGGCTCTTCATGTTTTTCAACACCGTTTCATGCTGCTTCTCTTTTTCAGACCGTTTCATGCTCCTCATATTTTTCACACCTTTTGAAGCTCCTCATATTTTTCACACCTTTTCAGGCTCTTCATGTTTTTGAACACAGCTTCATGCTACTCCTATTTTTCAGACTGTTTCATGCTCCTCATAGTTTTCACACCTTTTGAAGCTCCTCATATTTTTCACACCTTTTCAGGCTCTTCATGTTTTTCAACACCATTACATGATCCTCCTATTTTTCAAACTGTTTCATGCTCATCTCATTTTTGACACCTTTTGAAGCTTTTCAGATTTTTCTCAACTTTTTAGGCTCTTCATGTTTCTCAACACGGCTTCATGCTCCACATATTTTTCAGACCGTTTCATGCTCATATCGTTTTTGACACCTTTTGAAGCTCTTCACATTTCTCACAACTTTTTAGGCTTTTCATATTTTTGAACACCGCTTCATGCTCCTCCTATTTTTCAGAGAGTTTCATGCTCCTCATGTATTTCACACCTTTTGAAGCTCTTCATATTTTTCACACCTTTTCAGGCTCTTCATGTTTTTAATCACCGTTTCATGCTCCTCCTATTTTTCAGACCGTTTCATGCTCCTCATATATTTGACACATTTTGAAGCTCTTTATATTTTTCACACATTTTCAGGCTCTTCATGTGTTTCAACACCACTTCATGCTTCTCCTATTTTTCAGACCGTTTCATGCGCCTCATGTATTTCACACCTTTTGAAGCTCTTCATAATTTTCACATCTTTTCAGTCTCTTCATGTTTTTGAACACCATTTCATGCCGCTTCTATTTTTTAGACCGTTTCCTGCTTCTCATATTTTTCACACCTTTTGATGCTCTTCATATTTTTCACACGTTTTCAGGCTCTTCTTGTTTTTCAACACCGCTTCATGCTCCTCCTATTTTTCAGACCGTTTCTTGCACCTCATATTTTTCTCACCTTTTGAAGCGCTTCATATTTTCCACACCTTTTCAGGCTCTTCATGTTTTTCAACACCGCTTCATGCTCCTCCTATTTTTCAGACCGTTTCATGCTCCTCATATTTTTGACACGTTTTGAAGCTCTTCATATTTTTCACACGTTTTCAGGCTCTTCATGTTTTTCACACCTTTTCAGGCTCTTCATGTTTTTGAACACCATTTCATGATCCTCCTATTTTTCTGACCGTTTAATGCTCCTCATATTTTTGACACCTTTAGAAACTCTTCATATTTTTCACACCTTTTCAAGCACTTAATGGTTTTCCACACCGCTTCATGCTCCTCCTATTTTTCAGACGGTTTCATGCTCTTCATATTTTTGATAACTTTTGAAGCTCTTCATATTTTTCACACCTTTTCAGGCTCTTCATGTTTTTCAAGACCACTTCATGCTCCTCCTACTTTTCAGACCGTTTCATGCTCATCTCATTTTTGACACCTTTTGAAGTTCTTCATATTTTTCCCACCTTTTGAAGCTCTTCATATATTACACACGTTTTCAGGTTCTTCATGTTTTTCAACACCGTTTCATGCTGCTTCTATTTTTCAGACCGTTTCATGCTCCTCATATTTTTCACACCTTTTGAAGCTCTTCATATTTTTCACACGTTTTCAGGCTCTTCATGTTTTTCAACACCGTTTAATTCTGCTTCTATTTTTCAGACCGTTTCATGCTCCTCATATTTTTGACACCTTTAGACTCTTCATATTTTTCACACCTTTTCAGCCTCTTCATGTTTTTCACACATTTTCAGCCTCTTCATGTTTTTGAACACCCCTTCTTGCTCCTTTTATTTTTCAGAGAGTTTCATGCTCCTCATGTATTTCACACCTTTTAAAGCTCTTCATATTTTTCTCACCTTTACAGGCTCTTCATGTTTTTGAACACCGTTTCATCCTCCTCCTATTTTTCAGACCTTTTCATGCTCCTCATATTTTTGACACCTTTTGAAGCTCTTCATATTTTTCACACCTTTTCAAGCTCTTCATGTTTTTGCACACTGCTTCATGCTCTTCCTATTTTTCAGACCGTTTCATGCTCCTCATATTTTTGACACCTTTTGAAGCTCTTCATATTTTTCACACCTTTTCAGGCTCTTCATGTTTTTCAACACCAATTCATGCTTCTCCTATTTTTCAGACTGTTTAATGCTCCTCATATTTTTGACACCTTTAGAAACTCTTCATATTTTTCACACCTTTTCAAGCACTTCATGGTTTTCCACACCGCTTCATGCTCCTCCTATTTTTCATACCGTTTCATTCTCCTCATATTTTTGACACCTTTTGAAGCTCTCATATATTTCACACCTTTTCAGGCTCTTCATTTTTTTCAACACAACGTCATGCTCCTCCTATTTTTCAGACCCTTTTATGCTCTTCTCATTTTTGACACCTTTTGAAGCTCTTCATATTTTTCACACCTTTTGAAGCTCTTCATGTTTTTCACACCTTTTCAGGCTCTTCATGTTTTTCAACACCGTTTCATGCTGCTTCTCTTTTTCAGACCGTTTCATGCTCCTCATATTTTTCACACCTTTTGAAGCTCCTCATATTTTTCACACCTTTTCAGGCTCTTCCTGTTTTTGAACACAGCTTCATGCTACTCCTATTTTTCAGACTGTTTCATGCTCCTCATATTTTTCACACCTTTTGAAGCTCCTCATATTTTTCACACCTTTTCAGGCTCTTCAAGTTTTTCAACACCGTTACATGATCCTCCTATTTTTCAGACTGTTTCATGCTCATCTCATTTTTGACCCCTTTTGAAGCTTTTCAGATTTTTCACAACTTTTTAGGCTCTTCATGTTTCTCAACACGGCTTCATGCTCCACATATTTTTCAGACCGTTTCATGCTCATCTCATTTTTGACACCTTTTGAAGCTCTTCATATTTCTCACAACTTTTTAGGCTTTTCATATTTTTGAACACCGCTTCATGCTCCTCCTATTTTTCAGAGAGTTTCATGCTCCTCATGTATTTCACATCTTTTGAAGCTCTTCATATTTCTCACAACTTTTTAGGCTCTTCATGTTTTTCCACATCACTTCATGCTTCTCGTATTTTTCGGCCTGTTTCATGCTCCTCATGTATTTCACACCTTTTGAAGCTCTTCATATTTTTCACACCTTTTCAGGCTCTTCATGTTTTTAATCACCGTTTCATGCTCCTCCTATTTTTCAGACCGTTTCATGCTCCTCATATATTTGACACATTTTGAAGCTCTTTATATTTTTCACACATTTTCAGGCTCTTCATGTTTTTGAACACTGCTTCATGATCCTCCTATTTTTCAGACCTTTTCATGTTCTTCATATGTTTGACACATTTTGAAGCTCTTCATATTTTTCACACCTTTTCAGGCTCTTCATGTGTTTCAACACCACTTCATGCTTCTCCTATTTTTCAGACCGTTTCATGCGCCTCATGTATTTCACACCTTTTGAAGCTCTTCATAATTTTCACATCTTTTCAGTCTCTTCATGTTTTTGAACACCGTTTCATCCTCCTCCTATTTTTCAGACCGTTTCATGCTCCTCATATTTTTGACACCTTTTGAAGCTCTTCATATTTTTCACACCTTTTCAAGCTCTTCATGTTTTTGCACACTGCTTCATGCTCTTCCTATTTTTCAGACCGTTTCATGCTCCTCATATTTTTGACACCTTTTGAAGCTCTTCATATTTTTCACACCTTTTCAGGCTCTTCATGTTTTTCAACACCAATTCATGCTTCTCCTATTTTTCAGACTGTTTAATGCTCCTCATATTTTTGACACCTTTAGAAACTCTTCATATTTTTCACACCTTTTCAAGCACTTCATGGTTTTCCACACCGCTTCATGCTCCTCCTATTTTTCATACCTTTTCATTCTCCTCATATTTTTGACACCTTTTGAAGCTCTCATATATTTCACACCTTTTCAGGCTCTTCATTTTTTTCAACACAACGTCATGCTCCTCCTATTTTTCAGACCCTTTTATGCTCTTCTCATTTTTGACACCTTTTGAAGCTCTTCATATTTTTCACACCTTTTGAAGCTCTTCATGTTTTTCACACCTTTTCAGGCTCTTCATGTTTTTCAACACCGTTTCATGCTGCTTCTCTTTTTCAGACCGTTTCATGCTCCTCATATTTTTCACACCTTTTGAAGCTCCTCATATTTTTCACACCTTTTCAGGCTCTTCCTGTTTTTGAACACAGCTTCATGCTACTCCTATTTTTCAGACTGTTTCATGCTCCTCATATTTTTCACACCTTTTGAAGCTCCTCATATTTTTCACACCTTTTCAGGCTCTTCATGTTTTTCAACACCGTTACATGATCCTCCTATTTTTCAGACTGTTTCATGCTCATCTCATTTTTGACCCCTTTTGAAGCTTTTCAGATTTTTCACAACTTTTTAGGCTCTTCATGTTTCTCAACACGGCTTCATGCTCCACATATTTTTCAGACCGTTTCATGCTCATCTCATTTTTGACACCTTTTGAAGCTCTTCATATTTCTCACAACTTTTTAGGCTTTTCATATTTTTGAACACCGCTTCATGCTCCTCCTATTTTTCAGAGAGTTTCATGCTCCTCATGTATTTCACATCTTTTGAAGCTCTTCATATTTCTCACAACTTTTTAGGCTCTTCATGTTTTTCCACATCACTTCATGCTTCTCGTATTTTTCGGCCTGTTTCATGCTCCTCATGTATTTCACACCTTTTGAAGCTCTTCATATTTTTCACACCTTTTCAGGCTCTTCATGTTTTTAATCACCGTTTCATGCTCCTCCTATTTTTCAGACCGTTTCATGCTCCTCATATATTTGACACATTTTGAAGCTCTTTATATTTTTCACACATTTTCAGGCTCTTCATGTTTTTGAACACTGCTTCATGATCCTCCTATTTTTCAGACCTTTTCATGTTCTTCATATGTTTGACACATTTTGAAGCTCTTCATATTTTTCACACCTTTTCAGGCTCTTCATGTGTTTCAACACCACTTCATGCTTCTCCTATTTTTCAGACCGTTTCATGCGCCTCATGTATTTCACACCTTTTGAAGCTCTTCATAATTTTCACATCTTTTCAGTCTCTTCATGTTTTTGAACACCGTTTCATCCTCCTCCTATTTTTCAGACCGTTTCATGCTCCTCATATTTTTGACACCTTTTGAAGCTCTTCATATTTTTCACACCTTTTCAAGCTCTTCATGTTTTTGCACACTGCTTCATGCTCTTCCTATTTTTCAGACCGTTTCATGCTCCTCATATTTTTGACACCTTTTGAAGCTCTTCATATTTTTCACACCTTTTCAGGCTCTTCATGTTTTTCAACACCAATTCATGCTTCTCCTATTTTTCAGACTGTTTAATGCTCCTCATATTTTTGACACCTTTAGAAACTCTTCATATTTTTCACACCTTTTCAAGCACTTCATGGTTTTCCACACCGCTTCATGCTCCTCCTATTTTTCATACCTTTTCATTCTCCTCATATTTTTGACACCTTTTGAAGCTCTCATATATTTCACACCTTTTCAGGCTCTTCATTTTTTTCAACACAACGTCATGCTCCTCCTATTTTTCAGACCCTTTTATGCTCTTCTCATTTTTGACACCTTTTGAAGCTCTTCATATTTTTCACACCTTTTGAAGCTCTTCATGTTTTTCACACCTTTTCAGGCTCTTCATGTTTTTCAACACCGTTTCATGCTGCTTCTCTTTTTCAGACCGTTTCATGCTCCTCATATTTTTCACACCTTTTGAAGCTCCTCATATTTTTCACACCTTTTCAGGCTCTTCCTGTTTTTGAACACAGCTTCATGCTACTCCTATTTTTCAGACTGTTTCATGCTCCTCATATTTTTCACACCTTTTGAAGCTCCTCATATTTTTCACACCTTTTCAGGCTCTTCATGTTTTTCAACACCGTTACATGATCCTCCTATTTTTCAGACTGTTTCATGCTCATCTCATTTTTGACCCCTTTTGAAGCTTTTCAGATTTTTCACAACTTTTTAGGCTCTTCATGTTTCTCAACACGGCTTCATGCTCCACATATTTTTCAGACCGTTTCATGCTCATCTCATTTTTGACACCTTTTGAAGCTCTTCATATTTCTCACAACTTTTTAGGCTTTTCATATTTTTGAACACCGCTTCATGCTCCTCCTATTTTTCAGAGAGTTTCATGCTCCTCATGTATTTCACATCTTTTGAAGCTCTTCATATTTCTCACAACTTTTTAGGCTCTTCATGTTTTTCCACATCACTTCATGCTTCTCGTATTTTTCGGCCTGTTTCATGCTCCTCATGTATTTCACACCTTTTGAAGCTCTTCATATTTTTCACACCTTTTCAGGCTCTTCATGTTTTTAATCACCGTTTCATGCTCCTCCTATTTTTCAGACCGTTTCATGCTCCTCATATATTTGACACATTTTGAAGCTCTTTATATTTTTCACACATTTTCAGGCTCTTCATGTTTTTGAACACTGCTTCATGATCCTCCTATTTTTCAGACCTTTTCATGTTCTTCATATGTTTGACACATTTTGAAGCTCTTCATATTTTTCACACCTTTTCAGGCTCTTCATGTGTTTCAACACCACTTCATGCTTCTCCTATTTTTCAGACCGTTTCATGCGCCTCATGTATTTCACACCTTTTGAAGCTCTTCATAATTTTCACATCTTTTCAGTCTCTTCATGTTTTTGAACACCGTTTCATCCTCCTCCTATTTTTCAGACCGTTTCATGCTCCTCATATTTTTGACACCTTTTGAAGCTCTTCATATTTTTCACACCTTTTCAAGCTCTTCATGTTTTTGCACACTGCTTCATGCTCTTCCTATTTTTCAGACCGTTTCATGCTCCTCATATTTTTGACACCTTTTGAAGCTCTTCATATTTTTCACACCTTTTCAGGCTCTTCATGTTTTTCAACACCAATTCATGCTTCTCCTATTTTTCAGACTGTTTAATGCTCCTCATATTTTTGACACCTTTAGAAACTCTTCATATTTTTCACACCTTTTCAAGCACTTCATGGTTTTCCACACCGCTTCATGCTCCTCCTATTTTTCATACCTTTTCATTCTCCTCATATTTTTGACACCTTTTGAAGCTCTCATATATTTCACACCTTTTCAGGCTCTTCATTTTTTTCAACACAACGTCATGCTCCTCCTATTTTTCAGACCCTTTTATGCTCTTCTCATTTTTGACACCTTTTGAAGCTCTTCATATTTTTCACACCTTTTGAAGCTCTTCATGTTTTTCACACCTTTTCAGGCTCTTCATGTTTTTCAACACCGTTTCATGCTGCTTCTCTTTTTCAGACCGTTTCATGCTCCTCATATTTTTCACACCTTTTGAAGCTCCTCATATTTTTCACACCTTTTCAGGCTCTTCCTGTTTTTGAACACAGCTTCATGCTACTCCTATTTTTCAGACTGTTTCATGCTCCTCATATTTTTCACACCTTTTGAAGCTCCTCATATTTTTCACACCTTTTCAGGCTCTTCATGTTTTTCAACACCGTTACATGATCCTCCTATTTTTCAGACTGTTTCATGCTCATCTCATTTTTGACCCCTTTTGAAGCTTTTCAGATTTTTCACAACTTTTTAGGCTCTTCATGTTTCTCAACACGGCTTCATGCTCCACATATTTTTCAGACCGTTTCATGCTCATCTCATTTTTGACACCTTTTGAAGCTCTTCATATTTCTCACAACTTTTTAGGCTTTTCATATTTTTGAACACCGCTTCATGCTCCTCCTATTTTTCAGAGAGTTTCATGCTCCTCATGTATTTCACATCTTTTGAAGCTCTTCATATTTCTCACAACTTTTTAGGCTCTTCATGTTTTTCCACATCACTTCATGCTTCTCGTATTTTTCGGCCTGTTTCATGCTCCTCATGTATTTCACACCTTTTGAAGCTCTTCATATTTTTCACACCTTTTCAGGCTCTTCATGTTTTTAATCACCGTTTCATGCTCCTCCTATTTTTCAGACCGTTTCATGCTCCTCATATATTTGACACATTTTGAAGCTCTTTATATTTTTCACACATTTTCAGGCTCTTCATGTTTTTGAACACTGCTTCATGATCCTCCTATTTTTCAGACCTTTTCATGTTCTTCATATGTTTGACACATTTTGAAGCTCTTCATATTTTTCACACCTTTTCAGGCTCTTCATGTGTTTCAACACCACTTCATGCTTCTCCTATTTTTCAGACCGTTTCATGCGCCTCATGTATTTCACACCTTTTGAAGCTCTTCATAATTTTCACATCTTTTCAGTCTCTTCATGTTTTTGAACACCATTTCATGCCGCTTCTATTTTTTAGACCGTTTCCTGCTCCTCATATTTTTCACACCTTTTGATGCTCTTCATATTTTTCACACGTTTTCAGGCTCTTCTTGTTTTTCAACACCGCTTCATGCTCCTCCTATTTTTCAGACCGTTTCTTGCACCTCATATTTTTCTCACCTTTTGAAGCGCTTCATATTTTCCACACCTTTTCAGGCTCTTCATGTTTTTCAACACCGCTTCATGCTCCTCCTATTTTTCAGACCGTTTCATGCTCCTCATATTTTTGACACGTTTTGAAGCTCTTCATATTTTTCACACGTTTTCAGGCTCTTCATGTTTTTCACACCTTTTCAGGCTCTTCATGTTTTTGAACACCATTTCATGATCCTCCTATTTTTCTGACCGTTTAATGCTCCTCATATTTTTGACACCTTTAGAAACTCTTCATATTTTTCACACCTTTTCAAGCACTTCATGGTTTTCCACACCGCTTCATGCTCCTCCTATTTTTCAGACGGTTTCATACTCTTCATATTTTTGATAACTTTTGAAGCTCTTCATATTTTTCACACCTTTTCAGGCTCTTCATGTTTTTCAAGACCACTTCATGCTCCTCCTATTTTTCAGACCATTTCATGCTCATCTCATTTTTGACACCTTTTGAAGTTCTTCATATTTTTCCCACCTTTTGAAGCTCTTCATATATTTCACACGTTTTCAGGTTCTTCATGTTTTTCAACACCGTTTCATCCTGCTTCTATTTTTCAGACCGTTTCATGCTCCTCATATTTTTCACACCTTTGAAGCTCTTCATATTTTTCACACGTTTTCAGGCTCTTCATGTTTTTCAACACCGTTTAATTCTGCTTCTATTTTTCAGACCGTTTCATGCTCCTCATATTTTTGACACCTTTAGACTCTTCATATTTTTCACACCTTTTCAGCCTCTTCATGTTTTTCACACATTTTCAGCCTCTTCATGTTTTTGAACACCCCTTCTGGCTCCTTTTATTTTTCAGAGAGTTTCATGCTCCTCATGTATTTCACACCTTTTAAAGCTCTTCATATTTTTCACACCTTTACAGACTCTTCACGTTTTTGAACACCGTTTCATCCTCCTCCTATTTTTCAGACCGTTTCATGCTCCTCATATTTTTGACACCTTTTGAAGCTCTTCATATTTTTCACACCTTTTCAAGCTCTTCATGTTTTTGCACACTGCTTCATGCTCTTCCTATTTTTCAGACCGTTTCATGCTCCTCATATTTTTGACACCTTTTGAAGCTCTTCATATTTTTCACACCTTTTCAGGCTCTTCATGTTTTTCAACACCAATTCATGCTTCTCCTATTTTTCAGACTGTTTAATGCTCCTCATATTTTTGACACCTTTAGAAACTCTTCATATTTTTCACACCTTTTCAAGCACTTCATGGTTTTCCACACCGCTTCATGCTCCTCCTATTTTTCATACCGTTTCATTCTCCTCATATTTTTGACACCTTTTGAAGCTCTCATATATTTCACACCTTTTCAGGCTCTTCATTTTTTTCAACACAACGTCATGCTCCTCCTATTTTTCAGACCCTTTTATGCTCTTCTCATTTTTGACACCTTTTGAAGCTCTTCATATTTTTCACACCTTTTGAAGCTCTTCATGTTTTTCACACCTTTTCAGGCTCTTCATGTTTTTCAACACCGCTTCATGCTCCTTCTATTTTTCTGACCGTTTCATGCTCCTCATAATTTTGACACATTTTGAAGCTCTTCATATTTTTCACACCTTTTCAGGCTCTTCATGTTTTTCAACACCGCTTCGTGCTCCTCCTCTTTTTCAGACCGTTTCATGCTCCTCATATTTTTGACATCTATTGAAGCTCTTCATATTTCTCACACCTTTTCAGGTTCTTCATGTTTTTCAACACCACTTCATGCTCCTCCTATTTTTTAGACCGTTTCAAGCACATCTCATTTTTGACACCTTTTGAAGCTCTTCATATCTTTCATATTTTTGAAGTTCTTCATATTTTCACACGTTTTCAGACTCTTCATGTTTTTCAACACCGCTTCATGCTCCTGCTATTTTTCAGACCGTTTCATGCTCTTCAAATATTTGACACCTCTTGAAGCTCTTCATATTTTTCACACCTTTTCAGGCTCTTCATGTTATTCCCCACCACTTCATTCTTCTCCTGTTTTTCAGACCATTTTATGCTCCTCATGAATTTCACACCTTTTGAAGCTCTTCATATTTTTCACACCTCTTCAGGCTCTTCATGTTTTTTATCACCGTTTCATGCTCCTATTTTTCAGACTGTTTCATGCTCCTCATATTTTTGACACCTTTTGCAGCTCTTCATATTTTTCACAAGTTTCAGTCTCTTCATGATTTTGAACACCGCTTCAAGATCCTCCTATTTTTAAGACCGTTTCATGCTCTTCATATTTTTCACACCTTTTCAGGCTCTTCATGTTTTTCAACACCGTTTCATGCTGCTTCTCTTTTTCAGACCGTTTCATGCTCCTCATATTTTTCACACCTTTTGAAGCTCCTCATATTTTTCACACCTTTTCAGGCTCTTCATGTTTTTGAACACAGCTTCATGCTACTCCTATTTTTCAGACTGTTTCATGCTCATCTCATTTTTGACCCCTTTTGAAGCTCCTCATATTTTTCACAACTTTTTAGGCTCTTCATGTTTCTCAACACGGCTTCATGCTCCACATATTTTTCAGACCGTTTCATGCTCATCTCATTTTTGACACCTTTTGAAGCTCTTCATATTTCTCACAACTTTTTAGGCTTTTCATATTTTTGAACACCGCTTCATGCTCCTCCTATTTTTCAGAGAGTTTCATGCTCCTCATGTATTTCACATCTTTTGAAGCTCTTCATATTTCTCACAACTTTTTAGGCTCTTCATGTTTTTCCACATCACTTCATGCTTCTCGTATTTTTCGGCCTGTTTCATGCTCCTCATGTATTTCACACCTTTTGAAGCTCTTCATATTTTTCACACCTTTTCAGGCTCTTCATGTTTTTAATCACCGTTTCATGCTCCTCCTATTTTTCAGACCGTTTCATGCTCCTCATATATTTGACACATTTTGAAGCTCTTTATATTTTTCACACATTTTCAGGCTCTTCATGTTTTTGAACACTGCTTCATGCTTCTCCTATTTTTCAGACCGTTTCATGCGCCTCATGTATTTCACACCTTTTGAAGCTCTTCATAATTTTCACATCTTTTCAGTCTCTTCATGTTTTTGAACACCATTTCATGCCGCTTCTATTTTTTAGACCGTTTCCTGCTCCTCATATTTTTCACACCTTTTGATGCTCTTCATATTTTTCACACGTTTTCAGGCTCTTCTTGATTTTCAACACCGCTTCATGCTCCTCCTATTTTTCAGACCGTTTCTTGCACCTCATATTTTTCTCACCTTTTGAAGCGCTTCATATTTTCCACACCTTTTCAGGCTCTTCATGTTTTTCAACACCGCTTCATGCTCCTCCTATTTTTCAGACCGTTTCATGCTCCTCATATTTTTGACACGTTTTGAAGCTCTTCATATTTTTCACACGTTTTCAGGCTCTTCATGTTTTTCACACCTTTTCAGGCTCTTCATGTTTTTGAACACCATTTCATGATCCTCCTATTTTTCTGACCGTTTAATGCTCCTCATATTTTTGACACCTTTAGAAACTCTTCATATTTTTCACACCTTTTCAAGCACTTCATGGTTTTCCACACCGCTTCATGCTCCTCCTATTTTTCAGAGAGTTTCATGCTCCTCATGTATTTCACATCTTTTGAAGCTCTTCATATTTCTCACAACTTTTTAGGCTCTTCATGTTTTTCCACATCACTTCATGCTTCTCGTATTTTTCGGCCTGTTTCATGCTCCTCATGTATTTCACACCTTTTGAAGCTCTTCATATTTTTCACACCTTTTCAGGCTCTTCATGTTTTTAATCACCGTTTCATGCTCCTCCTATTTTTCAGACCGTTTCATGCTCCTCATATATTTGACACATTTTGAAGCTCTTTATATTTTTCACACATTT
Organism: Dama dama; assembly: GCF_033118175.1. Classification (NCBI taxonomy): domain Eukaryota; kingdom Metazoa; phylum Chordata; class Mammalia; order Artiodactyla; family Cervidae; genus Dama; species Dama dama. Next base: position 2,980,155 of record NW_026870956.1, read on the forward strand.
TCAGGCTCTTCATGTTTTTGAACACTGCTTCATGCTTCTCCTATTTTTCAGACCGTTTCATGCGCCTCATGTATTTCACACCTTTTGAAGCTCTTCATAATTTTCACATCTTTTCAGTCTCTTCATGTTTTTGAACACCATTTCATGCCGCTTCTATTTTTTAGACCGTTTCCTGCTCCTCATATTTTTCACACCTTTTGATGCTCTTCATATTTTTCACACGTTTTCAGGCTCTTCTTGATTTTCAACACCGCTTCATGCTCCTCCTATTTTTCAGACCGTTTCTTGCACCTCATATTTTTCTCACCTTTTGAAGCGCTTCATATTTTCCACACCTTTTCAGGCTCTTCATGTTTTTCAACACCGCTTCATGCTCCTCCTATTTTTCAGACCGTTTCATGCTCCTCATATTTTTGACACGTTTTGAAGCTCTTCATATTTTTCACACGTTTTCAGGCTCTTCATGTTTTTCACACCTTTTCAGGCTCTTCATGTTTTTGAACACCATTTCATGATCCTCCTATTTTTCTGACCGTTTAATGCTCCTCATATTTTTGACACCTTTAGAAACTCTTCATATTTTTCACACCTTTTCAAGCACTTCATGGTTTTCCACACCGCTTCATGCTCCTCCTATTTTTCAGACGGTTTCATACTCTTCATATTTTTGATAACTTTTGAAGCTCTTCATATTTTTCCCACCTTTTGAAGCTCTTCATATATTTCACACGTTTTCAGGTTCTTCATGTTTTTCAACATCGTTTCATGCTGCTTCTATTTTTCAGACCGTTTCATGCTCCTCATATTTTTCACACCTTTTGAAGCTCTTCATATTTTTCACACGTTTTCAGGCTCTTCATGTTTTTCAACACCGTTTAATTCTGCTTCTATTTTTCAGACCGTTTCATGCTCCTCATATTTTTGACACCTTTAGACTCTTCATATTTTTCACACCTTTTCAGCCTCTTCATGTTTTTCACACATTTTCAGCCTCTTCATGTTTTTGAACACCCCTTCTTGCTCCTTTTATTTTTCAGAGAGTTTCATGCTCCTCATGTATTTCACACCTTTTAAAGCTCTTCATATTTTTCACACCTTTACAGACTCTTCATGTTTTTGAACACCGTTTCATCCTCCTCCTATTTTTCAGACCGTTTCATGCTCCTCATATTTTTGACACCTTTTGAAGCTCTTCATATTTTTCACACCTTTTCAAGCTCTTCATGTTTTTGCACACTGCTTCATGCTCTTCCTATTTTTCAGACCGTTTCATGCTCCTCATATTTTTGACACCTTTTGAAGCTCTTCATATTTTTCACACCTTTTCAGGCTCTTCATGTTTTTCAACACCAATTCATGCTTCTCCTATTTTTCAGACTGTTTAATGCTCCTCATATTTTTGACACCTTTAGAAACTCTTCATATTTTTCACACCTTTTCAAGCACTTCATGGTTTTCCACACCGCTTCATGCTCCTCCTATTTTTCATACCGTTTCATTCTCCTCATATTTTTGACACCTTTTGAAGCTCTCATATATTTCACACCTTTTCAGGCTCTTCATTTTTTTCAACACAACGTCATGCTCCTCCTATTTTTCAGACCCTTTTATGCTCTTCTCATTTTTGACACCTTTTGAAGCTCTTCATATTTTTCACACCTTTTGAAGCTCTTCATGTTTTTCACACCTTTTCAGGCTCTTCATGTTTTTCAACACCGCTTCATGCTCCTTCTATTTTTCTGACCGTTTCATGCTCCTCATAATTTTGACACATTTTGAAGCTCTTCATATTTTTCACACCTTTTCAGGCTCTTCATGTTTTTCAACACCGCTTCGTGCTCCTCCCCTTTTTCAGACCGTTTCATGCTCCACATATTTTTGACATCTATTGAAGCTCTTCATATTTCTCACACCTTTTCAGGTTCTTCATGTTTTTCAACACCACTTCATGCTCCTCCTATTTTTCAGACTGTTTCATGCACATCTCATTTTTGACACCTTTTGAAGCTCTTCATATCTTTCATATTTTTGAAGTTCTTCATATTTTCACACGTTTTCAGACTCTTCATGTTTTTCAACACCGCTTCATGCTCCTGCTATTTTTCAGACCGTTTCATGCTCTTCAAATATTTGACACCTCTTGAAGCTCTTCATATTTTTCACACCTTTTCAGGCTCTTCATGTTATTCCCCACCACTTCATTCTTCTCCTATTTTTCAGACCATTTCATGCTCCTCATGAATTTCACACCTTTTGAAGCTCTTCATATTTTTCACACCTCTTCAGGCTCTTCATGTTTTTTATCACCGTTTCATGCTCCCATTTTTCAGACTGTTTCATGCTCCTCATATTTTTGACACCTTTTGCAGGTCTTCATATTTTTCACACGTTTTCAGTCTCTTCATGATTTTGAACACCGCTTCAAGATCCTCCTATTTTTAAGACCGTTTCATGCTCTTCATATTTTTCACACCTTTTCAGGCTCTTCATGTTTTTCAACACCGTTTCATGCTGCTTCTCTTTTTCAGACCGTTTCATGCTCCTCATATTTTTCACACCTTTTGAAGCTCCTCATATTTTTCACACCTTTTCAGGCTCTTCATGTTTTTGAACACAGCTTCATGCTACTCCTATTTTTCAGACTGTTTCATGCTCCTCATATTTTTCACACCTTGTGAAGCTCCTCATATTTTTCACACCTTTTCAGGCTCTTCATGTTTTTCAACACCGTTACATGATCCTCCTATTTTTCAGACTGTTTCATGCTCATCTCATTTTTGACCCCTTTTGAAGCTTTTCAGATTTTTCACAACTTTTTAGGCTCTTCATGTTTCTCAACACGGCTTCATGCTCCACATATTTTTCAGACCGTTTCATGCTCATCTCATTTTTGACACCTTTTGAAGCTCTTCATATTTCTCACAACTTTTTAGGCTTTTCATATTTTTGAACACCGCTTCATGCTCCTCCTATTTTTCAGAGAGTTTCATGCTCCTCATGTATTTCACATCTTTTGAAACTCTTCATATTTCTCACAACTTTTTAGGCTCTTCATGTTTTTCCACATCACTTCATGCTTCTCGTATTTTTCGGCCTGTTTCATGCTCCTCATGTATTTCACACCTTTTGAAGCTCTTCATATTTTTCACACCTTTTCAGGCTCTTCATGTTTTTAATCACCGTTTCATGCTCCTCCTATTTTTCAGACCGTTTCATGCTCCTCATATATTTGACACATTTTGAAGCTCTTCATAATTTTCACATCTTTTCAGTCTCTTCATGTTTTTGAACACTGCTTCATGATCCTCCTATTTTTCAGACCTTTTCATGTTCTTCATATGTTTGACACATTTTGAAGCTCTTCATATTTTTCACACCTTTTCAGGCTCTTCATGTGTTTCAACACCACTTCATGCTTCTCCTATTTTTCAGACCGTTTCATGCGCCTCATGTATTTCACACCTTTTGAAGCTCTTCATAATTTTCACATCTTTTCAGTCTCTTCATGTTTTTGAACACCATTTCATGCCGCTTCTATTTTTTAGACCGTTTCCTGCTCCTCATATTTTTCACACCTTTTGATGCTCTTCATATTTTTCACACGTTTTCAGGCTCTTCTTGTTTTTCAACACCGCTTCATGCTCCTCCTATTTTTCAGACCGTTTCTTGCACCTCATATTTTTCTCACCTTTTGAAGCGCTTCATATTTTCCACACCTTTTCAGGCTCTTCATGTTTTTCAACACCGCTTCATGCTCCTCCTATTTTTCAGACCGTTTCATGCTCCTCAGATTTTTGACACCTTTTGAAATATTCATATACTTCACACCTTTTCAGGCTCTTCATTTTCTTGAACACAACTTCATGCTCCTCCTATTTTTCAGGCCGTTTCATGCTCATCTCTTTTTTGACACCTTTTGAAGCTCTTCATATTTTTCATACCTTTTAAAGATCTTCATATTTTTCACACGTTTTCAGGCTCTTCATATTTTTCAACACCGCATCATGCTCCTCCTATTTTTCAGACAGTTTCATGCTCCTCATATTTTTGACATGTTTTGAAGCTCTTCATATTTTTCACACCGTTTCAGGCTCTTCATGTTTTTCAACACTGTTTCATGCTCCTCCTATTTTTCAGACCGTTTCGTGCTCCTCATAATTTTGACACCCTTTGAAGCTCTTCTTATATTTCACACCTTTTCAGACTCGGCATGTTTTTGAACACCGCTTCAAGGTCCTCCTTTTTTTCGAGCGTTTCATGCTCCTCATATTTTTGACACCTTTTGAAGCTCTTCATATTTTTCACGGCTTTTCAGGCTCTTCATGTTTTTGAACACGGTTTCATGCTCCTCCTATTTTTCAGAGCGTTTCATACTCCTCATATTTTTCACACCTTTTGAAGCTCTTCAAATTTTTCACACCTTTTCAGGCTCTTCATGTTTTTCAACACCGCTTCATGCTCCTCCTATTTTGAGACCGTTTTCTGCTCCACATGTATTTCACAGCTTTTGAATCTCTTCATATTTTTCACACCATTTCAGGCTCTTCATGTTTTTCAACATCACTTCATGCTCCTCCTATTTTTCAGACCATTTCATGCTCCTCTTAATTTTGACATCTTTTGAAGCTCTTCATATTTTCCACACTTTTTCAGGCTCATCATGTTTTTGAACACCACTTCATGCTCCTCCTATTTTTCTGACCGTTTCATGCTCATCTCATTTTTGACACCTTTTGAAGCCTTTGATATTTTTCACACCATTTTCAGGCTCTTCATGTTTTTCAACACCGCTTTCTGATCCTCCTATTTTTCAGACCGTTTCATGCTCCTCATGTATTTGACACCTTTTAAAGCTCCTCATATTTTTCACACCTTTTCAGGCTCTTCATATTTTTCACATAATTTCAGGCTGTTCATATTTTTGAACACGGCTTCATGCTCCTCCAATTTTTCAGACCGTTTCATGTTCCTCATATTTTTGACACCTTTTGAAGTTCTTCATATTTTTCACACCATTTTCATGCTCTTCATGTTTTTCAACACCGTTTCATGCTCCTCCTATTTTTCAGACCGTTTCATGATCCTCTTATGTTTGACACCTTTTGAAGCTCTTCATATTTTTCACACCTTTTCACGCTCTTCATGTTTTTGAACACCGCTTCATACTCCGCATATTTTTCAGACCGTTTCATGCACATCTCATTTTTGACACCTTTTGAAGCTCTTCATATTTTTCACACCTTTTGAAGCTCTTCATATTTTTCACACGTTTTCATGCCCTTCATGTTTTTCATCAACGCTTCATGCTCCTCCTATTTTTCAGACCGTTTCATGCTCCTCATATTTTTGACACCTTTTGAAGCTCTTCATATATTTCACACCTTTTCAGGCTCTTCTTTTTTTTCAACACCACTTCATGCTCCTCCTATTTTTCAGACAGTTTCATGCTCATTTCATTTTTGACACCTTTTGTAGCTCTTCATATTTTTCACACCTTTTCATGCTCTTCATGTAATTGAACACCGCTTCATTTTCCTCCTATTTTTCAGACCGTTTCATGCTCCTCATATTCTTGACACCTTTTGAAGCTTTTCAAATTTTCACACGTTTTCAGGCTCTTCAAGTTTTTCAATACCGTTTCATGCTCCTCCTATTTTTCAGACCGTTTCATGCTCCTCTTATGTTTGACACCTTTTGAAGCTCTTCATATTTTTCACACCTTTTCACGCTCTTCATGTTTTTGAACATCGCTTCATGCTCTGCCTATTTTTCAGACCGTTTCATGCTCCTCATATTTTTGTCATCTTTTGAAGCTCTTCATATTTTTCACACCCTTTCAGGCTCTTAATGTTTTTCAACACCCCTTCATGCTCCTCCTATTTTTCAGACCATTTCATGCTCCTCATATTTTTGACGCCTTTAGAAGCTTTTCATATTTTTCACACCTTTTCAGGCTCTTCATGTTTTTCAACACCGTTTCATGCTCCTCCTATTTTTCACACCGTTTCATGCTCCTCTTATGTTTGACACCTTTTGAAGCTCTTCATATTTTTCACACCTTTTCACGCTCTTCATGTTTTTGAACACCGCTTCATACTCCGCATATTTTTCAGACCGTTTCATGCACATCTCATTTTTGACACCTTTTGAAGCTCTTCATATTTTTCACACCTTTTGAAGCTCTTCATATTTTTCACACGTTTTCATGCCCTTCATGTTTTTCATCAACGCTTCATGCTCCTCCTATTTTTCAGACCGTTTCATGCTCCTCATATTTTTGACACCTTTTGAAGCTCTTCATATATTTCACACCTTTTCAGGCTCTTCTTTTTTTTCAACACCACTTCATGCTCCTCCTATTTTTCAGACAGTTTCATGCTCATTTCATTTTTGACACCTTTTGTAGCTCTTCATATTTTTCACACCTTTTCATGCTCTTCATGTAATTGAACACCGCTTCATTTTCCTCCTATTTTTCAGACCGTTTCATGCTCCTCATATTCTTGACACCTTTTGAAGCTTTTCAAATTTTCACACGTTTTCAGGCTCTTCAAGTTTTTCAATACCGTTTCATGCTCCTCCTATTTTTCAGACCGTTTCATGCTCCTCTTATGTTTGACACCTTTTGAAGCTCTTCATATTTTTCACACCTTTTCACGCTCTTCATGTTTTTGAACATCGCTTCATGCTCTGCCTATTTTTCAGACCGTTTCATGCTCCTCATATTTTTGTCATCTTTTGAAGCTCTTCATATTTTTCACACCCTTTCAGGCTCTTAATGTTTTTCAACACCCCTTCATGCTCCTCCTATTTTTCAGACCATTTCATGCTCCTCATATTTTTGACGCCTTTAGAAGCTTTTCATATTTTTCACACCTTTTCAGGCTCTTCATGTTTTTTCACACCACTTCATGCTTCTCCTATTTTTCAGACCGTTTTATGCTCCTCATGTATTTCACACCTTTTGAAGCTCTTCATATTTTTCACAACTTTTCAGGTATTCATGTTTTTGATCACGGTTTCATGCTCCTCCTATTTTTCAGACCGTTTCATGCTCCTCATATTTTTGACGCCTTTAGAAGCTCTTCATATTTTTCACACCTTTTCAGGCTCTTTATGTTTTTCAAAACCACTTCATGCTCCTCCTATTTTTCAGACCGTTTCATGCTCCACACATTTTGAAACCTTTTGAAGCTCTTCATATTTTTCACACCTTTTCAGGCTCTCCATGTTTTTCATCACCGATTCATGCTCCTCCTATTTTTCAGACCGTTTCATGCTCCTCATGTATTTCACACCATTTGAAGCTCTTCCTGTTTTTCACACCTTTTCAGTCTCTTCATGTATTTGAACACCATTTCATGCTCCTCCGATTTTTTAGACCGTTTCATGCTCCTCATATTTTTGACACCTTTTGAAGCTCTTCATATTTTTCACACCTTTTGAAGCTCTTCATGTTTTTCATATTTTTGCAGCTCTTCATATTTTTCACACCTTTTCACGCTTTTTATGTATTTGAACACCGGTTCATGCTCTTCCTATTTCTCAGACCGTTTCATGCTCCTCATGTATTTCACACCTTTTGAAGCTCTTCGTATTTTGCACACATTTTCAGGCTTTTCATGATTTTCACAACGACTTCATGCTCCTCATATTTTTCAGACCGTTTCATGCACATTTCATTTTTGACTCCTTTTGAAGCTCTTCATATTTTTCACACCATTTTCAGGCTCTTCATGTTTTTCAACACCACTTTATGATCCTCCTATTTTTCAGACCGTTTCATATTCCTCATATTTTTGACATTGTTTGAGGCTCTTCATATTTTTCACACCTTTTCAGGCTCTTCATGTCTTTGAACACCGTTTCATGCTCCTCCTATTTTTCTGACCGTTTCATGCACATCTCATTTTTGACACCTTTTGAAGCCTTTGATATTTTTCACACCATTTTCAGGCTCTTCATGTTTTTCAACACCGCTTTCTGATTCTCCTATTTTTCAGACCGTTTCATGCTCCTCATGTATTTGACACCTTTTAAAGCTCCTCATATTTTTCACACCTTTTCAGGCTCTTCATATTTTTCACATAATTTCAGGCTGTTCATGTTTTTGAACACGGCTTCATGCTCCTCCAATTTTTCAGACCGTTTAATGTTCCTCATATTTTTGACACCTTTTGAAGCTCTTCATATTTTTCACACCTTTTGAAGCTCTTCATATTTTTCACACCATTTTCAGGCTCTTCATGTTTTTCAACACCGTTTCATGCTCCTCCTATTTTTCAGACCGTTTCATGCTCCTCTTATGTTTGACACCTTTTGAAGCTCTTCATATTTTTCACACCTTTTCACGCTCTTCATGTTTTTGAACACCGCTTCATGCTCCGCATATTTTTCAGACCGTTTCATGCACATCTCATTTTTGACACCTTTTGAAGCCTTTGATATTTTTCACACCATGTTCAGGCTCTTCAGGTTTTTCTACACCGCTTTCTGATCCTCCTATTTTTCAGACCGTTTCATGCTCCTCATATATTTGACACCTTTTGAAGCTCTTCATATTTTCACAATTTTTTAATCTCTTCATATGTTTCACACGTTTTCAGGTTCTTCATGTTTTTCAACACCGCTTCATGCTCCTCCTATTTTTCATTCCGTTTCATGCTCCTCATATTCTTGACACCTTTTGACGCTTTTCATATTTTTCACACATTTTCAGGCTCTTCATGTTTTGCCACACCACTTCATGCTCCTCCTATTTTTCAGACGTTTTCATGCTCCTCATATTTTTGACACCTTTAGAAACTCTTCATATCATTCACACCTTTTCAGGCTCTTCATGTTTTGCCACACCGCTTCATGCTCCTCCTATTTTTGAGCCCGTTTCATGCTCCTCATGTATTTCACACCTTTTGAAGCTCTTCATATATTTCACACCCTTACATACTCTTCATGTTTTTCAACACCACTTCATGCTCCTCCTATTTTTAAGACTGTTTCATGCTCCTGATATTTTTGACTCGTTTTGAAGCTCTTCATATTTTCACAATTTTTTAAGCTCTTCATATTTTTCATACGTTTTCAGGTTCTTCATGTTTTTCAACACCGCTTCATGCTCCTCCTATTTTTCATTCCGTTTCATGCTCCTCATATTCTTGACACCTTTTGACGCTTTTCATATTTTTCACACATTTTCAGGCTCTTCAAGTTTTTCAACACCGCTTCATGCTCCTCCTATTTTTCATTCCGTTTCATGCTCCTCATATTTTTGACACCTTTTGAAGCTCTTCATATTTCTCACACCTTTTCAGGCTCTTCATGTTTTTCAACACCGCTTCATGATCCTCCTGTTTTTCAGACCGTTTCATGCTGATCTCATTTTTGACACCTTTGGAAGCTTTTCATATTTTTCACAACTTTTCAGGCTCTTCACGGTTTTGAACACCTTTTCATGTTCCTCCTATTTTTCAGACCGTATCATGCTCCTCATATATTTCACACGTTCTGAAGCTCTTCATATTTTTCATACCTTTTCAGGCTCTTCATGTATTTCAACACCAATTCATGCTCCTACTATTTTTCAGACCGTTTCATGCTCATCTCATTTTTGACACCTTTCGAAGCTGTTTGTATTTTTCACACCTTTTGAAGCTCTTCATATTTTTCACACGTTTTCATGCCCTTCATGTTTTTCATCACCGCTTCATGCTACTCCTATTTTTCAGATCGTTTCATGCTCCTCATATTTTTGACAACTTTGAAGCTCTTCATATATTTCACACCTTTTCAGGCTCTTCTTTTTTTTCAACACCACTTCATGCTCCTACTATTTTTCAGACCGTTTCATGCTCATCTCATTTTGACACCTTTTGATGCACTTCATATTTTTAACACCTTTTGAAGCTCTTCGTATATTTCACACCTTTTCAGGCTCTTCATGTTTTCAACACCACTTCATGCCCCTCCTATTTTTCAGACCCTTTCATGCTAAACTAAATTTGACACCTTATGAAGCTTTTCATGTTTTTCATACCTTTTCATGCTCTTTATGTTTTTGAACACCGGTTCATGCTCCTCCTATTTTTCAACCCGTTTCATGCTCCTCATGTATTTCACATCTTTTGAAGCTCTTCATATTTTTCACACCTTTTCAGTCTCTTCATGTTTTTGAACACCGTTTCATGCTCCTCCTACTTTTCAGACCATATAATGCTCGTCATATATTTCACACGTTTTGAAGCTCTTCATATTTTTCACACCTTTTCAGGCTCTTCATGTTTTTAAACACCACTTCATGCTCCTCCTAATTATCAGACCGTTTCATGCTCCTAATATATTTGACACCTTTTGTAGCTCTTCATATTATTCACACCTTTTCAGACTCCCCATGTTTTTCAACACCACTTCATGTTCCTCCCATTTTGCAGACAGTTTCATACTCCTCATATTTTTGACAACATTTGAAGCTCTTCATATTTCTAACACCTTTTCAGGCGCTTCATGTTTTTCAACACCGCTTCGTGCGCCTCCTATTTTTCAGACCGTTTCATGCTCATCTCATTTTTGACACCTTTTGAAGCTCTTCTTATTTTCCACATCTTTTGAAACCCTTCATATTTTTCACACGTTTTCAAGCTCTTCATGTTTTTCAACAACGTTTCAAGCTCCTCCTATTTTTCAGACCGTTTCATGCTCCTCATATTTTTGACACCTTTTGAAGCTCTTCATATTTTTCACAACTTTTGAATCTCTTATATTTTTCACACCTTTTCAGGCTCTTCATGATTTTCAACACCGCTTCATGCTCCTCCTATTTTTCAGACCGTTTCTTGTTCCTCATATATTTGACACCTTTTGAAGCTCTTCATATATTTCACACCTTTTCAGGCGCTTCATGTTTTTCAACACCGCTTCATGCTCCTCCTATTTTTCAGACCATTTCATGCTCATCTCTTTTTTGACACCTTTTGAAGCTCTTCATATTTTTCACACCTTTTGAGCTCTTCATATTTTTCAAGACTGCTTTATGCTCCTCCTATTTTTCAGACCATTCATGCCCCTCATAATTTTGAAACATTTTGAAGCTCTTCATATTTTTTACACCTTTTCAGGCTCTTCATGTTTTTCAACACCACTTCATCCTCCTCCTGTTTTTTAGACCGTTCATGTCCCTCATATTTTTGACACCTTTTGAAGCTCTTCATATTTTCACACGTTTTCAGGCTCTTCATGTTTTTCAACACCTTATCATGCTCATCGTATTTTTCAGACCGTTTCATGCTCCTCATATTTTTGACACGTTTTCAGTCTCTTCATATTTTTCACACATTTTCAGGCTCTTCATGTTTTTGAACACCGCTTCATGCTCCTCATATTTTTCACACATTTTGAAGCTCTTCATATTTTTCACACATTTTCAGGCTCTTTATGTTTTTCACCACCGCTTCATGCTCCTCCTATTTTTCAGAACTTTTCATGCTCATCTCATTTTTGACACCTTGTGAAGCTCTTCGTATTTTTTACACCTTTTGAAGCTCTTCATATTTTTATACCTTTTCAGGCTCTTCATGTTTTTCAACACCGCTTCATGCTCCTCCTATTTTTCATTCCGTTTCATGCTCCTCATATTCTTGACACCTTTTGACGCTTTTCATATTTTTCACACATTTTCAGGCTCTTCAAGTTTTTCAACACCGCTTCATGCTCCTCCTATTTTTCATTCCGTTTCATGCTCCTCATATTTTTGACACCTTTTGAAGCTCTTCATATTTCTCACACCTTTTCAGGCTCTTCATGTTTTTCAACACCGCTTCATGATCCTCCTGTTTTTCAGACCGTTTCATGCTGATCTCATTTTTGACACCTTTGGAAGCTTTTCATATTTTTCACAACTTTTCAGGCTCTTCACGGTTTTGAACACCTTTTCATGTTCCTCCTATTTTTCAGACCGTATCATGCTCCTCATATATTTCACACGTTTTGAAGCTCTTCATATTTTTCATACCTTTTCAGGCTCTTCATGTATTTCAACACCAATTCATGCTCCTACTATTTTTCAGACCGTTTCATGCTCATCTCATTTTTGACACCTTTCGAAGCTGTTTGTATTTTTCACACCTTTTGAAGCTCTTCATATTTTTCACACGTTTTCATGCCCTTCATGTTTTTCATCACCGCTTCATGCTACTCCTATTTTTCAGATCGTTTCATGCTCCTCATATTTTTGACAACTTTGAAGCTCTTCATATATTTCACACCTTTTCAGGCTCTTCTTTTTTTTCAACACCACTTCATGCTCCTACTATTTTTCAGACCGTTTCATGCTCATCTCATTTTGACACCTTTTGATGCACTTCATATTTTTAACACCTTTTGAAGCTCTTCGTATATTTCACACCTTTTCAGGCTCTTCATGTTTTCAACACCACTTCATGCCCCTCCTATTTTTCAGACCCTTTCATGCTAAACTAAATTTGACACCTTATGAAGCTTTTCATGTTTTTCATACCTTTTCATGCTCTTTATGTTTTTGAACACCGGTTCATGCTCCTCCTATTTTTCAACCCGTTTCATGCTCCTCATGTATTTCACATCTTTTGAAGCTCTTCATATTTTTCACACCTTTTCAGTCTCTTCATGTTTTTGAACACCGTTTCATGCTCCTCCTACTTTTCAGACCATATAATGCTCGTCATATATTTCACACGTTTTGAAGCTCTTCATATTTTTCACACCTTTTCAGGCTCTTCATGTTTTTAAACACCACTTCATGCTCCTCCTAATTATCAGACCGTTTCATGCTCCTAATATATTTGACACCTTTTGTAGCTCTTCATATTATTCACACCTTTTCAGACTCCCCATGTTTTTCAACACCACTTCATGTTCCTCCCATTTTGCAGACAGTTTCATACTCCTCATATTTTTGACAACATTTGAAGCTCTTCATATTTCTAACACCTTTTCAGGCGCTTCATGTTTTTCAACACCGCTTCGTGCGCCTCCTATTTTTCAGACCGTTTCATGCTCATCTCATTTTTGACACCTTTTGAAGCTCTTCTTATTTTCCACATCTTTTGAAACCCTTCATATTTTTCACACGTTTTCAAGCTCTTCATGTTTTTCAACAACGTTTCAAGCTCCTCCTATTTTTCAGACCGTTTCATGCTCCTCATATTTTTGACACCTTTTGAAGCTCTTCATATTTTTCACAACTTTTGAATCTCTTATATTTTTCACACCTTTTCAGGCTCTTCATGATTTTCAACACCGCTTCATGCTCCTCCTATTTTTCAGACCGTTTCTTGTTCCTCATATATTTGACACCTTTTGAAGCTCTTCATATATTTCACACCTTTTCAGGCGCTTCATGTTTTTCAACACCGCTTCATGCTCCTCCTATTTTTCAGACCATTTCATGCTCATCTCTTTTTTGACACCTTTTGAAGCTCTTCATATTTTTCACACCTTTTGAGCTCTTCATATTTTTCAAGACTGCTTTATGCTCCTCCTATTTTTCAGACCATTCATGCCCCTCATAATTTTGAAACATTTTGAAGCTCTTCATATTTTTTACACCTTTTCAGGCTCTTCATGTTTTTCAACACCACTTCATCCTCCTCCTGTTTTTTAGACCGTTCATGTCCCTCATATTTTTGACACCTTTTGAAGCTCTTCATATTTTCACACGTTTTCAGGCTCTTCATGTTTTTCAACACCTTATCATGCTCATCGTATTTTTCAGACCGTTTCATGCTCCTCATATTTTTGACACGTTTTCAGTCTCTTCATATTTTTCACACATTTTCAGGCTCTTCATGTTTTTGAACACCGCTTCATGCTCCTCATATTTTTCACACATTTTGAAGCTCTTCATATTTTTCACACATTTTCAGGCTCTTTATGTTTTTCACCACCGCTTCATGCTCCTCCTATTTTTCAGAACTTTTCATGCTCATCTCATTTTTGACACCTTGTGAAGCTCTTCGTATTTTTTACACCTTTTGAAGCTCTTCATATTTTTATACCTTTTCAGGCTCTTCATGTTTTTCAACACCGCTTCATGCTTCTCCTGTTTATCAGACCGTTTCATGCTCCTCATATTTTTGACACCTTTTGAAGCTCTTCATACTTTTCACATCTTTTCAGGCTCTTCATGATTTTCAACACCACTTCATGCTCCTAGTATTTTTCAGACCTTTTCATGCTCCTCGTATTTTTGACACCTTTTGAAGCTCTTCATATTTTTCACAACTTTTGAAGCTCTTCGTATTTTTCACACCTTTTCAGGCTCTTCATATTTTTGAACACCGTTTTATGCTGCTTCTATTTTTCAGACCTTTTCATGCTCCTCATATATTTTAAACCTTTTGAATCTTTTCATATTTTTCACACCTTTTCATGCTGTTCATGTTTTTCAACAATGCTTCCTGATCCTCCTATTTTTCAGACCGTTTCATGCTCCTCAAGTATTTCACACCTTTTAAAGCTCTTCATATTTTTCACACCTTTTCAGGCTCTTCATGTTTTTCAACACCGCTCATACTTCTCCTGTTTTTCAGACCATTTCATGCTCCTCTTAATTTTAACACCTTTTGAAGCTCTTCATATTTTCCACATCTTTTCAGGCTCTTCATGTTTTTGAAGACCGATTCATGCTCCTCCTGTTTTTCAGACCGTTTCAGGCTCCTCAAATATTTTAAAACTTTTGAAGCTCTTCATATTTTTCACACCTTTTCAGGCTCTTCATGTTTTTGAAGACCGATTCATGCTCCTCCTGTTTTTCAGACCGTTTCAGGCTCCTCATATTTTTGACACCTTTTGAAGCTCTTCATATTTTTTACAACTTTTCAGGCATTTCATGTTTTTGAACACCTCTTCATGCTCCTCCTATTTTTCACACCTTTTGAAGCTCTTCACATTTTTCACACCATTTCAGGCTCTTCATGTTTTTCAACACCGCTTCATGCTCCTCCTATTTTTCAGACCGCTTAATGCTCCTCCTGTACTTCACACCTTTTGAAGCTCTTCATATTTTTCACACCTTTTCAGGCTCTTCATGTTTTTCAATACCGCTTCATGCACCTCCTATTTTCAGAACTTTTAATGCTCCTCCTGTACTTCACAACTTTTGAAGCTCTTCATATTTTTCACATCTTTTCAGGCTCTTCATGTTTTTCAACAACACTTCATGCTCCACCATTTTTCAGACCGCTTCATGCTCATCTCATTTTTGACAATTTTTGAAGCTCTTCATATTTTTCACACCTTTTGAAGCTCTTCATATTTTTGACACTTTTTCAGGCTCTTCATGTTTTTTAACACCGCTTCATGCTCCTCCTATTTTTCACATCTGTTGAAGCTCTTCAAATTTTTCACACCTTTTCAGGCTCTTCATGTTTTTGAACACCGCTTCATGCTCCTCATATATTTCAGACCGTTTCATGCTCCTCTTATTTGTGACACCTTTTGAAGCTCTTCGTATTTTTCACACATTTTCAGGCTCTTCATGTTTTTCAACATGACTTCATGCTCCTCCTATTTTTCAGACCGTTTCATGCTCCTCATATTTTTGACACCTTTTGAAATCTTCATATACTTCACACCTTTTCAGGCTCTTCATTTTTTTGGAAATAACTTCATGCTCCTTCTATTTTTCAGACCGTTTCATGGTCATCTCATTTTTGACACCTTTTGAAGCTCTTCATATTTTTCATACCTTTTGAAGATTTTCATATTTTTCACACTTTTTCAGGCTCTTCATATTTTTCAACACCGCATCATGCTCCTCCTATTTTTCAGACAGTTTCATGCTCCTCATATTTTTGACACGTTTTGAAGCTCTTCATATTTTTCACACCTTTTCAGGCTCTTCATGGTTTTCAACACTGTTTCATGATCCTCCTATTTTTCAGACCGTTTCATGCTCCTCATAATTTTGACACCCTTTGAAGCTCTTCTTATATTTCACACCTTTTCAGACTCTTCATGTTTTCGAACACCAATTCAAGTTCCTCCTATTTTTGCGACCGTTTCATGGTCTTCATATTTTTGACACCTTTAGAAGCACTTCATATTTTTCACACCTTTTGAAGATCTTCATATATTTCACACATTTTCAGGCTCTTCATGTTTCTCAACACCACTTCATGTTCCTCCTATTTTTTAGACCGTTTCATTCTCATCTAATTTTTGACACCTTTTGAAGCTCTTCATATATTTCACACCTTTTGAAGCTCTTCATATTTTTCACATTTATGAAGCTATTCAAATTTTTCACACGTTTTCAGGCTCTTCATGTTTTGAACACCGCATCATCCTCCTGCTATTTTTCACAACGTTTCACACTCCTCATATTTTTGACACGTTTTGAGGCTACTCATATTTTTCACACCTTTTCAGGCTTTTCATGTGTTTGAACACCGTTTCATGATCCTCCTATTTTTCAGAACGTTTCATGCTCCTCATATTCTTGACACCTTTTAAAGTTCTTCATATTTTTCACACCTTTTAAGGCTCTTCATGTTTTGAACACCGTTTCATGCTCCTCCTATTTTCAGACCGTTTCATGCTCTTCATTTTTTTGACACCTTTTGAAGCTCTTCATATTTTTCACACGTTTTGAAGCTCTTCATATATTTCACACCTTTTCAGGCTCTTCATGTTTTTGAACACCGCTTCATGCTCCTCCTATTTTTCAGGCCATTTCATGCTCTTCATTTTTTTGACACCTTTTGAAGCTCTTCATATTTTTCACACCTTTTGAAGCTCTTCATATATTTCACACCTTTTCAGGCTGTTCATGTTTTTCAAAACACCACTTCATGCTCCTCCTATTTTTCAGACCGTTTCATGCTCATCTAATTTTTGACACTTTTTGAAGCTCTTCATATATTTCACACCTTTTGAAGCTCTTCATATTTTTCACATTTATGAAGCTATTCAAATTTTTCACACGTTTTCAGGCTCTTCATGTTTTTGAACACCGCTTCATGTTCCTGCTATTTTTCACAACGTTTCACACTCCTCATGTTTTTGACACATTTTGAGGCTACTCATATTTTTCACACCTTTTCAGGCTCTTCATGTTTTTGAACACCGCTTCATGCTCCTCATACTTTTCACACCTTTTGAAGCTCTTCATATTTTTCATACATTTTCAGGCCCTTTATTTTACTCACCACCGCTTCATGCTCCTCCTATTTTTGAGACCGTTTCATGCTCATCTCATTTTTGACACCTTTTGAAGCTCTTCGTATTTTTTACACCTTTTGAAGCTCTTCATATTTTTATAACTTTTCAGGCTCTTCATGTATTTCAACACCGCTTCATTCATCTCCAGCTTTTCAGACCGTTTCATGCTCCTCATATTTTTGACACCTTTTGAAACTCTTCATATTTTTCACATCTTTTCAGGCTCTTCATGATTTTCAACACCACTTCATGCTCCTCGTATTTTTCAGACCTTTTCATGCTCCTCATATTTTTGACACCTTTTGAAGCTCTTCATATTTTTCACACCTTTTGAAGCTCTTCGTATTTTTCACACCTTTTCAGGCTCTTCATGTTTTTGAACACCGTTTTTTGCTGCTTCTATTTTTCAGACCGTTTCATGCTCCTCATATATTTTAAACCTTTTGAAAGTCTTCATATTTTTCACACCTTTTCAAGCTGTTCATGTTTTTCAACAATGCTTCATGATCCTCCTATTTTTCAGACCGTTTCATGCTCCTCAAGTATTTCACAACTTTTGAAGCTCTTCATATTTTTCACACCTTTTCATGCTCTTCATGATTTTGAAGACCGATTCATGCTCCTCCTGTTTTTCAGACCGTTTCACGCTCCTCATATTTTTGACACCTTTTGAAGCTCTTCATATTTTTTACAACTTTTCAGGCATTTCATGTTTTGGAACACCGCTTCATTCTCCTCCTATTTTCAGACCGTTTAATGCTCCTCCTGTACTTCACACCTTTTGTAGCTCTTCATTTTTTTTACACCTTTTCAAGCTCTTCATGTTTTTGAACAGCGCTTCATGCTCCTCCTATTTTTCAGACAGTTTCATGATCCTCATGTATTTCACACCTTTTGAAGCTCTTCGTATTTTTCACACCTTTTCAGGCTCTTCATGTTTTTGAGCACCGCTTCATGCTCCTCTTCTTTTTCAGACCGTTACATGCTCCTCATATTTTTGACCTCTTTTGAAGCTCCTAATATTTTTCACATCTTTTGAAGCTCTTCATATATTTCACACTTTTTCAGGCTCTTCATGTTTTTCAACACCACTTCATGTTCCTCCTATTTTTCAGACCGTTTCATGCTCATCTCATTTTTGACAGATTTTGAAGCGCTTCATATTTTTCACACCTTTTCAGTCTCTTCATGTTTTTGAACACTGTTTCATGCTCCTCCTACTTTTCAGACCGTATAATGCTCCTCATATTTTTCACACTTTTTGAAGCTCTTCATATTTTTCACACCTTTTCAGGCTCTTCATGTTTTTAAACACCACTTCATGCTCCTCCTAATTATCAGATCGTTTCATGCTCCTCATATTTTTGACACCTTTTGTAGCTCTTCATATTATTCACACCTTTTCAGGCTCTTCCTGATTTTCAAAACCGTTTCATGCTCCTCCTATTTTTCAGACCGTTTCATGCTCATCTCATTTTTGACACCTTTGGAAGCTCTTCTTATTTTTCACATCTTTTGAAACTCATCATATTTTTCACACGTTTTCAGGCTCTTCATGTTTTTCAACACCGCTTCATGCTCCTCCTATTTTTCACAACTGTTGAAGCTCGTCATATTTTTCACACCTTTTCAGGCTCTTCATATTTTTGAACACCGCTTCATGCTGCTCCTATTTTTCAGACCGTTTCATGCTCCTCATATTTTTGAAAGGTTTTGAAGCTCTTCAAATTTTTCACACCTTTTCAGGCTCTTCATGTTTTTCAACACCGCTTCATGATCCTCCTATTTTTCAGACCGTTTCATGCTCCTCATGTATTTCACACCTTTTGAAGCTGTTCATATTTTTCACACGTTTTCAGGCTCTTCATGTTTTTCATCAATGCT
This sequence comes from Dama dama, assembly GCF_033118175.1. Lineage (NCBI taxonomy): Eukaryota > Metazoa > Chordata > Mammalia > Artiodactyla > Cervidae > Dama > Dama dama. The sequence goes on from NW_026870956.1 coordinate 2,999,232, forward strand.
TCATGCTCCTTCTCTTTTTCAGACCGTTTCATGCTCCTCATATTTTTCACACTTTTTGAAGCTCTTCATATTTTTCACACCTTTTCAGGCTCTTCACGTTTTTCAACACCGTCTCATGCTCCTCCTATTTTTCAGACAGTTTCATGCTCCTCATGTATTTCACATCTTTTGAAGCTCTTCATATTTTTCACACCTTTTCAAGCTCTTCATATTTTTGAACACCGCTTCATGCTCCTTCTATTTTTCAGACCGTTTCATTCTCCTCATATTTTTAACACCGTTTGTAGCTCTTCATATTTTTCACACCTTTTCAGGCTCTTCATGTTTCTGAACACCGCTTCATGCTCCTCCTATTTTATACACCGTTTCATGCTCCTCATGTATTTCACACCTTTTGTAGCTCTTCATATTTTTTACACCTTTTCAAACTCTTCATGTTTTTGAACAGCGCTTCATGCTCCTCCTATTTTTCAGACAGTTTCATGCTCCTCATGTATTTCACACCTTTTGAAGCTCTTCGTATTTTTCACACCTTTTGAAGCTCTTCATGTTTATCAACACCGCTTCATGCTCCTCCTATTTTTCAGACCGTTACATGCGCCTCATATTTTTGACACCTTTTGAAGCTCTTCATATTTTTCACACATTTTCAGGCTCTTCATGTTTATCAACACCGCTTCATGCTCCTCCTATTTTTCAGACCGTTTCTTGCTCCTAATATTTTTGACACTTTTTGAGGCTCTTCATATTTTTCACACCTTTTCATGCTCTTCATGTTTTCAACATCGATTCATGCTCCTATTATTTTTCAGACCGTTTCATCCTCGTCCTATTTTCACACCGTTTCATGCTCCTCATATTTTTGACACCTTTTGAAGCTCTTCATATTTTTCACACCTTTTCATGCTCTTCATGTTTTTGAACACGGCTTAATGCTCCTCCTATTTTTCAGACCGTTTCATGCTCCTCATATTTTTGACACCTTTTGAAGCTCTTCATATTTTTCACACCTTTTCAGGCTCTTCAAGTTTTTGAACAATGCTACAATTCTCCTCCTATTTTTCAGACCGTTTCATGCTCCTCATATTTTTGATCTCTTTTGAAGCTCTTCATATTTTTCACGCCTTTTGAAGCTCTTCATATATTTCACACTTTTTCAGGCTCTTCATGTTTTTCAACACCACTTCATGCTTCTCCTATTTCTCAGACCGTTTCATGCTCATCTCATTTTTGACAGCATTTGAAGCTCTTCATATTTTTCACATTTTTGAAGCTCTTCATATTTTTCACACCTTTTCAGGCTCTTCATGTTTTTGAACACCGTTTCATGCTCCTCCTATTTTCAGACCGTTTCTTGCTCCTCATATTTTTGACACCTTTGAATCTCTTCATATTTTTCACACCTTTTCAGCCTCTTCATATATTTCACACGTTTTAAGTCTCTTCATGTTTTGCAACACCGCTTCATGCTCCTCCTATTTTTCACACCGTTTCATGTTCCTCATGTATTTCATACCCTTTGAAGCTCTTCATATTTTTCACTACTTTTCAGGTTCTTCATGGTTTTCAACACCGCTTCATGCTCCTCCTATTTTTCTGACCGTTTCATGCTCCTCATGTATTTCACACATTTTGAAGCTCTTCATATTTTTCACACCTTTTGAAGCTCTTCATATTTTTCACACCTTTTGAAGCACTTCATATTTTTCCCACCTTTTCAGGCTATTCATGTTTTTGAAAACCGTTTCATGCGCCTCCTATAATTCAGACGGTTTCATGCTCCTCATGTATTTCACTCCTTTTGAAGCTCTTCATATTTTACACACCTTTTCAGGCTCTTCATGATTTTCAACCCCACTCATGCTCCTCCGATTTTTCAGACCGTTTCATGCTCATCTCATTTTTGACACCTTTTGAAGCTCTTCATATTTTTCACACCTTTTCAGGCTCTTCATGTTTTTCACACCTTTTCAGGCTCTTCATGATTTTGAACAGCGTTTCATGCTGCTCGTATTTTTCAGACCTTTTCATACTCCTCTTATTTTGACACATTTTGAAGCTCTTCATATATTTCACACCTTTTCAGGCTCTTCATGTTTTTCTACACTGCTTCATGCTCCTCCTATTTTTCACACCGTTTCATGTTCCTCATGTATTTCATACCCTTTGAAGCTCTTCATATTTTTCACTACTTTTCAGGTTCTTCATGGTTTTCAACACCGCTTCATGCTCCTCCTATTTTTCAGACCGTTTCATGCTCCTCGTATTTTTCAGACCGTTTCATGCTCCTAATATTTTGACACCTTTTGAAGCTCTTCATATTTTTTCACACCTTTTCATGCTCTTCATGTGTTTCAACACCGCTTCATGCTCCTCCTAGTTTTCATACCGTTTCATACTCCTCCTATTTTTGACACCTTTTGAAGCTGTTCATATATTTCACACCTTTCAGGCTCTTCATGTTTTTCAAAACCTCTTCATGCTCCTCCAATTTTCAGACCGATTCATGCTCCTCATATTTTTGACACCTTTTGAAGCTCTTCATATTTTTCACAACTTTTCATGATCTTCATGTTTTTCAACACCGTTTCATGCTTCTCCTAATTTTCAGAACGTTTCATGCTCCTCATATTTTTGACACCTTTTGAAGCTCTTCATATTTTTCACACATTTTCAGGCTCTTCATGTTTATCAACACCGCTTCATGCTCCTCCTATTTTTCAGACCGTTTCTTGCTCCTAATATTTTTGACACTTTTTGAAGCTCTTCATATTTTTCACACCCTTTCATGCTCTTCATGTTTTCAACATCGATTCATGCTCCTATTATTTTCAGACCGTTTCATCCTCGTCCTATTTTCACACCGTTTCATGCTCCTCATATTTTTGACACCTTTTGAAGCTCTTCATATTTTTCACACCTTTTCAGGCTCTTCATGTTTTTGAACACGGCTTCATGCTCCTCCTATTTTTCAGACCGTTTCATGCTCCTCATATTTTTGACACCTTTTGAAGCTCTTCATATATTTCACACCTTTTCAGGCACTTCATGTTTTCAACACCGCTTCATGCTCCTCCTATTTTTCAAACCGTATCATGCTCCTCATATTTTTTACACTTTTGAAGCTCCTCATATTTTTCACACCTTTTCATGCTCTTCATGTTTTCAACACCGATTCATGCCCCTCCTATTTTTCAGTCCGTTTCATGCTCCTCCTGTTTTTCACACCGTTTCATTATCCTCATAATTTGACACCTTTTGAAGCTCTTCATATTTTTCACACCTTTTCAGGCTCTTCATGTTTTTGAACATGGCTTCATGCTCCTCCTATTTTTCAGACCGTTTCATGCTCCTCACATTTTTGACACGTTTTGAAGCTCTTCATATTTCACACCTTTTCATGATCTTCATGTTTTTCAATAACACTTCATGCTCCTCCGAGATTTCAGACCGTTTCATACTCCTCCTATTTTTGACACCTTTTGAAGCTCTTAATATATTTCACCCCATTTCAAGCTCTTCATGTTTTTCAACATTGCTTCATGCTCCTCCTATTTTTCAGACCGTTACAGGCGCCTCATATTTTTGACAGCTTTTGGAGCTCTTCATATTTTTCACACATTTTCAGGCTCTTCATGTTTTTCAACACCGCTTCATGCTCCTCCTATTTTTCAGACCGTTTCTTGCTCCTAATATTTTTGACACCTTTTGAAGCTCTTCATATTTTTCACACCTCTTCATGCTCTTCATGTTTTCAACATCGATTCATGCTCCTATTATTTTTCAGACCGTTTCATCCTCCTCCTATTTTCACACCGTTTCATGCTCCTCATATTTTTGACACCTTTTGAAGCTCTTCATATATTTCACACCTTTTCAGGCACTTCATGTTTTTTCACACCACTTCATGCTTCTCCTATTTTTCAGACCGTTTCATGATCCTCATGAATTTCACACATTTTGAAGCTCTTTATATTTTTCACACATTTTTAGGCTCTTCATTTTGTTCAACACTACTTCTTGCTCCTCCAAATTTTCAGACCGTTTCATACTCATCTAATTTTTGACACCTTTTGAAGCTCTTCATATTTTTCACACCTTTTCAGGCTCTTCATATTTTTCCCCACCACTTCATTCTTCTCCTATTTTTCAGACCATTTCATGCTCCTCATGAATTTCACACCTTTTGAAGCTCCTCATATTTTTCACACCTTTTCAGGCTCTTCATGATTTTCAACCCCACTTCATGCTCCTCCGATTTTTCAGACCGTTTCATGCTCATCTCATTTTTGACACCTTTTGAAGCTCTTCATATTTTTCACACCTTTTCAGGCTCTTCATGTTTTTCACACCTTTTCAGGCTCTTCATGATTTTGAACAGTGTTTCATGTTACTCCTATATTTCAGACCGTTTCATACTCCTCATATTTTACACATTTTGAAGCTCTTCATATATTTCACACCTTTTCAGGTTCTTCATGTTTTTCTACATAGCTTCATGCTCCTCCTATTTTTCAGACCGTTTCATGCTCCTCATATTTTTGACACCTTTTAAAGCTCTTCATATTTTTCACAACTTTCAGGCTCTTCATGGTTTTCAACACCACTACATGCTCTTCCTCATATGTTTCACACCTTTTGAAGCTCTTCAAGTTTTTAAACACCTTTTCATGCTGCTCCTATATTTCCTATCATTTCATGCTCCTTATATTTTTGACACCTTTTGAAGCTCTTCATATATTTCACACCTTTTCAGGCTCTTCATATTTTTCAACACCGCTTCAAGCTCCTCCTATTTTTCAGACCGATTATTGCTCCTCATATTTTTGACACCTTTGAGGCTCTTCATATATTTCACACATTTTCAGGCTCTTCATGTTTTCAACACCGCTTCATGCTCCTCCTAATTTTCAGACCGTTTCATTCTCCTCATATTTTTGACACCATTTGAAGCTCTTCATATTTTTCACACCTTTTCAGGCTCTTCATGTTTTTTAACACCTTTTCATGCTCCTGCTATATTTCAGACCGTTTCATGCTCCTTATATTTTTGACACCTTTTGAAGCTCTTCCTATTTTTCATACGTTTTCAGGCTCTACATATTTTTCAACACCGCTTCATGCTCCTCCTATTTTTCAGACCGTATCATGCTCCTCATATGTTTCACACTTTTTCAGGCTCTTCATGTTTTTCAACATCACTTCATGCTCCTCCTATGTTTCAGACCGTTTCATGCTCCTCATATTTTTGACACAGTTTGAAGCTCTTCACATTGTTCACACCTTTTGAGGCTCTTCATGTTTTTGAAAACAGTTTCTTGCTCCTCATATTTTTCAGACCGTTTCACCCTCTATATATTTGACACCTTTTTGAAGCTCTTCATATTTTCACACCTTTTGAGGCTCTTCATGTTTTTGAAAACAGTTTCTTGCTCCTCATATTTTTCAGACCGTTTCACCCTCTATATATTTGACACCTTTTTGAAGCTCTTCATATTTTTCACACCTTTTCAGGCTCTTCATGTTTTTCAACACCACTTCAAGCTCCTTCTATTTTTCAGACCGTTTCATGTTTCTCATATATTTGACACAGTTTGAAGCTCTTCATATTTTTCACAACTGTTGAGGCTCTTCATGTTTTTGAAAACAGTTTCTTGCTCCTCATGTTTTTCAGACCCTTTCACCCTCCTCATATTTTTGACACCTTTATGAAGCTCTTCATTTTTTTCACACCTTTCCGGGCTCTTCAAGTGTATGAACACCGTTTCATGATCCTCCTATTTTTCAGACCGTTTCATGCTCCTCATATATTTGACACCTTTTGAAGTTCTTCATATTTTTCACACCTTTTCAGGCTCTTCATGTTTTTCAACACCAGTTCATGCTCCTCCTATTTTTCTGACCGTTTCATGCTCCTTATATTTTTGACACCTTTTGAAGTTCTTCATATTTTTCACACCTTTCAGGCTCTTCATGGTTTTCAACACCACTACATGCTCTTCCTATTTTTCAGACCGTTTCATGCTCCTCATATGTTTCACACCTTTTGAAGCTCTTCAAGTTTTTTAACACCTTTTCATGCTCCTCCTATATTTCATACCATTTCATGCTCCTTATATTTTTGACACCTTTTGAAGCTCTTCATATATTTCACATCTTTTCAGGCTCTTCATATTTTTCAACACCGCTTCAAGCTCCTCCTATTTTTCAGACCGATTCTTGCTCCTCATATTTTTGACACGTTTGAGGCTCTTCATATATTTCACACATTTTCAGGCTCTTCATGTTTTTCAACACCGCTTCATGCTCCTCCTAATTTTCAGACCGTTTCATTCTCCTCATACTTTTGACACCATTTGAAGCTTTTCATATTTTTCACACCTTTTCAGGCTCTTCATGTTTTTTAACACCTTTTCATGCTCCTCCTATATTTCAGACCGTTTCATACTCATCTAATTTTTGACACCTTTTGAAGCTCTTCATATTTTTCACACCTTTTCAGGCTCTTCATATTTTTCCCCACCACTTCATTCTTCTCCTATTTTTCAGACCATTTCATGCTCCTCATGAATTTCACACCTTTTGAAGCTCCTCATATTTTTCACACCTTTTCAGGCTCTTCATGATTTTCAACCCCACTTCATGCTCCTCCGATTTTTCAGACCGTTTCATGCTCATCTCATTTTTGACACCTTTTGAAGCTCTTCATATTTTTCACACCTTTTCAGGCTCTTCATGTTTTTCACACCTTTTCAGGCTCTTCATGATTTTGAACAGTGTTTCATGTTACTCCTATATTTCAGACCGTTTCATACTCCTCATATTTTACACATTTTGAAGCTCTTCATATATTTCACACCTTTTCAGGTTCTTCATGTTTTTCTACATAGCTTCATGCTCCTCCTATTTTTCAGACCGTTTCATGCTCCTCATATTTTTGACACCTTTTAAAGCTCTTCATATTTTTCACAACTTTCAGGCTCTTCATGGTTTTCAACACCACTACATGCTCTTCCTCATATGTTTCACACCTTTTGAAGCTCTTCAAGTTTTTAAACACCTTTTCATGCTGCTCCTATATTTCCTATCATTTCATGCTCCTTATATTTTTGACACCTTTTGAAGCTCTTCATATATTTCACACCTTTTCAGGCTCTTCATATTTTTCAACACCGCTTCAAGCTCCTCCTATTTTTCAGACCGATTATTGCTCCTCATATTTTTGACACCTTTGAGGCTCTTCATATATTTCACACATTTTCAGGCTCTTCATGTTTTCAACACCGCTTCATGCTCCTCCTAATTTTCAGACCGTTTCATTCTCCTCATATTTTTGACACCATTTGAAGCTCTTCATATTTTTCACACCTTTTCAGGCTCTTCATGTTTTTTAACACCTTTTCATGCTCCTGCTATATTTCAGACCGTTTCATGCTCCTTATATTTTTGACACCTTTTGAAGCTCTTCCTATTTTTCATACGTTTTCAGGCTCTACATATTTTTCAACACCGCTTCATGCTCCTCCTATTTTTCAGACCGTATCATGCTCCTCATATGTTTCACACTTTTTCAGGCTCTTCATGTTTTTCAACATCACTTCATGCTCCTCCTATGTTTCAGACCGTTTCATGCTCCTCATATTTTTGACACAGTTTGAAGCTCTTCACATTGTTCACACCTTTTGAGGCTCTTCATGTTTTTGAAAACAGTTTCTTGCTCCTCATATTTTTCAGACCGTTTCACCCTCTATATATTTGACACCTTTTTGAAGCTCTTCATATTTTCACACCTTTTGAGGCTCTTCATGTTTTTGAAAACAGTTTCTTGCTCCTCATATTTTTCAGACCGTTTCACCCTCTATATATTTGACACCTTTTTGAAGCTCTTCATATTTTTCACACCTTTTCAGGCTCTTCATGTTTTTCAACACCACTTCAAGCTCCTTCTATTTTTCAGACCGTTTCATGTTTCTCATATATTTGACACAGTTTGAAGCTCTTCATATTTTTCACAACTGTTGAGGCTCTTCATGTTTTTGAAAACAGTTTCTTGCTCCTCATGTTTTTCAGACCCTTTCACCCTCCTCATATTTTTGACACCTTTATGAAGCTCTTCATTTTTTTCACACCTTTCCGGGCTCTTCAAGTGTATGAACACCGTTTCATGATCCTCCTATTTTTCAGACCGTTTCATGCTCCTCATATATTTGACACCTTTTGAAGTTCTTCATATTTTTCACACCTTTTCAGGCTCTTCATGTTTTTCAACACCAGTTCATGCTCCTCCTATTTTTCTGACCGTTTCATGCTCCTTATATTTTTGACACCTTTTGAAGTTCTTCATATTTTTCACACCTTTCAGGCTCTTCATGGTTTTCAACACCACTACATGCTCTTCCTATTTTTCAGACCGTTTCATGCTCCTCATATGTTTCACACCTTTTGAAGCTCTTCAAGTTTTTTAACACCTTTTCATGCTCCTCCTATATTTCATACCATTTCATGCTCCTTATATTTTTGACACCTTTTGAAGCTCTTCATATATTTCACATCTTTTCAGGCTCTTCATATTTTTCAACACCGCTTCAAGCTCCTCCTATTTTTCAGACCGATTCTTGCTCCTCATATTTTTGACACGTTTGAGGCTCTTCATATATTTCACACATTTTCAGGCTCTTCATGTTTTTCAACACCGCTTCATGCTCCTCCTAATTTTCAGACCGTTTCATTCTCCTCATACTTTTGACACCATTTGAAGCTTTTCATATTTTTCACACCTTTTCAGGCTCTTCATGTTTTTTAACACCTTTTCATGCTCCTCCTATATTTCAGACCGTTTCATGCTCCTTATATTTTTGACACCTTTTGAAGCTTTTCATATTTTTCACACCTTTTCAGGCTCTTCATATTTTTCAACCCCGCTTCATGCTCCTCCTATTTTTCAGATCGTATCATGCTCCTCATATGTTTCACACATTTTTCAGGCTCTTCATGTTTTTCAACAATACTTCATGCTAATCCTATGTTTCAGACCATTTCATGCTGCTCATATTTTTGACAAAGTTTGAAGCTCTTCACATTTTTCACACCTTTTCAGGCTCTTCATGTTTTTCAACACCGCTTCAAGCTCCTCCTATTTTTCAGACCGTTTCTTGCTCCTCATAATTTGACACCTTTGAGGCTCTTCATATATTTCACACATTTTCAGGCTCTTCATGTTTTCAACACCGCTTCATGCTCCTCCTAATTTTCAGACCGTTTCATCTCCTCATATTTTTGACACCATTTGAATCTTTTCATATTTTTCACACCTTTTCAAGCTCTTCATGTTTCTTAACACCTTTTCATGCTCCTGCTATATTTCAGACCGTTTCATGCTCCTTATATTTTTGACACCTTTTGAAGCTCTTCATATTTTTCATACGTTTTCAGGCTCTTCATATTTTTCAACACCGCTTCATGCTCCTCCTATTTTTCAGACCGTATCATGCTCCTCATATGTTTTACACCTTTTTCAGGCTCTTCATGTTTTTCAACATCACTTCATGCTCCTCCTATGTTTCAGACCGTTTCATGCTCCTCATATTTTTGACACAGTTTGAAGCTCTTCACATTGTTCACACCTTTTGAGGCTCTTCATGTTTTTGAAAACAGTTTCTTGCTCCTCATATTTTTCAGACCGTTTCACCCTCTATATATTTGACACCTTTTTGAAGCTCTTCATATTTTTCACACCTTTTCAGGCTCTTCATTTTTTCAACAACACTTCATGCTCCTCCTATGTTTCAGACCGTTTCCTGCTCCTCATATTTTTGACACAGTTTGAAGCTCTTCACATTGTTCACACCTTTTGAGGCTCTTCATGTTTTTGAAAACAGTTTCTTGCTCCTCATATTTTTCAGACCGTTTCACCCTCTATATATTTGACACCTTTTTGAAGCTCTTCATATTTTTCACACCTTTTCACGTTCTTCATGTTTTTCAACATCGCTTGCTGCTCCTCCTCTTTTTCAGAGCGTTTCATGCTCCTCATAATTTTGACACCTTTGAAGCTCTTCATATTTTTCACACCTTTTCAGGCTCTTCATGTTTTTCAACCCCACTTCAGGCTCCTTCTATTTTTCAGACCGTTTCTTGCTCCTCATATTTTTGACACCTTTGAAGCTCTTCATATTTTTCACACTTTTTCAGGCTCTTCATGTTTTTCAACACCACTTCAAGCTCCTTCTATTTTTCAGACCGTTTCTTGCTCCTCATATTTTTGACACCTTTGAGGCTTTTCATATATTTCACACTGTTTCAGGCTCTTTATGTTTTTCAACACTGCTTCATGCTCCTCCTAATTTTCAGACCGTTTCATTCTCCTCATATTTTTGATACCTTTTGAAGCTCTTCATATTTTTCACACTTTTTCAGGCTCTTCATGTTTTTCAAACCGCTTCATGCTCCTCCTATTTTTCAGACCGTTTCATGCTTCTCCTATTTTTCAGACCGTTTCATGCTCCTCATATTTTTGACGCCTTTTGAAGCTCCTCCTATTTTTCACACCTTTTCAGGCTCTTCATGTTTTTCAGCACCACTTCATGCTCCTCCTATTTTTCAGACCGTTTCATGCTCCTCATATTTTTGACACTTTTTGAAGCTCTTCATATTTTTCACACCTTTTCAGGCTCTTCATGTTTTTCAACACCGCTTCATGCTCCTCCTATTTTTCAGACCCTTTCATGCTCCTCATATTTTTGACACCTTTTGAAGCTCTTCATATTTTTCACACCTTTTCACGCTCTTCATGTTTTTCAACATCGCTTGCTGCTCCTCCTCTTTTTCAGAGCGTTTCATGCTCCTCATAATTTTGACACCTTTGAAGCTCTTCATATTTTTCACACCTTTTCAGGCTCTTCATATTTTTCAACACCACTTCATGTTTCTCCTATTTTTCAGACCGTTTAATGCTCCTCATATTTTTGACACTTTTTGAAGCTCTTCATATTTTTCACACTTCTCCAGGCTCTTCATTTTTTTGAACACCGCTTCATGCTCCTCCTATTTTTCAGACCTTTTCATGCTCCTCAAGTTTTTGACACCTTTTGAAGCACTTCATATTTTTCACACCTTTTCAGTCTCTTCATGTTTTTCAACAACGCTTCATGCTCCTCCTATTTTTCAGACCGTTTCATGCTCCTCATATGTTTCACACCTTTTGAAGCTCTTCATATTTTTTTAACACCTTTTCACGCTCCTCCTATATTTCAGACCGTTTCAAGCTCCTCATATTTTTGACACTTTTTGCAGCTCTTCATATTTTTCACACCTTTTCAGGGTCTTCATGTTTTTCTACACCACTTCATGCTCCTCCTATTTTTCAGACCGTTTTATTCTACTCATATGTTTCACACCTTTTTCAAGCTCTTCATGTTTTTCAACACCACTTCATGCTCCTCCTAATTATCAGACCGTTTCATTCTCCTCATATTTTTGACACCATTTGAAGCTCTTCATATTTTTCACACCTTTTCAGGCTCTTCATGTTTTTTAACACCTTTTCATGCTCCTGCTATATTTCAGACCGTTTCATGCTCCTTATATTTTTGACACCTTTTGAAGCTCTTCATATTTTTCATACGTTTTCAGGCTCTTCATATTTTTCAACACCGCTTCATGCTCCTCCTATTTTTCAGACCGTATCATGCTCCTCATATGTTTCACACCTTTTTCAGGCTCTTCATGTTTTTCAACAACACTTCATGCTCCTCCTATGTTTCAGACCGTTTCATGCTCCTCATATTTTTGACACAGTTTGAAGCTCTTCACATTGTTCACACCTTTTGAGGCTCTTCATGTTTTTGAAAACAGTTTCTTGTTCCTCATATTTTTCAGACCGTTTCACCCTCTATATATTTGACACCTTTTTGAAGCTCTTCATATTTTTCACACCTTTTGAGGCTCTTCATGTTTTTGAAAACAGTTTCTTGCTCCTCATATTTTTCAGACTGTTTCACCCTCTATATATTTGACACCTTTTTGAAGCTCTTCATATTTTTCACACCTTTTCAGGCTCTTCATGTTTTTCAACACCACTTCAGGCTCCTTCTATTTTTCAGACCGTTTCTTGCTCCTCATATTTTTGACACCTTTGAGCCTCTTCATATTTTTCACACTTTTTCAGGCTCTTCATGTTTTTCAACACCACTTCAAGCTCCTTCTATTTTTCAGACCGTTTCTTGCTCCTCATATTTTTGACACCTTTGAGGCTCTTCATATATTTCCCACTGTTTCAGGCTCTTTATGTTTTTCAACACTGCTTCATGCTCCTCCTAATTTTCAGACCGTTTCATTCTCCTCATATTTTTGATACCTTTTGAAGCTCTTCATATTTTTCACACTTTTTCAGGCTCTTCATGTTTTTCAAACCGCTTCATGCTCCTCCTATTTTTCAGACCGTTTCATGCTTCTCCTATTTTTCAGACCGTTTCATGCTCCTCATATTTTTGACGCCTTTTGAAGCTCCTCCTATTTTTCACACCTTTTCAGGCTCTTCATGTTTTTCAGCACCACTTCATGCTCCTCCTATTTTTCAGACCGTTTCATGCTCCTCATATTTTTGACACTTTTTGAAGCTCTTCATATTTTTCACACCTTTTCAGGCTCTTCATGTTTTTCAACACCGCTTCATGCTCCTCCTATTTTTCAGACCCTTTCATGCTCCTCATATTTTTGACACCTTTTGAAGCTCTTCATATTTTTCACACCTTTTCACGCTCTTCATGTTTTTCAACATCGCTTGCTGCTCCTCCTCTTTTTCAGAGCGTTTCATGCTCCTCATAATTTTGACACCTTTGAAGCTCTTCATATTTTTCACACCTTTTCAGGCTCTTCATATTTTTCAACACCACTTCATGTTTCTCCTATTTTTCAGACCGTTTAATGCTCCTCATATTTTTGACACTTTTTGAAGCTCTTCATATTTTTCACACTTCTCCAGGCTCTTCATTTTTTTGAACACCGCTTCATGCTCCTCCTATTTTTCAGACCTTTTCATGCTCCTCAAGTTTTTGACACCTTTTGAAGCACTTCATATTTTTCACACCTTTTCAGGCTCTTCATGTTTTTCAACAACGCTTCATGCTCCTCCTATTTTTCAGACCGTTTCATGCTCCTCATATGTTTCACACCATTTGAAGCTCTTCATATTTTTCACACCTTTTCAGGCTCTTCATGTTTTTTAACACCTTTTCATGCTCCTGCTATATTTCAGACCGTTTCATGCTCCTTATATTTTTGACACCTTTTGAAGCTCTTCATATTTTTCATACGTTTTCAGGCTCTTCATATTTTTCAACACCGCTTCATGCTCCTCCTATTTTTCAGACCGTATCATGCTCCTCATATGTTTCACACCTTTTTCAGGCTCTTCATGTTTTTCAACAACACTTCATGCTCCTCCTATGTTTCAGACCGTTTCATGCTCCTCATATTTTTGACACAGTTTGAAGCTCTTCACATTGTTCACACCTTTTGAGGCTCTTCATGTTTTTGAAAACAGTTTCTTGCTCCTCATATTTTTCAGACCGTTTCACCCTCTATATATTTGACACCTTTTTGAAGCTCTTCATATTTTTCACACCTTTTCAGGCTCTTCATGTTTTTGAAAACAGTTTCTTGCTCCTCATATTTTTCAGACTGTTTCACCCTCTATATATTTGACACCTTTTTGAAGCTCTTCATATATTTCACACTTTTTCAGGCTCTTCATGTTTTTCAACACCACTTCAAGCTCCTTCTATTTTTCAGACCGTTTCTTGCTCCTCATATTTTTGACACCTTTGAGGCTCTTCATATATTTCACACTGTTTCAGGCTCTTTATGTTTTTCAACACTGCTTCATGCTCCTCCTATTTTTCAGAACGTTTCATGCTTCTCCTATTTTTCAGACCGTTTCATGCTTCTCCTATTTTTCAGACCGTTTAATGCTCCTCATATTTTTGACACTTTTTGAAGCTCTTCATATTTTTCACACTTCTCCAGGCTCTTCATTTTTTTGAACACCGCTTCAAGCTCCTCCTATTTTTCAGACATTTTCATGCTCCTCATGTTTTTGACACTTTTTGAAGCACTTCATATTTTTCACACCTTTTCAGGCTCTTCATGTTTTTCAACAACGCTTCATGCTCCTCCTATTTTTCAGACCGTTTCATGCTCCTCATACTTTTCACACCTTTTGAAGCTCTTCATATTTTTTTAACACCTTTTCACGCTCCTCCTATATTTCAGACCGTTTCAAGCTCCTCATATTTTTGACACTTTTTGTAGCTCTTCATATTTTTCACACCTTTTCAGGGTCTTCATGTTTTTCTACACCACTTCATGCTCCTCCTATTTTTCAGACCGTTTTATTCTACTCATATGTTTCACACCTTTTTCAAGCTCTTCATGTTTTTCAACACCACTTCATGCTCCTCCTAATTATCAGACCGTTTCATTCTCCTCATATTTTTGACACCATTTGAAGCTTTTCATATTTTTCACACCTTTTCAGGCTCTTCATGTTTTTTAACACCTTTTCATGCTCCTGCTATATTTTAGACCGTTTCATGCTCCTTATATTTTTGACACCTTTTGAAGCTCTTCATATTTTTCACACATTTTCATGCTCTTCATATTTTTCAACACCGCTTCATGCTCCTCCTATTTATCAGACCATATCATGCTCCTCATATGTTTCACAACTTTTTCAGTCTCTTCATGTTTTTCAACATCACTTCATGCTCCTCCTATGTTTCAGACCGTTTCATGCTCCTCATATTTTTGACACAGTTTGAAGCTCTTCACATTTTTCACACCTTTTGAGGCTCTTCATGTTTTTGAAAACAGTTTCTTGCTCCTCATATTTTTCAGACCGTTTCACCCTCTATATATTTGACACCTTTCTGAAGCTCTTCATATTTTTCACACCTTTTCAGGCTCTTCATGTTTTTCAACACCACTTCAAGCTCCTTCTATTTTTCAGACCGTTTCTTGCTCCTAATATTTTTGACACCTTTGAGGCTCTTCATATATTTCACACTTTTTCAGTCTCTTTATGTTTTTCAACACCGCTTCATGCTCCTCCTAATTTTCAGACCGTTTCATTCTCCTCATATTTTTGACACCTTTTGAAGCTCTTCATATTTTTCACACCTTTTCAGGCTCTTCATGTTTTTCAACACCACTTCAAGCTCCTTCTATTTTTCAGACCGTTTCTTGCTCCTCATATTTTTGACACCTTTGAGGCTCTTCATATATTTCACACTTTTTCAGGCTCTTTATGTTTTTCAACACCGCTTCATGCTCCTCCTGATTTTCAGACCGTTTCATTCTCCTCATATATTTGACAACATTTGAAGCTTTTCATATTTTTCACACCTTTTTAGGCTCTTCATGTTTTTTAACACCTTTTCATGCTCCTCCTATATTTCAGGCCGTTTCATGCTCCTTATATTTTTGACACCTTTTGAAGCTCTTCATATTTTTCACACCTTTTCAGGCTCTTCATGTTTTTCAACACCGCTTCATGCTCCTCCTATTTTTCAGACCCTTTCATGCTCCTCATATTTGTGACACCTTTTGAAGCTCTTCATATTTTTCACACCTTTTCACGCTCTTCATGTTTTTCAACATCGCTTGCTGCTCCTCCTCTTTTTCAGCGCGTTTCATGCTCCTCATAATTTTGACACCTTTGAAGCTCTTCATATTTTTCACACCTTTTCAGGCTCTTCATGTTTTTCAACACCACTTCAAGCTCCTTCTATTTTTCAGACCGTTTCTTGCTCCTCATATTTTTGACACCTTTGAGGCTCTTCATATATTTCACACTTTTTCAGGCTCTTCATGTTTTTCAACACCACTTCAAGCTCCTTCTATTTTTCAGACCGTTTCTTGCTCCTCATATTTTTGACACCTTTGAGGCTCTTCATATATTTCACACTGTTTCAGGCTCTTTATGTTTTTCAACACTGCTTCATGCTCCTCCTATTTTTCAGACCGTTTCATGCTTCTCCTATTTTTCAGACCGTTTCATGCTTCTCCTATTTTTCAGACCGTTTAATGCTCCTCATATTTTTGACACTTTTTGAAGCTCTTCATATTTTTCACACTTCTCCAGGCTCTTCATTTTTTTGAACACCGCTTCAAGCTCCTCCTATTTTTCAGACATTTTCATGCTCCTCATGTTTTTGACACTTTTTGAAGCACTTCATATTTTTCACACCTTTTCAGGCTCTTCATGTTTTTCAACAACGCTTCATGCTCCTCCTATTTTTCAGACCGTTTCATGCTCCTCATACTTTTCACACCTTTTGAAGCTCTTCATATTTTTTTAACACCTTTTCACGCTCCTCCTATATTTCAGACCGTTTCAAGCTCCTCATATTTTTGACACTTTTTGTAGCTCTTTATATTTTTCACACCTTTTCAGGGTCTTCATGTTTTTCTACACCACTTCATGCTCCTCCTATTTTTCAGACCGTTTTATTCTACTCATATGTTTCACACCTTTTTCAAGCTCTTCATGTTTTTCAACACCACTTCATGCTCCTCCTAATTATCAGACCGTTTCATTCTCCTCATATTTTTGACACCATTTGAAGCTTTTCATATTTTTCACACCTTTTCAGGCTCTTCATGTTTTTTAACACCTTTTCATGCTCCTGCTATATTTTAGACCGTTTCATGCTCCTTATATTTTTGACACCTTTTGAAGCTCTTCATATTTTTCACACATTTTCATGCTCTTCATATTTTTCAACACCGCTTCATGCTCCTCCTATTTATCAGACCATATCATGCTCCTCATATGTTTCACAACTTTTTCAGTCTCTTCATGTTTTTCAACATCACTTCATGCTCCTCCTATGTTTCAGACCGTTTCATGCTCCTCATATTTTTGACACAGTTTGAAGCTCTTCACATTTTTCACACCTTTTGAGGCTCTTCATGTTTTTGAAAACAGTTTCTTGCTCCTCATATTTTTCAGACCGTTTCACCCTCTATATATTTGACACCTTTCTGAAGCTCTTCATATTTTTCACACCTTTTCAGGCTCTTCATGTTTTTCAACACCACTTCAAGCTCCTTCTATTTTTCAGACCGTTTCTTGCTCCTAATATTTTTGACACCTTTGAGGCTCTTCATATATTTCACACTTTTTCAGTCTCTTTATGTTTTTCAACACCGCTTCATGCTCCTCCTAATTTTCAGACCGTTTCATTCTCCTCATATTTTTGACACCTTTTGAAGCTCTTCATATTTTTCACACCTTTTCAGGCTCTTCATGTTTTTCAACACCACTTCAAGCTCCTTCTATTTTTCAGACCGTTTCTTGCTCCTCATATTTTTGACACCTTTGAGGCTCTTCATATATTTCACACTTTTTCAGGCTCTTTATGTTTTTCAACACCGCTTCATGCTCCTCCTGATTTTCAGACCGTTTCATTCTCCTCATATTTTTGACACCTTTTGAAGCTCTTCATATTTTTCACACTTTTTCAGGCTCTTCATGTTTTTCAAACCGCTTCATGCTCCTCCTATTTTCAGACCGTTTCATGCTCCTCCTATTTTTCAGACCGTTTCATGCTCCTCGTATTTTTGACGCCTTTTGAAGCTCTTCATATTTTTCACACCTTTTCAGGCTCTTCATGTTTTTCAGCACCACTTCATGCTCCTCCTATTTTTCAGACCTTTTTTTGCTCCCCATATTTTTTACACATTTTGAAGCTCTTCATATTTTTCACACCTTTTCAGGCTCTTCATGTTTTTCAACACCGCTTCATGCTCCTCCTATTTTTCAAACCGTTTCATGCTCCTCATATTTTTGACACCTTTTGAATCTCTTCATATTTTTCACACCTTTTCAGGCTCTTCATGTTTTTCAACATCGCTTGCTGCTCCTCATCTTTTTCAGACCGTTTCATGCTCCTCTTAGTTTTGACACCTTTGAAGCTCTTCATATTTTTACACCTTTTCAGGCTCCTCATATTTTTCTTCACCACTTCATGCTCCTCCTATTTTTCAGACCGTTTCATGCTTCTCCTATTTTTCAGACCGTTTCATGCTCCTCATATTTTTGACGCCTTTTGAAGCTCTTCATATTTTTCACACCTTTTCAGGCTATTCATGTTTTTCAGCACCACTTCATGCTCCTCCTATTTTTCAGACCGTTTCATGCTCCTCATATTCTTGACACCTTTTGAAGCTCTTCATATTTTTCACACTTTTTCACGCTCTTCATGTTTTTCAACATCGCTTGCTGCTCCTCCTCTTTTTCAGAGCGTTTCATGCTCCTCTTAATTTTGACACCTTTGTAGCTCTTCATATTTTTCACACCTTTTCAGGCTCTTCATGTTTTTCAACACCACTTCAAGCTCCTTCTATTTTTCAGACCGTTTCTTGCTCCTCATATTTTTGACACCTTTGAGGCTCTTCATATATTTCACACTTTTTCAGGCTCTTCATGTTTTTCAACACCACTTCAAGCTCCTTATATTTTTCAGACCGTTTCTTGCTCCTCATATTTTTGACACCTTTGAGGCTCTTCATATATTTCACACTGTTTCAGGCTCTTTATATTTTTCAACACTGCTTCATGCTCCTCCTAATTTTCAGACCGTTTCATGCTTCTCCTATTTTTCAGAACGTTTCATGCTCCTCATATTTTTGACGCCCTTTGAAGCTCTTCCTATTTTTCACACCTTTTCAGGCTCTTCATGTTTTTCAACACCGCTTCATGCTCCTCGTATTTTTCAGAGCGTTTCATGGTCCTCATAATTTTGACAAATTTGAAGCTCTTCATATTTTTCACACCTTTTCAGGCTCTTCATATTTTTCAACACCACTTCATGCTCCTCCTATTTTTCAGACCGTTTCATGCTCCTCATATTTTTGACACGTTTTGAAGCTCATCATATTTTTCACACCTTTTCAGGCTCTTCATTTTTTTCAGCACAGTTTGATGCTCCTCCTATTTTTCAGACCGTTGCATGCTCCTCATATTTTTGACATCTTTTGAAACTCTTCATATATTTCACACCTTTTCAGGCTCTTCATGATTTTCAACACCACTTCATGCTCCTCCTTTTTTCAGACTGCTTCATTCTCATCTCATTTTTGACACATTTTGAAGCTGTTCATATTTTTCATTTCTTTTGAAGCTCTTCATATATTTTACACGTTTTCAGGCTCTTCATGGTTTTCAACACCGCTTCGTGCTGCTCCTAATTTTCAGATCATTTCATGCTCATCGATTTTTACACCTTTTGCAGGTCTTCATATTTTCACACCTTTTGAAGCTCTTCATATTTTTCACACCTTTTTAGGCTCTTCATGTATTTGAACACCGTTTCATGCTCCTCCTCTTTTTCAGATCGTTTCATGCTCCTCATATTTTTGACACCTTTTGAAACTCTTCTTTTTTTTCACACCTTTTGAAGCTTTTCATATATTTCACACCTTTTCAGGCTCTTCATGCTTTTAAACAACACTTCATGCTCCTCCTATTTTTCAGACCGCTTCAAGCTCATCTCATTTTTCACACCTTTTGAAGCTGTTCATATTTTTCACACGTTTTCAGGTTCTTCATGTTTTTCAACACTGCTTCATGCTCCTCCTAATTTTCAGACCGTTTCATGCTTCTCCTATTTTTCAGACCGTTTCATGCTCCTCATATTTTTGACGCCCTTTGAAGCTCTTCCTATTTTTCACACCTTTTCAGGCTCTTCATGTTTTTCAACACCGCTTCATGCACCTCCTATTTTTCAGAACGTTTCATGCTCATCTCATTTTTCACACCTTTTGAAGCTGTTCATATTTTTCACACGTTTTCAGGTTCTTCATGTTTTTCAACTGCGCTTCATGCTCCTCCTATTTTTCAGACCGTTTCATGCTCCACATATTTTTGACATGTTTTGAAGCTCTTCATATATTTCACACCTTTTTAGGCTCTTCCTGTTTTTGAACACCGTTTCATGCTCCTCCTATTTTTCAGACCGTTTCATGCTCCTCATATTTTTGACACCTTTTGAAGCTCTTCATATTTTTCACACCT
This sequence comes from Dama dama, assembly GCF_033118175.1. NCBI lineage: Eukaryota > Metazoa > Chordata > Mammalia > Artiodactyla > Cervidae > Dama > Dama dama. The sequence goes on from NW_026870956.1 coordinate 3,019,309, forward strand.
TTTCAGGCTCTTCATGTTTTTCAACACCGCTTCATGCACCTCCTATTTTTCAGAACGTTTCATGCTCATCTCATTTTTGACACCTTTTGAAGCTTTTCATATTTTTCAAAACTTTTCAGGCTCTTCATGTTTTGAACACCGCTTCATAGTAATCCTATTTTTGAAACCATATCATGCTCCTCATATTTTTCACACATTTTGAAGCTCTTCATATTTTTCAAACCTTTTCAGACTCTTCATGTTTTTGAACACCACTTCATGCTCCTTCTATTTTTCAGAGAGTTTCATGCTCCTCATGTATTTCACACCTTTTGAAGCTCTTCATATTTTTCACACCTTTTCAGGCTCTTCATGTTTTTGAACACCGTTTCATGCTCCTCCAATTTTTCAGACGGTTTCATGCTCCTCATATTTTGACACCTTTTGAAGCTCTTCAAATTTTTCACACTTTTTCAAGCTCTTCATGTTTTTCAACTCCACTTCATACTCCTCCTATTTTTCAGACCGTTTCATGTTCCTCATATTTTTGACACCTTTAGAAACTTTTCATATTTGTCACACTTTTTCAGGCTCTTCATGTTTTTCAACACCGCTTCAGCTCCTCCTATTTTTCAGACCGTTTCATTCTCCTCATAAATTTGACACATTTTAAAGCTCTTCATATATTTCACACCTTTTCAGGCTCTTCATTTTTTCAACACCACTTCATGCTCCTCCTATTTTTCAGACCGTTTCATGCTCATCTACTTTTTGACACCTTTTGAAGCTCTTCATATTTTTCACACCTTTTAAGCTCTTCACATTTTTCACACCTTTTCAGGCTCTTCATGTTTTGTACACCGTTTCTTGCTCCTCCTATTATTCAGACCGTTTCATGATCCTCATATATTTGACACCTCATGAAGCTCTTCATATTTTTCACACCTTTTCAGGCTCTTCAAATTTTTCATATTTTTGAACCTCTTCATGTTTTTCACACCTTTTCAGGCTCTTCAAGATTTTCAACACCGCTTCATGCACCTCCGATTTTTCAGACCGTTTCATGCTCATCTAATTTTTGACACCTTTTGAAGCTCTTCATATTTTTCACACCTTTTCAGGCTCTTCATTTGTTTAAAGACCGTTTCATGCTCCTTCTATTATTCAGACCGTTTCATGCTCCTCATATTTTTGACACCTTTTGAAGCTCTTCATATTTTTCACACGTTTTCAGGCTCTTCATGTTTTTCAACAATGCTTCATGCTCCTCCTATTTGTCAGACGGTTTCATTCTCCTCAAATTTTTGACTCCTTTTGAAGCTCTTCATATATTTCACACCTTTTCAGGCTCTTCATGTTTTTCAACACTGCTTCATGATCCTCCTATTTTTCAGACCGTTTCATGCTCCTCATATTTTTGACACCTTTTGAAGCTCTTCATATTTTTCACACCTTTTCAGGCTCTTCATGTTTTTCAACACCACTTCATGATCCTCCTATTTTTCGGACCGTTTCATGCTCCTCATATTTTTGACACCTTTTGAAGCTCTTCATATTTTTCACACCTTTTCAGGCTCTTCATGTTTTTCAACACCGCTTCATGCTCCTCCTATTTTTAAGATCCTTTCTTTCTCCTCATATTTTTGACTCCTTTTGAAGCTCTTCATATTTTTCACACGTTTTCAGGCTCTTCATGTTTTTCAACACCGCTTCATGCTCCTCCTACTTTTCAGACCATTTCATGCACCTCATATTTTTGACACCTTTTGAAGCTCTTCATGTTTTTCACACCTTTTGAAGCTCTTCATATTTTTCATATTTTTGAAGCTCTTCATATTTTCACACCTTTTCAGACTCTTCATGTTTTTCAACATTGCTTCATCCTCCTCCTATTTTTCGAACGTTTCCTGCTCCTCATAATTTTCACACCTTTTAAAGCTATTCATATTTTTCAAACCTTTTCAGGCTCTTCATGTTTTTGAACACCGCTTCATGCTGGTCCTATTTGCAGACCGTTTATGCTCCTCATAATTTGACACCTTTTGAAGCTCTTCATATTTTTCACACCTTTTCAGTCTCTGCAATTTTTTTGAACACGGCTTCATGATCCTCCTATTTTTCAGACCGTTTCGTGCTCCACATGTATTTCACACCTTTTGAGGCTCTTCATATTTTTCACACCTTTTCAGGCTCTTCATGTTTTTCAACACCGCTTCATGCACCTCCTATTTTTCAGAACGTTTCATGCTCATCTCATTTTTCACACCTTTTGAAGCTGTTCATATTTTTCACACGTTTTCAGGTTCTTCATGTTTTTCAACTGCGCTTCATGCTCCTCCTATTTTTCAGACCGTTTCATGCTCCACATATTTTTGATATGTTTTGAAGCTCTTCATATATTTCACACCTTTTTAGGCTCTTCCTGTTTTTGAACACCGTTTCATGCTCCTCCTATTTTTCAGACCGTTTCATGCTCCTCATATTTTTGACACCTTTTGAAGCTCTTCATATTTTTCACACGTTTTCAGGCTCTTCATGTTTTTCAACACCGCTTCATGCACCTCCTATTTTTCAGAACGTTTCATGCTCATCTCATTTTTGACACCTTTTGAAGCTTTTCATATTTTTCAAAACTTTTCAGGCTCTTCATGTTTTGAACACCGCTTCATGGTAATCCTATTTTTGAAACCATATCATGCTCCTCATATTTTTCACACATTTTGAAGCTCTTCATATTTTTCAAACCTTTTCAGACTCTTCATGTTTTTGAACACGACTTCATGCTCCTTCTATTTTTCAGAGAGTTTCATGCTCCTCATGTATTTCACACCTTTTGAAGCTCTTCATATTTTTCACACCTTTTCAGGCTCTTCATGTTTTTGAACACCGTTTCATGCTCCTCCAATTTTTCAGACGGTTTCATGCTCCTCATATTTTGACACCTTTTGAAGCTCTTCAAATTTTTCTCACTTTTTCAAGCTCTTCATGTTTTTCAACTCCACTTCATACTCCTCCTATTTTTCAGACCGTTTCATGTTCCTCATATTTTTGACACCTTTAGAAACTTTTCATATTTGTCACACTTTTTCAGGCTCTTCATGTTTTTCAACACCGCTTCATGCTCCTCCTATTTTTAGGACCGTTTCATTCTCCTCATATTTTTGACTCCTTTTGAAGCTCTTCATATTTTTCACACGTTTTCAGGCTCTTCATGTTTTTCAACACCGCTTCATGCTCCTCCTACTTTTCAGACCATTTCATGCACCTCATATTTTTGACACCTTTTGAAGCTCTTCATGTTTTTCACACCTTTTGAAGCTCTTCATATTTTTCATATTTTTGAAGCTCTTCATATTTTCACACCTTTTCAGACTCTTCATGTTTTTCAACATTGCTTCATCCTCCTCCTATTTTTCGAACGTTTCCTGCTCCTCATAATTTTCACACCTTTTAAAGCTATTCATATTTTTCAAACCTTTTCAGGCTCTTCATGTTTTTGAACACCGCTTCATGCTGGTCCTATTTGCAGACCGTTTATGCTCCTCATAATTTGACACCTTTTGAAGCTCTTCATATTTTTCACACCTTTTCAGTCTCTGCAATTTTTTTGAACACGCCTTCATGATCCTCCTATTTTTCAGACCGTTTCGTGCTCCACATGTATTTCACACCTTTTGAAGCTCTTCATATTTTGCACACATATTCAGGCTCTTCATTTTTTTCAACACCACTTCATACTCCTCCTATTTTTCAGACCGTTTCACGCTCCTCATAATTTGACACCTTTTGAAGCTCTTCATATTTTTCACACCTTTTCAGGCTCCTCATGTTTTTGAACACCGCTTCATGCTCTTCCTATTTTTCAGACCGTTTCATGCTCCTCACGTTTTTGACACCTTTTGTAGCTCTTCATATATTTCACACATTTTCAGGATCTTTATGTTTTTCAACAACACTTCATGCTCCTCCTATTTTTAAGACCGCTTCATGCTCATCTCATTTTTCACACTTTTGAAACTGTTCATATATTTCACACCTTTTGAAACTCTTCAAATTTTGACAAGTTTTCAGGTTCTTCATGTTTTTCAACACCGCTTCATGCTCCTCCTATTTTTCAGACTATTTCATGCTCCACATATTTTTGACACCTTTTGAAGCTCTTCATATTTTTCACACTTTTTCAGGCTTTTTATGTTTTTGAACACCGCTTCATGCTGCTCCTATATTTCACATCTTTTGAAGCTCGTCATATTTTTCACAAGTTTTCAGGCTCTTCATGTGTTTCAACACGGCTTCATGCTCCTCCTATTTTTCTCACCATTTCATGCTCATCTGATTTTGACACCTTTTGAAGCTCTTCATATTTTTCACAACTTTTGAAGCTCTTCATATTTCTCACACGTTTTCAGGCTCTTCATGTTTTTCAACACCGCTTCATGCTCCTCCTACTTTTCAGACCATTTCATGCACCTCATATTTTTGACACCTTTTGAAGCTCTTCATGATTTTCACACCTTTTGAAGCTCTTCATATTTTTCATATTTTTGAAGCTCTTCATATTTTCAAACCTTTTCAGACTCTTCGTGTTTTTCAACATTGCTCCTCCTATTTTTAAGACCGCTTCATGCTCATCTCATTTTTCACACTTTTGAAACTGTTCATATATTTCACACCTTTTGAAGCTCTTCAAATTTTGACAAGTTTTCAGGTTCTTCATGTTTTTCAACACCGCTTCATGCTCCTCCTATTTTTCAGACTATTTCATGCTCCACATATATTTGACACGTTTTGAAGCCCTTCATATTTTTCACACTTTTTCAGGCTTTTTATGTTTTTGAACACCGCTTCATGCTGCTCCTATATTTCACATCTTTTGAAGCTCGTCATATATTTCACACCTTTTCAGGCTATTCATGTTTTGAACACCGTTTCATGCTCCTCCTATTTTTTAGACCGTTTCATGCTCCTCATAATTTTGACACCTTTTGAAGCTCTTCATATTTTTCACAACTTTTCAGGCTCTTCATGTTTTTCAACACCGTCTCATGCTACTCCTATTTTTCAGACCGTTTCATGCTCCTCATGTATTTCACACCTTTTGAAGCTTTTCACATTTTTCACAACTTTTCAGGCTCTTCATGTTTTTCAACACCGCTTCATGTTCCTCCTATTTTTCAGTCCATTTCATGCTCCTCATATTTTTGACACCTGTTGAAGCTCTTCATATTTTCCCACCTTTTCAGCTCTTCAAGTTTTTCAACACCACTTCATGCTCCTCCTATATTTCAGAGCGTTTCATGCTCCTCATATTTTTGACACCATTTGAAGCTCTTCATATATTTCACACCTTTTCAGGCACTTCATGTTTTTCAACACCACTTCATGCTCCTCCTATGTTTCAGATCGTTTCATGCTCCTCATATTTTTACACCTTTTGAAGATCTTCATATTTTTCACAAGTTTTCAGGTTCTTCATGTTTTTCAACACCGCTTCATGCTCCTCCAATTTTTCACACCGTTTCATGCTCCACATATATTTGACACGTTTTGAAGCTCTTCATATTTTTCACACCTTAACAGGCTTTTTATGTTTTTGAACACCGCTTCATGCTTCTCCTATATTTCATACCTTTTGAAGCTCTTCATATTTTTCACACCTTTTCAGGCTCTTCATGGTTTTCATCACCACTTCATGCTCCTCCTATTTTTCAGACCGTTTCATGCTCCTCATATATTTGACACCTTTTGTAGCTCTTCTTATATTTCACACCTTTTCAGGCTCTTCATGTTTTTAAACTACACTTCATGCTCCTCCTATTTTTCAGACCGCTTCATGCTCCTCATATTTATCACACCTTTTGAAGGTCTTCATATTTTTCACATCTTTTCAGGCTCCTCATGTTTTTGAACACCGCTTCATCCTCCTCCTATTTTTCAGATCGTTACATGCTCCTAATATTTTTGACACCTTATGAAGCTCTTCATATTTTTCACACTTTTTCAGGCTTTTCATGTTTTCCAACACCGCTTCATTCTCTTCCTATTTTTCAGACCGTTTCATGCTCATCTCATTTTTGACACCTTTTGAAGCTTTTCATATTTTTCAAAACATTTCAGCTCTTCATGTTTTTGAAAACCGCTTCATGCTCCTCCTATTTTTCAGAGAGTTTCATGCTCCTCATGTATTTCACACCTTTTGAAGCTCTTCAAATTTTTCACACCTTTTCAGGCTCTTCATGTTTTTCCACTCCACTTCATGCTTCTCCTATTTTTCATCCCCTTTCATGCTCCTCATGTATTTCACACCTTTTGAAGCTCTTCATATTTTTCACACCTTTTCACGCTCTTCATGTTTTTGATCACCGTTTCATGATCCTCCTATTTTTCAGACGGTATCATGCTCCTCATATTTTTCACACCTTTTGAACCTCTTCATATATTTCACAACTTTTCAGGCTCTTCATGTTTTTGAACACCACTTCATGCTCCTCCTATTTTTCAGACCGTTTCATGCTCCTCCTATTTTTGAGACAGTTTCAGGTTCCTCATATTTTTGGCACGTTTTGAAGCTCTTCATATTTTTCACACCTTTTCAGGCTCTTCATGTTTTTGAACACCGTTTCATGCTCTTCCTATTTTTCAAACCGTTTCATGGTCCTCATATTTGTTACACCTTTTGAAGCTATTCATATATTTCACACCTTTTCAGGCTCTTCTTTTTTTTCTGCTCCACTTCATGCTCTTCTCTTATTTTTCAGACCGTTTCATGCTCATCTCATTTTTGACACATTTGAAGCTCTTCATATTTTTCACACCTTTTGAAGCTCTTCATATTTTTCACACCTTTTGAAGCTCTTCATATTTTTCACACCTTTTCAGGCTGTGCATGTTTTTCAACATCGCTTATGCTCGTCCTATTTTTCAGACCGTTTCATGCTCCTCATATTTTTGACACCTTTTGAAGCTCTTCATATTTTTCACACCTTTTCAGGCTCTTCATGTTTTTCAACACCGCTTCATGAACCTCCTATTTTTCGGACCGATTCATGCACCTCATATTTTTGACACCTTTTGAAGCTCTTCATATTTTTCACACCTTTTCAGGCTCTTCATGGTTTTCAACACCACTTCATGTTCCTCGTACTTTTCAGACCGTTTCATGCTCCTCATATTTTTGACAAATTTTGAAGCTCTGCATATTTTTCACACCTTTTGAGGCTCTTCATGATTTTCAACACCGCTTCATGGTCCTCCCATGTTTCAGAACGTTTCATGCTCCTCATGTATTTCACACCTTTTGAAGCTCTTCAAATTTTTCACATCTTTTCAGACTCCTCATGTTTTTGAACACCGCTTCATCCTCCTCCTATTTTTCAGATCGTTACATGCTCCTAATATTTTTGACACCTTATGAAGCTCTTCATATTTTTCACACTTTTTCAGGCTTTTCATGTTTTCCAACACCGCTTCATTCTCTTCCTATTTTTCAGACCGTTTCATGCTCATCTCATTTTTGACACCTTTTGAAGCTTTTCATATTTTTCAAAACATTTCAGCTCTTCATGTTTTTGAAAACCGCTTCATGCTCCTCCTATTTTTCAGAGAGTTTCATGCTCCTCATGTATTTCACACCTTTTGAAGCTCTTCAAATTTTTCACACCTTTTCAGGCTCTTCATGTTTTTCCACTCCACTTCATGCTTCTCCTATTTTTCATCCCCTTTCATGCTCCTCATGTATTTCACACCTTTTGAAGCTCTTCATATTTTTCACACCTTTTCAGGCTCTTCATGTTTTTGATCACCGTTTCATGATCCTCCTATTTTTCAGACGGTATCATGCTCCTCATATTTTTCACACCTTTTGAACCTCTTCATATATTTCACAACTTTTCAGGCTCTTCATGTTTTTGAACACCACTTCATGCTCCTCCTATTTTTCAGACCATTTCATGCTCCTCCTATTTTTGAGACAGTTTCAGGTTCCTCATATTTTTGGCACGTTTTGAAGCTCTTCATATTTTTCACACCTTTTCAGGCTCTTCATGTTTTTGAACACCGTTTCATGCTCTTCCTATTTTTCAAACCGTTTCATGGTCCTCATATTTGTTACACCTTTTGAAGCTATTCATATATTTCACACCTTTTCAGGCTCTTCTTTTTTTTCTGCTCCACTTCATGCTCTTCTCTTATTTTTCAGACCGTTTCATGCTCATCTCATTTTTGACACATTTGAAGCTCTTCATATTTTTCACACCTTTTGAAGCTCTTCATATTTTTCACACCTTTTGAAGCTCTTCATATTTTTCACACCTTTTGAAGCTCTTCATATTTTTCACACCTTTTCATGCTGTGCATGTTTTTCAACATCGCTTATGCTCGTCCTATTTTTCAGACCGTTTCATGCTCCTCATATTTTTGACACCTTTTGAAGCTCTTCATATTTTTCACACCTTTTCAGGCTCTTCATGTTTTTCAACACCGCTTCATGAACCTCCTATTTTTCGGACCGATTCATGCACCTCATATTTTTGACACCTTTTGAAGCTCTTCATATTTTTCACACCTTTTCAGGCTCTTCATGGTTTTCAACACCACTTCATGTTCCTCGTACTTTTCAGACCGTTTCATGCTCCTCATATTTTTGACAAATTTTGAAGCTCTGCATATTTTTCACACCTTTTGAGGCTCTTCATGATTTTCAACACCGCTTCATGGTCCTCCCATGTTTCAGAACGTTTCATGCTCCTCATGTATTTCACACCTTTTGAAGCTCTTCAAATTTTTCACAGCTTTTCAGGCTCTTCATCTTTTTGAACACCGCTTCATGCTCCTCCTATTTTTCAGACCGTTTCATGCTCCTCATATTTTTGACACGTTTTGAAGCTCTTCATATCTTTCATACCTTTTCAGACTCTTCATGTTTTTGAACACCGCTTCATGCTCCTCCTGTTTTTCAGAATGTTTCCTGTTCCTCCTTTTTTTCAGATCATTTCATGCTCCTCATATTTTTGACACCTTTTGAAGCTCTTCATATTTTTCACACCTTTTCAGGCTCTTCATGTTTTTCAACACCGCTTCATGCTCCTCCTATTTTTCAGACCTTTTCATGCTCCTCATATTTTTGACTCCTTGTGAAGCTCTTCATATTTTTCACACATTTTCATGCTCTTCATATTTTTCAACACCGTGTCATGCTCCTCCTATTTAACAGACCGTGTCATGCTCCTCATATTTTTCACACCTTTAAAGCTCTTCATATTTTCCTCACATTTTAAGGCTCTTCATGTTTTTCAACACCGTGTCATGCTCCTCCTATTTTTCAGACGGTATCTTGCTCTTCATAATTTTCACACCTTTAAAGCTCTTCATATTTTTCACGCCTTTTAAGGCTCGTCATATTTTTGAACACCTCTTCATGCTCCTCCTATTTTTCAGACCGTTTCATGTTCCTGCTATTTTTCAGATCTTTTCATGCTCCTGATATTTTTGACACCTTTTGAAGCTCTTCATATTTTTCACACCTTTTCAGGCTCTTCATGGTTTTCAACACCACTTCATGCTCCTCGTATTTTTCAGACCGTTTCATGCTCCTCATATTTTTGACACCTTTTGAAGCTCTGCATATTTTTCACACCTTTTCAGGCTCTTCATGATTTTCAACACCAGTTCATGGTCCTCCCATGTTTCAGAACGTTTCATGCTCCTCATGTATTTCACACCTTTTGAAGCTCTTCAAATTTTTCACACCTTTTCAGGCTCTTCATGTTTTTGAACACCGCTTCATGCTCCTCCTATGTTTCAGACCGTTTCATGCTCCTCATATTTTTGACACCTTTTGAAGCTCTTTATATATTTCATACCTTTTCAGACTCTTCATGTTTTTGAACACCGCTTCATGCTCCTCCTGTTTTTAAGAATGTTTCCTGTTCCTCCTTTTTTTCAGATCATTTCATGCTCATGTTATTTTTCACACCTTTTCAGGCTCTTCATGTTTTTCAACACTGCTTCATGCTCCTCCTATTTATCAGACCGTGTCATGCTCCTCATATTTTTCACACCTTTAAAGCTCTTCATATTTTCCTCACATTTTAGGCTCTTCATGTTTTTCAACACCGTGTCATGCTCCTCCTATTTTTCAGACGGTATCATGCTCTTCATAATTTTCACACCTTTAAAGCTCTTCATATTTTTCACGCCTTTTAAGGCTCGTCATATTTTTGAACACCACTTCATGCTCCTCCTATTTTTCAGACCGTTTCATGTTCCTGCTATTTTTCAGATCATTTCATGCTCCTGATATTTTTGACACCTTTTGAAGCTCTTCATATTTTTCACACCTTTTTAGGCTCTTCATGTTTTTCAACACCGCTTCATGCTCCTCCTATTTTTCAGACCTTTTCATGCTCCTCTTATTTTTGACTCCTTTTGAAGCTCTTCATATTTTTCACACCTTTTCAGGCTCTTCATCTTTTTCAACACCACTTCATGCTCCTCCTATTTTTCAGACCGTTTCAGGCTCCTCATATTTTTGACAGCTTTAGAATCTCTTCATATTTTTCACACATTTTCATGCTCTTCATGTTTTTCAACACCGTGTCATGCTCCTCCTATTTTTCACACCTTTAAAGCTCTTCATATTTTTCACACATTTTAAGGTTCTTCATGTTTTTCAACACCATGTCATGCTCCTCCTATTTTTCAGACGGTTTCATGCTCCTCATAATTTTTACACCTTTAAAGCTCTTAATATTTTTCACACATTTTAAGGTTCTTCATGTTTTTGAACACCACTTCATGCTCCTCCTATTTTTCAGACCGTTTCATGCTCCTCATATTTTTCACACCTTTTGAAGCTCTTCATATTTTTAACACCTTTTCAGACTCTTCATGTTTTTGAACAGCGCTTCATGCTCCTCCTATTTTTCAGACCTTTTCATACTCCTCCTATTTTTCAGGCAGTTTCATGCTCCTCATATTTTGACACCTTTTGAAGCTCTTCATATTTTTAACACTTTTTCAGGCTGTTCAAGTTTTTGAACACCATTTCATGCTCCTCATATTTTTGACACCTTTTGAAGCTCTTCATATTTTTAACAACTTTTCAGACTCTTCATGTTTTCGAACAGCGCTTCATGCTCCTCCTATTTTTCAGACCTTTTCATACTCCTCCTATTTTTCAAGCAGTTTCATGCTCCTCATATTTTGACACCTTTTGAAGCTCTTCATATTTTTCACGCCTTTTAAGGCTCGTCATATTTTTGAACACCACTTCATGCTCCTCCTATTTTTCAGACCGTTTCATGTTCCTGCTATTTTTCAGATCATTTCATGCTCCTGATATTTTTGACACCTTTTGAAGCTCTTCATATATTTCACAGCTTTTCAGGCTCTTCAAGTTTTTGAACATCGTTTCATGCTCCTCCTATTTTTCAGAACGTTCCATGCTCCTCATATTTTTCACACGTTTTGCAGCTCTTCATATTTTTCACACCTTTTCTGGGTCTTCATATTTTTCAACACCACTTCATGCTTCTCCTATTTTTTAGAATGTTTAATGCTCCTCATAATTTTGACACCTTTTGAAACTCTTCATATTTTTCAAACCTTTTCAGACTCTTCATGTTTTTCAACAACAATTCATGCTCCTCCTATTTTTCACACCGTTTCATGCTCCTCATATTTTTGACATCTTTTGAAGCTCTTCATATATTTCACACCTTTTCATACTCTTCATGTTTTTCAGCAGTGCTTCATTCTCCTCCTATTTTTCAGACCGTTTCATGCTCCTCATATTTTTGACACCTTTTGAAGCTCTTCATATTTTTCACAGCTTTTCATGCTCTTCATGTTTTTGAACACCCCTTCATGCACCTCTTCTTTTTCAGACCGTTTCATACTCCTCATATTTTTGACATCTTTTGAAGCTCTTCATATATTTCACAACTTTTCAGGCTCTTCATGTTTATCAACACCATTTCATGCTCCTCCTGTTTTTCAGCCCATTTCATGCTCATCTCATTTTTGACACCTTTTGAAGCTCTTCATATTTTTCACAGCTTTTCAGGCTCTTCATGTTTTTCAACACCGCTTCATGCTCCTCCTTTATTTCAGACAATTTCATTCTCCTCCTATTTTTGACACCTTTGAAGCTCTTCATATATTTCACACCTTTTCAAGCTCTTCATGTTTCTGAACACCGATTCATGCTCCTCCTATTTTTCAGACCGTTTCATGCTCCTCCTATTTTCACGCCGTTTCATGCTCCTCATATTTTGACACATTTTGAAGCTCTTCGTATTTTTCACACATTTTCAGGCTCTTCATGTTTTTGAATACCACTGCATGCTGCTCCTATTTTTCAGACCGTTTCATGCTCCTCATATTTGACAAGTTTTGAAGCTCTTCTTATATTTCACACCTTTTCAGGCACTTCATGTTTTTCAAAACCGCTTCCTTTTCCTCCTATTTTTCAGAACGTTTCATGCTCCTCATATTTTTGATACCTTTTGAAGCTGTTCATATTTTTCACACCTTTTCATGCTCTTCATGTTTTCAACACCGATTCATGCTCCTCCTATTTTTCAGACCGTTTCATGCTCCTCCTATTTTTCAGACCGTTTCATGCTCCTCCTATTTTTCAGACCGTTTCATTCTGCTCATATTTTTGACACCTTTTGAAGCTCTTCATATTTGTCATATCTTTTCAGGCTCTTCATGTTTTTGAACACCGCTTCATGCTCCTCTTATTTTTCAGACCGTTTCATGCTCATTTCATTATTGACACCTTTTGAAGCTCTTCATATTTTTCACACCTTTTCAAGCTCTTCATGTTTTTCAACACCGTTTCATGCTCCTCCTATTTTTCAGACCGTTTCATGCTCATCTCATTTTTGACACCTTTTGAAACTCTTCATATTCTTCACACATTTTGAAGCTTTTCATATTTTTTCACACGTTTTCAGGCTCTTCATGTTTTTCAACACCGCTTCATGCTCCTCCTATTTTTCAGACCGTTTCATGCTCCTCATATTTTTGACACCTTTTGAAGCTCTTCATATTTTTCACACTTTTCTGGCTCTTCATGTTTTTCAACACCACTTCCTACTCCTCCTATTTTTCAGACCGTTTCATGCTCCTCATGTATTTCACACCTTTTGAAGCTCTTCATATTTTTCACACCTTTTCAGGCTCTTCATGTTTTTAATCACCGTTTCATCCTCCTCTAATTTTTCAGACCGTTTCATGCTCCTCATATATTTGACACGTTTTGAAGCTCTGAATATTTTTCACACATTTTCAGGCTCTTCATGTTTTTGAACACTGCTTCATAATCCTCCTATTTTTCAGACGGTTTCATGCTCTTCATATGTTTGACACCGTTTGAAGCTCTTCATATTTTTCACACATTTTCAGGCTCTTCATGTTTGTCAGCACCACTTCATGCTTCTCCTAATTTTCAGACCGTTTCATGCTCCTCATGTATTTCACACCTTTTGAAGCTCTTCATATTTTTCACACCTTTTCAGCTCTTCATGTTTTTGAACACCATTTCATTCCACTTCTATTTTTCAGACCGTTTCATGCTCCTCATATTCTTCACACCTTTTGAAGCTCTTCATATTTTTCACACATTTTCAGGCTCTTCATATTTTTGAACACCGCTTCTCGCTCCTCCTATTTTAAGACCGTTTCATGCTCATCTCATTTTTCACACCTTTTGAAGCTCTTCATATTTTTCACACGTTTTCAGGCTCTTCATGTTTTTCAGCACTTCTTCAAACTCCTCCTATTTTTCAGCCCGTTTCATGCTCCTCATATTTTTGACACCTTTTGAACCTTTTCATATTTTTCAAACCTTTTCAGGCTCTTCATTTTTTTCAACACTACTTCTTGCTCCTCCAATTTTTCAGACCGTTTCATGCTCATCTAATTTTTGACACCTGTTGAAGCTATTCATATATTTCACACCTTCTGAAGCTCTTCATATTTTTCACACTTTTTCAGGCTCTTCATGTTTTGCAACACCACTTCATGCTTCTCCTATTTTTCAGCCCGTTTCATGCTCCTCATGTTTTTCACACCTTTTGAAGCTCGTCATATTTTTTACACCTTTTCAGGCTCTTCATGTTTTGATCACCGTTTCATGCTACTCCTATTTTTCAGACCGTTTCATGCTCATCTAATTTTTGACACCTTTTGAAGCTCTTCATATATTTCACACCTTTTGAAGCTCTTCATATTTTGCACACCTTTCCAGGCTCTTCATATTTTTCAACACCGCTTCATGCTCCACCTATTTTTCAGACCGTTTCATGCTCCTCATATTTTTGACACCTTTTGAAGCTTTTCATATTTTTCACACCTTTTCAGGCTCTTCATTTTTTTCAACACTACTTCTTGCTCCTCCAATTTTTCAGACCGTTTCATGCTCATCTAATTTTTGACACCTGTTGAAGTTCTTCATATTTTTCACACCTTCTGAAGCTCTTCATATTTTTCACACTTTTTCAGGCTCTTCATGTTTTTCAACACCACTTCATGCTTCTCCTATTTTTCAGCCCGTTTCATGCTCCTCATGTTTTTCACACCTTTTGAAGCTCGTCATATATTTCACACCTTTTCAGGCTGTTCATGTTTTTGATCACCGTTTCTTGCTCCTCCTATGTTTCAGACCGTTTCATGCTCCTCATATTTTTGACACCTTTTAATCTCTTTATATTTTTCACAGCTTTTCAGGCTCTTCATGTTTTTGAACACCACTTCATGCTCCTCCTATATTTCAGAGCGTTTCATGCTCCTCATATTTTTGACACCTTTTGAAGCTCTTCATATTTTTCACACCTTTTGAAGCTCTTCATATTTTTCACACCTTTTCAGGCTCTTCATGTTTTTCAACACAGCTTCATGCTCGTCCTATTTTTCAGACCTTTTCATGCTCCTCATATTTTGACACCTTTTGAAGCTCTTCATATTTTTCACAGCATTTTAGGCTCTTCATGTTTTTCAACACCGCTTCAGGCTCCTCCTATTTTTCAGACCTTTTCATGCTCCTCATATTTTTGACACCTTTTGAAGCTTTTCATATTTTTCACAGCATTTTAGGCTCTTCATGTTTTTCAACACCCCTTCATGCTCCTCCTATTTTTCAGACCGTTTCATGCTCCTCATATTTTTGACACCTTTTGAAGCTCTTCAAATATTTCACACCTTTTCAGGCTCTTCTATTTTTTTCAACACCACTTCATGCTCCTCCTTTTTTTCAGACCGTTTCATGCTCATCTCATTTTTGACACCTTTTGAAGCTCTTCATATTCTTCACACATTTTGAAGCTCTTCATATTTTTTCACATCTTTTAAGCTTCTTCATGTTTTTCAACACCGCTTCATGCTCCTCCTATTTTTCAGACCGTTTCATGCTCCTCTTATTTTTGACACCTTTTGAAGCTCTTCATATTTTTCACACTTTTCAGGCTCTTCATGTTTTTCAACACCACTTCATGCTCCTCCTAATTTTCAGACCGTTTCATTCTCCTCATATTTTTGACACCTTTTGAAGCTCTTCATATATTTCACACCTTTTCAGGCTCTTCATGTTTTTAACACCACTTCATGCTCCTCCTATTTTTCAGACCATTTCCTGCTCATCGATTTTTGACACCTTTTGAAGCTCTTCATATTTTTCACACTTTTCAGGCTCTTCATGTTTTTCAACACCGCTTCATGCTCCTCCTATTTTTCAGACCGTTTCATGCTCCTCATATTTTTGACACCTTTGAAGCTCTTCATATATTTCAAACCTTTTCAGGCTCTTCAAGTTTTTCACACAGCTTCATGCTCCTCATATTTTTCAGACCGTTTCATTCTCCTCATATTTTTGATACCTTTTGAAGCTCTTCGTATTTTTCACACCTTTTCAGGCTCTTCATGTTTTTCAACACCGCTTCAAGCTCCTCCTATTTTTCAGACCGTTTCATGCTCCTCATATTTTTGTCACCTTTTACAGCACTTCATATTTTTCACACCTTTTCAGGCTCCTCATGTTTTTCCTCACCGCTTCATGCTCCTCCTAATTTTCAGCCCGTTTCATGCTCTTCATATTTTTGAGACCTTTTGAAGCTCTTCATATTTTTCATACCTTTTCAGGCTTTTCATGTTTTTCAACACCGCTTCATGCTCCGCCTATTTTTCAGACCTTTTCATGTTTCTCATATATTTGACACAGTTTGAAGCTCTTCATATTTTTCACAAATGTTGAGGCTCTTCATGTTTTTGAAAACAGTTTCTTGCTCCTCATGTTTTTCAGACCCTTTCACCCTCCTCATATTTTTGACATCTTTTTGAAGCTCTTCATTTTTTTCACACCTTTCCAGGCTCTTTAAGTGTATGAACACCGTTTCATTATCTTCCTATTTTTCAGACCGTTTCTTGGTCCTCATATTTTTGACACCTTTGAGGCTCTTCATATATTTCACACATTTTCAGGCTCTTCATGTTTTTCAACACCGCTTCATGCTCCTCCTAATTTTCAGACCGTTTCATTCTCCTCATATTTTTGACACCATTTGAAGCTTTTCATATTTTTCACACCTTTTCAGGCTCTTCATATTTTTTAACAACTTTTCATGCTCCTCCTATATTTCAGACCGTTTCATGCTCCTCATAATTTTGACACCTTTGAAGCTCTTCATATTTTTCACACCTTTTCAGGCTGTTCATATTTTTCAACACCACTTCATGCTTCTCCGATTTTTCAGACCGTTTCATGCTCCTCATATGTTTCACACCTTTTGAAGCTCTTCATATTTTTTTTAACACCTTTTCACACTCCTCCTATATTTCAGACCGTTTCATGCTCCTCATATTTTTGACACAGTTTGAAGCTCTTCACATTTTTCACACCTTTTGAGGCTCTTCATGTTTTTGAAAACAGTTTCTTGCTCCTCCTATTTTTCAGACCGTTTCATGCTCCTCATATGTTTCACAACTTTTGAAGCTCTTCATATTTTTTACACCTTTTCAGGCTCTTTATGTTTTTCAACAGGCTTCATGCTCCTCTTATTTTTCAGACCGTTTTGTGCTCCTCATATTTTTCACACCTTTGAAGATCTTCATGTTTTTCACACCTATTCAGGCTCTTCATAATTTTGAACACGGCTTCATGCTCCTCCTATTTTTCAGACCGTTTCATACTCCTCATGTATTTCACACCTTTTGAAGCTCTTCATATTTTTCACACCTTTTCAGGCTCTTCATGTTTGTCAACACCGTTTCATGCTCCTCCTATTTTTCAGACCGTTTCATGCTCCTCATATTTTTGACACCTTTTGAAGCTCTTCATATTTTTCACACCTTTTCAGGCTATTTATGTTTTTCAATACAGCTCATGATCCTCCTATTTTTCAGACCGTTTCATACTCCTCATGTATTTCACACCTTTTGAAGCTCTTCATATTTTTCACACCTTTTCAGGCTCTTCATGTTTTTGAACACCGTTTCATGTTCCTCCTATTTTTCAGACCGTTTCATGCTCCTCATATTTTTGACACCTTTTGAAGCTCTTCATATTTTTCACACCATTTCAGGCTCTTCACGTTTTTGAACAACGCTACAATGCTCCTCCTATTTTTCAGACAGTTTCATGCTCCTCATATTTTTGACACCTTTTGAAGCTCTTCATATTTTTCACACCTTTTCAGGCTCTTCATGTTTTTGAGCACCGTTTCATGCTCCTCCTATTTTTCACACCTTTTGAAGGTCTTCATATATTTCACACATTTTCAGGCTCTTCATGTTTTTCAACAACGCTTCATGCTCCTCCTATTTTTCACACCTTTTGAAGCTCTTCATATTTTTCACACCTTTTCAGGCTCTTCATGTTTTTGAACAACGTTTCATGCTCCTACAATTTTCAGACCGTTTCAAACTCCTCAGGTATTTCACACCATTTGAAGCTCTTCATATTTTTCACACCTTTTCAGTCTCTTCATGTTTTTGAACAGCGTTTCATGCTGCTTCTATTTTTCAGACGGTTTCATACTCCTCATAATTTTGACACATTTTGAAGCTCTTCATATATTTCACACCTTTTAAGGCTCTTCATATTTTTCAACACCACTTCATGCTCCTCCTATTTTTCAGACCGTTTCATGCTCCTCATATTTTTGACACCTTTTGAAGCTCTTCATAATTTTCACATCTTTTCAGGCTCTTAATGTTTTTCAACACAGCTTCATGCTCCTCCTATTTTTCAGACCGTTTCATGCTCCTCATGTATTTCACACCTTTTGAAGCTCTTCATATTTTTCACACCTTTTCAGGCTCTTCATGTTTTTGAACACCGTTTCATGCTCCTCCTATTTTTCAGACCGTTTCATGCTCCTCGTATTTGTGACATCTTTTGAAGCTTTTCATATTTTTCACACCTTTTAGGCTCTTCATGTTTTTCAGCACCACTTCTTGCTCCTCCTCTTTTTCAGACCGTTTCATGCTCCTCTTATTTTTGACACCTTTTGAAGCTCTTCATATTTTTCACACTTTTTCAGGCTCTTCATGTTTTTCAACACCGCTTCATGCTCCTCCTATTTTTCAGACCGTTTCATGCTCCTCATATTTTTCACACCTTTTGATGCTCTTCATATTTTTCACACCTTTTCAGGCTCTTCATGTTTTTCAACAACGCTTCATGCTCCTCCTATTTTTCAGACCGTTTCATGCTCCTCATGTATTTCACTCCTTTTGAAGCTCTTCATATTTTTCACATATTTTTAGGCTCTTCATGTATTTCCACAACGTTTCAGCCTCTCCTATTTTCAGACCGTTTCATGCTCCTCATATATTTGACACCTTTTCAAGCTCTTCATATATTTCACACCTTTTCAGGTTCTTCATGTTTTTGAACACCGTTTCATGCTCCTCCTATTTTTCAGACCATTTCATGCTCCTCATGTATTTCACATTATTTGAAGCTCTTCATATTTTTCACACCTTTTGAATCTCTTCATATTTTTCACACCTTTTGAAGCTCTTCATATTTTTCACACCTTTTCAGGCTCTTCATGTTTTTGAACACCGTTTCATGCCCCTCTATATTTCAGACTGTTTCATGCTCCTCATATTTTTGACACCTTTTGAAGCTCTTCATATTTTTCACACCTTTGCAGGCTCTTCATGTTCTTCAACAACGCTTCATGCTCCTCCTTTTGTTCAGACCTTTTCATGCTCCTCATATTTTTGACACCTTTTGAAGCTCTTCATTTTTTTCACACCTTTTCAGGCTCTTCATGTTTTTCAACACTACTTCATGCTCCTCCTATTTTTCAGACCGCTTCATGCTCATCTCATTTTTGACCGCTTTTGAAGCTCTTCATATTTTTCACACCTTTTGAGGCTCTTCATATTTTTCACACGTTTTCAGGCTCTTCATGTTTTTGAACACCGTTTCATGCTGCTCCTATTTTTCAGACCGTTTCATGCTTCTCATATTTTTGACACCTTTTGAAGCTCTTCATATTTTTCACACCTTTTCAGGCTCTTCATGTTTTTCAACACCGCTTCATGGTCCTCCTATTTTTCAGACCCTTTCATGCTCCCACTTTTTTGACACCTTTTGAAGCTCTTCATATTTTTCACAGCTTTTCATGCTCTTCATGTTTTTCAACACTGCTTCATGCTCCGCCTATTCTTCAGACAGTTTCATGCTCCTCATGTGTTTCACACCTTTTGAAGCTGTTCGTATTTTTCACACATTTTCATGCTCTTAATGTATTTGAACACCGCTACAATCCTCCTCCTATTCTTCAGACCGTTTCATGCTCCTCATATTTTGACACCTTTTGAAGCTCTTCATATATTTCACAGATTTTCAGGCTCTTCAGGTTTTTGAACATCGTTTCTTGCTCCTCCTATTTTTCAGAACGTTCCATGCTCCTCATATTTTTCACACCTTTTGCATCTCTTCATATTTTTCACACCTTTTCTGGCTCTTCATATTTTTAAACACCACTTAATGCTCCTCCTATGTTTAGAACGTTTAATGCTCTTAATAATTTTGACACCTTTTGCAGCTCTTCATATTTTTCACACTTTTTCTGGCTCTTCATATTTTTCAACACCACTTTATGCTCCTCCTATGTTTAGAACGTTTAATGCTCCTCATAATTTTGACACCTTTTGAAGCTCTTCATATTTTTCACACCTTTTCAGTCTCTTCATGTTTTGAACACCGCTTCATGATCCTCCTATTTTTCAGATTGTTTCATGCTCCGCATATATTTCACACCATTTGAAGCTCTTCATATTTTTCACACCTTTTCTGGTTCTCATGTTTTTGAACACAGCTTCATGCTTCTCCTATTTTTCAGACCGTTTCATGCTCATCTCATTTTCGACACTTTTGGAAGCTCTTCATATTTTTCAAAGCTTTTCAAGCTCTTCATATTTTTCACACCTTTTCAGGCTCGTCATGTTTTTCAACACCGTTTCATGCTCCTCCTATTTTTCAAACCGTTTCATGTTCCTCATAATTTTGACACCTTTTGAAGATCTTCATAATTTACACACATTTTCAGGCTCTTCATGTGTTTGAACACAGCTTCATGTTCCTCCTATTTTTCAGACCGTTTCATGCTCCTCATATTTTTGACACCTTTTGAAGCCCTTCATATTTCTCACACCTTTTCAGGCTCTTCATGTTTTTCGACACCGCTTCATGCTCCTCCTATTTTTCAGATCGTTTCATGCTCCTCATATTTTTGACACCTTTTGAAGCTCTTCATATTTTTCACACCTTTTCATGCTCTTCAAATTTTTCAACATCACTTCATGCTCCTACTTTTTTGCAGACCGTTTCATGCTCCTCTTATTTTTGACACCTTTTGAAGCTCTTCATATTTTTCACACCTATTCAGGCTCTTCATGTTTTTGAACACAGGTTGATGCTCCTCCTATTTTTCAGAACGTTTCATGCTCCTCATATTTTTGACACCTTTTGAAGCTCTTCATATTTTTCACACCTATTCAGGCTCTTCATGTTTTTGAACACAGGTTGATGCTCCTCCTATTTTTCAGACTGTTTCATGCTCATCTCATTTTTGACACCTTTTGCAGCTTTTCATATTTTTCACACCTTTTCAAGCTCTTCATATTTTTAAACACCACTTCATGCTTCTCCTATTTTTCAGCCCATTTCATGCTCCTCATGTATTTCACACCTTTTGAAGCTCTTCATATTTTTCAGACCTTTTCAGGCTCTTCATGTTTTTCCACAGCACTTCATGCTTCTCTTATTTTTCAGCCCGTTTCATGCTCCTCATGTATTTCACACCTTTTGAAGCTCGTCATATTTTTCACAACTTTTCAGGCTCTTCATGTTTTGGATCTCCGTTTCATGCTCCTCCTATTTTTCAGACCGTTTCATGCTCCTCATATTTTTGACAGAGTTTGAGGCTTTTCATATTTTTCACACCTTTTCAGGCTCTTCATGTTTTTGAACACCGTTTCATAATCAGCCTATTTTTAAGACCGTTTCATGCTCCTCATATTTTTGACACCTTTTGAAGCTCTTCAGATATTTCACACCTTTCCAGGCTCTTCATTTTTTCAACACCACTTCATGCTCCTCCTATTTTTCAGATCGTTTCATGCTCTTCTCATTTTAACACCTTTTGAAGCTCTTCATATTTTTGACAAATTTTGAAGGTCTTCATATTTTTCATACGTTTTCAGGCTCTTCATGATTTTCAACACCGCTTCATGCTCCTCCTATTTTTCAGACCTTTTCATGCTCATCACTTTTTTGACACCTTTTGAAGCTCTTCATATTTTTCACACCTTTTGAGCTCTTCATATTTTTCACATTTATGAATCTCTTCATATTTTCCACACGTTTTCAGACAATTCATGTTTTTCAACATCGCTTCATGCTCCTCCTATTTTTCAGACCGTTTCATTCTCCTCATATTTTTGACACCTTTTGAAGCTCTTCATATATTTCACACTTTTTCAGACTTTTCCTTTTTTTCAACACGACTTCATGCTCCTCCTATTTTTCAGACCGTTTCATGCTCATCTCATTTTGAAACCTTTTGAAGCTCTTCATGATTTTCACATCTTTTGAAGCTCTTCATATTTTTCACAGCTTTTCAGGCTCTTTATGATTTTCAACAGCGCTTCATGCTCCTCCTACTTTTCAGACCGTTTCATGCTCCTCATAATTTTGACACCTTTTGAAGCTTTAATATTTTTAACACCTTTTCAGGCTCTTCATCTTTTTCAACACCACTTCATTCTCCTCCATTTTTGCAGACCGTTTCAAGCTACTCATATTTTTAACACCTTTTGAAGCTCTTCATATTTCTCACACCTTTTCAGGCTCTTCATGTTTTTCAACAACGCTTCATGCTCCTCCGATTTTTCAGACCGTTTCATGCTCCTCATATTTTTGACACCTTTTGAAGCTCTTCATATTTTTCACACCTTTTCAGGCTCTTCATGTTTTTGAACACCGCTTCATGCTCCTCCTATTTTTCAGACCGTTTCATGCTCCTCATATTTTTGACACCTTTTGAAGTTTTTCATATTTTTCACAACTTTTTAGGCTCTTCATGTTTTTGAACACTGCTTCATGCTAATCCTATTTTTCAAAACATATCATGCTCCTCATATTTTTCACACCTTTTGTAGCTCTTCATATATTTCACAACTTTTCAGGCTCTTCATGTTTTTGAACACCACTTCATGCTCCTTCTCTTTTTCAGAGAGTTTTATGCTCCTCATGTATTTGACCCCTTTTGAAGCTCTTCATATTTTTCACACCTTTTCAGGCTCTTCATGTTTTTCAACACCACTTCATGCTGCTCATATTTTTCAGACCGTTTCATGCTCCTCATATTTTTGACACCTTTTGAAGCTCTTCATTTTTTTCACACCTTTTAAGGCTCTTCATGTTTTTCAACACCGCTTCATGCTGCTCATATTTTTCAAACGGTTTCATGCTCCTCATATTTTTGACACCTTTTGAAGCTCTTCATATTTTTCACACATTTTCAGGCTCTTCATGTTTTTCAACACCGCTTCATGCTCCTCCGATTTTTCAGACCGTTTCATGCTTCTCATATTTTTCACACCTTTTGAAGCCTTTCATATTTTTCACAACTTTTCAGGGTCTTCATGTTTTTGAACATCCCTTCATGCTCCTCCTATTTTTCGGACCGTTTCATGCTCATCTCATTTTTGACACCTTTTGAAGCTTTTCATATTTTTCACAACTTTTCAGGCTCTTCATGTTTTTGAACACAGCTTAATGTTCCTCCTATTTTTCAGACCGTATCATGCTCCTCATATTTTTCACACCTTTTGAAGCTCTTCATATTTTTCACACGTTTTCAGTCTATTCATGTTTTTGAACACCATTTCAGGCTCCTCCTATTTTTCAGAGAGTTTCATGCTCCTCATGTATTTCACACCTTTGAAAGCTCTTCATTTTTTCAAAGATTTTGAAGCTCTTCATATTTTTCACACCTTTTCAGGCTCTTCATGTTTTTCAACAACGTTTCATGCTCCTCCTATTTTTCAAACCGTTTCATGTTCCTCATAATTTTGAAACCTTTTGAAGGTCTTCATAATTTTCACACATTTTCAGGCTCTTCATGTGTTTGAACACCGCTTCATGTTCCTCCTATTTTTCAGACCGTTTCATGCTCGTCATATTTTTGACACCTTTTGAAGCTCTCATATTTTTCATACCTTTTGATGCTCTTCATGTTTTTGAACACTGCTTCATGCTCCTCATATTTTTCAGATCGTTTCATGCTCCTCATATTTTTGACACTGTTTGAGCTCTTCATATTTTTCAAACCTTTTCAGGCTCTTCATGTTTTCGAACTCTGCTTCATGCTCCTCCAATTTTTCACAACGTTTCATGATCCTCATGTATTTCACAACTTTGAACCTCTTCATATTTTTCACACCTTTTCATGCTCTTCAAGTTTTTCAAAATCACTTCATGCTCCTACATTTTTGCAGACCGTTTCATGCTCCTCATATTTTTGACACGTTTTGAAGCTCTTCATTTTATTCACACATTTTCAGGCTCTTCATGTATTTGAACAACGTTTCATGCTCCTCCTATTGTTCAGACCGTTTCATGCTCTTCATATATTTCACATCTTTTGAAGCTCTTCATAATTTTCACATTTCTGAAGCTCTTCATATTTTTCACACCTTTTCAGGCTCTTCATGTTTTTCAACACCGCTTCATGCTCCTCCTAATTTTCAGACTGTTTCATGCTCCTCATATTTTTGACACATTTTGAAGCTCTTCATATATTTCACACCTTTTGAAGCTGTTCATATTTTTCACACCTTTTTATGCTCTTCATATTTTTCACACGTTTTCAGGCTCTTCATGTTTTCAACACCACCTCATGCTCCTCCTATTTTTCACACAGTTTCATGTTCTTCATATTTTTGACCCCTTTTGAAGCACTTCATATTTTTCACACCTTTTCAGGCTCTTCATGTTTTTGAACACTGCTTCTTGCTCCTCCTAATTTTCAGAGAGTTTCATGCGCCTAATGTATTTCACACCTTTTGAAGGTCTTCATATTTTTCACACCTTTTCAGGCTCTTCATGTTTTTCAACACTGCTTCTTGCTCCTCCTAATTTTCAGAGAGTTTCATGCGCCTCATCTATTTCACACCTTTTGAAGCTCTTCATATTTTTCACACCGTTTCAGGCTCTTCATGTTTTTGAACACTGCTTCTTGCTCCTCCTAATTTTCAGAGAGTTTCATGCACTTCATGTATTTCACACCTTTTGAAGCTCTTCATATTTTTCACAAGTTTTCAGGCTCTTCATGTTTTTGAACATTGCTCCTCCTAATTTTCAGACAGTTTCATGCTCCTCATGTATTTCACACCTTTTGAATCCTTTCCTATTTTGCACACCTTTTCAGACTCTTCATGTTTTTGCACACCACTTCATGGTTCTCCTATTTTTCAGCCCGTTACATGCTCCTCATGTATTTCACGCCTTTTGAAGCTCTTCATATATTTCACACCTTTTCAGGCTCTTCATGTTTTTGATCACCATTTCATGCTTCTCCTGTTTTTCAGACCGTTTCATGCTCCTCATATTTTTGACACCTTTTAAAGCTCCTCATATTTTTCACACCTTTTCAGGGTCTTCATGTTTTTCCACACCGTCTCATGCTGCTCCTATTTTTCAGACCATTTCATGCTCCTCATATTTTTGACACCTTTTGAAGCTCTTCATATTTTTCACACCTTCTCAGGCTCTTCATGTTTTTCAACACCGCTTCATGAACCTCCTATTTTTCGGACCGATTCATGCACCTCATATTTTTGACCCATTTTGAAGCTCTTCATATTTTTCACACCTTCTCAGGCTCTTCATGTTTTTCAACACCGCTTCATGCTCCTCCTATTTTTCAGACCGTATCAAGTTTCTCATTGTTTTCACACCTTTTGAAGCTCTTCATACTTTTCATAATTTGAAGATCTTCATATTTTTCACACGATTTCAGATTCTTCCTGTTTTTCAACACCGCTTCATGCTCCTGCTATTTATCATACCGTTTCATACTTCTCATATTTTGAAACGTTTTGAGGCTCTTCATATTTTTCACACCTTTTCAGTCTCTGCATGTTTTTGAACACTGTTTCATGCTCCTCATGTATTTCACACCTTTTGAAGCTCTTCATATTTTGCACACCTTTTCAGGCTCTTCATGTTGTTGAACACCGCTTCATCCTCCTCCTATTTTTAAGAGGGTTTCTTGCTCGTCATATTTTTGACACATTTTGAAGCTCTTCATATTTTTCACACCTTTTGAAGCTGTTCATATATTTCACACCTTTTCAGGCTCTTCATGTTTTTCAACACCACTTCATGCTCCTCCTATTTTTCAGACCCTTTCATGCTAATCTAATTTTCGACACCTTTTGAAGCTCTTCATATTTTCAACACCTTTTGAAGCTCTTCATATTTTTCACACCTTTTCCGGCTGTGCATGTTTTTGAACATCGCTTGTGCTCGTCCTATTTTCAGACCGTTTCATGCTCCTCATATTTTTGACACCTTTTGAAGCTCTTCATATTTTTCACACCTTTTCAGGCTCTTCATGTTTTTCAACACCGCTTCATGAACCTCCTATTTTTCGGACCGATTCATGCACCTCATATTTTTCACACATTTTGAAGCTCTTCATATTTTTTACACCTTTTCAGGCTCTTCATGGTTTTCAACACCACTTCATGCTCCTCGTATTTTTCAGACCGTTTCATGCTCCTCATATTTTTGACACCTTTTGAAGCTCTGCATATTTTTCACACCTTTTCATGCTCTTCATGATTTTCAACACGACTTCATGCTCCTATTTTTCAGACCGTTTCATGCTCATCTCATTTTTGACATCTTTTGAAGCTCTTCATATTTTTTACACCTTTTGAAGCTCTTCATATGTTTCACACCTTTTGAAGCTCTTAATATTTTTCACACATTTTCAGGCTCTTCATGTTTTTCAACACCGCTTCATGTTCCTCCTATTTTTCAGACCGTTTCATGCTCCTCATATTTTTGACACATTTTGAAGCTCTTCATATATTTCACAACTTTTGAAGCTGTTCATATTTTTCACACCTTTTAAAGCTCTTCATATTTTTCACACGTTTTCAGGCTCTTCATGTTTTCAACACCACCTCATGCTCCTCCTATTTTTCAGACGGTTTCATGTTCTTCATATTTTTGACCCCTTTTGAAGCTCTTCATATTTTTCACAAGTTTTCAGGCTCTTCATGTTTTTGAACACTGCTTCTGGCTCCTCCTAATTTTCAGAGAGTTTCATGCGCCTCATGTATTTCACACCTTTTGAAGGTCTTCATATTTTTCACACCTTTTCAGGCTCTTCATGTTTTTCAACACTGCTTCTTGCTCCTCCTAATTTTCAGAGAGTTTCATGCGCCTCATCTATTTCACACCTTTTGAAGCTCTTCATATTTTTCACACCTTTTCAGGCTCTTCATGTTTTTGAACATTGCTCCTCCTAATTTTCAGACAGTTTCAGGCGCCTCATGTATTTCACACCTTTTGAATCCTTTCCTATTTTTCACACCTTTTCAGGCTCTTCATGTTTTTGCACACCACTTCATGGTTCTCCTATTTTTCAGCCCGTTACATGCTCCTCATGTATTTCACGCCTTTTGAAGCTCTTCATATTTTTCACACCTTTTCAGGCTCTTCATGTTTTTGATCACCATTTCATGCTTCTTCTATTTTTCAGACCGTTTCATGCTCCTCATATTTTTGACACCTTTTAAAGCTCCTCATATTTTTCACACCTTTTCAGGCTCTTCATGTTTTTCAACACCGCCTCATGCTGCTCCTATTTTTCACACCGTTTCATGCTCCTCATATTTATGACACCTTTAGAAGCTCTTCTTATTTTTCACACGTTTTCAGGCTCTTCATGTTTTCAACACAGCTTCATGCTCCTCCTATTTTTCACAATGTTTCATTCTCCTCATATTTTTGACACCTTTTGAAGCTCTTCATATTTTTCACACCTATTCAGGCTCGTCATGTTTTTGAACACCGCTTCATGCGCCTCCTATTTTTCAGACCGTTTCATGCTCCTCAAATTTTTGACAGATTTTGAAGCTTTTCATATTTTTCACACCTTTTCAGGCTCTTCAAGTTTTTCAACACCACTTCATGCTCCTCCTTTTTGCAGACCTTTTCATGCTCCTCATATTTTTGACACCTTTTGATGATCCTCATATTTTTCACACCTTTTCAGTCTCTTCTTTTTTTTCAACACCACTTCATGGTCCTCCTATTTTTCAAACCGTTTCATGCTCATCTCATTTTTGACACCTTTTGAAGCTTTTCATATTTTTCACAACTTTTCAGGCTCTTCATGTTTTTGAACACTGCTTCATGCTCCTCCTATTTTTGAGACCGTTTCATGCTCCTCATATTTTTGACACCTTTTGAAGCTCTTCATACTTTTCACATTTTTGAAAATCTTCATATTTTTCACACGATTTCAGACTCTTCCTGTTTTTCAACACCGCTTCATGCTCCTGCTATTTATCATATCGTTTCATACTTCTCATATTTTTGACACTTTTTGAGGCTCTCCATATTTTTCACACCTTTTCAGGCTCTTCATGTTTTTGAACTCCGCTTCATCCTCCTCCTATTTTTCAGACCGTTTCATGCTCCTCATATTTTTCACACATTTTGAAGCTGTTCATATTTTTCACACCTTTTCAGGCTCTTCATGTTTTTCAACACCGCTTCATGCTCCTCCTATTTTTAAGACCGTTTCATGCTCCTCATGTATTTCACACCTTTTGAAGCTCTTCACATTTTTCACACCTTCTCAGGCTCTTCATGTTTTTCAACACAGCTTCATGCTTCTCCTATTTTTCAGACCATTTCATGCTCCTCATATTTTTGACACCTTTTGAAGCTCTTCATATTTTTCACACCTTCTCAGGCTCTTCATGGTTTTCAACTCCGCTTCATGCTCCTCCTATTTTTCAGACCGTATCAAGTTTCTCATAGTTTTCACACCTTTTGAAGCTCTTCATACTTTTCATAATTTGAAGATCTTCATATTTTTCACACGATTTCAGATTCTTCCTGTTTTTCAACACCGCTTCATGCTCCTGCTATTTATCATACCGTTTCATACTTCTCATATTTTTGACACGTTTTGAGGCTCTTCATATTTTTCACACCTTTTCAGTCTCTGCATGTTTTTGAACACTGTTTCATGCTCCTCATGTATTTCACACCTTTTGAAGCTCTTCATATTTTGCACACCTTTTCAGGCTCTTCATGTTTTTGAACACCGCTTCATCCTCCTCCTATTTTTAAGAGGGTTTCATGCTCGTCATATTTTTGACACATTTTGAAGCTCTTCATATTTTTCACACCTTTTGATGCTCTTCATATTTTTCACATCTTTTCCGGCTGTGCATGTTTTTGAACATCGCTTGTGCTCGTCCTATTTTCAGACCGTTTCATGCTCCTCATATTTTTGACACCTTTTGAAGCTCTTCATATTTTTCACACCTTTTCAGGCTCTTCATGTTTTTCAACACCGCTTCATGAACCTCCTATTTTTCGGACCGATTCATGCACCTCATATTTTTGACACATTTTGAAGCTCTTCATATTTTTCACACCTTTTCAGGCTCTTCATGGTTTTCAACACCACTTCATGCTCCTTGTATTTTTCAGACCGTTTCATGCTCCTCATATTTTTGACACCTTTTGAAGCTCTGCATATTTTTCACACCTTTTCATGCTCTTCATGATTTTCAACACCACTTCATGCTCCTATTTTTCAGACCGTTTCATGCTCATCTCATTTTTGACATATTTTGAAGCTCTTCATATTTTTTACACCTTTTGAAGCTCTTCATAATTTTCATATTTTTGAAGCTCTTAATATTTTTCACACATTTTCGGGTTCTTCATGTTTTTCAACACCACGTCAGGCTCCTCCTATTTTTCAGACCCTTTCATGCTAATCTAATTTTTGACACTTTTTGAAGCTCTTCATATTTTTCAAACCTTTTCAGTCTCTGCATGTTTTTGAACACCGTTTCATGCTCCTCATGTATTTCACACCTTTTGAAGCTCTTCATATTTTGCACACCTTTTCAGGCTCTTCATGTTTTTGAACACCGCTTCATCCTCCTCCTATTTTTAATAGGGTTTCATGCTCGTCTTATATTTGACATATTTTGAAGCTCTTCATAAATTTCACACCTTTTCAGGCTCTTCATGTTTTTGAACACCGCTTCATGCTCGTCCTATTTTTCAAACCGTTTCATGCTCTTCATATTTTTGACACCTTTTGAAGCTCTTCATGTTTTTCACACCTTTCAGGCTCTTCATGTATTTGAAAACCGTTTCATGCTCCTCCTATTTTTCAGACCGTTTCATACTCTTCATATATTTCACACCTTTTGAAGCTCTTCATAATTTTCACATTTCTGAAACTCTTCATATTTTTCACACCTTTGCAGGCTCTTCATGTTTTTTCAACACTGCTTCATGCTCCTCCTATTTTTCAGACCGTTTCATTCTCCTCATATTTTTGACACATTTTGAAGCTCTTCATATTTTTCACACGTTTTCAGGCTCTTCATGTTTTTCAACACCACCTCATGCTCCTCCTATTTTTCAGACGGTTTCATGTTCTTCATATTTTTGACCCCTTTTGAAGCTCTTCATATTTTTCACACCTTTTCTGACTCTTCATGTTTTTGAACACCGCTTCATGCTCCTCCTATTTTTCAGACCGTTTCATGCTCCTCATATTTTTGACACATTTTGAAGCTCTTCATATATTTCACACCTTTTGAAGCTGTTCATATTTTTCACACCTTTTAAAGCTCTTCATATTTTTCACACGTTTTCAGGCTCTTCATGTTTTTCAACACCACCTCATGCTCCTCCTATTTTTCAGACGGTTTCATGTTCTTCATATATTTCACACCTTTTGAAGGTCTTCATATTTTTCACAAGTTTTCAGGCTCTTCATGTTTTTGAACACTGCTTCTTGCTCCTCCTAATTTTCAGAGAGTTTCATGCGCCTCATATATTTCACACCTTTTGAAGGTCTTCATATTTTTCACACCTTTTCAGGCTCTTCATGTTTTTCAACACTGCTTCTTGCTCCTCCTAATTTTCAGAGAGTTTCATGCGCCTCATCTATTTCACACCTTTTGAAGCTCTTCATATTTTTCACACCTTTTCAGGCTCTTCATGTTTTTGAACACTGCTTCTTGCTCCTCCTAATTTACAGAGAGTTTCATGCACCTCATGTATTTCACACCTTTTGAAGCTCTTCATATTTTTCACAAGTTTTCAGGCTCTTCATGTTTTTGCACACCACTTCATGGTTCTCCTATTTTTCAGCCCGTTACATGCTCCTCATGTATTTCACGCCTTTTGAAGCTCTTCATATTTTTCACACCTTTTCAGGCTCTTCATGTTTTTGATCACCATTTCATGCTTCTCCTATTTTTCAGACCGTTTCATGCTCCTCATATTTTTGACAGATTTTGAAGCTTTTCATATTTTTCACACCTTTTCAGGCTCTTCAAGTTTTCAACACCACTTCATGCTCCTCCTTTTTGCAGACCTTTTCATGCTCCTCATATTTTTGACACATTTTCATGATCCTCATATTTTTGACACCTTTTCAGTCTCTTCTTTTTTTTCAACACCACTTCATGGTCCTCCTATTTTTCAAACCGTTTCATGCTCATCTCATTTTTGACACCTTTTGAAGCTTTTCATATTTTTCACAACTTTTCAGGCTCTTCATGTTTTTGAAAACCGCTTCATGCTCCTCCTATTTTTGAGACCGTTTCATGCTCCTCATATTTTTGACACCTTTTGATGCTCTTCATATTTTTCACACCTTTTCAGTCTCTTCTTTTTTTTCAACACCACTTCATGCTCCTCCTATTTTTCACACCGTTTCATGCTCATCTCATTTTTGACACCTTTTCAAGCTTTTCATATTTTTCACAATTTTTCAGGCTCTTCATGTTTTTGAACACCCCTTCATGCTCTTCCTATTTTTCAGACCGTATCCTGCTCCTCATATTATTCACACCTATTGAAGCTCTTCATATTTAGCACACCTTTTAAGACTCTTCATGTTTTTGAACACCACTTCATGCTCCTCCTATTTTTCAGAGAGTTTCATGCTCCTCATGTATTTCACACCTTTTGAATCTCTTCATATTTTTCACACCTTTTCAGGCTCTTCATGTTTTTCCACACCACTTCATGCTTCTCCCATTTTTCAGACCGTTTCATGCTCCTCATAATTTGACACTTTTTGAAGCTCTTCATATTTTTCACACCTTTTCAGGCTCTTCATGTTTTTCAACACCAATTCATGATCCTCCTATTTTTCAGAAGGTTTCATGCTCCTCATATTTTGACACCTTTTGAAGCTCTTCAGGTTTTTCACACCTTTCAGGCTCTTCATGTTTTTCAACACCACTTCATGCTCCTCCTATTTTTCAGACCGTGTCATGCTCCTCATATTTTTGACACCCTTAGAAGCTCTTCATATTTTTCACACTTTTCATTCTCTTCATGTTTTTCAACACTGCTTCATGCTCCTTCTAATTTTCAGACCGTTTCAAGCTCTTCTCATTTTTGACACCTTTTGAAGCTCTTCATATTTTTCAAACCTTTTGAATCTCTTCATATTTTTCACATTTTTGTAGCTCTTCATATTTTTCACACGGTTTCAGACTCTTCCTGTTTTTCAACACCGCTTCATGCTCCTGCTATTTATCATACCGTTTCATACTTCTCATATTTTTGACACGTTTTGAGGCTCTTCATATTTTTCACACCTTTTCAGGCTCTTCATGTTTTTGAACACCGTTTCATAATCCTCCTATTTTTCAGACCGTTTCATGCTGCTCATATTTTTGACACGTTTTGAAGCTCTTCATATTTTTCACACCTTTTCAGGCTCTTCATGTTTTTCAGCTCCGCTTCATGCTCCTCCTATTTTTCAGACCGTATCCTGCTCCTGATATTATTCACACCTATTGAAGCTCTTCATATTTTTCACACCTTTTAAGACTCTTCATGTTTTTGAACACCACTTCATGCTCCTCCTATTTTTCAGAGAGTTTCATGCTCCTCATATATTTCACACCTCTTGAAGCTCTTCATATTTTTCACACCTTTTAAGACTCTTCATGTTTTTCAACACCGCTTCATGCTCCTCCTAATTTTCAGACCGTTTCAAGCTCTTCTCATTTTTGACACCTTTTGAAGCTCTTCATAATTTTCACATTTCTGAAACTCTTCATATTTTTCACACCTTTGCAGGCTCTTCATGTTTTTTCAACACTGCTTCATGCTCCTCCTATTTTTCAGACCGTTTCATGCTCCTCATATTTTTGACACATTTTGAAGCTCTTCATATTTTTCACACGTTTTCAGGCTCTTCATGTTTTTCAACACCACCTCATGCTCCTCCTATTTTTCAGACGGTTTCATGTTCTTCATATTTTTGACCCCTTTTGAAGCTCTTCATATTTTTCACAAGTTTTCAGGCTCTTCATATTTTTCAACAGCGCTTCATGCTCCTCCTATTTTTCAGACCGTTTCATGCTCCTCATATTTTTGACACATTTTGAAGCTCTTCATATATTTCACACCTTTTGAAGCTGTTCATATTTTTCACACCTTTTAAAGCTCTTCATATTTTTCACACGTTTTCAGGCTCTTCAAGTTTTTCAACACCACCTCATGCTCCTCCTATTTTTCAGACGGTTTCATGTTCTTCATATTTTTGACCCCTTTTGAAGCTCTTCATATTTTTCACAAGTTTTCAGGCTCTTCATGTTTTTCAACACCACTTCATGCTCCTCCTATTTTTCAGACCCTCTCATGCTAATCTAATTTTTGACACCTTTTGAAGCTCTTCATATATTTCACACCTTTTGAAGCTCTTCATATTTTTCACACCTTTTCATGCTGTGCATGTTTTTGAACATCGCTTGTGCTCGTCCTATTTTCAGACCGTTTCATGCTCCTCATATTTTTGACACCTTTTGAAGCTCTTCATATTTTTCACACCTTTTCAGGCTCTTCATGTTTTTGCACACCACTTCATGGTTCTCCTATTTTTCAGCCCGTTACATGCTCGTCATGTATTTCACGCCTTTTGAAGCTCTTCATATTTTTCACACCTTTTCAGGCTCTTCATGTTTTTGATCACCATTTCATGCTTCTCCTATTTTTCAGACCGTTTCATGATCCTCATATTTTTGACACCTTTTAAAGCTCCTCATATTTTTCACACTTTTTCAGGCTCTTCATGTTTTTCAACAACACCTCATGCTGCTCCTATTTTTCAGACCGTTTCATGCTCCTCATATTTATGACACCTTTAGAAGCTCTTCTTATTTTTCACACGTTTTCAGGCTCTTCATGTTTTCAACACAGCTTCATGCTCCTCCTATTTTTCAGAACGTTTCATTCTCCTCATATATTTGACACCTTTTGAAGCTCTTCATATTTTTCACACCTATTCAGGCTCGTCATGTTTTTGAACACCGCTTCATGCGCCTCCTATTTTTCAGACCGTTTCATGCTCCTCATATTTTTGACAGATTTTGAAGCTTTTCATATTTTTCACACCTTTTCAGGCTCTTCAAGTTTTTCAACACCACTTCATGCTCCTCCTTTTTGCAGACCTTTTCATGCTCCTCATATTTTTGACACATTTTCATGATCCTCATATTTTTCACACCTTTTCAGTCTCTTCTTTTTTTTCAACACCACTTCATGGTCCTCCTATTTTTCAAACCGTTTCATGCTCATCTCATTTTTGACACCTTTTGAAGCTTTTCATATTTTTCACAACTTTTCAGGCTCTTCATGTTTTTGAAAACCGCTTCATGCTCCTCCTATTTTTGAGACCGTTTCATGCTCCTCATATTTTTGACACCTTTTGATGCTCTTCATATTTTTCACACCTTTTCAGTCTCTTCTTTTTTTTCAACACCACTTCATGCTCCTCCTATTTTTCACACCGTTTCATGCTCATCTCAATTTGACACCTTTTGAAGCTCTTCATATTTTTCACACCTTTTCAGGCTCTTCATGTTTTTCAACACCGCTTCATTAAACTCCTATTTTTCGGACCGATTCATGCACCTCATATTTTTGACACATTTTGAAGCTCTTCATATTTTTCACACCTTTTCAGGCTCTTCATGGTTTTCAACACCACTTCATGCTCCTCGTATTTTTCAGACCGTTTCATGCTCCTCATATTTTTGACACCTTTTGAAGCTCTGCATATTTTTCACACCTTTTCAGACCCTTCATGATTTTCAACACCATTTCATGCTCCTTTTTTTCAGACCGTTTCATGCTCATCTCATTTTTGACATCTTTTGAAGCTCTTCATATTTTTTACACCTTTTGAAGCTCTTCATAATTTTCATATTTTTGAAGCTCTTCATATTTTTCACACATTTTCAGGCTTTTCATGTTTCTGAACACCGCTTCATCCTCCTCCTATTTTTCACACCTTTTGAAGCTCTTCATATTTTTCACAGCTTTTCAGGCTGCACATGTTTTTGAAAACGAATTCATGCTCCTCATCTTTTTCAGTCTGTTTCATGCTCCTCATATTTTTCACACCTTTTGAAGCTCTTCATATTTTTCACAGCTTTTCAGGCTGCACATGTTTTTGAAAACGAATTCATGCTCCTCCTATTTTTCAGACCGTTTCATGCTCCTCATATTTTTGAAAATTTTATAAGCTCTTCATATTTTTCACACTTTTTTAGGCTCTTCATGTTTTTTAACACTGCTTCATGCTCCTCCTATTTTTCAAACTTTTTGAAGCTCTTCATGTTTTTCACACCTTATCAGCCTCTTCATGTTTTTGAACACCTCTTCATGCTACTCCTATTTTTCAGACCTTTTCATGTTCCTCCTGTTTTTCACACCTTTTGAAGCTCTTCATATTTTTCACACCTTTTCAGGCTGTACATGTTTTTGAAGACCACTTCATGCTCCTCATCTTTTTAAGACCGTTTCATGCTCCTGATATTTTTCACACCGTTTGAAGCTCTTCATATTTTTCACACGTTTTCAGATTCTTCATGATTTTGATCACCGTTTCATGCTCCTCCTATTTTTCAGACCGTTTCATGCTCCTCATATTTTTGACACCTTTTGAAGCTCTTCACATTTATCACACCTTTTCAGGCTCTTCATGTTTTTCAACACCGCTTCATGATCCACCTATATTTCAGAGCGTTTCATGCTCCTCTTATTTTTCACACCTTTTCCGGCTCTTCATGTTTTTCAACACCGCTTCATGCTCCTCCTATTTTTCAGATCGTTTCAGGCTCCGCATATTTTTGACTCCTTTTGAAGCTCTTCATATTTTTCACACGTTTTCAGGCCCTTCATGTTTTTGAACACCGCTTCATGCTCCTCCTATTTTTCAAACCTTTTGAAGCTCTTCATGTTTTTCACACCTTATCAGCCTCTTCATGTTTTTGAACATCTCTTCATGCTCCTCATATTTTTGACAATTTTATAAGCTCTTCATATTTTTCACACTTTTTCAGGCTCTTCATGTTTTTGAGCACCGCTTCATGCTCCTCATATTTTTCAAACCTTTTGAAGCTCTTCATGTTTTTCACACCTTATCAGCCTCTTCATGTTTTTGAACATCTCTTCATGCTCCTCATATTTTTGACAATTTTATAAGCTCTTCATATTTTTCACACTTTTTCAGGCTCTTCATGTTTTTGAGCACCGCTTCATGCTCCTCCTATTTTTCAAACCTTTTGAAGCTCTTCATGTTTTTCACACTTTTTCAGGCTGTTTATAGTTTTAAACACCGCTGCATGATTCTCCTATATTTGAGACCATTTCATGCTCCTCATATTTTTGACATTTTTTGAAGCTCTTCATATTTTTCACACTTTTTCAGGCTCTTCATGTTTTGAACAACACTTCATGCTCCTCCTATTTTTCAGACCGTTTCATGCTCCTCAGGTATTTCACACCTTTTGAAGCTCTTCATATTTTTCACACCTTTTCAGGCTCTTCACCTTTTTGAACAACACTTCATGCTCCTCCTACTTTTCAGACTGTTTCATGCTCATCTCATTTTTGACACCTTTTCAGGGTCTTCATATTTTTCAAACTTTTGAAGATCTTCATATTTTTCACAATTTTTCAGGCTCTTCATGTTTTGAACACTGCTTCATGCTCCTCCTATTTTTCAGACCGTTTCATTCTCCTCATGTTTTTCACACCTTTTGAAGCTCTTCATAATTTTCACACCTTTTCATGCTCTTCATGTTTTTGAACACCGTTTCATGCTCGTCCTATTTTTCAGACCATTTCAAGCTCCTCATATTTTTGAAACCTTTTGAAGCTCTTCATATTTTTCACACCTTTTCCGTCTCTTCTTGTTTTTCAACACCGCTTCTTGCTCCTCCTATTTTTCAGACCGTTTCATGCTCCTCATATTGTTGACACCTTTTGAAGCACTTCATATTTTTCACACCTTTTCAGGCTCTTCATATTTTTGAACGCCGCTTCATGTTCCTCCTGTTTTTCACACCTATTGAAGCTCTTCATATTTTTCACACCTTTTCAGGCTGTACATGTTTTTGAAGACCACTTCATGCTCCTCATCTTTCTCAGACCGTTTCATGCTCCTGATAATTTTCACACCATTTGAAGCTCTTCATATTTTTCACACGTTTTCAGATTCTTCATGTTTTTGATCACCATTTCATGCTCCTCCTTTTTTTCAGACCGTTTCATACTCCTCATATTTTTGACACCTTTTGAAGCTCTTCACATTTATCACACCTTTTCAGGCTCTTCATGTTATTCAACACCGCTTCATGATCCTCCTATATTTCAGAGCGTTTCATGCTCCTCATATTTTTGACACCTTTTGAAGCTCTTCACATTTTTCACACCTTTTCCGGCTCTTCATGTTTTTCAACTCCGCTTCATGCTCCTCCTATTTTTCAGATCGTTTCAGGCTCCGCATATTTTTGACTCCTTTTGAAGCTCTTCATATTTTTCACACGTTTTCAGGCCCTTCATGTTTTTGAACACCGCTTCATGCTCCTCCTATTTTTCAGACGGTTTCAGGCTGCTCGTATTTTTCAGACCGTTTCATGCTCCTCATATTTTTGACAATTTTATAAACTCTTCATATTTTTCACACTTTTACAGGCTCTTCATGTTTTTGAGCACTGCTTCATGCTCCTCCTATTTTTCAAACCTTTTGAAGCTCTTCATGTTTTTCACACCTTATCAGCCTCTTCATGTTTTTGAACATCTCTTCATGCTCCTCATATTTTTGACAATTTTATAAGCTCTTCATATTTTTCACACTTTTTCAGGCTCTTCATGTTTTTGAACACCGCTTCATGCTCCTCCTATTTTTCAAACCTTTTGAAGCTCTTCATATTTTTCACACTTTTTCAGGCTCTTCATGTTTTGAACACCGCTTCATGCTCCTCCTATTTTTCAGATCGTTTCATGCTCCTCAGATATTTCACACCTTTTGAAGCTCTTCATATTTTTCACACCTTTTCAGGCTCTTCACGTTTTTGAACAACACTTCATGCTCCTCCTACTTTTCAGACTGTTTCATGCTCATCTCATTTTTGACACCTTTTCAGGGTCTTCATATTTTTCAAACTTTTGAAGATCTTCATATTTTTCACACGTTTTCCGGCTCTTCATGTTTTGAACACTGCTTCATGCTCCTCCTATTTTTCAGACCGTTTCATTCTCCTCATGTTTTTCACACCTTTTGAAGCTCTTCATAATTTTCACACCTTTTCATGCTCTTCATGTTTTTGAACACCGTTTCATGCTCGTCCTATTTTTCAGACCATTTCAAGCTCCTCATATTTTGGAAACCTTTTGAAGCTCTTCA
Source organism: Dama dama (assembly GCF_033118175.1). Lineage (NCBI taxonomy): Eukaryota > Metazoa > Chordata > Mammalia > Artiodactyla > Cervidae > Dama > Dama dama. The sequence goes on from NW_026870956.1 coordinate 3,057,813, forward strand.
TATTTTTCACACCTTATCCGTCTCTTCTTGTTTTTCAACACCGCTTCTTGCTCCTCCTATTTTTCAGACCGTTTCATGCTCCTCATATTGTTGACACCTTTTGAAGCACTTCATATTTTTCACACCTTTTCAGGCTCTTCATATTTTTGAACACCGCTTCATGTTCCTCCTCTTTTTCACACCTTTTGAAGCTCTTCATATTTTTCACACCTTTTCAGGCTGTACATGTTTTTGAAGACCACTTCATGCTCCTCATCTTTTTCAGACCGTTTCATGCTCCTGATATTTTTCACACCGTTTGAAGCTGTTCATATTTTTCACACGTTTTCAGATTCTTCATGATTTTGATCACCGTTTCATGCTCCTCCTATTTTTCAGACCGTTTCATGCTCCTCATATTTTTGACACCTTTTAAAGCTCTTCACATTTATCACACCTTTTCAGGCTCTTCATATTTTTCAACACCGCTTCATGATCCACCTATATTTCAGAGCGTTTCATGCTCCTCATATTTTTGACACCTTTTGAAGCTCTTCACATTTATCACACCTTTTCAGGCTCTTCATGTTTTTCAACACCGCTTCATGCTCCTCCTATTTTTCAGATCGTTTCAGGCTCCGCATATTTTTGACTCCTTTTGAAGCTCTTCACATTTATCACACCTTTTCAGGCCCTTCATGTTTTTGAACACCGCTTCATGCTCCTCCTATTTTTCAAACCTTTTGAAGCTCTTCATGTTTTTCACACCTTATCAGCCTCTTCATGTTTTTGAACATCTCTTCATGCTCCTCATATTTTTGACAATTTTATAAGCTCTTCATATTTTTCACACTTTTTCAGGCTCTTCATGTTTTTGAGCACCGCTTCATGCTCCTCCTATTTTTCAAACCTTTTGAAGCTCTTCATGTTTTTCACACCTTATCAGCCTCTTCATGTTTTTGAACATCTCTTCATGCTCCTCATATTTTTGACAATTTTATAAGCTCTTCATATTTTTCACACTTTTTCAGGCTCTTCATGTTTTTGAGCACCGCTTCATGCTCCTCCTATTTTTCAAACCTTTTGAAGCTCTTCATGTTTTTCACACTTTTTCAGGCTGTTTATAGTTTTAAACACCGCTGCATGATTCTCCTATATTTGAGACCATTTCATGCTCCTCATATTTTTGACATTTTTTGAAGCTCTTCATATTTTTCACACTTTTTCATGCTCTTCATGTTTTGAACAACACTTCATGCTCCTCCTATTTTTCAGACCGTTTCATGCTCCTCAGGTATTTCACACCTTTTGAAGCTCTTCATATTTTTCACACCTTTTCAGGCTCTTCACCTTTTTGAACAACACTTCATGCTCCTCCTACTTTTCAGACTGTTTCATGCTCATCTCATTTTTGACACCTTTTCAGGGTCTTCATATTTTTCAAACTTTTGAAGATCTTCATATTTTTCACACTTTTTCAGGCTCTTCATGTTTTGAACACTGCTTCATGCTCCTCCTATTTTTCAGACCGTTTCATTCTCCTCATGTTTTTCACACCTTTTGAAGCTCTTCATAATTTTCACACCTTTTCATGCTCTTCATGTTTTTGAACACCGTTTCATGCTCGTCCTATTTTTCAGACCATTTCAAGCTCCTCATATTTTTGAAACCTTTTGAAGCTCTTCATATTTTTCACACCTTTTCCGTCTCTTCTTGTTTTTCAACACCGCTTCTTGCTCCTCCTATTTTTCAGACCGTTTCATGCTCCTCATATTGTTGACACCTTTTGAAGCACTTCATATTTTTCACACCTTTTCAGGCTCTTCATATTTTTGAACGCCGCTTCATGTTCCTCCTGTTTTTCACACCTATTGAAGCTCTTCATATTTTTCACACCTTTTCAGGCTGTACATGTTTTTGAAGACCTCTTCATGCTCCTCACCTTTCTCAGACCGTTTCATGCTCCTGATAATTTTCACACCGTTTGAAGCTCTTCATATTTTTCACACGTTTTCAGATTCTTCATGTTTTTGATCACCGTTTCATGCTCCTCCTATTTTTCAGACCGTTTCATACTCCTCATATTTTTGACACCTTTTGAAGCTCTTCACATTTATCACACCTTTTCAGGCTCTTCATGTTTTTCAACACCGCTTCATGATCCTCCTATATTTCAGAGCGTTTCATGCTCCTCATATTTTTGACACCTTTTGAAGCTCTTCACATTTTTCACACCTTTTCCGGCTCTTCATGTTTTTCAACTCCGCTTCATGCTCCTCCTATTTTTCAGATCGTTTCAGGCTCCGCATATTTTTGACTCCTTTTGAAGCTCTTCATATTTTTCACACGTTTTCAGGCCCTTCATGTTTTTGAACACCGCTTCATGCTCCTCCTATTTTTCAGACGGTTTCAGGCTGCTCGTATTTTTCAGACCGTTTCATGCTCCTCATATTTTTGACAATTTTATAAACTCTTCATATTTTTCACACTTTTTCAGGCTCTTCATGTTTTTGAGCACTGCTTCATGCTCCTCCTATTTTTCAAACCTTTTGAAGCTCTTCATGTTTTTCACACCTTATCAGCCTCTTCATGTTTTTGAACATCTCTTCATGCTCCTCATATTTTTGACAATTTTATAAGCTCTTCATATTTTTCACACTTTTTCAGGCTCTTCATGTTTTTGAACACCGCTTCATGCTCCTCCTATTTTTCAAACCTTTTGAAGCTCTTCATATTTTTCACACTTTTTCAGGCTCTTCATGTTTTGAACACCGCTTCATGCTCCTCCTATTTTTCAGACCGTTTCATGCTCCTCAGATATTTCACACCTTTTGAAGCTCTTCATATTTTTCACACCTTTTCAGGCTCTTCACGTTTTTGAACAACACTTCATGCTCCTCCTACTTTTCAGACTGTTTCATGCTCATCTCATTTTTGACACCTTTTCAGGGTCTTCATATTTTTCAAACTTTTGAAGATCTTCATATTTTTCACACTTTTTCCGGCTCTTCATGTTTTGAACACTGCTTCATGCTCCTCCTATTTTTCAGACCGTTTCATTCTCCTCATGTTTTTCACACCTTTTGAAGCTCTTCATAATTTTCACACCTTTTCATGCTCTTCATGTTTTTGAACACCGTTTCATGCTCGTCCTATTTTTCAGACCATTTCAAGCTCCTCATATTTTGGAAACCTTTTGAAGCTCTTCATATTTTTCACACCTTTTCCGTCTCTTCTTGTTTTTCAACACCGCTTCTTGCTCCTCCTATTTTTTAGACCGTTTCATGCTCCTCATATTTTTGACACCTTTTGAAGCACTTCATATTTTTCACACCTTTTCAGGCTCTTCATATTTTTGAACACCGCTTCATGTTCCTCCTGTTTTTCACACCTTTTGAAGCTCTTCATATTTTTCACACCTTTTCAGGCTGTACATGTTTTTGAAGACCACTTCATGCTCCTCATCTTTTTCAGACCGTTTCATGCTCCTGATATTTTTCACACCGTTTGAAGCTGTTCATATTTTTCACACGTTTTCAGATTCTTCATGATTTTGATCACCGTTTCATGCTCCTCCTATTTTTCAGACCGTTTCATGCTCCTCATATTTTTGACACCTTTTGAAGCTCTTCACATTTATCACACCTTTTCAGGCTCTTCATGTTTTTCAACACCGCTTCATGATCCACCTATATTTCAGAGCGTTTCATGCTCCTCATATTTTTGACACCTTTTGAAGCTCTTCACATTTATCACACCATTTCAGGCTCTTCATGTTTTTCAACACCGCTTCATGCTCCTCCTATTTTTCAGATCGTTTCAGGCTCCGCATATTTTTGACTCCTTTTGAAGCTCTTCATATTTTTCACACGTTTTCAGGCCCTTCATGTTTTTGAACACCGCTTCATGCTCCTCCTATTTTTCAAACCTTTTGAAGCTCTTCATGTTTTTCACACCTTATCAGCCTCTTCATGTTTTTAAACATCTGTTCATGCTCCTCATATTTTTGACAATTTTATAAGCTCTTCATATTTTTCACACATTTTCAGGCTCTTCATGTTTTTGAACACCGCTTCATGCTCCTCCTATTTTTCAAACCTTTTGAAGCTCTTTATGTTTTTCACACCTTATCAGCCTCTTCATGTTTTTGAACATCTCTTCATGCTCCTCATATTTTTGACAATTTTATAAGCTCTTCATATTTTTCACACTTTTTCAGGCTCTTCATGTTTTTGAGCACCGCTTCATGCTCCTCCTATTTTTCAAACCTTTTGAAGCTCTTCATGTTTTTCACACTTTTTCAGGCTGTTTATAGTTTTAAACACCGCTGCATGATTCTCCTATATTTGAGACCATTTCATGCTCCTCATATTTTTGACATTTTTTGAAGCTCTTCATATTTTTCACACTTTTTCAGGCTCTTCATGTTTTGAACAACACTTCATGCTCCTCCTATTTTTCAGACCGTTTCATGCTCCTCAGGTATTTCACACCTTTTGAAGCTCTTCATATTTTTCACACCTTTTCAGGCTCTTCACGTTTTTGAACAACACTTCATGCTCCTCCTACTTTTCAGACTGTTTCATGCTCATCTCATTTTTGACACCTTTTCAGGGTCTTCATATTTTTCAAACTTTTGAAGATCTTCATATTTTTCACATTTTTTCAGGCTCTTCATGTTTTGAACACTGCTTCATGCTCCTCCTATTTTTCAGACCGTTTCATTCTCCTCATGTTTTTCACACCTTTTGAAGCTCTTCATAATTTTCACACCTTTTCATGCTCTTCATGTTTTTGAACACCGTTTCATGCTCGTCCTATTTTTCAGACCATTTCAAGCTCCTCATATTTTTGAAACCTTTTGAAGCTCTTCATATTTTTCACACCTTTTCCGTCTCTTCTTGTTTTTCAACACCGCTTCTTGCTCCTCCTATTTTTCAGACCGTTTCATGCTCCTCATATTGTTGACACCTTTTGAAGCACTTCATATTTTTCACACCTTTTCAGGCTCTTCATATTTTTGAACGCCGCTTCATGTTCCTCCTGTTTTTCACACCTATTGAAGCTCTTCATATTTTTCACACCTTTTCAGGATGTACATGTTTTTGAAGACCACTTCATGCTCCTCATCTTTCTCAGACCGTTTCATGCTCCTGATAATTTTCACACCGTTTGAAGCTCTTCTTATTTTTCACACGTTTTCAGATTCTTCATGTTTTTGATCACCGTTTCATGCTCCTCCTATTTTTCAGACCGTTTCATACTCCTCATATTTTTGACACCTTTTGAAGCTCTTCACATTTATCACACCTTTTCAGGCTCTTCATGTTTTTCAACACCGCTTCATGATCCTCCTATATTTCAGAGCGTTTCATGCTCCTCATATTTTTGACACCTTTTGAAGCTCTTCACATTTTTCACACCTTTTCCGGCTCTTCATGTTTTTCAACTCCGCTTCATGCTCCTCCTATTTTTCAGATCATTTCAGGCTCCGCATATTTTTGACTCCTTTTGAAGCTCTTCATATTTTTCACACGTTTTCAGGCCCTTCATGTTTTTGAACACCGCTTCATGCTCCTCCTATTTGTCAGACGGTTTCAGGCTGCTCGTATTTTTCAGACCGTTTCATGCTCCTCATATTTTTGACAATTTTATAAGCTCTTCATATTTTTCACACTTTTTCAGGCTCTTCATGTTTTTTAGCACCGCTTCATGCTCCTCCTAATTTTCAAACCTTTTGAAGCTCTTCATGTTTTTCACACCTTATCAGCCTCTTCATGTTTTTGAACATCTCTTCATGCTCCTCATATTTTTCACAATTTTATAAGCTCTTCATATTTTTCACACGTTTTCAGGCTCTTCATGTTTTTGATCACCGTTTCATGCTCCTGCTATTTTTCAGACCGTTTCATGCTCCTCATATTTTTGACAATTTTATAAGCTCTTCATATTTTTCACACTTTTTTAGGCTCTTCATGTTTTTTAACACCGCTTCATGCTCCTCCTATTTTTCAAACTTTTTGAAGCTCTTCATGTTTTTCACACCTTATCAGCCTCTTCATGTTTTTGAACACCTCTTCATGCTACTCCTATTTTTCAGACCTTTTCATGTTCCTCCTGTTTTTCACACCTTTTGAAGCTCTTCATATTTTTCACACCTTTTCAGGCTGTACATGTTTTTGAAGACCACTTCATGCTCCTCATCTTTTTAAGACCGTTTCATGCTCCTGATATTTTTCACACCGTTTGAAGCTCTTCATATTTTTCACACGTTTTCAGATTCTTCATGATTTTGATCACCGTTTCATGCTCCTCCTATTTTTCAGACCGTTTCATGCTCCTCATATTTTTGACACCTTTTGAAGCTCTTCACATTTATCACACCTTTTCAGGCTCTTCATGTTTTTCAACACCGCTTCATGATCCACCTATATTTCAGAGCGTTTCATGCTCCTCTTATTTTTCACTCCTTTTCCGGCTCTTCATGTTTTTCAACTCCGCTTCATGCTCCTCCTATTTTTCAGATCGTTTCAGGCTCCGCATATTTTTGACTCCTTTTGAAGCTCTTCATATTTTTCACACGTTTTCAGGCCCTTCATGTTTTTGAACACCGCTTCATGCTCCTCCTATTTTTCAAACCTTTTGAAGCTCTTCATGTTTTTCACACCTTATCAGCCTCTTCATGTTTTTGAACATCTCTTCATGCTCCTCATATTTTTGACAATTTTATAAGCTCTTCATATTTTTCACACTTTTTCAGGCTCTTCATGTTTTTGAGCACCGCTTCATGCTCCTCCTATTTTTCAAACCTTTTGAAGCTCTTCATGTTTTTCACACCTTATCAGCCTCTTCATGTTTTTGAACATCTCTTCATGCTCCTCATATTTTTGACAATTTTATAAGCTCTTCATATTTTTCACACTTTTTCAGGCTCTTCATGTTTTTGAGCACCGCTCATGCTCCTCCTATTTTTCAAACCTTTTGAAGCTCTTCATGTTTTTCACACTTTTTCAGGCTGTTTATAGTTTTAAACACCGCTGCATGATTCTCCTATATTTGAGACCATTTCATGCTCCTCATATTTTTGACATTTTTTGAAGCTCTTCATATTTTTCACACTTTTTCAGGCTCTTCATGTTTTGAACAACACTTCATGCTCCTCCTATTTTTCAGACCGTTTCATGCTCCTCAGGTATTTCACACCTTTTGAAGCTCTTCATATTTTTCACACCTTTTCAGGCTCTTCACCTTTTTGAACAACACTTCATGCTCCTCCTACTTTTCAGACTGTTTCATGCTCATCTCATTTTTGACACCTTTTCAGGGTCTTCATATTTTTCAAACTTTTGAAGATCTTCATATTTTTCACACTTTTTCAGGCTCTTCATGTTTTGAACACTGCTTCATGCTCCTCCTATTTTTCAGACCGTTTCATTCTCCTCATGTTTTTCACACCTTTTGAAGCTCTTCATAATTTTCACACCTTTTCATGCTCTTCATGTTTTTGAACACCGTTTCATGCTCGTCCTATTTTTCAGACCATTTCAAGCTACTCATATTTTTGAAACCTTTTGAAGCTCTTCATATTTTTCACACCTTTTCCGTCTCTTCTTGTTTTTCAACACCGCTTCTTGCTCCTCCTATTTTTCAGACCGTTTCATGCTCCTCATATTGTTGACACCTTTTGAAGCACTTCATATTTTTCACACCTTTTCAGGCTTTTCATATTTTTGAACGCCGGTTCATGTTCCTCCTGTTTTTCACACCTATTGAAGCTCTTCATATTTTTCACACCTTTTCAGGCTGTACATGTTTTTGAAGACCACTTCATGCTCCTCATCTTTCTCAGACCGTTTCATGCTCCTGATAATTTTCACACCGTTTGAAGCTCTTCATATTTTTCACACGTTTTCAGATTCTTCATGTTTTTGATCACCGTTTCATGCTCCTCCTATTTTTCAGACCGTTTCATACTCCTCATATTTTTGACACCTTTTGAAGCTCTTCACATTTATCACACCTTTTCAGGCTCTTCATGTTTTTCAACACCGCTTCATGATCCTCCTATATTTCAGAGCGTTTCATGCTCCTCATATTTTTGACACCTTTTGAAGCTCTTCACATTTTTCACACCTTTTCCGGCTCTTCATGTTTTTCAACTCCGCTTCATGCTCCTCCTATTTTTCAGAACGTTTCAGGCTCCGCATATTTTTGACTCCTTTTGAAGCTCTTCATATTTTTCACACGTTTTCAGGCCCTTCATGTTTTTGAACACCGCTTCATGCTCCTCCTATTTTTCAGACGGTTTCAGGCTGCTCGTATTTTTCAGACCGTTTCATGCTCCTCATATTTTTGACAATTTTATAAACTCTTCATATTTTTCACACTTTTACAGGCTCTTCATGTTTTTGAGCACTGCTTCATGCTCCTCCTATTTTTCAAACCTTTTGAAGCTCTTCATGTTTTTCACACCTTATCAGCCTCTTCATGTTTTTGAACATCTCTTCATGCTCCTCATATTTTTGACAATTTTATAAGCTCTTCATATTTTTCACACTTTTTCAGGCTCTTCATGTTTTTGAACACCACTTCATGCTCCTCCTATTTTTCAAACCTTTTGAAGCTCTTCATATTTTTCACACTTTTTCAGGCTCTTCATGTTTTGAACACCGCTTCATGCTCCTCCTATTTTTCAGACCGTTTCATGCTCCTCAGATATTTCACACCTTTTGAAGCTCTTCATATTTTTCACACCTTTTCAGGCTCTTCACGTTTTTGAACAACACTTCATGCTCCTCCTACTTTTCAGACTGTTTCATGCTCATCTCATTTTTGACACCTTTTCAGGGTCTTCATATTTTTAAACTTTTGAAGATCTTCATATTTTTCACACTTTTTCAGGCTCTTCATGTTTTGAACACTGCTTCATGCTTCTCCTATTTTTCAGACCGTTTCATTCTCCTCATGTTTTTCACACCTTTTGAAGCTCTTCATAATTTTCACACTTTTTCATGCTCTTCATGTTTTTGAACACCGTTTCATGCTCATCCTATTTTTCAGACCATTTCAAGCTGTTCATATTTTGGAAACCTTTTGAAGCTCTTCATATTTTTCACACCTTTTCCTTCTCTTCTTGTTTTTCAACACCGCTTCTTGCTCCTCCTATTTTTCAGACCGTTTCATGCTCCTCATATTGTTGACACCTTTTGAAGCACTTCATATTTTTCACACCTTTTCAGGCTCTTCATATTTTTGAACACCGCTTCATGTTCCTCCTGTTTTTCACACCTTTTGAAGCTCTTCATATTTTTCACACCTTTTCAGGCTGTACATGTTTTTGAAGACCACTTCATGCTCCTCATCTTTTTCAGACCGTTTCATGCTCCTGATATTTTTCACACCGTTTGAAGCTGTTCATATTTTTCACACCTTTTCAGATTCTTCATGATTTTGATCACCGTTTCATGCTCCTCCTATTTTTCAGACCGTTTCATGCTCCTCATATTTTTGACACCTTTTGAAGCTCTTCACATTTATCACACCTTTTCAGGCTCTTCATGTTTTTCAACACCGCTTCATGATCCACCTATATTTCAGAGCGTTTCATGCTCCTCATATTTTTGACACCTTTTGAAGCTCTTCACATTTATCACACCTTTTCAGGCTCTTCATGTTTTTCAACACCGCTTCATGCTCCTCCTATTTTTCAGATCGTTTCAGGCTCCGCATATTTTTGACTCCTTTTGAAGCTCTTCATATTTTTCACACGTTTTCAGGCCCTTCATGTTTTTGAACACCGCTTCATGCTCCTCCTATTTTTCAAACCTTTTGAAGCTCTTCATGTTTTTCACACCTTATCAGCCTCTTCATGTTTTTGAACATCTCTTCATGCTCCTCATATTTTTGACAATTTTATAAGCTCTTCATATTTTTCACACTTTTTCAGGCTCTTCATGTTTTTGAGCACCGCTTCATGCTCCTGCTATTTTTCAAACCTTTTGAAGCTCTTCATGTTTTTCACACCTTATCAGCCTCTTCATGTTTTTGAACATCTCTTCATGCTCCTCATATTTTTGACAATTTTATAAGCTCTTCATATTTTTCACACTTTTTCAGGCTCTTCATGTTTTTGAGCACCGCTTCATGCTCCTCCTATTTTTCAAACCTTTTGAAGCTCTTCATGTTTTTCACACTTTTTCAGGCTGTTTATAGTTTTAAACACCACTGCATGATTCTCCTATATTTGAGACCATTTCATGCTCCTCATATTTTTGACATTTTTTGAAGCTCTTCATATTTTTCACACTTTTTCAGGCTCTTCATGTTTTGAACAACACTTCATGCTCCTCCTATTTTTCAGACCGTTTCATGCTCCTCAGGTATTTCACACCTTTTGAAGCTCTTCATATTTTTCACACCTTTTCAGGCTCTTCACCTTTTTGAACAACACTTCATGCTCCTCCTACTTTTCAGACTGTTTCATGCTCATCTCATTTTTGACACCTTTTCAGGGTCTTCATATTTTTCAAACTTTTGAAGATCTTCATATTTTTCACACTTTTTCAGGCTCTTCATGTTTTGAACACTGCTTCATGCTCCTCCTATTTTTCAGACCGTTTCATTCTCCTCATGTTTTTCACACCTTTTGAAGCTCTTCATAATTTTCACACCTTTTCATGCTCTTCATGTTTTTGAACACCGTTTCATGCTCGTCCTATTTTTCAGACCATTTCAAGCTACTCATATTTTTGAAACCTTTTGAAGCTCTTCATATTTTTCACACCTTTTCCGTCTCTTCTTGTTTTTCAACACCGCTTCTTGCTCCTCCTATTTTTCAGACCGTTTCATGCTCCTCATATTGTTGACACCTTTTGAAGCACTTCATATTTTTCACACCTTTTCAGGCTTTTCATATTTTTGAACGCCGGTTCATGTTCCTCCTGTTTTTCACACCTATTGAAGCTCTTCATATTTTTCACACCTTTTCAGGCTGTACATGTTTTTGAAGACCACTTCATGCTCCTCATCTTTCTCAGACCGTTTCATGCTCCTGATAATTTTCACACCGTTTGAAGCTCTTCATATTTTTCACACGTTTTCAGATTCTTCATGTTTTTGATCACCGTTTCATGCTCCTCCTATTTTTCAGACCGTTTCATACTCCTCATATTTTTGACACCTTTTGAAGCTCTTCACATTTATCACACCTTTTCAGGCTCTTCATGTTTTTCAACACCGCTTCATGATCCTCCTATATTTCAGAGCGTTTCATGCTCCTCATATTTTTGACACCTTTTGAAGCTCTTCACATTTTTCACACCTTTTCCGGCTCTTCATGTTTTTCAACTCCGCTTCATGCTCCTCCTATTTTTCAGAACGTTTCAGGCTCCGCATATTTTTGACTCCTTTTGAAGCTCTTCATATTTTTCACACGTTTTCAGGCCCTTCATGTTTTTGAACACCGCTTCATGCTCCTCCTATTTTTCAGACGGTTTCAGGCTGCTCGTATTTTTCAGACCGTTTCATGCTCCTCATATTTTTGACAATTTTATAAACTCTTCATATTTTTCACACTTTTACAGGCTCTTCATGTTTTTGAGCACTGCTTCATGCTCCTCCTATTTTTCAAACCTTTTGAAGCTCTTCATGTTTTTCACACCTTATCAGCCTCTTCATGTTTTTGAACATCTCTTCATGCTCCTCATATTTTTGACAATTTTATAAGCTCTTCATATTTTTCACACTTTTTCAGGCTCTTCATGTTTTTGAACACCACTTCATGCTCCTCCTATTTTTCAAACCTTTTGAAGCTCTTCATATTTTTCACACTTTTTCAGGCTCTTCATGTTTTGAACACCGCTTCATGCTCCTCCTATTTTTCAGACCGTTTCATGCTCCTCAGATATTTCACACCTTTTGAAGCTCTTCATATTTTTCACACCTTTTCAGGCTCTTCACGTTTTTGAACAACACTTCATGCTCCTCCTACTTTTCAGACTGTTTCATGCTCATCTCATTTTTGACACCTTTTCAGGGTCTTCATATTTTTAAACTTTTGAAGATCTTCATATTTTTCACACTTTTTCAGGCTCTTCATGTTTTGAACACTGCTTCATGCTTCTCCTATTTTTCAGACCGTTTCATTCTCCTCATGTTTTTCACACCTTTTGAAGCTCTTCATAATTTTCACACTTTTTCATGCTCTTCATGTTTTTGAACACCGTTTCATGCTCATCCTATTTTTCAGACCATTTCAAGCTGTTCATATTTTGGAAACCTTTTGAAGCTCTTCATATTTTTCACACCTTTTCCTTCTCTTCTTGTTTTTCAACACCGCTTCTTGCTCCTCCTATTTTTCAGACCGTTTCATGCTCCTCATATTGTTGACACCTTTTGAAGCACTTCATATTTTTCACACCTTTTCAGGCTCTTCATATTTTTGAACACCGCTTCATGTTCCTCCTGTTTTTCACACCTTTTGAAGCTCTTCATATTTTTCACACCTTTTCAGGCTGTACATGTTTTTGAAGACCACTTCATGCTCCTCATCTTTTTCAGACCGTTTCATGCTCCTGATATTTTTCACACCGTTTGAAGCTGTTCATATTTTTCACACCTTTTCAGATTCTTCATGATTTTGATCACCGTTTCATGCTCCTCCTATTTTTCAGACCGTTTCATGCTCCTCATATTTTTGACACCTTTTGAAGCTCTTCACATTTATCACACCTTTTCAGGCTCTTCATGTTTTTCAACACCGCTTCATGATCCACCTATATTTCAGAGCGTTTCATGCTCCTCATATTTTTGACACCTTTTGAAGCTCTTCACATTTATCACACCTTTTCAGGCTCTTCATGTTTTTCAACACCGCTTCATGCTCCTCCTATTTTTCAGATCGTTTCAGGCTCCGCATATTTTTGACTCCTTTTGAAGCTCTTCATATTTTTCACACGTTTTCAGGCCCTTCATGTTTTTGAACACCGCTTCATGCTCCTCCTATTTTTCAAACCTTTTGAAGCTCTTCATGTTTTTCACACCTTATCAGCCTCTTCATGTTTTTGAACATCTCTTCATGCTCCTCATATTTTTGACAATTTTATAAGCTCTTCATATTTTTCACACTTTTTCAGGCTCTTCATGTTTTTGAGCACCGCTTCATGCTCCTGCTATTTTTCAAACCTTTTGAAGCTCTTCATGTTTTTCACACCTTATCAGCCTCTTCATGTTTTTGAACATCTCTTCATGCTCCTCATATTTTTGACAATTTTATAAGCTCTTCATATTTTTCACACTTTTTCAGGCTCTTCATGTTTTTGAGCACCGCTTCATGCTCCTCCTATTTTTCAAACCTTTTGAAGCTCTTCATGTTTTTCACACTTTTTCAGGCTGTTTATAGTTTTAAACACCACTGCATGATTCTCCTATATTTGAGACCATTTCATGCTCCTCATATTTTTGACATTTTTTGAAGCTCTTCATATTTTTCACACTTTTTCAGGCTCTTCATGTTTTGAACAACACTTCATGCTCCTCCTATTTTTCAGACCGTTTCATGCTCCTCAGGTATTTCACACCTTTTGAAGCTCTTCATATTTTTCACACCTTTTCAGGCTCTTCACCTTTTTGAACAACACTTCATGCTCCTCCTACTTTTCAGACTGTTTCATGCTCATCTCATTTTTGACACCTTTTCAGGGTCTTCATATTTTTCAAACTTTTGAAGATCTTCATATTTTTCACACTTTTTCAGGCTCTTCATGTTTTGAACACTGCTTCATGCTCCTCCTATTTTTCAGACCGTTTCATTCTCCTCATGTTTTTCACACCTTTTGAAGCTCTTCATAATTTTCACACCTTTTCATGCTCTTCATGTTTTTGAACACCGTTTCATGCTCGTCCTATTTTTCAGACCATTTCAAGCTCCTCATATTTTTGAAACCTTTTGAAGCTCTTCATATTTTTCACACCTTTTCCGTCTCTTCTTGTTTTTCAACACCGCTTCTTGCTCCTCCTATTTTTCAGACCGTTTCATGCTCCTCATATTGTTGACACCTTTTGAAGCACTTCATATTTTTCACACCTTTTCAGGCTCTTCATATTTTTGAACGCCGCTTCATGTTCCTCCTGTTTTTCACACCTATTGAAGCTCTTCATATTTTTCACACCTTTTCAGGATGTACATGTTTTTGAAGACCACTTCATGCTCCTCATCTTTCTCAGACCGTTTCATGCTCCTGATAATTTTCACACCGTTTGAAGCTCTTCATATTTTTCACACGTTTTCAGATTCTTCATGTTTTTGATCACCGTTTCATGCTCCTCCTATTTTTCAGACCGTTTCATACTCCTCATATTTTTGACACCTTTTGAAGCTCTTCACATTTATCACACCTTTTCAGGCTCTTCATGTTTTTCAACACCGCTTCATGATCCTCCTATATTTCAGAGCGTTTCATGCTCCTCATATTTTTGACACCTTTTGAAGCTCTTCACATTTTTCACACCTTTTCCGGCTCTTCATGTTTTTCAACTCCGCTTCATGCTCCTCCTATTTTTCAGATCATTTCAGGCTCCGCATATTTTTGACTCCTTTTGAAGCTCTTCATATTTTTCACACGTTTTCAGGCCCTTCATGTTTTTGAACACCGCTTCATGCTCCTCCTATTTGTCAGACGGTTTCAGGCTGCTCGTATTTTTCAGACCGTTTCATGCTCCTCATATTTTTGACAATTTTATAAGCTCTTCATATTTTTCACACTTTTTCAGGCTCTTCATGTTTTTTAGCACCGCTTCATGCTCCTCCTATTTTTCAAACCTTTTGAAGCTCTTCATGTTTTTCACACCTTATCAGCCCCTTCATGTTTTTGAACATCTCTTCATGCTCCTCATATTTTTGACAATTTTATAAGCTCTTCATATTTTTCACACGTTTTCAGGCTCTTCATGTTTTTGATCACCGTTTCATGCTCCTGCTATTTTTCAGACCGTTTCATGCTCCTCATATTTTTGACAATTTTATAAGCTCTTCATATTTTTCACACTTTTTTAGGCTCTTCATGTTTTTTAACACCGCTTCATGCTCCTCCTATTTTTCAAACTTTTTGAAGCTCTTCATGTTTTTCACACCTTATCAGCCTCTTCATGTTTTTGAACACCTCTTCATGCTACTCCTATTTTTCAGACCTTTTCATGTTCCTCCTGTTTTTCACACCTTTTGAAGCTCTTCATATTTTTCACACCTTTTCAGGCTCTTCACCTTTTTGAACAACACTTCATGCTCCTCCTACTTTTCAGACTGTTTCATGCTCATCTCATTTTTGACACCTTTTCAGGGTCTTCATATTTTTCAAACTTTTGAAGATCTTCATATTTTTCACACTTTTTCAGGCTCTTCATGTTTTGAACACTGCTTCATGCTCCTCCTATTTTTCAGACCGTTTCATTCTCCTCATGTTTTTCACACCTTTTGAAGCTCTTCATAATTTTCACACCTTTTCATGCTCTTCATGTTTTTGAACACCGTTTCATGCTCGTCCTATTTTTCAGACCATTTCAAGCTCCTCATATTTTTGAAACCTTTTGAAGCTCTTCATATTTTTCACACCTTTTCCGTCTCTTCTTGTTTTTCAACACCGCTTCTTGCTCCTCCTATTTTTCAGACCGTTTCATGCTCCTCATATTGTTGACACCTTTTGAAGCACTTCATATTTTTCACACCTTTTCAGGCTCTTCATATTTTTGAACGCCGGTTCATGTTCCTCCTGTTTTTCACACCTATTGAAGCTCTTCATATTTTTCACACCTTTTCAGGCTGTACATGTTTTTGAAGACCACTTCATGCTCCTCATCTTTCTCAGACCGTTTCATGCTCCTGATAATTTTCACACCGTTTGAAGCTCTTCATATTTTTCACACGTTTTCAGATTCTTCATGTTTTTGATCACCGTTTCATGCTTCTCCTATTTTTCAGACCGTTTCATACTCCTCATATTTTTGACACCTTTTGAAGCTCTTCACATTTATCACACCTTTTCAGGCTCTTCATGTTTTTCAACACCGCTTCATGATCCTCCTATATTTCAGAGCGTTTCATGCTCCTCATATTTTTGACACCTTTTGAAGCTCTTCACATTTTTCACACCTTTTCCGGCTCTTCATATTTTTCAACTCCGCTTCATGCTCCTCCTATTTTTCAGATCATTTCAGGCTCCGCATATTTTTGACTCCTTTTGAAGCTCTTCATATTTTTCACACGTTTTCAGGCCCTTCATGTTTTTGAACACCGCTTCATGTTCCTCCTATTTGTCAGACGGTTTCAGGCTGCTCGTATTTTTCAGACCGTTTCATGCTCCTCATATTTTTGACAATTTTATAAGCTCTTCATATTTTTCACACATTTTCAGGCTCTTCATGTTTTTTAGCACCGCTTCATGCTCCTCCTATTTTTCAAACCTTTTGAAGCTCTTCATGTTTTTCACACCTTATCAGCCTCTTCATGTTTTTGAACATCTCTTCATGCTCCTCATATTTTTGACAATTTTATAAGCTCTTCATATTTTTCACAAGTTTTCAGGCTCTTCATGTTTTTGATCACCGTTTCATGCTCCTGCTATTTTTCAGACCGTTTCATGCTCCTCATATTTTTGACAATTTTATAAGCTCTTCATATTTTTCACACTTTTTTAGGCTCTTCATGTTTTTTAACACCGCTTCATGCTCCTCCTATTTTTCAAACTTTTTGAAGCTCTTCATGTTTTTCACACCTTATCAGCCTCTTCATGTTTTTGAACACCTCTTCATGCTACTCCTATTTTTCAGACCTTTTCATGTTCCTCCTGTTTTTCACACCTTTTGAAGCTCTTCATATTTTTCACACCTTTTCAGGCTGTACATGTTTTTGAAGACCACTTCATGCTCCTCATCTTTTTAAGACCGTTTCATGCTCCTGATATTTTTCACACCGTTTGAAGCTCTTCATATTTTTCACACGTTTTCAGATTCTTCATGATTTTGATCACCGTTTCATGCTCCTCCTATTTTTCAGACCGTTTCATGCTCCTCATATTTTTGACACCTTTTGAAGCTCTTCACATTTATCACACCTTTTCAGGCTCTTCATGTTTTTCAACACCGCTTCATGATCCACGTATATTTCAGAGCGTTTCATGCTCCTCTTATTTTTCACACCTTTTCCGGCTCTTCATGTTTTTCAACACCGCTTCATGCTCCTCCTATTTTTCAGATCGTTTCAGGCTCCGCATATTTTTGACTCCTTTTGAAGCTCTTCATATTTTTCACACGTTTTCAGGCCCTTCATGTTTTTGAACACCGC
This sequence comes from Dama dama, assembly GCF_033118175.1. NCBI lineage: Eukaryota > Metazoa > Chordata > Mammalia > Artiodactyla > Cervidae > Dama > Dama dama. The sequence goes on from NW_026870956.1 coordinate 3,075,127, forward strand.
TTCATGCTCCTCCTATTTTTCAAACCTTTTGAAGCTCTTCATGTTTTTCACACCTTATCAGCCTCTTCATGTTTTTGAACATCTCTTCATGCTCCTCATATTTTTGACAATTTTATAAGCTCTTCATATTTTTCACACTTTTTCAGGCTCTTCATGTTTTTGAGCACCGCTTCATGCTCCTCATATTTTTCAAACCTTTTGAAGCTCTTCATGTTTTTCACACCTTATCAGCCTCTTCATGTTTTTGAACATCTCTTCATGCTCCTCATATTTTTGACAATTTTATAAGCTCTTCATATTTTTCACACTTTTTCAGGCTCTTCATGTTTTTGAGCACCGCTTCATGCTCCTCCTATTTTTCAAACCTTTTGAAGCTCTTCATGTTTTTCACACTTTTTCAGGCTGTTTATAGTTTTAAACACCGCTGCATGATTCTCCTATATTTGAGACCATTTCATGCTCCTCATATTTTTGACATTTTTTGAAGCTCTTCATATTTTTCACACTTTTTCAGGCTCTTCATGTTTTGAACAACACTTCATGCTCCTCCTATTTTTCAGACCGTTTCATGCTCCTCAGGTATTTCACACCTTTTGAAGCTCTTCACATTTTTCACACCTTTTCCGGCTCTTCATGTTTTTCAACTCCGCTTCATGCTCCTCCTATTTTTCAGAACGTTTCAGGCTCCGCATATTTTTGACTCCTTTTGAAGCTCTTCATATTTTTCACACGTTTTCTGGCCCTTCATGTTTTTGAACACCGCTTCATGCTCCTCCTATTTGTCAGACGGTTTCAGGCTGCTCGTATTTTTCAGACCGTTTCATGCTCCTCATATTTTTGACAATTTTATAAGCTCTTCATATTTTTCACACTTTTTCAGGCTCTTCATGTTTTTTAGCACCGCTTCATGCTCCTCCTATTTTTCAAACCTTTTGAAGCTCTTCATGTTTTTCACACCTTATCAGCCTCTTCATGTTTTTGAACATCTCTTCATGCTCCTCATATTTTTGACAATTTTATAAGCTCTTCATATTTTTCACACTTTTTCAGGCTCTTCATGTTTTTGAACACCGCTTCATGCTCCTCCTATTTTTCAGACCGTTTCATGCTCCTCAGGTATTTCACACTTTTTGAAGCTCTTCATAATTTTCACACCTTTTCAGGCTCTTCACGTTTTTGAACAACACTTCATGCTCCTCCTACTTTTCAGACTGTTTCATGCTCATCTCATTTTTGACACCTTTTCAGGGTCTTCATATTTTTCAAACTTTTGAAGATCTTCATATTTTTCACACTTTTTCAGGCTCTTCATGTTTTGAACACTCCTTCATGCTCCTCCTATTTTTCAGACCGTTTCATTCTCCTCATGTTTTTCACACCTTTTGAAGCTCTTCATAATTTTCACACCTTTTCATGCTCTTCATGTTTTTGAACACCGTTTCATGCTCGTCCTATTTTTCAGACCATTTCAAGCTCCTCATATTTTTGAAACCTTTTGAAGCTCTTCATATTTTTCACACCTTTTCAGGCTTTTCATGTATTTGAACACCGCTTCATGCTCCTCACATTTCTCACACCTTTTGAAGCTCTTCATATTTTTCTCACCTTTTCAGGCTCCTCATGTTTTTGAACACCGCTTCATGCTCCTCATATTTTTCAGACCGTTTCATGATCCTCATGTATTTCACACCTTTTGAACCTCTTCATATTTTTCACACCTTTTCAATGTCTTCATGTTTTTGAACACTGTTTCATGCTGCTCCTGTTTTTCAGACCATTTCATGATACTCATATTTTTGACACCTTTTGAAGCTCTTCATATTTTTCACACTTTTTCAGGTGTTTATAGTTTTCAACACCGCTGCATGATTCTCCTATATTTGAGACCATTTCATGCTCCTCATATTTTTGACATTTATTGAAGCTCTTCATATTTTTCACACCTTTTGAAGCTCTTCCTATTTTTCACAGGTTTTCAGGCTCTTCATGTTTTTCAACACCGCTTCATGCTCCTCTTATTTTTCCGAGCGTTTCATGCTCATGTCATTTTTGACACCTTTTGAAGGTCTTCATATTTTTCACACCTTTTGAAGCTCTTCATATTTTTCACTTCTTTTCAGGCTCTTCATGTTTTTTAACACCGCTTCATGCTCCTCATTTTTTCAGACCGTTTCATGCTCCTCATATTTTTGACATCTTTTGAAGCTCTTCTCGTTTTTCACACATTTTTAGGCTCTTCATGTTTTTCAACACCGCTTGATGATCCTCCTATATTTCAGACCGTTTCATGCTCCTCATATTTTTGACACCTTTTGAAGCTCTTCATATTTTTCACACCTTTTCAGACTCTTCATGTTCTTCAACACCGCTTCATGCTGCTCCTATTTTTCAAACCGTTTCATGCTCATCTCTTTTTTGACAACTTTTGAAGCTCTTCATATTTTCATACCTTTTGAAGCTCTTCATATTTTTCACACGTTTTCAGGCTCTTCATGTTTTTCAACACCGCTTCATGCTCCTCCTATTTTTCAGACCGTTTCGTGCTCCTCATATTTTTGACACGTTTTGAAGCTCTTCATATTTTTCACACCTTTTCCGTCTCTTCTTGTTTTTCAACACCGCTTCTTGTTCCTCCTATTTTTCAAACCGTTTCATGCTCCTCATATTGTTGACAGCTTTTGAAGCACTTCATATTTTTCACACCTTTTCAGGCTCTTCATATTTTTGAACACCGCTTCATGTTCCTCCTGTTTTTCACACCTTTTGAAGCTCTTCATATTTTTCACACCTTTTCAGGCTCTTCAGGTTTTTGAACACCTCTTCATGCTCCTCCTATTTTTCAGACCGTTTCATGCTCCTCATGTCTTTCACACCTTTTGAAGCTCTTCATATTTTTCACACCTTTTCAGTCTCTCCATGTTTCTGAACACCACTTCCTTTTCCTCCTATTTTTGAGGCCGTTTCATGCTCATCTCATTTTTGACACCTTCTGAAGCTCTTCATTTTTTTCACACCTTTTGAGCTCTTCATATTCTTGACACGTTTTCAGGCTCTTCATGTATTTCAATAACGCTTCTTACTTCTCCAATTTTCAGACCGTTTCATGCTCCTCATATTTTTGACACCTTTTGAAGCTCTTCATATTTTTCACACTTTTTCAGGCTTTTCATGTTTCTGAACAACGCTTCATGCTCCTCCTATTTTTCACACCTTTTGAAGCTCTTCATATTTTTCACAGCTTTTCAGGCTGCACATGTTTTTGAACACCACTTCATGCTCCTCATCTTTTTCAGTCTGTTTCATGCTCCTCATATTTTTCACACCGTTTGAAGCTCTTCATATTTTTAACACGTTTTCAGGCTCTTCATGTTTTTGATCACCGTTTCATGCTCCTCCTATTTTTCAGACCGTTTCATGCTCCTCATATTTTTGACAATTTCATAAGCTCTTCATATTTTTCACACTTTTTCAGGCTCTTCATGTTTTTGAACACCGCTTCATGCTCCTCTTATTTTTCAAACTTTTTGAAGCTCTTCATGTTTTTCACACCTTATCAGCCTCTTCATGTTTTTGAACACCTCTTCATGCTCCTCCTATTTTTCAGACCTTTTCATGCTCCTCATGTATTTCACACGTTTTGAAGCTCTTCATGTTTTTCACACCTTTTCAGGCTCTTCATGTGTTTGAACACAGCTTCATGCTCCTTCTATTTTTCAGACCGTTTCAAGCTCCTCATATTTTTGACACCTTTGAAGCTCTTCATATTTTTCACACCTTTTCAAGCTCTTCATGTTTTTCAACACCGCCTCATGCTCCTCCTATTTTTCAGAACGTTACATGCTCCTCATGTATTTCACACCTTTTGAAGCTCTTCATATTTTTCACACCTTTTTAGGCTCTCCATGTTTCTGAACAGCACTTCATGCTCCTATTTTTGAGACCGTTTCATGCTCATCTCATTTTTGACACCTTCTGAAACTCTTCATTTTTTTCACACCTTTGGAGCTCTTCATATTCTTCACACGTTTTCAGGCTCTTCATGTATTTCAACAATGCTTCTTACTCCTCCTATTTTTCAGATCGTTTCATGCTCCTTATAGTTTTCACAGCTTTTGAAGCTCTTCATATTCTTCACACCTTTTCAAGCTCTTCATATTTTTCAAACCTTTTGAAGCTCTTCATATTTTTAACACGTTTTCAGGCTCTTCAAGTTTTTGAACACCGCTTCATGCTCCTCCTATTTTTCAGACCTTTTCATACTCCTCATGTATTTCACACCTTTTGAAGCTCTTCATATTTTTCAGACTTTTTCAGGCTCTTCATGTTGTTGAACACTGCTTCTTGCTCCTCCTATTTTTCAGACCGTTTCATGCTCCTCTTGTATTTCACACCTTTTGAAGCTCTTCATATTTTGCACACCTTTTCAGGCTCTTCATGTTTTTGAACACCGCTTCATGCTCCTCCTATTTTTCAAACCGTTTCATGCTCCTCATGTATTTCACACCTTTTGAAGCTCTTCATATTTTTCACACCTTTTCTGGCTCTTCATGTTTTTGAACACCGCTTCATGCTCCTCCTATTTTTCAGACCGTTTCATGCTCCTCATAATTTTCACACCTTTTAAAGCTCTTCTTATTTTTCACACCTTATCATTTTCTTCATGTTTTTGAACACCGCTTCATCTTTCTCCTATTTTTAAGACCGTTTCATGCTCCTCATATTTTTGACACCTTTTGAAGCTCTTCATATTTTGCACACCTTTTCAGGCTCTTCATGTTTTTCACAAGCACTTCACGCTCCTCCTATTTTTCAGAACGTATCATGCTCCTCATATTTTTGACACCTTTTGAAGCTCTTCATATTTTTCACACCTTTTGAAGCTCTTCTTATATTTCACAACTTTTCAGGCTCTTCATGTTTTTGAACAAAACTTCATGCTTCTCCTATTTGTCAGACCGTTTAATCCTCCTCATGTATTTCACACCTTTTGAAGCTCTTCATATTTTTCACACCTTTTCAGGCTTTTCATGTTTTTGAACAGCGCTTCATGCTCCTCCTGATTTTCAGAAGGTTTCATGCTCATCTCACATTTGACACCTTTTGAAGCTCTTCATGTTTTTCACACCTTTTCAGGCTCTTCATGTTTTTCAACACCGCTACATGATCCTCCTATTTTTCAAACCGTTTCCTGCTCCTCATATTTTTGACACCTTTTGAAGCTCTTCATATATTTCACACCGTTTTAGGCTCTTCATGTTTTTCAACACCGCTTCATGCTCCTCCTATTTTTCAGACCGTTTCATGATGCTCATATTTTTGACACCTTTTGAGGCTCTTCATATTTTTCACAACTTTTCAGGCTCTTCATGTTTTTGAACACTGTTTCAAGCTCCTCCTCATTTTCACACCGTTTCATGCCCCTCATAATTTTGATCCCTTTTGAAGCTTTTCATATTTTTCACACCTTTTCAGGCTCTTCATGTTTTTGAACACCGTTACATGCTCCTTCTATTTTTCATACCATTTCATGCTCGTCATTTTTTTGACACCTTTTCAAGCTCTTCATATTTTTCACACCTTTGGAAGCACTTCATATTTTTCACAACTTTTCAGGCTCTTCACTTTTATCAACACCACTTCATGCTCCTCCTATTTTCCAGACCTTTTCATGCTCCTCATATTTTTGACACCTTTTGAAGCTCTTCATATTTTTCACACCTTTTCAGGCTCTTCATGTTTTTCAACACCACTTCATGCTCCTCCTATTTTTCAGACCGTTTCATGCTCCTCATATTTTTGACACATTTTGAAGCTCTTCATATTTTTCACACCTTTTCAGGCTCTTCATGTTTTTGAACACCTCTTCATGCTCCTTCTATTTTCAAACCGTTTCATGCTCCTCATTTCTTTGAGACATTTTGAAGCTCTTCATATTTTTCACACCTTTTGTGGATCTTCATGTTTTTGAACACAGTTTATGCTCCTCATATTTTTCACACATTTTCATGCTCTTCATATTTTTCACACCTTTTCAGGCTCTTCAGGTTTTTGAACACCGTTTCATGCTCCTCCTATTTTTCAGACCGTTTCCTGCTCCTCATATTTTGACACCTTTTGAAGCTCTCCATATTTTTCACACCTTTTCAGGCTCTTCATGTTTTTGAAAACCACTTCATTCTCCTCCTATTTTTCAGACCGTTTCATGCTCCTCATATATTTGACACCTTTTAAAGCTCTTCATATATTTCACACCTTTTCAGGCTCTTCAAGTTTTTGAACACCGTTTCATGCTCCTCATATTTTTCAGACCGTTTCGTGCTCCTCATATATTTGACATCTTTTGAAGGTCTTCTTATTTTTCACACCTTTTCACGCTTTTCATGTTTTTCAACACCATTTCATGCTCCTCCTATTTTTAAGATCGTTTCCTGCTCCTCATATTTTTCACACCTTTTGAAGCTTTTCATATTTTTCACAGCTTTTCAGGTTCTTCATGTTTTTCAACACCGCTTAATGCTCCTCCTATTTTTCAGACCGTTTCATGCTCCTCATATTTTTGACACATTTTGAAGCTTTTCATATTTTTCACACCTTTTCGGGTTCTTCATGTTTTTCAACACCTCTTCATGCTCCTTCTATTTTCAGACCGTTTCATGCTCCTCATTTCTTTGAGACATTTTGACGCTCTTCATATTTTTCACACCTTTTGTAGATCTTCATGTTTTTGAACACAGTTTATGCTCCTCATATTTTTCACACATTTTCATGCTCTTCATATTTTTCACACCTTTTCAGGCTCTTCAGGTTTTTGAACACCGTTTCATGCTCCTCCTATTTTTCAGACCGTTTCCTGCTCCTCATATATTTGACATCTTTTGAAGCTCTTCTTATTTTTCACACCTTTTCATGCTTTTCATGTTTTTCAACACCGTTTTATGCTCCTCCTATTTTCCGACCGTTTCATGCTCCTCACATATTTGACACCTTTTAAAGCTCTTCTTATTTTTCACACCTTTTCATGCTTTTCATGTTTTTCAACACCATTTCATGCTTCTCCTATTTTTCAGACCGTTTCCTGCTCCTCATATATTTGACATCTTTTGAAGCTCTTCTTATTTTTCACAACTTTTCATGCTTTTCAATTTTTTCAACACCGTTTCATGCTCCTCCTATTTTCAGACCGTTTCATGCTCCTCATATATTTGACACCTTTTAAAGCTCTTCATGTATTTCACACCGTTTCAGGCTCTTCATGTTTTTGAACACCGTTTCATGCTCCTTATATTTTTCAGACCGTTTCGTGCTCCTCATATATTTGACATCTTTTGAAGGTCTTCTTATTTTTCACACCTTTTCACGCTTTTCATGTTTTTCAACACCGTTTCATGCTCCTCCTATTTTTCAGACCGTTTCGTGCTCCTCATATGTTTGACACCTTGTGAAGCTCTTCATATTCTTCACACCTTTTCAGTCTCTTCATGTTTTTCAACACCGCCTCATGCTCCTCCTTTTTTCAGAACGTTTCATGCTGTTAATATTTTTGTCACCTTTTGAAGCTCTTCATATTTTTCACACCTTCTCAGGCTCTTCATGTCTTTGAACACTGTTTCTTGCTGCTACTATTTTTCAGACCTTTTCATGCTCCAAATATTTTTGACACCTTTTGAAGCCTTTCATATTTTTCACACCTTTTCAGGCTCTTCTTGTTTTTCAACACCACTTCATGCTCCTCTTATTTTTCAGTCTGTTTCATGCTCCTCATATTTTTGACACCTTTTGAAGCTCTTCATATTTTTCACACATTTTCAATCTCTTCATGTTTTTCAACACAGTTTCATGCTCCTCATTTTTTTTCAGTCTGTTTCATGCTCCTCATATTTTTGACACCTTTTGAAGCTCTTCATATTATTCACACCATTTCAGGTTCTTCACGTTTTTAAACAACGCTTCATGCTCCTCCTATTTTTCAAAACGTTTCATGCTCCTCATATTTTTGACACCTTGTGAAGCTCATCATATTTTTCACAGGTTTTCATGCTCTTCATCTTTTTCAAAACCGTTTCATTCTCATACTATTTTTCAGACAGTTTCATGCTCCTATATATTTCACACCTTTTGAAACTCTTCATATTTTTCACACGTTTTCAGGCTCTTCATGGTTTTCAACACCGCTGCATGCTCCTCCTATTTTTCAGACCGTTTCATGCTGTTAATATTTTTGACATCTTTTGAAGCTCTTCATATATTTCACACCTTTTCAGGCTCTTCATGTTTTTCAACACTGTTTCATGCTCCTCCTATTTTTCAGACCGTTTCATGCTTCTCTTATTTTTGACAACTTTTGAAGCGCTTCATATTTTTCACACCTTTTCAGGGTCTTCTTCTTTTGCAACACCACTTCATGCTCCTCTTATTTTTTAGACCGTTTCATGCTCCTCATATTTTTGACACCTTTTGAAGCTCTTCATATTTTACACACCTTTCCTGGTTCTTCTTGTTTTTGAACACTGTTTCATGCTCCTCCTGTTTTTCAGACCGTTTCATGCTGCTCATATTTTGACACCTTTTGAAGCTCTCCATATTTTTCACACCTTTTCAGGCTCTTCATGTTTTTGAAAACCACTTCATTCTCCTCCTATTTTTCAGACCGTTTCATGCTCCTCATATTTTTGACACCTTTTGAAGCTCTTCATATATTTCACACCTTTTCAGGCTCTTCATGTTCTTTAACACCGATTCATGCTCCTCCTACTTTTCAGACCGTTTCGTGCTCCTCATATTTTTGACACGTTTTGAAGCTCTTCATATTTTTCACACCTTTTCCGTCTCTTCTTGTTTTTCAACACCGCTTCTTGTTCCTCCTATTTTTCAAACCGTTTCATGCTCCTCATATTGTTGACAGCTTTTGAAGCACTTCATATTTTTCACACCTTTTCAGGCTCTTCATATTTTTGAACACCGCTTCATGTTCCTCCTGTTTTTCACACCTTTTGAAGCTCTTCATATTTTTCACACCTTTTCAGGCTCTTCAGGTTTTTGAACACCTCTTCATGCTCCTCCTATTTTTCAGACCGTTTCATGCTCCTCATGTCTTTCACACCTTTTGAAGCTCTTCATATTTTTCACACCTTTTCAGTCTCTCCATGTTTCTGAACACCACTTCCTTTTCCTCCTATTTTTGAGGCCGTTTCATGCTCATCTCATTTTTGACACCTTCTGAAGCTCTTCATTTTTTTCACACCTTTTGAGCTCTTCATATTCTTGACACGTTTTCAGGCTCTTCATGTATTTCAATAACGCTTCTTACTTCTCCTATTTTTCAGACCGTTTCATGCTCCTCATATTTTTGACACCTTTTGAAGCTCTTCATATTTTTCACACTTTTTCAGGCTTTTCATGTTTCTGAACAACGCTTCATGCTCCTCCTATTTTTCACACCTTTTGAAGCTCTTCATATTTTTCACAGCTTTTCAGGCTGCACATGTTTTTGAACACCACTTCATGCTCCTCATCTTTTTCAGTCTGTTTCATGCTCCTCATATTTTTCACACCGTTTGAAGCTCTTCATATTTTTAACACGTTTTCAGGCTCTTCATGTTTTTGATCACCGTTTCATGCTCCTCCTATTTTTCAGACCGTTTCATGCTCCTCATATTTTTGACAATTTCATAAGCTCTTCATATTTTTCACACTTTTTCAGGCTCTTCATGTTTTTGAACACCGCTTCATGCTCCTCTTATTTTTCAAACTTTTTGAAGCTCTTCATGTTTTTCACACCTTATCAGCCTCTTCATGTTTTTGAACACCTCTTCATGCTCCTCCTATTTTTCAGACCTTTTCATGCTCCTCATGTATTTCACACGTTTTGAAGCTCTTCATGTTTTTCACACCTTTTCAGGCTCTTCATGTGTTTGAACACAGCTTCATGCTCCTTCTATTTTTCAGACCGTTTCAAGCTCCTCATATTTTTGACACCTTTGAAGCTCTTCATATTTTTCACACCTTTTCAAGCTCTTCATGTTTTTCAACACCGCCTCATGCTCCTCCTATTTTTCAGAACGTTACATGCTCCTCATGTATTTCACACCTTTTGAAGCTCTTCATATTTTTCACACCTTTTTAGGCTCTCCATGTTTCTGAACAGCACTTCATGCTCCTATTTTTGAGACCGTTTCATGCTCATCTCATTTTTGACACCTTCTGAAACTCTTCATTTTTTTCACACCTTTGGAGCTCTTCATATTCTTCACACGTTTTCAGGCTCTTCATGTATTTCAACAATGCTTCTTACTCCTCCTATTTTTCAGATCGTTTCATGCTCCTTATAGTTTTCACAGCTTTTGAAGCTCTTCATATTCTTCACACCTTTTCAAGCTCTTCATAGTTTTCAAACCTTTTGAAGCTCTTCATATTTTTAACACGTTTTCAGGCTCTTCAAGTTTTTGAACACCGCTTCATGCTCCTCCTATTTTTCAGACCTTTTCATACTCCTCATGTATTTCACACCTTTTGAAGCTCTTCATATTTTTCAGACTTTTTCAGGCTCTTCATGTTGTTGAACACTGCTTCTTGCTCCTCCTATTTTTCAGACCGTTTCATGCTCCTCTTGTATTTCACACCTTTTGAAGCTCTTCATATTTTGCACACCTTTTCAGGCTCTTCATGTTTTTGAACACCGCTTCATGCTCCTCCTATTTTTCAAACCGTTTCATGCTCCTCATGTATTTCACACCTTTTGAAGCTCTTCATATTTTTCACACCTTTTCTGGCTCTTCATGTTTTTGAACACCGCTTCATGCTCCTCCTATTTTTCAGACCGTTTCATGCTCCTCATAATTTTCACACCTTTTAAAGCTCTTCTTATTTTTCACACCTTATCATTTTCTTCATGTTTTTGAACACCGCTTCATCTTTCTCCTATTTTTAAGACCGTTTCATGCTCCTCATATTTTTGACACCTTTTGAAGCTCTTCATATTTTGCACACCTTTTCAGGCTCTTCATGTTTTTCACAAGCACTTCACGCTCCTCCTATTTTTCAGAACGTATCATGCTCCTCATATTTTTGACACCTTTTGAAGCTCTTCATATTTTTCACACCTTTTGAAGCTCTTCTTATATTTCACAACTTTTCAGGCTCTTCATGTTTTTGAACAAAACTTCATGCTTCTCCTATTTGTCAGACCGTTTAATCCTCCTCATGTATTTCACACCTTTTGAAGCTCTTCATATTTTTCACACCTTTTCAGGCTTTTCATGTTTTTGAACAGCGCTTCATGCTCCTCCTGATTTTCAGAAGGTTTCATGCTCATCTCACATTTGACACCTTTTGAAGCTCTTCATGTTTTTCACACCTTTTCAGGCTCTTCATGTTTTTCAACACCGCTACATGATCCTCCTATTTTTCAAACCGTTTCCTGCTCCTCATATTTTTGACACCTTTTGAAGCTCTTCATATATTTCACACCGTTTTAGGCTCTTCATGTTTTTCAACACCGCTTCATGCTCCTCCTATTTTTCAGACCGTTTCATGATGCTCATATTTTTGACACCTTTTGAGGCTCTTCATATTTTTCACAACTTTTCAGGCTCTTCATGTTTTTGAACACTGTTTCAAGCTCCTCCTCATTTTCACACCGTTTCATGCCCCTCATAATTTTGATCCCTTTTGAAGCTTTTCATATTTTTCACACCTTTTCAGGCTCTTCATGTTTTTGAACACCGTTACATGCTCCTTCTATTTTTCATACCATTTCATGCTCGTCATTTTTTTGACACCTTTTCAAGCTCTTCATATTTTTCACACCTTTGGAAGCACTTCATATTTTTCACAACTTTTCAGGCTCTTCACTTTTATCAACACCACTTCATGCTCCTCCTATTTTCCAGACCTTTTCATGCTCCTCATATTTTTGACACCTTTTGAAGCTCTTCATATTTTTCACACCTTTTCAGGCTCTTCATGTTTTTCAACACCACTTCATGCTCCTCCTATTTTTCAGACCGTTTCATGCTCCTCATATTTTTGACACATTTTGAAGCTCTTCATATTTTTCACACCTTTTCAGGCTCTTCATGTTTTTGAACACCTCTTCATGCTCCTTCTATTTTCAAACCGTTTCATGCTCCTCATTTCTTTGAGACATTTTGAAGCTCTTCATATTTTTCACACCTTTTGTGGATCTTCATGTTTTTGAACACAGTTTATGCTCCTCATATTTTTCACACATTTTCATGCTCTTCATATTTTTCACACCTTTTCAGGCTCTTCAGGTTTTTGAACACCGTTTCATGCTCCTCCTATTTTTCAGACCGTTTCCTGCTCCTCATATATTTGACATCTTTTGAAGCTCTTCTTATTTTTCACACTTTTACATGCTTTTCATGTTTTTCAACACCGTTTCATGCTCCTCCTATTTTCAGACCGTTTCATGCTCCTCATATATTTGACACCTTTTAAAGCTCTTCATATATTTCACACCTTTTCAGGCTCTTCAAGTTTTTGAACACCGTTTCATGCTCCTCATATTTTTCAGAACGTTTCGTGCTCCTCATATATTTGACATCTTTTGAAGGTCTTCTTATTTTTCACACCTTTTCACGCTTTTCATGTTTTTCAACACCATTTCATGCTCCTCCTATTTTTAAGATCGTTTCCTGCTCCTCATATTTTTCACACCTTTTGAAGCTTTTCATATTTTTCACAGCTTTTCAGGTTCTTCATGTTTTTCAACACCGCTTAATGCTCCTCCTATTTTTCAGACCGTTTCATGCTCCTCATATTTTTGACACATTTTGAAGCTTTTCATATTTTTCACACCTTTTCAGGTTCTTCATGTTTTTCAACACCTCTTCATGCTCCTTCTATTTTCAGACCGTTTCATGCTCCTCATTTCTTTGAGACATTTTGACGCTCTTCATATTTTTCACACCTTTTGTAGATCTTCATGTTTTTGAACACAGTTTATGCTCCTCATATTTTTCACACATTTTCATGCTCTTCATATTTTTCACACCTTTTCAGGCTCTTCAGGTTTTTGAACACCGTTTCATGCTCCTCCTATTTTTCAGACCGTTTCCTGCTCCTCATATATTTGACATCTTTTGAAGCTCTTCTTATTTTTCACACCTTTTCATGCTTTTCATGTTTTTCAACACCGTTTTATGCTCCTCCTATTTTCCGACCGTTTCATGCTCCTCACATATTTGACACCTTTTAAAGCTCTTCTTATTTTTCACACCTTTTCATGCTTTTCATGTTTTTCAACACCATTTCATGCTTCTCCTATTTTTCAGACCGTTTCCTGCTCCTCATATATTTGACATCTTTTGAAGCTCTTCTTATTTTTCACACCTTTTCATGCTTTTCAAGTTTTTCAACACCGTTTCATGCTCCTCCTATTTTCAGACCGTTTCATGCTCCTCATATATTTGACACCTTTTAAAGCTCTTCATGTATTTCACACCGTTTCAGGCTCTTCATGTTTTTGAACACCGTTTCATGCTCCTTATATTTTTCAGACCGTTTCGTGCTCCTCATATATTTGACATCTTTTGAAGGTCTTCTTATTTTTCACACCTTTTCACGCTTTTCATGTTTTTCAACACCGTTTCATGCTCCTCCTATTTTTCAGACCGTTTCGTGCTCCTCATATGTTTGACACCTTGTGAAGCTCTTCATATTCTTCACACCTTTTCAGTCTCTTCATGTTTTTCAACACCGCCTCATGCTCCTCCTTTTTTCAGAACGTTTCATGCTGTTAATATTTTTGTCACCTTTTGAAGCTCTTCATATTTTTCACACCTTCTCAGGCTCTTCATGTCTTTGAACACTGTTTCTTGCTGCTACTATTTTTCAGACCTTTTCATGCTCCAAATATTTTTGACACCTTTTGAAGCCTTTCATATTTTTCACACCTTTTCAGGCTCTTCTTGTTTTTCAACACCACTTCATGCTCCTCTTATTTTTCAGACCGTTTCATGCTCCTCATATTTTTGACACCTTTTGAAGCTCTTCATATTTTTCACACATTTTCAATCTCTTCATGTTTTTCAACACAGTTTCATGCTCCTCATTTTTTTTCAGTCTGTTTCATGCTCCTCATATTTTTGACACCTTTTGAAGCTCTTCATATTATTCACACCATTTCAGGTTCTTCACGTTTTTAAACAACGCTTCATGCTCCTCCTATTTTTCAAAACGTTTCATGCTCCTCATATTTTTGACACCTTCTGAAGCTCATCATATTTTTCACAGGTTTTCATGCTCTTCATCTTTTTCAAAACCGTTTCATTCTCATACTATTTTTCAGACAGTTTCATGCTCCTATATATTTCACACCTTTTGAAACTCTTCATATTTTTCACACGTTTTCAGGCTCTTCATGGTTTTCAACACCGCTGCATGCTCCTCCTATTTTTCAGACCGTTTCATGCTCTTAATATTTTTGACATCTTTTGAAGCTCTTCATATATTTCACACCTTTTCAGGCTCTTCATGTTTTTCAACACTGTTTCATGCTCCTCCTATTTTTCAGACCGTTTCATGCTCTTAATATTTTTGACATCTTTTGAAGCTCTTCATATATTTCACACCTTTTCAGGCTCTTCATGGTTTTCAACACCGCTGCATGCTCCTCCTATTTTTCAGACCGTTTCATGCTCTTAATATTTTTGACATCTTTTGAAGCTCTTCATATTTTTCACACCATTGCAGGCTCTTAATGTTTTTGAACACCGTTTCATGCTCCTCCTATATTTCAGACCGTTTCATGCTCCTCATATTTTTGACACATTTTGAAGCTCTTCATATTTTTCACACCTTTTGAAGCTCTTCATATTTTTCACACCATTGCAGGCTCTTAATGTTTTTGAACACCGTTTCATGCTCCTCCTATTTTTCAGACCGTTTCATGCTCCTCATATTTTTGACACCTTTTGAAGCTCTTCATATTTTTCACAACTTTTCCGGCTCTTCATGATTTTCAACACCGCTTCATGCTCCTCCTATTTTTCAGACCGTTCCATTCTCATCTCATTTTTGACACCTTTTGAAGCTCTTCATATTTTTCACACCTTTTGAAGCTCTTCATAATTTTCACACGTTTTCAGGCTCTTCATGTTTTTCAACATCGCTTCATGATCCTCCTATTTTTCAGACCGTTTCATGCTCCTCATATTTTTGACACCTTTTGAAGCTCTTCATATTTTTCTCACCTTTTCAGGCTCTTCATGTTTTTGAACACCGCTTCATGCTCCTCCTATTTTTCAACCGTTTCATACTCCTCATATTTTTGACACCTTTTGAAGCTCTTCATATTTTTCACACCTTTTCAGGCTCTTCATGTTTTTGAACACCGCTCCATGCTCCTCCTATTTTTCAGACCGTTTAATGCTCCTCATGTATTTCACACCTTTTGAAGCTCCTCATATTTTTCACGCCTTTTCAGGCTCTTCATGTTTTTGAACACCGCTTCATGCTCCTCCTATTTTTCAGACCGTTTCATGCTCCTCATATTTTTGACACCTTTTGTAGCTTTTCATATTTTTCACAACTTTTCATGCTCTTCATTTTTTTCAACAACACTTCATGCCCCTCTTTTTTTCCAGACCGTTTCATTCTCATCTAATTTTTGACACCTTTTGAAGCTCTTCATATTTTTCACACCTTTTGAAGCTCTTCATATTTTTCACACGTTTTCAGGCTCTTCATGTTTTTGAACACCGCTTCATGCTCCTCCTATTTTTCAGACCATTTAATCCTCCCCATGTATTTCACACCTTTTGAAGCTCTTCATATTTTTCACACATTTTCAGGCTCTTCATGTTTTTGAACACCATTTCATGCTCCTCCTATTTTGCAGACCGTTTCATTCTCCTCATATTTTTGACACCTTTTGAAGCTCTTCATGTATTTCACACCTTTTCAGGCTTTTCATTTTTTTCAACACCACTTCATTCTCCTCCTATTTTTCAGACCGTTTCATGCTTATCTCATTTTGACACATTTTGAAGCTCTTCATATTTTTCACATCTTTTGAAGCTTTTCATATTTTTCACACCTTTTCAGGCTCTTCATGATTTTCAACACCGCTTCATGCTCCTCCTAATTTTCAGACCGTTTCATGCTCATTTCTTTTTTGACACCCTTTGAAGCTCTTCATATTTTTCACAATTTGAAGTTCTTCATATTTTTCATATTTTTGAAGCTCTTCATATTTTCACACGTTTTCAGACTCTTCATGATTTTCAACACCGCTTCATGCTCCTGAAATTTTTCAGACCGTTTCATGCTCCTCATATTTTTGACACCTTTTGAAGCTCTTCATATTTCTCACACCTTTTCAGGCTGTTCATGTTTTTCAGCACCGCTTCATGCTCCTCCTATTTTTCAGACCGTTTCATGCTCATCTCATTTTGACACCTTTTGAAGTTCTTCATATTTTTCACACCTATTGAAGCTCTTCATATTTTTCACATTTTTGAAGCTCTTCATATTTTCACACGTTTTCAGACTCTTCATGTTTTTCAAAACCGCTTCATGCTCCTGAAATTTTTCAGACCGTTTCATGCTCCTCATATTTTTGACACCTTTTGAAGCTCTTCATAGTTTTCACACCTTTTGAAGCTCTTCATATTTTTCACACCTTTTCAGGCTCTTCATGTTTTCCAACACCACTTCATGCTCCTCCTATTTTTCAGACCGTTTCATGCTCCTCATATTTTTGACTCGTTTTGAAACTCTTTATATTTTTCACACCTTTTCAGGCTCTTCATGTTTTTCAACAGTGCCTCATGCTCCTCGTAATTTTCAGACCGTTTCATGCTCCACATATTTTTGACACATTTTGAAGCTCTTCATATTTTTGACACCTTTTCACGCTCTTCATGTTTTCAACGCCGCTTCATGCTCCTCCTATTTTTCAGAGCGTTTCATGCCCTTCATATTTTTCACACCTTGTGAAGCTCTTCATATTTTTAACACCTTTTCAGCCTCTTCATGTTTTTCAACACCTCTTCATGCTCCTCCTAATTTTCAGATCGTTTCATGCTCCTCATCTTTTGACACCTTTTGAAGGTCTTCATATTTTTCACACCTTTTCAGTATTCAAGTTTTTGAACACCGCTTCATGCTCCTCATATTTTTCACAGCTTCTGAAGCTCTTCATATTTTTCTCACCTTTTCAGGCTCTTAATATTTTTGAACATCGTTTCGTGCTCCTCTTATTTTCAGAACGTTTCATGCTCCTCATATTTTTGACACTTTTTGAAGCTCTTCATATTTTCCACACCTTTTGAAGCTCTTCATATTTTTCACACTTTTTCAGGCTCTTCATGTTTTTGAACACCGCTTCATGCCCCTTCTATTTTTCAGAGAGTTTCATGCTCCTCATGTATTTCACACCTTTTGAACCTCTTCATATTTTTCAAACCTTTTCAGGCTCTTCATGTCTTTCAACACCGCTTCATGCTCCTCCTATTTTTCAGACCGTATCATGCTCCTCGTATTTTTGACACGTTTTGAAGCTCTTCATATAATTCACACTTTTTCAGGCTCTTCAAGATTTTCAACACCGTTTCATGCTCTTCCTATTTTTCAGACTATTTCATGCTCCTCATATATTTGACACCTTTTGAAGCTCTTCATATTTTTCACACCTTTTCAGGCTCTTCATGTTTTTGTACACCGTTTCATGCTCCTCCTATTTTTTAGAAGTTTCATTCTCCTCATATTTTTCACACATTTTGAAGCTGTTCATATTTTTGACACCTTTTGAAGCTCTTCATATATTTCACACCTTTTCAGGCTCTTCATGTTTTTGAACACCGCTTCATGCTCCTCCTATTTTTCAGACCATTTCATGCTCCTCATATATTTGACACCTTTTGAAGCTCTTCATTTTTTTCACACCTTTTCAGGCTCTTCATGTTTTTGAACACGGTTTCATGCTTCTCCTGTTTTTCACAGATTCATCCTCCTCTTATTTTTGACATGTTTTGAAACTCTTCATATTTTTCACACCTTCTCAGGCGCTTCAGGGTTTCAACACCGTTTCATGCTCCTCCTATTGTTCAGTCCATTTCGTGCTCCTCATATTTTTGACACTTTTTGAAGCTCTTCATATTTTCCACAACTTTTAATGCTCTTCATCTTTTTCAACACCACTTCATGCTCCTCATATTTTTGACACCTTTTGAAGCTCTTCATGTATTTCACACCTTTTCAGGCTCTTCATGTTTTTGAACACCACTTCATGCTTTTCCAATTTTTCACAACGTTTCATGCTCCTCATATTTTTGACACCTTTTGAAGCTCTTCATGTATTTCACACCTATTCAGGCTCTTCATGTTTTTGAATACCGTTACATGATTCTCCTATTTTTCAGACTGTTTCATGCTCCGCATATTTTTGACACCTTTTGAAGCTCTTCATATTTTTCACACCTTTTGAAGCTCTTCATATTTTTCACACCTTTTCAGGTTCTTCATGTTTTTCAACACCGTTTCATGCTCCTCCTATTTTTCAGACCGTTTCATGCTCCTCATATTTTGACATGTTTTGAATCTCTTCATTTTTTTCACATCTTTTCAGGCGCTTCAGGTTATCAACACCGTTTCATGCTCCTCCTATTTTTCAGACCGTTTCATGCTCCTCATATTTTTGATACCTTTTGAAGCTCTTCATATTTTTCACAACTTTTCAGACCTTTCGTGTTTTCAGCACAGTTTCATGCTCCGCCTATTTTTCAGCACTTTTCATGCTCCTCATATTTTTCACGACTTTTGAAGCTCTTCATATATTTCACACTTTTCCAGGCTCTTCTTGTTTTGGAACACCGCTTCATGCTTCTCCTATATTTCACACCTTTTCATAATCTTCATATTTTCCACGCCTTTTTAAGCTCTTCGTATTTTTCACACCTTTTCAGGCTCTTCATGTTTATGAACAAAGTTTCATGCTCCTCCTATTTTTCAGACCGTTTCATGTTCCTCATATTGTTGACACTTTTTGAAACTCTTCATATTTTTCACACCTTTTCAGACTCTTAATGATTTTCAACACCGTTTCATGCTCCTCCTATTTTTCAGAACGTTTCATGCTCCTCATATTTTTGACACCTTTTGAAGATCTTCATATTTTTCACACCTTTTGAAGCTCTTCATATTTTTCACAGCTTTTCAGGCTCTTCATGTTTTTCAACACAGTTTCATGCTCCTCCTTTTTTTCAAACCGTTTCAAGCTTCTCATATTTTTGACACCTTTTGAAGCTCTTCATATTTTTCACGCCTTTTCAGGCTCTTCATGTTGTTGAACACGGTTTCATGCTTCTCCTATGTTTCAGACCGTTTCATGCTCCTCATATTTTTGACGCCTTTTGAAGCTCTTCATATTTTTCACACCTTTTCAGGCTCTTCATGTTTTTGAACACCGTTTCATGCTCCTCATATTTTTGACATATTTTGAAACTCTTCATATTTTTGCCACCTTTTGAAGCTCTTCATATCTTTCACACCTTTTCAGGCTCTTCATATTTTTCACACCTTTTCATGCTCTTCATATTTTTCAACACCACTTCATACTCCTCATATTTTTGACACATTTTGAAGCTCTTCATATTTTTCAAACTTTTTGAACCTCTTCATATTTTTCACACCTTTTCAGGCTCTTCATGTTGTTTAACGCCGCTTCATGCTCCTGCTATTTTTCTGACCGTTTGATACTCCTCATATTTTCACACCTTTGAAGCTATTCATATTTTTCACTCCTTTTCAGGCTCTTCATGTTTTTGAACACCATTTCATGCTCCTCCTATTTTTGACACCTTATGGAACTCCTCATATTTTTCACACCTATTCAGGCTCTTCATGTTTTTGAACACCGTTTTATGTTACTCCTATTTTTCTGACCGTTTCATGCTCCTCATATTTTTGACACCTTTTGAAGCTCTTCATATTTTCATTCCTTTTCAGGCTCTTCATGTGTTCAACAACGCTTCATGCTCCTCCTATTTTTCAGAAAGTTTCATGCTCCTCATATGTTTGACACTTTTTGAAGCTCTTCATATTTTTTACACCTTTTGAAGCTCTTCATATTTTTCACATCTTTTCAGACTCTTCATGTATTTCAACACCAGGTCATGCTCCTCCTATTTTTCAGAACTTTTCCTGCTCCTCATATTTTTGACACCTTTTGAAGCTCCTCATATATTTCACACCTTGTCAGGCTCTTCATGTTTTTCAACTCCGCTTCATGCTCCTCCTATTTTTCAGACCGTTTCATGCTCCTCATATTTTTGACACTTTTTGAAACTCTTCATATTTTTCACACCTTTTCAGGCTCTTCATGTTTTGAACAAAACTTCATGCTCCTCCTATTTTTCAGACAGTTTCATTTTCCTCATATTTTTGACACCTTTTTAAGCTCTTCATATATTTCACACCTTTTCAGGCTCTTTATGTTTTTGAACACCGTTTCATGCTCCTCCTATTTGTCTGACCGTTTCATGCTCCTCATATTTTTGACACCTTTTGAAGCTCTTCATGTATTTCACAGCTTTTCAGTCTCTTCATGGTTTTGAACAGCGTTTCATGCTCCTCCTATTTTTCAGACCGTTTCATGCTCCTCGTATTTTTCACATCTTTTGAAGCTCTTCATATTTCTCACACCTTTTCAGGCTCTTCATGTTTTTCTACACCACTTCATGCTTCTCCTATTTTTCAGCCCGTTTCATGCTCCTCATGTATTTCACACCTTTTGAAGCTCTTCATATTTTTCACACCTTTTCAGGATCTTCATGTTTTTCAACACCATTTAATGCTGCTTCTCTTTTTCAGACCGTTTCATGCTCCTCATATTTTTCACACCTTTTGAAGCTCTTCATATTTTTCACACCTTTTCAGGCTCTTCAAGTTTTTCAACACCACTTCATGCTCCTCCTTTTTTGCAGACCGTTTCATGCTACTCATATTTTTGATACCTTTTGATGCTCTTCATATTTTTCACACCTTTTCACGCTCTTCATTTTTTCAACACCGCTTCATGCTCCTCCTATTTTTCAGACCGTTTCATGCTCATGTCATTTTTGAAACCTTTTGAAGCTTTTCATATATTTCACAACTTTTCAGGCTCTTCATGTTTTTGAACACCGCTTCATGCTCCTCCTATTTTTCAGACCGTTTCATGCTCCTCATATTTCACACCTTTTGAAGCTCTTCATATTTTTCACACCTTTTCAGGCTCTTCATGTTTTTGATCACCGTTACATTCTCCTCCAATTATTCACACCGTTTCATGCTCCTCATATTTTTGCCACTTTTTGAAGCTCTTTATATATTTCACACCTTTTCAGGCTCTTCATGTTTTTGATCACCGTTACATTCTCCTCCTATTATTCAGACCGTTTCATGCTCCTCATATTTTTGACACTTTTTGAAGCTCTTTATATATTTCACACATTTGCAGGCTCTTCATGTTTTTGAACACAGCTTCATGCTCCTCCTATTTTTCAGACAATTTCATGCTCCTCATATTTTTGACAACTTTGGAAGCTCTTCATATTTTTCACACATTTTCAGGCTCTTCATGTTTTTCAACACCGCTCATGCTCCTTGTATTTTTAAGACCGTTTCATGCTCCTCATATTTTAGACACCTTTTTAAGCTCTTCATATTTTTCACACCTTTTTAAGCTCTTCATATTTCTCACACCTTTTCAGGCTCTTCATGTTTTTCAACAACGCTTCATGCACCTCCTATTCGTCAGACCGTTTCATGCTCATCTCATTTTTGACACCTTTTGAATCTTTTCATATTTTTCACACCTTCTCAGGCTCTTCATGGTTTTGAACACCGCTTCATTCTAATCCTATTTTTCAAACCATATCATGCTCCTCATATTTTTCACACCTTTTAAGCTCTTCATATTTTTCACACTTTTTCAGGCTCTTCATGTTTTTCAACAGCGCTTCATGCTCCTCCTATTTTTCAGACCGTTTCATGCTCATCAAATTTTTGACACCTTTTGAAGCTCTTCATATTTTTCACACCTTTTCAGGCTCTTCATGTTTTTCTACACCACTTCATGCTTCTCCTATTTTTCAGCACGTTTCATGCTCCTCATGTATTTCACACCTTTTGAAGCTCTTCATATTTTTCACACCTTTTCAGGCTCTTCATGTTTTTCAACACCATTTCAAGCTCCTCCAGGTTTGCAGACCGTTTCATGCTCCTCATATATTTTACACCTTTTGAAGCTCTTCATATTTTTCACACCTTTTCAGGCTCTTCATGTTTTTGAACACCGCTTCATGCTCCTCCTATTTTTCAGACCGTTTCATGCTCCTCATATTTTACACCTTTTGAAGCTCTTCATATTTTTCACACCTTTTCAGGCTCTTCATGTTTTTGAACACCGCTTCATGCTCCTCCTATTTTTCAGACCGTTTCATGCTCCTCATATTTTACACCTTTTGAAGCTCTTCATATTTTTCACACCTTTTCAGGCTCTTCATGTTTTTGATCACCGTTACATTCTCCTCCTATTATTCAGACCGTTTCATACTCCTCATATTTTTGACACTTTTTGAAGTCTTTATATATTTCACACCTTTTCTGGCTCTTCATGTTTTTGATCACCGTTTCATTCTCCTCCTACTATTCAGACCGTTTCATGCTCCTCATATTTTTGACACTTTTTGAAGCTCTTCATATTTTTCACACCTTTTCAGGCTCTTCATGTTTTTGATCACCGTTACATTCTCCTCCTATTATTCAGACCGTTTCATGCTCCTCATATTTTTGATACCTTTTGATGATCTTCATATTTTTCACACCTTTTCAGGCTCTTCATTTTTTCAACACCACTTCATGCTCCTCCTATTTTTCAGACCGTTTCATGCTCATCTCATTTTTGACTCCTTTTGAAGCTTTTCAGATTTTTCTCACCTTTTCAGGCTCTTCATGTTTTTCAACACCACTTCAAGCTCCTCCATGTTTGCAGACCGTTTCATGCTCCTCATATTTTTCAGACCATTTCATATTCCTCATATTTTTCACACCTTTTGAAGCTCTTCATATTTTTCACACCTTTTCAGGCTCTTCATGTTTTTGAACACCGCTTCATGCTCCTCCTATTTTTCAGACCGTTTCATGCTCCTCATATTTTACACCTTTTGAAGCTCTTCATATTTTTCACACCTTTTCAGGCTCTTCATTTTTTTGATCACCGTTACATTCTCCTCCTATTATTCAGACCGTTTCATGCTCCTCATATTTTTGACACTTTTTGAAGCTCTTTATATATTTCACACATTTTCAGGCTCTTCATGTTTTTGATCACCGTTACATTCTCCTCCTATTTTTCAGACCGTTTCATGCTCCTCATATTTTTGACAACTTTGGAAGCTAGTCATATTTTTCACACATTTTCAGGCTCTTCATGTTTTTCAACACTGTTGCATGATCCTCTTATTTTTCAGACCGTTTCATGCTCCTCATATACTTGACACATTTTTAAGCTCTTCATATATTTCACACATTTTCAGGCTATTCATGTTTTTCAACACCGCTTCATGCTCCTTGTATTTTTAAGACCGTTTCATGCTCCTCATATTTTTGACACCTTTTTAAGCTCTTCATATTTTTCACACCTTTTTAAGCTCTTCATATTTCTCACACCTTTTCAGGCTCTTCATGTTTTTCAACAACGCTTCATGCACCTCCTATTTGTCAGACCGTTTCATGCTCATCTCATTTTTGACACCTTTTGAATCTTTTCATATTTTTCACACCTTCTCAGGCTCTTCATGTTTTTCAACAACGCTTCATGCACCTCCTAATTTTCAGACCGTTTCATGCTCATCAAATTTTTGACACCTTTTGAAGCTCTTCATATTTTTCACACCTTTTGAAGCTCTTCATATTTTTCACACCATTTCAGGCTCTTCATGTTTTTCAACACCGTTTCATGCTGCTTCTATTTTTCAGACCGTTTCATGCTCCTCATATTTTTCACACCTTTTGAAGCTCTTCATATTTTTCACACCTTTTCAGGCTCTTCATGTTTTTCTACACCACTTCATGCTTCTCCTATTTTTCAGACCGTTTCATGCTCTTCATATTTTTCACACCTTTTGAAGCTCTTCATATTTTTCACACCTTTTCAGGCTCTTCATGTTTTTCTACACCACTTCATGCTTCTCCTATTTTTCAGACCGTTTCATGCTCCTCATATTTTTCACACCTTTTGAAGCTCTTCATATTTTTCACACATTTTCAGGCTCTTCATGTTTTTCAACACTGTTGCATGATCCTCTTATTTTTCAGACCGTTTCATGCTCCTCATATACTTGACACATTTTTAAGCTCTTCATATATTTCACACATTTTCAGGCTATTCATGTTTTTCAACACCGCTTCATGCTCCTTGTATTTTTAAGACCGTTTCATGCTCCTCATATTTTTGACACCTTTTTAAGCTCTTCATATTTTTCACACCTTTTTAAGCTCTTCATATTTCTCACACCTTTTCAGGCTCTTCATGTTTTTCAACAACGATTCATGCACCTCCTATTTGTCAGACCGTTTCATGCTCATCTCATTTTTGACACCTTTTGAATCTTTTCATATTTTTCACACCTTCTCAGGCTCTTCATGTTTTTCAACAACGCTTCATGCACCTCCTATTTTTCAGACCGTTTCATGCTCATCAAATTTTTGACACCTTTTGAAGCTCTTCATATTTTTCACACCTTTTGAAGCTCTTCATATTTTTCACACCATTTCAGGCTCTTCATGTTTTTCAACACCGTTTCATGCTGCTTCTATTTTTCAGACCGTTTCATGCTCCTCATATTTTTCACACCTTTTGAAGCTCTTCATATTTTTCACACCTTTTCAGGCTCTTCATGTTTTTCTACACCACTTCATGCTTCTCCTATTTTTCAGACCGTTTCATGCTCCTCATATTTTTCACACCTTTTGAAGCTCTTCATATTTTTCACACCTTTTCAGGCTCTTCATGTTTTTCTACACCACTTCATGCTTCTCCTATTTTTCAGCCTGTTTCATGCTCCTCATTTATTTCACACCTTTTGAAGCTCTTCATTTTTTTCACACATTTACATGCTCTTCATGTTTTTGATCACCGTTTCATGCTCCTCCTATTTTTCAGACCATTTCATGCTCCTCATATTTTTGACACCTTTTGAAGCTCTTCGTATTTTTCACACTTTTTCAGGTCTCTTCATGTTTTTATACACCGTTTCATGCTAATCCCATTTTTCAAACCTTATCATGCTCCTCATATTTTTCACACCTTTTTAAGCTCTTCATATTTTTCACACCTTTTCAGGATCTTCATGTTTTTGAACACCGCTTCATGCTCCTCATATTTTTCAGACCGTTTCTTGCTCCTCGTATTTTTGACATCTTTTGAAGCTTTTCATATTTTTCACACCTTCTCAGGCTCTTCAAGTTTTTCAACACCACTTCATGCTCCTCCTTTTTTGCAGACCGTTTGATGCTCCTCATATTTTTGATACCTTTTGATGCTCTTCATATTTTTCACACCTTTTCAGGCTCTTCATTTTTTCAACACCGCTTCATACTCCTCCTATTTTTCAGACCGTTTCATGCTCATCTCATTTTTGACACCTCTTGAAGCTTTTCATATTTTTCACAACGTTTCAGGCTCTTCAAGTTTTTGAACACCGCTTCATGTTCTTCCTATTTTTCAGACCGTTTCATGCTCCTCATATTTTTGACACCTTTTGAAGCTCTTCATATTTTTCACACCTTTTCAGGCTCTTCATGTTTTTCAACACTGCTTCATGCTCCTCCTATTTTTCAGAGAGTTTCATTCTCCTCATGTATTTCACACCTTTTGAAGCTCTACATATTTTTCAAAACTTTTCAGGCTCTTCATATTTTTCCACACCACTTCATGCTCATCCTATTTTTCAGACCGTTTCATGCTCCTCATATTTTTGACATCTTTTGAAGCTCTTCTTATTTTTCACACCTTTTCAGGCTCTTCATGTTTTTCAACACAGCTTCATGCTCCTCCTATTTTTCAGACCATTTCATGCTCATCTCATTTTTGACACCTTTTGAAGATCTTCATATTTTTCACACCTTTTCAGGCTCTTCATGTTTTTGAACACCGCTTCATGCTAATCCCATTTTTCAAACCATATCATGCTCCTCATAATTTTCACACCTTTTTAAGCTCTTCATATTTTTCACACCTTTTCAGGCTCTTCATGTTTTTGAATACTACTTCATGCTCCTTCTATTTTTCAGAGAGTTTCATGCTCCTCATGTATTACACACCTTTTGAAGCTCTTCATATTTTTCACACTTTTACAGGCTCTTCATGTGTTTCCACAACACTTCATGCTACTCAGATTTTTCAGCTCGTTTCATGCTGCTCATGAATTTCACACCTTTTGAAGCTCTTCATATTTTTCACACCTTTTCAGGCTCTTCCTGTTTTGATCACCGTTTCATGCTCCTCCTATTTTTCAGACCGTTTCATGCTCCTCATAATTTTTGACACCTTTTAAAGGTCTTCATTATTTTCACACCTTTTCTGGCACTTCATGTTTTTGAACACAACTTCATGCTCCTCCTATTTTTCAGACCATTTCATATTCCTCATATTTTTTCACACCTTTTGAAGCTCTTCATATTTTTCACACCTTTTCAGGCTCTTCATGTTTTTGAACACCGTTGCATGATCCTCCTATTTTTCAGACCGTTTCATGCTCCTCATATACTTGACACATTTTTAAGCTCTCATATATTTCACACATTTTCAGGCTATTCATGTTTTTCAACAACGCTTCATGCACCTCCTATTTTTCAGACCGTTTCATGCTCATCTCATTTTTGACACCTTTTGAAGCTTTTCATATTTTTCACACCTTTTCAGGCTCTTCATGTTTTTCCACACCACATCATGCTTCTCCTAATTTTCAGCAAGTTTCATGCTCCTCATGTATTTCACACCTTTTGAAGCTCTTCATATTTTTCAAAACTTTTCAGGCTCTTCCTGTTTTTGAACAGCGCTTCATGCTCCTCCTATATTTCAGACCGTTTCATGCTCCTCATGTATTACACACCTTTTGAAGCTCTTCATTTTTTTCACACATTTACAGGCTCTTCATGTTTTTGATCACCGTTTCATGCTCCTCCTATTTTTCAGACCATTTCATGCTCCTCATATTTTTGACACCTTTTGAAGCTCTTCGTATTTTTCACACCTTTTCAGGTCTCTTCATGTTTTTATACACCGTTTCATGCTAATCCCATTTTTCAAACCATATCATGCTCCTCATACTTTTCACACCTCTTCAAGCTTTTCATATTTTTAACAACGTTTCAGGCTCTTCATGTTTTGAACACCGCTTCATGTTCTTCCTATTTTTCAGACCGTTTCATCCTCCTCATATTTTTGACACCTTTTGATGCTCTTCATATTTTTCACACCTTTTCAGGCTCTTCATTTTTTCAACACCGCTTCATACTCCTCCTATTTTTCAGACCGTTTCATGCTCATCTCATTTTTGACACCTCTTGAAGATTTTCATATTTTTCACAACGTATCAGGCTCTTCAAGTTTTTGAACACCGCTTCATGTTCTTCCTATTTTTCAGACGGTTTCATGCTCCTCATATTTTTGACACCTTTTGAAGCTCTTCATATTTTTCACACCTTTTCAGGCTCTTCATGTTTTTGAACACCGCTTCATGCTCCTCCTATTTTTCAGAGAGTTTCATGCTCCTCATGTATTTCACACCTTTTGAAGCTCTTCATATTTTTCAAAACTTTTCAGGCTCTTCATATTTTTCCACACCACTTCATGCTCATCCTATTTTTCAGACCGTTTCATGCTCCTCATATTTTTGACACTTTTTGAAGCTTTTCATATTTTTCACATCTTTTCAGGCTCTTCATGTTTTTCAACACCATTTCATGATCCTCCTATTTTTCAGACCGTTTCATGCTCATCTCATTTTTGACACCTTTTGAAGCTCTTCATATTTTTCACACTTTTTCAGGCTCTTCATATTTTTCCACACCACTTCATGCTTCTCCTATTTTTCAGCCCGTTTCATGCTCCTCATGTATTTCACACCTTTGAAGCTCTTCATATTTTTCACACCTTTTCAGGCTCTTCATGTTTTTGGTCACCGTTTCATGCTCCTCCTATTTTTCAGACCGTTTCATGCTCCTCATATTTTTGACACCTTTTGAAACTCTTCATATTTTTCACACGTTTTCAGCTCTTAATGTTTTTCAACACCGCTTCATGCTAATCCTATTTTTCAAACCATATCATGCTCCTCATATTTTTCACACCTTTTGAAGCTCTTCATATATTTCACACCTTTTCAGGCTCTTCCTGTTTTTGAACACCACTTCATGCTCCTTCTCTTTTTCAGAGAGTTTTATGCTCCTCATGTATTTCACACCTTTTGAAGCTCTTCATATTTTTCACACCTTTTCAGGCTCTTCATGTTTTTCAACACCGCTTCATGCTGCTCATATTTTTCAGACCGTTTCATGCTCCTCATATTTTTGACACCTTTTGAAGCTCTTCATTTTTTTCATGCCTTTTAAGGCTCTTCATATTTTTCAACACCGCTTCATGCTGTTCATATTTTTCAGACCGTTTCATGCTCCTCATATTTCTGACACCTTTTGAAGCTCTTCATATTTTTCACACGTTTTCAGTCTATTCATGTTTTTGAACACCATTTCAGGCTCCTCCTATTTTTCAGAGAGTTTCATGCTCCTCATGTATTTCACACCTTTGAAAGCTCTTCATATTTTTCAAAGATTTTGAAGCTCTTCATATTTTTCACACCTTTTCAGGCTCTTCATGTTTTTCAACACCGTTTCATGCTCCTCCTATTTTTCAAACCGTTTCATGTTCCTCATAATTTTGACACCTTTTGAAGATCTTCATAATTTTCACACATTTTCAGGCTCTTCATGTGTTTGAACACCGCTTCATGTTCCTCCTATTTTTCAGACCGTTTCATGCTCCTCATCTTTTTGACACCTTTTGAAACTCTTCATATTTTTCACACGTTTTCAGCTCTTAATGTTTTTCAACACCGCTTCATGCTCTTCCTATTTTTCAGACCGTTTCATACTCATCTCATTTTTGACACCTTTTGAAGCTCTTCATATTTTTCACACGTTTTCAGCTCTTAATGTTTTTCAACACCGCTTCATGCTCTTCCTGTTTTTCAGACCGTTTCATGCTCATCTCAATTTTGACACCTTTTGAAGCTCTTCATATTTTTCACACATTTTCAGGCTCTTCATGTTTTTGAACATCGCTTCATGCTCCTCCTATTTTTCAGAGAGTTTCATGCTCCTCATGTATTTCACACCTTTTGAAGCTCTTCATATTTTTCACACCTTTTCAGGCTCTTCATGATTTTCAACACCGCTCATGCTCCTCCTATTTTTCAGACCGTTTCATGCTCATCTCATTTTTGACACCTTTTTAATCTCTTCATATTTTTCAAAACTTTTGAAGCTCTTCATATTTTTAATATTTTTGAAGCTCTTCATATTTTCACACGTTTTCACACTCTTCATGTTTTTCAACACCGCTTCATGCTCCTCCTATTTTTCAAACCGTATCATGCTCCTCATATTTTTGACACTTTTTGAAGCTCTTCATATTTTTCACTCATTTTCAGGCTCTTCATGTGTTTCCACAACACTTCATGCTACTCAGATTTTTCAGCTCGTTTCATGCTGCTCATGAATTTCACACCTTTTGAAGCTCTTCATATTTTTCACACCTTTTCAGGCTCTTCCTGTTTTGATCACCGTTTCATGCTCCTCCTATTTTTCAGACCGTTTCATGCTCCTCATAATTTTTGACACCTTTTAAAGGTCTTCATTATTTTCACAGCTTTTCTGGCACTTCATGTTTTTGAACACAACTTCATGCTCCTCCTATTTTTCAGACCATTTCATATTCCTCATATTTTTTCACACCTTTTGAAGCTCTTCATATTTTTCACACCTTTTCAGGCTCTTCATGTTTTTGAACACCGTTGCATGATCCTCCTATTTTTCAGACCGTTTCATGCTCCTCATATACTTGACACATTTTTAAGCTCTCATATATTTCACACATTTTCAGGCTATTCATGTTTTTCAACACCGCTTCATGCTCCTTGTATTTTTAAGACCGTTTCATGCTCCTCATATTTTTG
This sequence comes from Dama dama, assembly GCF_033118175.1. NCBI lineage: Eukaryota > Metazoa > Chordata > Mammalia > Artiodactyla > Cervidae > Dama > Dama dama. Next base: position 3,105,372 of record NW_026870956.1, read on the forward strand.
ACACCTTTTTAAGCTCTTCCTATTTTTCACACCTTTTTAAGCTCTTCATATTTCTCACACCTTTTCAGGCTCTTCATGTTTTTCAACAACGCTTCATGCACCTCCTATTTGTCAGACCGTTTCATGCTCATCTCGTTTTTGATACCTTTTGAATCTTTTCATATTTTTCACACCTTCTCAGGCTCTTCATGTTTTTGAACACTGCTTCATGCTAATCCTATTTTTCAAACCATATCATGCTCCTCATATTTTTCACACCTTTTAAGCTCTTCATATTTTTCACACTTTTTCAGGCTCTTCCTGTTTTTGAACAGCGCTTCATGCTCCTCCTATTTTTCAGACCGTTTCATGCTCATCAAATTTTTGACACCTTTTGAAGCTCTTCATATTTTTCACACCTTTTGAAGCTCTTCATATTTTTCACACCATTTCAGGCTCTTCATGTTTTTCAAAACCGTTTCATGCTGCTTCTATTTTTCAGACCGTTTCATGCTCCTCATATTTTTCACACCTTTTGAAGCTCTTCATATTTTTCACACCTTTTCAGACTATTCATGTTTTTCAACACTGCTTCATGCTCCTTGTATTTTTAAGACCGTTTCATGCTCCTCATATTTTTGACACCTTTTTAAGCTCTTCATATTTCTCATACCTTTTCAGGCTCTTCATGTTTTTCAACAACGCTTCATGCACCTCCTATTTTTCAGACCGTTTCATGCTCATCTCATTTTTGACACCTTTTGAAGCTTTTCATATTTTTCACACCTTTTCAGGCTCTTCATGTTTTTCCACACCACATCATGCTTCTCCTAATTTTCAGCAAGTTTCATGCTCCTCATGTATTTCACACCTTTTGAAGCTCTTCATATTTTTCAAAACTTTTCAGGCTCTTCCTGTTTTTGAACAGCGCTTCATGCTCCTCCTATATTTCAGACCGTTTCATGCTCCTCATGTATTACACACCTTTTGAAGCTCTTCATTTTTTTCACACATTTACAGGCTCTTCATGTTTTTGATCACCGTTTCATGCTCCTCCTATTTTTCAGACCATTTCATGCTCCTCATATTTTTGACACCTTTTGAAGCTCTTCGTATTTTTCACACCTTTTCAGGTCTCTTCATGTTTTTATACACCGTTTCATGCTAATCCCATTTTTCAAACCATATCATGCTCCTCATACTTTTCACACCTCTTCAAGCTTTTCATATTTTTAACAACGTTTCAGGCTCTTCATGTTTTGAACACCGCTTCATGTTCTTCCTATTTTTCAGACCGTTTCATCCTCCTCATATTTTTGACACCTTTTGATGCTCTTCATATTTTTCACACCTTTTCAGGCTCTTCATTTTTTCAACACCGCTTCATACTCCTCCTATTTTTCAGACCGTTTCATGCTCATCTCATTTTTGACACCTCTTGAAGATTTTCATATTTTTCACAACGTATCAGGCTCTTCAAGTTTTTGAACACCGCTTCATGTTCTTCCTATTTTTCAGACGGTTTCATGCTCCTCATATTTTTGACACCTTTTGAAGCTCTTCATATTTTTCACACCTTTTCAGGCTCTTCATGTTTTTGAACACCGCTTCATGCTCCTCCTATTTTTCAGAGAGTTTCATGCTCCTCATGTATTTCACACCTTTTGAAGCTCTTCATATTTTTCAAAACTTTTCAGGCTCTTCATATTTTTCCACACCACTTCATGCTCATCCTATTTTTCAGACCGTTTCATGCTCCTCATATTTTTGACACTTTTTGAAGCTTTTCATATTTTTCACATCTTTTCAGGCTCTTCATGTTTTTCAACACCATTTCATGATCCTCCTATTTTTCAGACCGTTTCATGCTCATCTCATTTTTGACACCTTTTGAAGCTCTTCATATTTTTCACACTTTTTCAGGCTCTTCATATTTTTCCACACCACTTCATGCTTCTCCTATTTTTCAGCCCGTTTCATGCTCCTCATGTATTTCACACCTTTGAAGCTCTTCATATTTTTCACACCTTTTCAGGCTCTTCATGTTTTTGGTCACCGTTTCATGCTCCTCCTATTTTTCAGACCGTTTCATGCTCCTCATATTTTTGACACCTTTTGAAACTCTTCATATTTTTCACACGTTTTCAGCTCTTAATGTTTTTCAACACCGCTTCATGCTAATCCTATTTTTCAAACCATATCATGCTCCTCATATTTTTCACACCTTTTGAAGCTCTTCATATATTTCACACCTTTTCAGGCTCTTCCTGTTTTTGAACACCACTTCATGCTCCTTCTCTTTTTCAGAGAGTTTTATGCTCCTCATGTATTTCACACCTTTTGAAGCTCTTCATATTTTTCACACCTTTTCAGGCTCTTCATGTTTTTCAACACCGCTTCATGCTGCTCATATTTTTCAGACCGTTTCATGCTCCTCATATTTTTGACACCTTTTGAAGCTCTTCATTTTTTTCATGCCTTTTAAGGCTCTTCATATTTTTCAACACCGCTTCATGCTGTTCATATTTTTCAGACCGTTTCATGCTCCTCATATTTCTGACACCTTTTGAAGCTCTTCATATTTTTCACACGTTTTCAGTCTATTCATGTTTTTGAACACCATTTCAGGCTCCTCCTATTTTTCAGAGAGTTTCATGCTCCTCATGTATTTCACACCTTTGAAAGCTCTTCATATTTTTCAAAGATTTTGAAGCTCTTCATATTTTTCACACCTTTTCAGGCTCTTCATGTTTTTCAACACCGTTTCATGCTCCTCCTATTTTTCAAACCGTTTCATGTTCCTCATAATTTTGACACCTTTTGAAGATCTTCATAATTTTCACACATTTTCAGGCTCTTCATGTGTTTGAACACCGCTTCATGTTCCTCCTATTTTTCAGACCGTTTCATGCTCCTCATCTTTTTGACACCTTTTGAAACTCTTCATATTTTTCACACGTTTTCAGCTCTTAATGTTTTTCAACACCGCTTCATGCTCTTCCTATTTTTCAGACCGTTTCATACTCATCTCATTTTTGACACCTTTTGAAGCTCTTCATATTTTTCACACGTTTTCAGCTCTTAATGTTTTTCAACACCGCTTCATGCTCTTCCTGTTTTTCAGACCGTTTCATGCTCATCTCAATTTTGACACCTTTTGAAGCTCTTCATATTTTTCACACATTTTCAGGCTCTTCATGTTTTTGAACATCGCTTCATGCTCCTCCTATTTTTCAGAGAGTTTCATGCTCCTCATGTATTTCACACCTTTTGAAGCTCTTCATATTTTTCACACCTTTTCAGGCTCTTCATGATTTTCAACACCGCTCATGCTCCTCCTATTTTTCAGACCGTTTCATGCTCATCTCATTTTTGACACCTTTTTAATCTCTTCATATTTTTCAAAACTTTTGAAGCTCTTCATATTTTTAATATTTTTGAAGCTCTTCATATTTTCACACGTTTTCACACTCTTCATGTTTTTCAACACCGCTTCATGCTCCTCCTATTTTTCAAACCGTATCATGCTCCTCATATTTTTGACACTTTTTGAAGCTCTTCATATTTTTCACTCATTTTCAGGCTCTTCATGTGTTTCCACAACACTTCATGCTACTCAGATTTTTCAGCTCGTTTCATGCTGCTCATGAATTTCACACCTTTTGAAGCTCTTCATATTTTTCACACCTTTTCAGGCTCTTCCTGTTTTGATCACCGTTTCATGCTCCTCCTATTTTTCAGACCGTTTCATGCTCCTCATAATTTTTGACACCTTTTAAAGGTCTTCATTATTTTCACACCTTTTCTGGCACTTCATGTTTTTGAACACAACTTCATGCTCCTCCTATTTTTCAGACCATTTCATATTCCTCATATTTTTTCACACCTTTTGAAGCTCTTCATATTTTTCACACCTTTTCAGGCTCTTCATGTTTTTGAACACCGTTGCATGATCCTCCTATTTTTCAGACCGTTTCATGCTCCTCATATACTTGACACATTTTTAAGCTCTCATATATTTCACACATTTTCAGGCTATTCATGTTTTTCAACACCGCTTCATGCTCCTTGTATTTTTAAGACCGTTTCATGCTCCTCATATTTTTGACACCTTTTTAAGCTCTTCCTATTTTTCACACCTTTTTAAGCTCTTCATATTTCTCACACCTTTTCAGGCTCTTCATGTTTTTCAACAACGCTTCATGCACCTCCTATTTGTCAGACCGTTTCATGCTCATCTCGTTTTTGATACCTTTTGAATCTTTTCATATTTTTCACACCTTCTCAGGCTCTTCATGTTTTTGAACACTGCTTCATGCTAATCCTATTTTTCAAACCATATCATGCTCCTCATATTTTTCACACCTTTTAAGCTCTTCATATTTTTCACACTTTTTCAGGCTCTTCCTGTTTTTGAACAGCGCTTCATGCTCCTCCTATTTTTCAGACCGTTTCATGCTCATCAAATTTTTGACACCTTTTGAAGCTCTTCATATTTTTCACACCTTTTGAAGCTCTTCATATTTTTCACACCATTTCAGGCTCTTCATGTTTTTCAAAACCGTTTCATGCTGCTTCTATTTTTCAGACCGTTTCATGCTCCTCATATTTTTCACACCTTTTGAAGCTCTTCATATTTTTCACACCTTTTCAGACTATTCATGTTTTTCAACACTGCTTCATGCTCCTTGTATTTTTAAGACCGTTTCATGCTCCTCATATTTTTGACACCTTTTTAAGCTCTTCATATTTCTCATACCTTTTCAGGCTCTTCATGTTTTTCAACAACGCTTCATGCACCTCCTATTTTTCAGACCGTTTCATGCTCATCTCATTTTTGACACCTTTTGAAGCTTTTCATATTTTTCACACCTTTTCAGGCTCTTCATGTTTTTCCACACCACATCATGCTTCTCCTAATTTTCAGCAAGTTTCATGCTCCTCATGTATTTCACACCTTTTGAAGCTCTTCATATTTTTCAAAACTTTTCAGGCTCTTCCTGTTTTTGAACAGCGCTTCATGCTCCTCCTATATTTCAGACCGTTTCATGCTCCTCATGTATTACACACCTTTTGAAGCTCTTCATTTTTTTCACACATTTACAGGCTCTTCATGTTTTTGATCACCGTTTCATGCTCCTCCTATTTTTCAGACCATTTCATGCTCCTCATATTTTTGACACCTTTTGAAGCTCTTCGTATTTTTCACACCTTTTCAGGTCTCTTCATGTTTTTATACACCGTTTCATGCTAATCCCATTTTTCAAACCATATCATGCTCCTCATACTTTTCACACCTCTTCAAGCTTTTCATATTTTTAACAACGTTTCAGGCTCTTCATGTTTTTGAACACCGCTTCATGTTCTTCCTATTTTTCAGACCGTTTCATCCTCCTCATATTTTTGACACCTTTTGATGCTCTTCATATTTTTCACACCTTTTCAGGCTCTTCATTTTTTCAACACCGCTTCATACTCCTCCTATTTTTCAGACCGTTTCATGCTCATCTCATTTTTGACACCTCTTGAAGATTTTCATATTTTTCACAACGTATCAGGCTCTTCAAGTTTTTGAACACCGCTTCATGTTCTTCCTATTTTTCAGACGGTTTCATGCTCCTCATATTTTTGACACCTTTTGAAGCTCTTCATATTTTTCACACCTTTTCAGGCTCTTCATGTTTTTGAACACCGCTTCATGCTCCTCCTATTTTTCAGAGAGTTTCATGCTCCTCATGTATTTCACACCTTTTGAAGCTCTTCATATTTTTCAAAACTTTTCAGGCTCTTCATATTTTTCCACACCACTTCATGCTCATCCTATTTTTCAGACCGTTTCATGCTCCTCATATTTTTGACACTTTTTGAAGCTTTTCATATTTTTCACATCTTTTCAGGCTCTTCATGTTTTTCAACACCATTTCATGATCCTCCTATTTTTCAGACCGTTTCATGCTCATCTCATTTTTGACACCTTTTGAAGCTCTTCATATTTTTCACACTTTTTCAGGCTCTTCATATTTTTCCACACCACTTCATGCTTCTCCTATTTTTCAGCCCGTTTCATGCTCCTCATGTATTTCACACCTTTGAAGCTCTTCATATTTTTCACACCTTTTCAGGCTCTTCATGTTTTTGGTCACCGTTTCATGCTCCTCCTATTTTTCAGACCGTTTCATGCTCCTCATATTTTTGACACCTTTTGAAACTCTTCATATTTTTCACACGTTTTCAGCTCTTAATGTTTTTCAACACCGCTTCATGCTAATCCTATTTTTCAAACCATATCATGCTCCTCATATTTTTCACACCTTTTGAAGCTCTTCATATATTTCACACCTTTTCAGGCTCTTCCTGTTTTTGAACACCACTTCATGCTCCTTCTCTTTTTCAGAGAGTTTTATGCTCCTCATGTATTTCACACCTTTTGAAGCTCTTCATATTTTTCACACCTTTTCAGGCTCTTCATGTTTTTCAACACCGCTTCATGCTGCTCATATTTTTCAGACCGTTTCATGCTCCTCATATTTTTGACACCTTTTGAAGCTCTTCATTTTTTTCATGCCTTTTAAGGCTCTTCATATTTTTCAACACCGCTTCATGCTGTTCATATTTTTCAGACCGTTTCATGCTCCTCATATTTCTGACACCTTTTGAAGCTCTTCATATTTTTCACACGTTTTCAGTCTATTCATGTTTTTGAACACCATTTCAGGCTCCTCCTATTTTTCAGAGAGTTTCATGCTCCTCATGTATTTCACACCTTTGAAAGCTCTTCATATTTTTCAAAGATTTTGAAGCTCTTCATATTTTTCACACCTTTTCAGGCTCTTCATGTTTTTCAACACCGTTTCATGCTCCTCCTATTTTTCAAACCGTTTCATGTTCCTCATAATTTTGACACCTTTTGAAGATCTTCATAATTTTCACACATTTTCAGGCTCTTCATGTGTTTGAACACCGCTTCATGTTCCTCCTATTTTTCAGACCGTTTCATGCTCCTCATCTTTTTGACACCTTTTGAAACTCTTCATATTTTTCACACGTTTTCAGCTCTTAATGTTTTTCAACACCGCTTCATGCTCTTCCTATTTTTCAGACCGTTTCATACTCATCTCATTTTTGACACCTTTTGAAGCTCTTCATATTTTTCACACGTTTTCAGCTCTTAATGTTTTTCAACACCGCTTCATGCTCTTCCTGTTTTTCAGACCGTTTCATGCTCATCTCAATTTTGACACCTTTTGAAGCTCTTCATATTTTTCACACATTTTCAGGCTCTTCATGTTTTTGAACATCGCTTCATGCTCCTCCTATTTTTCAGAGAGTTTCATGCTCCTCATGTATTTCACACCTTTTGAAGCTCTTCATATTTTTCACACCTTTTCAGGCTCTTCATGATTTTCAACACCGCTCATGCTCCTCCTATTTTTCAGACCGTTTCATGCTCATCTCATTTTTGACACCTTTTTAATCTCTTCATATTTTTCAAAACTTTTGAAGCTCTTCATATTTTTAATATTTTTGAAGCTCTTCATATTTTCACACGTTTTCACACTCTTCATGTTTTTCAACACCGCTTCATGCTCCTCCTATTTTTCAAACCGTATCATGCTCCTCATATTTTTGACACTTTTTGAAGCTCTTCATATTTTTCACTCATTTTCAGGCTCTTCATATTTTTCAACACCACTTCATGCTCCTCCTATTTTTGAGACCGTTTGGTGCTTCGCATATTTTTGACACCTTTAGGAACTCTTCATATTTTTCACACCTTTTCAGGCACTTCATGTTTTTTATCACTGCTTCATGCTCGTCCTATTTTTCAGAACGTTTCATGCTCCTCATATTTTTGACACCTTTTGAAGCTCTTCATATTTTTCACACCTTTTCAGGCTCTTCATGTTTTTCGACACAGCTTCATGCTCCTCCTATTTTTCAGACCGTTTCATTCTCCTCATATTTTTGACACCTTTTGAAGCTCTTCATATTTTTCACACATTTTCAGGCTCTTCATGTTTTTCGACACAGCTTCATGCTCCTCCTATTTTTCAGACCGTTTCATTCTCCTCATATTTTTGACACCTTTTGAAGCTCTTCATATTTTTCACACATTTTCAGGCTCTTCATGTTTTTGAACATTGCTTCATGCTCCTCCTATTTTTCAGAGAGTTTCATGCTCCTCATGTATTTCACACCTTTTGAAGCTCTTCATATTTTTCACACATTTTCAGGCTCTTCATGTTTTTGACCATCGCTTCATGCTCCTCCTATTTTTCAGACCGTTTCATGCTCCTCATATTTTTGACACCTTTTGAAGCTCTTCATATTTTTCACAACTTTTCAGGCTCTTCATGTTTTTCAACACCGCTTCATGCACGTCCTATTTTTCAGACCGTTTCATGCTCATCTCATTTTTGACACCTTTTGAAGTTTTTCATATTTTTCACAACTTTTCAGGCTCTTCATGTTTTTGAACACCGCTTCATGCTAATCCTATTTTTCAAACCATATCATGCTCCTCATATTTTTCACACCTTTTGAAGCTCTTCATATATTTCACACCTTTTCAGGCTCTTCCTGTTTTTGAACACCACTTCATGCTCCTTCTCTTTTTCAGAGAGTTTTATGCTCCTCATGTATTTCACACCTTTTGAAGCTCTTCATATTTTTCACACCTTTTCAGGCTCTTCATGTTTTTCAACACCGCTTCATGCTGCTCATATTTTTCAGACCGTTTCATGCTCCTCATATTTTTGACACCTTTTGAAGCTCTTCATTTTTTTCATGCCTTTTAAGGCTCTTCATATTTTTCAACACCGCTTCATGCTGCTCATATTTTTCAGACCGTTTCATGCTCCTCATATTTTTGACACCTTTTGAAGCTCTTCATATTTTTCACACGTTTTCAGTCTATTCATGTTTTTGAACACCATTTCAGGCTCCTCCTATTTTTCAGAGAGTTTCATGCTCCTCATGTATTTCACACCTTTGAAAGCTCTTCATATTTTTCAAAGATTTTGAAGCTCTTCATATTTTTCACACCTTTTCAGTCTCTTCTTTTTTTTTCAACACGACTTCATGCGCCTCCTATTTTTCAGACCGTTTCATGCTCTTCATATTTTTGAAACATTTTGATGCTATTCATATTTTTCACACCTTTTCAGGCTCTTCATGTTTTTGAACACCGCTTCATGCTCCTCCTATTTTTCAGAACGTTTCATGCTGCTCATATTTTTCACATTTTTGAAGCTCTTGATATTTTGCACACCTTTTCAGGCCCTTCATGTTTTTCAACACAGCTTCATGCTCCTCCTATTTTTCAGACCGTTTCATGCTCATCTCATTTTTTTCACCTTTGAAGCTCTTTATATTTTTCTCACCTTTTGAAGCTCTTCATATTTTTCACATGTTTTCAGGCTCTTCATATTTTTCAACACCGTTTCATGCTGCTTCTATTTTTCAGACCGTTTCATGCTCCTCATATTTTTCACACTTTTTGAAGCTCTTCATATTTTTCACACCTTTTCAGGCTCTTCATGTTTTTGAACACCGCTTCATGCTCCTCTTATTTTTCAGACCGTTTTTTGCTCCTCATATTTTTGACACCTTTTTAAGCTTTTCATATTTTTCACACCTTTTCAGGCTCTTCAAGTTTTTCAACACCACTTCATGCTCCTTCTTTTTTGCAGACCGTTTCATGCTCCTCATATATTTGACACCTTTTGATCCTCTTCATATTATTCACACCTTTTCAGGCTCTTCATTTTTCAACACCGCTTCATGCTCCTCCTATTTTTCAGACCGTTTCATGCTCATCTCATTTTTGACACCTTTTGAAGCTTTTCATATTTTTCACAACTTTTCAGACTCTTCATGTCTTTCAACACCGTTTCAGGCTCCTCCTATTTTTCAGACCGTTTCATGCTCCTCATATTTTTGACACCTTTTGAAGCTCTTCATATTTTTCACACCTTTTCAGGCTCTTCATGTTTTTGATCACCGTTTCATGCTCCTCCTATTTTTCAGACCGTTTCATGCTCCTCATATTTATGACACCTTTTGAAACTCTTCCTATTTTTCACACCTTTTCATGCTCTTCATGTTTCTGAAAACCGCTTCATGATCCTCCTATTTTTCAGACCGTTTCATTCTCCTCATATATTTCACACCTTTTGAAGCTCTTCATATTTTTCACACCTTTTCATGCTCTTCATGTTTCTGAAAACCGCTTCATGATCCTCCTATTTTTCAGACCGTTTCATTCTCCTCATATATTTCACACCTTTTGAAGCTCTTCATATTTTTCCCACCTTTTCAGGCTCTTCATGTTTTTGAACACTGCTTCATGCTCCTCGTATTTTTCAGATCGTTTCATGCTCCTCATATTTTTGACACTTTTTGAGCTCTTCATATTTTTCACACCTTTTCAGGCTCTTCATGTTTTTGAACACTGCTTCATGATCCTCCTGATTTTCAGACCGTTTCATGCTGTTCATATTTTTGAAACATTTTGAAGCTCTTCATATTTTTCACACCTTTTCAGGCTCTTCATGTTTTTCACCACCACTTCATTCTCCTCCTATTTTTCAGACCGTTTCATGCTCATCTCATTTTTGTCACCTTTGAAGCTCTTTATATTTTTCACACCTTTTGAAGCTCTTCATATTTTTCACACCTTTTCAGGCTCTTCATATTTTTCAACACCGTTTCATGCTGCTTCTATTTTTCAGACCGTTTCATGCTCCTCATATTTTTCACACCTTTTGAAGCTCTTCATATTTTTCACACCTTTTCAGGCTCTTCATGTTTTTGAACACAGCTTCATGCTCCTCCTATTTATCAGACCGTTTCATGCTCCTCATATTTTTGACACCTTTTGCAGCTCTTTATATTTTTCACATTATTTCAGGCTCTTCATGATATTCAACACCGTTTCATGTTATTCCTATTTTTCAGACCGTTTAATGCACATCTCATTTTTGACACCTTTTGAAGCTTTTCATATTTTTCACAACTTTTCAGGCTCTTCATGTTTTTGAACACCGCTTCATGCTCCTCCTATTTTTCAGAGAGTTTCATGCTCCTCATGTATTTCACACCTTTTGAAGCTCTTCATATTTTCCACACCTTTTCAGGCTCTTCATGTGTTTGATCACCGTTTCATGCTTCTTCTATTTTTCAGATCATTTCATGCTCCTCATATTTTTGACACTTTTTGAGCTCTTCATATTTTTCACACCTTTTCAGGCTCTTCATGTTTTTGAACACAGCTTCATGCTACTCCTATTTTTCAGATCGTTTATGCTCCTCATATTTTTGACACCTTTAGAAGCTCTTCATATTTTTCAAACCTTTTCAGGTTCTTCATGTTTTTGATCACCGTTTCATGCTCCTCCTATTTTTCAGACCGTTTCATGCTCCTCATATTTTTGACACCTTTTGCAGCTCTTCATATTTTTCACACCTTTTCAGGCTCTTCATGTTTTTGAACACTGCTTCATGATCCTCCTGTTTTTCAGACCGTTTCATGCTCTTCATATTTGTGAAACATTTTGAAGCTCTTCATATTTTTCACACCTTTTCAGGCTCTTCATGTTTTTGAACACAGCTTCATGCTCCACCTATTTATCAGACCGTTTCATGCTACTCATATTTTTGACACCATTTGCAGCTCTTTATATTTTTCACACTATTTCAGGCTCTTCATGATTTTCAACACCGTTTCATGTTATTCCTATTTTTCTGACCGTTTAATGCTAATCTCATTTTTGACACCTTTTGAAGCTTTTCATATTTTTCACAACTTTTCAGGCTCTTCATGTTTTGGAACACCGCTTCATGCTCCTCCTATTTTTCAGAGCGTTTCATGCTCCTCATATTTTTGACACTTTTTGAGCTCTTCATATTTTTCACAACTTTTCAGGCTCTTCATGTTTTTGATCACCGTTTCATGCTCCTTCTATTTTTCAGATCATTTCATGCTCATCATATTTTTGACACTTTTTGAGCTCTTCATATTTTTCACACCTTTTCAGGCTCTTCATGTTTTTGAACACCGCTTCATGATCCTCCTATTTTTCAGACCGTTTCATGCTCCTCATATTTTTGACACATTTAGAAGCTCTTCATTTTTTTCACACCTTTTCAGGCTCTTCATGTTTTTCGACACAGCTTCATGATCCTCCTATTTTTCCGACCATTTCATTCTCCTCATATTTTTGACACCTTTTGAAGCTCTTCATATATTTCACACCTTTTCAGGGTCTTCTTTTTTTTTCAACACGACTTCATGCTCCTCCTATTTTTCAGACCGTTTCATGCTCCTCATATTTATGACACCTTTTGAAACTCTTCCTATTTTTCACACCTTTTCATGCTCTTCATGTTTCTGAAAACCGCTTCATGATCCTCCTATTTTTCAGACCGTTTCATTCTCCTCATATATTTCACACCTTTTGAAGCTCTTCATATTTTTCACACCTTTTCATGCTCTTCATGTTTCTGAAAACCGCTTCATGATCCTCCTATTTTTCAGACCGTTTCATTCTCCTCATATATTTCACACCTTTTGAAGCTCTTCATATTTTTCCCACCTTTTCAGGCTCTTCATGTTTTTGAACACTGCTTCATGCTCCTCGTAATTTTCAGGCCGTTTCATGCTCCTCATATTTTTGACACTTTTTGAGCTCTTCATATTTTTCACACCTTTTCAGGCTCTTCATGTTTTTCACCACCACTTCATTCTCTTCCTATTTTTCAGACCGTTTCATGCTCATCTCATTTTTGTCACCTTTGAAGCTCTTTATATTTTTCACACCTTTTGAAGCTCTTCATATTTTTCACACGTTTTCAGGCTCTTCATATTTTTCAACACCGTTTCATGCTGCTTCTATTTTTCAGACCGTTTCATGCTCCTCATATTTTTCACACCTTTTGAAGCTCTTCATATTTTTCCCACCTTTTCAGGCTCTTCATGTTTTTGAACACCGCTTCATGCTACTCCTATTTTTCAGATCGTTTATGCTCCTCATATTTTTGACACGTTAAAAGCTCTTCATATTTTTCAAACTTTTTCAGGCTCTTCATGTTTTTGATCACCGTTTCATGCTCCTCCTATTTTTCAGACCGTTTCATGCTCCTCATATTTTTGACACCTTTTGAAGCTCTTCATATTTTTCACACCTTTTCAGGCTCTTTATGTTTTTGAACACCGCTTCATGATCCTCCTGTTTTTCAGACCGTTTCATGCTCTTCATATTTGTGAAACATTTTGAAGCTCTTCATATTTTTCACAACTTTTCAGGCTCTTCATGTTTTTGAACACAGCTTCATGCTCCACCTATTTATCAGACTGTTTCATGCTCCTCATATTTTTGACACCTTTTGAAGCTCTTTATATTTTTCACACTATTTCAGGCTCTTCATGATTTTCAACACCGTTTCATGTTATTCCTATTTTTCTGACCGTTTAATGCTAATCTCATTTTTGACACCTTTTGAAGCTTTTCATATTTTTCACAACTTTTCAGGCTCTTCATGTTTTTGAACATCGCTTCATGCTCCTCCTATTTTTCAGAGCGTTTCATGCTCCTCATATTTTTGACACTTTTTGAGCTCTTCTTATTTTTCACACCTTTTCAGGCTCTTCATGTTTTTGATCACCGTTTCATGCTCCTTCTATTTTTCAGATCGTTTCATGCTCATCATATTTTTGACTCTTTTTGAGCTCTTCATATTTTTCACACCTTTTCAGGCTCTTCATGTTTTTGAACACCGCTTCATGATCCTCCTATTTTTCAGACCGTTTCATGCTCCTCATATTTTTGACACATTTAGAAGCTCTTGATTTTTTTCACACCGTTTCAGGCTCTTCATGTTTTTCGACACAGCTTCATGATTCTCCTATTTTTCAGACCGTTTCATTCTCCTCATATTTTTGACACCTTTTGAAGCTCTTCATATATTTCACACCTTTTCAGTCTCTTCTTTTTTTTTCAACACGACTTCATGCTCCTCCTATTTTTCAGACCGTTTCATGCTCTTCATATTTTTGAAACATTTTGATGCTATTCATATTTTTCACACCTTTTCAGGCTCTTCATGTTTTTGAACACCGCTTCATGCTCCTCCTATTTTTCAGAACGTTTCATGCTCCTCATATTTTTCACATTTTTGAAGCTATTCATATTTTGCACACCTTTTCAGGCCCTTCATGTTTTTCAACACAGCTTCATGCTCCTCCTATTTTTCAGACCGTTTCATGCTCATCTCATTTTTTTCACCTTTGAAGCTCTTTATATTTTTCTCACCTTTTGAAGCTCTTCATATTTTTCACATGTTTTCAGGCTCTTCATATTTTTCAACACCGTTTCATGCTGCTTCTATTTTTCAGACCGTTTCATGCTCCTCATATTTTTCACACCTTTTGAAGCTCTTCATATTTTTCACACCTTTTCAGGCTCTTCATGTTTTTGAACACCGCTTCATGCTCCTCCTTTTTTTCAGACCGTTTTTTGCTCCTCATATTTTTGACACTTTTGAAGCTTTTCATATTTTTCATAAATTTTCAGACTCTTCATGTCTTTCAACACCGTTTCAGGCTCCTCCTATTTTTCAGACCGTTTCATGCTCCTCATATTTTTGACACCTTTTGAAGCTCTTCATATTTTTCACACCTTTTCAGGCTCTTCATATTTATGAACACCGCTTCATGATCCTCCTGTTTTTCAGACCGTTTCATGCTCTTCATATTTTTGAAACATTTTGAAGCTCTTCATATTTTTCACACCTTTTCAGGCTCTTCATGTTTTTCACACGTTTTCAGACTCTTCATGTTTTTCAACAACGCTTCATGCTCCTGCTATTTTTCAGACCGTTTCATGCTCCTCATATTTTAGACACCTTTAAAAACTCTTCATATTTTTCACACCTTTTTAGGCTCTTCATGTTTTTCACACGTTTTCAGACTCTTCATGTTTTTCAACACCGCTTCATGCTCCTGCTATTTGTCAGACCGTTTCATGCTCTTCATATTTTTGACACGTTTTGAAGCTCTTCATATTTTTCACACCTTTTCAGGCTCTTCATGTTTTTCAACACCGTTTCATGCTGCTTCTATTATTTCAGACAGTTTCATGCTCCTCATATTTTTGACATCTTTTGAAGCTCTTCATATTTTTCACATCATTGAAGCTCTTCATATTTTTCACGCCTTTTCTGGCTCTTCATGATTTTCAACACCGCTTCATGATCCTCGTATTTTTCGGACCGTTTCATGCTCATCTCATTTTTGACACCTTTTGAAGCTCTTCATATTTTTCACACCTTTTGAAGCTCTTCATATTTTTCATATGTTTGAAGCTCTTCATAATTTCACACTTTTTCAGACTCTTCATGTTTTTCAACAACGCTTCATGCCCCTGCGATTTTTCATACCGTTTCATGCTCCTCATATTTTTGACAGGTTTTGAGGCTTTTCATATTTTTCACACCTTTTCAGGCTCTTCATGTTTTTGAACACCGTTTCATAATCCGCCTATTTTTAAGACCGTATCATGCTCCTCATATTTTTGACACCTTTAGAACCTCTTCATATTTTACACAGCTTTTCAGGCTCTTCATGTTTTTCAACACCGCTTCATGCTCCTACTCTTTTTCAGAACGTTTCATGCTCCTCATATACTTGACACCTTTTGAAGCTCTTGATATTTCTCACACCTTTTCAGGTTCTTCATGTTTTTCAACCCGCTTCATGCTCCTCCTATTTTTCAGACCGTTTCATGCTCATCTCATTTTTGACACCTTTTGAAGCTCTTCATATTTTTCACATCTTTTGAAGCTCTTTATATTTTTCACACATTTTCAGGCTCTTCATGTTTTTGAACACCGCTTCATGCTCCTGCTATTTTTCAGACCGTTTCATGCTCCTCATATTTTTGACACCTTTTGAAGCTCTTCATATTTGTCACAACTTTTCAGGCTCTTCATGATTTTCAACACCGCTTCATGCTCCTCCTATTTTTCAGACCGTTTCATGCTCATCTCATTTTGACACCTTTTGAAGCTTTTCATATTGTTCACACCTTTTCAGTCTGTTCATGATTTTCAACACCGCTTCATGCTCCTTCTATTTTTCAGACCGTTTCAAGCTCATCTCATTTTTGACACCTTTTTAATCTCTTCATATTTTTCACAACTGTTGAAGCTCTTCATATTTTTAATATTTTTGAAGCTCTTCATATTTTCACACGTTTTCACACTCTTCATGTTTTTCAACACCGCTTCATGCTCCTCCTTTTTTCAAACCGTATCATGCTCCTCATATTTTTGACACCTTTAGAAACTCTTCATATTTTTCACA
This sequence comes from Dama dama, assembly GCF_033118175.1. Classification (NCBI taxonomy): domain Eukaryota; kingdom Metazoa; phylum Chordata; class Mammalia; order Artiodactyla; family Cervidae; genus Dama; species Dama dama. The sequence goes on from NW_026870956.1 coordinate 3,121,714, forward strand.
CCTTTTCAGGCTCTTCATGTTTTTTATCACTGCTTCATGCTCGTCCTATTTTTCAGAAAGTTTCATGCTCCTCATATTTTTGACACCTTATGAAGGTCTTCATATTTTTCACACCTTTTCAGGCTCTTCATTTTTTTCAACACTACTTGTTGCTCCTCCTATTTTTTAAAACTTTTCATACTCATCTAATCTTTGACACATTTTGAGGCACTTCATATTTTTTACACCTTTTGAAGATCTTCATATTTTTCACATTTTTGAAGCTCTTCATATTTTTCACACGATTTCAGACCCTTCATGTTTTTCAAAACCGCTTCATGCTCCTGCTATTTATCATACCGTTTCATACTTCTCATATTTTTGACACGTTTTGAGGCTCTTCATATTTTTCACACCTTTTCAGGCTCTTCATGTTTTTGAACACAGCTTCATGCTCCTCCTATTTTTTCTACCGTATCATGCTCCTCATATTTTTCACACCTTTTGAAGCTCTTCATATTTTTCACACCTTTTCAGGCTCTTCATGTTTTTGAACAGCACTTCATGCTCCTCCTATTTTTCAGACCGTTTCATGCTCCTCATATTTTTGACACCTTTTGAAGCTCTTCATATTTTCCACACCTTTTCAGGCTCTTCATGTTTTTGAACAGCATTTCATGCTCCTCCTATTTTTCAGACCGTGTCATGCTCCTCATATTTTTGACACCTTTTGAAGGTCTTCATATTTTTCACACCTTTTCAGGCTCTTCATGTTTTTCAACACCACTTCATGCTCCTCCTTTTTTTCAGACCGTTTCAGGCTCCTCATATTTTTCACACCTTTTGAAGCCGTTCATATTTCTCACACATTTTCATGCTCTTCATTTTTTTCAACACTATTTGTTACTCCTCCTATTTTTTAGACCGTTTCATACTCATCTAATTTTTGACAACTTTTGAAGCTCTTCATATTTTTCACCTTTTTGAAGCTCTTCATATTTTTCACACAATTTCAGACTCTTCATGTTTTTCAACACCGCTTCATGCTCCTTCTATTTATCATACCGTTTCATACTCCTAATATTTTGACACGTTTTGAGGCTCTTCATATTTTTCACACCTTTTCAAGCTCTTCATGTTTTTGAACTCCGCTTCATGCTCCTCCTATTTTTTCGACAGTATCATGCTCCTCATATTTTTCACACCTTTTGAAGCTCTTCATATTTTTCTCACCTTTTCAGGCTCTTCATGTTTTTGAACAGCACTTCATGCTCCTCCTATTTTTCAGAGAGTTTCATGCTCCTCATGTATTTCACACCTTTTGAAGCTCTTCATATTTTTCACACCTTTTCAGGCTCTTCATGTTTTTCCACACCACTTCATGCTTCTCCTATTTTTCATCCGTTTCATGCTCATCTCAATTTTGACACCATTTGAAGCTTTTCATATTTTTCACAACTTTTCAGGCTCTTCATGTTTTTGAACACCGCTTCATGCTCCTCCTATTTTTCAGACCGTTTCCTGCTCCTCATATTTTTGACACCTTTTGAAGCTCTTCATATTTTTCACACCTTTTCAAACTCTTCATGTTTTTCAACACCGCTTCATGCTCCTCCTTTTTTTCAGACCGTTTCATGCTCCTCATGTATTTCACACCTTTTGAAGCTCTTCATATTTTTCACACCTTTTCAGGCTCTTCATGTTTTTGAACACCGCTTCATGCTCCTCCTCTTTTTCAAACCCTTTCATGCTTCTCATATTTTTGACATCTTTTAAAGCTCTTCATATTTTTCACACCTTTTCAGGCTCTTCATGTTTTTCAACACCACTTCATGCTCCTCCTATTTTTGAGACCGTTTCATGCTCCTCATATTTCTGACACCTTTAGAAACTCTTCATATTTTTCACACCTTTTCCGGCTCTTCAGGTTTTTTAACACCTCTTCATACTCCTCCTATTTTTCAGACCATTTTCATTCTCCTCATATTTTTGACACCTTTTCAAGCTCTTCATATATTTCACACCCTTTCAGGTTCTTCATTTTTTTCAACACCACTTCATGCTCCTCCTATTTTTCAGAGCGTTTCATGCTCCTCATCTTTTTGACAGCTTTTGAAGCTCTTCATATATTTCACACATTTTCAGGCTCTTCATGTTTTTCAACACTGCTTCATGCTCGTCCTATTTTTCAGAACGTTTCATGCTCCTCAAATTTTTGACACCTTTTGAAGCTCTTCATATTTTTCACACCTTTTCAGGCTTTTCATGTTTTTTTGAACACCGCTTCATGTTCCTCCTATTTTTCAGACCGTTTCATGCTCCTCATATTTTTGACACCTTTGGAAGCTCTTCATATATTTCACAACTTTTCAGGCTCTTCATATTTTTGAACACCGCTTCATGCTCCTCCTATTTTCAGACAGTTTCATGCTCCTCTCATTTTTGACACCTTTTGAAGATTTGCATTTCTTTACACACCTATTCAGGCTCTTCATGTTTTTGAACACTGCTTCATGCTCCTCCTATTTTTCAGACCGTATCATGCTCCTCATATTTTTCACACATTTTGAAGCTCTTTATATTTTTCACACCTTTTCAGGCTCTTCATTTTTTTCAACAGTACTTGTTGCTCCTCCTATTTTTTAGACCTTTTCATGCTCATCTAATTTTTGACACTTTTCAAGCTCTTCATATTTTTTACACCTTTTGAAGCTCCTCATATTTTTCACACATTTTGAAGCTCTTCATATTTTTCTCACCTTTTCAGGCTCTTCATGATTTTCATCACCGCTTCATGCTCCTCCTATTTTTCAGACCGTTTCATGCTCATCTCATTTTTGACACCTTTTGAAGCTCTTCCTATTTTTTACAGGTTTTCAGGCTCTTCATGTTTTTCAACACTGCTTCATGCTCCTCCTATTTTTCCGACCGTTTCATGCTCATCTCATTTTGACACCTTTTGAAGCTCTTCATATTTTTCACACCTTTTGAAGCTCTTCATATTTTTCACATTTATGAATCTCTTCATATTTTCCACACGTTTTCAGACAATTCATGTTTTTCAACATCGCTTCAGGCTTCTCCTATTTTTCAGACCGTTTCATGCTCCTCATATTTTTGACACCTTTTGAAGCTCTTCATATATTTCACAACTTTTCAGGCTCTTCATGTTTTTCAACACCGCTTCATGCACGTCCTATTTTTCAGACCGTTTCATGCTCATCTCATTTTTGACACCTTTTAAACCTCTTCATATTTTTCACACATTTTCAGGCTCTTCATATTTTTCAACACCGCTTCATGCTCCTCCGATTTTTCAGACCGTTTCATGCTCCTCATATTTTTCACACCTTTTGAAGCCTTTCATATTTTTCACAACGTTTCAGGCTCTTCATGTTTTTGAACATCGCTTCATGCTCCTCCTATTTTTCAGACCGTTTCATGCTCATCTCATTTTTGACACCTTTTGAAGCTTTTGATATTTTTCACAACTTTTCAGGCTCTTCATGTTTTTGAACACAGCTTCATGCTCCTCCTATTTTTCAGACCGTATCATGCTCCTCATATTTTTCACACCTTTTGAAGCTCTTCATATTTTTCACACGTTTTCAGTCTATTCATGTTTTTGAACACCATTTCAGGCTCCTCCTATTTTTCAGAGAGTTTCATGCTCCTCATGTATTTCACACCTTTGAAAGCTCTTCATATTTTTCAAAGATTTTGAAGCTCTTCATATTTTTCACACCTTTTCAGGCTCTTCATGTTTTTCAACACCGTTTCATGCTCCTCCTATTTTTCAAACCGTTTCATGTTCCTCATAATTTTGACACCTTTTGAAGATCTTCATAATTTTCACACATTTTCAGGCTCTTCATGTGTTTAAACACCGCTTCATGTTCCTCCTATTTTTCAGACCGTTTCATGCTCCTCATTTTTGACACCTTTTGAAGCTCTCATATTTTTCATACCTTTTGAAGCTCTTCATGTTTTTGAACACTGCTTCATGCTCCTCGTATTTTTCAGATCGTTTCATGCTCCTCATATTTTTGACACTTTTTGAGCTCTTCATATTTTTCACACCATTTCAGGCTCTTCATGTTTTTGAACACCGCTTCATGATCTTCCTGATTTTCAGACCGTTTCATGCTCTTCATATTATTGAAACATTTTGAAGCTCTTCATATTTTTCACACCTTTTCAGGCTCTTTATTGTTTTCTCCACCACTTCATGCTCCTCATATTATTCAGACCGTTTCATGCTCATCTCATTTGTGTCACCTTTGAAGCTCTTCATAATTTTCACACCTTTTAAAGCTCTTCATATTTTTCACAAGTTTTCAGGCTCTTCATGTTTTTCAAAACCGTTTCATGCTGCTTCTATTTTTCAGACCGTTTCATGCTCCTCATATTTTTCACACCTTTTGAAGCTCTTCATATTTTTCACACCCTTTTAAGATCTTCATGTTTTTGAACACAGCTTCATGCTCCTCCTATTTTTCAGACCGTTTCATGCTCCTCATATTTTTGACAACTTTTGAAGCTCTTCATATTTTTCACACCTTTTCAGGCTCTTCATATTTTTGAACACAGCTTCATGCTCCTCCTATTTGCAGACCGTTTCATGCTCCTCTCATTTTTGACACCTTTTGAAGATTTGCATTTCTTTACACACCTATTCAGGCTCTTCATGTTTCTGAACACTGCTTCATGCTCCTCCTATTTTTCAGACCGTATCATGCTCCTCATATTTTTCACACATTTTGAAGCTCTTCATATTTTTCACACCTTTTCAGGCTCTTCATTTTTTTCAACAGTACTTGTTGCTCCTCCTATTTTTTAGACCTTTTCATGCTCATCTAATTTTTGACACTTTTGAAGCTCTTCATATTTTTTACACCTTTTGAAGCTCCTCATATTTTTCACACATTTTGAAGCTCTTCATATTTTTCTCACCTTTTCAGGCTCTTCATGATTTTCATCACCGCTTCATGCTCCTCCTAATTTTCAGACCGTTTCATGCTCATCTCATTTTTGACACCTTTTGAAGCTCTTCCTATTTTTTACAGGTTTTCAGGCTCTTCATGTTTTTCAACACTGCTTCATGCTCCTCCTATTTTTCCGACCGTTTCATGCTCATCTCATTTTGACACCTTTTGAAGCTCTTCATATTTTTCACACCTTTTGAAGCTCTTCATATTTTTCACATTTATGAATGTCTTCATATTTTCCACACGTTTTCAGACAATTCATGTTTTTCAACATCGCTTCATGCTCCTCCTATTTTTCAGACCGTTTCATGCTCCTCATAATTTTGACACCTTTTGAAGCTTTAATATTTTTAACACCTTTTCAGGCTCTTCATCTTTTTCAACACCACTTCATGCTCCTCCTTTTTTGCAGACCGTTTCATGCTACTCATATTTTTGACAACTTTTGAAGCTCTTCATATTTCTCACACCTTTTCAGGCTCTTCATGTTTTTGAACACCGTTTCATGCTCCTCCTATTTTTCAGACCGTTTCATGCTCCTCATATTTTTGACACCTTTTGAAGCTCTTCATATTTTTCACACCTTTTCAGGCTCTTCATGTTTTTCACCACCACTTCACGCTCCTCCTATTTTTCAGACCGTATCATGCTCATCTCATTTTTGTCACCTTTGAAGCTCTTTATTTTTTTCACACCTTTTGAAGCTCTTCATATTTTTCACACGTTTTCATGCTCTTCATATTTTTCAACACCGTTTCATGCTGCTTCAATTTTTCAGTCCGTTTCATGCTCCTCATATTTTTCACAACTTTTGAAGCTCTTCATATTTTTCACACCTTTTCAGGATCTTCATGTTTTGGAACACAGCTTCATGCTCCTCCTATTTTTCAGACCGTTTCATGCTCCTCATATTTTTGACACCTTTTGAAGCTCTTTATATTTTTCACAGTTTTTCAGGCTCTTCATGATTTTCAACATCATTTCATGTTATTCCTATTTTTCAGACCTTTTAATGCTCATCTCATTTTTGACACCTTTTGAAGCTTTTCATATTTTTCACAACTTTTCAGGCTCTTCATGTTTTTGAACACCGCTTCATGCTCCTCCTATTTTTCAGAGAGTTTCATGCTCCTCATGTATTTCACAGCTTTTGAAGCTCTTCATATTTTCCACACCTTTTCAGGCTCTTCATGTTTTTGAACACCGCTTCAGGCTTCTCCTATTTTTCAGACCGTTTCATGCTCCTCATATTTTTGACACCTTTTGAAGCTCTTCATATATTTCACAACTTTTCAGGCTCTTCATGTTTTTCAACACCGCTTCATGCACGTCCTATTTTTCAGACCGTTTCATGCTCATCTCATTTTTGACACCTTTTAAAGCTCTTCATATTTTTCACACATTTTCAGGCTCTTCATATTTTTCAACACCGCTTCATGCTCCTCCGATTTTTCAGACCGTTTCATGCTCCTCATATTTTTCACACCTTTTGAAGCCTTTCATATTTTTCACAACGTTTCAGGCTCTTCATGTTTTTGAACATCGCTTCATGCTCCTCCTATTTTTCAGACCGTTTCATGCTCATCTCATTTTTGACACCTTTTGAAGCTTTTGATATTTTTCACAACTTTTCAGGCTCTTCATGTTTTTGAACACAGCTTCATGCTCCTCCTATTTTTCAGACCGTATCATGCTCCTCATATTTTTCACACCTTTTGAAGCTCTTCATATTTTTCACACGTTTTCAGTCTATTCATGTTTTTGAACACCATTTCAGGCTCCTCCTATTTTTCAGAGAGTTTCATGCTCCTCATGTATTTCACACCTTTGAAAGCTCTTCATATTTTTCAAAGATTTTGAAGCTCTTCATATTTTTCACACCTTTTCAGGCTCTTCATGTTTTTCAACACCGTTTCATGCTCCTCCTATTTTTCAAACCGTTTCATGTTCCTCATAATTTTGACACCTTTTGAAGATCTTCATAATTTTCACACATTTTCAGGCTCTTCATGTGTTTAAACACCGCTTCATGTTCCTCCTATTTTTCAGACCGTTTCATGCTCCTCATTTTTGACACCTTTTGAAGCTCTCATATTTTTCATACCTTTTGAAGCTCTTCATGTTTTTGAACACTGCTTCATGCTCCTCGTATTTTTCAGATCGTTTCATGCTCCTCATATTTTTGACACTTTTTGAGCTCTTCATATTTTTCACACCATTTCAGGCTCTTCATGTTTTTGAACACCGCTTCATGATCTTCCTGATTTTCAGACCGTTTCATGCTCTTCATATTATTGAAACATTTTGAAGCTCTTCATATTTTTCACACCTTTTCAGGCTCTTTATTGTTTTCTCCACCACTTCATGCTCCTCATATTATTCAGACCGTTTCATGCTCATCTCATTTGTGTCACCTTTGAAGCTCTTCATAATTTTCACACCTTTTAAAGCTCTTCATATTTTTCACAAGTTTTCAGGCTCTTCATGTTTTTCAAAACCGTTTCATGCTGCTTCTATTTTTCAGACCGTTTCATGCTCCTCATATTTTTCACACCTTTTGAAGCTCTTCATATTTTTCACACCCTTTTAAGATCTTCATGTTTTTGAACACAGCTTCATGCTCCTCCTATTTTTCAGACCGTTTCATGCTCCTCATATTTTTGACAACTTTTGAAGCTCTTCATATTTTTCACACCTTTTCAGGCTCTTCATATTTTTGAACACAGCTTCATGCTCCTCCTATTTGCAGACCGTTTCATGCTCCTCTCATTTTTGACACCTTTTGAAGATTTGCATTTCTTTACACACCTATTCAGGCTCTTCATGTTTCTGAACACTGCTTCATGCTCCTCCTATTTTTCAGACCGTATCATGCTCCTCATATTTTTCACACATTTTGAAGCTCTTCATATTTTTCACACCTTTTCAGGCTCTTCATTTTTTTCAACAGTACTTGTTGCTCCTCCTATTTTTTAGACCTTTTCATGCTCATCTAATTTTTGACACTTTTGAAGCTCTTCATATTTTTTACACCTTTTGAAGCTCCTCATATTTTTCACACATTTTGAAGCTCTTCATATTTTTCTCACCTTTTCAGGCTCTTCATGATTTTCATCACCGCTTCATGCTCCTCCTAATTTTCAGACCGTTTCATGCTCATCTCATTTTTGACACCTTTTGAAGCTCTTCCTATTTTTTACAGGTTTTCAGGCTCTTCATGTTTTTCAACACTGCTTCATGCTCCTCCTATTTTTCCGACCGTTTCATGCTCATCTCATTTTGACACCTTTTGAAGCTCTTCATATTTTTCACACCTTTTGAAGCTCTTCATATTTTTCACATTTATGAATCTCTTCATATTTTCCACACGTTTTCAGACAATTCATGTTTTTCAACATCGCTTCATGCTCCTCCTATTTTTCAGACCGTTTCATGCTCCTCATAATTTTGACACCTTTTGAAGCTTTAATATTTTTAACACCTTTTCAGGCTCTTCATCTTTTTCAACACCACTTCATGCTCCTCCTTTTTTGCAGACCGTTTCATGCTACTCATATTTTTGACACCTTTTGAAGCTCTTCATATTTCTCACACCTTTTCAGGCTCTTCATGTTTTTCAACAACGCTTCATGCTCCTCCGATTTTTCAGACCGTTTCATGCTCCTCATATTTTTGACACCTTTTGAAGCTCTTCATGTTTTTCACACCTTTTCAGGCTCTTCATGTTTTTGAACACCGCTTCATGCTTCTCCTATTTTTCAGACCGTTTCATGCTCCTCATATTTTTGACACCTTTTGAAGCTCTTCATATTTTTCACAACTTTTCAGGCTCTTCATGTTTTTCAACACCGCTTCTTGCACGTCCTATTTTTCAGACCATTTCATGCTCATCTCATTTTTGACACCTTTTGAAGTTTTTCATATTTTTCACAACTTTTCAGGCTCTTCATGTTTTTGAACACCGCTTCACGCTAATCCTATTTTTCAAACCATATCATGCTCCTCATATTTTTCACACCTTTTGAAGCTCTTCATATATTTCACACCTTTTCAGGCTCTTCATGTTTCTGAACACCACTTCATGCTCCTTCTCTTTTTCAGAGAGTTTTATGCTCCTCATGTATTTCACACCTTTTGAAGCTCTTCATATTTTTCACACCTTTTCAGGCTCTTCATGTTTTTCAACACCACTTCATGCTGCTCATATTTTTCAGACCGTTTCATGCTCCTCATATTTTTGACACCTTTTGAAGCTCTTCATTTTTTTCACACCTTTTAAGGCTCTTCATGTTTTTCAACACCGCTTCATGCTGCTCATATTTTTCAGACCGTTTCATGCTCCTCATATTTTTGACACCTTTTGAAGCTCTTCATATTTTTCACACGTTTTCAGTCTATTCATGTTTTTGAACACCATTTCAGGCTCCTCCTATTTTTCAGAGTGTTTCATGCTCCTCATGTATTTCACACCTTTGAAAGCTCTTCATATTTTTCAAAGATTTTGAAGCTCTTCATATTTTTCACACCTTTTCAGGCTCTTCATGTTTTTCAACACCGTTTCATGCTCCTCCTATTTTTCAAACCTTTTCATGTTCCTCATAATTTTGACACCTTTTGAAGATCTTCATAATTTTCACACTTTTTCAGGCTCTTCATGTGTTTGAACACCGCTTCATGTTCCTCCTATTTTTCAGACCTTTTCATGCTCCTCATATTTTTGACACGTTTTGAAGCTCTCATATTTTTCATACCTTTTGAAGCTCTTCATGTTTTTGAACACTGCTTCATGCTCCTCGTATTTTTCAGATCGTTTCATGCTCCTCATTTTTTGACACTTTTTGAGCTCTTCGTATTTTTCAACCCTTTTCAGGCTCTTCATGTTTTCGAACTCTGCTTCATGCTCCTCCAATTTTTCACACCGTTTCATGATCCTCATATTTTTGATACTTTTTGAGCTCTTCATATTTTTCACACCTTTTCAGGCTCTTCATGTTTTTGAACACCGCTTCATGCTACTCCTATTTTTCAGACCGTTTATGCTCCTCATATTTTTGACACCTTTAGAAGCTCTTCATATTTTTCACACATTTTCAGGCTCTTCATGTTTTTGATCACCGTATCATGCTCCTCCTATTTTTCAGACCGTTTCATGCTCCTCATATTTTTGACACCTTTTGAAGCTCTTCATATTTTTCACACCTTTTCAGGCTCTTAATGTTTTTCACCACCACTTCACGCTCCTCCTATTTTTCAGACCGTATCATGCTCATCTCATTTTTGTCACCTTTGAAGCTCTTTATTTTTTTCACACCTTTTGAAGCTCTTCATATTTTTCACACGTTTTCATGCTCTTCATATTTTTCAACACCGTTTCATGCTGCTTCAATTTTTCAGTCCGTTTCATGCTCCTCATATTTTTCACACCTTTTGAAGCTCTTCATATTTTTCACACCTTTTCAGGATCTTCATGTTTTGGAACACAGCTTCATGCTCCTCCTATTTTTCAGACCGTTTCATGCTCCTCATATTTTTGACACCTTTTGAAGCTCTTTATATTTTTCACAGTTTTTCAGGCTCTTCATGATTTTCAACATCGTTTCATGTTATTCCTATTTTTCAGACCTTTTAATGCTCATCTCATTTTTGACACCTTTTGAAGCTTTTCATATTTTTCACAACTTTTCAGGCTCTTCATGTTTTTGAACACCGCTTCATGCTCCTCCTATTTTTCAGAGAGTTTCATGCTCCTCATGTATTTCACAGCTTTTGAAGCTCTTCATATTTTCCACACCTTTTCAGGCTCTTCATGTTTTTGAACACCGCTTCATGCTTCTCCTATTTTTCAGACCCTTTCATGCTCCTCATATTTTTGACACCTTTTGAAGCTCTTCATATATTTCACAACTTTTCAGGCTCTTCATGTTTTTCAACACCGCTTCATGCACGTCCTATTTTTCAGACCGTTTCATGCTCATCTCATTTTTGACACCTTTTAAAGCTCTTCATATTTTTCACACATTTTCAGGCTCTTCATATTTTTCAACACCGCTTCATGCTCCTCCGATTTTTCAGACCGTTTCATGCTCCTCATATTTTTCACACCTTTTGAAGCCTTTCATATTTTTCACAACGTTTCAGGCTCTTCATGTTTTTGAACATGGCTTCATGCTCCTCCTATTTTTCAGACCGTTTCATGCTCATCTCATTTTTGACACCTTTTGAAGCTTTTGATATTTTTCACAATTTTTCAGGCTCTTCATGTTTTTGAACACAGCTTCATGCTCCTCCTATTTTTCAGACCGTATCATGCTCCTCATATTTTTCACACCTTTTGAAGCTCTTCATATTTTTCACACGTTTTCAGTCTATTCATGTTTTTGAACAACATTTCAGGCTCCTCCTATTTTTCAGAGAGTTTCATGCTCCTCATGTATTTCACACCTTTGAAAGCTCTTCATATTTTTCAAAGATTTTGAAGCTCTTCATATTTTTCACACCTTTTCAGGCTCTTCATGTTTTTCAACACCGTTTCATGCTCCTCCTATTTTTCAAACCGTTTCATGTTCCTCATAATTTTGACACCTTTTGAAGATCTTCATAATTTTCACACATTTTCAGGCTCTTCATGTGTTTGAACACCGCTTCATGTTCCTCCTATTTTTCAGACCGTTTCATGCTCCTCATTTTTGACACCTTTTGAAGCTCTCATATTTTTCATACCTTTTGAAGCTCTTCATGTTTTTGAACACTGCTTCATGCTCCTCGTATTTTTCAGATCGTTTCATGCTCCTCATATTTTTGACACTTTTTGAGCTCTTCATATTTTTCACACCTTTTCAGGCTCTTCATGTTTTTGAACACCGCTTCATGATCTTCCTGATTTTCAGACCGTTTCATGCTCTTCATATTATTGAAACATTTTGAAGCTCTTCATATTTTTCACACCTTTTCAGGCTCTTCATATTTTTCCACACCACTTCATGCTTCTCCTATTTTTCAGCCCGTTTCATGCTCCTCATGTTTTTGACATCTTTTGAAGCTCTTCATATTTTTCACACGTTTTCAGCTCTTAATGTTTTTCAACACCGCTTCATGCTCTTCCTATTTTTCAGACCGTTTCATGCTCATCTCTTTTTGACACCTTTGGAAGCTCTTCATATTTTTCACACGTTTTCAGCTCTTAATGTTTTTCAACACCGCTTCATGCTCTTCCTATTTTTCTGACGGTTTCATGCTCATCTCAAGTTTGACACCTTTTGAAGCTCTTCATATTTTTCACACATTTTCAGGCTCTTCATGTTTTTGAACATCGCTTCATGCTCCTCCTATTTTTCAGAGAGTTTCATGCTCCTCATGTATTTCACACCTTTTGAAGCTCTTCATATTTTTCACACCTTTTCAGGCTCTTCATGTTTTTCAACACCGCTTATGCTTCTCCTATTTTTCAGACCGTTTCATGCTCATCTCATTTTTGACACCTTTTTAATCTCTTCGTATCTTTCAAAACTTTTGAAGCTCTTCATATTTTTAATATTTTTGAAGCTCTTCATATTTTCACACGTTTTCAGACTCTTCATGTTTTTCAACACCGCTTCATGCTCCTCCTATTTTTCAAACCGTATCATGCTCCTCATATTTTTGAAAACTTTTGAAGCTCTTCACATTTTTCACACCTTTTCAGGCTCTTCATGTTTTTGAACACTTCTTCATGCTCTTCCTCTTTTTCAGACCGTTTCATGCTCCTCATATTTTTGACACTTTTTGAAGCTCTTCATATTTTTCACTCATTTTCAGGCTCTTCATATTTTTCAACACCACTTCATGCTCCTCCTATTTTTGAGACCGTTTGGTGCTCCGCATATTTTTGACACCTTTAGGAACTCTTCATATTTTTCACACCTTTTCAGGCACTTCATGTTTTTTATCACTGCTTCATGCTCGTCCTATTTTTCAGAACGTTTCATGCTCCTCATATTTTTGACACCTTTTGAAGCTCTTCATATTTTTCACACCTTTTCAGGCTTTTCATGTTTTTGAACACCGCTTCATGCTCCTCCTATTTTTCAGATTGTTTCATGCTCCTCATATTTTTTACACCTTTTGAAGCTCTTCATATTTTTCACACCTTTTCAGGCTCTTCATGTTTTTCAACACCGCTTCATGCTCGTCGTATTTTGCTGACCGTTTCATGCTCCTCATATTTTTGACACCTTTTGAAGCTCTTCAGATATTTCGCACCTTTCCAGGCTCTTCATTTTTTCAACACCACTTCATGCTCCTCCTATTTTTCAGATCGTTTCATGCTCATCTCATTTTAACACCTTTTGAAGCTCTTCATATTTTTGACAAATTTTGAAGGTCTTCATATTTTTCACACGTTTTCAGGCTCTTCATGATTTTCAACACCGCTTCATGCTCCTCCTATTTTTCAGACCTTTTCATGCTCATCTCTTTTTTGACACCTTTTGAAGCTCTTCAGATTTTTCACACCTTTTGAAGCTCTTCATATTTTTCACATTTATGAATCTCTTCATATTTTCCACACGTTTTCAGACAATTCATGTTTTTCAACATCGCTTCATGCTCCTCCTATTTTTCAGACCGTTTCATTCTCCTCATATTTTTGACACCTTTTGAAGCTCTTCATATATTTCACACTTTTTCAGACTTTTCCTTTTTTTCAACACGACTTCATGCTCCTCCTATTTTTCAGACCGTTTCATGCTCATCTCATTTTGACATCTTTTGAAGCTCTTCATATTTTTCACACCTTTTGAAGCTCTTCATATTTTTCACATTAATGAATCTCTTCATATTTTCCACAAGTTTTCAGACAATTCATGTTTTTCAACATCACTTCATGTTATTCCTATTTTTCAGACCGTTTCATGCTCCTCATAATTTTGACACCTTTTGAAGCTTTAATATTTTTAACACCTTTTCAGGCTCTTCATCTTTTTCAACACCACTTCATGCTCCTCCTTTTTTGCAGACCGTTTCATGCTACTCATATTTTTAACACCTTTTGAAGCTCTTCATATTTCTCACACCTTTTCAGGCTCTTCATGTTTTTCAACAACGCTTCATGCTCCTCCGATTTTTCAGACCGTTTCATGCTCCTCATATTTTTGACACCTTTTGAAGCTCTTCATATTTTTCACACTTTTTCAGGCTCTTCATGTTTTTGAACACCGCTTCATGCTTCTCCTATTTTTCAGACCGTTTCATGCTCCTCATATTTTTGACACCTTTTGAAGCTCTTCATATTTTTCACAACTTTTCAGGCTCTTCATGTTTTTCAACACCGCTTCATGCACGTCCTATTTTTCAGACCGTTTCATGCTCATCTCATTTTTGACACCTTTTGAAGTATTTCATATTTTTTACAACTTTTCAGGCTCTTCATGTTTTTGAACACCGCTTCATGCTAATCCTATTTTTCAAACCATATCATGCTCCTCATATTTTTCACACCTTTTGAAGCTCTTCATATATTTCACACCTTTTCAGGCTCTTCATGTTTTTGAACACCACTTCATGCTCCTTCTCTTTTTCAGAGAGTTTTATGCTCCTCATGTATTTCACACCTTTTGAAGCTCTTCATATTTTTCACACCTTTTCAGGCTCTTCATGTTTTTCAACACCGCTTCATGCTGCTCATATTTTTCAGACCGTTTCATGCTCCTCATAGTTTTGACACCTTTTGAAGCTCTTCAATTTTTTCACACCTTTTAAGGCTCTTCATGTTTTTCAACACCGCTTCATGCTGCTCATATTTTTCAGACCGTTTCATGCTCCTCATGTTTTTGACACCTTTTGAAGCTCTTCATATTTTTCACACGTTTTCAGTCTATTCTTGTTTTTGAACACCCTTTCAGGCTCCTCCTATTTTTCAGAGTGTTTCATGCTCCTCATGTATTTCACACATTTGACAGCTCTTCATATTTTTCAAAGATTTTGAAGCTCTTCATATTTTTCACACCTTTTCAGGCTCTTCATGTTTTTCAACACCGTTTCATGCTCCTCCTATTTTTCAAACCGTTTCATGTTCCTCATAATTTTGACACCTTTTGAAGATCTTCATAATTTTCACACATTTTCAGGCTCTTCATGTGTTTGAACACCGCTTCATGTGCCTCCTATTTTTCAGACCGTTTCATGCTCCTCATATTTTTGACACCTTTTGAAGCTCTCATATTTTTCATACCTTTTGAAGCTCTTCATGTTTTTGAACACTGCTTCATGCTCCTCGTATTTTTCAGATCGTTTCATGCTCCTCTTATTTTTGACACTTTTTGAGCTCTTCATATTTTTCAAACGTTTTCAGGCTCTTCATGTTTTCGAACACCGCTTCATGCTACTCCTATTTTTCAGACCGTTTCATGCTCCTCATATTTTTGACACCTTTTTAAGCTCTTCATATTTTTCACACCTTTTCAGGCTCTTCATGTTTTTGAACACTGCTTCATGCTCCTCCAATTTTTCACACCGTTTCATGATCCTCATATTTTTGACACTTTTTGAGCTCTTCATATTTTTCACACCTTTTCAGGCTCTTCATGTTTTTGATAACCGCTTCATGCTACTCCTATTTTTCAGACCGTTTATGCTTCTCATTTTTGACACCTTTAGAAGCTCTTCATATTTTTCACAGTTTTTCAGGATCTTCATGTTTTGGAACACAGCTTCATGCTCCTCCTATATATCAGACCGTTTCATGCTCCTCATATTTTTGACACCTTGTGAAGCTCTTTATATTTTTCACAGTTTTTCAGGCTCTTCATGATTTTCAACACCGTTTCAAGTTATTCCTATTTTTCAGACCGTTTAATGCTCATCTCATTTTTGACACCTTTTGAAGCTCTTCATATTTTCCACACCTTTTCAGGCTCTTCATGTTTTTGATCACCGTTTCATGCTCCTTCTATTTTTCAGATCGTTTGATGCTCATCATATTTTTGACACTTTTTGAGCTCTTCATATTTTTCACACCTTTTCAGGCTCTTCATGTTTTTGAACACCGCTTTATGATCCTCCTGATTTTCAGACCGTTTCATGCTCTTCATATTTTTGAAACATTTTGAAGCTCTTCATATTTTTCACACCTTTTCAGGCTCTTCATGTTTTTCTCCACCACTTCATGCTCCTCCTATTTTTCAGACCGTTTCATGCTCTTCTCATTTTTGTCACCTTTGAAGCTCTTCATATATTTCACAACTTTTAAAGCTCTTCATATTTTTCACAAGTTTTCAGGCTCTTCATGTTTTTCAAAACCGTTTCATGCTGCTTCTATTTTTCAGACCGTTTCATGCTCCTCATATTTTTCACACCTTTTGAAGCTCTTCATATTTTCACACCCTTTTAAGATCTTCATGTTTTTGAACACAGCTTCATGCTCCTCCTATTTTTCAGACCGTTTCATGCTCCTCATATTTTTGACACCTTTTTAAGCTCTTCATATTTTTCACACCTTTTCAGGCTCTTCATGTTTTTGAACACTGCTTCATGCTCCTCCAATTTTTCACACCGTTTCATGATCCTCATATTTTTGACACTTTTTGAGCTCTTCATATTTTTCACACCTTTTCAGGCTCTTCATGTTTTTGATAACCGCTTCATGCTACTCCTATTTTTCAGACCGTTTATGCTTCTCATATTTTTGACACCTTTTGAAGCTCTTCAATTTTTTCACACCTTTTCAGGATCTTCATGATTTGGAACACAGCTTCATGCTCCTCCTATATATCAGACCGTTTCATGCTCCTCATATTTTTGACACCTTTTGAAGCTCTTTATATTTTTCACAGTTTTTCAGGCTCTTCATGATTTTCAACACCGTTTCAAGTTATTCCTATTTTTCAGACCGTTTAATGCTCATCTCATTTTTGACACCTTTTGAAGCTTTTCATATTTTTCACAACTTTTCAGACTCTTCATGTTTTTGAACACCGCTTCATGCTCCTCCTATTTTTCAGAGAGTTTCATGCTCCTCATGTCTTTCACAGCTTTTGAAGCTCTTCATATTTTCCACACCTTTTCAGGCTCTTCATGTTTTTGATCACCGTTTCATGCTCCTTCTATTTTTCAGATCGTTTCATGCTCATCATATTTTTGACACTTTTTGAGCTCTTCATATTTTTCACACCTTTTCAGGCTCTTCATGTTTTTGAACACCGCTTCATGATCCTCCTGATTTTCAGACCGTTTCATGCTCTTCATATTTTTGAAACATTTTGAAGCTCTTCATATTTTTCACACCTTTTCAGGCTCTTCATGTTTTTCTCCACCACTTCATGCTCCTCCTATTTTTCAGAACGTTTCATGCTCTTCTCATTTTTGTCACCTTTGAAGCTCTTCATATTTTTCACAACTTTTAAAGCTCTTCATATTTTTCACAAGTTTTCAGGCTCTTCATGTTTTTCAAAACCGTTTCATGCTGCTTCTATTTTTCAGACCGTTTCATGCTCCTCATATTTTTCACACCTTTTGAAGCTCTTCATATTTTCACACCCTTTTAAGATCTTCATGTTTTTGAACACAGCTTCATGCTCCTCCTATTTTTCAGACCGTTTCATGCTCCTCATATTTTTGACAACTTTTGAAGCTCTTCATATTTTTCACACCTTTTCAGGCTCTTCATATTTTTGAACACAGCTTCATGCTCCTCCTATTTTTCAGACCGTTTCATGCTCCTCATATTTTTGACACCTTTTTAAGCTCTTCATATTTTTCACACCTTTTCAGGCTCTTCATGTTTTTGAACACTGCTTCATGCTCCTCCAATTTTTCACACCGTTTCATGATCCTCATATTTTTGACACTTTTTGAGCTCTTCATATTTTTCACAACTTTTCAGGCTCTTCATGTTTTTGATAACCGCTTCATGCTACTCCTATTTTTCAGACCGTTTATGCTTCTCATATTTTTGACACCTTTTGAAGCTCTTCAATTTTTTCACACCTTTTAAGGCTCTTCATGTTTTTCAACACCGCTTCATGCTGCTCATATTTTTCAGACCGTTTCATGCTCCTCATATTTTTGACACCTTTTGAAGCTCTTCATATTTTTCACACGTTTTCAGTCTATTCATGTTTTTGAACACCCTTTCAGGCTCCTCCTATTTTTCAGAGTGTTTCATGTTCCTCATGTATTTCACACCTTTGAAAGCTCTTCATATTTTTCAAAGATTTTGAAGCTCTTCATATTTTTCACACCTTTTCAGGCTCTTCATGTTTTTCAACACCGTTTCATGCTCCTCCTATTTTTCAAACCGTTTCATGTTACTCATAATTTTGACACCTTTTGAAGATCTTCATAATTTTCACACATTTTCAGGCTCTTCATGTGTTTGAACACCGCTTCATGTTCCTCCTATTTTTCAGACCGTTTCATGCTCCTCATATTTTTGACACCTTTTGAAGCTCTCATATTTTTCATACCTTTTGAAGCTCTTCATGTTTTTGAACACTGCTTCATGCTCCTCGTATTTTTCAGATCGTTTCATGCTCCTCTTATTTTTGACACTTTTTGAGCTCTTCATATTTTTCAAACCTTTTCAGGCTCTTCATGTTTTCGAACACCGCTTCATGCTACTCCTATTTTTCAGACCGTTTCATGCTCCTCATATTTTTGACACCTTTTTAAGCTCTTCATATTTTTCACACCTTTTCAGGCTCTTCATGTTTTTGAACACTGCTTCATGCTCCTCCAATTTTTCACACCGTTTCATGATCCTCATATTTTTGACACTTTTTGAGCTCTTCATATTTTTCACACCTTTTCAGGCTCTTCATGTTTTTGATAACCGCTTCATGCTACTCCTATTTTTCAGACCGTTTATGCTTCTCATATTTTTGACACCTTTAGAAGCTCTTCATATTTTTCACACCTTTTCAGGATCTTCATGTTTTGGAACACAGCTTCATGCTCCTCCTATATATCAGACCGTTTCATGCTCCTCATATTTTTGACACCTTTTGAAGCTCTTTATATTTTTCACAGTTTTTCAGGCTCTTCATGATTTTCAACACCGTTTCAAGTTATTCCTATTTTTCAGACCGTTTAATGCTCATCTCATTTTTGACACCTTTTGAAGCTTTTCATATTTTTCACAACTTTTCAGACTCTTCATGTTTTTGAACACCGCTTCATGCTCCTCCTATTTTTCAGAGAGTTTCATGCTCCTCATGTCTTTCACAGCTTTTGAAGCTCTTCATATTTTCCACACCTTTTCAGGCTCTTCATGTTTTTGATCACCGTTTCATGCTCCTTCTATTTTTCAGATCGTTTCATGCTCATCATATTTTTGACACTTTTTGAGCTCTTCATATTTTTCACACCTTTTCAGGCTCTTCATGTTTTTGAACACCGCTTCATGATCCTCCTGATTTTCAGACCGTTTCATGCTCTTCATATTTTTGAAACATTTTGAAGCTCTTCATATTTTTCACACCTTTTCAGGCTCTTCATGTTTTTCAACACCGTTTCATGCTCCTCCTATTTTTCAAACCGTTTCATGTTACTCATAATTTTGACACCTTTTGAAGATCTTCATAATTTTCACACATTTTCAGGCTCTTCATGTGTTTGAACACCGCTTCATGTTCCTCCTATTTTTCAGACCGTTTCATGCTCCTCATATTTTTGACACCTTTTGAAGCTCTCATATTTTTCATACCTTTTGAAGCTCTTCATGTTTTTGAACACTGCTTCATGCTCCTCGTATTTTTCAGGTCGTTTCATGCTCCTCTTATTTTTGACACTTTTTGAGCTCTTCATATTTTTCAAACCTTTTCAGGCTCTTCATGTTTTCGAACACCGCTTCATGCTACTCCTATTTTTCAGACCGTTTCATGCTCCTCATATTTTTGACACCTTTTTAAGCTCTTCATATTTTTCACACCTTTTCAGGCTCTTCATGTTTTTGAACACTGCTTCATGCTCCTCCAATTTTTCACACCGTTTCATGATCCTCATATTTTTGACACTTTTTGAGCTCTTCATATTTTTCACACCTTTTCAGGCTCTTCATGTTTTTGATAACCGCTTCATGCTACTCCTATTTTTCAGACCGTTTATGCTTCTCATATTTTTGACACCTTTAGAAGCTCTTCATATTTTTCACACCTTTTCAGGATCTTCATGTTTTGGAACACAGCTTCATGCTCCTCCTATATATCAGACCGTTTCATGCTCCTCATATTTTTGACACCTTTTGAAGCTCTTTATATTTTTCACAGTTTTTCAGGCTCTTCATGATTTTCAACACCGTTTCAAGTTATTCCTATTTTTCAGACCGTTTAATGCTCATCTCATTTTTGACACCTTTTGAAGCTTTTCATATTTTTCACAACTTTTCAGACTCTTCATGTTTTTGAACACCGCTTCATGCTCCTCCTATTTTTCAGAGAGTTTCATGCTCCTCATGTCTTTCACAGCTTTTGAAGCTCTTCATATTTTCCACACCTTTTCAGGCTCTTCATGTTTTTGATCACCGTTTCATGCTCCTTCTATTTTTCAGATCGTTTCATGCTCATCATATTTTTGACACTTTTTGAGCTCTTCATATTTTTCACACCTTTTCAGGCTCTTCATGTTTTTGAACACCGCTTCATGATCCTCCTGATTTTCAGACCGTTTCATGCTCTTCATATTTTTGAAACATTTTGAAGCTCTTCATATTTTTCACACCTTTTCAGGCTCTTCAAGTTTTTCTCCACCACTTCATGCTCCTCCTATTTTTCAGACCGTTTCATGCTCTTCTCATTTTTGTCACCTTTGAAGCTCTTCATATTTTTCACAACTTTTAAAGCTCTTCATATTTTTCACAAGTTTTCAGGCTCTTCATGTTTTTCAAAACCGTTTCATGCTGCTTCTATTTTTCAGACCGTTTCATGCTCCTCATATTTTTCACACCTTTTGAAGCTCTTCATATTTTCACACCCTTTTAAGATCTTCATGTTTTTGAACACAGCTTCATGCTCCTCCTATTTTTCAGACCGTTTCATGCTCCTCATATTTTTGACAACTTTTGAAGCTCTTCATATTTTTCACACCTTTTCAGGCTCTTCATATTTTTGAACACAGCTTCATGCTCCTCCTATTTTTCAGACCGTTTCATGCTCCTCATATTTTTGACACTTTTTGAAGCTTTTCATATTTTTCACATCTTTTCAGGCTCTTCATGTTTTTCAACACCATTTCATGATCCTCCTATTTTTCAGACCGTTTCATGCTCATCTCATTTTTGACACCTTTTGAAGCTTTTCATATTTTTCACACATTTTCAGGCTCTTCATATTTTTCCACACCACTTCATGCTTCTCCTATTTTTCAGACCGTTTCATGCTCCTCATGTATTTCACAGCTTTTGAAGCTCTTCATATTTTTCACACCTTTTCAAGCTCTTCATGTTTTTGGTCACCGTTTCATGCTCCTCCTCTTTTTCAGACCGTTTCATGCTCCTCATATTTTTGACACCTTTTGAAGCTCTTCATATTTTTCACACGTTTTCAGCTCTTAATGTTTTTCAACACCGCTTCATGCTCTTCCTATTTTTCAGACCGTTTCATGCTCATCTCATTTTTGACACCTTTTGAAGCTCTTCATATTTTTCACACGTTTTCAGCTCTTAATGTTTTTCAAAACCGCTTCATGCTCTTCCTATTTTTCCGACCGTTTCATGCTCATCTCAATTTTGACACCTTTTGAAGCTCTTCATATTTTTCACACATTTTCAGGCTCTTCATGTTTTTGAACATCGCTTCATGCTCCTCCTATTTTTCAGAGAGTTTCATGCTCCTCATGTATTTCACACCTTTTGAAGCTCTTCATATTTTTCACACCTTTTCAGGCTCTTCATGATTTTCAACACCGCTCATGTTCCTCCTATTTTTCAGACCGTTTCATGCTCATCTCATTTTTGACACCTTTTTAAACTCTTCATATTTTTCAAAACTTTTGAAGCTCTTCATATTTTTAATATTTTTGAAGCTCTTCATATTTTCACACGTTTTCACACTCTTCATGTTTTTCAACACCGCTTCATGCTCCTCCTATTTTTCAAACCGTATCATGCTCCTCATATTTTTGACACTTTTTGAAGCTCTTCATATTTTTCACTCATTTTCAGGCTCTTCATATTTTTCAACACCACTTCATGCTCCTCTTATTTTTGAGACCATTTGGTGCTCCGCATATTTTTGACACCTTTAGGAACTCTTCATATTTTTCACACCTTTTCAGGCACTTCATGTTTTTTATCTCTGCTTCATGCTCGTCCTATTTTTCAGAACGTTTCATGCTCCTCATATTTTTGACACCTTTTGAAGCTCTTCATATTTTTCACACCTTTTCAGGCTCTTCATGTTTTTCGACACAGCTTCATGCTCCTCCTATTTTTCAGACCGTTTCATTCTCCTCATATTTTTGACACCTTTTGAAGCTCTTCATATTTTTCACACATTTTCAGGCTCTTCATGTTTTTCGCCACAGCTTCATGCTCCTCCTATTTTTCAGACCGTTTCATTCTCCTCATATTTTTGACACCTTTTGAAGCTCTTCATATTTTTCACACATTTTCAGGCTCTTCATGTTTTTGAACATCGCTTCAGGCTCCTCCTATTTTTCACAGAGTTTCATGCTCCTCATGTATTTCACACCTTTTGAAGCTCTTCATATTTTTCACACATTTTCAGGCTCTTCATGTTTTTCGACACAGCTTCATGCTCCTCCTATTTTTCAGACCGTTTCATGCTCCTCATATTTTTGACACCTTTTGAAGCTCTTCAATTTTTTCACACCTTTTAAGGCTCTTCATGTTTTTCAACACCGCTTCATGCTGCTCATATTTTTCAGACCGTTTGATGCTCCTCATATTTTTGACACCTTTTGAAGCTCTTCATATTTTTCACACGTTTTCAGTCTATTCATGTTTTTGAACACCATTTCAGGCTCCTCCTATTTTTCAGAGAGTTTCATGCTCCTCATGTATTTCACACCGTTGAAAGCTCTTCATATTTTTCAAAGATTTTGAAGCTCTTCATATTTTTCACACCTTTTCAGGCTCTTCATGTTTTTCAACACCGTTTCATGCTCCTCCTATTTTTCAAACCGTTTCATGTTCCTCATAATTTTGACACCTTTTGAAGATCTTCATAATTTTCACACATTTTCAGGCTCTTCATGTGTTTGAACACCGCTTCATGTTCCTCCTATTTTTCAGACCGTTTCATGCTCCTCATATTTTTGACACCTTTTGAAGCTTTTCATATTTTTCACAACTTTTCAGGCTCTTCATGTTTTGATCACCGTTTCATGCTCCTTCTATTTTTCAGATCGTTTCATGCTCATCATATTTTTGACACTTTTTGAGCTCTTCATATTTTTCACACCTTTTCAGGCTCTTCATGTTTTTGAACACCGCTTCATGATCCTCCTGATTTTCAGACCGTTTCATGCTCTTCATATTTTTGAAACATTTTGAAGCTCTTCATATTTTTCACACCTTTTCAGGCTCTTCATGTTTTTCTCCACCACTTCATGCTCCTCCTATTTTTCAGACCGTTTCATGCTCTTCTCATTTTTGTCACCTTTGAAGCTCTTCATATTTTTCACACCTTTTAAAGCTCTTCATATTTTTCACAAGTTTTCAGGCTCTTCATGTTTTTCAAAACCGTTTCATGCTGCTTCTATTTTTCAGACCGTTTCATGCTCCTCATATTTTTCACACCTTTTGAAGCTCTTCATATTTTTCACACCCTTTTAAGATCTTCATGTTTTTGAACACAGCTTCATGCTCCTCCTATTTTTCAGACCCTTTCATCCTCATCTCATTTTTGACACCTTTTTAATCTCTTCATATTTTTCAAAACTTTTGAAGCTCTTCATATTTTTAATATTTTTGAAGCTCTTCATTTTTTCACACGTTTTCACACTCTTCATGTTTTTCAACACCGCTCATGCTCCTCCTATTTTTCAGACCGTTTCATGCTCATCTCATTTTTGACACCTTTTGAAGCTCTTCATATTTTTCACACCTTTTCAGGCTCTTCATGTTTTTCAACACCACTTCATGCTCCTCCTATTTTTGAGACCGTTTGGTGCTCCTCATATTTTTGACACCTTTAGGAACTCTTCATATATTTCACACCTTTTCAGGCACTTCATGTTTTTTATCACTGCTTCATGCTCGTCCTATTTTTCAGAACGTTTCATGCTCCTCATATTTTTGACACCTTTTGAAGCTGTTCATATTTTTCACACCTTTTCAGGCTTTTCATGTTTTTGAACACCGCTTCATGTTCCTCCTATTTTTCAGACCGTTTCATGCTCCTCATATTTTTGACACCTTTTGAAGCTCTTCATATATTTCACACCTTTTCAGGCTCTTCATATTTTTGAACACCGCTTCATGCTCCTCCTATTTTTCAGATTGTTTCATGCTCCTCATATATTTGATACCTTTTGAAGCTCTTCATATTTTTCACACCTTTTCAGGCTCTTAATGATTTTCAACACCGCTTCATGCTCCTCCTATTTTTCAGACCGTTTCATGCTCATCTCTTTTTTGACACCTTTTGAAGCTCTTCAGATTTTTCACACCTTTTGAAGCTCTTCATATTTTTCTCATTTATGAATCTCTTCATATTTTCCACACGTTTTCAGACAATTCATGTTTTTCAACATCGCTTCATGCTCCTCCTATTTTTCAGACCGTTTCATTCTCCTCATATTTTTGACACCTTTTGAAGCTCTTCATATATTTCACACTTTTTCAGACTTTTCCTTTTATTCAACACGACTTCATGCTCCTCCTATTTTTCAGACCTTTTCATGCTCATCTCATTTTGACACCTTTTGAAGCTCTTCATGTTTTTCTCATCTTTTGAAGCTCTTCATATTTTTCACAACTTTTCAGGCTCTTTATGGTATTCAACAGCGCTTCATGCTCCTCCTATTTTTCAGACCGTTTCATGCTCCTCATAATTTTGACACCTTTTGATGCTTTCATATTTTTAACACCTTTTCAGGCTCTTCATCTTTTTCAACACCACTTCATGCTCCTCCTTTTTTGCAGACCGTTTCATGCTACTCATACTTTTAACACCTTTTGAAGCTCTTCATATTTCTCACACCTTTTCAGGCTCTTCATGTTTTTCAACAACGCTTCATGCTCCTCCGATTTTTCAGACCGTTTCATGCTCCTCATATTTTTGACACCTTTTGAAGCTCTTCATATTTTTCACCCCTTTTCAGGCTCTTCATGTTTTTGAACACCGCTTCATGCTTCTCCTATTGTTCAGAATGTTTCATGCTCCTCATATTTTTGACACCTTTTGAAGCTCTTCATATTTTTCACTACTTTTCAGGCTCTTCATGTTTTTCAACACCGCTTCATGCACGTCCTATTTTTCAGACCGTTTCATGCTCATCTCATTTTTGACACCTTTGAAGGTTTTCATATTTTTCACAACTTTTCAGGCTCTTCATGTTTTTGAACACCGCTTCATGCTTCTCCTATTGTTCAGACCGTTTCATGCTCCTCTTTTTTTTGACACCTTTTGAAGCTCTTCATATTTTTCACTACTTTTCAGGCTCTTCATGTTTTTCAACACCGCTTCATGCACGTCCTATTTTTCAGACCGTTTCATGCTCATCTCATTTTTGACACCTTTGAAGGTTTTCATATTTTTCACAACTTTTCAGGCTCTTCATGTTTTTGAACACCGCTTCATGCTAATCCTATTTTTCAAACCATATCATGCTCCTCATATTTTTCAAACCTTTTGAAGCTCTTCATATATTTCACACCTTTTCAGGCTCTTCATGTTTTTCAACACCGCTTCATGCTGCTCATATTTTTCAGACCGTTTCATGCTCCTCATATTTTTGACACCTTTTGAAGCTCTTCATTTTTTTCACACCTTTTAAGGCTCTTCATGTTTTTCAACACCGCTTCATGCTCCTCCAATTTTTCAGACCATTTCATGCTCCTCATATTTTTGACACCGTTTGAAGCTCTTCATATTTTTCACACATTTTCAGGCTCTTCATGTTTTTCAACACCGCTTCATGCTCCTCCGATTTTTCAGACAGTTTCATGCTCCTCATATTTTTCACACCTTTTGAAGCCTTTCATATTTTTCACAACTTTTCAGGCTCTTCATGTTTTTGAACACAGCTTCATGCTCCTCCTATTTTTCAGACCGTATCATGCTCCTCATATTTTTCACACCTTTTGAAGCTCTTCATATTTTTCACACGTTTTCAGTCTATTCATGTTTTTGAACACCATTTCAGGCTCCTCCTATTTTTCAGAGAGTTTCATGCTCCTCATGTATTTCACACCTTTGAAAGCTCTTCATATTTTTCAAAGATTTTGAAGCTCTTCATATTTTTCACACCTTTTCAGGCTCTTCATGTTTTTCAACACCGTTTCAAGCTCCTCCTATTTTTCAGAGAGTTTCATGCTCCTCATAATTTTGACAGCTTTTGAAGATCTTCATAATTTTCACACATTTTCAGGCTCTTCATGTGTTTGAACACCGCTTCATGTTCCTCATATTTTTCAGACCGTTTCATGCTCCTCATATTTTTGACACCTTTTGAAGCTCTCATATTTTTCATACCTTTTGAAGCTCTTCATGTTTTTGAACACTGCTTCATGCTCCTGGTATTTTTCAGATCGTTTCATGCTCCTCATATTTTTGACACTTTTTGAGCTCTTCATATTTTTCAAACCTTTTCAGGCTCTTCATGTTTTCGAACTCTGCTTCATGCTCCTCCACTTTTTCACACCATTTCATGATCCTCATGTATTTCACAACTTTGAACCTCTTAATATTTTTCACACCTTTTCATGCTCTTCAAGTTTTTCAACATCACTTCATGCTCCTACTTTTTTGCAGACCGTTTCATGCTCCTCAAATTTTTGACACCTTTTGAAGCTCTTCATATTTCTCACACCTTTTCAGGCTCTTCATGTCTTTCAACACCGCTTCATGCTCCTCCTATTTTTCAGACGGGTTCATGCTCATCTCATTTTTGACACATTTTGAAGCTTTTCATATTTTTCACACCTTTTCAGGCTCTTCATGTTTTTGAACACAGGTTGATGCTCCTCCTATTTTTCAGAACGTTTCATGCTCCTCATAATTTTGACACCTTTTGTAGCTCTTCATATTTTTCACATCTTTTCAGGCTCTTCTTGTTTTTCAACACCGTTTCATGATCCTCCTATTTTTCAGACCGTTTCATGCTCATCTCATTTTTGACACCTTTTGAAGGTCTTCATATTTTTCACACCTTTTCAAGCTCTTCATATTTTTAAACACCACTTCATGCTTCTCCTATTTTTCAGCCCATTTCATGCTCCTCATGTATTTCACACCTTTTGAAGCTCTTCATATTTTTCACAGCTTTTCAGGCTCTTCATGTTTTTCCACAGCACTTCATGCTTCTCTTATTTTTCAGCCCGTTTCATGCTCCTCATGTATTTCACATCTTTTGAAGCTCTTCATATTTTTCACACCTTTTCATGCTCTTCATGTTTCTGCAAACCGCTTCATGCTCCTCCTATTTTTCAGACCGTTTCATTCTCCTCATATATTTCACACCTTTTGAAGCTCTTCATATTTTTCACAACTTTTCAGGCTCTTTTTGATATTCAACAGCGCTTCATGCTCCTCCTATTTTTCAGACCGTTTCATGCTCCTCATAATTTTGACACCTTTTGATGCTTTCATATTTTTAACACCTTTTCAGGCTCTTCATCTTTTTCAACACCACTTCATGCTCCTCCTTTTTTGCAGACCGTTTCATGCTACTCATAATTTTAACACCTTTTGAAGCTCTTCATATTTCTCACACCTTTTCAGGCTCTTCATGTTTTTCAACAACGCTTCATGCTCCTCCGATTTTTCAGACCGATTCATGCTCCTCATATTTTTGACACCTTTTGAAGCTCTTCATATTTTTCACTACTTTTCAGGCTCTTCATGTTTTTCAACACCGCTTCATGCACGTCCTATTTTTCAGGCCGTTTCATGCTCATCTCATTTTTGACACCTTTTGAAGGTTTTCATATTTTTCACAACTTTTCAGGCTCTTCATGTTTTTGAACACCGCTTCATGCTAATCCTATTTTTCAAACCATATCATGCTCCTCATATTTTTCACACCTTTTGAAGCTCTTCCTATATTTCACACCTTTTCAGGCTCTTCATGTTTTTGAACACCACTTCATGCTCCTTCTCTTTTTCAGAGAGTTTTATGCTCCTCATGTATTTCACACCTTTTGAAGCTCTTCATATTTTTCACACCTTTTCAGGCTCTTCATGTTTTTCAACACCGCTTCATGCTGCTCATATTTTTCAGACCGTTTCATGCTCCTCATATTTTTGACACCTTTTGAAGCTCTTCATTTTTTTCACACCTTTTAAGGCTCTTCATGTTTTTCAACACCGCTTCATGCTCCTCCAATTTTTCAGACCATTTCATGCTCCTCATATTTTTGACACCTTTTGAAGCTCTTCATATTTTTCACACATTTTCAGGCTCTTCATGTTTTTCAACACCGCTTCATGCTCCTCCGATTTTTCAGACCGTTTCATGCTCCTCATATTTTTCAACCTTTTGAAGCCTTTCATATTTTTCACAACTTTTCAGGCTCTTCATGTTTTTGAACACAGCTTCATGCTCCTCCTATTTTTCAGACCGTATCATGCTCCTCATATTTTTCACACCTTTTGAAGCTCTTCATATTTTTCACACGTTTTCAGTCTATTCATGTTTTTGAACACCATTTCAGGCTCCTCCTATTTTTCAGAGAGTTTCATGCTCCTCATGTATTTCACACCTTGAAAGCTCTTCATATTTTTCAAAGATTTTGAAGCTCTTCATATTTTTCACACCTTTTCAGGCTCTTCATGTTTTTCAACACCGTTTCATGCTCCTCCTATTTTTCAAAACGTTTCATGTTCCTCATAATTTTGACAGCTTTTGAAGATCTTCATAATTTTCACACATTTTCAGGCTCTTCATGTGTTTGAACACCGCTTCATGTTCCTCATATTTTTCGGACCGTTTCATGCTCCTCATATTTTTGACACCTTTTGAAGCTCTCATATTTTTCATACCTTTTGAAGCTCTTCATGTTTTTGAACACTGCTTCATGCTCCTCGTATTTTTCAGATCGTTTCATGCTCCTCATATTTTTGACACTTTTTGAGCTCTTCATATTTTTCAAACCTTTTCAGGCTCTTCATGTTTTCGAACTCTGCTTCATGCTCCTCCACTTTTTCACACCGTTTCATGATCCTCATGTATTTCACAACTTTGAACCTCTTAATATTTTTCACACCTTTTCATGCTCTTCAAGTTTTTCAACATCACTTCATGCTCCTACTTTTTTGCAGACCGTTTCATGCTCCTCATATTTTTGACACCTTTTAAAGCTCTTCATATTTCTCACACCTTTTCAGGCTCTTCATGTCTTTCAACACCGCTTCATGCTCCTCCTATTTTTCAGACGGGTTCATGCTCATCTCATTTTGACACCTTTTGAAGCTTTTCATATTTTTCACACCTTTTCAGGCTCTTCATGTTTTTGAACACAGGTTGAGGCTCCTCCTATTTTTCAGAACGTTTCATGCTCCTCATAATTTTGACACCTTTTGTAGCTCTTCATATTTTTCACACCTTTTCAAGCTCTTCATATTTTTAAACACCACTTCATGCTTCTCCTATTTTTCAGCCCATTTCATGCTCCTCATGTATTTCACACCTTTTGAAGCTCTTCATATTTTTCACAGCTTTTCATGCTCTTCCTGTATTTCACACCTTTTGAAGCTCTTCATATTTTTCACACCTTTTCATGCTCTTCATGTTTCTGAAAACCGCTTCATGATCCTCCTATTTTTCAGACCGTTTCATTCTCCTCATATATTTCACACCTTTTGAAGCTCTTCATATTTTTCACACCTTTTCAGGCTCTTCATGTTTTTGAACACTGCTTCATGCTCCTCGTATTTTTCAGATCGTTTCATGCTCCTCATATTTTTGACACTTTTTGAGCTCTTCATATTTTTCACACCTTTTCAGGATCTTCATGTTTTTGAACACCGCTTCATGATCCTCCTGATTTTCAGACCGTTTCATGCTCTTCATATTTTTGAAACATTTTGAAGCTCTTCATATTTTTCACACCTTTTCAGGCTCTTCATGTTTTTCAACTCCGTTCATGCTCCTCCTATTTTTCAGACCGTTTCATGCTCATCTCATTTTTGTCACCTTTGAAGCTCTTCATGTTTTTCACACCTTTTGAAGCCCTTCATATTTTTCACACGTTTTCAGGCTCTTCATGTTTTTCAAAACCGTTTCATGCTGCTTCTATTTTTCAGACCGTTTCATGCTCCTCATATTTTTCACACCTTTTGAAGCTCTTCATATTTTTCACACCCTTTTAAGATCTTCATGTTTTTGAACACAGCTTCATGCTCCTCCTATTTTTCAGACCGTTTCATGCTCCTCATATTTTTGACACCTTTTGAAGCTCTTCATATTTTTCACACCTTTTCAGGCTCTTCATGTTTTTGAACACAGCTTCATGCTCCTCCTATTTTTCAGACCGTTTCATGCTCCTCATATTTTTGACACTTTTTGAAGCTTTTCATATTTTTCACATCTTTTCAGGCTCTTCATGTTTTTCAACTCCGTTTCATCATCCTATTTTTCAGCCCGTTTCATGCTCCTCATGTATTTCACACCTTTTGATGCTCTTCATATTTTTCACACCTTTTCAGGCTCTTAATGTTTTTGATCACCACTTCATGATCCTCCTGATTTTCAGACCGTTTCATGCTCTTCATATTTTTGAAACATTTTGAAGCTCTTCATATTTTTCACACCTTTTCAGGCTCTTCATGTTTTTCACCACCACTTCATGCTCCTCCTATTTTTCAGACCGTTTCTTGCTCATCTCATTTTTGTCACCTTTGAAACTCTTTATATTTTGTACACCTTTTGAAGCTCTTCATATTTTTCACACGTTTTCAGGCTCTTCATGTGTTTCAACACCGTTTCATGCTGCTTCTATTTTTCAGACCGTATCATGCTCCTCATAATTTTGACACCTTTTGTAGCTCTTCATATTTTTCACATCTTTTCAGGCTCTTCATGTTTTTCAACACCGTTTCATGATCCTCCTATTTTTCAGACCGTTTCATGCTCATCTCATTTTTGACACCTTTTGAAGGTCTTCATATTTTTCACACCTTTTCAAGCTCTTCATATTTTTAAACACCACTTCATGCTTCTCCTATTTTTCAGCCCATTTCATGCTCCTCATGTATTTCACACCTTTTGAAGCTCTTCATATTTTTCACAGCTTTTCAGGCTCTTCATGTTTTTCCACAGCACTTCATGCTTCTCTTATTTTTCAGCCCGTTTCATGCTCCTCATGTATTTCACATCTTTTGAAGCTCTTCATATTTTTCACACTTTTTCATGCTCTTCATGTTTCTGCAAACCGCTTCATGCTCCTCCTATTTTTCAGACCGTTTCATTCTCCTCATATATTTCACACCTTTTGAAGCTCTTCATATTTTTCACAACTTTTCAGGCTCTTTATGATATTCAACAGCGCTTCATGCTCCTCCTATTTTTCAGACCGTTTCATGCTCCTCATAATTTTGACACCTTTTGATGCTTTCATATTTTTAACACCTTTTCAGGCTCTTCATCTTTTTCAACACCACTTCATGCTCCTCCTTTTTTGCAGACCGTTTCATGCTACTCATAATTTTAACACCTTTTGAAGCTCTTCATATTTCTCACACCTTTTCAGGCTCTTCATGTTTTTCAACAACGCTTCATGCTCCTCCGATTTTTCAGACCGTTTCATGCTCCTCATATTTTTGACACCTTTTGAAGCTCTTCATATTTTTCACTACTTTTCAGGCTCTTCATGTTTTTCAACACCGCTTCATGCACGTCCTATTTTTCAGGCCGTTTCATGCTCATCTCATTTTTGACACCTTTTGAAGGTTTTCATATTTTTCACAACTTTTCAGGCTCTTCATGTTTTTGAACACCGCTTCATGCTAATCCTATTTTTCAAACCATATCATGCTCCTCATATTTTTCACACCTTTTGAAGCTCTTCCTATATTTCACACCTTTTCAGGCTCTTCATGTTTTTGAACACCACTTCATGCTCCTTCTCTTTTTCAGAGAGTTTTATGCTCCTCATGTATTTCACACCTTTTGAAGCTCTTCATATTTTTCACACCTTTTCAGGCTCTTCATGTTTTTCAACACCGCTTCATGCTGCTCATATTTTTCAGACCGTTTCATGCTCCTCATATTTTTGACACCTTTTGAAGCTCTTCATTTTTTTCACACCTTTTAAGGCTCTTCATGTTTTTCAACACCGCTTCATGCTCCTCCAATTTTTCAGACCATTTCATGCTCCTCATATTTTTGACACCTTTTGAAGCTCTTCATATTTTTCACACATTTTCAGGCTCTTCATGTTTTTCAACACCGCTTCATGCTCCTCCGATTTTTCAGACCGTTTCATGCTCCTCATATTTTTCAACCTTTTGAAGCCTTTCATATTTTTCACAACTTTTCAGGCTCTTCATGTTTTTGAACACAGCTTCATGCTCCTCCTATTTTTCAGACCGTATCATGCTCCTCATATTTTTCACACCTTTTGAAGCTCTTCATATTTTTCACACGTTTTCAGTCTATTCATGTTTTTGAACACCATTTCAGGCTCCTCCTATTTTTCAGAGAGTTTCATGCTCCTCATGTATTTCACACCTTTGAAAGCTCTTCATATTTTTCAAAGATTTTGAAGCTCTTCATATTTTTCACACCTTTTCAGGCTCTTCATGTTTTTCAACACCGTTTCATGCTCCTCCTATTTTTCAAAACGTTTCATGTTCCTCATAATTTTGACAGCTTTTGAAGATCTTCATAATTTTCACACATTTTCAGGCTCTTCATGTGTTTGAACACCGCTTCATGTTCCTCATATTTTTCAGACCGTTTCATGCTCCTCATATTTTTGACACCTTTTGAAGCTCTCATATTTTTCATACCTTTTGAAGCTCTTCATGTTTTTGAACACTGCTTCATGCTCCTCGTATTTTTCAGATCGTTTCATGCTCCTCATATTTTTGACACTTTTTGAGCTCTTCATATTTTTCAAACCTTTTCAGGCTCTTCATGTTTTCGAACTCTGCTTCATGCTCCTCCACTTTTTCACACCGTTTCATGATCCTCATGTATTTCACAACTTTGAACCTCTTAATATTTTTCACACCTTTTCATGCTCTTCAAGTTTTTCAACATCACTTCATGCTCCTACTTTTTTGCAGACCGTTTCATGCTCCTCATATTTTTGACACCTTTTAAAGCTCTTCATATTTCTCACACCTTTTCAGGTTCTTCATGTCTTTCAACACCGCTTCATGCTCCTCCTATTTTTCAGACGGGTTCATGCTCATCTCATTTTGACACCTTTTGAAGCTTTTCATATTTTTCACACCTTTTCAGGCTCTTCATGTTTTTGAACACAGGTTGAGGCTCCTCCTATTTTTCAGAACGTTTCATGCTCCTCATAATTTTGACACCTTTTGTAGCTCTTCATATTTTTCACATCTTTTCAGGCTCTTCCTGTTTTTCAACACCGTTTCATGATCCTCCTATTTTTCAGACCGTTTCATGCTCATCTCATTTTTGACACCTTTTGAAGGTCTTCATATTTTTCACACCTTTTCAAGCTCTTCATATTTTTAAACACCACTTCATGCTTCTCCTATTTTTCAGCCCATTTCATGCTCCTCATGTATTTCACACCTTTTGAAGCTCTTCATATTTTTCACAGCTTTTCAGGCTCTTCATGTTTTTCCACAGCACTTCATGCTTCTCTTATTTTTCAGCCCGTTTCATGCTCTTCATGTATTTCACACCTTTTGAAGCTCTTCATATTTTTCACACCTTTTCATGCTCTTCATGTTTCTGAAAACCGCTTCATGATCCTCCTATTTTTCAGACCGTTTCATTCTCCTCATATATTTCACACCTTTTGAAGCTCTTCATATTTTCCACACCTTTTCAGGCTCTTCATGTTTTTGAACACTGCTTCATGCTCCTCGTATTTTTCACATCGTTTCATGCTCCTCATATTTTTGACACTTTTTGAGCTCTTCATATTTTTCACACCTTTTCAGGATCTTCATGTTTTTGAACACCGCTTCATGATCCTCCTGATTTTCAGACCGTTTCATGCTCTTCATGTTTTTGAAACATTTTGAAGCTCTTCATATTTTTCACACCTTTTCAGGCTCTTCATGTTTTTCAACTCCGTTCATGCTCCTCCTATTTTTCAGACCGTTTCATGCTCATCTCATTTTTGTCACCTTTGAAGCTCTTCATGTTTTTCACACCTTTTGAAGCCCTTCATATTTTTCACACGTTTTCAGGCTCTTCATGTTTTTCAAAACCGTTTCATGCTGCTTCTATTTTTCAGACCGTTTCATGCTCCTCATATTTTTCACACCTTTTGAAGCTCTTCATATTTTTCACACCCTTTTAAGATCTTCATGTTTTTGAACACAGCTTCATGCTCCTCCTATTTTTCAGACCGTTTCATGCTCCTCATATTTTTGACACCTTTTGAAGCTCTTCATATTTTTCACACCTTTTCAGGCTCTTCATGTTTTTGAACACAGCTTCATGCTCCTCCTATTTTTCAGACCGTTTCATGCTCCTCATACTTTTGACACTTTTTGAAGCTTTTCATATTTTTCACATCTTTTCAGGCTCTTCATGTTTTTCAACTCCGTTTCATCATCCTATTTTTCAGCCCGTTTCATGCTCCTCATGTATTTCACACCTTTTGATGCTCTTCATATTTTTCACACCTTTTCAGGCTCTTAATGTTTTTGATCACCACTTCATGATCCTCCTGATTTTCAGACCGTTTCATGCTCTTCATATTTTTGAAACATTTTGATGCTCTTCATATTTTTCACACCTTTTCAGGCTCTTCAAGTTTTTCACCACCACTTCATGCTCCTCCTATTTTTCAGACCGTTTCTTGCTCATCTCATTTTTGTCACCTTTGAAACTCTTTATATTTTGTACACCTTTTGAAGCTCTTCATATTTTTCACACGTTTTCAGGCTCTTCATGTGTTTCAACACCGTTTCATGCTGCTTCTATTTTTCAGACCGTTTCATGCTCCTCATATTTTTGACACCTTTTGCAGCTCTTTATATTTTTCACACTATTTCAGGCTCTTCATGATTTTCAACACCGTTTCATGTTTTTCCTATTTTTCAGACCGTTTAATGCTCATCTCATTTTTGACACCTTTTGAAGCTTTTCATATTTTTCACAACTTTTCAGGCTCTTTATGTTTTTGAACACCGCTTCATGCTCCTCCTATTTTTCAGAGAGTTTCATGCTCCTCATGTATTTCACACCTTTTGAAGCTCTTCATATTTTCCACACCTTTTCAGGCTCTTCATGTGTTTGATCACCGTTTCATGCTCCGTCTGTTTTTCAGATCGTTTCAATCTCCTCATATTTTTGACAATTTTTGAGCTCTTCATATTTTTCACACCTTTTCAGTCTCTTCATGTTTTTGAACACCGCTTCATGCTACTCCTATTTTTCAGACCGTTTATGCTCCTCATATTTTTGACACCTTTAGAAGCTCTTCATATTTTTCACACCTTTTCAGGCTCTTCATGTTTTTGATCACCGTTTCATGCTCCTCCTATTTTTCAGACCGTTTCATGCTCCTCATATTTTTGACACCTTTTGAAGCTCTTCATATTTTTCACACCTTTTCAGGCTCTTCATGTTTTTGAACACCGCTTCATGATCCTCCTGTTTTTCAGAACGTTTCATGCTCTTCATATTTGTGAAACATTTTGAAGCTCTTCATATTTTTCACACCTTTTCAGGCTCTTCATGTTTTTCACCACCACTTCACGCTCCTCCTATATTTCAGACCGTATCATGCTCATCTCATTTTTGTCACCTTTGAAGCACTTTATTTTTTTCACACCTTTTGAAGCTCTTCATATTTTTCACACTTTTTCATGCTCTTCATATTTTTCAACACCGTTTCATGCTGCTTCTATTTTTCAGTCCGTTTCATGCTCCTCATATATTTCACACCTTTTGAAGCTCTTCATATTTTTCACACCTTTTCAGGATCTTCATGTTTTGGAACACAGCTTCATGCTCCTCCTATTTATCAGACCGTTTCATGCTCCTCATATTTTTGACACCTTTTGAAGCTCTTTATATTTTTCACAGTTTTTCAGGCTCTTCATTATTTTCAACACCGTTTCATGTTATTCCTATTTTTCAGACCGTTTAATGCTCATCTCATTTTTGACACCTTTTGAAGCTTTTCATATTTTTCACAACTTTTCAGGCTCTTCATGTTTTTGAACACCGCTTCATGCTCCTCCTATTTTTCAGAGAGTTTCATGCTCCTCATGTATTTCACAGCTTTTGAAGCTCTTCATATTTTCCACACTTTTTCAGGCTCTTCATGTTTTTGATCACCGTTTCATGCTCCTTCTATTTTTCAGATCGTTTCATGCTCATCATATTTTTGACACTTTTTGAGCTCTTCATATTTTTCACACCTTTTCAGGCTCTTCATGTTTTTGAACACCGCTTCATGATCCTCCTATTTTTCAGACCGTTTCATGCTCCTCATATTTTTGACACCTTTAGAAGCTCTTCATATTTTTCACACCTTTTCAGGCTCTTCATGTTTTTCGACACAGCTTCATGCTCCTCCTATTTTTCAGACCGTTTCATTCTCCTCATATTTTTGACACCTTTTGAAGCTCTTCATATATTTCACACCTTTTCAGTCTCTTCTTTTTTTTTCAACACCACTTCATGCTCCTACTATTTTTCAGACCGTTTCATACTCATCTCAATTTTGACACCTTTTGAAGCTCTTCATATTTTTCACACATTTTCAGGCTCTTCATGTTTTTCCACAGCACTTCATGCTTCTCTTATTTTTCAGAGAGTTTCATGCTCCTCATGTATTTCACACCTTTTGAAGCTCTTCATATTTTCCACACCTTTTCAGGCTCTTCATGTGTTTGATCACCGTTTCATGCTCCTTCTATTTTTCAGACCTTTTCATGCTCATCTCTTTTTTGACACCTTTTGAAGCTCTTCAGATTTTTCACACCTTTTGAAGCTCTTCATATTTTTCACACCTTTTCATGCTCTTCATGTTTCTGAAAACTGCTTCATGATCCTCCTATTTTTCAGACCGTTTCATGCTCCTCATATATTTCACACCTTTTGAAGCTCTTCATATTTTTCACACCTTTTCAGGCTCTTCATGTTTTTGAACACAGCTTCATGCTCCACCTATTTATCAGACCGTTTCATGCTCCTCATATTTTTGACACCTTTTGCAGCTCTTTATATTTTTCACACTATTTCAGGCTCTTCATGATTTTCAACACCGTTTCATGTTATTCCTGTTTTTCAGACCGTTTAAGGCTCATCTCATTTTTGACACCTTTTGAAGCTTTTTATATTTTTCACAACTTTTCAGGCTCTTCATATTTTTGAACAGCACTTCATGCTCCTCCTATTTTTCAGAGAGTTTCATGCTCCTCATGTATTTCACACCTTTTGAAGCTCTTCATATTTTCCACACCTTTTCAGGCTCTTCATGTGTTTGATCACCGTTTCATGCTCCTTCTATTTTTCAGACCGTTTCATGCTCTTCATATTTTTGACACCTTTTGAAGCTCTTCATATTTTTCACATCATTGAAGCTCTTCATATTTTTCACCCCTTTTCAGGCTCTTCATGATTTTCAACACCGCTTCATGCTCCTCTTATTTTTCGGACCGTTTTATGCTCATCTCATTTTTGACACCTTTTGAAGCTCTTCATATTTTTCACACCTTTTGAAGCTCTTCATATTTTTCATATGTTTGAAGCTCTTCATATTTTCACACGTTTTCAGACTCTTCATGTTTTTCAACACCGCTTCATGCCCCTGCTATTTTTCAGACAGTTTCATGCTCCTCATATTTTTGACAGGTTTTGAGGCTTTTCATATTTTTCACACCTTTTCAGGCTCTTCATATTTTTGAACACCGTTTCATAATCCGCCTATTTTTAAGACCGTTTCATGCTCCTCATATTTTTGACACCTTTAGAACCTCTTCATATTTTACACAGCTTTTCAGGCTCTTCATGTTTCTGAAAACCGCTTCATGATCCTCCTATTTTTCAGACCGTTTCATTCTCCTCATATATTTCACACCTTTTGAAGCTCTTCATATTTTTCACACCTTTTCAGGCTCTTCATGTTTTTCAACACCGCTTCATGCTCGTCGTATTTTGCCGACCGTTTCATGCTCATCTCATTTTTGACACCTTTTGAAACTCTTCATATTTTTCACACCTTTTCATGCTCTTCATGTTTCTGAAAACCGCTTCATGATCCTCCTATTTTTCAGACCGTTTCATTCTCCTCATATATTTCACACCTTTTGAAGCTCTTCATATTTTTCACACCTTTTCAGGCTCTTCATGTTTTTAAACACCGCTTCATGCTCGTCGTATTTTGCCGACCGTTTCATGCTCCTCATATTTTTGACACCTTTTGAAGCTCTTCAGATATTTCACACCTTTCCAGGCTCTTCATTTTTTTAACACCACTTCATGCTCCTCCTATTTTTCAGACCGTTTCATGCTCATCTCATTTTAACACCTTTTGAAGCTCTTCATATTTTTGACAAATTTTGAAGGTCTTCATATTTTTCACACGTTTTCAGGCTCTTCATGATTTTCAACACCGCTTCATGCTCCTCCTATTTTTCAGACCTTTTCATGCTCATCTCTTTTTTGACACCTTTTGAAGCTCTTCAGATTTTTCACACCTTTTGAAGCTCTTCATATTTTTCACATTTATGAATCTCTTCATATTTTCCACACGTTTTCAGACAATTCATGTTTTTCAACATCGCTTCATGCTCCTCCTATTTTTCAGACCGTTTCATTCTCCTCATATTTTTGACACCTTTTGAAGCTCTATCATATATTTCACACTTTTTCAGACTTTTCCTTTTTTTCAACACGACTTCATGCTCCTCCTATTTTTCAGACCTTTTCATGCTCATCTCATTTTGACACCTTTTGAAGCTCTTCATGTTTTCTCATCTCTTGAAGCTCTTCATATTTTTCACAACTTTTCAGGCTCTTTATGATATTCAACAGCGCTTCATGCTCCTCCTATTTTTCAGACCGTTTCATGCTCCTCATAATTTTGACACCTTTTGATGCTTTCATATTTTTAACACCTTTTCAGGCTCTTCATCTTTTTCAACACCACTTCATGCTCCTCCTTTTTTGCAGACCGTTTCATGCTACTCATACTTTTAACACCTTTTGAAGCTCTTCATATTTCTCACACCTTTTCAGGCTCTTCATGTTTTTCAACAACGCTTCATGCTCCTCCGATTTTTCAGACCGTTTCATGCTCCTCATATTTTTGACACCTTTTGAAGCTCTTCATATTTTTCACCCCTTTTCAGGCTCTTCATGTTTTTGAACACCGCTTCATGCTTCTCCTATTGTTCAGACCGTTTCATGCTCCTCATATTTTTGACACCTTTTGCAGCTCTTTATATTTTTCACACTATTTCAGGCTCTTCATGATTTTCAACACCGTTTCATGTTATTCCTGTTTTTCAGACCGTTTAAGGCTCATCTCATTTTTGACACCTTTTAAAGCTCTTCATATTTTTCACACCTTTTCTGGCTCTTCATGTTTTTGAACACCGCTTCATGATCCTCCTGATTTTCAGACCGTTTCATGCTCTTCATATTTTTGAAACATTTTGAATCTCTTCATATTTTTCACACCTTTTCAGGCTCTTCATGTTTTTCACCACCACTTCATTCTCCTCCTATTTTTCAGACCGTTTCATGCTCATCTCATTTTTGTCACCATTGAAGCTCTTTATATTTTTCACACCTTTTGAAGCTCTTCATATTTTTCACACGTTTTCAGGCTCTTCATAGTTTTCAACACCGTTTCATGCTGCTTCTATTTTTCAGATCGTTTATGCTCCTCATATTTTTGACACCTTTAGAAGCTCTTCATATTTTTCAAACCTTTTCAGGTTCTTCATGTTTTTGATCACCGTTTCATGCTCCTCCTATTTTTCAGACCGTTTCATGCTCCTCATATTTTTGACACATTTTGAAGCTGTTCATATTTTTCACACCTTTTCAGGCTCTTCATGTTTTTGAACACCGCTTCATGATCCTCCTATTTTTCAGACCGTTTCATGCTCCTCATATTTTTGACACTTTTTGAGCTCTTCATATTTTTCACACCTTTTCAGGCTCTTCATGTTTTTGAACACCGCTTCATGCTACTCCTATTTTTCAGATCGTTTATGCTCCTCATATTTTTGACACCTTTAGAAGCTCTTCATATTTTTCAAACCTTTTCAGGCTCTTCATGTTTTTGATCACCGTTTCATGCTCCTCCTATTTTT
Organism: Dama dama; assembly: GCF_033118175.1. Lineage (NCBI taxonomy): Eukaryota > Metazoa > Chordata > Mammalia > Artiodactyla > Cervidae > Dama > Dama dama. Next base: position 3,162,269 of record NW_026870956.1, read on the forward strand.
CAGACCGTTTCATGCTCCTCATATTTTTGACACCTTTTGAAGCTCTTCATATTTTTCACACCTTTTCAGGCTCTTCATGTTTTGGAACACCGCTTCATAATCCTCCTGTTTTTCAGACCGTTTCATGCTCTTCATATTTGTGAAACATTTTGAAGCTCTTCATATTTTTCACACCTTTTCAGGCTCTTCATGTTTTTGAACACAGCTTCATGCTCCACCTATTTATTAGACCGTTTCATGCTCCTCATATTTTTGACACCTTTTGCAGCTCTTTATATTTTTCACACTATTTCAGGCTCTTCATGATTTTCAACACCGTTTCATGTTATTCCTATTTTTCCGACCGTTTTATGCTAATCTCATTTTTGACACCTTTTGAAGCTCTTCATATTTTTCACACCTTTTCAGGCTCTTCATGTTTTTGAACACAGCTTCATGCTCCACCTATTTATCAGACCGTTTCATGCTCCTCATATTTTTGACACCTTTTGCTGCTCTTTATATTTTTCACACTATTTCAGGCTCTTCATGATTTTCAACACCGTTTCATGTTATTCCTGTTTTTCAGACCGTTTAAGGCTCATCTCATTTTTGACACCTTTTGAAGCTTTTTATATTTTTCACAACTTTTCAGGCTCTTCATGTTTTTGAACAGCACTTCATGCTCCTCCTATTTTTCAGAGAGTTTCATGCTCCTCATGTATTTCACACCTTTTGAAGCTCTTCATATTTTCCACACCTTTTCAGGCTCTTCATGTGTTTGATCACCGTTTCATGCTCCTTCTATTTTTCAGACCGTTTCATGCTCTTCATATTTTTGACACCTTTTGAAGCTCTTCATATTTTTCACATCATTGAAGCTCTTCATATTTTTCACCCCTTTTCAGGCTCTTCATGATTTTCAACACCGCTTCATGCTCCTCTTATTTTTCGGACCGTTTTATGCTCATCTCATTTTTGACACCTTTTGAAGCTCTTCATATTTTTCACACCTTTTGAAGCTCTTCATATTTTTCATATGTTTGAAGCTCTTCATATTTTCACACGTTTTCAGACTCTTCATGTTTTTCAACACCGCTTCATGCCCCTGCTATTTTTCAGACAGTTTCATGCTCCTCATATTTTTGACAGGTTTTGAGGCTTTTCATATTTTTCACACCTTTTCAGGCTCTTCATATTTTTGAACACCGTTTCATAATCCGCCTATTTTTAAGACCGTTTCATGCTCCTCATATTTTTGACACCTTTAGAACCTCTTCATATTTTACACAGCTTTTCAGGCTCTTCATGTTTCTGAAAACCGCTTCATGATCCTCCTATTTTTCAGACCGTTTCATTCTCCTCATATATTTCACACCTTTTGAAGCTCTTCATATTTTTCACACCTTTTCAGGCTCTTCATGTTTTTCAACACCGCTTCATGCTCGTCGTATTTTGCCGACCGTTTCATGCTCATCTCATTTTTGACACCTTTTGAAACTCTTCATATTTTTCACACCTTTTCATGCTCTTCATGTTTCTGAAAACCGCTTCATGATCCTCCTATTTTTCAGACCGTTTCATTCTCCTCGTATATTTCACACCTTTTGAAGCTCTTCATATTTTTCACACCTTTTCAGGCTCTTCATGTTTTTAAACACCGCTTCATGCTCGTCGTATTTTGCCGACCGTTTCATGCTCCTCATATTTTTGACACCTTTTGAAGCTCTTCAGATATTTCACACCTTTCCAGGCTCTTCATTTTTTTAACACCACTTCATGCTCCTCCTATTTTTCAGACCGTTTCATGCTCATCTCATTTTAACACCTTTTGAAGCTCTTCATATTTTTGACAAATTTTGAAGGTCTTCATATTTTTCACACGTTTTCAGGCTCTTCATGATTTTCAACACCGCTTCATGCTCCTCCTATTTTTCAGACCTTTTCATGCTCATCTCTTTTTTGACACCTTTTGAAGCTCTTCAGATTTTTCACACCTTTTGAAGCTCTTCATATTTTTCACATTTATGAATCTCTTCATATTTTCCACACGTTTTCAGACAATTCATGTTTTTCAACATCGCTTCATGCTCCTCCTATTTTTCAGACCGTTTCATTCTCCTCATATTTTTGACACCTTTTGAAGCTCTATCATATATTTCACACTTTTTCAGACTTTTCCTTTTTTTCAACACGACTTCATGCTCCTCCTATTTTTCAGACCTTTTCATGCTCATCTCATTTTGACACCTTTTGAAGCTCTTCATGTTTTCTCATCTCTTGAAGCTCTTCATATTTTTCACAACTTTTCAGGCTCTTTATGATATTCAACAGCGCTTCATGCTCCTCCTATTTTTCAGACCGTTTCATGCTCCTCATAATTTTGACACCTTTTGATGCTTTCATATTTTTAACACCTTTTCAGGCTCTTCATCTTTTTCAACACCACTTCATGCTCCTCCTTTTTTGCAGACCGTTTCATGCTACTCATACTTTTAACACCTTTTGAAGCTCTTCATATTTCTCACACCTTTTCAGGCTCTTCATGTTTTTCAACAACGCTTCATGCTCCTCCGATTTTTCAGACCGTTTCATGCTCCTCATATTTTTGACACCTTTTGAAGCTCTTCATATTTTTCACCCCTTTTCAGGCTCTTCATGTTTTTGAACACCGCTTCATGCTTCTCCTATTGTTCAGACCGTTTCATGCTCCTCATATTTTTGACACCTTTTGCAGCTCTTTATATTTTTCACACTATTTCAGGCTCTTCATGATTTTCAACACCGTTTCATGTTATTCCTGTTTTTCAGACCGTTTAAGGCTCATCTCATTTTTGACACCTTTTAAAGCTCTTCATATTTTTCACACCTTTTCTGGCTCTTCATGTTTTTGAACACCGCTTCATGATCCTCCTGATTTTCAGACCGTTTCATGCTCTTCATATTTTTGAAACATTTTGAATCTCTTCATATTTTTCACACCTTTTCAGGCTCTTCATGTTTTTCACCACCACTTCATTCTCCTCCTATTTTTCAGACCGTTTCATGCTCATCTCATTTTTGTCACCATTGAAGCTCTTTATATTTTTCACACCTTTTGAAGCTCTTCATATTTTTCACACGTTTTCAGGCTCTTCATAGTTTTCAACACCGTTTCATGCTGCTTCTATTTTTCAGATCGTTTATGCTCCTCATATTTTTGACACCTTTAGAAGCTCTTCATATTTTTCAAACCTTTTCAGGTTCTTCATGTTTTTGATCACCGTTTCATGCTCCTCCTATTTTTCAGACCGTTTCATGCTCCTCATATTTTTGACACATTTTGAAGCTGTTCATATTTTTCACACCTTTTCAGGCTCTTCATGTTTTTGAACACCGCTTCATGATCCTCCTATTTTTCAGACCGTTTCATGCTCCTCATATTTTTGACACTTTTTGAGCTCTTCATATTTTTCACACCTTTTCAGGCTCTTCATGTTTTTGAACACCGCTTCATGCTACTCCTATTTTTCAGATCGTTTATGCTCCTCATATTTTTGACACCTTTAGAAGCTCTTCATATTTTTCAAACCTTTTCAGGCTCTTCATGTTTTTGATCACCGTTTCATGCTCCTCCTATTTTTCAGACCGTTTCATGCTCCTCATATTTTTGACACCTTTTGAAGCTCTTCATATTTTTCACACCTTTTCAGGCTCTTCATGTTTTGGAACACCGCTTCATAATCCTCCTGTTTTTCAGACCGTTTCATGCTCTTCATATTTGTGAAACATTTTGAAGCTCTTCATATTTTTCACACCTTTTCAGGCTCTTCATGTTTTTGAACACAGCTTCATGCTCCACCTATTTATTAGACCGTTTCATGCTCCTCATATTTTTGACACCTTTTGCAGCTCTTTATATTTTTCACACTATTTCAGGCTCTTCATGATTTTCAACACCGTTTCATGTTATTCCTATTTTTCCGACCGTTTTATGCTAATCTCATTTTTGACACCTTTTGAAGCTCTTCATATTTTTCACACCTTTTCAGGCTCTTCATGTTTTTGAACACAGCTTCATGCTCCACCTATTTATCAGACCGTTTCATGCTCCTCATATTTTTGACACCTTTTGCTGCTCTTTATATTTTTCACACTATTTCAGGCTCTTCATGATTTTCAACACCGTTTCATGTTATTCCTGTTTTTCAGACCGTTTAAGGCTCATCTCATTTTTGACACCTTTTGAAGCTTTTTATATTTTTCACAACTTTTCAGGCTCTTCATGTTTTTGAACAGCACTTCATGCTCCTCCTATTTTTCAGAGAGTTTCATGCTCCTCATGTATTTCACACCTTTTGAAGCTCTTCATATTTTCCACACCTTTTCAGGCTCTTCATGTGTTTGATCACCGTTTCATGCTCCTTCTATTTTTCAGACCGTTTCATGCTCTTCATATTTTTGACACCTTTTGAAGCTCTTCATATTTTTCACATCATTGAAGCTCTTCATATTTTTCACCCCTTTTCAGGCTCTTCATGATTTTCAACACCGCTTCATGCTCCTCTTATTTTTCGGACCGTTTTATGCTCATCTCATTTTTGACACCTTTTGAAGCTCTTCATATTTTTCACACCTTTTGAAGCTCTTCATATTTTTCATATGTTTGAAGCTCTTCATATTTTCACACGTTTTCAGACTCTTCATGTTTTTCAACACCGCTTCATGCCCCTGCTATTTTTCAGACAGTTTCATGCTCCTCATATTTTTGACAGGTTTTGAGGCTTTTCATATTTTTCACACCTTTTCAGGCTCTTCATATTTTTGAACACCGTTTCATAATCCGCCTATTTTTAAGACCGTTTCATGCTCCTCATATTTTTGACACCTTTAGAACCTCTTCATATTTTACACAGCTTTTCAGGCTCTTCATGTTTCTGAAAACCGCTTCATGATCCTCCTATTTTTCAGACCGTTTCATTCTCCTCATATATTTCACACCTTTTGAAGCTCTTCATATTTTTCACACCTTTTCAGGCTCTTCATGTTTTTCAACACCGCTTCATGCTCGTCGTATTTTGCCGACCGTTTCATGCTCATCTCATTTTTGACACCTTTTGAAACTCTTCATATTTTTCACACCTTTTCATGCTCTTCATGTTTCTGAAAACCGCTTCATGATCCTCCTATTTTTCAGACCGTTTCATTCTCCTCATATATTTCACACCTTTTGAAGCTCTTCATATTTTTCACACCTTTTCAGGCTCTTCATGTTTTTAAACACCGCTTCATGCTCGTCGTATTTTGCCGACCGTTTCATGCTCCTCATATTTTTGACACCTTTTGAAGCTCTTCAGATATTTCACACCTTTCCAGGCTCTTCATTTTTTTAACACCACTTCATGCTCCTCCTATTTTTCAGACCGTTTCATGCTCATCTCATTTTAACACCTTTTGAAGCTCTTCATATTTTTGACAAATTTTGAAGGTCTTCATATTTTTCACACGTTTTCAGGCTCTTCATGATTTTCAACACCGCTTCATGCTCCTCCTATTTTTCAGACCTTTTCATGCTCATCTCTTTTTTGACACCTTTTGAAGCTCTTCAGATTTTTCACACCTTTTGAAGCTCTTCATATTTTTCACATTTATGAATCTCTTCATATTTTCCACACGTTTTCAGACAATTCATGTTTTTCAACATCGCTTCATGCTCCTCCTATTTTTCAGACCGTTTCATTCTCCTCATATTTTTGACACCTTTTGAAGCTCTTCATATATTTCACACTTTTTCAGACTTTTCCTTTTTTTCAACACGACTTCATGCTCCTCCTATTTTTCAGACCTTTTCATGCTCATCTCATTTTGACATCTTTTGAAGCTCTTCATGTTTTCTCATCTCTTGAAGCTCTTCATATTTTTCACAACTTTTCAGGCTCTTTATGATATTCAACAGCGCTTCATGCTCCTCCTATTTTTCAGACCGTTTCATGCTCCTCATAATTTTGACACCTTTTGATGCTTTCATATTTTTAACACCTTTTCAGGCTCTTCATCTTTTTCAACACCACTTCATGCTCCTCCTTTTTTGCAGACCGTTTCATGCTACTCATACTTTTAACACCTTTTGAAGCTCTTCATATTTCTCACACCTTTTCAGGCTCTTCATGTTTTTCAACAACGCTTCATGCTCCTCCGATTTTTCAGACCGTTTCATGCTCCTCATATTTTTGACACCTTTTGAAGCTCTTCATATTTTTCACCCCTTTTCAGGCTCTTCATGTTTTTGAACACCGCTTCATGCTTCTCCTATTGTTCAGACCGTTTCATGCTCCTCATATTTTTGACACCTTTTGCAGCTCTTTATATTTTTCACACTATTTCAGGCTCTTCATGATTTTCAACACCGTTTCATGTTATTCCTGTTTTTCAGACCGTTTAAGGCTCATCTCATTTTTGACACCTTTTAAAGCTCTTCATATTTTTCACACCTTTTCTGGCTCTTCATGTTTTTGAACACCGCTTCATGATCCTCCTGATTTTCAGACCGTTTCATGCTCTTCATATTTTTGAAACATTTTGAATCTCTTCATATTTTTCACACCTTTTCAGGCTCTTCATGTTTTTCACCACCACTTCATTCTCCTCCTATTTTTCAGACCGTTTCATGCTCATCTCATTTTTGTCACCATTGAAGCTCTTTATATTTTTCACACCTTTTGAAGCTCTTCATATTTTTCACACGTTTTCAGGCTCTTCATAGTTTTCAACACCGTTTCATGCTGCTTCTATTTTTCAGATCGTTTATGCTCCTCATATTTTTGACACCTTTAGAAGCTCTTCATATTTTTCAAACCTTTTCAGGTTCTTCATGTTTTTGATCACCGTTTCATGCTCCTCCTATTTTTCAGACCGTTTCATGCTCCTCATATTTTTGACACATTTTGAAGCTGTTCATATTTTTCACACCTTTTCAGGCTCTTCATGTTTTTGAACACCGCTTCATGATCCTCCTATTTTTCAGACCGTTTCATGCTCCTCATATTTTTGACACATTTTGAAGCTGTTCATATTTTTCAAACCTTTTCAGATTCTTCATGTTTTTGATCACCGTTTCATGCTCCTCATATTTTTGACACCTTTTGAAGCTCTTCACATTTATCACACCTTTTCAGGCTCTTCATGTTTTTCAACACCGCTTCTTGTTCCTCCATTTTTCACACCCTTTCATGCTTCTCATGTATTTCACACCTTTTGAAATTCTTCATATTTTTCACACCTTTTCAATGTCTTCATGTTTTTGAACACTGTTTCATGCTGCTCCTGTTTTTCAGACCATTTCATGATACTCATATTTTTGACACCTTTTGAAGCTCTTCATATTTTTCACACATTTTCAGGCTGTTTATAGTTTTCAACACCGCTGCATGATTCTCCTATATCTGAGACCATTTCATGCTCCTCATATTTTTGACATTTTTTGAAGCTCTTCATATTTTTCACACCTTTTGAAGCTCTTCCTATTTTTCACAGCTTTTCAGGCTCTTCATGTTTTTCAACACCGCTTCATGCTCCTATTTTTCAGACCGTTTCATGCTCCTCATATTTTTGACATCTTTTGAAGCTCTTCATATTTTTGACACCTTTTGAAGGACTTCATATTTTTCACACCTTTTGAAGCTCTTCACATTTTTCACTTCTTTTCAGGCTTTTCATGTTTTTTAACACCGCTTCATGCTCCTCATATTTTTCAGACCGTTTCATGCTCCTCATATTTTTGACATCTTTTGAAGCTCTTCACGTTTTTCACACATTTTCAGGCTCTTCATGTTTTTCAACACCGCTTCATGCTGCTCCTATTTTTCAGACCGTTTCATGCTCATCTCTTTTTTGACAACTTTTGAAGCTCTTCATATTTTCATACCTTTTGAAGCTCTTCATATTTTTCACACGTTTTCAGGCTCTTCATGTTTTTCAACACCGCTTCATGCTCCTCCTATTTTTCAGACCGTTTCATGCTCCTCATATTTTTGACACCTTTTGAAGCTCTTCATATTTTTCACACCTTTTCAGACTCTTCATGTTTTTCAACACCGCTTCATGCTGCTCCTATTTTTCAGACCGTTTCATGCTCATCTCTTTTTTGACAACTTTTGAAGTTCTTCTTATTTTCATACCTTTTGAAGCTCTTCATATTTTTCACACGTTTTCAGGCTCTTCATGTTTTTCAACACCGCTTCATGCTCCTCCTATTTTTCAGACCGTTTCATGCTCCTCATATTTTTGACACCTTTTGAAGCTCTTCATATTTTTCACACCCTTTTAGACTCTTCATGTTTTTCAACACCGCTTCATGCTGCTCCTATTTTTCAGACCGTTTCATGCTCATCTCTTTTTTGACAACTTTTGAAGCTCTTCATATTTTCATACCTTTTGAAGCTCTTCATATTTTCCACACGTTTTCAGGCTCTTCATGTTTTTCAACACCGCTCATGCTCCTCCTATTTTTCAGACCGTTTCATGCTCATCTCATTTTTGACACCTTTTGAAGCCCTTCATATTCTTCACTCCTTTTGAAGCTCTTCATATTTTTCACACCTTTTGAAGCTCTTCATATTTCAAACACCTTTTCAGACTCTTCATGTTTTTCAACACCGCTTTTTGCTCCTCCTATTTTTCAGACCGTTTCATGCTCATCTCATTTTTGACACCTTTTGAAGCTCTTCATATTTTTCACACCTTTTGAAGCTCTTCATATTTTACACGTTTTCAGGCTCTTCAAGTTTTTCAACATCGCTTCATGCTCCTCCTATTTTTCAGACCGTTTCATGCTCCTCATATTTTTGACACGTTTTGAGGCTCTTCATAATTTTCACACCATTTTAGGCTCTTCATGTTTTTGAACACCGTTTCATGCTCCTCGTATTTTTCACACCTTTTAAAGCTCTTCATATTTTCACACCTTTTCAGGCTCTCATGTTTTTGAACACAGCTTCATGCTCCTCCTATTTTTTATACCGTTTCATGATACTCATGTATTTCACACCTTTTGAAGCTCTTCATATTTTTCACACCTTTTCAGGCTGTACATGTTTTTGAAGACCACTTCATGCTCCTCATCTTTTTCAGACCGTTTCATGCTCCTGATATTTTTCACACCGTTTGAAGCTCTTCATATTATTCACACGTTTTCAGATTCTTCATGTTTTTGATCACCGTTTCATGCTCCTCATATTTTTGACACCTTTTGAAGCTCTTCACATTTATCACACCTTTTCAGGCTCTTCATGTTTTTCAACACCGCTTCTTGCTCCTCCATTTTTCACACCCTTTCATGCTTCTCATGTATTTCACACCTTTTGAAACTCTTCATATTTTTCACACCTTTTCAATGTCTTCATGTTTTTGAACACTGTTTCATGCTGCTCCTGTTTTTCAGACCATTTCATGATACTCATATTTTTGACACCTTTTGAAGCTCTTCATATTTTTCACACATTTTCAGGCTGTTTATAGTTTTCAACACCGCTGCATGATTCTCCTATATCTGAGACCATTTCATGCTCCTCATATTTTTGACATTTTTTGAAGCTCTTCATATTCTTCACACCTTTTGAAGCTCTTCCTATTTTTCACAGCTTTTCAGGCTCTTCATGTTTTTCAACACCGCTTCATGCTCCTCATATTTTTCAGACCGTTTCATGCTCCTCATATTTTTGACATCTTTTGAAGCTCTTCATATTTTTGACACCTTTTGAAGGACTTCATATTTTTCACACCTTTTGAAGCTCTTCACATTTTTCACTTCTTTTCAGGCTTTTCATGTTGTTTAACACCGCTTCATGCTCCTCATATTTTTCAGACCGTTTCATGCTCCTCATATTTTTGACATCTTTTGAAGCTCTTCACGTTTTTCACACATTTTCAGGCTCTTCATGTTTTTCAACACCGCTTCATGCTGCTCCTATTTTTCAGACCGTTTCATGCTCATCTCTTTTTTGACAACTTTTGAAGCTCTTCATATTTTCATACCTTTTGAAGCTCTTCATATTTTTCACACGTTTTCAGGCTCTTCATGTTTTTCAACACCGCTTCATGCTCCTCCTATTTTTCAGACCGTTTCATGCTCCTCATATTTTTGACACCTTTTGAAGCTCTTCATATTTTTCACACCTTTTCAGACTCTTCATGTTTTTCAACACCGCTTCATGCTGCTCCTATTTTTCAGACCGTTTCATGCTCATCTCTTTTTTGACAACTTTTGAAGTTCTTCGTATTTTCATACCTTTTGAAGCTCTTCATATTTTTCACACGTTTTCAGGCTCTTCATGTTTTTCAACACCGCTTCATGCTCCTCCTATTTTTCAGACCGTTTCATGCTCCTCATATTTTTGACACCTTTTGAAGCTCTTCATATTTTTCACACCCTTTTAGACTCTTCATGTTTTTCAACACCGCTTCATGCTGCTCCTATTTTTCAGACCGTTTCATGCTCATCTCTTTTTTGACAACTTTTGAAGCTCTTCATATTTTCATACCTTTTGAAGCTCTTCATATTTTCCACACGTTTTCAGGCTCTTCATGTTTTTCAACACCGCTTCATGCTCCTCCTATTTTTCAGACCGTTTCATGCTCCTCATATTTTTGACACGTTTTGAAGCTCTTCATATTTTTCACACCTTTTCCGTCTCTTCTTGTTTTTCAACACCGCTTCTTGCTCCTCCTATTTTTCAGACCGTTTCATGCTCCTCATATTGTTGACACCTTTTCAAGCACTTCATATTTTTCACACCTTTTCAGGTTCTTCATATTTTTGAACACCGCTTCATGTTCCTCCTGTTTTTCACATCTTTTGAAGCTCTTCATATTTTTCACACCTTTTCAGGCTGTACATGTTTTTGAAGACCACTTCATGCTCCTCATCTTTTTTAGACCGTTTCATGCTCCTGATATTTTTCACACCGTTTGAAGCTCATCATATTTTTCACACGTTTTCAGATTCTTCATGTTTTTGATCAGCGTTTCATGCTCCTCCTATTTTTCAGACCGTTTCATGCTCCTCATATTTTTGACTCCTTTTGAAGCTCTTCACATTTTTCACACCTTTTCCGGCTCTTCATGTTTTTCAACACCGCTTCATGATCCACCTATATTTCAGAGCGTTTCATGCTCCTCCTATTTTTGACACCTTTTGAAGCTCTTCACATTTTTCACACCTTTTCCGGCTCTTCATGTTTTGCAACACCGCTTCATGCTCCTCCTATTTTTCAGATCGTTTCAGGCTCCGCATATTTTTGACTCCTTTTGAAGCTCTTCATATTTTTCACACGTTTTCAGGCCCTTCATGTTTTTGAACACCGCTTCATGCTCCTCCTATTTTTCAAACCTTTTGAAGCTCTTCATGTTTTTCACACCTTATCAGCCTCTTCATGTTTTTGAACATCTCTTCATGCTCCTCATATTTTTGACAATTTTATAAGCTCTTCATATTTTTCACACTTTTTGAGGCTCTTCATGTTTTTGAGCACCGCTTCATGCTCCTCCTATTTTTCAAACCTTTTGAAGCTCTTCATGTTTTTCACACCTTATCAGCCTCTTCATGTTTTTGAACATCTCTTCATGCTCCTCATATTTTTGACAGTTTTATAAGCTCTTTATATATTTCACTCATTTTCAGGCTCTTCATGTTTTTGAACACCGCTTCATGCTCCTCCTATTTTTCAAACCTTTTGAAGCTCTTCATATTTTTCACACTTTTTCACGCTCTTCATGTTTTGAACACCGCTTCATGCTCCTCCTATTTTTCAGACCGTTTCATGCTCCTCAGGTATTTCACACCTTTTCAAGCTCTTCATATTTTTCACACCTTTTCAAGCTTTTCACGTTTTTGAACAACACTTCATGCTCCTCCTACTTTTCAGACTGTTTCATGCTCATCTCATTTTTGACACCTTTTCAGGGTCTTCATATTTTTCAAACTTTTGAAGATCTTCATATTTTTCACACTTTTTCAGGCTCTTCATGTTTTGAACACTGCTTCATGCTCCTCCTATTTTTCAGACCGTTTCATTCTCCTCATGTTTTTCACACCTTTTGAAGCTCTTCATAATTTTCACACCTTTTCATGCTCTTCATGTTTTTGAACACCGTTTCATGCTCGTCCTATTTTTCAGACCATTTCAAGCTCCTCATATTTTTGAAACCTTTTGAAGCTCTTCATATTTTTCACACCTTTTCCGTCTCTTCTTGTTTTTCAACACCGCTTCTTGCTCCTCCTATTTTTCAGACCGTTTCATGCTCCTCATATTGTTGACACCTTTTGAAGCACTTCATATTTTTCACACCTCTTCAGGCTCTTCATATTTTTGAACGCCGCTTCATGTTCCTCCTCTTTTTCACACCTTTTGAAGCTCTTCATATTTTTCACACCTTTTCAGGCTGTACATGTTTTTGAAGACCACTTCATGCTCCTCATCTTTTTCAGATCGTTTCATGCTCCTGATATATTTCACACCGTTTGAAGCTCTTCATATTTTTCACACGTTTTCAGATTCTTCATGTTTTTGAACACCGTTTCATGCTCCTCCTATTTTTCAGACCGTTTCATGCTCCTCATATTTTTGACACCTTTTGAAGCTCTTCACATTTATCACACCTTTTCAGGCTCTTCATGTTTTTCAACACCGCTTCATGATCCTTCTATGTTTCAGAGCGTTTCATGCTCCTCATATTTTTGACACCTTTTGAAGCTCTTCACATTTTTCACACCTTTTCCGGCTCTTCATGTTTTTCAACTCCGCTTCATGCTCCTCCTATTTTTCAGATCGTTTCAGGCTCCGCATATTTTTGACTCCTTTTGAAGCTCTTCATATTTTTCACACATTTTCAGGCCCTTCATGTTTTTGAACACCGCTTCATGCTCCTCCTATTTTTCAGACGCTTCAGGCTGCTCGTATTTTTCAGACCGTTTCATGCTCCTCATATTTTTGACAATTTTATAAGCTCTTCATATTTTTCACACTTTTTCAGGCTCTTCATGTTTTTGAGCACCGCTTCATGCTCCTCCTATTTTTCAAACCTTTTGAAGCTCTTCATGTTTTTCACACTTTTTCAGGCTGTTTATAGTTTTCAACACCGCTGCATGATTCTCCTATATTTGAGACCATTTCATGCTCCTCATATTTTTGACATTTTTTGAAGCTCTTCATATTTTTCACACCTTTTGAAGCTCTTCCTGTTTTTCACAGGTTTTCAGGCTCTTCATGTTTTACAACACCGCTTCATGCTCCTCCTATTTTTCCGACCGTTTCATGCTCATTTCATTTTTGACACCTTTTGAAGGTCTTCATATTTTTCACACCTTTTGAAGCTCTTCATATTTTGCACTTCTTTTCAGGCTCTTCATGTTTTTTAACACCGCTTCATGCTCCTCATATTTTTCAGACCGTTTCATGCTCCTCATATTTTTGACATCTTTTGAAGCTCTTCACGTTTTTCACACATTTTCAGGCTCTTCATGTTTTTCAACACCGCTTGATGATCTTCCTATATTTCAGACCGTTTCATGCTCCTCATATTTTTGACACCTTTTGAAGCTCTTCATATTTTTCACACCTTTTCAGACTCTTCATGTTTTTCAACACCGCTTCATGCTGCTCCTATTTTTCAGACCGTTTCATGCTCATCTCTTTTTTGACAACTTTTGAAGCTCTTCATATTTTCATACCTTTTGAAGCTCTTCATATTTTTCACACGTTTTCAGGCTCTTCATGTTTTTCAACACCGCTTCATGCTCCTCCTATTTTTCAGACCGTTTCACGCTCCTCATATTTTTGACACGTTTTGAAGCTCTTCATATTTTCACACCTTTTCCGTCTCTTCTTGTTTTTCAACACCGCTTCTTGCTCCTCCTATTTTTCAGACCGTTTCATGCTCCTCATATTGTTGACAACTTTTGAAGCATTTCATAGTTTTCACACCTTTTCAGGCTCTTCATATTTTTGAACACCACCTCATGTTCCTCCTGTTTTTCACACCTTTTGAAGCTCTCCATATTTTTCACACCTTTTCAGGCTGTACATGTTTTTGAAGACCACTTCATGCTCCTCATCTTTTTCAGACCATTTCATGCACCTCATATTTTTCACACCGTTTGAAGCTCTTCATATTTTTCACACGTTTTCAGATTCTTCATGTTTTTGATCACCGTTTCATGCTCCTCCTATTTTTCAGACCGTTTCATGCTCCTCATATTTTTGACACCTTTTGAAGCTCTTCATATTTATCACACCTTTTCAGGCTCTTCATGTTTTTCAACACCACTTCTTGATCCACCTATATTTCAGAGCGTTTCATGCTCCTCATATTTTTGACACCTTTTGAAGCTCTTCACATTTTTCACACCTTTTCTGGCTCTTCATGTTTTTCAACACCGCTTCATGCTCCTCCTATTTTTCAGATCGTTTCAGGCTCCGCATATATTTGACTCCTTTTTAAGCTCTTCATATTTTTCACACGTTTTCAGGCCCTTCATGTTTTTGAACACCGCTTCATGCTCCTCCTATTTTTCAGACGGTTTCAGGCTGCTCGTATTTTTCAGACCGTTTCATGCTCCTCATATTTTTGACAATTTTATAAGCTCTTCATATTTTTCACACTTTTTCAGGCTCTTCATGTTTTTGAGCACCGTTTCATGCTCCTCCTATTTTTCAAACCTTTTGAAGCTCTTCATGTTTTTCACACCTTATCAGCCTCTTCATGTTTTTGAACATCTCTTCATGCTCCTCTTATTTTTGACAATTTTATAAGCTCTTCATATTTTTCACAATTTTTCAGGCTCTTCATGTTTTTGAACACCGCTTCATGCTCCTCCTATTTTTCAAACCTTTTGAAGCTCTTCATATTTTTCACACTTTTTAAGGCTCTTCATGTTTTGAACACCGCTTCATGCTCCTCCTATTTTTCAGACCGTTTCATGCTCCTCAGGTATTTCACACCTTTTCATCTCTTCATATTTTTCACACCTTTTCAGGCTCTTCACGTTTTTGAACAACACTTCATGCTCCTCCTACTTTTCAGACTGTTTCATGCTCATCTCATTTTTGACACCTTTTCAGGGTCTTCATATTTTTCAAAGTTTTGAAGATCTTCATATTTTTCACACTTTTTCAGGCTCTTCATGTTTTGAACACTGCTTCATGCTCCTCCTATTTTTCAGACCGTTTCATTCTCCTCATGTTTTTCACAACTTTTGAAGCTCTTCATAATTTTCACACCTTTTCATGCTCTTCATGTTTTTGAACACCGTTTTATGCTCGTCCTATTTTTCAGATCATTTCAAGCTCCTCATATTTTTGAAACCTTTTGAAGCTCTTCATATTTTTCACACCTTTTCCGTCTCTTCTTGTTTTTCAACACCGCTTCTTGCTCCTCCTATTTTTCAGACTGTTTCATGCTCCTCATATTGTTGACACCTTTTGAAGCACTTCATATTTTTGACACCTTTTCAGGCTCTTCATATTTTTGAACGCTGCTTCATGTTCCTCCTGTTTTTCACACCTTTTGAAGCTCTTCATATTTTTCACACCTTTTCAGGCTGTACATGTTTCTGAAGACCACTTCATGCTCCTCATCTTTTTCAGACCGTTTCATGCTCCTGATATTTTTCACACCGTTTGAAGCTCTTCATATTTTTCACACGTTTTCAGATTCTTCATGTTTTTGATCACCGTTTCATGCTCCTCCTATTTTTCAGACCGTTTCATACTCCTCATATTTTTGACACCTTTTGAAGGTCTTCACATTTATCACACCTTTTCAGGCTCTTCATGTTTTTCAACCCCGCTTCATGATCCTCCTATATTTCAGAGCGTTTCATGCTCCTCATATTTTTGACACCTTTTGAAGCTCTTCACATTTTTCACACCTTTTCCGGCTCTTCATGTTTTTCAACTCCGCTTCATGCTCCTCGTATTTTTCAGATCGTTTCAGGCTCCGCATATTTTTGACTCCTTTTGAAGCTCTTCATATTTTTCACACGTTTTCAGGCCCTTCATGTTTTTGAACACCGCTTCATGCTCCTCCTATTTTTCAGACGGTTTCAGGCTGCTCGTATTTTTCAGACCGTTTCATGCTC
Source organism: Dama dama (assembly GCF_033118175.1). NCBI lineage: Eukaryota > Metazoa > Chordata > Mammalia > Artiodactyla > Cervidae > Dama > Dama dama. The sequence continues at coordinate 3,178,362 of NW_026870956.1, forward strand.
CTGATATTTTTGACAATTTTATAAACTCTTCATATTTTTCACAAATTTTCAGGCTCTTCATGTATTTGAACACCGCTTCATGCTCCTCACATTTCTCACACCTTTTGAAGCTCTTCATATTTTTCTCACCTTTTCAGGCTCCTCATGTTTTTGAACACCGCTTCATGCTCCTCCTATTTTTCAAACTTTTTGAAGCTCTTCATGTTTTTCACACCTTATCAGCCTCTTCATGTTTTTGAACACCTCTTCATGCTACTCCTATTTTTCAGACCTTTTCATGCTCCTCATGTATTTCACACGTTTTGAAGCTCTTCATATTTTCCACACCTTTTGAAGCTCTTCATATTTTTCACAGCTTTTCAGGCTCTTCAATTTTTCAACACCGTTTCATTCTTCTCCTATTTTTCAGACCGTTTCATGCTCATCTCATTTTTGACACCTTTTGAAGCTCTTCATATTTTTCACATATTTTGAAGCTCCTCATATTTTTCACACCTTTTCAGGCTGTACATGTTTTTGAAGACCACTTCATGCTCCTCATCTTTTTCAGACCGTTTCATGCTCCTGATATTTTTCACACCGTTTGAAGCTCTTCATATTTTTCACACGTTTTCAGACTCTTCATGTTTTTCAACACCGCTTCATGATCCTCTTATATTTCAGACCGTTTCATGCTCCTCATATTTTTGACACCTTTTGAAGCTCTTCACATTTTTCACACCTTTTCCGTCTCTTCATGTTTTTCAACACCGCTTCATGATCCTCTTATATTTCAGACCGTTTCATGCTCCTCATATTTTTGACACCTTTTGAAGCTCTTCACATTTTTCACACCTTTTCCGGCTCTTCATGTTTTTCAACACTGCTTCATGCTCCTCCTATTTTTCAGATCGTTTCAGGCTTCGCATATTTTTGACTCCTTTTGAAGCTCTTCATATTTTTCACACGTTTTCAGGCCCTTCATGTTTTTGAACACCGCTTCATGCTCCTCCTATTTTTCACACGTTTTCAGACTATTCATGTTTTTCAACACCGCTTCATGATCCTCTTATATTTCAGACCGTTTCATGCTCCTCATATTTTTGACAATTTTATAAGCTATTCATATTTTTCACACATTTTCAGGCTCTTCATGTTTTTGAACACCGCTTCATGCTCCTCCTATTTTTCAAACCTTTTGAAGCTCTTAATGTTTTTCACGCCTTAACATCCTCTTCATGTTTTTGAACATCTCTCCATGCTCCTCATATTTTTGACAATTTTATAAGCTCTTCATATTTATCACACTTTTTCAGGCTCTTCATGTTTTTGAACACCGCTTCATCCTCCTCCTATTTTTCAAACCTTTTGAAGCTCTTCATATTTTTCACATTTTTTCAGGCTCTTCATGTTTTGAACACCACTTCATGCTCCTCCTATTTTTCAGACCGTTTCATGCTCCTCAGGTATTTCATACCTTTTGAAGCTCTTCATAATTTTCACACCTTTTCATGCTCTTCATGTTTTTGAACACCATTTCATGCTCCTCCTATTTTTCAGACCTTTTCATGCTCCTCATGTATTTCACACGTTTTGAAGCTCTTCATATTTTTCACACCTTTTCAGGCTCTTCATGTTTTTGAACACTGCTTCATGCTCCTCCTATTTTTCAGACAGTTTCAAGCTCCTCATATTTTTGACACCTTTTGAAGCTCTTCATATTTTTCACACCTTTTTAGGCTCTCCATGTTTCTGAACACCACTTCATGCTCCTCCTATTTTTCAGATCGTATCATGCTTCTCATATTTTTCACACCTTTTGGAGCTCTTCATATTTTTCACATCTTTTCAGGCTCTTCATGTTTTTCAACACCACTTCATGCTCCTCCTATTTTTCAGAGAGATTCATGCTCCACATATATATCACACCTTTTGAAGCTCTTCATATTTTTCACACCTTTTCAGGCTCTTCATTTTTTTCCACACCACTTCATGCTTCTCCTATTTTTCAGACTGTTTCATGCTCCTCATGTATTTCAAACCTTTGAAGCTTTTCAAATTTTTCACACATTTTCAGGCTCTTCATGTTTTTGAACACCATTTCATGCTCCTCCTATTTTTCAGACCGTTTCATGCTTTTCATATTTTTGACATCTTTTGAAGCTCTTCATATTTTTCACACCTTTTGAAGCTCCTCATATATTTCACACCTTTTGAAGCTCTTCATATTTTTCACACATTTTCAGGCTCTTCATGTTTTTGAACACCACTTCATGCTCCTCCTATTTTTCAGAGAGTTTCATGCTCCTCATGTATTTCACACCTTTTCAAGCTCTTCATATTTTTCACACATTTTCAGGCTCTTCATGTTTTTCAACACCGCTTCATGCTCCTCCTATTTTTCAGATCGTTTCAGGCTTCGCATATTTTTGACTCCTTTTGAAGCTCTTCATAGTTTTCACACGTTTTCAGGCCCTTCATGTTTTTGAACACCGCTTCATGCTCCTCCTATTTTTCAGACGTTTTCAGGCTGCTCTTATTTTTCAGACCGTTTCATGCTCCTCATATTTTTGACAATTTTATAAGCTATTCATATTTTTCACACATTTTCAGGCTCTTCATGTTTTTGAACACCGCTTCATGCTCCTCCTATTTTTCAAACCTTTTGAAGCTCTTAATGTTTTTCACGCCTTATCATCCTCTTCATGTTTTTGAACATCTCTCCATGCTCCTCATATTTTTGACAATTTTATAAGCTCTTCATATTTATCACACTTTTTCAGGCTCTTCATGTTTTTGAACACCGCTTCATCCTCCTCCTATTTTTCAAACCTTTTGAAGCTCTTCATATTTTTCACACTTTTTCAGGCTCTTCATGTTTTGAACACCGCTTCATGCTCCTCCTATTTTTCAGACCTTTTCATGCTCCTCAGGTATTTCATACCTTTTGAAGCTCTTCATATTTTTCACACCTTTTCAGGTTCTTCACGTTTTTGAACAACACTTCATGCTCCTCCTACTTTTCAGACTGTTTCATGCTCATCTCATTTTTGACACCTTTTCAGGGTCTTCATATTTTTCAAAGTTTTGAAGATCTTCATATTTTTCACACTTTTTCAGGCTCTTCATGTTTTGAACACTGCTTCATGCTCCTCCTATTTTTCAGACCGTTTCATTCTCCTCATGTTTTTCACACCTTTTGAAGCTCTTCATAATTTTCACACCTTTTCATGCTCTTCATGTTTTTGAACACCATTTCATGCTCCTCCTATTTTTCAGACCTTTTCATGCTCCTCATGTATTTCACACGTTTTGAAGCTCTTCATATTTTTCACACCTTTTCAGGCTCTTCATGTTTTTGAACACTGCTTCATGCTCCTCCTATTTTTCAGACAGTTTCAAGCTCCTCATATTTTTGACACCTTTTGAAGCTCTTCATATTTTTCACACCTTTTTAGGCTCTCCATGTTTCTGAACACCACTTCATGCTCCTCCTATTTTTCAGATCGTATCATGCTTCTCATATTTTTCACACCTTTTGGAGCTCTTCATATTTTTCACATCTTTTCAGGCTCTTCATGTTTTTCAACACCACTTCATGCTCCTCCTATTTTTCAGAGAGATTCATGCTCCACATATATTTCACACCTTTTGAAGCTCTTCATATTTTTCACACCTTTTCAGGCTCTTCATTTTTTTCCACACCACTTCATGCTTCTCCTATTTTTCAGACTGTTTCATGCTCCTCATGTATTTCAAACCTTTGAAGCTTTTCATATTTTTCACACATTTTCAGGCTCTTCATGTTTTTGAACACCATTTCATGCTCCTCCTATTTTTCTGACCGTTTCATGCTTTTCATATTTTTGACATCTTTTGAAGCTCTTCATATTTTTCACACCTTTTCAGGCTGTTCATGTTTTTCCACATCACTTCATGCTTCTCCTATTTTTCAGACCGTTTCATGCTCCTCATGTATATCACACCTTTGAAACTTTTCATATTTTTCACACCTTTTCAGGCTCTTCATGTTTTTGAACACCATTTAATGCTCCTCCTATTTTTCAGACAGTTTCATGCTCTTCATATTTTTGACACCTTTTGAAGCTCTTCATATTTTTCACACCTTTTCAGGCTCTTCATATATTTCACACCTTTTCAGGCTCTTCATGTTTTTGAACACCATTTCATGCTCCCCCTATTTTTCAGACCGTTTCATGCTCTTCATATTTTTGACACCTTTTGAAGCTCTCCATATTTTTCACACCTTTTGAAGCTCTTCATATATTTCACACCTTTTCAGGCTCTTCATGTTTTTAAACACCGCTTCATGCTCCTCCTACTTTTCAGACTGTTTCATGCTCATCTCATTTTTGACACCTTTTCAGGGTCTTCATATTTTTCAAACTTTTGACGATCTTCATATTTTTCACACTTTTTCAGGCTCTTCATGTTTTGAACACTGCTTCATGCTCCTCCTATTTTTCAGACCGTTTCATTCTCCTCATGTTTTTCACACCTTTTGAAGCTCTTCATAATTTTCACACATTTTCATGCTCTTCATGTTTTTGAACACCGTTTCATGCTCGTCCTATTTTTCAGACCATTTCAAGCTCCTCATATTTTTGAAACCTTTTGAAGCTCTTCATATTTTTCACCTTTTCCGTCTCTTCTTGTTTTTCAACACCGCTTCTTGCTCCTCCTATTTTTCAGACCGTTTCATGCTCCTCATATTGTTGACACCTTTTGAAGCACTTCATATTTTTCACACCTTTTCAGGCTCTTCATAATTTTGCCGCCGCTTCATGTTCCTCCTGTTTTTCACACCTTTTGAAGCTCTTCATATTTTTCACACCTTTTCAGGCTGTACATGTATCTGAAGACCACTTCATGCTCCTCATCTTTTTCAGACCGTTTCATGCTCCTGATATTTTTCACACCGTTTGAAGCTCTTCATATTTTTCACACGTTTTCAGATTCTTCATGTTTTTGATCACCGTTTCATACTCCTCCTATTTTTCAGAACTTTTCATACTCCTCATATTTTTGACACATTTTGAAGCTCTTCACATTTATCACACCTTTTCAGGCTCTTCATGTTTTTCAACACCGCTTCATGATCCTCCTATATTTCAGAGCGTTTCATGCTCCTCATATTTTTGACACCTTTTGAAGCTCTTCACATTTTTCACACCTTTTCCGGCTCTTCATGTTTTTCAACTCCGCTTCATGCTCCTCCTATTTTTCAGATCGTTTCAGGCTCCGCATATTTTTGACTCCTTTTGAAGCTCTTCATATTTTTCACCCGTTTTCAGGCCCTTCATGTTTTTGAACACCGCTTCATGCTCCTCCTATTTTTCAGACCGTTTCAGGCTGCTGTATTTTTCAGACCGTTTCATGCTCCTCATATTTTTGACAATTTTATAAGCTCTTCATATTTTTCACACTTTTTCAGGCTCTTCATGTTTTGAACACCGCTTCATGCTCCTCCTATTTTTCAGACCGTTTCATGCTCCTCAGGTATTTCACAACTTTTCAAGCTCTTCATATTTTTCACACCTTTTCAGGCTCTTCACGTTTTTGAACAACACTTCATGCTCCTCCTACTTTTCAGACTGTTTCATGCTCATCTCATTTTTGACACCTTTTCAGGGTCTTCATATTTTTCAAACTTTTGAAGATCTTCATATTTTTCACACTTTTTCAGGCTCTTCATGTTTTGAACACTGCTTCATGCTCCTCCTATTTTTCAGACCGTTTCATTCTCCTCCTGTTTTTCACACCTTTTGAAGCTCTTCATAATTTTCACACCTTTTCATGCTCTTCATGTTTTTGAACACCGTTTCATGCTCGTCCTATTTTTCAGACCATTTCAAGCTCCTCATATTTTTGAAACCTTTTGAAGCTCTTCATATTTTTCACACCTTTTCCGTCTCTTCTTGTTTTTCAACACCGCTTCTTGCTCCTCCTATTTTTCAGACCGTTTCATGCTCCTCATATTATTGACACCTTTTGAAGCACTACATATTTTTCACACCTTTTCAGGCTCTTCATATTTTTGAACACCGCTGCATGTTCCTCCTGTTTTTCACACCTTTTGAAGCTCTTCATATTTTTCACACCTTTTCAGGCTGTACATGTTTTTGAAGACCACTTCATGCTCGTCATCTTTTTCAGACCGTTTCATGCTCCTGATATTTTTCACACCGTTTGAAGCTCTTCATATTTTTCACACGTTTTCAAATTCTTCATGTTTTTGATCACCGTTTCATGCTCCTACTATTTTTCAGACCGTTTCATGCTCCTCATATTTTTGACACCTTTTGAAGCTCTTCACATTTATCACACCTTTTCAGGCTCTTCATGTTTTTCAACACCGCTTCATGATCCTCCTATATTTCAGAGCGTTTCATGCTCCTCATATTTTTGACACCTTTTGAAGCTCTTCACATTTTTCACACCTTTTCCGGCTCTTCATGTTTTTCAACTCCGCTTCATGCTCCTCCTATTTTTCAGATCGTTTCAGGCTCCGCATATTTTTGACTCCTTTTGAAGCTCTTCATATTTTTCACACGTTTTCAGGCCCTTCATGTTTTTGAACACCGCTTCATGCTCCTCCTATTTTTCAGACGGTTTCAGGCTGCTCGTATTTTTCAGACCGTTTCATGCTCCTCATATTTTTGACAATTTTATAAGCTCTTCATATTTTTCACACTTTTTCAGGCTCTTCATGTTTTTGAACACCGCTTCATGCTCCTCTTATTTTTCAAACCTCTTGAAGCTGTTCATATTTTTCACACTTTTTCAGGCTCTTCATGTTTGAACACCGCTTCATGCTCCTCCTATTTTTCAGATCGTTTCATGCTCCTCAGGTATTTCACACCTTTTGAAACTCTTCATATTTTTCACACCTTTTCAGGCTCTTCACGTTTTTGAACACCGCTTCATGCTCCTCCTATTTTTCAGACGGTTTCAGGCTGCTCGTATTTTTCAGACCGTTTCATGCTCCTCATATTTTTGACAATTTTATAAGCTCTTCATATTTTTCACACTTTTTCAGGCTCTTCATGTTTTGAACACTGCTTCATGCTCCTCCTATTTTTCAGACCGTTTCATTCTCCTCATGTTTTTCACACCGTTTGAAGCTCTTCATATTTTTCACACGTTTTCAGATTCTTCATGTTTTTGATCACCGTTTCATACTCCTCCTATTTTTCAGACCTTTTCATACTCCTCATATTTTTGACACCTTTTGAAGCTCTTCACATTTATCACACCTTTTCAGGCTCTTCATGTTTTTCAACACCGCTTCATGATCCTCCTATATTTCAGAGCGTTTTATGCTCCTCATATTTTTGACACCTTTTGAAGCTCTTCACATTTTTCACACCTTTTCCGGCTCTTCATGTTTTTCAACTCCGCTTCATGCTCCTCCTATTTTTCAGATCGTTTCAGGCTCTGCATATTTTTGACTCCTTTTGAAGCTCTTCATATTTTTCACCCGTTTTCAGGCCCTTCATGTTTTTGAACACCGCTTCATGCTCCTCCTATTTTTCAGACCGTTTCAGGCTGCTGTATTTTTCAGACCGTTTCATGCTCCTCATATTTTTGACAATTTTATAAGCTCTTCATATTTTTCACACTTTTTCAGGCTCTTCATGTTTTGAACAACGCTTCATGCTCCTCCTATTTTTCAGACGGTTTCAGGCTGCTTGTATTTTTCAGACCGTTTCATGCTCCTCATATTTTTGACAATTTTATAAGCTCTTCATATTTTTCACACTTTTTCAGGCTCTTCATGTTTTGAACACCGCTTCATGCTCCTCCTATTTTTCAGACGGTTTCAGGCTGCTCGTATTTTTCAGACCGTTTCATGCTCCTCATATTTTTGACAATTTTATAAGCTCTTCATATTTTTCACACATTTTCAGGCCCTTCATGTTTTTGAACACCGCTTCATGCTCCTCCTATTTTTCAGACGGTTTCAGGCTGCTCGTATTTTTCAGACCGTTTCATGCTCCTCATATTTTTGAAAATTTTATAAGCTCTTCATATTTTTCACACTTTTTCAGGCTCTTCATGTTTTGAACACCGCTTCATGCTCCTCCTATTTTTCAGACCGTTTCATGCTCCTCAGGTATTTCACACCTTTTCAAGCTCTACATATTTTTCACACCTTTTCAGGCTCTTCATGTTTTTAAACACCGCTTCATGCTCCTCCTACTTTTCAGACTGTTTCATGCTCATCTCATTTTTGACACCTTTTCAGGGTCTTCATATTTTTCAAACTTTTGAAGATCTTCATATTTTTCACACTTTTTCAGGCTCTTCATGTTTTGAACACTGCTTCATGCTCCTCCTATTTTTCAGACCGTTTCATTCTCCTCATGTTTTTCACACCTTTTGAAGCTCTTCATAATTTTCACACCTTTTCATGCTCTTCATGTTTTTGAACACCGTTTCATGCTCGTCCTATTTTTCAGACCATTTCAAGCTCCTCATATTTTTGAAACCTTTTGAAGCTCTTCATATTTTTCACACCTTTTCAGGCTTTTCATGTATTTGAACACCGCTTCATGCTCCTCACATTTCTCACACCTTTTGAAGCTCTTCATATTTTTCTCACCTTTTCAGGCTCCTCATGTTTTTGAACACCGCTTCATGCTCCTCATATTTTTCAGACCGTTTCATGATCCTCATGTATTTCACACCTTTTGAACCTCTTCATATTTTTCACACCTTTTCAATGTATTCATGTTTTTGAACACTGTTTCATGCTGCTCCTGTTTTTCAGACCATTTCATGATACTCATATTTTTGACACCTTTTGAAGCTCTTCATATTTTTCACACTTTTTCAGGCTGTTTATAGTTTTCAACACCGCTGCATGATTCTCCTATATTTGAGACCATTTCATGCTCCTCATATTTTTGACATTTTTTGAAGCTCTTCATATTTTTGACACCTTTTGAAGCTCTTCCTGTTTTTCACAGGTTTTCAGGCTCTTCATGTTTTTCAACACCGCTTCATGCACGTCCTATTTTTCAGGCCGTTTCATGCTCATCTCATTTTTGACACCTTTTGAAGGTCTTCATGTTTTTCACACCTTTTGAAGCTCTTCATATTTTTCACTTCTTTTCAGGCTCTTCATGTTTTTTAACACCGCTTCATGCTCCTCATTTTTTTCAGACCGTTTCATGCTCCTCATATTTTTGACATCTTTTGAAGCTCTTCACGTTTTTCACACATTTTCAGGCTCTTCCTGTTTTTCAACACCGCTTGATGATCCTCCTATATTTCCGACCGTTTCATGCTCCTCATATTTTTGACACCTTTTGAAGCTCTTCATATTTTTCACACCTTTTCAGACTCTCCATGTTTTTCAACACCGCTTCATGCTGCTCCTATTTTTCAGACCGTTTCATGCTCATCTCTTTTTTGACAACTTTTGAAGCTCTTCTTATTTTCATACCTTTTGAAGCTCTTCATATTTTTCACACGTTTTCAGGCTCTTCATGTTTTTCAACACCGCTTCATGCTCCTCCTATTTTTCAGACCGTTTCGTGCTCCTCATATTTTTGACACGTTTTGAATCTCTTCATATTTTTCACACCTTTTCCGTCTCTTCTTGTTTTTCAACACCGCTTCTTGCTCCTCCTATTTTTCAGACTGTTTCATGCTCCACATATTGTTGACACCTTTTGAAGCACTTCATATTTTTCACACCTTTTCAGGCTCTTCATATTTTTGAACATAGCTTCATGTTCCTCCTGTTTTTCACACCTTTTGAAGCTCTTCATATTTTTCACACCTTTTCAGGCTCTTCACGTTTTTGAACAACACTTCATGCTCCTCCTAATTTTCAGACTGTTTCATGCTCATCTCATTTTTGACACCTTTTCAGGGTCTTCATATTTTTCAAAGTTTTGAAGATCTTCATATTTTTCACACTTTTTCAGGCTCTTCATGTTTTGAACACTGCTTCATGCTCCTCCTATTTTTCAGACCGTTTCATTCTCCTCATGTTTTTCACACCTTTTGAAGCTCTTCATAATTTTCACACCTTTTCATGCTCTTCATGTTTTTGAACACCGTTTCATGCTCGTCCTATTTTTCAGATCATTTCAAGCTCCTCATATTTTTGAAACCTTTTGAAGCTCTTCATATTTTTCACACCTTTTCCGTCTCTTCTTGTTTTTCAACACCGCTTCTTGCTCCTCCTATTTTTCAGACTGTTTCATGCTCCACATATTGTTGACACCTTTTGAAGCACTTCATATTTTTCACACCTTTTCAGGCTCTTCATATTTTTGAACATAGCTTCATGTTCCTCCTGTTTTTCACACCTTTTGAAGCTCTTCATATTTTTCACACCTTTTCAGGCTCTTCAGGTTTTTGAACACCTCTTCATGCTCCTCCTATTTTTCAGACCGTTTCATGCTCCTCATGTATTTCACACCTTTTGAAGCTCTTCATATTTTTCACACCTTTTCAGGCTCTCCATGTTTCTGAACACCACTTCCTGCTCCTCCTATTTTTGAGGCCGTTTCATGCTCATCTCATTTTTGACACCTTCTGAAGCTCTTCATTTTTTTCACACCTTTTGAGCTCTTCATATTCTTCACACGTTTTCAGGCTGTTCATGTATTTCAATAACGCTTCTTACTCCTACTATTTTTCAGACCGTATCATGCTCCTCATATTTTTGACACCTTTTGAAGCTCTTCCCATTTATCACACCTTTTCAGGCTCTTCATGTTTTTCAACACCGCTTCATGATCCTCTTATATTTCAGACCGTTTCATGCTCCTCATATTTTTGACACCTTTTGAAGCTCTTCACATTTTTCACACCTTTTCCGGCTCTTCATGTTTTTCAACACCGCTTCATGCTCCTCCTATTTTTCAGATCGTTTCAGGCTCCGCATATTTTTGACTCCTTTTGAAGCTCTTCATATTTTTCACACGTTTTCAGGCCCTTCATGTTTTTGAACACCGCTTCATGCTCCTCCTATTTTTCAGACGTTTTCAGGCTGCTCGTATTTTTCAGACCGTTTCATGCTCCTCATATTTTTGACAATTTTATAAGCTCTTCATATTTTTCACACATTTTCAGGCTCTTCATGTTTTTGAACACCGCTTCATGCTCCTCCTATTTTTCAAACCTTTTGAAGCTCTTAATGTTTTTCACACCTTATCAGCCTCTTCATGTTTTTGAACATCTCTCCATGCTCCTCATTTTTTTGACAATTTTATAAGCTCTTCATATTTATCACACTTTTTCAGGCTCTTCATGTTTTTGAACACCGCTTCATCCTCCTCCTATTTTTTAAACCTTTTGAAGCTCTTCATATTTTTCACACTTTTTCAGGCTCTTCATGTTTTGAACACCGCTTCATGCTCCTCCTATTTTTCAGACCGTTTCATGCTCCTCAGGTATTTCACACCTTTTCAAGCTCTTCATATTTTTCACAACTTTTCAGGCTCTTCACGTTTTTGAACAACACTTCATGCTCCTCCTACTTTTCAGACTGTTTCATGCTCATCTCATTTTTGACACCTTTTCAGGGTCTTCATATTTTTCAAACTTTTGAAGATCTTCATATTTTTCACACTTTTTCAGGCTCTTCATGTTTTGAACACTGCTTCATGCTCCTCCTATTTTTCAGACCGTTTCATTCTCCTCATGTTTTTGACAACTTTTGAAGCTCTTCATAAATTTCACACCTTTTCATTCTCTTCATGTTTTTGAACACCATTTCATGCTCCTCCTATTTTTCAGACCTTTTCATGCTCCTCATGTATTTCACACGTTTTGAAGCTCTTCATATTTTTCACACCTTTTCAGGCTCTTCATGTTTGTGAACACTGCTTCATGCTCCTCCTATTTTTCAGACCGTTTCAAGCTCCTCATATTTTTCACACTTTTTGAAGCTCTTCATATTTTTCACACCTTTTTAGGCTCTCCATGTTTCTGAACACCACTTCATTCTCCTCCTATTTTTCAGACCGTATCATGCTTCTCATATTTTTCACACCTTTTGAAGCTCTTCATATTTTTCACAGCTTTTCAGGCTGCACATGATTTTGAACACGACTTCATGCTCCTCATCTTTTTCAGTCTGTTTCATGCTCCTCATATTTTTCACACCGTTTGAAGCTCTTCATATTTTTCACACGTTTTCAGGCTCTTCATTTTTTTGATCACCGTTTCAAGCTTCTCCTATTTTTCAGAACGTTTCATGCTCCTCATATTTTTGACCATTTTATAAGCTCTTCATAATTTTCACACTTTTTTAGGCTCTTCATGTTTTTTAACACCGCTTCATGCTCCTCCTATTTTTCAAACTTTTTGAAGCTCTTCATGTTTTTCACACCTTATCAGACTCTTCATGTTTTTGAACACCTCTTCATGCTACTCCTATTTTTCAGACCTTTTCATGCTCCTCATGTATTTCACACGTTTTGAAGCTCTTCATATTTTTCACACCTTTTCAGACTCTTCATGTTTTTGAACACTGCTTCATGCTCCTCCTATTCTTCAGACCGTTTCAAGCCCTCATATTTTTGACACCTTTTGAAGCTCTTCATATTTTTCACACCTTTTCAGTCTCTTCATGTTTTTCAACTCCACTCATGCTCCTCCTCTTTTTGTGACCTTTTCATGCTCCTCATATTTTTGACACCTTTTGAAGCTCTTCATATTTTTCACACCTTTTGATGCTCTTCATATTTTTCACAGCTTTTCAGGGTCTTCAAGTTTTTCAACACCGTTTCATTCTCCTCCTATTTTTCAGACCGTTTCATGCTCATCTCATTTTTGACACCTTTTGAAGCTCTTCATATTTTTCACACCTTTTGAAGCTCTTCATATTTTACACGTTTTCAGGCTCTTCAACTTTTTCAACATCGCTTCATGCTCCTCCTATTTTTCAGACCGTTTCATGCTCCTCATATTTTTGACACGTTTTGAGGCTCTTCATAATTTTCACACCATTTTAGGCTCTTCATGTTTTTGAACACCGTTTCATGCTCCTCGTATTTTTCACACCTTTTAAAGCTCTTCATATTTTCACACCTTTTCAGGCTCTCATGTTTTTGAACACAGCTTCATGCTCCTCCTATTTTTTATACCGTTTCATGATACTCATGTATTTCACACCTTTTGAAGCTCTTCATATTTTTCACACCTTTTCAGGCTGTACATGTTTCTGAAGACCACTTCATGCTCCTCCTATTTTTCAGACCGTATCATGCTTCTCATATTTTTCAAACCTTTTGAAGCTCTTCATGTTTTTCACACCTTTTCAGGCTGTTTATAGTTTTCAACACCGCTGCATGATTCTCCTATATTTGAGACCATTTCATGCTCCTCATATTTTTGACATTTTTTGAAGCTCTTCATATTTTTCACACCTTTTGAAGCTCTTCCTGTTTTTCACAGGTTTTCAGGCTCTTCATGTTTTACAACACCGCTTCATGCTCCTCCTATTTTTCCGACCGTTTCATGCTCATCTCTTTTTTGACACCTTTTGAAGGTCTTCATATTTTTCACACCTTTTGAAGCTCTTCATATTTTGCACTTCTTTTCAGGCTCTTCATTTTTTTAACACCGCTTCATTCTCCTCATATTTTTCAGACCGTTTCATGCTCCTCATATTTTTGACATCTTTTGAAGCTCTTCACGTTTTTCACACATTTTCAGGCTCTTCATGTTTTTCAACACCGCTTGATGATCTTCCTATATTTCAGACCGTTTCATGCTCCTCATATTTTTGACACCTTTTGAAGCTCTTCATATTTTTCACACCTTTTCAGACTCTTCATGTTTTTCAACACCGCTTCATGCTGCTCCTATTTTTCAGACCGTTTCATGCTCATCTCTTTTTTGACAACTTTTGAAGCTCTTCATATTTTCATACCTTTTGAAGCTCTTCATATTTTTCACACGTTTTCAGGCTCTTCATGTTTTTCAACACCGCTTCATGCTCCTCCTATTTTTCAGACCGTTTCACGCTCCTCATATTTTTGACACGTTTTGAAGCTCTTCATATTTTCACACCTTTTCCGTCTCTTCTTGTTTTTCAACACCGCTTCTTGCTCCTCCTATTTTTCAGACCGTTTCATGCTCCTCATATTGTTGACACCTTTTGAAGCACTTCATAGTTTTCACACCTTTTCAGGCTCTTCATATTTTTGAACACCACTTCATGTTCCTCCTGTTTTTCACACCTTTTGAAGCTCTCCATATTTTTCACACCTTTTCAGGCTGTACATGTTTTTGAAGACCACTTCATGCTCCTCATCTTTTTCAGACCATTTCATGCACCTCATATTTTTCACACCGTTTGAAGCTCTTCATATTTTTCACACGTTTTCAGATTCTTCATGTTTTTGATCACCGTTTCATGCTCCTCCTATTTTTCAGACCGTTTCATGCTCCTCATATTTTTGACACCTTTTGAAGCTCTTCACATTTATCACACCTTTTCAGGCTCTTCATGTTTTTCAACACCACTTCATGATTCACCTACATTTCAGAGCGTTTCATGCTCCTCATATTTTTGACACCTTTTGAAGCTCTTCACATTTTTCACACCTTTTCCGGCTCTTCATGTTTTTCAACACCGCATCATGCTCCTCCTATTTTTCAGATCGTTTCAGGCTCCGCATATATTTGACTCCTTTTTAAGCTCTTCATATTTTTCACACGTTTTCAGGCCCTTCATGTTTTGGAACACCGCTTCATGCTCCTCCTATTTTTCAGACGGTTTCAGTCTGCTCGTATTTTTCAGACCGTTTCATGCTCCTCATATTTTTTACAATTTTATAAGCTCTTCATATTTTTCACACTTTTTCAGGCTCTTCATGTTTTTGAGCACCGCTTCATGCTCCTCCTATTTTTCAAACCTTTTGAAGCTCTTCATGTTTTTCACACCTTATCAGCCTCTTCATGTTTTTGAACATCTCTTCATGCTCCTCTTATTTTTGACAATTTTATAAGCTCTTCATATTTTTCACACTTTTTCAGGCTCTTCATGTTTTTGAACACCGCTTCATGCTCCTCCTATTTTTCAAACCTTTTGAAGCTCTTCATATTTTTCACACTTTTTCAGGCTCTTCATGTTTTGAACACCGCTTCATGCTCCTCCTATTTTTCAGACCGTTTCATGCTCCTCAGGAATTTCACACCTTTTCAAGCTCTTCATATTTTTCACACCTTTTCAGGCTCTTCACGTTTTTGAACAACACTTCATGCTCCTCCTACTTTTCAGACTGTTTCATGCTCATCTCATTTTTGACACCTTTTCAGGGTCTTCATATTTTTCAAAGTTTTGAAGATCTTCATATTTTTCACACTTTTTCAGGCTCTTCATGTTTTCAACACTGCTTCATGCTCCTCCTATTTTTCAGACCGTTTCATTCTCCTCATGTTTTTCACACCTTTTGAAGCTCTTCATAATTTTCACACCTTTTCATGCTCTTCATGTTTTTGAACACCGTTTCATGCTCGTCCTATTTTTCAGATCATTTCAAGCTCCTCATATTTTTGAAACCTTTTGAAGCTCTTCATATTTTTCACACCTTTTCCGTCTCTTCTTGTTTTTCAACACCGCTTCTTGCTCCTCCTATTTTTCAGACCGTTTCATGCTCCTCATATTGTTGACACCTTTTGAAGCACTTCATATTTTTGACACCTTTTCAGGCTCTTCATAATTTTGAACGCTGCTTCATGTTCCTCCTGTTTTTCACACCCTTTGAAGCTCTTCATATTTTTCACACCTTTTCAGGCTGTACATGTTTCTGAAGACCACTTCATGCTCCTCATCTTTTTCAGACCGTTTCATGCTCCTGATATTTTTCACACCATTTGAAGCTCTTCATATTTTTCACACGTTTTCAGATTCTTCATGTTTTTGATCACCGTTTCATGCTCCTCCTATTTTTCAGACCATTTCATACTCCTCATATTTTTGACACCTTTTGAAGGTCTTCACATTTATCACACCTTTTCAGGCTCTTCATGTTTTTCAACCCCGCTTCATGATCCTCCTATATTTCAGAGCGTTTCATGCTCCTCATATTTTTGACACCTTTTGAAGCTCTTCACATTTTTCACACCTTTTCCGGCTCTTCATGTTTTTCAACTCCGCTTCATGCTCCTCGTATTTTTCAGATCGTTTCAGGCTCCGCATATTTTTGACTCCTTTTGAAGCTCTTCATATTTTTCACACGTTTTCAGGCCCTTCATGTTTTTGAACACCGCTTCATGCTCCTCCTATTTTTCAGACGGTTTCAGGCTCCTCGTATTTTTCAGACCGTTTCATGCTCCTGATATTTTTGACAATTTTATAAGCTCTTCATATTTTTCACACTTTTTCAGGCTCTTCATGTATTTGAACACCGCTTCATGCTCCTCACATTTCTCACACCTTTTGAAGCTCTTCATATTTTTCTCACCTTTTCAGGCTCCTCATGTTTTTGAACACTGCTTCATGCTCCTCCTATTTTTCAAACTTTTTGAAGCTCTTCATGTTTTTCACACCTTATCAGCCTCTTCATGTTTTTGAACACCTCTTCATGCTACTCCTATTTTTCAGACCTTTTCATGCTCCTCATGTATTTCACACGTTTTGAAGCTCTTCATATTTTTCACACCTTTTGAAGCTCTTCATATTTTTCACAGCTTTTCAGGCTCTTCAATTTTTCAACACCGTTTCATTCTTCTCCTATTTTTCAGACCGTTTCATGCTCATCTCATTTTTGACACCTTTTGAAGCTCTTCATATTTTTCACATCTTTTGAAGCTCTTCATATTTTTCACACCTTTTCAGGCTGTACATGTTTTTGAAGACCACTTCATGCTCCTCATCTTTTTCAGACCGTTTCATGCTCCTGATATTTTTCACACCGTTTGAAGCTCTTCATATTTTTCACACGTTTTCAGACTCTTCATGTTTTTCAACACCGCTTCATGATCCTCTTATATTTCAGACCGTTTCATGCTCCTCATATTTTTGACACCTTTTGAAGCTCTTCACATTTATCACACCTTTTCAGGCTCTTCATGTTTTTCAACACCGCTTCATGATCCTCTTATATTTCAGACCGTTTCATGCTCCTCATATTTTTGACACCTTTTGAAGCTCTTC
The DNA here is from genome assembly GCF_033118175.1 of Dama dama. Taxonomy (NCBI): domain Eukaryota; kingdom Metazoa; phylum Chordata; class Mammalia; order Artiodactyla; family Cervidae; genus Dama; species Dama dama. Next base: position 3,195,493 of record NW_026870956.1, read on the forward strand.
ACATTTTTCACACCTTTTCCGGCTCTTCATGTTTTTCAACACCGCTTCATGCTCCTCCTATTTTTCAGATCGTTTCAGGCTTCGCATATTTTTGACTCCTTTTGAAGCTCTTCATATTTTTCACACGTTTTCAGGCCCTTCATGTTTTTGAACACCGCTTCATGCTCCTCCTATTTTTCAGACGTTTTCAGGCTGCTCGTATTTTTCAGACCGTTTCATGCTCCTCATATTTTTGACAATTTTATAAGCTATTCATATTTTTCACACTTTTTCAGGCTCTTCATGTTTTTGAACACCGCTTCATGCTCCTCCTATTTTTCAAACCTTTTGAAGCTCTTAATGTTTTTCACGCCTTAACATCCTCTTCATGTTTTTGAACATCTCTCCATGCTCCTCATATTTTTGACAATTTTATAAGCTCTTCATATTTATCACACTTTTTCAGGCTCTTCATGTTTTTGAACACCGCTTCATCGTCCTCCTATTTTTCAAACCTTTTGAAGCTCTTCATATTTTTCACACTTTTTCAGGCTCTTCATGTTTTGAACACCGCTTCATGCTCCTCCTATTTTTCAGACCGTTTCATGCTCCTCAGGTATTTCATACCTTTTCAAGCTCTTCATATTTTTCACACCTTTTCAGGCTCTTCACGTTTCTGAACAACACTTCATGCTCCTCCTACTTTTCAGACTGTTTCATGCTCATCTCATTTTTGACACCTTTTCAGGGTCTTCATATTTTTCAAACTTTTGAAGATCTTCATATTTTTCACACTTTTTCAGGCTATTCATGTTTTGAACACTGCTTCATGCTCCTCCTATTTTTCAGACCGTTTCATTCTCCTCATGTTTTTCACACCTTTTGAAGCTCTTCATAATTTTCACACCTTTTCATGCTCTTCATGTTTTTGAACACCATTTCATACTCCTCCTATTTTTCAGACCTTTTCATGCTCCTCATGTATTTCACACGTTTTGAAGCTCTTCATATTTTTCACACCTTTTCAGGCTCTTCATGTTTTTGAACACTGCTTCATGCTCCTCCTATTTTTCAGACAGTTTCAAGCTCCTCATATTTTTGACACCTTTTGAAGCTCTTCATATTTTTCACACCTTTTTAGGCTCTCCATGTTTCTGAACACCACTTCATGCTCCTCCTATTTTTCAGATCGTATCATGCTTCTCATATTTTTCACACCTTTTGGAGCTCTTCATATTTTTCACATATTTTCAGGCTCTTCATGTTTTTCAACACCACTTCATGCTCCTCCTATTTTTCAGAGAGATTCATGCTCCACATATATTTCACACCTTTTGAAGCTCTTCATATTTTTCACACCTTTTCAGGCTCTTCATTTTTTTCCACACCACTTCATGCTTCTCCTATTTTTCAGACTGTTTCATGCTCCTCATGTATTTCAAACCTTTGAAGCTTTTCATATTTTTCACACATTTTCAGGCTCTTCATGTTTTTGAACACCATTTCATGCTCCTCCTATTTTTCAGACCGTTTCATGCTTTTCATATTTTTGACATCTTTTGAAGCTCTTCATATTTTTCACACCTTTTGAAGCTCCTCATATATTTCACACCTTTTGAAGCTCTTCATATTTTTCACACATTTTCAGGCTCTTCATGTTTTTGAACACCACTTCATGCTCCTTTTATTTTTCAGAGAGTTTCATGCTCCTCATGTATTTCACACCTTTTGAAGCTCTTCATATTTTTCACACATTTTCAGGCTCTTCATGTTTTTCAACACCGCTTCATGCTCCTCCTATTTTTCAGATCGTTTCAGGCTTCGCATATTTTTGACTCCTTTTGAAGCTGTTCATATTTTTCACACTTTTTCAAGCCCTTCATGTTTTTGAACACCGCTTCATGCTCCTCCTATTTTTCAAACCATTTGAAGCTCTTAATGTTTTTCACGCCTTATCATCCTCTTCATGTTTTTGAACATCTCTCCATGCTCCTCATATTTTTGACAATTTTATAAGCTCTTCATATTTATCACACTTTTTCAGGCTCTTCATGTTTTTGAACACCGCTTCATCCTCCTCCTATTTTTCAAAGCTTTTGAAGCTCTTCATATTTTTCACACTTTTTCAGGCTCTTCATGTTTTGAACACCGCTTCATGCTCCTCCTATTTTTCAGACCGTTTCATGCTCCTCAGGTATTTCATACCTTTTCAAGCTCTTCATATTTTTCACACCTTTTCAGGCTCTTCACGTTTCTGAACAACACTTCATGCTCCTCCTACTTTTCAGACTGTTTCATGCTCATCTCATTTTTGACACCTTTTCAGGGTCTTCATATTTTTCAAACCTTTGAAGATCTTCATATTTTTCACACTTTTTCAGGCTCTTCATGTTTTGAACACTGCTTCATGCTCCTCCTATTTTTCAGACCGTTTCATTCTCCTCATGTTTTTCACACCTTTTGAAGCTCTTCATAATTTTCACACCTTTTCATGCTCTTCATGTTTTTGAACACCATTTCATGCTCCTCCTATTTTTCAGACCTTTTCATGCTCCTCATGTATTTCACACGTTTTGAAGCTCTTCATATTTTTCACACCTTTTCAGGCTCTTCATGTTTTTGAACACTGCTTCATGCTCCTCCTATTTTTCAGACAGTTTCAAGCTCCTCATATTTTTGACACCTTTTGAAGCTCTTCATATTTTTCACACCTTTTCAGGCTCTTCATATATTTCACACCTTTTCAGGCTCTTCATGTTTTTGAACACCATTTAATGCTCCTCCTATTTTTCAGACCGTTTCATGCTCTTCATATTTTTGACACCTTTTGAAGCTCTTCATATTTTTCACACCTTTTCAGGCTCTTCATATATTTCACACCTTTTCAGGCTCTTCATGTTTTTGAACACCATTTCATGCTCCCCCTATTTTTCAGACCGTTTCATGCTCTTCATATTTTTGACACCTTTTGAAGCTCTCCATATTTTTCACACCTTTTGAAGCTCTTCATATATTTCACACCTTTTCAGGCTCTTCATGTTTTTAAACACCGCTTCATGCTCCTCCTACTTTTCAGACTGTTTCATGCTCATCTCATTTTTGACACCTTTTCAGGGTCTTCATATTTTTCAAACTTTTGACGATCTTCATATTTTTCACACTTTTTCAGGTTCTTCATGTTTTGAACACTGCTTCATGCTCCTCCTATTTTTCAGACCGTTTCATTCTCCTCATGTTTTTCACACCTTTTGAAGCTCTTCATAATTTTCACACATTTTCATGCTCTTCATGTTTTTGAACACCGTTTCATGCTCGTCCTATTTTTCAGACCATTTCAAGCTCCTCATATTTTTGAAACCTTTTGAAGCTCTTCATATTTTTCACCTTTTCCGTCTCTTCTTGTTTTTCAACACCGCTTCTTGCTCCTCCTATTTTTCAGACCGTTTCATGCTCCTCATATTGTTGACACCTTTTGAAGCACTTCATATTTTTCACATCTTTTCAGGCTCTTCATATTTTTGAACGCCGCTTCATGTTCCTCCTGTTTTTCACACCTTTTGAAGCTCTTCACATTTTTCAAACCTTTTCAGGCTGTACATGTTTCTGAAGACCACTTGATGCTCCTCATCTTTTTCAGACCGTTTCATGCTCCTGATATTTTTCACACCGTTTGAAGCTCTTCATATTTTTCACACGTTTTCAGATTCTTCATGTTTTTGATCACCGTTTCATACTCCTCCTATTTTTCAGACCTTTTCATACTCCTCATATTTTTGACACCTTTTGAAGCTCTTCACATTTATCACACCTTTTCAGGCTCTTCATGTTTTTCAACACCGCTTCATGATCCTCCTATATTTCAGAGCGTTTCATGCTCCTCATATTTTTGACACCTTTTGAAGCTCTTCACATTTTTCACACCTTTTCCGGCTCTTCATGTTTTTCAACTCCGCTTCATGCTCCTCCTATTTTTCAGATCGTTTCAGGCTCCGCATATTTTTGACTCCTTTTGAAGCTCTTCATATTTTTCACCCGTTTTCAGGCCCGTCATGTTTTTGAACACCGCTTCATGCTCCTCCTATTTTTCAGACCGTTTTAGGCTGCTGTATTTTTCAGACCGTTTCATTCTCCTCATATTTTTGACAATTTTATAAGCTCTTCATATTTTTCACACTTTTTCAGGCTCTTCATGTTTTGAACACCGCTTCATGCTCCTCCTATTTTTCAGACGGTTTCAGGCTGCTCGTATTTTTCAGACCGTTTCATGCTCCTCATATTTTTGACAATTTTATAAGCTCTTCATATTTTTCACACATTTTCAGGCCCTTCATGTTTTTGAACACCGCTTCATGCTCCTCCTATTTTTCAGACGGTTTCAGGCTGCTCGTATTTTTCAGACCGTTTCATGCTCCTCATATTTTTGACAATTTTATAAGCTCTTCATATTTTTCACACTTTTTCAGGCTCTTCATGTTTTGAACACCGCTTCATGCTCCTCCTATTTTTCAGACCGTTTCATGCTCCTCAGGTATTTCACACCTTTTCAAGCTCTTCATATTTTTCACACCTTTTCAGGCTCTTCACGTTTTTGAACAACACTTCATGCTCCTCCTACTTTTCAGACTGTTCCATGCTCATCTCATTTTTGACACCTTTTCAGGGTCTTCATATTTTTCAAACTTTTCAAGATCTTCATATTTTTCACACTTTTTCAGGCTCTTCATGTTTTGAACACTGCTTCATGCTCCTCCTATTTTTCAGACCGTTTCATTCTCCTCATGTTTTTCACACCTTTTGAAGCTCTTCATAATTTCACACCTTTTCATGCTCTTCATGTTTTTGAACACCGTTTCATGCTCGTCCTATTTTTCAAACCATTTCAAGCTCCTCATATTTTTGAAACCTTTTGAAGCTCTTCATATTTTTCACACCTTTTCCGTCTCTTCTTGTTTTTCAACACCGCTTCTTGCTCCTCCTATTTTTCAGACCGTTTCATGCTCCTCATATTGTTGACACCTTTTGAAGCACTACATATTTTTCACACCTTTTCAGGCTCTTCATATTTTTGAACACCGCTGCATGTTCCTCCTGTTTTTCACACCTTTTGAAGCTCTTCATATTTTTCACACCTTTTCAGGCTGTACATGTTTATGAAGACCACTTCATGCTCCTCATCTTTTTCATACCGTTTCATGCTCCTGATATTTTTCACACCGTTTGAAGCTCTTCATATTTTTCACACGTTTTCAAATTCTTCATGTTTTTGATCACCGTTTCATGCTCCTACTATTTTTCAGACCGTTTCATGCTCCTCATATTTTTGACACCTTTTGAAGCTCTTCACATTTATCACACCTTTTCAGGCTCTTCATGTTTTTCAACACCGCTTCATGATCCTCCTATATTTCAGAGCGTTTCATGCTCCTCATATTTTGACACCTTTTGAAGCTCTTCACATTTTTCACACCTTTTCCGGCTCTTCAGGTTTTTCAACTCCGCTTCATGCTCCTCCTATTTTTCAGATCGTTTCAGGCTCCGCATATTTTTGACTCCTTTTGAAGCTCTTCATATTTTTCACCCGTTTTCAGGCCCTTCATGTTTTTGAACACCGCTTCATGCTCCTCCTATTTTTCAGACCGTTTCAGGCTGCTGTATTTTTCAGACCGTTTCATGCTCCTCATATTTTTGACAATTTTATAAGCTCTTCATATTTTTCACACTTTTTCAGGCTCTTCATGTTTTGAACACCGCTTCATGCTCCTCCTATTTTTCAGACGGTTTCAGGCTGCTCGTATTTTTCAGACCGTTTCATGCTCCTCATATTTTTGACAATTTTATAAGCTCTTCATATTTTTCACACTTTTTCAGGCTCTTCATGTTTTTAACACCGCTTCATGCTCCTCCTATTTTTCAGACGGTTTCAGGCTGCTCGTATTTTTCAGACCGTTTCATGCTCCTCATATTTTTGACAATTTTATAAGCTCTTCACATTTTTCACACCTTTTCCGGCTCTTCATGTTTTTCAACACCGCTTCATGCTCCTCCTATTTTTCAGATCGTTTCAGGCTGCTCGTATTTTTCAGACCGTTTCATGCTCGTCATATTTTTGACAATTTTATAAGCTCTTCATATTTTTCACACTTTTTCAGGCTCTTCATGTTTTGAACACCGCTTCATGCTCCTCCTATTTTTCAGACCTTTTCATGCTCCTCATGTATTTCACACGTTTTGAAGCTCTTCATATTTTTCACACATTTTCAGGCTCTTCATGTTTTTGAACAAAGCTTCATGCTCCTCCTATTTTTCAAACCTTTTGAAGCTCTTAATGTTTTTCACACCTTATCAGCCTCTTCATGTTTTTGAACATCTCTCCATGCTCCTCATATTTTTGACAATTTTATGAGCTCTTCATATTTATCACACTTTTTCAGGCTCTTCATGTTTTTGAACACCGCTTCATCCTCCTCCTATTTTTTAAACCTTTTGAAGCTCTTCATATTTTTCACACTTTTTCAGGCTCTTCATGTTTTGAACACCGCTTCATGCTCCTCCTATTTTTCAGACCGTTTCATGCTCCTCAGGTATTTCACACCTTTTCAAGCTCTTCATATTTTTCACAACTTTTCAGGCTCTTCACGTTTTTGAACAACACTTCATGCTCCTCCTACTTTTCAGACTGTTTCATGCTTATCTCATTTTTGACACCTTTTCAGGGTCTTCATATTTTTCAAACTTTTGAAAATCTTCATATTTTTCACACTTTTTCAGGCTCTTCATGTTTTGAACACTGCTTCATGCTCCTCCTATTTTTCAGACCGTTTCATTCTCCTCATGTTTTTGACACCTTTTGAAGCTCTTCATAATTTTCACACCTTTTCATGCTCTTCATGTTTTTGAACACCATTTCATGCTCCTCCTATTTTTCAGACCTTTTCATGCTCCTCATGTATTTCACACGTTTTGAAGCTCTTCATATTTTTCACACCTTTTCAGGCTCTTCATGTTTGTGAACACTGCTTCATGCTCCTCCTATTTTTCAGACCGTTTCTAGCTCCTCATATTTTTGACACTTTTTGAAGCTCTTCATATTTTTCACACCTTTTTAGGCTCTCCATGTTTCTGAACACCACTTCATGCTCCTCCTATTTTTCAGACCGTATCATGCTTCTCATATTTTTCACACCTTTTGGAGCTCTTCATATTTTTCACATCTTTTCAGGCTCTTCATGTTTTTCAACACCACTTCATGCTCCTCCTATTTTTCAGAGAGATACATGCTCCACATATATTTCACACCTTTTGAAGCTCTTCATATTTTTCACACTTTTTCAGGCTCTTCATTTTTTTCCACACCACTTCATGCTTCTCCTATTTTTCAGACCGTTTCATGCTCCTCATGTATTTCAAACCTTTGAAGCTTTTCAAATTTTTCACACATTTTCAGGCTCTTCATGTTTTTGAACACCATTTCATGCTCCTCCTATTTTTCAGACCGTTTCATGCTTTTCATATTTTTGACATCTTTTGAAGCTCTTCATATTTTTCACACCTTTTGAAGCTCCTCATATATTTCACACCTTTTGAAGCTCTTCATATTTTTCACACATTTTCAGGCTCTTCATGTTTTTGAACACCACCTCATGCTACTCCTATTTTTCAGAGAGTTTCATGCTCCTCATGTATTTCACACCTTTTGAAGCTCTTCATATTTTTCACACCTTTTCAGGCTGTTCATGTTTTTCCACATCACTTCATGCTTCTCCTATTTTTCAGACCGTTTCATGCTCCTCATGTATATCACACCTTTGAAGCTTTTCATATTTTTCACACCTTTTCAGGCTCTTCATGTTTTTGAACACCATTTAATGCTCCTCCTATTTTTCAGACAGTTTCATGCTCTTCATATTTTTGACACCTTTTGAAGCTCTTCATATTTTTCACACCTTTTCAGGCTCTTCATATATTTCACACCTTTTCAGGCTCTTCATGTTTTTGAACACCATTTCATGCTCCCCCTATTTTTCAGACCGTTTCATGCTCTTCATATTTTTGACACCTTTTGAAGCTCTCCATATTTTTCACACCTTTTGAAGCTCTTCATATATTTCACACCTTTTTAGGCTCTTCATGTTTTTAAACACCGCTTCATGCTCCTCCTATTTTTCAGACCGTTTCAGGCTCTTCATATTTTTTTTACACCTTTTGACGCTCTTCATATTTTTCACATCTTTTCAGGCTCTTCAGGTTTTTCAACACCACTTAATGCTCATGCTATTTTTCAGACCGTTTAATGCTCCTCATGTAGTTCAAACCTTTTGAAGCTCTTCATATTTTTCACACCTTTTCAGGCTCTTCATGTTTTTGAACACCGCTTCATGCTCCTCCTATTTTTCAGACGGTTTCATGCTCTTCATATTTTAGACAACTTTTGAAGCTCGTCATATTTTTCACACCTTTTCAGGCTCTTCATGTTTTTGAACATCGCTTCATGCTCCTTTATTTTTCAGACAATTTCTTGCTCCTCATATTTTTAAAACCTTTTGAAGCTCTTCAGATTTTTCACACCTTTTCAGGCACTTCATGTTTTTGAACACCGCTTCATGCTCCTCCTATATTTCAGACCGTTTCATGCTCCTCATATATTTGACACCTTTTCAAGCTCTTCATATTTTTCACAACTTTTCAGGCTCTTCATGTTTTTGAACACCGCTTCATGCTCCTCCTATTTTTCAGACCGTTTCATGCTCATCTCATTTTTGACACATTTTGAACTTCTTCATATTTTTCACACCTTTAAAGCTCTTCATATTTTTCACAACTTTTCAGTCTCTGCATTTTTTTGAACACCGCTTCATGCTCCTCCTATTTTTCAGACCGTTTCATGCTCCTCATGTATTTCACACCTTTTGAAGCTCTTCAAATTTTTCACACCTTTTCAGGCTCTTCATGTTTTTGATTACCGTTTCATCCTCCTCCTATTTTTCAGACCATTTCATGCTCCTCATATTTTTCACACCTTTTGAAGCTCTTCATATTTTTCCCACCTTTTCAGGCTCTTCATGTTTTTCAACACCAGTTCATGCTCCTCCTATTTTTCAGACCGTTTCAAGCTCCTCATAATTTTCACACCTTTTAAAGCTCTTCTTATTTTTCACACCTTTTCAGGCTCTTCATGTTTTTCAACACCGCTTCATGCTGCTCCTATTTTTCAGACCGTTTCATGCTCATCTCTTTTTTGACAACTTTTGAAGCTCTTCATATTTTCATACCTTTTGAAGCTCTTCATATTTTTCACACGTTTTCAGGCTCTTCACGTTTTTCAACACCGCTTCATGCTCCTCCTATTTTTCAGACCGTTTCGTGCTCCTCATATTTTTGACACGTTTTGAAGCTCTTCATATTTTTCACACCTTTTCCGTCTCTTCTTGTTTTTCAACACCGCTTCTTGCTCCTCCTATTTTTCAGACCGTTTCATGCTCCTCATATTGTTGACACCTTTTGAAGCACTTCATATTTTTCACACCTTTTCAGGCTCTTCATATTTTTGAACACCGTTTCATGTTCCTCCTCTTTTTCACACCTTTTGAAGCTCTTCATATTTTTCACACCTTTTCAGGCTCTCCATGTTTCTGAACACCACTTCCTGCTCCTCCTATTTTTGAGGCCGTTTCATGCTCATCTCATTTTTGACACCTTCTGAAGCTCTTCATTTTTTTCACACCTTTTGAGCTCTTCATATTCTTCACACGTTTTCAGGCTCTTCATGTATTTCAATAACGCTTCTTACTCCTCCTATTTTTCAGACCGTTTCATGCTCCTCATATTTTTGACACATTTTGAAGCTCTTCACATTTATCAGACCTTTTCAGGCTCTTCATGTTTTTCAACACCGCTTCATGATCCTCTTATATTTCAGACCGTTTCATGCTCCTCATATTTTTGACACCTTTTGAAGCTCTTCACATTTTTCACACCTTTTCCGGCTCTTCATGTTTTTCAACACCGCTTCATGCTCCTCCTATTTTTCAGATCGTTTCAGGCTCCGCATATTTTTGACTCCTTTTGAAGCTCTTCATATTTTTCACACGTTTTCAGGCCCTTCATGTTTTTGAACACCGCTTCATGCTCCTCCTATTTTTCAGACGTTTTCAGGCTGCTCGTATTTTTCAGACCGTTTCATGGTCCTCATATTTTTGACAATTTTATAAGCTCTTCATATTTTTCACACATTTTCAGGCTCTTCATGTTTTTGAACACCGCTTCATGCTCCTCCTATTTTTCAAACCTTTTGAAGCTCTTAATGTTTTTCACACCTTATCAGCCTCTTCATGATTTTGAACATCTCTCCATGCTCCTCATATTTTTGACAATTTTATAAGCTCTTCATATTTATCACACTTTTTCAGGCTCTTCATGTTTTTGAACACCGCTTCATCCTCCTCCTATTTTTTAAACCTTTTGAAGCTCCTCATATTTTTCACACTTTTTCAGGCTCTTCATGTTTTGAACACCACTTCATGCTCCTCCTATTTTTCAGACCGTTTCATGCTCCTCAGGTATTTCACACCTTTTCAAGCTCTTCATATTTTTCACAACTTTTCAGGCTCTTCACGTTTTTGAACAACACTTCATGCTCCTCCTACTTTTCAGACTGTTTCATGCTCATCTCATTTTTGACACCTTTTCAGGGTCTTCATATTTTTCAAACTTTTGAAGATCTTCATATTTTTCACACTTTTTCAGGCTCTTCATGTTTTGAACACTGCTTCATGCTCCTCCTATTTTTCAGACCGTTTCATTCTCCTCATGTTTTTGACACCTTTTGAAGCTCTTCATAATTTTCACACCTTTTCATGCTCTTCATGTTTTTGAACACCATTTCATGCTCCTCCTATTTTTCAGACCTTTTCATGCTCCTCATTTATTTCACACGTTTTGAAGCTCTTCATATTTTTCACACCTTTTCAGGCTCTTCATGTTTGTGAACACTGCTTCATGCTCCTCCTATTTTTCAGACCGTTTCAAGCTCCTCATATTTTTGACACTTTTTGAAGCTCTTCATATTTCTCACACCTTTTTAGGCTCTCCATGTTTCTGAAAACCACTTCATGCTCCTCCTATATTTCAGACCGTATCATGCTTCTCATATTTTTCACACCTTTTGGAGCTCTTCATATTTTTCACATCTTTTCAGGCTCTTCATGTTTTTCAACACCACTTCATGCTCCTCCTATTTTTCAGAGAGATACATGCTCCACATATATTTCACACCTTTTGAAGCTCTTCATATTTTTCACACTTTTTCAGGCTCTTCATTTTTTTCCACACCACTTCATGCTTCTCCTATTTTTCAGACCGTTTCATGCTCCTCATGTATTTCAAACCTTTGAAGCTTTTCAAATTTTTCACACATTTTCAGGCTCTTCATGTTTTTGAACACCATTTCATGCTCCTCCTATTTTTCAGACCGTTTCATGCTTTTCATATTTTTGACATCTTTTGAAGCTCTTCATATTTTTCACACCTTTTGAAGCTCCTCATATATTTCACACCTTTTGAAGCTCTTCATATTTTTCACACATTTTCAGGCTCTTCATGTTTTTGAACACCACTTCATGCTCCTCCTATTTTTCAGAGAGTTTCATGCTCCTCATGTAGTTCACACCTTTTGAAGCTCTTCATATTTTTCACACCTTTTCAGGCTGTTCATGTTTTTCCACATCACTTCATGCTTCTCCTATTTTTCAGACCGTTTCATGCTCCTCATGTATATCACACCTTTGAAGCTTTTCATATTTTTCACACCTTTTCAGGCTCTTCATGTTTTTGAACACCATTTAATGCTCCCCCTATTTTTCAGACCGTTTCATGCTCTTCATATTTTTGACAACTTTTGAAGCTCTCCATATTTTTCACACCTTTTGAAGCTCTTCATATATTTCACACCTTTTCAGGCTCTTCATGTTTTAAACACCGCTTCATGCTCCTCCTATTTTTCAGACCGTTTCAGGCTCTTCATATTTTTTTTACACCTTTTGACGCTCTTCATATTTTTCACATCTTTTCAGGCTCTTCAGGTTTTTCAACACCACTTAATGCTCCTGCTATTTTTCAGACCGATTAATGCTCCTCATGTAGTTCAAACCTTTTGAAGCTCTTCATATTTTTCACACCTTTTCAGGCTCTTCATGTTTTTGAACACCGCTTCATGCTCCTCCTATTTTTCAGACGGTTTCATGCTCTTCATATTTTAGACAACTTTTGAAGCTCGTCATATTTTTCACACCTTTTCATGCTCTTCATGTTTTTGAACACCATTTCATGCTCCTCCTATTTTTCAGACCTTTTCATGCTCCTCATGTATTTCACACGTTTTGAAGCTCTTCATATTTTTCACACCTTTTCAGGCTCTTCATGTTTGTGAACACTGCTTCATGCTCCTCCTATTTTTCAGACCGTTTCAAGCTCCTCATATTTTTGACACTTTTTGAAGCTCTTCATATTTTTCACACCTTTTTAGGCTCTCCATGTTTCCGAACACCACTTCATGCTCCTCCTATTTTTCAGACCGTATCATGCTTCTCATATTTTTCACACCTTTTGGAGCTCTTCATATTTTTCACATCTTTTCAGGCTCTTCATGTTTTTCAACACCACTTCATGCTCCTCCTATTTTTCAGAGAGATACATGCTCCACATATATTTCACACCTTTTGAAGCTCTTCATATTTTTCACACTTTTTCAGGCTCTTCATTTTTTTCCACACCACTTCATGCTTCTCCTATTTTTCAGACCGTTTCATGCTCCTCATGTATTTCAAACCTTTGAAGCTTTTCAAATTTTTCACACATTTTCAGGCTCTTCATGTTTTTGAACACCATTTCATGCTCCTCCTATTTTTCAGACCGTTTCATGCTTTTCATATTTTTGACATCTTTTGAAGCTCTTCATATTTTTCACACCTTTTGAAGCTCCTCATATATTTCACACCTTTTGAAGCTCTTCATATTTTTCACACATTTTCAGGCTCTTCATGTTTTTGAACACCACTTCATGCTCCTCCTATTTTTCAGAGAGTTTCATGCTCCTCATGTATTTCACACCTTTTGAAGCTCTTCATATTTTTCACACCTTTTCAGGCTGTTCATGTTTTTCCACATCACTTCATGCTTCTCCTATTTTTCAGACCGTTTCATGCTCCTCATGTATATCACACATTTGAAGCTTTTCATATTTTTCACACCTTTTCAGGCTCTTCATGTTTTTGAACACCATTTAATGCTCCCCCTATTTTTCAGACCGTTTCATGCTCTTCATATTTTTGACAACTTTTGAAGCTCTCCATATTTTTCACACCTTTTGAAGCTCTTCATATATTTCACACCTTTTCAGGCTCTTCATGTTTTAAACACCGCTTCATGCTCCTCCTATTTTTCAGACCGTTTCAGGCTCTTCATATTTTTTTTACACCTTTTGACGCTCTTCATATTTTTCACATCTTTTCAGGCTCTTCAGGTTTTTCAACACCACTTAATGCTCCTGCTATTTTTCAGACCGATTAATGCTCCTCATGTAGTTCAAACCTTTTGAAGCTCTTCATATTTTTCACACCTTTTCAGGCTCTTCATGTTTTTGAACACCGCTTCATGCTCCTCCTATTTTTCAGACGGTTTCATGCTCTTCATATTTTAGACCAGTTTTGAAGCTCGTCATATTTTTCACACCTTTTCATGCTCTTCATGTTTTTGAACACCATTTCATGCTCCTCCTATTTTTCAGACCTTTTCATGCTCCTCATGTATTTCACACGTTTTGAAGCTCTTCATATTTTTCACACCTTTTCAGGCTCTTCATGTTTGTGAACACTGCTTCATGCTCCTCCTATTTTTCAGACCGTTTCAAGCTCCTCATATTTTTGACACTTTTTGAAGCTCTTCATATTTTTCACACCTTTTTAGGCTCTCCATGTTTCCGAACACCACTTCATGCTCCTCCTATTTTTCAGACCGTATCATGCTTCTCATATTTTTCACACCTTTTGGAGCTCTTCATATTTTTCACATCTTTTCAGGCTCTTCATGTTTTTCAACACCACTTCATGCTCCTCCTATTTTTCAGAGAGATACATGCTCCACATATATTTCACACCTTTTGAAGCTCTTCATATTTTTCACACTTTTTCAGGCTCTTCATTTTTTTCCACACCACTTCATGCTTCTCCTATTTTTCAGACCGTTTCATGCTCCTCATGTATTTCAAACCTTTGAAGCTTTTCAAATTTTTCACACATTTTCAGGCTCTTCATGTTTTTGAACACCATTTCATGCTCCTCCTATTTTTCAGACCGTTTCATGCTTTTCATATTTTTGACATCTTTTGAAGCTCTTCATATTTTTCACACCTTTTGAAGCTCCTCATATATTTCACACCTTTTGAAGCTCTTCATATTTTTCACACATTTTCAGGCTCTTCATGTTTTTGAACACCACTTCATGCTCCTCCTATTTTTCAGAGAGTTTCATGCTCCTCATGTATTTCACACCTTTTGAAGCTCTTCATATTTTTCACACCTTTTCAGGCTGTTCATGTTTTTCCACATCACTTCATGCTTCTCCTATTTTTCAGACCGTTTCATGCTCCTCATGTATATCACACCTTTTCTTTTCATATTTTTCACACCTTTTCAGGCTCTTCATGTTTTTGAACACCATTTAATGCTCCTCCTATTTTTCAGACAGTTTCATGCTCTTCATATTTTTGACACCTTTTGAAGCTCTTCATATTTTTCACACCTTTTCAGGCTCTTCATATATTTCACACCTTTTCAGGCTCTTCATGTTTTTGAACACCATTTCATGCTCCCCCTATTTTTCAGACCGTTTCATGCTCTTCATATTTTTGACACCTTTTGAAGCTCTCCATATTTTTCACACCTTTTGAAGCTCTTCATATATTTCACACCTTTTCAGGCTCTTCATGTTTTTAAACACCGCTTCATGCTCCTCCTATTTTTCAGACCGTTTCAGGCTCTTCATATTTTTTTTACACCTTTTGACGCTCTTCATATTTTTCACATCTTTTCAGGCTCTTCAGGTTTTTCAACACCACTTAATGCTCCTGCTATTTTTCAGACCGTTTAATGCTCCTCATGTAGTTCAAACCTTTTGAAGCTCTTCATATTTTTCACACCTTTTCAGGCTCTTCATGTTTTTGAACACCGCTTCATGCTCCTCCTATTTTTCAGACGGTTTCATGCTCTTCATATTTTAGACAACTTTTGAAGCTCGTCATATTTTTCACACCTTTTCAGGCTCTTCATGTTTTTGAACATCGCTTCATGCTCCTTTATTTTTCAGACAATTTCTTGCTCCTCATATTTTTAAAACCTTTTGAAGCTCTTCAGATTTTTCACACCTTTTCAGGCACTTCATGTTTTTGAACACCGCTTCATGCTCCTCCTATATTTCAGACCGTTTCATGCTCCTCATATATTTGACACCTTTTCAAGCTCTTCATATTTTTCACAACTTTTCAGGCTCTTCATGTTTTTGAACACCGCTTCATGCTCCTCCTATTTTTCAGACCGTTTCATGCTCATCTCATTTTTGACACATTTTGAACTTCTTCATATTTTTCACACCTTTAAAGCTCTTCATATTTTTCACAACTTTTCAGTCTCTGCATTTTTTTGAACACCGCTTCATGCTCCTCCTATTTTTCAGACCGTTTCATGCTCCTCATGTATTTCACACCTTTTGAAGCTCTTCAAATTTTTCACACCTTTTCAGGCTCTTCATGTTTTTGATTACCGTTTCATCCTCCTCCTATTTTTCAGACCGTTTCATGCTCCTCATATTTTTCACACCTTTTGAAGCTCTTCATATTTTTCCAACCTTTTCAGGCTCTTCATGTTTTTCAACACCAGTTCATGCTCCTCCTATTTTTCAGACCGTTTCAAGCTCCTCATAATTTTCACACCTTTTAAAGCTCTTCTTATTTTTCACACCTTTTCAGGCTCTTCATGTTTTTCAACACCGCTTCATGCTGCTCCTATTTTTCAGACCGTTTCATGCTCATCTCTTTTTTGACAACTTTTGAAGCTCTTCATATTTTCATACCTTTTGAAGCTCTTCATATTTTTCACACGTTTTCAGGCTCTTCATGTTTTTCAACACCGCTTCATGCTCCTCCTATTTTTCAGATCGTTTCGTGCTCCTCATATTTTTGACACGTTTTGAAGCTCTTCATATTTTTCACACCTTTTCCGTCTCTTCTTGTTTTTCAACACCGCTTCTTGCTCCTCCTATTTTTCAGACCGTTTCATGCTCCTCATATTGTTGACACCTTTTGAAGCACTTCATATTTTTCACACCTTTTCAGGCTCTTCATATTTTTGAACACCGTTTCATGTTCCTCCTGTTTTTCACACCTTTTGAAGCTCTTCATATTTTTCACACCTTTTCAGGCTCTCCATGTTTCTGAACACCACTTCCTGCTCCTCCTATTTTTGAGGCCGTTTCATGCTCATCTCATTTTTGACACCTTCTGAAGCTCTTCATTTTTTTCACACCTTTTGAGCTCTTCATATTCTTCACACGTTTTCAGGCTCTTCATGTATTTCAATAACGCTTCTTACTCCTCCTATTTTTCAGACCGTTTCATGCTCCTCATATTTTTGACACATTTTGAAGCTCTTCACATTTATCAGACCTTTTCAGGCTCTTCATGTTTTTCAACACCGCTTCATGATCCTCTTATATTTCAGACCGTTTCATGCTCCTCATATTTTTGACACCTTTTGAAGCTCTTCACATTTTTCACACCTTTTCCGGCTCTTCATGTTTTTCAACACCGCTTCATGCTCCTCCTATTTTTCAGATCGTTTCAGGCTCCGCATATTTTTGACTCCTTTTGAAGCTCTTCATATTTTTCACACGTTTTCAGGCCCTTCATGTTTTTGAACACCGCTTCATGCTCCTCCTATTTTTCAGACGTTTTCAGGCTGCTCGTATTTTTCAGACCGTTTCATGCTCCTCATATTTTTGACAATTTTATAAGCTCTTCATATTTTTCACACATTTTCAGGCTCTTCATGTTTTTGAACACCGCTTCATGCTCCTCCTATTTTTCAAACCTTTTGAAGCTCTTAATGTTTTTCACACCTTATCAGCCTCTTCATGATTTTGAACATCTCTCCATGCTCCTCATATTTTTGACAATTTTATAAGCTCTTCATATTTATCACACTTTTTCAGGCTCTTCATGTTTTTGAACACCGCTTCATCCTCCTCCTATTTTTTAAACCTTTTGAAGCTCTTCATATTTTTCACACTTTTTCAGGCTCTTCATGTTTTGAACACCACTTCCTGCTCCTCCTATTTTTCAGACCGTTTCATGCTCCTCAGGTATTTCACACCTTTTCAAGCTCTTCATATTTTTCACAACTTTTCAGGCTCTTCACGTTTTTGAACAACACTTCATGCTCCTCCTACTTTTCAGACTGTTTCATGCTCATCTCATTTTTGACACCTTTTCAGGGTCTTCATATTTTTCAAACTTTTGAAGATCTTCATATTTTTCACACTTTTTCAGGCTCTTCATGTTTTGAACACTGCTTCATGCTCCTCCTATTTTTCAGACCGTTTCATTCTCCTCATGTTTTTGACACCTGTTGAAGCTCTTCATAATTTTCACACCTTTTCATGCTCTTCATGTTTTTGAACACCATTTCATGCTCCTCCTATTTTTCAGACCTTTTCATGCTCCTCATGTATTTCACACGTTTTGAAGCTCTTCATATATTTCACACCTTTTCAGGCTCTTCATGTTTGTGAACACTGCTTCATGCTCCTCCTATTTTTCAGACCGTTTCAAGCTCCTCATATTTTTGACACTTTTTGAAGCTCTTCATATTTCTCACACCTTTTTAGGCTCTCCATGTTTCTGAACACCACTTCATGCTCCTCCTATTTTTCAGACCGTATCATGCTTCTCATATTTTTCACACCTTTTGGAGCTCTTCATATTTTTCACATCTTTTCAGGCTCTTCATGTTTTTCAACACCACTTCATGCTCCTCCTATTTTTCAGAGAGATACATGCTCCACATATATTTCACACCTTTTGAAGCTCTTCATATTTTTCACACTTTTTCAGGCTCTTCATTTTTTTCCACACCACTTCATGCTTCTCCTATTTTTCAGACCGTTTCATGCTCCTCATGTATTTCAAACCTTTGAAGCTTTTCAAATTTTTCACACATTTTCAGGCTCTTCATATTTTTGAACACCATTTCATGCTCCTCCTATTTTTCAGACCGTTTCATGCTTTTCAGATTTTTGACATCTTTTGAAGCTCTTCATATTTTTCACACCTTTTGAAGCTCCTCATATATTTCACACCTTTTGAAGCTCTTCATATTTTTCACACATTTTCAGGCTCTTCATGTTTTTGAACACCACTTCATGCTCCTCCTATTTTTCAGAGAGTTTCATGCTCCTCATGTATTTCACACCTTTTGAAGCTCTTCATATTTTTCACACCTTTTCAGGCTGTTCATGTTTTTCCACATCACTTCATGCTTCTCCTATTTTTCAGACCGTTTCATGCTCCTCATGTATATCACACCTTTGAAGCTTTTCATATTTTTCACACCTTTTCAAGCTCTTCATGTTTTTGAACACCATTTAATGCTCCCCCTATTTTTCAGACCGTTTCATGCTCTTCATATTTTTGACAACTTTTGAAGCTCTCCATATTTTTCACACCTTTTGAAGCTCTTCATATATTTCACACCTTTTCAGGCTCTTCATGTTTTAAACACCGCTTCATGCTCCTCCTATTTTTCAGACCGTTTCAGGCTCTTCATATTTTTTTTACACCTTTTGACGCTCTTCATATTTTTCACATCTTTTCAGGCTCTTCAGGTTTTTCAACACCACTTAATGCTCCTGCTATTTTTCAGACCGATTAATGCTCCTCATGTAGTTCAAACCTTTTGAAGCTCTTCATATTTTTCACACCTTTTCAGGCTCTTCATATTTTTGAACACCGTTTCATGTTCCTCCTGTTTTTCACACCTTTTGAAGCTCTTCATATTTTTCACACCTTTTCAGGCTCTCCATGTTTCTGAACACCACTTCCTGCTCCTCCTATTTTTGAGGCCGTTTCATGCTCATCTCATTTTTGACACCTTCTGAAGCTCTTCATTTTTTTCACACCTTTTGAGCTCTTCATATTCTTCACACGTTTTCAGGCTCTTCATGTATTTCAATAACGCTTCTTACTCCTCCTATTTTTCAGACCGTTTCATGCTCCTCATATTTTTGACACATTTTGAAGCTCTTCACATTTATCAGACCTTTTCAGGCTCTTCATGTTTTTCAACACCGCTTCATGATCCTCTTATATTTCAGACCGTTTCATGCTCCTCATATTTTTGACACCTTTTGAAGCTCTTCACATTTTTCACACCTTTTCCGGCTCTTCATGTTTTTCAACACCGCTTCATGCTCCTCCTATTTTTCAGATCGTTTCAGGCTCCGCATATTTTTGACTCCTTTTGAAGCTCTTCATATTTTTCACACGTTTTCAGGCCCTTCATGTTTTTGAACACCGCTTCATGCTCCTCCTATTTTTCAGACGTTTTCAGGCTGCTCGTATTTTTCAGACCGTTTCATGGTCCTCATATTTTTGACAATTTTATAAGCTCTTCATATTTTTCACACATTTTCAGGCTCTTCATGTTTTTGAACACCGCTTCATGCTCCTCCTATTTTTCAAACCTTTTGAAGCTCTTAATGTTTTTCACACCTTATCAGCCTCTTCATGATTTTGAACATCTCTCCATGCTCCTCATATTTTTGACAATTTTATAAGCTCTTCATATTTATCACACTTTTTCAGGCTCTTCATGTTTTTGAACACCGCTTCATCCTCCTCCTATTTTTTAAACCTTTTGAAGCTCTTCATATTTTTCACACTTTTTCAGGCTCTTCATGTTTTGAACACCGCTTCATGCTCCTCCTATTTTTCAGACCGTTTCATGCTCCTCAGGTATTTCACACCTTTTCAAGCTCTTCATATTTTTCACAACTTTTCAGGCTCTTCACGTTTTTGAACAACACTTCATGCTCCTCCTACTTTTCAGACTGTTTCATGCTCATCTCATTTTTGACACCTTTTCAGGGTCTTCATATTTTTCAAACTTTTGAAGATCTTCATATTTTTCACACTTTTTCAGGCTCTTCATGTTTTGAACACTGCTTCATGCTCCTCCTATTTTTCAGACCGTTTCATTCTCCTCATGTTTTTGACACCTTTTGAAGCTCTTCATAATTTTCACACCTTTTCATGCTCTTCATGTTTTTGAACACCATTTCATGCTCCTCCTATTTTTCAGACCTTTTCATGCTCCTCATGTATTTCACACGTTTTGAAGCTCTTCATATTTTTCACACCTTTTCAGGCTCTTCATGTTTGTGAACACTGCTTCATGCTCCTCCTATTTTTCAGACCGTTTCAAGCTCCTCATATTTTAGACACTTTTTGAAGCTCTTCATATTTTTCACACCTTTTTAGGCTCTCCATGTTTCTGAACACCACTTCATGCTCCTCCTATTTTTCAGACCGTATCATGCTTCTCATATTTTTCACACCTTTTGGAGCTCTTCATATTTTTCACATCTTTTCAGGCTCTTCATGTTTTTCAACACCACTTCATGCTCCTCCTATTTTTCAGAGAGATACATGCTCCACATATATTTCACACCTTTTGAAGCTCTTCATATTTTTCACACTTTTTCAGGCTCTTCATTTTTTTCCACACCACTTCATGCTTCTCCTATTTTTCAGACCGTTTCATGCTCCTCATGTATTTCAAACCTTTGAACCTTTTCAAATTTTTCACACATTTTCAGGCTCTTCATGTTTTTGAACACCATTTCATGCTCCTCCTATTTTTCAGACCGTTTCATGCTTTTCATATTTTTGACATCTTTTGAAGCTCTTCATATTTTTCACACCTTTTGAAGCTCCTCATATATTTCACACCTTTTGAAGCTCTTCATATTTTTCACACATTTTCAGGCTCTTCATGTTTTTGAACACCACTTCATGCTCCTCCTATTTTTCAAGAGTTTCATGCTCCTCATGTATTTCACACCTTTTGAAGCTCTTCATATTTTTCACACCTTTTCAGGCTGTTCATGTTTTTCCACATCACTTCATGCTTCTCCTATTTTTCAGACCGTTTCATGCTCCTCATGTATATCACACCTTTGAAGCTTTTCATATTTTTCACACCTTTTCAGGCTCTTCATGTTTTTGAACACCATTTAATGCTCCTCCTATTTTTCAGACAGTTTCATGCTCTTCATATTTTTGACACCTTTTGAAGCTCTTCATATTTTTCACACCTTTTCAGGCTCTTCATATATTTCACACCTTTTCAGGCTCTTCATGTTTTTGAACACCATTTCATGCTCCCCCTATTTTTCAGACCGTTTCATGCTCTTCATATTTTTGACACCTTTTGAAGCTCTCCATATTTTTCACACCTTTTGAAGCTCTTCATATATTTCACACCTTTTCAGGCTCTTCATGTTTTTAAACACCGCTTCATGCTCCTCCTATTTTTCAGACCGTTTCAGGCTCTTCATATTTTTTTTACACCTTTTGACGCTCTTCATATTTTTCACATCTTTTCAGGCTCTTCAGGTTTTTCAACACCACTTAATGCTCCTGCTATTTTTCAGACCGTTTAATGCTCCTCATGTAGTTCAAACCTTTTGAAGCTCTTCATATTTTTCACACCTTTTCAGGCTCTTCATGTTTTTGAACACCGCTTCATGCTCCTCCTATTTTTCAGACGGTTTCATGCTCTTCATATTTTAGACAACTTTTGAAGCTCGTCATATTTTTCACACCTTTTCAGGCTCTTCATGTTTTTGAACATCGCTTCATGCTCCTTTATTTTTCAGACAATTTCTTGCTCCTCATATTTTTAAAACCTTTTGAAGCTCTTCAGATTTTTCACACCTTTTCAGGCACTTCATGTTTTTGAACACCGCTTCATGCTCCTCCTATATTTCAGACCGTTTCATGCTCCTCATATATTTGACACCTTTTCAAGCTCTTCATATTTTTCACAACTTTTCAGGCTCTTCATGTTTTTGAACACCGCTTCATGCTCCTCCTATTTTTCAGACCGTTTCATGCTCATCTCATTTTTGACATATTTTGAACTTCTTCATATTTTTCACACCTTTAAAGCTCTTCATATTTTTCACAACTTTTCAGTCTCTGCATTTTTTTGAACACCGCTTCATGCTCCTCCTATTTTTCAGACCGTTTCATGCTCCTCATGTATTTCACACCTTTTGAAGCTCTTCAAATTTTTCACACCTTTTCAGGCTCTTCATGTTTTTGATTACCGTTTCATCCTCCTCCTATTTTTCAGACCGTTTCATGCTCCTCATATTTTTCACACCTTTTGAAGCTCTTCATATTTTTCCCACCTTTTCAGGCTCTTCATGTTTTTCACAACCAGTTCATGCTCCTCCTATTTTTCAGACCGTTTCAAGCTCCTCATAATTTTCACACCTTTTAAAGCTCTTCTTATTTTTCACACCTTTTCATGTTCTTCATGTTTTTGAACACCGCTTCATCTTTCTCCTATTTTTAAGACCGTTTCGTGCTCCTCATATTTTTGACACCTTTTGAAGCTCTTCATATTTTTCACACCTTTTCAGGCTTTTCATGTTTTTCAACACCGCTACATGATCCTCCTATTTTTCAGACCGTTTCCTGCTCCTCATATTTTTCACACCTTTTGAAGCTCTTCATATATTTCACACCGTTTCAGGCTCTTCATGTTTTTCAACACCGCTTCATGCTCCTCCTATTTTTCAGACCGTTTCTTGATGCTCATATTTTTGACACCTTTTGAGGCTCTTCATATTTTTCACACCTTTTCAGGCTCTTCATGTTTTTGAACACTGTTTCAAGCTCCTCCTCTTTTTCACACCGTTTCATGCCCCTCATAATTTTGATCCCTTTTGAAGCTCTTCATATTTTTCACACCTTTTCAGGCTCTTCATGTTTTTGAACACAGTTTCATACTCCTCCTATTTTTCAGCCCAATTAATGCTCCTCATATTTTTCACACCTTTGGAAGCACTTCATATTTTTTCACACCTTTTCAGGCTCTTCACTTTTATCAACACCGCTTCATGCTCCTCCTATTTTTCAGACCGTTTCATGCTCCTCATATTTTTCACACCTTTGGAAGCACTTCATATTTTTTCACACCTTTTCAGGCTCTTCATGTTTTTCAACACCGCTTAATGCTCCTCATATTTTTCAGACCGTTTCATGCTCCTCATATTTTTGACACCTTTTGAAGCTCTTCCTATATTTCACACCTTTTCAGGCTCTTCATGTTTTTGAACACCTTTTCATGCTCCTTCTACTTTTCAGACCGTTTCATGCTACTCATATTTTTCACACCTTTTGAAGCTCTTCATTTTTTTCACACCTTTTCAAGCTCTTCATATTTTTCAACACCGTTTCATATTCCTCCTATTTTTCAGACCGTTTCATGCTCCTCATATTTTTGACAGCTTCTGAAGCTCTTCATATATTTCACATCTTTTCAGGCTCTTCATGTTTTTCAACACCTCTTCATGCACCTCCTATATTTCAGACCGTTTCATGCTCCTCATAATTTTGACACCTTTGAAGCTCTTCATATTTTTCAAACCTTTTCAGGCTCTTCATGTTTTTCAACACCACTTCATGCACCTCCTATATTTCAGACCGTTTCATGCTCCTCATATTTTGTCACGTTTTGAAGCTCTTCATATTTTTCGCACATTTCAGTCTCTTCATGTTTTTGAATACTGCTTCATGCTCCTCCTATTTTTCAGAGCGATTCATGCTCCTCATATTTTTGACACGTTTTGAAGCTCTTCATATTTTTCACACCTTTTCAGGCTCTTCATGTTTTTGAACACTGCTTAATGCTCCTCCTATTTTTCAGATTGTTTCATGCTCCTCATATTTTTGACACGTTTTGAAGCTCTTCATATTTTTCACACCTTTTCAGGCTCTTCATGTTTTTGAACACCGTTTCATGCTCCTCTTATTTTTTTTTTATTGTTATTTTTTTTATTTTTTTTTTTATTTTTATTTTTTTTTCCTGTGGGTTTTGTCATACTTTGATATGAATCAGCCATGGATTTACATGTATTCCCAGTCCCGATTCCCCCTCCCACCTCCCTCTCCACCCGATTCCTCTGGGTCTTCCCAGTGCACCAAGCCGGAGCACTTGTCTCGTGCATCCTACCTGGGCTGGTGATTTGTTTCACCATAGATAGCATACATGCTGTTCTTTTGAAATATCCCACCCTCACATTCTCCCACAAAGTTTAAAAGTCTGTTCTGTATTTCTGTGTCTCTTTTTCTGTTCTGCATATAGGGTTATCGTTGTCACCTTTCTAAATTCCATATACATGTGTCAGTATGCTGTAATGTTCTTTATCTTTCTGGCTTACTTCACTCTGTAAAATGGGCTCCAGCTTCATCCATCTCATTAGGACTGATTCAAATGAATTCTTTTTAATGGCTGAGTAACATTCCATGGTGTATATGTACCACAGCTTTCTTATCCATTCATCTGCTGACGGGCATCTAGGTTGCTTCCATGTCCTGGCTATTATAAACAGTGCTGCGATGAACATTGGGGTGCACGTGTCTCTTTCAGACGAACCTATGGACACCTTATCTTTGACAAAGGAGGCAAGGATATGCAATGGAAAAAAGACAACCTCTTTAACAAGTGGTGCTGGGAAAACTGGTCAACCACTTGTAAAAGAATGAAAATAGAACACTTTCTAACACCATACACAAAAATAAACTCAAAATGGATTAAAGATCTAAATGTAAGACCAGAAACTATAAAACTCCTAGAGGAGAAGATAGGCAAAACACTCTCCGACATAAATCAAAGCAAGATCCTCTATGACCCACCTCCCAGAATATTGGAAATAAAAGCAAAACTAAACAAATGGGACCTAATGAAACTTAAAAGCTTTTGCACTACAAAGGAAACTATAAGTAAGGTGAAAAGACAGCCCTCAGATTGGGAGAAAATAATAGCAAATGAAGAAACAGACAAAGGATTAATCTCAAAAATATACAAGCAAATCCTGCAGCTCAATTCCAGAAAAATAAATGACCCAATAAAAAATGAGCCAAAGAACTAAACAGACATTTCTCCAAAGAAGACATACAGATGGATAACAAACACATGAAAAGATGCTCAACATCACTCATTATTAGAGAAATGCAAATGAAAACCACAATGAGGTACCATTACATGCCAGTCAGGATGGCTGCTATCCAAAAGTCTACAAGCAATAAATGCTGGAGAGGGAGTGGAGAAAAGGGAACCCTCTTATATTGTTGGTGGGAATGCACACTAGTACAGCGGCTATGGAAAACGGTGAAGAGATTTCTTAAAAAACTGGAAATAGAACTGCCATATGACCCAGCAATTCCACTTCTGGGCATACACAATGAGGAAACCAGATCCTCATATTTTTCAGACCGTTTCAAACTCCTCATATTTTTTACACCTTTTGAAGCTCTTCATATATTTCACACCTTTTCAGACTCTTCATGTTTTTCAACACCGCTTCATGCTCCTCCTATTTTTCAGACCGTTTCATGGTCCGCATATTTTTGACACCTTTTGAAGCTCTTCATATTTTTCACACCTTTTCAGGCTCTTCATGTTTTTGAACACCGTTTCATGCTTCTCATATTTTTGACACCTTTTGAAGCTCTTCATATTTTTCAAACTTTTTCAGGCTCTTCAAGTTTTTAAACAACGCTTCATGCTCCTCCTAATTTTCAGACCGTTTCATGATCCTCATATTTTTGACACCTTTTGAAGCTCTTCATATTTTTCACACCTTTTCAGGCTCTTCATGTTTTTGAAAACCGTTTCCTGCTCCTCCGATTATTCAGATCGTTTCATGCTCCTGATATTTTTGACACCTTTTGAAGCTCTTCATATTTTTCACACCTTTTCAGGCTCTTCATGTTTTTCAACACCACTTCATGCTCCTCCTATTTTGCAGACCGTTTCATGGTCCTCATATTTTTGACACCTTTTGAAGCTTTTCATATTTTTCACACCTTTTGAAGCTCTTCATATTTATCAAACCTTTTGAAGCTCTTCATATTTTTCACCCCTTTTCAGACTCTGCATGTTTTTGAACACCGCTTCATGCTCCTCCTATTTTTGAGACCGTTTCATGCTCCTCATGTATTTCCCACCTTTTGAAGCTCTTCATATTTGTCACACCTTTTCAGGCTCCTCATGTTTTTCAACACCGCTTCATGCTCCTCCTATTTTTCAGACCGTTTCATGCTCCTCATATTTTTCACACCTTTTGAAGCTGTTCATATTTTTCACACCTTTTCAGGCTCTTCATGTTTTTGAACACCGGTTCATGCTCCTCCTATTTTTCAGACCGTATCATGCTCCTCATATTTTTCACACCTTTTGGAGCTCTTCATATTTTTCACACCTTTTCAGGCTCTTCAGGTTTTTCGACACCGGTTCATGCTCCTCCTATTTTTCAGACCGTTTCATGCTCATCTCATTTTTGACATCTTCTGAAGCTCTTCATATTTTTCACACCTTTTGAAGCTCTTCATATTTTTCACAAGATTTCAGTCTCAGCATGTTTTTGAACACCGCTTCATGCTCCTCCTATTTTCAGACCGTTTCATGCTCCTCATGTATTTCACACCTTTTGAAGCTCTTCATATTATTCACAACTTTTCAGGCTCCTCATGTTTTTCAACACCGCTTCATGCTCCTCCTATTTTTCAGACCGTTTCATGCTCCTCATATTTTTCACACCTTTTGAAGCTCTTCATATTTTTAACACCTTTTCAGGCTCTTCATGTTTTTGAACACCGCTTCATGCTCCTCCTAATTTTTAAACCGTTTAATGCTCCTCATGTATTTCACACCTTTTGAAGCTCTTCATATTTTTCACACCTTTTCAGGCTCTTCATGTGTTTGAACACCATTTCATGCTCCTCCTATTTTTCAGACCGTTTCATGCTCCTCATATTTTTGACATCTTTTGAAGCTCTTCATATTTCTCACACCTTTTCAGGCTCTTCATGTTTTTGAACACCGCTTCATGCTCCTCCTATTTTTCAGACCGTTTCATGCTCATCTCATTTTTGACACCTTTTGAAGCTCTTCATATTTTTCAAACCTTTTGAAGCTCTTCATATTTTTCACACCTTTTCAGACTCTGCATGTTTTTGAACACCGCTTCATGCTCCTCCTGTTTTTCAGATCGTTTCATGCTCCTCAGGTATTTCACACCTTTTGAAGCTCTTCATATTTGTCACACCTTTTCAGGCTCTTCATGTTTTTCAACACCGCTTCATGCTCCTCCTATTTTTCAGACCGTTTCATGATCCTCATATTTTTCACACTTTTTGAAGCTCTTCATATTTTTCACACATTTTAAGGCTCTTCATGTTTTTCAACATCGCTTCATGCTCCTCCTATTTTTCAGACCGTTTCAAGCTTCTCATGTATTTCACACCTTTTGAAGCTCGTCATATTTTGCACACGTTTTCAGGCTCTTCATGTTTTTTCACTACCACTTCATGCTCCTCCTATTTTTCAGACCGTATCATGCTCCTCATATTTTTCACACCTTTTCAGGCTCTTCATTATTTTCAACACAACTTCATGCTCCTCCCATTTTTCAGACCGTTTTTTACTCATCTCATTTTTGACACCTTTTGAAGCTGTTCATATTTTTCACACCTTTTGAAGCTCTTCATGTTTTTGAACACCGTTTCATGCTCCTCCTATTTTTCAGACCGTTTCATGCTCCTCATATATTTCACAACTTTTGAAGCTCTTCATATATTTCACACCTTTTCAGGAACTTCATGTTTTTCAACACCTCTTCATGATCCTCCTATTTTTCAGACCGTTTCATATTCCTCATATTTTTGACACCTTTTTAGGCTCTTCATGTTTTTTACACCTTTTCAGGCTCTTCATGTTTTTCAACACCGCTTCATGCTCCTCCTATTTTTCAGACCGTGTCATGCTCCTCCTATTTTTGACACATTTTGAAGCTCTTCATATTTTTCACACCTTTTGAAGCTCTTCATATTTTTCAAACCTTTACAGGCTCTTCATGTATTTCAACACCGCTTCATGCTCCTCCTATTTTTCAGACCGTGTCTTTCTCCTCTTATTTTTGACAAATTTTGAAGCTCTTCATATTTTTCACACCTTTTGAAGCTCTTCATATTTTTCAAACCTTTACAGGCTCTTCATGTATTTCAACACCGCTTCATGCTCCTCCAATTTTTCAGACAATTTCATGCTCGTCATATTTTTCAAACCTTTTAAAGCTCTTCATAATTTTCACACCTATTCATGCTCTTCATTTTTTACACACTGTTTCATGCTCCTCCTATTTTTCAGACCGTTTCATGCTCCTCATATTTTTCACACCTTTTGAAACTCTTCATATTTTTCACACTTTTTGAAGCTCTTCATATTTTTCACAGTTTTCAGGCTCTTCATGCTTCTGAACACCGCTTCATGCTCCACCTATTTTTCAGACCGTTTCATGCTCTTCATATTTTTCACACCTTTTCAGGCTCTTCATATTTTTGAACACCTCTTCATGCTACTCCTATTTTTGATACCTTTTGAAGCTCTTCATATTTTTCACACCTTTTCAGGCTCTTCATGTTTTTCAACACGGCTTCATGCTACTCCTATTTTTGATACCTTTTGAAGCTCCTCATATTCTTCAAACCATTTCATGCTCTTCTTTTTTTTCATCACCGCTTCATGCTCCTCTTATTTTTCAGACCGTTTCATGCTCCTCATATTTTGACACCTTTTAACCTGTTCATATTTTACACATTTTCAGGCTCTTCAAGTTTTTCAACACCGTTTCATGCTACTACTATTTTTGATACCTTTTGAAGCTCCTTATATTCTTCAAACCATTTCATGCTCTTCTATTTTTTCATCACCGCTTCATGCTCCTCCTATTTTTCAGACCGTTTCATGCTCCTCCTATTTTGAGACCGTTTCATGCTCCTCATATTTTTCACACCTTTAGAAGCTCTTCGTATTTTTCTCACCTTTTCAGGCTCTTCATGTTTTTCAACACCGCTTCATGATCCTCCTATTTTTCTGACAGTTTCATGCTCCTCATATTTTTCATCCTTTTTGAAGCTCTTCATATTTTTGACACCTTTTGAAGCTCTTCTTATTGTTCACACCTTTTCAGGCTCTTCATGTTTTTGAACACCGTTTCATGTTCCTCTTATTTTTCAGGCCATTTCATGCTCGTCATGTATTTCACACTTTTGAAGCTCTTCATATTTTTCACACCTTTTCAGGATCTTCATGTTTTTCAACACCACTTCATGCTTCTCCTGTTTTTCAGTCCGTTTCATGCTCCTCATATTTTTGACACCTTTTGAAGCTTTTCATATTTTTCACACCTTTTCAGGCTCTTCATGTTTTTGAACACCACTTCATGCTCCTTCTATTTTTCAGAGAGTTTCATGCTCCTCATGTATTTCACACGTTTTGAAGCTCTTCATATGTTTCACACCTTTTGAAGTTCTTCATATTTTTCACACCTTTTCAAGCTCTTCATATTTTTCACACCTTTTAGGCTCTTCATGTTTTTGAACAGCGCTTCATGCTCCTCATATTTTTCAGACCGTTTCATGCTCCTCATATTTTTCACACCTTTTGAAGCTCTTCATATTTTTCATATTTTTGAAGCTCTTCATATTTTTCACACTTTTTCAGGCTCTTCATGTTTTTGAGCACACCTTCTTGCTCCTCCTATTTTTCAGACCGTTTCATGCTCCTCATGTATTTCACACCATTTGAAGCTCTTCATGTTTTTCACACCTTTTCTGTCTCTTCATGTGTTGAACACCATTTCATGCTCCTCCGATTTTTTAGACCATTTCATGCTCCTCATATTTTTGACACCTTTTGAAGCTCTTCATATTTTTCACACCTTTTCAGGCTCTTCATGTTTTTGAACACCGCTTCATGCTCCTCCAATTTTTCAGACCGTTTCATGTTTCTCATATTTTTGACACCTTTTGAAGCTCTTCATATTTTTCACACCTTTTGAAGCTCTTCATATTTTTCATATATTTGAAGCTCTTCATATTTTTCACACCATTTCAGGCTTTTCATGTGTTTGAACACCGGTTCATGCTCCTCCTATTTTTCAGACCGTTTCATGCTCCTCCTATTTTTCACTCCTTTTGAAGCTCTTCACATTTTTCACAACTTTTCAGTCTCTACATGTTTTTCAACACCGCTTCATGCTCCTCCTATTTCTCAGACCATTTCATGCTCCTCATGTATTTCACACCTTTTGAATCTCTTAATATTTTGCACACATTTTCAGGCTTTTCATGTTTTTCACAACCACTTCATGCTCCTCATATTTTTCAGACCGTTTCATGCACATTTCATTTTTGACTCCTTTTGAAGCTCTTCATATTTTTCACACCATTTTCAGGCTCTTCATGTTTTTCAACACCGCTTTATGATCCTCCTATTTTTCAGACCGTTTCATATTCCTGATATTTTTGACATTTTTTGAGGCTCTTCATATTTTTCACACCTTTTCAGGCTCTTCATGTTTTTGAACACCGTTTCATGCTCCTCCTATTTTTCTGACCGTTTCATGCACATCTCATTTTTGACACTTTTTGAAGCCTTTGATATTTTTCACACCATTTTCAGGCTCTTCATGTTTTTCAACACCGCTTTATGATCCTCCTATTTTTCAGACCGTTACATGCTCCTCATATATTTGACACCTTTTGAAGTACTTCATATTTTTCACACCTTTTCAGGCTCTTCATGTTTTTGAACACCGTTTCATGCTCCTCCTATTTTTCTGACCGTTTCATGCACATCTCATTTTTGACACTTTTTGAAGCCTTTGATATTTTTCACACCATTTTCAGGCTCTTCATGTTTTTGAACACCGTTTCATGCTCCTCCTATTTTTCAGACCGTTTCATGCTCCTCTTATGTTTGAAACCTTTTGAAGCTTTTCATATTTTTCACACCTTTTCACGCTCTTCATGTTTTTGAACACCGCTTCATGCTCCGCCTATTTTTCAGACCGTTTCATGCTCCTCATATTTTTGACACCTTTTGAAGCTCTTCATATTTTTCACACCCTTTCAGGCTCTTAATGTTTTTCAACACAACTTCATGCTCCTCCTATTTTTCAGACGTTTTCATGCTCCTCATATTTTTGACACCTTTAGAAACTCTTCATATCTTTCACACCTTTTCAGGCTCTTCATGTTTTGCCACACCGCTTCATGCTCCTCCTATTTTTCAGTCCGTTTCATGCTCCTCATGTATTTCACACCTTTTGAAGCTCTTCATATATTTCACACATTTTCAGGCTCTTCATTTTTTTCAACACCGCTTCATGCTCCTCCTATTTTTCAGACCGTTTCATGTTTCTCATATTTTTGACACCTTTTGAAGCTCTTCATATTTTTCACACCTTTTGAAGCTCTTCATATTTTTCATATTTTTGAAGCTCTTCATATTTTTCACCCCTTTTCAGGCTTTTCATGTATTTGAACACCGGTTCATGTTCCTCCTATTTTTCAGACCGTTTCATGCTCCTCCTATTTTTCACTCCTTTTGAAGCTCTTCATATTTTTCACAACTTTTCAGTCTCTACATGTTTTTGAACACCGCTTCATGCTCCTCCTATTTCTCAGACCATTTCATGCTCCTCATGTATTTCACACCTTTTGAAGCTCTTCGTATTTTGCACACATTTTCAGGCTTTTCATGTTTTTCACAACCACTTCATGCTCCTCATATTTTTCAGACCGTTTCATGCACATTTCATTTTTGACTCCTTTTGAAGCTCTTCATATTTTTCACACCATTTTCAGGCTCTTCATGTTTTTCAACACCGCTTTATGATCCTCCTATTTTTCAGACCGTTTCATATTCCTCATATTTTTGACATTTTTTGAGGCTCTTCATATTTTTCACACCTTTTCAGGCTCTTCATGTTTTTGAACACCGTTTCATGCTCCTCCTATTTTTCAGACCGTTTCATGCACATCTCATTTTTGACACCTTTTGAAGCTCTTGATATTTTTCACACCATTTTCAGGCTCTTCATGTTTTTCAACACCGCTTTATGATCCTCCTATTTTTCAGACCGTTTCATGCTCCTCATATATTTGACACCTTTTGAAGCTCTTCGTATTTTTCATAACTTTTCAGGCTCTTCATATTTTTCACACATTTTCAAGCTGTTCATGTTTTTGAACACGGCTTCATGCTCCTCCAATTTTTCAGACCATTTCATGTTCCTCATATTTTTGACACCTTTTGAAGCTCTTCATTCTTTTCACACCTTTTGAAGCTCTTCATATTTTTCACACCTTTTGAATCTCTTCATATTTTTCACACGTTTTCAGGCTCTTTATCTATTTCAACACCGCTTCATGCTGCTTCTATTTTTCAGACCGTTTCATGCTCCTCATATTTTTGACACCTTTTGAAGCTCTTCATATTTTTCACATCTTTTCAGGCTCTTCATGTTTTTGAACACCGTTTCATGCTCCTCGTATTTTTCAGACCGTTTCATTCTCCTCATACCTTTGACACCTTTTGAAGGTCTTCATATATTCCACACCTTTTCAGACTCTTCATGTTTTTGAACACCGCTTCATGCTCCTCTTATTTTTCAGACCGTTTCAGTCTCCTCATATTTTTGATACCTTTTGAAACTCTTCATATTTCTCACACCTTTTCAGGCTCTTCAGGTTTTTCAAAGCCACTTCATGTTCCTCCTATTTTTCAGACCGTTTCATGCTCATCTCTTTTTGACACATTTTGAAGCTCTTCATATTTTTCACACCTTTTGAAGTTCTTCATATTTTTCACAACTTTTCAGGGTCTCCATGTTTATGAACACCGCTTCATGCTCCTCCTATTATTCAGACCGTTACATGCTCCTCATATTTTTCACACCTTTTGAAGTTCTTCATATTTTTCACACCTTTTCAGGTTCTTCATGTTTTTCAACACCGCTTCTTACTCCTCCTATTTTTCAGACCGTATCATGCTCCTCATATTTTTGACACGTTTTGAAGCTCGTCATATTTTTCACACCTTTTCAGGCTCTTCAGGTTTTTGAACACCGCTTCATGCTCCTCCGATTTTTCAGACCGTTTCATGCTACTCATTTTTTTGAGACCTTTTGAAGCTCTTCACTTTTTTCACACCTTTTCAGGCTCTTCATGTTTTTGAATACCGCTTCATGCTCCTCCTACTTTTCAGACCGTTTCATGCTCTTCATATTTTTGATTTCTTTTGAAAGTCTGCATATTTTTCACACCTTTTTAGGCTCTTCATTTTTTTGAACACCACTTCATGCTCCTCCCATTTTTCAGACAGTTTCATGCTCATCTCATTTTTGACACCTTTTGAAGCTCTTCATATTTTTCACACCTTTTGAAGATCTTCATATTTTCACACGTTTTCAGGCTCTTCATGTTTTTCAACATCTTTTCATGCTCCTCCTATTTTTCAGACCGTTTCATGCTCCTCATATTTTTGACAAGTTTTGAGTCTCTTCATATTTTTCAACACCTTTTCAGGCTCTTCATGTTTTTAAACACCGCTTCATTCTCCTCCTATTTTTCGGACCATTTCATGCTCCTCATATTTTTGACAGCTTTTGAAGCTCTTCATCTTTTTCACACCTTTTCAGGCTCTTCATGTTTTTGAACACCGCTTCTTGCTCCTCCTATTTTTCAGACCATTTCATGCTCATCATATTTTTCACACCTTTTGAAACTCTTGATATTTTTCACACCATTTCAGGCTCTTCATGTTTTTGAACATCGCTTCATGCTCTTCCTATTTTTCAGACGGTTTCATGCTCCTCATGTATTTCACACCTTTTGAAGCTCTTCGTATTTTTCACACGTTTTCAGGATCTTCATGTTTTTGAACACCGCTTCATGCTCCTCCTATTTTTCAAACCGTTACTTGCTCCACATATTTTTGAAACATTTTGAAGCTCTTCTTATTTTTCACACCTTTTCAGGCTCTTCATGTTTTTCAACACCGCTTCATGCTCCTCCTATTTTTCAGACCGTTCATTCTCCTCATAATTTTGAAACATTTTGAAGCTCTTCTTATTTTTCACACCTTTTCAGGCTCTTCATGGTTTTCAAGACCGCTTCATGCTCCTGCTATTTTCCGGACCGTTCATGCTCATCATATTTTTGACAACTTTTGAAGGTCTTCATATTTTTCACACCTTTTCAGGCTCTTCATGTTTTTCAACACCGCTTCATGCTCCTCCTATTTTTCAGACCGTTTCATGCTCCTCATATTTTTGACACCTTTTGAAGATCTTCATATATTTCACACTTTTTCAGGCTCATCATGTTTTTCAACACCACTTCATGCTCCTCCTATTTTTCAGGCCGTTTCATGCTCATCTCATTTTTGACACCTTTTGAAGCTCTTCATATTTTTCACACCTTTAGAAGCTCTTCATATTTTTCAACACCGCTTCATGCTCCTCCTATTTTTCAGACCGTTTCATGCTCCTCCTATTTTTCAGACCGTTTTATGCTTTTCATATTTTTCACAACTTTTGAAGCTCTTCATATTTTTCACACATTTTAAACTCTTCATGTTTTTGAACACCGCTTCACACTCCTCCTATTTTTCATACCGTTTCATGCTCCTCAAATTTTTGACAGCTTTTGAAGCTCTTCATATACTTTCCACCTTTTCAGGCTCTTCATTTTTGTGGATTCCGCTTCATGCTCCTCCTATTTTTCAACCCGTTTCATGCTCCTCCTATTTTTCACACCGTTTCATTCTCCTCATAATTTGACACCTTTTGAAGCTCTTCATATTTTTCACACCTTTTCAGGCTCTTCATGTTTTTGAACATGGCTTCATGCTCCTCCTATTTTTCAGACCGTTTCATGCTCCTCACATTTTTGACACCTTTTGAAGCTCTTCATATTTCACACCTTTTCATGATCTTCATGTTTTTCAATAACACTTCATGCTCC
The DNA here is from genome assembly GCF_033118175.1 of Dama dama. Taxonomy (NCBI): domain Eukaryota; kingdom Metazoa; phylum Chordata; class Mammalia; order Artiodactyla; family Cervidae; genus Dama; species Dama dama. Next base: position 3,230,681 of record NW_026870956.1, read on the forward strand.
TCCTAGATTTCAGACCGTTTCATACTCCTCCTATTTTTGACACCTTTTGAAGCTCTTCATATATTTCACCCCATTTCAAGCTCTTCATGTTTTTCAACACCGCTTCATGCTCCTCCTATTTTTCAGACCGTTACAGGCGCCTCATATTTTTGACATCTTTTAAAGCCCTTCATATTTTTCACACATTTTCAGGCTCTTCATGTTTTTCAACACTGCTTCATGCTCCTCCTATTTTTCAGACCGTTTCTTGCTCCTAATATTTTTGACACCTTTTGAAGCTCTTCATATTTTTCACACCTCTTCATGCTCTTCATGTTTTCAACATCGATTCATGCTCCTATTATTTTTCAGACCGTTTCATCCTCCTCCTATTTTCACACCGTTTCATGCTCCTCATATTTTTGACACCTTTTGAAGCTCTTCATATATTTCACACCTTTTCAGGCTCTTCATGTTTTTCAACAACACTTCATGCTTCTCCTATTTTTCAGACCGTTTCATGATCCTCGTATTTTTGACACTTTTTGAAGCTCTTCATATTTTTCACAACTTTTGAGGCTCTTCATATTTTTGACACCGCTTCATGCTCCTCCTATTTTTCTGACCGTTTCATGCTCCTCACATTTTTGACACCTTTTGAAGCTCTTCATATTTTTCACATCTTTACAGTTTCTTCATGTTTTTCAGTACCACTTCATGCTCCTCCTAGATTTCAGACCGTTTCAGACTCCTCCTATTTTTGACACCTTTTGAAGCTCTTCAAGTATTTCACACCTTTTCAGGCTCTTCATGTTTTTCAACATCGCTTCATGCTCCTCCTATTTTTCCGACCGTTTCATGCTGCTCCCATTTTTGATACCTTTTGAAGCTCTTCATATTTTTGGCACCTTTTCATGCTCTTCATGTTTTTCAACACCGCTTCATGCTCCTCCTATACTTCAGAACGTTTTATGCTCCTCATATTTTTAACACCATTTGAAGCTCTTCATGTTTTGGGCATCTTTTCATGCTCTTCATGTTTTTCAACACCGCTTCATGCTCCTCCTGTTTTTCAGACGGTCTCTTGCTCCTCAAATTTTTGACACCTTTTGAAGCTCTTCATATTTTTCACACCTTTTGAAGCTCTTCATATTTTTTCACACGTTTTCAGGCTCTTCATGTTTTTCAACACCGCTTCATGCTCCTCCTATTTTTCAGACCGTTTCATGCTCCTCATATTTTTGACACCTTTTGAAGCTCTTCATATTTTTCACACTTTTCAAGCTCTTTTTTTTTTCAACACCACTTCATGCTTCTCCTATTTTTCAGACCTTTTCATGCTCCTCATATTTTTGACACCTTTAGAAGCTCTTCATATTTTTCACACTTTTCAAGCTCTTCATGTTTTTCAACACCACTTCATTCTCCTCCTATTTTTAGACCGTTTCATTCTCCTCATACTTTTGACACCTTTTGAAGCTCTTCCTATATTTCACACCTTTTCAGGCTCTTCATGTTTTTAACACCACTTCATGCTCCTCCTATTTTTCAGACCATTTCCTGCTCTTCGATTTTTGATACCTTTTGAAGTTCTTCATATTTTTCACACCTTTTGAAGCTCTTAATATTTTTCACACATTTTCAGGCTCTTCACGTTTTTCAACAACGCTTCATGCTCCTCCTATTTTTCAGACCGATTCATGCTCCTAATATTTTTCACACCTTTTGAAGCTCTTAATATTTTTCACACGTTTTCAGGCTCTTCACGTTTTTCAACGACGCTTCATGCTCCTCCTATTTTTCAGACCGTTTCATGCTCCTCATATTTTTGACACCTTTTGAAGCTCTTAATATTTTTCACACGTTTTCAGGCTCTTCATGTTTTTGAACACACCTACATGCTACTCCTATTTTTCAGACCGATTCATGCTCCTCATATTTTTCACACCTTTTGAAGCTCCTATTATTTTTCAGACCTTTTCAGGCTCTTCATGTTTTTCAATATCGTTTCATGATCCTCCTATTTTTCAGTCCGTTTCATGCTCATCTCATTTTTGACCCCTTTTGAAGCTTTTCATATTTTTCAACCTTTTCTGGCTCTTCATGTTTTTCAACACCGTTACATGATCATCCTATTTTTCGGACCGTTTCATGCTCATCTCATTTTTGACCCCTTTTGAAGCTTTTCATATTTTTCACAACTCTTTAGGCTCTTCATGTTTTTCAACACGGCTTCTTGCTCCTCCTATTTTTCAGACCGTTTCATGCTCATCTCATTTTTGACACCTTTTGAAGCTCTTCATATTTCTCACAACTTTTTAGGCTCTTCATGTTTTTGACATCGCTTCATGCTCCTCCTATTTTTCAGAGAGTTTCTTGCTCCTCATGTATTTCACATCTTTTGAAGCTCTTCATATTTCTCACAACATTTTAGGCTCTTCATGTTTTTCCACACCACTTCATGCTTCAGCTATTTTTCGGCCTGTTTCATGTTCCTCATGTATTTCACACCTTTTGAAGCTCTTCATATTTTTCAGACCTTTTCAGGCTCTTCATGTTTTTAATCACCGTTTCATGCTCCTCCTATTTTTCAGGCCGTTTCATGCTCCTCATATATTTGACACATTTTGAAGCTCTGAATATTTTTCACACATTTTCAGGCTCTTCATGTTTTTGAACACTGCTTCATGATCCTCCTATTTTTCAGACCGTTTCATGTTCTTCATATGTTTGACACCTTTTGAAGCTCTTCATATTTTTCACTCCTTTTCAGGCTCTTCATGTTTTTCAACACCACTTCATACTTCTCCTATTTTTCAGACCGTTTCATGCTCCTCAAATTTTTGACACCTTTTGAAGCTCTTCATTTATTTCACACCTTTTCAGGCTCTTCATGTTTTTCAACACCGCTTCATGCTCCTCCTATTTTTCAGACCGTTCATTCTCCTCATAATTTTGAAACATTTTGAAGCTCTTCTTATTTTTCACACCTTTTCAGGCTCTTCATGATTTTCAAGACCGCTTCATGCTCCTGCTATTTTCCGGACCGTTCATGCTCATCATATTTTTGACAACTTTTGAAGCTCTTCATATTTTTCACACCTTTTCAGGCTCTTCATGTTTTTCAACACCGCTTCATGCTCCTCCTATTTTTCAGACCGTTTCATGCTCCTCATATTTTTGACACCTTTTGAAGCTCTTCATATATTTCACACTTTTTCAGGCTCATCATGTTTTTCAACACCACTTCATGCTCCTCCTATTTTTCAGGCCGTTTCATGCTCATCTCATTTTTGACACCTTTTGAAGCTCTTCATATTTTTCACACCTTTAGAAGCTCTTCATATTTTTCACACGTTCTCAGGCTCTTCATGTTTTTCGACACCGCTTCATGCACGTCCTATTTTTCAGACCGTTTCATGCTCCTCATATTTTTCACACCTTTTGAAGCTTGTCTTATTTTCACAGCTTTTCAGGAACTTCATGTTTTTCAACACCGCTTCATGCTCCTCCCATTTTTCAGACCGTTTCATGCTCCTCCTATTTTTCAGACCGTTTCATGCTCCTCATATTTTTGACACCTTTTGAAGCTTGTCTTATTTTCGCAGCTTTTCAGGAACTTCATGTTTTTCAACACCGCTTCATGCTCCTCCCATTTTTCAGACGGATTCATGCTCCTCCTATTTTTCAGACCGTTTCATGCTCCTCATGTATTTCCAACCTTTTGAAGCTCTTCATATTTTTCACACCTTTTCAGGCTCTTCATGTTTTTGAACACCCCTTCATGCTCCTCCTATTTTTCAGACCGTTTCATGCTCCTCATAATTTTCACACCTTTTGAAGCTCTTCATATTTTTCACAACTTTTCCGGTTCTTCATGTTTTTGAACACTGCTTCATGCTCCTCCTATTTTTCAACTGTTTCATGCTCCTCATAATTTTGACATCTTTTGAAGTGCTTCATATTTTTCACACCTTTTCAGGCTCTTCATGTTTTTCAACACTGCATCATGCTCTTCCTATTCTTCAGAACTTTTCATGCTCCTCAAATTTTTGACACCTTTTGAAGCTCTTCATATTTTTCACAACTTTTCAGACTCTTCATGTTTTTCAACACCGCTTCATGCTCCTCCTATTTTTCAGACCGTTTCATGCTCCTCCTATTTTTCAGACCGTTTTATGCTTTTCATATTTTTCACAACTTTTGAAGCTCTTCATATTTTTCACACCTTTTAAACTCTTCATGTTTTTGAACACCGCTTCACACTCCTCCTATTTTTCATACCGTTTCATGCTCCTCAAATTTTTGACAGCTTTTGAAGCTCTTCATATACTTTCCACCTTTTCAGGCTCTTCATTTTTGTGGACTCCGCTTCATGCTCCTCCTATTTTTCAACCCGTTTCATGCTCCTCCTATTTTTCACACCGTTTCATTCTCCTCATAATTTGACACCTTTTGAAGCTCTTCATATTTTTCACACCTTTTCAGGCTCTTCATGTTTTTGAACATGGCTTCATGCTCCTCCTATTTTTCAGACCGTTTCATGCTCCTCACATTTTTGACACCTTTTGAAGCTCTTCATATTTCACACCTTTTCATGATCTTCATGTTTTTCAATAACACTTCATGCTCCTCCTAGATTTCAGACCGTTTCATACTCCTCCTATTTTTGACACCTTTTGAAGCTCTTCATATATTTCACCCCATTTCAAGCTCTTCATGTTTTTCAACACCGCTTCATGCTCCTCCTATTTTTCAGACCGTTACAGGCGCCTCATATTTTTGACACCTTTTAAAGCCCTTCATATTTTTCACACATTTTCAGGCTCTTCATGTTTTTCAACACCGCTTCATGCTCCTCCTATTTTTCAGACCGTTTCTTGCTCCTAATATTTTTGACACCTTTTGAAGCTCTTCATATTTTTCACACCTCTTCATGCTCTTCATGTTTTCAACATCGATTCATGCTCCTATTATTTTTCAGACCGTTTCATCCTCCTCCTATTTTCACACCGTTTCATGCTCCTCATATTTTTGACACCTTTTGAAGCTCTTCATATATTTCACACCTTTTCAGGCTCTTCATGTTTTTCAACAACACTTCATGCTTCTCCTATTTTTCAGACCGTTTCATGATCCTCGTATTTTTGACACTTTTTGAAGCTCTTCATATTTTTCACAACTTTTGAGGCTCTTCATATTTTTGACACCGCTTCATGCTCCTCCTATTTTTCTGACCGTTTCATGCTCCTCACATTTTTGACACCTTTTGAAGCTCTTCATATTTTTCACATCTTTACAGGTTCTTCATGTTTTTCAGTACCACTTCATGCTCCTCCTAGATTTCAGACCGTTTAAGACTCCTCCTATTTTTGACACCTTTTGAAGCTCTTCAAGTATTTCACACCTTTTCAGGCTCTTCATGTTTTTCAACATCGCTTCATGCTCCTCCTATTTTTCCGACCGTTTCATGCTGCTCCCATTTTTGATACCTTTTGAAGCTCTTCATATTTTTGGCACCTTTTCATGCTCTTCATGTTTTTCAACACCGCTTCATGCTCCTCCTATACTTCAGAACGTTTTATGCTCCTCATATTTTTAACACCATTTGAAGCTCTTCATGTTTTGGGCATCTTTTCATGCTCTTCATGTTTTTCAACACCGCTTCATGCTCCTCCTGTTTTTCAGACGGTCTCTTGCTCCTCAAATTTTTGACACCTTTTGAAGCTCTTCATATTTTTCACACCTTTTGAAGCTCTTCATATTTTTTCACACGTTTTCAGGCTCTTCATGTTTTTCAACACCGCTTCATGAACCTCCTATTTTTCAGACCGTTTCATGCTCCTCATATTTTTGACACCTTTTGATGCTCTTCATATTTTTCACACTTTTCAAGCTCTTTTTTTTTTCAACACCACTTCATGCTTCTCCTATTTTTCAGACCTTTTCATGCTCCTCATATTTTTGACACCTTTAGAAGCTCTTCATATTTTTCACACTTTTCAAGCTCTTCATGTTTTTCAACACCACTTCATTCTCCTCCTATTTTTAGACCGTTTCATTCTCCTCATACTTTTGACACCTTTTGAAGCTCTTCCTATATTTCACACCTTTTCAGGCTCTTCATGTTTTTAACACCACTTCATGCTCCTCCTATTTTTCAGACCATTTCCTGCTCTTCGATTTTTGATACCTTTTGAAGTTCTTCATATTTTTCACACCTTTTGAAGCTCTTAATATTTTTCACACATTTTCAGGCTCTTCACTTTTTTCAACAACGCTTCATGCTCCTCCTATTTTTCAGACCGATTCATGCTCCTAATATTTTTCACACCTTTTGAAGCTCTTAATATTTTTCACACGTTTTCAGGCTCTTCATGTTTTTGAACACACCTACATGCTACTCCTATTTTTCAGACCGATTCATGCTCCTCATATTTTTCACACCTTTTGAAGCTCCTATTATTTTTCAGACCTTTTCAGGCTCTTCATGTTTTTCAATATCGTTTCATGATCCTCCTATTTTTCAGTCCGTTTCATGCTCATCTCATTTTTGACCCCTTTTGAAGCTTTTCATATTTTTCAACCTTTTCTGGCTCTTCATGTTTTTCAACACCGTTACATGATCATCCTATTTTTCGGACCGTTTCATGCTCATCTCATTTTTGACCCCTTTTGAAGCTTTTCATATTTTTCACAACTTTTAAGGCTCTTCATGTTTTTCAACACCGCTTCTTGCTCCTCCTATTTTTCAGACCGTTTCATGCTCATCTCATTTTTGACACCTTTTGAAGCTCTTCATATTTCTCACAACTTTTTAGGCTCTTCATGTTTTTGACATCGCTTCATGCTCCTCCTATTTTTCAGAGAGTTTCTTGCTCCTCATGTATTTCACATCTTTTGAAGCTCTTCATATTTCTCACAACATTTTAGGCTCTTCATGTTTTTCCACACCACTTCATGCTTCACCTATTTTTCGGCCTGTTTCATGCTCCTCATGTATTTCACACCTTTTGAAGCTCTTCATATTTTTCAGACCTTTTCAGGCTCTTCATGTTTTTAATCACCGTTTCATGCTCCTCCTATTTTTCAGGCCGTTTCATGCTCCTCATATATTTGACACATTTTGAAGCTCTGAATATTTTTCACACCTTTTCAGGCTCTTCATATTTTTGAACACCGCTTCATGCTCCTCCAATTTTTCAGGCCGTTTCATGCTCCTCATAATTTTGACACCTTTTGAAGCTCTTCATACGTTTCACAACTTTTCAGGCTCTTCATATTTTTGAACACCGCTTCATGCTCCTCCAATTTTTCAGGCCGTTTCATGCTCCTCATAATTGTGACACCTTTTGAAGCTCTTCATATTTTTCACACCTTTTCAGGCTCTTCATATTTTTGAACACCGCTTCATGCTCCTCCAATTTTTCAGGCCGTTTCATGCTCCTCATAATTTTGACACCTTTTGAAGCTCTTCATATGTTTCACAACTTTTCAGGCTCTTCATGTTTTTCCACACCCCTTCATGCTTCTCCTATTTTTCAGCCCGTTTCATGCTCCTCATGTATTTCACACTTTTTGAAGCTCTTCATATTTTTCACACCTTTTCAGGCTCTTCATGTTTTTGATCACCGTTTCATGCTCCTCCTATTTTTCAGACCGTTTCATGCTCATGTCATTTTCGACACCTTTTGAAGCTCTTCATATATTTCACACCTTTTGAAGCTCTTCATATTTTGCACACCTTTCCAGGCTCTTCATATTTTTCAACACCGCTTCATGCTCCACCTACTTTTCAGACCGTTTCATGCTCCTCATATTTTTGACACCTTTTGAAGCTTTTCATATTTTTCACACCTTTTCAGGCTCTTCATTTTTTTCAACACTACTTCTTGCTCCTCCAATTTTTCAGACCGTTTCATGCTCATCTAATTTTTGACACCTGTTGAAGCTCTTCATATTTTTCACACCTTCTGAAGCTCTTTATATTTTTCACACTTTTTCAGGCTCTTCATGTTTTTCAACACCACTTCATGCTTCTCCTATTTTTCAGCCCGTTTCATGCTCCTCATGTTTTTCACACCTTTTGAAGCTCGTCATATTTCTCACACCTTTTAAGGCTCTCCATGTTTTTGATCACCGTTGCTTGCTCCTCCTATTTTTCAGACCGTTTCATGCTCCTCATATTTTTGACATCTTTAGAAACACTTCATATCTTTCACACCTTTTCAGACTCTTCATGTTTTTCAACACCACTTCATGCTCCTCCTATTTTTCAGACCATTTCCTGCTCTTCATATGTTTGACTACTTTTGAAGCTCTTCATATTTTTCACTCCTTTTCAGGCTCTTCATGTTTTTCAACACCACTTCATGCTTCTCCTATTTTTCAGCCCGTTTCATGCTCCTCATGTTTTTCACACCTTTTGAAGCTCGTCATATTTTTCACACCTTTTAAGGCTCTCCATGTTTTTGATCACCGTTGCTTACTCCTCCTATTTTTCAGACCGTTTCTTGCTCCTCATATTTTTGACATCTTTAGAAACACTTCATATCTTTCACACCTTTTCAGACTCTTCATGTTTTTCAACACCGCTTCATGCTCCTCCTATTTTTCAGACCATTTCCTGCTCTTCATATTTTTGACACCTCTTGAAGCTCTTCATATATTTCACAACTTTTCAGCCTCTTCATTTTTTTCCACACCGCTTCATGCTCCTCCTATTTTTCACACCGTTTCATGCTCATCTCATTTTTGACACCTTTTGAAGCTCTTCATATATTTCACACCTTTTCAAGCTCTTCATATTTTTCAGACCTTTTCAGGCTCTTCATGTTTTTGAACACGGCTTCTTGCTCCTCCTATTTTTCAGACCGTTTCATGCTCCTCATATTTTTGACACCGTTTGAAGCTCTTCATATTTTTCACACCTTTTCAGGCTCTTCATGTATGAACACCGCTTCATGCTCCTTCTATTTTTCAGAGAGTTTCATGCTCCTCATGTATTTCACACCATTTGAAGCACTTCATATTTTCCACACCTTTTCACGCTCTTCATATTTTTCCACACCACTTCATACTTCTCCTATTTTTCAGCCCGTTTCAAACTACTCATGTATTTCACACCTTTTGAAGCTCTTCATATTTTTCACACCTTTTCAGGCTCTTCATATTTTTGAACACCGCTTCATGCTCCTCCAATTTTTCACGCCGTTTCATGTTCCTCATAATTTTGACACCTTTTGAAGCTCTTCATATGTTTCACACCTTTTCAGGCTCTTCATTTTTTTCAACACCACTTCATGCTCCTCCTATTTTTCAGACGGTTTCATGCTCATCTCATTTTTTACACCTTTTGAAGCTCTTCATATTTTTCACACCTTTTCAGGCTCTTCATGTTTTTCACACCTTTTCAGTCTCTTCATGTTTTTGAACACCATTTCAGGCTTCTCCTAATTTGCAGACCGTTTCATTCTCCTCATATATTTGACACCTTTTGAAGCTCTTTATATATTTCACACCTTTTCAGGCTCTTCATTTTTTTCAACACCACTTCATGCTCCTCCTATTTTTCAGACCGTTTCATGCTCATCTCATTTTGACACCTTTTGAAGCTCTTCAAATTTTTCACGTCTTTTGAAGCTCTTCATATTTTTCACAACTTTTCAGGCTCTTTATGATTTTCAACACCGCTTCATGCTCCTCCTATTTTTCAGACCGTTTCATGCTCATCTCATTTTGACACCTTTTGCAGCTCTTCAAATTTTTCACACCTTTTGAAACTCTTCATATTTTTCATACTTTTGAAGCTCTTCATATTTTCACACGTTTTCAGGCTCTTCATGTTTTTCAACACCGCTTCATGCTATTTCTATTTTTCAGAGAGTTTCATGCTCCTCATGTATTTCACACCTTTTGAAGCTCTTCATATTTTTCAAACCTTTTCAGGCTCTTCATGTTTTGCCACACCCCTTCATGCTTCTCCTTTTTTTCAGCCCGTTTCATGCTCCTCATGTATTTCACACCTTTTGAAGCTCTTCATATTTTTCACACCTTTTCAGGCTCTTCATGTTTTTGATCATCGTTTCATGCTCCTCCTATTTTTCAGACCGTTTCATGCTCATCTCATTTTTGACACCTTTTGAAGCTCTTCATATATTTCACACCTTTTGAAGCTCTTCATATTTTGCACACCTTTCCAGGCTCTTCATATTATTCAACACCGCTTCATGCTCCACCTATTTTTCAGACCGTTTCATGCTCCTCATATTTTTGACACCTTTTGAAGCTTTTCATATTTTTCACACCTTTTCAGGCTCTTCATTTTTTTCAACACCGCTTCATGCTTCTCCTATTTTTCAGACAGATTCATGCTCCTCCTATTTTTCAGACTGTTTCATGCACCTCTTATTATTGACACCTTTTGAAGCTCTCATATTTTTCACACCTTTTCAGGCTCTTCATGTTTTTCAACACCGGTTCATGCTTTCCTATTTTTCAGAGAGTTTCATGTTCCTCATGTATTTCTCACCTTTTGAAGCTCTTCAAATTTTTCACACCTTTTCAGGCTCTTCATGTTTTTCAACACCACTTCATGCTCCTCCTATTTTTCAGACCGTTTCATGCTCCTCATATTTTTGACATCTTTAGAAACTCTACATATCTTTCACACCTTTTCAAACTCTTCATGTTTTTCAACACCGCTTCATGTTCCTCCTATTTTTCAGACCGTTTCATTCTCCTCATATTTTTGACACCTTTTGAAGCTCTTCACATTTTTCACAAGTTCTCAGGCTCTGCATGTTTTTCAACACCGCTTCATGCTCCTCATATTTTTCAGACCGTTTCATGCTTCTCATATTTTTGACACCTTTTGAAGCTCTTCTTTTTTTCACACCTTTTCACGCTCTTCATGTTTTTGAACACCGCTTAATGCTCCTCCTATTTTTCAGACCGTTTCATGCTTCTCATATTTTTACACCTTTTGAAGCTCTTCATATTTTCACACCTTTTCAGGCTCTTCATGTTTTTGAACACCGCTTCGTGCTCCTCCTATTTTTCAGACCGTTTCATGCTCCTAATATTTTTGACACCTTTTGAAGCTCTTCATATTTTTCACACCTTTTCAGGCTCTTCATGTTTGAACACCGCTTCATGCTCCTTCTATTTTTCAGAGAGTTTCATGCTCCTCATGTATTTCACACCTTTTGAAGCTCTTCATATTTTTCACACCTTTTCAGGCTCTTCATGTTTTTCCACACCACTTCATGCTTCTCCTATTTTTCAGCCCGTTTCATGCTCCTCATGTATTTCACACCTTTTGAAGCTCTTCATATTTTTCACACCTTTTCAGGCTCTTCACGTTTTGATCACCATTTCATGCTCCTCTTATTTTTCAGACCGTTTCATGCTCATCTCATTTTTGACACCTTTTGAAGCTCTTCATATATTTCACACATTTTCAACCTCTTCATATTTTTCACACCTTTTCATGCTCTTCATGTTTTTCAACACCGCTTCATGCTTCTCCTATTTTTCAGACACTTTCATGCTCCTCCTATTTTTCAGACTGTTTCATGCACCTCTTATTATTGACACCTTTTGAAGCTCTCATACTTTTCACACCTTTTCAGGCTCTTCATGTTTTTCAACACCGCTTCATGCTCCTCCTATTTTTGCGACCGTTTCTTGCTCCTCATATGTTTGACACCTTTGAACCTCTTCATATTTTATCACACTTTTTCAGGCTTTTCATGTTTTTCATCACCGCTTCACGCTCCTCCTATTTTTGAGACCGTTTCACGCTCCACATATTTTTGACAACTTTTGGAGCTCTTCATATTTTTCACACCTTTTCAGGCTCTTCATGTTTTTTAACCGCTGCATACTCCTCCTATTTTTCAGACCGTTTCATGTTCCTCATGTATTTCACACCTTTTGAAGCTCTTCATATTTTTCACACCTTTTCAGGCTCTTCATTTTTTTCAAATCCACTTCATGCTCCTCCTATTTTTCAGACCGTTTCATGCTCATCTCTTTTTTGACACCTTTTGAAGCTCTTCATATTTTTCACAAGTTCTCAGCCTCCTCATGTTTTTAAACACCGCTTCATGCTCCTCCTATTTTTCAGACCGTTTCATGCTCCTCATATTTTTCACACATTTTGAAGCTCTTCCTTTTTTTCACACCTTTTCACGCTCTTCATGTTTTTGAACACCGCTTCATGCTCCTCCTATTTTTCAGACCCTTTCATGCTCCTCATATTTTTGACACCTTTTGAAACTCTTCATATTTTTCACACCTTTTCAGGCTCTTCATATTTTTGAACACCGCTTCATGCTCCTCCAATTTTTCAGGCCGTTTCATGCTCCTCATAATTTTGACACCTTTTAAGCTCTTCATATGTTTCACAACTTTTCAGGCTCTTCATTTTTTTCAACACCACTTCATGCTCCTCCTATTTTTCAGACGGTTTCATGCTCATCTCATTTTTTACACCTTTTGAAGCTCTTCATATTTTTCACACCTTTTGATGCTCTTCATATTTTTCACACGTTTTCAGGCTCTTCATGTTTTTCAACACCGCTTCATGCTATTTCTATTTTTCAGAGAGTTTCATGCTCCTCATGTATTTCACACCTTTAGAAGCTCTTCATATTTTTCAAAACTTTTCAGGCTCTTCATGTTTTTCCACACCCCTTCATGCTTCTCCTATTTTTCAGCCCGTTTCATGCTCCTCATGTATTTCACACCTTTTGAAGCTCTTCATATTTTTCACACCTTTTCAGGCTCTTCATGTTTTTCACACCTTTTCAGGCTCTTCATGTTTTTGAACACCATTTCAGGCTTCTCCTAATTTGCAGACCGTTTCATTCTCCTCATATTTTTGACACCTTTTGAAGCTCTTTATATATTTCACACCTTTTCAGGCTCTTCATTTTTTTCAACACCACTTCATGCTCCTCCTATTTTTCAGACCGTTTCATGCTCATCTCATTTTGACACCTTTTGAAGCTCTTCAAATTTTTCACGTCTTTTGAAGCTCTTCATATTTTTCACAACTTTTCAGGCTCTTTATGATTTTCAACACCGCTTCATGCTCCTCCTATTTTTCAGACCGTTTCATGCTCATCTCATTTTGACACCTTTTGAAGCTCTTCAAATTTTTCACACCTTTTGAAGCTCTTCATATTTTTCATATTTTTGAAGCTCTTCATATTTTCACACGTTTTCAGGCTCTTCATGTTTTTCAACACCGCTTCATGCTATTTCTATTTTTCAGAGAGTTTCATGCTCCTCATGTATTTCACACCTTTTGAAGCTCTTCATATTTTTCATATTTTTGAAGCTCTTCATATTTTCACACGTTTTCAGGCTCTTCATGTTTTTCAACAACGCTTCATGCTATTTCTATTTTTCAGAGAGTTTCATGCTCCTCATGTATTTCACACCTTTTGAAGCTCTTCATATTTTTCAAACCTTTTCAGGCTCTTCATGTTTTTCCACACCCCTTCATGCTTCTCCTATTTTTCAGCCCGTTCCATGCTCCTCATGTATTTCACACCTTTTGAAGCTCTTCATATTTTTCACATCTTTTCAGGCTCTTCATGTTTTTTATCACCGTTTCATGCTCCTCCTATTTTTCAGACCGTTTCATGCTCCTCATATTTTTGACACCTTTTGAAGCTTTTCATATTTTCACACCTTTTCAGGCTCTTCATATTTTTCAACACCGCTTCATGCTTCTCCTATTTTTCATACAGTTTCATGCTCCTCCTAATTTTCAGACTGTTTCATGCACCTCTTATTATTGATACCTTTTGAAGCTCTCATATTTTTCACACCCTTTCAGGCTCTTCATGTTTTTCAACACCGCTTCATGCTTCTCCTATTTTTCAGACAGTTTAATGCTCCTCCAATTTTTCCGACTGTTTCATGCACCTCTTATTATTGACACCTTTTGAAGCTCTCATAATTTTCACACCATTTCAGGCTCTTCATGTTTTTCAACACCGATTCATGCTCCTCCTATTTTTGCTAGCGTTTCATGCTCCTCATATTTCTGACACCTTTGAAGCTCTTCATGTTTTATCACACGTTTTCAGGCTCTTCATGTTTTTCATCACCGCTTCCCGCTCCTCCTATTTTTGAGACCGTCTCACGCTCCACATATTTTTGACAACTTTTGGAGCTCTTCATATTTTTCACACCTTTTCAGGCTCTTCATGTTTTTTAACCGCTGCATGCTCCTCCTATTTTTCAGACCGTTTCATGCTCCTCATATTTTTGACACCTTTTGAAGCTCTTCATATTTTTCACACATTTTCAGGCTCTTCATGTTTTTGAACACAGCTTCATGCTCCTCCTATTTTTCAGACCGTTTCATGCTCCTCATATTTTTGACAGCTTTGGAAGCTCTTCATATTTTTCACACCTTTTCAGACTCTTCATGTTTTTCAACACCGTTGCATGATCCTCCTATTTTTCAGACCGTTTCATGCTCATCTCATTTTTGACAGCTTTGGAAGCTCTTCATATTTCTCACACCTTTTCAGGCTGTTCATGGTTTTCAACAACGCTTCATGCACCTCCTATTTTTCAGAACGTTTCATGCTCATCTCATTTTTGACACCTTTTGAAGCTTTTCATATTTTTCACACCTTTTCAGGCTCTTCATGTTTTTGAACACCGCTTCATGCTAATCCTATTTTTCAAACCATATCATGCTCCTCATATTTTTCACACCTTTTTAAGCTCTTCATATTTTTCACACCTTTTCAGGCTCTTCATGTTTTTGAACACTACTTCATGCTCCTTCTATTTTTCAGAGAGTTTCATGCTCCTCATGTATTTCACACCTTTTGAAGCTCTTCATATTTTTCACACCTTTTCAGGCTCTTCATGTTTTTCCACACCACTTCATGCTTCTCCTATTTTTCAGCCCGTTTCATGCTCCTCATGTATTTCACACCTTTTGAAGCTCTTCATATTTTTCACACCTTTTCAGGCTCTTCACGTTTTGATCACCATTTCATGCTCCTCTTATTTTTCAGACCGTTTCATGCTCATCTCATTTTTGACACCTTTTGAAGCTCTTCATATATTTCACACATTTTCAACCTCTTCATATTTTTCACACCTTTTCATGCTCTTCATGTTTTTCAACACCGCTTCATGCTTCTCCTATTTTTCAGACACTTTCATGCTCCTCCTATTTTTCAGACTGTTTCATGCACCTCTTATTATTGACACCTTTTGAAGCTCTCATACTTTTCACACCTTTTCAGGCTCTTCATGTTTTTCAACACCGCTTCATGCTCCTCCTATTTTTGCGACCGTTTCTTGCTCCTCATATGTTTGACACCTTTGAACCTCTTCATATTTTATCACACTTTTTCAGGCTTTTCATGTTTTTCATCACCGCTTCACGCTCCTCCTATTTTTGAGACCGTTTCACGCTCCACATATTTTTGACAACTTTTGGAGCTCTTCATATTTTTCACACCTTTTCAGGCTCTTCATGTTTTTTAACCGCTGCATACTCCTCCTATTTTTCAGACCGTTTCATGCTCCTCATGTATTTCACACCTTTTGAAGCTCTTCATATTTTTCACACCTTTTCAGGCTCTTCATTTTTTTCAAATCCACTTCATGCTCCTCCTATTTTTCAGACCGTTTCATGCTCATCTCTTTTTTGACACCTTTTGAAGTTCTTCATATTTTTCACAAGTTCTCAGCCTCCTCATGTTTTTAAACACCGCTTCATGCTCCTCCTATTTTTCAGACCGTTTCATGCTCCTCATATTTTTCACACATTTTGAAGCTCTTCCTTTTTTTCACACCTTTTCACGCTCTTCATGTTTTTGAACACCGCTTCATGCTCCTCCTATTTTTCAGACCCTTTCATGCTCCTCATATTTTTGACACCTTTTGAAACTCTTCATATTTTTCACACCTTTTCAGGCTCTTCATATTTTTGAACACCGCTTCATGCTCCTCCAATTTTTCAGGCCGTTTCATGCTCCTCATAATTTTGACACCTTTTGAAGCTCTTCATATGTTTCACAACTTTTCAGGCTCTTCATTTTTTTCAACACCACTTCATGCTCCTCCTATTTTTCAGACGGTTTCATGCTCATCTCATTTTTTACACCTTTTGAAGCTCTTCATATTTTTCACACCTTTTGATGCTCTTCATATTTTTCACACGTTTTCAGGCTCTTCATGTTTTTCAACACCGCTTCATGCTATTTCTATTTTTCAGAGAGTTTCATGCTCCTCATGTATTTCACACCTTTAGAAGCTCTTCATATTTTTCAAAACTTTTCAGGCTCTTCATGTTTTTCCACATCCCTTCATGCTTCTCCTATTTTTCAGCCCGTTTCATGCTCCTCATGTATTTCACACCTTTTGAAGCTCTTCATATTTTTCACACCTTTTCAGGCTCTTCATGTTTTTCACACCTTTTCAGGCTCTTCATGTTTTTGAACACCATTTCAGGCTTCTCCTAATTTGCAGACCGTTTCATTCTCCTCATATTTTTGACACCTTTTGAAGCTCTTTATATATTTCACACCTTTTCAGGCTCTTCATTTTTTTCAACACCACTTCATGCTCCTCCTATTTTTCAGACCGTTTCATGCTCATCTCATTTTGACACCTTTTGAAGCTCTTCAAATTTTTCACGTCTTTTGAAGCTCTTCATATTTTTCACAACTTTTCAGGCTCTTTATGATTTTCAACACCGCTTCATGCTCCTCCTATTTTTCAGACCGTTTCATGCTCATCTCATTTTGACACCTTTTGAAGCTCTTCAAATTTTTCACACCTTTTGAAGCTCTTCATATTTTTCATATTTTTGAAGCTCTTCATATTTTCACACGTTTTCAGGCTCTTCATGTTTTTCAACACCGCTTCATGCTATTTCTATTTTTCAGAGAGTTTCATGCTCCTCATGTATTTCACACCTTTTGAAGCTCTTCATATTTTTCATATTTTTGAAGCTCTTCATATTTTCACACGTTTTCAGGCTCTTCATGTTTTTCAACAACGCTTCATGCTATTTCTATTTTTCAGAGAGTTTCATGCTCCTCATGTATTTCACACCTTTTGAAGCTCTTCATATTTTTCAAACCTTTTCAGGCTCTTCATGTTTTTCCACACCCCTTCATGCTTCTCCTATTTTTCAGCCCGTTCCATGCTCCTCATGTATTTCACACCTTTTGAAGCTCTTCATATTTTTCACATCTTTTCAGGCTCTTCATGTTTTTTATCACCGTTTCATGCTCCTCCTATTTTTCAGACCGTTTCATGCTCCTCATATTTTTGACACCTTTTGAAGCTTTTCATATTTTCACACCTTTTCAGGCTCTACATATTTTTCAACACCGCTTCATGCTTCTCCTATTTTTCATACAGTTTCATGCTCCTCCTAATTTTCAGACTGTTTCATGCACCTCTTATTATTGATACCTTTTGAAGCTCTCATATTTTTCACACCCTTTCAGGCTCTTCATGTTTTTCAACACCGCTTCATGCTTCTCCTATTTTTCAGACAGTTTAATGCTCCTCCAATTTTTCCGACTGTTTCATGCACCTCTTATTATTGACACCTTTTGAAGCTCTCATAATTTTCACACCATTTCAGGCTCTTCATGTTTTTCAACACCGCTTCATGCTCCTCCTATTTTTGCGAGCGTTTCATGCTCCTCATATTTCTGACACCTTTGAAGCTCTTCATGTTTTATCACACGTTTTCAGGCTCTTCATGTTTTTCATCACCGCTTCCCGCTCCTCCTATTTTTGAGACCGTCTCACGCTCCACATATTTTTGACAACTTTTGGAGCTCTTCATATTTTTCACACCTTTTCAGGCTCTTCATGTTTTTTAACCGCTGCATGCTCCTCCTA
Organism: Dama dama; assembly: GCF_033118175.1. Taxonomy (NCBI): domain Eukaryota; kingdom Metazoa; phylum Chordata; class Mammalia; order Artiodactyla; family Cervidae; genus Dama; species Dama dama. Next base: position 3,248,570 of record NW_026870956.1, read on the forward strand.
TTTTTCAGACCGTTTCATGCTCCTCATATTTTTCACACCTTTTGAAGCTCTTCATATTTTTCACACATTTTCAGGCTCTTCATGTTTTTGAACACAGCTTCATGCTCCTCCTATTTTTCAGCTCATTTCATGCTCCTCATGAATTTCACACCTTTTGAAGCTCTTCATATTTTTCACACTTTTTCAGGCTCTTCATGTTTTTGAACACAGCTTCATGCTTCTCCTATTTTTCAGCTCATTTCATGCTCCTCATGAATTTCACACCTTTTGAAGCTCTTCATATTTTTCACACTTTTTCAGGCTCTTCATGTATTTGATCACCGTTTCATGCTCCTCCTATTTTTCAGACCGTTTCATGCTCCTCATATTTTTGACACCTTTTGAAGCTCTTCATATTTTTCACACCTTTTCAGGCTCTTCATGTTTTTGAACACCGCCTCATGCTCCTCCTATTTTTCAGACCATTTCATGCTCCTCATATTTTTGACACATTTTGAAGCTCTTCATATTTTTCACACCTTTTCAGGCTCTTCATGTTTTTGGACACCACTTCATTCTCCTCCTGTTTTTCAGACCGTTTCCTGCTCTTCAAATTTTTACACCTTTTGAAGCTCTTCATATTTTTCACACATTTATAGGCTCTTCATGATTTTGAAAACAGCTTCATTCTCCTCCTATTTTTCAGACCTTTTCATGCTCCTCAAATTTTGACACCTTTTGAAGCTCTTCATATTTTTCACACCTTTTCAGGCTCTTATTGTTTTTCAACACCGTTTCATCATCCTCCTATTTTTCAGACCGTTCCATGCTCCTCATATATTTGACACATTTTTAAGCTCTTCATATATTTCACACATTTTCAGGCTATTCATGTTTTTCAACACCGCTTCATGCTCCTCCTATTTTTCAGACCGTTTCATGCTAATCATATTTTTGACACCTGTTGAAGCTCTTCATATTTCTCACACATTTTCAGGCTATTCATGTTTTTCAACACCGCTTCATGCTCCTCCTATTTTTCAGACAGTTTCATGCTCCTCATATTTTTGACACCTTTTGAAGCTCTTCATATTTTTCACATCTTTTGAAGCTCTTTATATTTTTCACACATTTTCAGGCTCTTCATGTATTTCAACACCCCTTGTTGCTCCTCCGATTTTTCAGACGGTTTCATGCTCCTCATATCTTTGACACCTTTTGAAGTTCTTCATATTTCTGACACCTCGTCAGTCTCTTCATGTTTTTCAACACCGTTTCTTGCTCCTCCTATTTTTCAGACCGTTTCATGCTCCTCATGTATTTCACACCTTTTGAAGCTCTTCATATTTTGCACGCGTTCTCAGGCTCTTCATGTTTTTTCACAACCAATTCATGCTCCTCCTATTTTTCAGACCGTATCATGCTCCTCTTTATTTTCACACCCTTTGAAGCTCTTCATATATTTCACACCTTTTCAGGCTCTTCATTATTTTCAACACCACTTCATGCTCCTCCCACATTTCAGACCGTTTTACACTCATCTCATTTTTGACACCTTTTGAAGCTCTTCATATTTTTCACACCTTTTGAAGCTCTTCATTTTTTTCACACGTTTTCAGGCTCTTCATGTTTTTCAACACCACTTCATGCTCCTCCTATTTTGCAGACCGTTTCATGCTCCTCATATTTTTGACACCTTTTGAAGCTCTTCATATTTTTCCCACCTTTTCAGGCTCTTCATGTTTTTGAACACCGCTTCATGCTCCTCCTATTTTTCAGACCGTTTCATGCTCCTCATATTTTTGACAGCTTTGGAAGCTCTTCATATTTTTCACACCTTTTCAGACTCTACATGTTTTTCAACACCGTTGCATGATCCTCCTATTTTTCAGACCGTTTCATGCTCCTCATATACTTGACACATTTTTAAGCTCTTCATATATTTCACACATTTTCAGGCTATTCATGTTTTTCAACACCGCTTCATGCTCCTTGTATTTTTAAGACCGTTTCATGCTCCTCATATTTTTGACACCTTTTGAAGCTCTTCATATTTTTCACACATTTTCTGGCTCTTCATGTTTTTCAACAACTCTTCATGGACCTCCAATTTTTCAGACCGTTTCATGCTCATCTCATTTTTCACACCTTTTGAAGCTCTTCATATTTTTCACACCTTTTCAGGCTCTTCATGTTTTTGAACACCGCGTCATGCTCCTCCTATTTTTAAGACCGTTTCATGCTCCTCATATTTTTGAGACATTTTGAAGCTCTTCATATTTCTCACACATTTTCAGGCTCTTCATGGTTTTCAACAACGCTTCATGCACCTCCTATTTTTCAGAACGTTTCATGCTCATCTCATTTTTGACACCTTTTGAAGCTTTTCATATTTTTCACACCTTTTCAGGCTCTTCATGTTTTTGAACACCACTTCATGCTAATCCTATTTTTCAAACCATATCATGCTCCTCATATTTTTCACACCTTTTTAAGCTCTTCATATTTTTCACACCTTTTCAGGCTCTTCATGTTTTTGAACACTACTTCATGCTCCTTCTATTTTTCAGAGAGTTTCATGCTCCTCATGTATTACACACCTTTTGAAGCTCTTCATATTTTTCACACCTTTACAGGCTCTTCATGTTTTTCCACACCACTTCATGCTTCTCCTATTTTTCAGCTCATTTCATGCTCCTCATGAATTTCACACCTTTTGAAGCTCTTCATATTTTTCACACTTTTTCAGGCTCTTCATGTATTTGATCACCGTTTCATGCTCCTCCTATTTTTCAGACCGTTTCATGCTCCTCATATTTTTGACACCTTTTGAAGCTCTTCATATTTTTCACACCTTTTCAGGCTCTTCATGTTTTTGAACACCGCCTCATGCTCCTCCTATTTTTCAGACCATTTCATGCTCCTCATATTTTTGACACATTTTGAAGCTCTTCATATTTTTCACACCTTTTCAGGCTCTTCATGTTTTTGGACACCACTTCATTCTCCTCCTGTTTTTCAGACCGTTTCCTGCTCTTCAAATTTTTACACCTTTTGAAGCTCTTCATATTTTTCACACATTTATAGGCTCTTCATGATTTTGAAAACAGCTTCATTCTCCTCCTATTTTTCAGACCTTTTCATGCTCCTCAAATTTTGACACCTTTTGAAGCTCTTCATATTTTTCACACCTTTTCAGGCTCTTATTGTTTTTCAACACCGTTTCATCATCCTCCTATTTTTCAGACCGTTTCATGCTCCTCATATATTTGACACATTTTTAAGCTCTTCATATATTTCACACATTTTCAGGCTATTCATGTTTTTCAACACCGCTTCATGCTCCTCCTATTTTTCAGACCGTTTCATGCTAATCATATTTTGGACACCTGTTGAAGCTCTTCATATTTCTCACACATTTTCAGGCTATTCATGTTTTTCAACACCGCTTCATGCTCCTCCTATTTTTCAGACTGTTTCATGCTCCTCATATTTTTGACACCTTTTGAAGCTCTTCATATTTTTCACATCTTTTGAAGCTCTTTATATTTTTCACACATTTTCAGGCTCTTCATGTATTTCAACACCCCTTGTTGCTCCTCCGATTTTTCAGACCGTTTCATGCTCCTCATATCTTTGACACCTTTTGAAGTTCTTCATATTTCTGACACCTCGTCAGTCTCTTCATGTTTTTCAACACCGTTTCTTGCTCCTCCTATTTTTCAGACCGTTTCATGCTCCTCATGTATTTCACACCTTTTGAAGCTCTTCATATTTTGCACGCGTTTTCAGGCTCTTCATGTTTTTTCACAACCAATTCATGCTCCTCCTATTTTTCAGCCCGTATCATGCTCCTCTTTATTTTCACACCTTTTGAAGCTCTTCATATATTTCACACCTTTTCAGGCTCTTCATTATTTTCAACACCACTTCATGCTCCTCCCACATTTCAGACCGTTTTACACTCATCTCATTTTTGACACCTTTTGAAGCTCTTCATATTTTTCACACCTTTTGAAGCTCTTCATTTTTTTCACACGTTTTCAGGCTCTTCATGTTTTTCAACACCACTTCATGCTCCTCCTATTTTGCAGACCGTTTCATGCTCCTCATATTTTTGACACCTTTTGAAGCTCTTCATATTTTTCCCACCTTTTCAGGCTCTTCATGTTTTTGAACACCGCTTCATGCTCCTCCTATTTTTCAGACCGTTTCATGCTCCTCATATTTCTGACACCTTTTGAAGCTTTTCATATTTTTCACACCTTTTGAAGCTCTTCATATTTATCAAACCTTTTGAAGCTCTTCATATTTTTCACCCCTTTTCAGACTCTGCATGTTTTTGAACACCGCTTCATGCTCCTCCTATTTTTGAGACCGTTTCATGCTCCTCATGTATTTCACACCTTTTGAAGCTCTTCATATTTGTCACACCTTTTCAGGCTCCTCATGTTTTTCAACACCGCTTCATGCTCCTCCTATTTTTCAGACCGTTTCATGCTCCTGATATTTTTCACACATTTTGAAGCTGTTCATATATTTCACACCTTTTCAGGCTCTTCATGTTTTTGAACACTGGTTCATGCTCCTCCTATTTTTCAGACCGTATCATGCTCCTCATATTTTTCACACCTTTTGGAGCTCTTCATATTTTTCACACCTTTTCAGGCTCTTCATGTTTTTCGACACCGGTTCATGCTCCTCATATTTTTCAGAACGTTTCATGCTTCTCATATTTTTCACACCTTTTGAAGCTCTTCATATATTTCACACCTGTTCAGGCTCTTCATTTTTTTCAACACTACATCATGCTCCTCCTATTTTTCAGACCGTTTCATGTTCATCTCATTTTTGACACCTTCTGAAGCTCTTCATATTTTTCACACCTTTTGAAGCTCTTCATATTTTTCACAAGATTTCAGTCTCAGCATGTTTTTGAACACCGCTTCATGCTCCTCCTATTTTTCAGCTCGTTTCATGCTCCTCATATTTTTGACACCTTTTGAAGCTCTTCATATTTTTCACACCTTTTCAGGCTCTTCATGTTTTTGAACACCGCCTCATGCTCTGCGTATTTTTCAGACCGTTTCATGCTCCTCATATTTTTGACACATTTTGAAGCTCTTCATATTTTTCACACCTATTCAGGCTCTTCATGTTTTTCAACACCACTTCATGCTCCTCCTATTTTTCAGACCGTTTCATGCTCCTCATATTTTTACACCTTTTGAATTTCTTCATTTTTTCACACCTTTTCAGGCTCTTCATGTTTTTGAACACAACTTCATGCTCCTCCTATTTTTCAGCCCGTTTCATACTCCTCATATTTTTCACACCTTTTGAAGCTCTTCATATTTTTCACACATTTTCAGGCTCTTCATGTTTTTGAACACAGCTTCATGCTCCTCCTATTTTTCAGACCGTTTCATGCTCCTCATATTTTTGACAGCTTTGGAAGCTCTTCATATTTTTCACACCTTTTCAGACTCTTCATGTTTTTCAACACCGTTGCATGATCCTCCTATTTTTCACACCGTTTCATGCTCCTCATATACTTGACACATTTTTAAGCTCTTCATATATTTCACACATTTTCAGGCTATTCATGTTTTTCAACACCGCTTCATGCTCCTTGTATTTTTAAGACCGTTTCATGCTCCTCATATTTTTGACACCTTTTGAAGCTCTTCATATTTTTCACACATTTTCTGGCTCTTCATGTTTTTCAACAACTCTTCATGCACCTCCAATTTTTCAGACCGTTTCATGCTCATCTCATTTTTGACACTTTTTGAAGCTCTTCATATTTTTCACACCTTTTCAGGCTCTTCATGTTTTTGAACACCGCTTCATGCTCCTCCTATTTTTAAGACCGTTTCATGCTCCTCATATTTTTGACACATTTTGAAGCTCTTCATATTTCTCACACCTTTTCCGGCTCTTCATGGTTTTCAACAACGCTTCATGCACCTCCTATTTTTCAGAACGTTTCATGCTCATCTCATTTTTGACACCTTTTGAAGCTTTTCATATTTTTCACACCTTTTCAGGCTCTTCATGTTTTTGAACACCGCTTCATGCTAATCCTATTTTTCAAACCATATCATGCTCCTCATATTTTTCACACCTTTTTAAGCTCTTCATATTTTTCACACCTTTTCAGGCTCTTCATGTTTTTGAACACTACTTCATGCTCCTTCTATTTTTCAGAGAGTTTCATGCTCCTCATGTATTACACACCTTTTGAAGCTCTTCATATTTTTCACACCTTTTCAGGCTCTTCATGTTTTTGAACACCGCTTCATGCTCCTCCTAATTTTTAAACCGTTTAATGCTCCTCATGTATTTCACACCTTTTGAAGCTCTTCATATTTTTCACACCTTTTCAGGCTCTTCATGTGTTTGAACACCATTTCATGCTCCTCCTATTTTTCAGACCGTTTCATGCTCCTCATATTTTTGACATCTTTTGAAGCTCTTCATATTTCTCACATCTTTTCAGGCTCTTCATGTTTTTGAACACCGCTTCATGCTCCTCCTATTTTTCAGACCGTTTCATGCTCATCTCATTTTTGACACCTTTTGAAGCTCTTCATATTTTTCAAACCTTTTGAAGCTCTTCATAATTTTCACACCTTTTCAGACTCTGCATGTTTTTGAACACCGCTTCATGCTCCTCCTATTTTTCAGATCGTTTCATGCTCCTCATGTATTTCACACCTTTTGAAGCTCTTCATATTTGTCACACCTTTTCAGGCTCTTCATGTTTTTCAACCCCGCTTCATGCTCCTCCTATTTTTCAGACCGTTTCATGATCCTCATATTTTTCACACTTTTTGAAGCTCGCCATATTTTTCACACATTTTAAGGCTCTTCATGTTTTTCAACATCGCTTCATGCTCCTCCTATTTTTCAGACCGTTTCAAGCTTCTCATGTATTTCACACCTTTTGAAGCTCGTCATATTTTGCACACGTTTTCCGGCTCTTCATGTTTTTTCACAACCACTTCATGCTCCTCCTATTTTTCAGACCGTATCATGCTCCTCATATTTTTCACACCTTTTCAGGCTCTTCATTATTTTCAACACAACTTCATGCTCCTCCCATTTTTCAGACCGTTTTTTACTCATCTCATTTTTGACACCTTTTGAAGCTGTTCATATTTTTCACACCTTTTGAAGCTCTTCATGTTTTTGAACACCGTTTCATGCTCCTCCTATTTTTCAGACCGTTTCATGCTCCTCATATATTTCACAACTTTTGAAGCTCTTCATATTTTTCACACCTTTTGAAGCTCTTCATATTTTTCATATTTTTGAAGCTCTTCATATTTTTCACACTTTTTCAGGCTCTTCATGTTTTTGAGCACACCTTCTTGCTCCTCCTATTTTTCAGACCGTTTCATGCTCCTCATGTATTTCACACCATTTGAAGCTCTTCATGTTTTTCACACCTTTTCAGGCTCTTCAAATTTTTCACACCTTTTCAGGCTCTTCAAATTTTTCACACCTTTTCAGGCTCTTCAAATTTTTCACACCTTTTCAGGCTCTTCAAAATTTTCACACCTTTTCAGGCTCTTCATATTTTTCACACCTTTTCAGGCTCTTCAAATTTTTCACTCCTTTTCAGGCTCTTCAAATTTTTCACACCTTTTCAGGCTCTTCAAATTTTTCACACCTTTTCAGGCTCTTCAAATTTTTCCACACCACTTCATGCTTCTCCTATATTTCAGCCCGTTTCAAACTCCTCATGTATTTCACACCTTTTGAAGCTCTTCATATTTTTCACACCTTTTCAGGCTCTTCATGTTTTTGATCACCGTTTCATGCTCCTCCTATTTTTCAGACAGTTTCATGCTCATCTCAATTTTGACACCTTTTGAAGCTCTTCATATATTTCACACCTTTTCAAGCTCTTCATATTTTTCACACCTTTTCAGGCTCTTCATATTTTTCACACCTTTTCCGGCTCTTCATGTTTTTCACCACCGCTTCATGCTCCTACTATGTTTCAGACTGTTTCATGCTCCTCATATTTTTGACACCTTTTGAAACTCTTCATATTTTTCACACCTTCTCAGGCTCTTCATGTTTTTGAACTCCGTTTCATGCTCCTCCTATTTTTCAGACCGTTTCATGCTCCTCATATTTTTGACATCTTTTGAAGCTCTTCATATTTTTCATACCTTTTCAGGCTCTCCATATTTTTGAACACCGCTTCATGCTCCTCCTGTTTTTGAGACCGTTTCATGCTGCTCATATTTTTGACACCTTTTGAAGCTCTTCATATTTTTCACACATTTTCAGGCTCTTCATGTTTTTGAACACCGCTTTATGCTCTTCCTATTTTTCAGATCGTTTCATGCTCTTAATATTTTTCACACCTTTTGAAGCTCTTCATATTTTTCACACCTTTTCAGGCTCTTCATGTTATTAAACACCACTTCATGCTCCTTCTATTTTTCAGACCGTTTCTTGTTCCTCATATTTTTGACACCTTTTGAAGCTCTTCCTTTTTTTCACACCTTTTCATGCTCTTCGTGTTTTTCACACCGTTTCATGCTCCCCTATTTTTAAGACCGTTCATGCTCCTCATATTTTTCACACCTTTTGAAGCTCTTTATATTTGTCACACCTTTTCAGGCTTTCATGTTTTTCTACACCGCTTCATGCTCCTCCAATTTTTCAGACCGTTTCATGCTCATCATATTTTTCAGACTGTTTCATGCACCTCTTATATTGACAACTTTTGAAGCTCTTTATATTTGTCACATCTTTTCAGGCTCTTCATGATTTTCTACACCGTTTCTTGCTCCTCCTATTTTTCAGACCGTTTCATGCTCCTCATGTATTTCACACCTTTTGAAGCTCTTCCTATTTTTCACACCTTTTCAGGATCTTCATGTTTTTGAACACCGCTTCATAGCTCCTCCTATTATTCAAACCGTTACTTGCTCCACATATTTTTGACACCTTTTGAAGCTCTTTATATTGTTCAAACCTTTTCAGGCTCTTCATGTTTTTCAATACAGCTTCATGCTCCTCCTATTTTTCAGACCGTTTCATGCTCCTCATATTTTTGACACCTTTTGAAGCTCTTTACATATTTCACAACTTTTCAGGCTCTTCAGGTTTTTCAACACCGCTTCATGTTCCTCCTATTTTTCAGACCGTTTCATGCTCCTCATATACTTCTCACCTTTTGAAGCTCTTCCTATTTTTCACACCTTTTCAGGCTCTTCTTGTTTTTGAACACCGTTTTATGCTCCTCATATTTTACATACCGTTTCATGCTCTTCTTTTTTTGACATCTTTTGAAGCTCTTCATATATTTCACACCTTTTCATACTGTTCATGTTTGTCAACACCACTTCATGCTCCTCCTATTTTTCAGACCGTTTCATGCTCCTCATATTTTTGACTCGTTTTGAAGCTCTTCATATTTTCACAATTTTTTAAGCTCTTCATATTTTTCACACGTTTTCAGGTTCTTCATGTTTTTCAACACCGCTTCTTGCTCCTCCTATTTTTCAGACCGTTTCATGCTCCTCATATTTTTGACACGTTTTGAAGCTCGTCATATTTTTCACACCTTTTCAGGCTCTTCAGGTTTTTGAACACCGTTTCATGCTCCTCCGATTTTTCAGACCGTTTCATGCTACTCATTTTTTTGACACCTTTTGAAGCTCTTAACTTTTTTCACACCTTTTCAGGCTCTTCATGTTTTTGAATACCGCTTCATGCTCCTCCTACTTTTCAGACCGTTTCATGCTCCTCATATTTTTGATTTCTTTTGAACGTCTGCATATTTTTCACACCTTTTTAGGCTCTTCATTTTTTTGAACACCACTTCATGCTCCTCCCATTTTTCAGACAGTTTCATGCTCATCTCATTTTTGACACCTTTTGAAGCTCTTCATATTTTTCACACCTTTTGAAGATCTTCATATTTTCACACGTTTTCAGGCTCTTCAGGTTTTTCAACATCTTTTCATGCTCCTCCTATTTTTCAGACCGTTTCATGCTCCTCATATTTTTGACAAGTTTTGAGTCTCTTCATATTTTTCAACACCTTTTCAGGCTCTTCATGTTTTTAAACACCGCTTCATTCTCCTCCTATTTTTCAGACCATTTCATGCTCCTCATATTTTTGACACCTTTTGAAGCTCTTTACATATTTCACAACTTTTCAGGCTCTTCATGTTTTTCGACACCGCTTCATGCACCTCCTATTTTTCAGACCGTTTCATGCTCCTCATATTTTTCACACCTTTTTAAGCTCTTCATGTTTTTCATACCGTTTCATGGTCTTCATATATTTCAAAACCGTTTCATGCTTCTTCTAATTTTCATACCGTTTCATGCTCCTCATAATTTTGATGCCTTTTGCAGCTCTTCTTATTCTTCACAACTTTTCAGGCTCTTCATGATTTTCAACACCTTTTCAGGCTCCTCCTAATTTTCATACCGTTTCGTGCACCTCATATTTTTTACACCTTTTGACGCTCTATATATTATTCAGACCTTTCCATGCTCTTCATGTTTTTGAACACCGCTTCATGCTCCTCCTTTTTTTTCAGATCGTTTCATGCTCCTCATTTTTTGACACCTTTTGAAGCTCTTCATATATTTCACACCTTCAGGCTCTTCATGTTTTTCAACACCACTTCATGCTCCTCCTATTTTTCAGACCTTTTCATGCTCCTCATATGTTTCACACCTTTTCAAGCTCTTCATGTTTTTCAACACCGTTTCATGCTCCTCCTATTTTTCAGACCGTTTCTGGCTCCTCATATTTTGACACCTTTTGAAGCTCTTCATATTTTTCACACCTTTCCATGCTCTTCATATTTTTCAAAACCGTTTCATGCTCCTCCTATGTTTCAGACCGTTTCAGGCTCCTCCTATTTTTCAGACCGTTTCGTGCTCCTCATATTTTTTACACCTTTTGACGCTCTTTATATTATTCACACCTTTCCATGATCTTCATGTTTTTCAACACTGCTTCATGCTCCTCCTATTTTTCAAACCGTTTACTGCTCCTCATATTTTGACACCTTTTGAAGCTCTTCATATTTTTCACACGTTTTCAGGCTCTTCATGTTTTTGAACACCGTTTCATGCTCCTCCTAATTTTCAGACCTTTTCATGCTCCTCATATTTTTGAAACCTTTTGAAGCTCTTCATAATTTTCACACCTTTCCAGGACTGTATGTTTTTCAACACCATTTCATGCTCCTCCTATTTTTCAGACCGTTTCATGCACTTCATATTTTTGACACCTTTTGAAGCTTCATATATTTCACACCTTTTCTGGCTCTTCATGTTTTTCTACAACGCTTCATTCTCCTCCTAATTTTAAGACTGTTTCATGCTCTTCATAATTTTGGCACCTTTTGAAGCTCTTCATATTTTTCACACCTTTTCAGGCTCTTCATGTTTTTCAACACCGCTTCATGCTCCTCCTATTTTTCAGACCGTTTCATGCTCCTCATATTTTTGACACCTTTTAAACCTCTTCATATTTTTCACAACTTTTCAGGCACTTCACATTTTTCAACACCGCTTCATGTTCCTTCTATTTTTCAGACCATTTCATGCATCTCATATTTTTGACTCCTTTTAAGTTCTTCATATATTTCACACCTTTTCAGGCTCTTCATGTTTTTCAACACCGCTCATGCTCCTCCTATTTATCAGACCATTTCATGCTCCTCCAATTTTTCAGTTTCATGCTCTTCATATTTTTGACACCTTTTGAAGCTCTTCATATATTTCACACCTTTTCAGGCTCTTCATGTTTTTGAACACCGTTTCATGCTCCTCATATTTTTCAGACCATATCATGCTCTTCATATTTTTGACACCTTTTGAAGCTCTTCATATTTTTCACACCTTTTCAGGCTCTTCATGTTTTTCAACGCCGCTTCATGCTCCTCCTATTTTTCAGACCGTTTCATGCTCTTCATATTTTTGACACCTTTTGAAACTCTTCATATATTTGACACCTTTTCAGACTCTTCATGTTTTTGAAAACAGTTTCATGCTCCTCCTATTTTTCTGACCGTTTCATGCTCCTCATATTTTTGACACGTTTTGAAGCTCTTCATTTATTTCACACCTTTTCAGGCTCTTCATGTTTTTGAAAACAGTTTCATGCTCCTCCTATTTTTCAGACCGTTTAATGCTCCTCATATTTTTGACACGTTTTGAAGCTCTTCATTTATTTCACACCTTTTCAGGCTCTTCATGTTTTTGAACACCACTTCATGCTCCTCCTATTTCTCAGACCGTTTCATGCTCCTCATATTTTTGACACCTTTAGAAACTCTTCATATTTTTCACACCTTTTCAGGCTCTTCATGTTTTTGAACACCGCTTCATGCTCCTCCTATTTTTCAGACCGTTTAATCCTCCTCATGTATTTCACACCTTTTGAAACTCTTCATATTTTTCACACCTTTTCATGCTCTTTATGTTTTTGAACACCATTTCATGCTCTTCCTATTATGCAGACCGTTTCATTCTCCTCATATTTTTACACCTTTTGAAGCTCTTCATATATTTCACACCATTTCAGGCTTTTCATTTTTTTCAACATCACTTCATGCTCCTCCTATATTTCAGAGCGGTTCATGCTCATCTCATTTTGACACCTTTTGCGGCTCTTCATATTTTTCACACCTTTTCAGGCTCTTCATGTTTTTGAACACCGCTTCATGCTCCTCCTATTTTTCAGACCCTTTCTTACTCCTCATATTTTTGACACCTTTAGAAACTCTTCATATCTTTCACACCTTTTCAGGCGCTTCATGTTTTTCAACACCGCTTCATGCTCCTCCAATTTTTCAGACCGTTTCATTCTCCTCATATTCTTGACAACGTTTGAAGCTCTTCATATATTTCACACCTTTTCAGGCTCTTCTTTTTTTTCAACACCACTTCATGCTCCTCCTATTTTTCAGACAGTTTCATGCTCATCTCATTTGACACCTTTTGAAGCTCTTCATATTTTTCACACCTTTTGAAGCTCTTCCTATTTCTCACACTTTCTCAGGCTCTTCATGTTTTTCAACACCGCTTGATGCTCCTCCTATTTTTCAGACCGTTTCATGCTCAACATATTTTTGACACCTTTTGAAGCTCTTCATATTTTTCACACCTTTTCAGGCTCTTAATATTTTTCACACGTTTTCATGCCCTTCATGTTTTTCATCACCGCTTCATGCTCCTCCTATTTTTCAGACCGTTTCATGCTCCTCATATTTTTGACACCTTTTGAAGCTCTTCATATTTTTCACACCTTTTGAAACTCTTCATATATTTCACACCTTTTCAGACTCTTCATGTTTTTGAACACAGTTTCATGCTCCTCCTATTTTTTTGACCGTTTCTTACTCTTCATAATTTTGCCTACTTTTGAAGCTCTTCATATTTTTCACACTTTTTCAGGCTCTTCATGGTTTTCTACACCGCTTCATGCTCCTCTTATTTTTCAGCCCGTTTCATGCTCCTCATATTTTTCACACCTTTTGAAGCTCTTCATATTTTTCAAACCTTTTCAGGCTTTCATGTTTTTCAGCACCAGTTCATGCTCCTCCTATTTTTCAGACCGTTTCATGCTCCACATATTCTTGACACCTTTTGAAGCTCTTCATATTTTGCACACCTTTTCAGGCTCTTCATGTTTTTGAACACCGCTTCATGCTCCTCCTATATTTCAGACCGTTTCATGCTCCTCCTATTTTTCAGACTGTGTCATGCACGTCTTATTATTGACACCTTTTGAAGCTCTTCATATTTTTCACACCTTTTCAGGCTCTTCATGTTTTTGAACACCGCTTCATGCTCTTCCTATTTTTCAGACCGTTTCATGCTCCTCATATTTTTCCCACCTTTTGATGCCGTTCTATTTCTCACACCTTTTCAGGCTCTTCATGTTTTTCAACACCACTTCATGCTCCTCCTATTTTTCAGACCGTTTCAGGCTCCTCATATTTTTCACACCTTTTGAAGCCGTTCTATTTCTCACACCTTTTCAGGCTCTTCATGTTTTTCACACCGTTTCATGATCCTCCTATTTTTCATACCGTTTCATGCTCCTCATATTTTTGACACCTTTTGAAGCTCTTCATATTTGTCACCCCTTTTCAGGCTCTTCATTTTTTTGAACACCTCTTTATCCTCCTCCTATTTTTCAGACCGTTCCATGCTCTTCATATTTTTCAAACCTTTTGAAGCTCTTCATATTTTTCACACCTTTTCAGGCTCTTCATGTTTTTAAACACCGCTTCATGCTCTTCCTATTTTTCAGACCGTTTCATGCTCCTCATATTTTTCACACCTTTTGAAGCCGTTCTATTTCTTACACGTTTTCTGGCTCTTCATGTTTTTCAACACCACTTCATGCTCCTCCTATTTTTCAGACCGTTTCAGGCTCCTCATATTTTTCACACCTTTTGAAGCCGTTCTATTTCTCACACCTTTTCAGGCTCTTCATGTTTTTTACACCCTTTCATGCTCCTCATACTTTTGACACGTTTTGGGGCTCTCATATTTTTCACACCATTCCAGGCTCTTCATATTTTTGAACACCGCTTCATGCCCCTCCTATCTTTCAGACCATTTCATGCTCATCTCATTTTTGACACCTTTTGAAGCTCTTCATATATTTCACACCTTTTGATGCTCTTCATAATTTTCACACGTTTTCAGGCTCTTCATATTTTTCAACAAGATTTCATGCTCCTCCGGTTTCTCAGACCATTTCAAGGTCCTCATGTATTTCACACCATTTGAAGCTCTTCATATTTTTCACACCTTTTCAGACTCTTCATGTTTTTCAACACCGCTTCATGCCCCTCCTATCTTTCAGACCATTTCATGCTCATCTCATTTTTGACACCTTTTGAAGCTCTTCATATATTTCACAGCTTTTGAAGCTCTTCATAATTTTCACACGTTTTCAGGCTCTTCATGTTTTTCAACACGGCTTCATGATCCTCCTATTTTTCATACCGTTCATGCTCCTCATATTTTTGACACCTTTTGAAGTTCTTCCTATTTTTCACAACTCTTCATACTCTTCATGTTTTTCGACACCGCTTCATGCTCCTCCTATTTTACAGCCTGTTTCAGGCTCCTCATATTTTTGACACCTTTTGAAGCTCTTCATATATTTCACACCTTTTGAAGCTCTTCATATTTTTCATACCTTTTCAGGCTCTCCATATTTTTGAACACCGCTTCATGCTCCTCCTATTTTTGAGACCGTTTCATGCTCCTCATATTTTTGACACCTTTTGAAGCTCTTCATATTTGTCACACCTTTTCAGGCTCTTCATGTTTTTGAACACCGCTTCATGCTCCTCCTATTTTTGAGACTGTTTCATGCTCCTCATATTTTTGACACCTTTTGAAGCTCTTCATATTTGTCACACCTTTTCAGGCTCTTCATGTTTTTGAACACCGCTTTATCCTCCTCCTATTTTTCAGACCGTTCCATGTTCTTCATATTTTTCAAACCTTTTGAATCTCTTCATATTTTTCACACCTTTTCCCGCTCTTCATGTTTGTTAAAACCGTTTCTTGCTCCTCCTATTTTTCAGACCGATTCATGCTCCTCATATTTTTGACAGGTTTTGAAGCTCTTCATATTCTTCACAGCTTTTCATGCTCTTCATGTTTTTCAACACCGCTTCATGCTCCTCCTATTTTTCAGACCGTTTCATGCTCCTCATATTTTTGACACCTTTTGAAGCTCTTCATATATTTCACACCTTTTCAGGCTCTTCATGTTTTTCAGCACCAGTTCATGCTCCTCCTATTTTTCAGACCGTTTCATGCTCATCTCATTTTTTACACCTTTTGAAGCTCTTCACATTTTTCACACCTTTTCAGGCTCTTCACGATTTTCAACATCGCTTCATGATCCTCCTATTTTTCAGACCGTTTCATACTCTTCCTATTTTTGAGACTGTTTCAGGCTCCTCATATTTTTGACAGGTTTTGAATCTCTTCATATTTTGCACACCTTTTGAAGCTCTTCATATTTTTCACACCTTTTCAGGCTCGTTATGATTTTCAACACAGCTTAATGCTCCTCCTATTTTTCAGACCGTTTCATGCTCATCTCATTTTTGACACCTTTTGAAGCTCTTCATATTTTTCACATTTTTGAAGCTCTTCATATTTTTCACACCTTTTCAGGCTCGTTATGATTTTCAACACAGCTTAATGCTCCTCCTATTTTTCAGACCGTTTCATGCTCATCTCAATTTGACACCTTTTGAAGCTCTTCATATTTTTCACACCTTTTGAAGCTCTTCATATTTTTCACACATTTTCAGGCTCTTCATGTTTTTCAACACCGCTTCTTGCTCCTCCTATTTTTCCGACCGTTTCATGCTCCTCATATTTTTGACACGTTTTGAAGCTCTTCATATTTTTCACACCTTTTCAGGCTCTTCATGTTTTTCAACACCGGTTCATGCTCCTTCTATTTTTCAGAAAGTTTCTTGCTCCTCATATTTTTGAAACCTTTTGAAGCTCTTCATATTTTTCTCACATTTTCAGGTTCTTCCTGTTTTTCAACACCATTTCATGCTCCTCTTATTTTTCAGACCGTTTCATGCTCCTCCTATTTTTCAGACCGTTTCATGATCCTCATATATTTGAAACCTTTTGAAGCTCTTCATATTTTTCACACCTTTTCAAGCTCTTCAAGATTTTCAACAACGCTTCATGCTCCTGCTTTTTTTCAGACCGTTTCGTGCTCCTCATATATTTGACAGCTTTTGAAGCTCTTCATATTTTTCACACCTTTTCAGGCTCTTCATGTTTTTGAACATCACTTCATGCTCTTCCTTTTTTTCAGACCATTTCTTTCTCCTCATATATTTGACACATTTTGAAGCTGTTCATACTTTTCACAACTTGTCAGGCTCTTCATGTTTTTGAACACCGCTTCATGCTCCTCCTATTTTTCAGACCGTTTCATGCTCGTCATATTTTTCGCACCTTTTAATGCTCTTCATATTTTTCACACCTTTTCAGGCTCTTCATGTTTTTCAACACCACTTCATGCTCCTCCTATCTTTCAGACCATTTCATGCTCATCTCATTTTTGACACCTTTTGAAGCTCTTCATATATTTCACACCTTTTGAAGCTCTTCATAATTTTCACACGTTTTCAGGCTCTTCATGTTTTTCAACAAGATTTCATGCTCCTCCTGTTTTTCAGACCGTTTCAAGCTCCTCATGTATTTCACACCATTTGAAGCTCTTCATATTTTTCACACCTTTTCAGGCTCTTCATGTTTTTCAACACCGCTTCATGCTCCTCCTATCTTTCAGACCATTTCATGCTCATCTCATTTTTGACACCTTTTGAAGCTCTTCATATACTTCACACCTTTTGAAGCTCTTCATAATTTTCACACGTTTTCAGGCTCTTCATGTTTTTCAACACCGCTTCATGCTCCTCCTATTTTACAGCCTGTTTCATGCTCCTCATATTTTTGAAACCTTTTGAAGCTCTTCATATTTTTCACACCTTTTCCCGCTCTTCATGTTTGTTAAACCCGTTTCTTGCCCCTCCTATTTTTCAGACCGTTTCATGCTCCTCATATTTTTGACACCTTATGAAGCTCTTCATATTTTTCACTCCTTTTCAGATCTTCATGTTTTTCAACACCACTTCATGCTCCTTCTATTTTTCAGACCGATTCATGCTCCTCATATTTTTGACACGTTTTGAAGCTCTTCATATTCTTCACAGCTTTTGATGCTCTTCATGTTTTTCAACACCTTTTCATGCTCCTGATATATTTCAGACAGTTTCATGCTCCTCATATTTTGACACATTTAGAAGCTCTTCATATTTTTCACACCTTTTCAGGGTCTTCATGTCTTTCAACACCACTTCATGCTCCTCCTATTTTTCAGACCTTTTCATGCTCCTCATATGTTTCACACCTTTTCAAGCTCTTCATGTTTTTCAACACCGTTTCATGCTCCTCCTATTTTTCAGACCGTTTCTGGCTCCTCAATTTTGACACCTTTTGAAGCTCTTCATATTTTTCACACCTTTCCATGCTCTTCATATTTTTCAAAACCGTTTCATGCTCCTCCTATGTTTCAGACCGTTTCAGGCTCCTCATATTTTTCAGATCGTTTTATGGTCCTCATATTTTTTACACCTTTTGAAACTCTTCATATTTTTCACTCTTTTTCAGGCTCTTCATGTGTTTCAACACCGTTTCTTGCTCCTCATATTTTTGACACCTTTTTAAGCTCTTCATATTTTAACACCTTTTCATGCTCTTCAGGTTTATCATCAACGTCTCATGCTCCTCCTATTTTTTGACCCTTTCATGCTCCTCATATTTTTGACAACTTTTTAAGCTCTTCATGTTTTTCACACCCTTTCATGGTCTTCATATTTTTCAACACCGTTTCATGCTTCTTCTAATTTTCAGACAGTTTCATGCTCCTCATAATTTTGACGCCTTTTGCAGCTCTTCTTATTCTTCACACCTTTTCAGGCTCTTCATGATTTTCAACACCTTTGCAGGCTCCTCCTATTTTTTCAGACCGTTTCGTGCTCCTCATATTTTTTTACACCTTTTGACGCTCTTTATATTATTCACACCTTTCCATGATCTTCATGTTTTTCAACACTGCTTCATGCTCCTCCTATTTTTCAAACCGTTTACTGCTCCTCATATTTTGACACCTTTTGAAGCTCTTCATATTTTTCACACGTTTTCAGGCTCTTCATGTTTTTGAACACCGTTTCATGCTCCTCCTAATTTTCAGACCTTTTCATGCTCCTCATATTTTTGAAACCTTTTGAAGCTCTTCATAATTTTCACACCTTTCCAGGACTGTATGTTTTTCAACACCATTTCATGCTCCTCCTATTTTTCAGACCGTTTCATGCACTTCATATTTTTGACACCTTTTGAAGCTTCATATATTTCACACCTTTTCTGGCTCTTCATGTTTTTCTACAACGCTTCATTCTCCTCCTAATTTTAAGACTGTTTCATGCTCTTCATAATTTTGGCACCTTTTGAAGCTCTTCATATTTTTCACACCTTTTCAGGCTCTTCATGTTTTTCAACACCGCTCATGCTCCTCCTATTTATCAGACCATTTCATGCTCCTCCAATTTTTCAGTTTCATGCTCTTCATATTTTTGACACCTTTTGAAGCTCTTCATATATTTCACACCTTTTCAGGCTCTTCATGTTTTTGAACACCGTTTCATGCTCCTCATATTTTTCAGACCATATCATGCTCTTCATATTTTTGACACCTTTTGAAGCTCTTCATATTTTTCACACCTTTTCAGGCTCTTCATGTTTTTCAACGCCGCTTCATGCTCCTCCTATTTTTCAGACCGTTTCATGCTCTTCATATTTTTGACACCTTTTGAAACTCTTCATATATTTGACACCTTTTCAGACTCTTCATGTTTTTGAAAACAGTTTCATGCTCCTCCTATTTTTCTGACCGTTTCATGCTCCTCATATTTTTGACACGTTTTGAAGCTCTTCATTTATTTCACACCTTTTCAGGCTCTTCATGTTTTTGAAAACAGTTTCCATGCTCCTCCTATTTTCAGACCGTTTAATGCTCCTCATATTTTTGACACGTTTTGAAGCTCTTCATTTATTTCACACCTTTTCAGGCTCTTCATGTTTTTGAACACCACTTCATGCTCCTCCTATTTCTCAGACCGTTTCATGCTCCTCATATTTTTGACACCTTTAGAAACTCTTCATATTTTTCACACCTTTTCAGGCTCTTCATGTTTTTGAACACCGCTTCATGCTCCTCCTATTTTTCAGACCGTTTAATCCTCCTCATGTATTTCACACCTTTTGAAACTCTTCATATTTTTCACACCTTTTCATGCTCTTTATGTTTTTGAACACCATTTCATGCTCTTCCTATTATGCAGACCGTTTCATTCTCCTCATATTTTTACACCTTTTGAAGCTCTTCATATATTTCACACCATTTCAGGCTTTTCATTTTTTTCAACATCACTTCATGCTCCTCCTATATTTCAGAGCGGTTCATGCTCATCTCATTTTGACACCTTTTGCGGCTCTTCATATTTTTCACACCTTTTCAGGCTCTTCATGTTTTTGAACACCGCTTCATGCTCCTCCTATTTTTCAGACCCTTTCTTACTCCTCATATTTTTGACACCTTTAGAAACTCTTCATATCTTTCACACCTTTTCAGGCGCTTCATGTTTTTCAACACCGCTTCATGCTCCTCCAATTTTTCAGACCGTTTCATTCTCCTCATATTCTTGACAACGTTTGAAGCTCTTCATATATTTCACACCTTTTCAGGCTCTTCTTTTTTTTCAACACCACTTCATGCTCCTCCTATTTTTCAGACAGTTTCATGCTCATCTCATTTGACACCTTTTGAAGCTCTTCATATTTTTCACACCTTTTGAAGCTCTTCCTATTTCTCACACTTTCTCAGGCTCTTCATGTTTTTCAACACCGCTTGATGCTCCTCCTATTTTTCAGACCGTTTCATGCTCAACATATTTTTGACACCTTTTGAAGCTCTTCATATTTTTCACACCTTTTCAGGCTCTTAATATTTTTCACACGTTTTCATGCCCTTCATGTTTTTCATCACCGCTTCATGCTCCTCCTATTTTTCAGACCGTTTCATGCTCCTCATATTTTTGACACCTTTTGAAGCTCTTCATATTTTTCACACCTTTTGAAACTCTTCATATATTTCACACCTTTTCAGACTCTTCATGTTTTTGAACACAGTTTCATGCTCCTCCTATTTTTTTGACCGTTTCTTACTCTTCATAATTTTGCCTACTTTTGAAGCTCTTCATATTTTTCACACTTTTTCAGGCTCTTCATGGTTTTCTACACCGCTTCATGCTCCTCTTATTTTTCAGCCCGTTTCATGCTCCTCATATTTTTCACACCTTTTGAAGCTCTTCATATTTTTCAAACCTTTTCAGGCTTTCATGTTTTTCAGCACCAGTTCATGCTCCTCCTATTTTTCAGACCGTTTCATGCTCCACATATTCTTGACACCTTTTGAAGCTCTTCATATTTTGCACACCTTTTCAGGCTCTTCATGTTTTTGAACACCGCTTCATGCTCCTCCTATATTTCAGACCGTTTCATGCTCCTCCTATTTTTCAGACTGTGTCATGCACGTCTTATTATTGACACCTTTTGAAGCTCTTCATATTTTTCACACCTTTTCAGGCTCTTCATGTTTTTGAACACCGCTTCATGCTCTTCCTATTTTTCAGACCGTTTCATGCTCCTCATATTTTTCCCACCTTTTGATGCCGTTCTATTTCTCACACCTTTTCAGGCTCTTCATGTTTTTCAACACCACTTCATGCTCCTCCTATTTTTCAGACCGTTTCAGGCTCCTCATATTTTTCACACCTTTTGAAGCCGTTCTATTTCTCACACCTTTTCAGGCTCTTCATGTTTTTCACACCGTTTCATGATCCTCCTATTTTTCATACCGTTTCATGCTCCTCATATTTTTGACACCTTTTGAAGCTCTTCATATTTGTCACCCCTTTTCAGGCTCTTCATTTTTTTGAACACCTCTTTATCCTCCTCCTATTTTTCAGACCGTTCCATGCTCTTCATATTTTTCAAACCTTTTGAAGCTCTTCATATTTTTCACACCTTTTCAGGCTCTTCATGTTTTTAAACACCGCTTCATGCTCTTCCTATTTTTCAGACCGTTTCATGCTCCTCATATTTTTCACACCTTTTGAAGCCGTTCTATTTCTTACACGTTTTCTGGCTCTTCATGTTTTTCAACACCACTTCATGCTCCTCCTCTTTTTCAGACCGTTTCAGGCTCCTCATATTTTTCACACCTTTTGAAGCCGTTCTATTTCTCACACCTTTTCAGGCTCTTCATGTTTTTTACACCCTTTCATGCTCCTCATACTTTTGACACGTTTTGGGGCTCTCATATTTTTCACACCATTCCAGGCTCTTCATATTTTTGAACACCGCTTCATGCCCCTCCTATCTTTCAGACCATTTCATGCTCATCTCATTTTTGACACCTTTTGAAGCTCTTCATATATTTCACACCTTTTGATGCTCTTCATAATTTTCACACGTTTTCAGGCTCTTCATGTTTTTCAACAAGATTTCATGCTCCTCCGGTTTCTCAGACCATTTCAAGGTCCTCATGTATTTCACACCATTTGAAGCTCTTCATATTTTTCACACCTTTTCAGACTCTTCATGTTTTTCAACACCGCTTCATGCCCCTCCTAGCTTTCAGACCATTTCATGCTCATCTCATTTTTGACACCTTTTGAAGCTCTTCATATATTTCACAGCTTTTGAAGCTCTTCATAATTTTCACACGTTTTCAGGCTCTTCATGTTTTTCAACACGGCTTCATGATCCTCCTATTTTTCATACCGTTCATGCTCCTCATATTTTTGACACCTTTTGAAGTTCTTCCTATTTTTCACAACTCTTCATACTCTTCATGTTTTTCGACACCGCTTCATGCTCCTCCTATTTTACAGCCTGTTTCAGGCTCCTCATATTTTTGACACCTTTTGAAGCTCTTCATATATTTCACACCTTTTGAAGCTCTTCATATTTTTCATACCTTTTCAGGCTCTCCATATTTTTGAACACCGCTTCATGCTCCTCCTATTTTTGAGACCGTTTCATGCTCCTCATATTTTTGACACCTTTTGAAGCTCTTCATATTTGTCACACCTTTTCAGGCTCTTCATGTTTTTGAACACCGCTTCATGCTCCTCCTATTTTTGAGACTGTTTCATGCTCCTCATATTTTTGACACCTTTTGAAGCTCTTCATATTTGTCACACCTTTTCAGGCTCTTCATGTTTTTGAACACCGCTTTATCCTCCTCCTATTTTTCAGACCGTTCCATGTTCTTCATATTTTTCAAACCTTTTGAATCTCTTCATATTTTTCACACCTTTTCCCGCTCTTCATGTTTGTTAAAACCGTTTCTTGCTCCTCCTATTTTTCAGACCGATTCATGCTCCTCATATTTTTGACAGGTTTTGAAGCTCTTCATATTCTTCACAGCTTTTCATGCTCTTCATGTTTTTCAACACCGCTTCATGCTCCTCCTATTTTTCAGACCGTTTCATGCTCCTCATATTTTTGACACCTTTTGAAGCTCTTCATATATTTCACACCTTTTCAGGCTCTTCATGTTTTTCAGCACCAGTTCATGCTCCTCCTATTTTTCAGACCGTTTCATGCTCATCTCATTTTTTACACCTTTTGAAGCTCTTCACATTTTTCACACCTTTTCAGGCTCTTCACGATTTTCAACATCGCTTCATGATCCTCCTATTTTTCAGACCGTTTCATACTCTTCCTATTTTTGAGACTGTTTCAGGCTCCTCATATTTTTGACAGGTTTTGAATCTCTTCATATTTTGCACACCTTTTGAAGCTCTTCATATTTTTCACACCTTTTCAGGCTCGTTATGATTTTCAACACAGCTTAATGCTCCTCCTATTTTTCAGACCGTTTCATGCTCATCTCATTTTTGACACCTTTTGAAGCTCTTCATATTTTTCACATTTTTGAAGCTCTTCATATTTTTCACACCTTTTCAGGCTCGTTATGATTTTCAACACAGCTTAATGCTCCTCCTATTTTTCAGACCGTTTCATGCTCATCTCAATTTGACACCTTTTGAAGCTCTTCATATTTTTCACACCTTTTGAAGCTCTTCATATTTTTCACACATTTTCAGGCTCTTCATGTTTTTCAACACCGCTTCTTGCTCCTCCTATTTTTCCGACCGTTTCATGCTCCTCATATTTTTGACACGTTTTGAAGCTCTTCATATTTTTCACACCTTTTCAGGCTCTTCATGTTTTTCAACACCGGTTCATGCTCCTTCTATTTTTCAGAAAGTTTCTTGCTCCTCATATTTTTGAAACCTTTTGAAGCTCTTCATATTTTTCTCACATTTTCAGGTTCTTCCTGTTTTTCAACACCATTTCATGCTCCTCTTATTTTTCAGACCGTTTCATGCTCCTCCTATTTTTCAGACCGTTTCATGATCCTCATATATTTGAAACCTTTTGAAGCTCTTCATATTTTTCACACCTTTTCAAGCTCTTAAAGATTTTCAACAACGCTTCATGCTCCTGCTTTTTTTCAGACCGTTTCGTGCTCCTCATATATTTGACAGCTTTTGAAGCTCTTCATATTTTTCACACCTTTTCAGGCTCTTCATGTTTTTGAACATCACTTCATGCTCTTCCTTTTTTTCAGACCATTTCTTTCTCCTCATATATTTGACACATTTTGAAGCTGTTCATACTTTTCACAACTTGTCAGGCTCTTCATGTTTTTGAACACCGCTTCATGCTCCTCCTATTTTTCAGACCGTTTCATGCTCGTCATATTTTTCGCACCTTTTAATGCTCTTCATATTTTTCACACCTTTTCAGGCTCTTCATGTTTTTCAACACCGCTCATGCTCCTCCTATTTATCAGACCATTTCATGCTCCTCCTATTTTTCAGTTTCATGCTCTTCATATTTTTGACACCTTTTGAAGCTCTTCATATATTTCACACCTTTTCAGGCTCTTCATGTTTTTGAACACCGTTTCATGCTCCTCATATTTTTCAGACCATATCATGCTCTTCATATTTTTGACACCTTTTGAAGCTCTTCATATTTTTCACACCTTTTCAGGCTCTTCATGTTTTTCAACGCCGCTTCATGCTCCTCCTATTTTTCAGACCGTTTCATGCTCTTCATATTTTTGACACCTTTTGAAACTCTTCATATATTTGACACCTTTTCAGACTCTTCATGTTTTTGAAAACAGTTTCATGCTCCTCCTATTTTTCTGACCGTTTCATGCTCCTCATATTTTTGACACGTTTTGAAGCTCTTCATTTATTTCACACCTTTTCAGGCTCTTCATGTTTTTGAAAACAGTTTCATGCTCCTCCTATTTTTCAGACCGTTTAATGCTCCTCATATTTTTGACACGTTTTGAAGCTCTTCATTTATTTCACACCTTTTCAGGCTCTTCATGTTTTTGAACACCACTTCATGCTCCTCCTATTTCTCAGACCGTTTCATGCTCCTCATATTTTTGACACCTTTAGAAACTCTTCATATTTTTCACACCTTTTCAGGCTCTTCATGTTTTTGAACACCGCTTCATGCTCCTCCTATTTTTCAGACCGTTTAATCCTCCTCATGTATTTCACACCTTTTGAAACTCTTCATATTTTTCACACCTTTTCATGCTCTTTATGTTTTTGAACACCATTTCATGCTCTTCCTATTATGCAGACCGTTTCATTCTCCTCATATTTTTACACCTTTTGAAGATCTTCATATATTTCACACCATTTCAGGCTTTTCATTTTTTTCAACATCACTTCATGCTCCTCCTATATTTCAGAGCGGTTCATGCTCATCTCATTTTGACACCTTTTGCGGCTCTTCATATTTTTCACACCTTTTCAGGCTCTTCATGTTTTTGAACACCGCTTCATGCTCCTCCTATTTTTCAGACCCTTTCTTACTCCTCATATTTTTGACACCTTTAGAAACTCTTCATATCTTTCACACCTTTTCAGGCGCTTCATGTTTTTCAACACCGCTTCATGCTCCTCCAATTTTTCAGACCGTTTCATTCTCCTCATATTCTTGACAACGTTTGAAGCTCTTCATATATTTCACACCTTTTCAGGCTCTTCTTTTTTTTCAACACCACTTCATGCTCCTCCTATTTTTCAGACAGTTTCATGCTCATCTCATTTGACACCTTTTGAAGCTCTTCATATTTTTCACACCTTTTGAAGCTCTTCCTATTTCTCACACTTTCTCAGGCTCTTCATGTTTTTCAACACCGCTTGATGCTCCTCCTATTTTTCAGACCGTTTCATGCTCCTCATATTTTTGACACGTTTTGAAGTTCTTCATATTTTTCACACCTTTTAAGGCTCTTCATGTTTTTGAACACCGCTTCATGCTCCTCCTATTTTTCAGACCGTTTCATGCTCAACATATTTTTGACACCTTTTGAAGCTCTTCATATTTTTCACACCTTTTCAGGCTCTTAATATTTTTCACACGTTTTCATGCCCTTCATGTTTTTCATCACCGCTTCATGCTCCTCCTATTTTTCAGACCGTTTCATGCTCCTCATATTTTTGACACCTTTTGAAGCTCTTCATATTTTTCACACCTTTTGAAGCTCTTCATATTTTTCACACGTTTTCATGCCCTTCATGTTTTTCATCACCGCTTCATACTCCTCCTATTTTTCAGACCGTTTCATGCTCCTCATATTTTTGACACCTTTTGAAGCTCTTCATATTTTTCACACCTTTTCAGGCTCTTCATTTTTTTCAACGCTACTTCTTGATCCTCCAATTTTTCAGACCGTTTCATGCTCATCCTATTTTTGACACCTTTTGAAGCTTTGCATATTTTTCAAAACTTTTCAGGCTCTTCATGTTTTTGAACACCGTTTCATGCTCCTCCTATTTTTCAGACCGTTTCAGGCTCCTCATAATTTTCAGATCATTTTATTGTCCTCATATTTTTGACACCTTTTGAAGCTCTTCATATTTTTCACACGTTTTCATGCCCTTCATGTTTTTCATCACCGCTTCATACTCCTCCTATTTTTCAGATCGTTTTATGGTCCTCATATTTTTGACACCTTTTGAAGCTCTTCATATTTTTCACACCTTTTCAGGCTCTTCATTTTTTTCAACGCTACTTCTTGATCCTCCAATTTTTCAGACCGTTTCATGCTCATCTAATGTTTGACACCTTTTGAAGCTTTGCATATTTTTCACAATTTTTCAGGCTCTTCATGTGTTTCAACACCGTTTCTTGCTCCTCATATTTTTGACACCTTTTTAAGCTCTTCATATTTTTAACACCTTTTCATGCTCTTCAGGTTTATCATCAACGTCTCGTGCTCCTCCTATTTTTTGACCGTTTCATGCTCCTCATATTTTTGACACCTTTTTAAGCTCTTCATGTTTTTCACACCCTTTCATGGTCTTCATATTTTTCAACACCGCTTCAGCTCTTCCTATTTTTCAGACCGTTTCATGCTCCTCATATTTTTGACACCTTTTTAAGCTCTTCATATTTTTCACACCTTTTCAGGCTCTTCATGTTTTTGAACACCGCTTCAGCTCTTCCTATTTTTCAGACCGTTTCATGCTCCTCATATTTTTCCCACCTTTTGATGCCGTTCTATTTCTCACACCTTTTCAGGCTCTTCATGTTTTTCAACACCACTTCATTCTCCTCCTATTTTTCAGACCGTTTCAGGCTCCTCATATTTTTCACACCTTTTGAAGCCGTTCTATTTCTCACACCTTTTCAGGCTCTTCATGTTTTTCACACCGTTTCATGATCCTCCTATTTTTCATACCGTTTCATGCTCCTCATATTTTTGACACCTTTTGAAGCTCTTCATATTTGTCACCCCTTTTCAGGCTCTTCATTTTTTTGAACACCTCTTTATCCTCCTCCTATTTTTCAGACCGTTCCATGCTCTTCATATTTTTCAAACCTTTTGAAGCTCTTCATATTTTTCACACCTTTTCAGGCTCTTCATGTTTTTAAACACCGCTTCATGCTCTTCCTATTTTTCAGACCGTTTCATGCTCCTCATATTTTTCACACCTTTTGAAGCCGTTCAATTTCTTACACCTTTTCAGGCTCTTCATGTTTTTCAACACCACTTCATGCTCCTCCTATTTTTCAGACCGTTTCAGGCTCCTCATATTTTTCACACCTTTTGAAGCCGTTCTATTTCTCACACCTTTTCAGGCTCTTCATGTTTTTCACACCGTTTCATGCTCCTCATACTTTTGACACGTTTTGGGGCTCTCATATTTTTCACACCATTCCAGGCTCTTCATATTTTTGAACACCGCTTCATGCCCCTCCTATCTTTCAGACCATTTCATGCTCATCTCATTTTTGACACCTTTTGAAGCTCTTCATATATTTCACACCTTTTGAAGCTCTTCATAATTTTCACACGTTTTCAGGCTCTTCATGTTTTTCAACAAGTTTTCATGCTCCTCCGGTTTCTCAGACCATTTCAAGGTCCTCATGTATTTCACACCATTTGAAGCTCTTCATATTTTTCACACCTTTTCAGACTCTTCATGTTTTTCAACACCACTTCATGCCCCTCCTATCTTTCAGACCATTTCATGCTCATCTCATTTTTGACACCTTTTGAAGCTCTTCATATATTTCACAGCTTTTGAAGCTCTTCATAATTTTCACACGTTTTCAGGCTCTTCATGTTTTTCAACACGGCTTCATGATCCTCCTATTTTTAATACCGTTCATGCTCCTCATATTTTTGACACCTTTTGAAGTTCTTCCTATTTTTCACAACTCTTCATGCTCTTCATGTTTTTCGACACCGCTTCATGCTCCTCCTATTTTACAGCCTGTTTCAGGCTCCTCATATTTTTGACACCTTTTGAAGCTCTTCATATATTTCACACCTTTTGAAGCTCTTCATATTTTTCATACCTTTTCAGGCTCTCCATATTTTTGAACACCGCTTCATGCTCCTCCTATTTTTGAGACCGTTTCATGCTCCTCATATTTTTGACACCTTTTGAAGCTCTTCATATTTGTCACACCTTTTCAGGCTCTTCATGTTTTTGAACACCGCTTCATGCTCCTCCTATTTTTGAGACTGTTTCATGCTCCTCATATTTTTGACACCTTTTGAAGCTCTTCATATTTGTCACACCTTTTCAGGCTCTTCATGTTTTTGAACACCGCTTTATCCTCCTCCTATTTTTCAGACCGTTCCATGTTCTTCATATTTTTCAAACCTTTTAAAGCTCTTCATATTTTTCACACCTTTTCCCGCTCTTCATGTTTGTTAAAACCGTTTCTTGCTCCTCCTATTTTTCAGACCGATTCATGCTCCTCATATTTTTGACAGGTTTTGAAGCTCTTCATATTCTTCACAGCTTTTCATGCTCTTCATGTTTTTCAACACCGCTTCATGCTCCTCCTATTTTTCAGACCGTTTCATGCTCCTCATATTTTTGACACCTTTTGAAGCTCTTCATATATTTCACACCTTTTCAGGCTCTTCATGTTTTTCAGCACCAGTTCATGCTCCTCCTATTTTTCAGACCGTTTCATGCTCATCTCATTTTTTACACCTTTTGAAGCTCTTCATATTTTGCACACCTTTTCAGGCTCTTCATGTTTTTCATCTCCACTTCATGTTCCTCCTATTTTTCAGACCGTTTCTTGCTCCTCATATTTTTGACACTTTTTGAAGCTCTTCTTATTTTTCACACCTTTTCTGGCTCTTCATGTTTTTGAACACAGCTTCATGCTCCTCCTATTTTTCAGACCGTTTCATTCTCCTCATGTTTTTGACACCTGTTGAAGCTCTTCACATTTTTCACACCTTTTCAGGCTCTTCACGATTTTCAACATCGCTTCATGATCCTCCTATTTTTCAGACCGTTTCATACTCTTCCTATTTTTGAGACTGTTTCAGGCTCCTCATATTTTTGACAGCTTTTGAATCTCTTCATATTTTGCACACCTTTTGAAGCTCTTCATATTTTTCACACCTTTTCAGGCTCGTTATGATTTTCAACACAGCTTAATGCTCCTCCTATTTTTCAGACCGTTTCATGCTCATCTCATTTTTGACACCTTTTGAAGCTCTTCATATTTTTCACATTTTTGAAGCTCTTCATATTTTTCACACCTTTTCAGGCTCGTTATGATTTTCAACACAGCTTAATGCTCCTCCTATTTTTCAGACCATTTCATGCTCATCTCAATTTGACACCTTTTGAAGCTCTTCATATTTTTCACACCTTTTGAAGCTCTTCATATTTTTCACACATTTTCAGGCTCTTCATGTTTTTCAACACCGCTTCTTGCTCCTCCTATTTTTCCGACCGTTTCATGCTCCTCATATTTTTGACACGTTTTGAAGCTCTTCATATTTTTCACACCTTTTCAGGCTCTTCATGTTTTTCAACACCGGTTCATGCTCCTTCTATTTTTCAGAAAGTTTCTTGCTCCTCATATTTTTGAAACCTTTTGAAGCTCTTCATATTTTTCTCACATTTTCAGGTTCTTCCTGTTTTTCAACACCATTTCATGCTCCTCTTATTTTTCAGACCGTTTCATGCTCCTCCTATTTTTCAGACCGTTTCATGATCCTCATATATTTGAAACCTTTTGAAGCTCTTCATATTTTTCACACCTTTTCAAGCTCTTCAAGATTTTCAACAACGCTTCATGCTCCTGCTTTTTTTCAGACCGTTTCGTGCTCCTCATATATTTGACAGCTTTTGAAGCTCTTCATATTTTTCACACCTTTTCAGGATCTTCATGTTTTTGAACATCACTTCATTCTCTTCCTTTTTTTCAGACCATTTCTTTCCCCTCATATATTTGACACATTTTGAAGCTGTTCATACTTTTCACAACTTGTCAGGCTCTTCATGTTTTTGAACACCGCTTCATGCTCCTCCTATTTTTCAGACCGTTTGATGCTCGTCATATTTTTCACACCTTTTAAAGCTCTTCATATTTTTCACACCTTTTCAGGCTCTTCATGTTTTTCAACACCACTTCATGCTCCTCCTATCTTTCAGACCATTTCATGCTCATCTCATTTTTGACACCTTTTGAAGCTCTTCATATATTTCACACCTTTTGAAGCTCTTCATAATTTTCACACGTTTTCAGGCTCTTCATGTTTTTCAACAAGATTTCATGCTCCTCCTGTTTTTCAGACCGTTTCAAGCTCCTCATGTATTTCACACCATTTGAAGCTCTTCATATTTTTCACACCTTTTCAGGCTCTTCATGTTTTTCAACACCGCTTCATGCTCCTCCTATCTTTCAGACCATTTCATGCTCATCTCATTTTTGACACCTTTTGAAGCTCTTCATATATTTCACACCTTTTGAAGCTCTTCATAATTTTCACACGTTTTCAGGCTCTTCATGTTTTTCAACACGGCTTCATGATCCTCCTATTTTTCATACCGTTCATGCTCCTCATATATTTGACACCTTTTGAAGTTCTTCCTATTTTTCACAACTCTTCATGCTCTTCATGTTTTTCGACACCGCTTCATGCTCCTCCTATTTTACAGCCTGTTTCATGCTCCTCATATTTTTGAAACCTTTTGAAGCTCTTCATATTTTTCACACCTTTTCCCGCTCTTCATGTTTGTTAAACCCGTTTCTTGCTCCTCCTATTTTTCAGACCGTTTCATGCTCCTCATATTTTTGACACCTTATGAAGCTCTTCATATTTTTCACTCCTTTTCAGATCTTCATGTTTTTCAACACCACTTCATGCTCCTTCTATTTTTCAGACCGATTCATGCTCCTCATATTTTTGACACGTTTTGAAGCTCTTCATATTCTTCACAGCTTTTGATGCTCTTCATGTTTTTCAACACCTTTTCATGCTCCTGATATATTTCAGACAGTTTCATGCTCCTCATATTTTGACACATTTAGAAGCTCTTCATATTTTTCACACCTTTTCAGGGTCTTCATGTCTTTCAACACCGCTTCATGCTCCTCGTATTTTTCATACCGTTTCATGCTGCTCATATTTTTGACACCTTTTGAAGCTTGTCTTATTTTCACAGCTTTTCAGGAACTTCATGTTTTTCAACACTGCTTCATGCTCCTCCCATTTTTCAGACCGTTTCATGCTCCTCCTATTTTTCAGACCGTTTCATGCTCCTCATATTTTTGACACCTTTTGAAGCTTGTCTTATTTTCACAGCTTTTCAGGAACTTCATGTTTTTCAACACCGCTTCATGCTCCTCCCATTTTTCAGACCGATTCATGCTCCTCCTATTTTTCAGACCGTTTCATGCTCCTCATGTATTTCCAACCTTTTGAAGCTCTTCATATTTTTCACACCTTTTCAGGCTCTTCATGTTTTTGAACACCGCTTCATGCTCCTCCTATTTTTCAGACCGTTTCATGCTCCTCATAATTTTCACACCTTTTGAAGCTCTTCATATTTTCACACCTTTTCCGGTTCTTCATGTTTTTGAACACTGCTTCATGCTCCTCCTATTTTTCAACTGTTTCATGCTCCTCATAATTTTGACATCTTTTGAAGTGCTTCATATTTTTCACACATTTTCAGGCTCTTCATGTTTTTCAACACTGCATCATGCTCTTCCTATTCTTCAGAACTTTTCATGCTCCTCAAATTTTTGACACCTTCTGAAGCTCTTCATATTTTTCACACCTTTTCAGACTCTTCATGTTTTTCAACACCGCTTCATGCTCCTCCTATTTTTCAGACCGTTTCATGCTCCTCCTATTTTTCAGACCGTTTTATGCTTTTCATATTTTTCACAACTTTTGAAACTCTTCATATTTTTCACACCTTTTAAACTCTTCATGTTTTTGAACACCGCTTCACACTCCTCCTATTTTTCATACCGTTTCATGCTCCTCAAATTTTTGACAGCTTTTGAAGCTCTTCATATACTTTCCACCTTTTCAGGCTCTTCATTTTTGTGGACTCCGCTTCATGCTCCTCCTTTTCTTCAGACCGTTTCATGCTCATCTCATTTTTGACATCTTTTTAAGCTCTTCATATTTTTCACACCTTTTGAATCTCTTCATATTTTTCATATTTTTGAAGCTCTTCATATTTTTCACACGTTTTTAGGCTCTTCATGTTTTTCAATACCACTTCATGCTCCTCCTATTTTTCAGACCGTTTCATGCTCATCTCATTTTTGACACCTTTTGATGCACTTCATATTTTTCACACCTTTTGAAGCTCTTCGTATATTTCACACCTTTTCAGGCTCTTCATGTTTTCAACACCACTTCATGCTCCTCCTACTTTTCAGACCCTTTCATGCTAAACTAAATTTGACACCTTATGAAGCTCTTCATGTTTTTCACACCTTTTCATGCTCTTTATGTTTTTGAACACCGGTTCATGCTCCTCCTATTTTTCAACCCGTTTCATGCTCCTCCTATTTTTTACACCTTTTGAAGCTCTTCATATTTTTCACAATTTTTCAGTCTCTGCATTTTTTTGAACACCGCTTCATGCTCCTCCTATTTTTTAGACCGTTTCATGCTCATCTCATTTTTGACACCTTTTGAAGCTCTTCATATTTTTTACACCTTTTGAAGCTCTTCATAATTTTCACACCTTTTCAGGCTCTTCATGTTTTTGAACACCGCTTCATCCTCCTCCTATTTTTTAAGAGGGTTTCATGCTCGTCATATTTTTGACACATTTTGAAGCTCTTCATATTTTTCGCACCATTTCAGGCTCTTCATCTTTTTGAACACCGCTTCATGCTCGTCCTATTTTCAGACCGTTTCATGCTCCTCCTATTTTTGACACGTTTTGAACCTCTTCATATTTTTCACACCTTTTCAGGCTCTTCATGTTTTTCAACAGCGCTTCATGCTCCTCCTATTTTTCCGACCGTTTCATGCTCCTCATATTTGTGACACCTTTTGAAGCTCTTCCTATTTTTCACACCTTTTGAAGCTCTTCATGTTTTTCAACACCACTTCATCCTCCTCCTGTTTTTAAGACCTTTAATGTCCCTCATATTTTTGACAACTTTTGAAGCTCTTCCTATTTTTCACACATTTTCAGGCTCTTCATGTTTTTGAACAACGTTTCATGCTCCTCCTACTTTTCAGACCGTATAATGCTCCTCATATATTTCATACGATTTGAAGCTATTCATATATTTCACACCTTTTCAGGCTCTTCATGTTTTTCAACACCGCTTCATGCTCCTCCTATTTTTCAGACCATTTCATGCTCATCTCTTTTTTGACACCTTTTGAAGCTCTTCATATTTTCACACTTTTTCAGGCTCTTCATGTTTTTCAACACCTTATCAGGCTCATCGTATTTTTCAGAACGTTTCATGCTCCTCATATTTTTGACACTTTTTCAGTCTCTTCATATTTTTCACACATTTTCAGGCTCTTCATGTTTTTGAACACCACTTCATGCTCCTCATACTTTTCACACCTTTTGAAGCTCTTCATATTTTTCACACCTTTTCAGGCTCTTCATGTTTTTCAACACCGGTTCATGCTTCTCCTATTTTTCAGAGAGTTTCATGCTCCTCATGTATTTCTCACCTTTTGAAGCTCTTCAAATTTTACACACCTTTTCAGGCTCTTCATGTTTTTCAACACCACTTCATGCTCCTCCTATTTTTCAGACCGTTTCATGCTCCTCATATTTTTGACATCTTTAGAAACTCTACATATCTTTCACACCTTTTCAGACTCTTCATGTTTTTCAACACCGCTTCATGATCCTCCTATTTTTCAGACCGTTTCATTCTCCTCATATTTTTGACACCTTTTGAAGCTCTTCTTATTTTTCACAAGTTCTCAGGCTCTGCATGTTTTTCAACACCACTTCATGCTCCTCATATTTTTCAGACCGTTTCATGCTTCTCATATTTTTGACCCCTTTTGAAGCTCTTCCTTTTTTTCACACCTTTTCACGCTCTTCATGTCTTTGAACACCGCTTCGTGCTCCTCCTATTTTTCAGACCGTTTCATGCTCCTAATATTTTTGACACCTTTTGAAGCTCTTCATATTTTTCACACCTTTTCAGGCTCTTCATGTTTGAACACCGCTTCATGCTCCTTCTATTTTTCAGAGAGTTTCATGCTCCTCATGTATTTCACTCCTTTTGAAGCTCTTCATATTTTTCACACCTTTTCAGGCTCTTCATGTTTTTCCACACCACTTCATGCTTCTCCTATTTTTCAGCCCGTTTCATGCTCCTCATGTATTTCACACCTTTTGAAGCTCTTCATATTTTTCACACCTTTTCAGGCTCTTCACGTTTTGATCACCATTTCATGCTCCTCTTATTTTTCAGACCGTTTCATGCTCATCTCATTTTTGACACCTTTTGAAGCTCTTCATATATTTCACACATTTTCAACCTCTTCATATTTTTCACACCTTTTCATGCTCTTCATGTTTTTCAACACCGCTTCATGCTTCTCCTATTTTTCAGACAGTTTCATGCTCCTCCTATTTTTCAGACTGTTTCATGCACCTCTCATTATTGACACCTTTTGAAGCTCTCATACTTTTCACACCTTTTCAGGCTCTTCATGTTTTTCAACACCGCTTCATGCTCCTCCTATTTTTGCGACCGTTTCATGCTCCTCATATATTTGACACCTTTGAAGCTCTTCATATTTTATCACACGTTTTCAGGCTTTTCATGTTTTTCATCACCGCTTCACGCTCCTCCTATTTTTGAGACCGTTTCACGCTCCACATATTTTTGACAACTTTTGGGGCTCTTCATATTTTTCACACCTTATCAGCCTCTTCATGTTTTTTAACCGCTGCATACTCCTCCTATTTTTCAGACCGTTTCATGCTCCTCATATATTTCACACCTTTTGAAGCTCTTCATATTTTTCACACCTTTTAAACTCTTCATGTTTTTGAACACCGCTTCACACTCCTCCTATTTTTCATACCGTTTCATGCTCCTCAAATTTTTGACAGCTTTTGAAGCTCTTCATATACTTTCCACCTTTTCAGGCTCTTCATTTTTGTGGACTCCGCTTCATGCTCCTCCTTTTCTTCAGACCGTTTCATGCTCATCTCATTTTTGACATCTTTTTAAGCTCTTCATATTTTTCACACCTTTTGAATCTCTTCATATTTTTCATATTTTTGAAGCTCTTCATATTTTTCACACGTTTTTAGGCTCTTCATGTTTTTCAATACCACTTCATGCTCCTCCTATTTTTCAGACCGTTTCATGCTCATCTCATTTTTGACACCTTTTGATGCACTTCATATTTTTCACACCTTTTGAAGCTCTTCGTATATTTCACACCTTTTCAGGCTCTTCATGTTTTCAACACCACTTCATGCTCCTCCTACTTTTCAGACCCTTTCATGCTAAACTAAATTTGACACCTTATGAAGCTCTTCATGTTTTTCACACCTTTTCATGCTCTTTATGTTTTTGAACACCGGTTCATGCTCCTCCTATTTTTCAACCCGTTTCATGCTCCTCCTATTTTTTACACCTTTTGAAGCTCTTCATATTTTTCACAATTTTTCAGTCTCTGCATTTTTTTGAACACCGCTTCATGCTCCTCCTATTTCTTAGACCGTTTCATGCTCATCTCATTTTTGACACCTTTTGAAGCTCTTCATATTTTTTACACCTTTTGAAGCTCTTCATAATTTTCACACCTTTTCAGGCTCTTCATGTTTTTGAACACCGCTTCATCCTCCTCCTATTTTTTAAGAGGGTTTCATGCTCGTCATATTTTTGACACATTTTGAAGCTCTTCATATTTTTCACACCATTTCAGGCTCTTCATCTTTTTGAACACCGCTTCATGCTCGTCCTATTTTCAGACCGTTTCATGCTCCTCATATTTTTGACACGTTTTGAACCTCTTCATATTTTTCACACCTTTTCAGGCTCTTCATGTTTTTCAACAGCGCTTCATGCTCCTCCTATTTTTCCGACCGTT
The DNA here is from genome assembly GCF_033118175.1 of Dama dama. Classification (NCBI taxonomy): domain Eukaryota; kingdom Metazoa; phylum Chordata; class Mammalia; order Artiodactyla; family Cervidae; genus Dama; species Dama dama. The sequence goes on from NW_026870956.1 coordinate 3,285,180, forward strand.
TCATGCTCCTCATATTTGTGACACCTTTTGAAGCTCTTCCTATTTTTCACACCTTTTGAAGCTCTTCATGTTTTTCAACACCACGTCATCCTACTCCTGTTTTTAAGACCTTTAATGTCCCTCATATTTTTGACACCTTTTGAAGCTCTTCCTATTTTTCACACATTTTCAGGCTCTTCATGTTTTTGAACAACGTTTCATGCTCCTCCTACTTTTCAGACCGTATAATGCTCCTCATATATTTCATACGATTTGAAGCTATTCATATATTTCACACCTTTTCAGGCTCTTCATGTTTTTCAACACCGCTTCATGCTCCTCCTATTTTTCAGACCATTTCATGCTCATCTCTTTTTTGACACCTTTTGAAGCTCTTCATATTTTCACACTTTTTCAGGCTCTTCATGTTTTTCAACACCTTATCAGGCTCATCGTATTTTTCAGAACGTTTCATGCTCCTCATATTTTTGACACTTTTTCAGTCTCTTCATATTTTTCACACATTTTCAGGCTCTTCATGTTTTTGAACACCACTTCATGCTCCTCATACTTTTCACACCTTTTGAAGCTCTTCATATTTTTCACACCTTTTCAGGCTCTTCATGTTTTTCAACACCGGTTCATGCTTCTCCTATTTTTCAGAGAGTTTCATGCTCCTCATGTATTTCTCACCTTTTGAAGCTCTTCAAATTTTACATACCTTTTCAGGCTCTTCATGTTTTTCAACACCACTTCATGCTCCTCCTATTTTTCAGACCGTTTCATGCTCCTCATATTTTTGACATCTTTAGAAACTCTACATATCTTTCACACCTTTTCAGACTCTTCATGTTTTTCAACACCGCTTCATGATCCTCCTATTTTTCAGACCGTTTCATTCTTCTCATATTTTTGACACCTTTTGAAGCTCTTCTTATTTTTCACAAGTTCTCAGGCTCTGCATGTTTTTCAACACCGCTTCATGCTCCTCATATTTTTCAGACCGTTTCATGCTTCTCATATTTTTGACACCTTTTGAAGCTCTTCCTTTTTTTCACACCTTTTCACGCTCTTCATGTTTTTGAACACCGCTTCGCGCTCCTCCTATTTTTCAGACCGTTTCATGCTCCTAATATTTTTGACACCTTTTGAAGCTCTTCATATTTTTCACACCTTTTCAGGCTCTTCATGTTTGAACACCGCTTCATGCTCCTTCTATTTTTCAGAGAGTTTCATGCTCCTCATGTATTTCACACCTTTTGAAGCTCTTCATATTTTTCACACCTTTTCAGGCTCTTCATGTTTTTCCACACCACTTCATGCTTCTCCTATTTTTCAGCCCGTTTCATGCTCCTCATGTATTTCACACCTTTTGAAGCTCTTCATATTTTTCACACCTTTTCAGGCTCTTCACGTTTTGATCACCATTTCATGCTCCTCTTATTTTTCAGACCGTTTCATGCTCATCTCATTTTTGACACCTTTTGAAGCTCTTCATATATTTCACACATTTTCAACCTCTTCATATTTTTCACACCTTTTCATGCTCTTCATGTTTTTCAACACCGCTTCATGCTTCTCCTATTTTTCAGACAGTTTCATGCTCCTCCTATTTTTCAGACTGTTTCATGCACCTCTCATTATTGACACCTTTTGAAGCTCTCATACTTTTCACACCTTTTCAGGCTCTTCATGTTTTTCAACACCGCTTCATGCTCCTCCTATTTTTGCGACCGTTTCATGCTCCTCATATATTTGACACCTTTGAAGCTCTTCATATTTTATCACACGTTTTCAGGCTTTTCATGTTTTTCATCACCGCTTCACGCTCCTCCTATTATTGAGACCGTTTCACGCTCCACATATTTTTGACAACTTTTGGGGCTCTTCATATTTTTCACACCTTATCAGCCTCTTCATGTTTTTTAACCGCTGCATACTCCTCCTATTTTTCAGACCGTTTCATGCTCCTCATATATTTCACACCTTTTGAAGCTCTTCATATTTTTCACACCTTTTCAGGCTCTTCATTTTTTTCACACCACTCCATGCTCCTCCTATTTTTCAAACCGTTTCATGCTCATCTCATTTTTGACACCTTTAGAAGCTCTTCATATTTTTCACAAGTTCTCAGCCTCCTCATGTTTTTAAACACCGCTTCATGCTCCTCCTATTTTTCAGACCGTTTCATGCTCCTCATATTTTTCACACCTTTTGAAGCTCTTCCTTTTTTTCACACCTTTTCACTCTCTTCATGTTTTTGAACACCGCTTCATGCTCCTCCTATTTTTCAGACCCTTTCATGCTCCTCATAATTTTGACACCTTTTGAAGCTCTTCATATGTTTCACAACTTTTCAGGCTCTTCATTTTTTTCAACACCACTTCATGCTCCTCCTATTTTTCAGACGGTTTCATGCTCATCTCATTTTTTACACCTTTTGAAGCTCTTCATATTTTTCACACCTTTTGATGCTCTTCATATTTTTCACACGTTTTCAGGCTCTTCATGTTTTTCAACACCGCTTCATGCTATTTCTATTTTTCAGAGAGTTTCATGCTCCTCATGTATTTCACACCTTTAGAAGCTGTTCATATTTTTCAAACCTTTTCAGGCTCTTCATGTTTTTCCACACCCCTTCATGCTTCTCCTATTTTTCAGCCCGTTTCATGCTCCTCATGTATTTCACACCTTTTGAAGCTCTTCATATTTTTCACACCTTTTCAGGCTCTTCATGTTTTTCACACCTTTTCAGGCTCTTCATGTTTTTGAACACCATTTCAGGCTTCTCCTAATTTGCAGACCGTTTCATTCTCCTCATATTTTTGACACCTTTTGAAGCTCTTTATATATTTCACACCTTTTCAGGCTCTTCATTTTTTTCAACACCACTTCATGCTCCTCCTATTTTTCAGACCGTTTCATGCTCATCTCATTTTGACACCTTTTGAAGCTCTTCAAATTTTTCACGTCTTTTGAAGCTCTTCATATTTTTCACAACTTTTCAGGCTCTTTATGATTTTCAACACCGCTTCATGCTCCTCCTATTTTTCAGACCGTTTCATGCTCATCTCATTTTGACACCTTTTGAAGCTCTTCAAATTTTTCACACCTTTTGAAGCTCTTCATATTTTTCATATTTTTGAAGCTCTTCATATTTTCACACGTTTTCAGGCTCTTCATGTTTTTCAACAACGCTTCATGCTATTTCTATTTTTCAGAGAGTTTCATGCTCCTCATGTATTTCACACCTTTTGAAGCTCTTCATATTTTTCAACCCTTTTCAGGCTCTTCATGTTTTTCCACACCCCTTCATGCTTCTCCTATTTTTCAGCCCGTTTCATGCTCCTCATATGTTTCACACCTTTTGAAGCTCTTCATATTTTTTTAACACCTTTTCACGCTCCTCCTATATTTCAGACCGTTTCAAGCTCCTCATATTTTTGACACTTTTTGTAGCTCTTCATATTTTTCACACCTTTTCAGGGTCTTCATGTTTTTCTACACCACTTCATGCTCCTCCTATTTTTTGGACCGTTTTATTCTACTCATATGTTTCACACCTTTTTCAAGCTCTTCATGTTTTTCAACACCACTTCATGCTCCTCCTAATTATCAGACCGTTTCATGCTCCTCATATTTTTGACACCATTTGAAGCTCTTCATATTTTTCACACCTTTTCAGGCTCTTCATGTTTTTTAACACCTTTTCATGCTCCTCCTGTATTTCAGACCGTTTCATGCTCCTTATGTTTTTGACACCTTTTGAAGCTCTTCATATTTTTCACACTTTTTCAGGCTCTTCATATTTTTCAACAACGCTTCATGCTCCTCCTATTGTTCAGACCGTATCATGCTCCTCATATGTTTCACACCTTTTTCAGGCTCTTCTTGTTTTTCAACAACACTTCATGCTCCTCCTATGTTTCAGACCGTTTCATGCTCCTCATATTTTTGACACAGTTTGAAGCTCTTCACATTTTTCACATCTTTTGAGGCTCTTCATGTTTTTGAAAACAGTTTCTTGCTCCTCATTTTTTTCAGACCGTTTCACCCTCTATATATTTGACACCTTTTTGAAGCTCTTCATATTTTTCACACCTTTTGAGGCTCTTCATGTTTTTCAAAACAGTTTCTTGCTCCTCATATTTTTCAGACCGTTTCACCCTCTATATATTTGACCCCTCTTTGAAGCTCTTAATATTTTTCACACCTTTTCAGGCTCTTCTTGTTTTTCAAAACCACTTCAAGCTCCTTCTATTTTTCAGACCGTTTCTTGCTCCTCATATTTTTGACACCTTTGAGGCTCTTCCTATATTTCACACTATTTCAGGCTCTTCATCTTTTTCAACACCACTTCAAGCTCCTTCTATTTTTCAGACCGTTTCATGTTTCTCATATATTTGACACAGTTTGAAGCTCTTCATATTTTTCACAACTGTTGAGGCTCTTCATGTTTTTGAAAACAGTTTCTTGCTCCTCTTGTTTTTCAGACCCTTTCTCCCTCCTCATATTTTTGATACCTTTTTGAAGCTCTTCATTTTTTTCACACCTTTCCAGGCTCTTCAAGTGTATGAACACCGTTTCATGCTCCTCCTATATTTCATACCATTTCATGCTCCTTATATTTTTGACACCTTTTGAAGCTCTGCATATATTTCACACCTTTTCAGGCTCTTCGTATTTTTCAACACCGCTTCAAGCTCCTCCTATTTTTCAGACCGTTTCTTGCTCCTCATATTTTTGACACCTTTGAGGCTCTTCATATATTTCACACCTTTTCAGGCTCTTCATGTTTTTGAACACCACTTCATGCTCCTTCTCTTTTTCAGAGAGTTTTATGCTCCTCATGTATTTGACACCTTTTGAAGCTCTTCATATTTTTCACACCTTTTCAGGCTCTTCATGTTTTTCAACACCGCTTCATGCTGCTCATATTTTTCAGACCGTTTCATGCTCCTCATATTTTTGACACCTTTTGAAGCTCTTCATATTTTTCACACCTTTTAAGGCTCTTCATGTTTTTCAACACCGCTTCATGCTCCTCCAATTTTTCAGACCGTTTCATGCTCCTCATATTTTTGACACCTTTTGAAGCTCTTCATATTTTTCACACATTTTCAGGCTCTTCATGTTTTTCAACACCGCTTCATGCTGCTCATATTTTTCAGACCGTTTCATGCTCCTCATATTTTTGACACCTTTTGAAGCTCTTCATATTTTTCACACCTTTTAAGGCTCTTCATGTTTTTCAACACCGCTTCCTGCTCCTCCAATTTTTCAGACCGTTTCATGCTCCTAATATTTTTCACACCTTTTGAAGCCTTTCATATTTTTCACAACTTTTTAAGCTCTTCATGTTTTTGAACATCGCTTCATGCTCCTCCTATTTTTCAGACCGTTTCATGCTCATCTCATTTTTGACACCTTTTGAAGCTTTTCATATTTTTCACAACTTTTCAGGCTCTTCATGTTTTTGAACACAGCTTCATGCTCCTCCTATTTTTCAGACCGTATCATGCTCCTCATATTTTTCAAACCTTTTGAAGCTCTTCATATTTTTCAGACGTTTTCAGTCTATTCATGTTTTTGAACACCATTTCAGGCTCCTCCTATTTTTCAGAGAGTTTCATGCTCCTTATGTATTTCACACATTTTGAAGCTCTTCATATTTTTCACACCTTTTCAGGCCCTTCATGCTTTTCCACACCACTTCATGCTCCTCCTATTTTTCAGACCGTATCGTGTTCCTCATATTTTTGACACATTTTGAAGCTCTTCATATTTTTAACAGCTTTTCAGGTTCTTCATGTTTTTCAACACCGCTTCATGTTCCTCATCTTTTTCAGACCGTTTCATGCTCCTCATATTTTTCACACATTTTGAGGCTCTTCATGTTTTGATCACCGTTTCACGATCCTCCTATTTTTCAGGCCGTTTCATGCTCCTCATATTTTTGACACCTTTTGAAGCTCTTCATATTTTTCACACATTTTCAGGCTCTTCATGTTTTTCAACAACGCTTCATGATCGTCCTATTTTTCGGACCGTTTCATGCAGATCTCATTTTTGACACCTTTTGAAGCTCTTCATCTTTTTCACACCTTTTGAAGCTCTTCATCTTTTTCACACCTTTTGAAGGTCTTCATATTTTTCACACCTTTTCAGGCTGTTCATGTTTTTGAACACCGCTTATGCTCGTCCTATTTTTCAGACCGTTTCATGCTCCTCATATTTTTGACACCTTTTGAAGGTCTTCATATTTTTCACACCTTTTCAGGCTCTTCATGTTTTTCAACACCGCTTCATGATCCTCCTATTTTTCGGACCGTTTCATGCTCCTCATATTTTTGACACCTTTTGAAGCTCTTCATATTTTTCACACCTTTTCAGGCTCTTCATGTTTCTCAACAACACTTCATGCTCCTCGTATTTTTCAGACGGTTTCATTCTCCTCATATTTTTGACACCTTTTGAAGCTCTGCATATATTTCACACCTTTTCAGGCTCTTCATGATTTTCAACACCACTTCATGCTCCTCGTATTTTTCAGACCGTTTCATGCTCCTCATATTTTTCACACCTTTTGAAGCTCTTCATATATTTCACACCTTTTCAGGGTCTTCATGGTTTTGAACACCGCTTCATGCTCCTCCTATTTTTCAGACCGTTTCATGCTCCTCATATTTTTGACACCTTTTGAAGCTCTTCATATTTTGTACACCTTTCATTCTCTTAATATTTTTCAACACCACTTCATGCTCCTCCAATTTTTCAGTCCGCTTCATGCACATCTCATTTTTGACACCTTTTGAAACTATTCATATTTTTCACACCTTTTCAGGCTCTTCCGGGTTTTCAACACCGCTTCATGATCCTCCTATTTTTACACCTTTTGAAGCTCTTCATATATTTCACACCTTTTCAGGCTCTTCCGGGTTTTCAACACCGCTTCATCCTCCTCCTATTTTTAAGAGGGTTTCATGCTCGTCATATTTTCACACCTTTTGAAGCTGTTCATATATTTCACACCTTTTCAGGCTCTTGATGATTTTCAACACCACTTCATGCTCCTCCTAATTTTCACACCCTTTCATGCTAATCTAATTTTTGACACCTTTTGAAGCTCTTCATATTTTTCACACCTTTTGAAGGTCTTCATATTTTTCACACCTTTTCAGGCTGTTCATGTTTTTGAACACCGCTTATGCTCGTCCTATTTTTCAGACCGTTTCATGCTCCTCATATTTTTGACACCTTTTGAAGCTCTTCATATTTTTCACACCTTTTCAGGCTCTTCATGTTTTTCAACAACACTTCATGCTCCTCGTATTTTTCAGACGGTTTCATTCTCCTCATATTTTTGACACCTTTTGAAGCTCTGCATATATTTCACACCTTTTCAGGCTCTTCATGATTTTCAACACCACTTCATGCTCCTCCATTTTTCAGACCGTTTCATGCTCATCTCATTTTTGACATCTTTTGAAGCTCTTCATATTTTTCACACCTTTTGAAGCTCTTCATAATTTTCATATTTTTGAAGCTCTTCATATTTTTCACACTTTTTCAGCCTCTTCATGTTTTTCAACACCTGTTCAGGCTCCTCCTATTTTTCAGACCCTTTCATGCTAATCTAATTTTTGACACTTTTTGAAGCTCTTCATACTTTTCGCACCTTTTAAGTCTCTGTATGTTTTTGAACACCTTTTCATGCTCCTCATGTATTTCACTTCTTTTGAAGCTCTTCATATTTTGCAGACATTTTCAGGCTCTTCATGTTTTTGAACACCGCTTCATCCTCCTCCTATTTTTTAGAGGGTTTCATGCTCGTCATATTTTGGACACATTTTGAAGCTCTTCATATTTTTCACACCTTTTCAGGCTCTTCATGTTTTTGAACACCGCTTCATGCTCCTCCTATTTTTCAGACCATTTCATGCAGATCTCATTTTTGACACCTTTTGAAGCTCTTCTTATTTTTCAAAACTTTTGAAGCTCTTCATATTTTTCACACGTTTTCAGGCTCTTCATGTTTTTGAACACTGCTTCATGCTCCTCCTATTTTTCAGACAGTTTCATGCTCCTCATATTTTTGACATCTTTTGAAGCTCTATATATTTTTCACACCTTTTCAGGCTCTTCATGTGTTTCAACACCGCTTCATGCTCCTCCTATTTTTCAGAATGTTTCATGCTCCTCATATTTTTGACATCTTTTGAAGCTCTTCATATTTTTCACACATTTTCAGGCTCTTTATATTTTTGAACACCGCTTCATGGTGCTCATAATTTTCAGAACTTTTCATGCTCCTGATATAATTCACACCTTTTGAAGCTCTTCATATTTTTCACACCTTTTCAGGCTCTTCATGTTTTTCAACACCGTTTCATGCTCCTCCTATTTTTCAGATCGTTTCATGCTCCTCATAATTTTGACACCTTTTGAAGCTCTCCATAATTTTCACACCTTTTGAAGCTGTTCATATATTTCACACCTTTTCAGGCTCTTGATGATTTTCAACACCACTTCATGCTCCTCCTAATTTTCACACCCTTTCATGCTAATCTAATTTTTGACACCTTTTGAAGCTCTTCATCTTTTTCACACCTTTTGAAGGTCTTCATATTTTTCACACCTTTTCAGGCTGTTCATGTTTTTGAACACCGCTTATGCTCGTCCTATTTTTCAGACCGTTTCATGCTCCTCATATTTTTGACACCTTTTGAAGGTCTTCATATTTTTCACACCTTTTCAGGCTCTTCATGTTTTTCAACACCGCTTCATGATCCTCCTATTTTTCGGACCGTTTCATGCTCCTCATATTTTTGACACCTTTTGAAGCTCTTCATATTTTTCACACCTTTTCAGGCTCTTCATGTTTCTCAACAACACTTCATGCTCCTCGTATTTTTCAGACGGTTTCATTCTCCTCATATTTTTGACACCTTTTGAAGCTCTGCATATATTTCACACCTTTTCAGGCTCTTCATGATTTTCAACACCACTTCATGCTCCTCGTATTTTTCAGACCGTTTCATGCTCCTCATATTTTTCACACCTTTTGAAGCTCTTCATATATTTCACACCTTTTCAGGGTCTTCATGGTTTTGAACACCGCTTCATGCTCCTCCTATTTTTCAGACCGTTTCATGCTCCTCATATTTTTGACACCTTTTGAAGCTCTTCATATTTTGTACACCTTTCATTCTCTTAATATTTTTCAACACCACTTCATGCTCCTCCAATTTTTCAGTCCGCTTCATGCACATCTCATTTTTGACACCTTTTGAAACTATTCATATTTTTCACACCTTTTCAGGCTCTTCCGGGTTTTCAACACCGCTTCATGATCCTCCTATTTTTACACCTTTTGAAGCTCTTCATATATTTCACACCTTTTCAGGCTCTTCCGGGTTTTCAACACCGCTTCATCCTCCTCCTATTTTTAAGAGGGTTTCATGCTCGTCATATTTTCACACCTTTTGAAGCTGTTCATATATTTCACACCTTTTCAGGCTCTTGATGATTTTCAACACCACTTCATGCTCCTCCTAATTTTCACACCCTTTCATGCTAATCTAATTTTTGACACCTTTTGAAGCTCTTCATATTTTTCACACCTTTTGAAGGTCTTCATATTTTTCACACCTTTTCAGGCTGTTCATGTTTTTGAACACCGCTTATGCTCGTCCTATTTTTCAGACCGTTTCATGCTCCTCATATTTTTGACACCTTTTGAAGCTCTTCATATTTTTCACACCTTTTCAGGCTCTTCATGTTTTTCAACAACACTTCATGCTCCTCGTATTTTTCAGACGGTTTCATTCTCCTCATATTTTTGACACCTTTTGAAGCTCTGCATATATTTCACACCTTTTCAGGCTCTTCATGATTTTCAACACCACTTCATGCTCCTCCATTTTTCAGACCGTTTCATGCTCATCTCATTTTTGACATCTTTTGAAGCTCTTCATATTTTTCACACCTTTTGAAGCTCTTCATAATTTTCATATTTTTGAAGCTCTTCATATTTTTCACACTTTTTCAGCCTCTTCATGTTTTTCAACACCTGTTCAGGCTCCTCCTATTTTTCAGACCCTTTCATGCTAATCTAATTTTTGACACTTTTTGAAGCTCTTCATACTTTTCGCACCTTTTAAGTCTCTGTATGTTTTTGAACACCTTTTCATGCTCCTCATGTATTTCACTTCTTTTGAAGCTCTTCATATTTTTCACACCTTTTCAGGCTCTTCATGTTTTTGAACACCGCTTCATGCTCCTCCTATTTTTCAGACCATTTCATGCAGATCTCATTTTTGACACCTTTTGAAGCTCTTCTTATTTTTCAAAACTTTTGAAGCTCTTCATATTTTTCACACGTTTTCAGGCTCTTCATGTTTTTGAACACTGCTTCATGCTCCTCCTATTTTTCAGACAGTTTCATGCTCCTCATATTTTTGACATCTTTTGAAGCTCTATATATTTTTCACACCTTTTCAGGCTCTTCATGTGTTTCAACACCGCTTCATGCTCCTCCTATTTTTCAGAATGTTTCATGCTCCTCATATTTTTGACATCTTTTGAAGCTCTTCATATTTTTCACACATTTTCAGGCTCTTTATGTTTTTGAACACCGCTTCATGGTGCTCATAATTTTCAGAACTTTTCATGCTCCTGATATAATTCACACCTTTTGAAGCTCTTCATATTTTTCACACCTTTTCAGGCTCTTCATGTTTTTCAACACCGTTTCATGCTCCTCCTATTTTTCAGATCGTTTCATGCTCCTCATAATTTTGACACCTTTTGAAGCTCTCCATAATTTTCACACCTTTTGAAGCTGTTCATATATTTCACACCTTTTCAGGCTCTTGATGATTTTCAACACCACTTCATGCTCCTCCTAATTTTCACACCCTTTCATGCTAATCTAATTTTTGACACCTTTTGAAGCTCTTCATCTTTTTCACACCTTTTGAAGGTCTTCATATTTTTCACACCTTTTCAGGCTGTTCATGTTTTTGAACACCGCTTATGCTCGTCCTATTTTTCAGACCGTTTCATGCTCCTCATATTTTTGACACCTTTTGAAGGTCTTCATATTTTTCACACCTTTTCAGGCTCTTCATGTTTTTCAACACCGCTTCATGATCCTCCTATTTTTCGGACCGTTTCATGCTCCTCATATTTTTGACACCTTTTGAAGCTCTTCATATTTTTCACACCTTTTCAGGCTCTTCATGTTTCTCAACAACACTTCATGCTCCTCGTATTTTTCAGACGGTTTCATTCTCCTCATATTTTTGACACCTTTTGAAGCTCTGCATATTTTTCACACATTTTCAGGCTCTTCATGTTTTTGAACACAGCTTCATGCTCCTCCTATTTTTCAGACCGTTTCATGCTCCTCATGTATTTCACACCTTTTGAAGCTCTTCATATTTTGCACACCTTTTCAGGCTCTTCATGTTTTTCACAACCACTTCATGCTCCTCCTATTTTTCCGATCGTTTCATGCACATCTCATTTTTTACACCTTTTGAGGCTCTTCATATTTTTCATACCTTTTCAGGCTCTTCATGTTTTTGAACACCACTTCATGATCCTCCTATTTTTCAGACCGTTTCATGCTCCTCATATATTTGACATTTTTTGAGGCTCTTCATATTTTTCACACCTTTTCAGGCTCGTCATATTTTTGAACACCGCTTAATGCTCCTCCTGTTTTTCAGACCATTTCATGCTAGTCATATTTTTGACACCTTTTGAAGCTCTTCATATTTCTCACACCTTTTCAGTCTCTTCATATTTTTCAACACAACTTCATGCATCTCCTATTTTTCGGACCATTTCATGCTCCTCATATTTTTCAAACCTTTTGAAACTCTTCATATTTTTCACACCTTTTCAGGCTCTTCATTTGTTTAAACACCGTTTCATGCTCCTTCTATTATTCAGACCGTTTCATGCTCCTCATAGTTTTCACACCTTTTGAAGCTCTTCATATATTCTCACCTTGTCAGGCTATTCACGTTTTTCAACAACACGTCGTGCTCCTCCTATTTTTCAGACCGTTTCATGTTCCTCATATTTTTGACACGTTTTGAAGCTCTTCATATTTTTCACACCTTTTCAGGCTCTTCATGTTTTGAACACCACTTCATGCTCCTCCTATTATTCAGAGAGTTTCATGCTCCTCATGTATTTCACACCTTTTGAAGCTCTTCATATTTTTCACACCTTTTGAAGCTCTTCATATATTTCACATCTTTTCAGGCTCTTCATGTTTATTTAACAACGTTTCATCCTCCTCCTATTTTTGACACATTTTGAAGCTCTTCATATTTTTCACATCTTTTAAGACTCTTCATGTTTTTCAACACAGCTTCATGCTCCTCCGTTTTTTCAGACCGTTTCATCCTCCTCCTATTTTTGACACATTTTGAAGCTCTTCATATTTTTCACATCTTTTAAGACTCTTCATGTTTTTCAACACCGCTTCATGCTCCTCCGTTTTTTCAGACCGTTTCATGCTCCTCTCATTTTTGACACCTTTTGAAGCTCTTCATATTTTTCACACCTTTTGAAGCTCTTCATATTTTTCACAACTTTTAAGGCTCTTCATGTTTTTCAACACCGCTTCATGGTCCTCCTATTTTTCAGAACGTTTCATGCTCCTCATATTTTTGACACCGTTTCAAGCTCTTCATATATTTCACACCTTTTCAGGCTCTGAATGTTGTCAACACCGCTTCATGCTCATCCTATTTTTCGGACCGCTTCATGCTCCTCATATTTTTGACATCTTTGGAGCACTTCATATTTTTCACACGTTTTCAGCCTCTTCATGTTTTTCAACACTGCATCATGCTCTTCCTATTTTTCAGTTCGTTTCATGCTCCTCAATGTTTGACATGTTTTGAATCTCTTTATATTTTTCACACCATTTCAGGCTCTTCATGTTTTGAACAACGTTTCATGCTCCTCCTATTTTTCAGAAAATTTCATGATCCTCATATATTTGAGACCTTTTAAAGCTCTTCATATTTTTCAAAGCTTTTCAGCTCTTCATGTTTGTCAACACCACTTCATGCTCCTCCTATTTTTCAGACCGTTTCTTTCTCCTCATATTTTTGACACCTTTTGAAGCTCTTCATATATTTCACAGATTTTCAGGCTCTTCATCTTTTTGCACACCGCTTCATGCTCCTCCTATTTTTCACACCGTTTCATGCTGCTCTCATTATTGACACATTTCGAAGCTATTCATATTTTTCACACCTTTGGAAGCTCTTCATATTTTTCACACATTTTCAGGCTTTTCTTGTTTTCAACACCTCTTCATACTCCTCCTTTTTTTCAGTCCGTTTCATGTTCCTCATATTTTTCACACCTTTTAATGCTCTTCATATTTTTCACACCTTTTCAGGCTTTTCATGTTTTTCAACACCGCTTCATGCTCCTCCTATTTTTCAGACTGTTTCATGCTCCTCATATTTTTGACAGCTTTTGAAGCTGTTCATATTTTTCACACCTTTTCAGGCTCTTCATGTTTTTCAACCGTGCTTCATGTTCCTCCTATTTTTCACACCGTTTCATGCTCCTCATATTTTTGACACCTTTTGAAGATCTTAATATTTTTCACACCTTTTCAGGCTCTTCATGTTTTTGAACACCATTTCATGCTCCTCCTTTTTTTTGACACATTTTGAACGTCTTCATAATTTTCACACCTTTCAGGCTCTTCATGTTTTACAACACTGTTTCATGCTCCTCCTATTTTTCAGATCATTTCATGCTCCTCATATATTTCACATCTTTTGTAGCTCTTCATATTTTTCACACCTTTTCAGTCTCTTCAGGTTTCTCAACATCACTTCATGCTTCTCCTATTTTTCACACCGTTTCATGCTCCTCATATTTTTGACACCTTTTGAACCTCCTCATTTTTTCACAACTTTGGAAACTCTTCATATATTTCCCACCTTTTCAGGCTCTTAAAGTTTTCAACACCGCTTCATGCTCATCCTATTTTTCAGACCGTTTCATGCTCCTCATATTTTTGACACGTTTTGAGGCTCTTCATGTTTTTCACACCTTTTCAGGCTCTTCATGTTTTTCAACACTGTTTCATGCTGCTCCTATTTTTTAGACCGTTTCATGTTCCTCATATTTTTCACACCTTTTGAAGCTCTTCATATTTTACAAAACTTTTCAGGTTCTTCATGTTTTTGACGACTGCTTCATGCTCCTCCTATTTTTCAGACCGTTTCATGCTCCTTATATATTTGACACCTTGTGAAGCTCCTCCTATTTTTCACACCTTTTCAGGCTCTTCATGTATTTCAACACCGTTTCATGCTCCTCCTATTTTTCAGACCGCTTCAGTCTCCTCATGTATTTCACACCTTTTCAAGCTCTTCATATTTTTCACACCTTTTCAGGCTCTTCATGTTTTTGAACACCGTTTCATGCTCCTCCTATTTTTCAGACCGCTTCAGTCTCCTCATGTATTTCACACCTTTTGAAGCTCTTCATATTTTTCACACCTTTTCAGGCTCTTCATGTTTTTGAACACCGTTTCATGCTCCTCCTATTTTTCAGACCGTTTCATGCTCCTCATATTTTTGACACCTTTTGAACCTCCTCATTTTTTCACAACTTTGGAAACTCTTCATATATTTCACACCTTTTCAGGCACTTCATGATTTCCACGACCACTTCATGCTCCTCCTATTTTTCAGACCGTTTCATGCTCATCTCATTTTTGACACCTTTGGAAGCTCTTCATATATTTCACACCTTTTGAAGCTCTTCATATTTTTCACACGTTTTCAGGCTCTTCATGTTTTTCAACACCGCTTCATGCTCCTCCTATTTTTCAGACCGTTTCATGCTCCTCATATTTTTGACACGTTTTGAGGCTCTTCATGTTTTTCACACCTTTTCAAGCTCTTCATGTTTTTGAACACCACTTCATGCTCCTCCTATTTTTCAGATCGTTTCATGCTCCTCATATTTTTGACCCCTTTTGAAGATCTTCATGTTTTTCACACCTTTTCAGGCTCTTCATATTTTTGAACACCGTATCATGCTCCTCCTATTTTTCAGACCGTTTCAGGCTCCTCATATTTTTGACACCTTTTGAAGCTCCTCATATTTTTCACACCTTTTGAAGCTCTTCATATATTTCACAACTTTTCAGGCACTTCATGTTTTTCAACATCACTTCATGCTCCTCCTATATTTCAGACCGGTTCATGCTCCTCATATTTTTGACACCTTTTGTAGCTCTTCATATATTTCACACCTTTTGAAGCTCTTCATATTTTTCACACGTTTTCAGGCTATTCATGTTTTTCAACGCCGCTTCATGCTCCTACTATTTTCAGACCGTTTCCACCTCCTCATGTATTTCACACCTTTTGAAGCTCTTCATATATGTCACACCTTTTAGGCTCTTCGTCTTTTTAAAACCGTTTCATGCTCATCCTATTTTTCACACAGTTTCATGCTCCTCATATATTTGACACCTTTTGAAGCTCTTCATATTTTTCACACCTTTTCAGGCTCTTCATGTTTATCAACACAGTTTCATGCTCTTCCTAAATTTCAGACCGTTTCATGCTCCTCATATTGTTGACACCTTTTGAAGCTCTTCATATTTTTCCACCTTTTCAGGCTTTTCATGTTTTTCAACACCGCTTCATGCTCCTCCAATTTTTCAGAAAGTTTCATGCTCCTCATATTTTTAACATCTTTTGAAGCTCTTCATTTTTTTCACACCTTTTCATGCTCTTCATCTTTTTCAAAAAAGTTTCATGCTCATCCTATGTTTCATAATGTTTCACGCTCCTAATATTTTTGACACCTTTTGAAGCTCTTTATATTTTTCACACCTTTTCAGGCTCTTCATGTTTTTGACCACCGCATCATGCTCCTCCTATTTTTCAGTCGTTTCATGCCTCTCATATTTTTTACACCTTTTGAAGCTCTTCATGTTTTTCACACCTTTTCATGCTCTTCATCTTTTTCAAAACCGTCTCATTCTCATCCTATTTTAAAGACTGTTTCATGCTCCTCATATTTTTGACACCTTTAGAACCTCTTCATATTTTTCACACCTTTTCATCTCTTCATGTTTTCAACACCGTTTCATGCTCCTCCTATTTTTCAGACCGATTCATGCACCTCATATTTTTGACACCTTTTGAAGCTCTTCTTTTTTTTTCACACATTTTGAAGCTCTTCATATTTTTCACAACTTTTCAGGCTCTTCATGTTTTTGAACACCGCTTCATGCTCCTCTTATTTTTTAGAGAGTTCCATGCTCCTCATGTATTTCACACCTTTTGAAGCTCTTCATATTTTTCACACCTTTTCAGGCTCTTCATATTTTGAACACCATTTCATGCTTCTCTTATTTTTCAGACCATTTCTTGCTCCTCATATTTATGACACCTTTTGAAGCTCTTCATATTTTTCACACCTTTTGAAGCTGTTCATATTTTTCACACCATTTGAAGCTTTTCATATTTTTCACACGTTTTCAGGTTCTTCATGTTTTTCAACACCGCTTCATGCTCCTGCTAATTTTCAGACCCTTTCATGCTCCACATATTTTTGACACGTTTTGAAGCTCTTCATGTTTTTCACACCTTTTCAGGCTCTTCATGTCTTTCAACACCGTTTCATGCTCCTCCTATTTTTCAGAACTTTTAATGCTCCTCACATTTTTGACACCTTTTGTAGTTCTTCATATATTTCATACATTTTCAGGATCTTTATGTTTTTCAACAACACTTCATGCTCCTCCTATTTTTAAGACCGCTTCATGCTCATCTCATTTTTCACACTTTTGAAACGGTTCATATTTTTCACACCTTTTGAAGATCTTCATATTTTTACAAGTTTTCAGGTTCTTCATGTTTTTCAACACCGCTTCATGCTCCTCCTATTTTTCAGACTATTTCATGCTCCACATATTTTTGACACGTTTTGAAGCTCTTCATATTTTTCACACCTTTTCAGGCTTTTTATGTTTCTGAACACCGCTTCAAGCTGCTCCTATATTTCACATCTTTTGAAGCTCTTCATTATTTTCACACCTTTTCAGGCTCTTCATGTTTTTGAACACAGCTTCATGCTCCTCCTATTTTTCAGACAGTTTAATGCTCCTCATGTATTTCAAACCTTTTGAAGCTCGTCACATATTTCACATCTTCTCAGGCTCTTCATGTTTTGAACACCGTTTCATGCTCCTCCTATTTTTTAGACCGTTTTATACTCCTCATAATTTTGACACCTTTTGAAGCTCTTCATATTATTCACAACTTTTCAGGCTCTTCATGGTTTTCAACACCGTCTCATTCTACTCCTATTTTTCAGACCGTTTCATGCTCCTCATGTATTTCACACCTTTTGAAGCTTTTCACATTTTTCACACCTTTTCAGGCTCTTCATGTTATTCAACACCGCTTCATGATCTTCCTATTTTTCAGTCCATTTCATGCTCCTCATATTTTTGACACCTGTTGAAGTTCTTCATATTTTTCCACCTTTTCAGCTCTTCAAGTTTTTCAACACCACTTCATGCTCCTCCTATATTTCAGAGCGTTTCATGCTCCTCATATTTTTGACACCTGTTGAAGCTCTTCATATTTTTCACACCTTTTCAGGCACTTCATATTTTTCAACACCGCTTCATGTTCCTCCTATTTTTCAGATCGTTTCATGCTCCTCATATTTTGACACCTTTTCAAGCTCTTCATATTTTTCACAAGTTTTCAGGTTCTTCATGTTTTTCAACACCGCTTCATGCTCCTCCTATTTTTCACACCGTTTCATGCTCCACATATATTTGACACGTTTTGAAGCTCTTCATATTTTTCACACCTTTACAGGCTTTTTATGTTTTTGAACACCACTTCATGCTGCTCCTATATTTCATACCTTTTGAAGCTCTTCATATTTTCCACACCATTTGAAGCTCTTCATATTTCTCAAACGTTTTCAGGCTCTTCATGTTTTTCAACACCCCTTCTTGCTCATCTATTTTTCAGACCGTTTCATGCTTCTCTCATTTCTGACATCTTTTGAAGCTCTTCATATATTTCACACATTTT
This sequence comes from Dama dama, assembly GCF_033118175.1. Taxonomy (NCBI): domain Eukaryota; kingdom Metazoa; phylum Chordata; class Mammalia; order Artiodactyla; family Cervidae; genus Dama; species Dama dama. The sequence continues at coordinate 3,303,287 of NW_026870956.1, forward strand.
CAGGCTCTTCATGTTTTTCAACACCACTTCATGCTCCTCCTATTTTTCAGACCGTTTCATGCTCATCTCACTTTTGACACATTTTGAAGCTCTTCATATTTTCCACACCTTTTGAAGCTCTTCATATTTTTCAAACGTTTTCAGGCTCTTCATGTTTTTCCACACCGCTTCATGCTCCTCCTTTTTTTCAGATAGTTTCATGCCCCCTTTATTTTTGACACCTTTTGAAGCTCTTCATATTTTTCAAACCGTTTCAGGCTCTTCATGTTTTTCAACACCGCTTCATGCTCCTCCTATTTTTCAAACCGTTTCATGCTCCTCATATTTTTGACACCTTTTGAAGCTCTTCATATATTTCACACCTTTTCCACCTCTTCATGTTTTTCAACACTGCTTCTTGCTCCTCCAATTTTTCAGACCGTTTCATGCTCCTCCTATTTTTGATACCTTTTGAAGCTGTTCATATATTTCACACCTTTTCAGGCGTTTCATGTCTTTGAAAACCGTTTCATGCTCGTCATATTTGGACAGTTTTTGATGCTCTTCATATTTTTCACAGCTTTTCAGGCTCTTCATGTTTTTCAACACCACTTCATGCTCCTATTTTTCAGACCGTTTCCTGCTCCTCATATTTTTGACACATTTTCAAACTCTTCATATTTTTCACACCTTTTCAGGCTCTTCTTGTTTTTCAACACCGCTTCATGCTCCTCGTATTTTTCAGACAGTTTCATGTGCCTCCTCTTTTTAACATCTTTTGAAGGTCTTCATATTTTTCACACCTTTTCAGGCTCTTCATGTTTTTCCGCACCGCTTCCTGCTCTTCCTTTTTTTCAGACCGTTCCATGCTCCTCATATTTTTGACACCTTTTGAAGCTCTTCATATTTTGCACACCTTTTGAGGCTCTTTATGTTTTTCAACACCACTTCATGCTCATCCTATTTTCAGACCGTTTAATGCTCCTCTTATTTTTGACACCTTTTGAAGCTCTTCATATTTTTCAAACCTCTTCAGGTTCTTCATATTTTTCAACACCGCTTCATGCTCCTCCTATTTTTCAGATAGTTTCATGCCCCCTCTATTTTTGACACATTTTGAAGCTCTTCATATTTTTCAAGCCTTTTCAATCTCTTCATGTTTTTAAACAGAGCTTCATTTTCCTCCTATTTTTCAGACCGTTTCATGCTCCACATATTTTTGACACCTTTTGAAGCTCTTCATATTTTTCAACCTTTTCTTGCTTTCCATGTTTTTGAACACCGTTCCATGCTCCTCATATTTTTGACACCTTTGAAGCTCTTCAAAATTTTGACACCTTTTGAAGCTCTTCATATTTTTCAAACCTTTTCAAGCTCTTCATGTTTTTCAACACCGCTTCTTGCTCCTCCTATTTTTCAGACCGTTTCATGCTCCTCATATTTTTGACACCTTTTGAATCTCTTCATATATTTCACACCTTTTCAGGCTCTTCATGTTTTTGAACACCGCTTCATGATCCTCCTATTTTTCAGACCGTTTCATACACCTCATATTTTTTTCACCTTTTGAAGCTCTTCATATTTTTCACACCTTTTCAGGCTCCTCATGTTTTGCAACACCGCTTCATGGTCCTCCTATTTTTCAGACCATTTCATACTCGTCATATTTTTGACACCTTTTGATGCTCTTCATATTTTTCACACCTTTTCAGGCTCTTCATTTTTTCAACACCGCTTCATGCTCCTCCTATTTTTCAGACTGTTTCATGCTCATCTCATTTTTGACACCTTTGGAAGCTTTTCATATTTTTCACAACTTTTCAGGCTCTTCATGTTTTGAACACCGCTTCATGCTCCTCCTATTTTTCAGACCGTATCATGCTCCTCATATTTTTCACATCTTTTGAAGCTCTTCATATTTTTCACACCTTTTCAGGCTCTTCATATTTTTGAACACCTCTTCATCTTCCTCCTATTTTTCAGACCGTTTCTTGCTCCTCATGTATTTCACACCTTTTGAAGCTCTTCATATTTTTCACACCTTTTCAGGCTCTTGATGTTTTTCCACACCACTTCATGCTTCTCCTATTTTTCAACACGTTTCATGCTCCTCATGAATTTCACACCCTTTGAAGCTCTTCATATTTTTCACACCTTTTCAGGCTCTTCATGTTTTTCAACACCGCTTCATGCTCCTCCTATTTTTCAGACCGTTTCATGCACCTCATATTTTTCTCACCTTTTGAAGCTCTTCATATTTTTCACACCTTTTCAGGCTCCTCATGTTTTGCAACACCGCTTCATGGTCCTCCTATTTTTCAGACCGTTTCATACTCCTCATATTTTTGACAAATTTTGATGCTCTTCATATTTTTCACACCTTTTCAGGCTCTTCATTTTTTCAACACCACTTCATGCTCCTCCTTTTTTTCAGACCGTTTCATGCTCATCTCATTTTTGACACCTTTTGAAGCTCTTCATATTTTTCACACCTTTTCAAGCTCTTCATGTTTTTGAACACCACTTCATGCTCCTCCTATTTTTCAGACTGCTTCATACTCCTCTCATTTTTGACACCTTTTGAAGCTCTTCATATTTTTGACACCTTTTGAAGCTCTTCATATTTCTCACACGTTTTCAGGCTCTTCATGATTTTCAACACCGATTCATGCTCCTCCTCTTTTTCAGACCGTTTCATGCTCCTCATATTTTTGATACCTTTTGAATCTCCTCATATTTTTTACACCTTTTGAACCTCTTCATATATTTCACACTTTTTCAGGCTCTTCATGTTTTTCAACACGGCTTCATGCTCCTCCTATTTTTCAGACCGTTTCATGCTCCTCATATTTTTCACACCTTTTGAAGCTCTTCATATTTTTCACACCTTTTAAGCCTCTTCATGTTTTTTAACACCGCTTCATGCTCCTCCTATTTTCAAGACAGTTTCATACTCCTCATGTATTTCATACCTTTTGAAGCTCCTCATATTTTTCACACCTTTTCAGGCTCTTCATATTTTTGAAAACCGCTTCATGCTCCTCCTATTTTTAAGACCATTTCATGCTCCTCATATATTTCACACCTTTTGAAGTTCTTCATATTTTTCACACCTTTTCAGGCTCTGCATGTTTTTCAACACCGTTTCATGCTCCTCCTATTTTTCAGACCGTTTCATGCTCCTCATATTTTTGACACATTTTGAAGTTCTTGATATATTTCACACCTTCTCAGGCTCTTCATTTTTTGGAACACGACTTCTTGCTCCTCCTATTTTTCAGACCGTTTCATGCTCATCTCATTTTTGACACCTTTTGAAGCTCTTCATATATTTGACACCATTTGAAGCTCTTCATATTTTTCACAACTTTTCAGGCTCTGCATGTATTTGAACACCGTTTCATGCTACTCCTATATTTCAGACCGATTCTTGCTGCTCATATATTTGACACCTTTTGAAACTCTTCATATTTTTAACACCTTTTTAGGCTCTTCATGTTTTTCAACACCGCTTCATGCTCCTCCTATTTTTCAAACCGTTTCATGCTCCTCATATTTTTGACACCTTTTGAAGCTCTTCATATATTTCACACCTTTTCCACCTCTTCATGTTTTTCAACACTGCTTCTTGCTCCTCCAATTTTTCAGACCGTTTCATGCTCCTCCTATTTTTGATACCTTTTGAAGCTGTTCATATATTTCACACCTTTTCAGGCGTTTCATGTCTTTGAAAACCGTTTCATGCTCGTCATATTTGGACAGTTTTTGATGCTCTTCATATTTTTCACAGCTTTTCAGGCTCTTCATGTTTTTCAACACCACTTCATGCTCCTATTTTTCAGACCGTTTCCTGCTCCTCATATTTTTGACACATTTTCAAACTCTTCATATTTTTCACACCTTTTCAGGCTCTTCTTGTTTTTCAACACCGCTTCATGCTCCTCGTATTTTTCAGACAGTTTCATGTGCCTCCTCTTTTTAACATCTTTTGAAGGTCGTCATATTTTTCACACCTTTTCAGGCTCTTCATGTTTTTCCGCACCGCTTCCTGCTCTTCCTTTTTTTCAGACCGTTCCATGCTCCTCATATTTTTGACACCTTTTGAAGCTCTTCATATTTTGCACACCTTTTGAGGCTCTTTATGTTTTTCAACACCACTTCATGCTCATCCTATTTTCAGACCGTTTAATGCTCCTCTTAATTTTGACACCTTTTGAAGCTCTTCATATTTTTCAAACCTCTTCAGGTTCTTCATATATTTCAACACCGCTTCATGCTCCTCCTATTTTTCAGATAGTTTCATGCCCCCTCTATTTTTGACACATTTTGAAGCTCTTCATATTTTTCAAGCCTTTTCAAGCTCTTCATGTTTTTAAACAGAGCTTCATTTTCCTCCTATTTTTCAGACCGTTTCATGCTCCACATATTTTTGACACCTTTTGAAGCTCTTCATATTTTTCAACCTTTTCTTGCTTTCCATGTTTTTGAACACCGTTCCATGCTCCTCATATTTTTGACACCTTTGAAGCTCTTCAAAATTTTGACACCTTTTGAAGCTCTTCATATTTTTCAAACCTTTTCAAGCTCTTCATGTTTTTCAACACCGCTTCTTGCTCCTCCTATTTTTCAGACCGTTTCATGCTCCTCATATTTTTGACACCTTTTGAATCTCTTCATATATTTCACACCTTTTCAGGCTCTTCATGTTTTTGAACACCGCTTCATGATCCTCCTATTTTTCAGACCGTTTCATACACCTCATATTTTTTTCACCTTTTGAAGCTCTTCATATTTTTCACACCTTTTCAGGCTCCTCATGTTTTGCAACACCGCTTCATGGTCCTCCTATTTTTCAGACCATTTCATACTCGTCATATTTTTGACACCTTTTGATGCTCTTCATATTTTTCACACCTTTTCAGGCTCTTCATTTTTTCAACACCGCTTCATGCTCCTCCTATTTTTCAGACTGTTTCATGCTCATCTCATTTTTGACACCTTTGGAAGCTTTTCATATTTTTCACAACTTTTCAGGCTCTTCATGTTTTGAACACCGCTTCATGCTCCTCCTATTTTTCAGACCGTATCATGCTCCTCATATTTTTCACATCTTTTGAAGCTCTTCATATTTTTCACACCTTTTCAGGCTCTTCATATTTTTGAACACCTCTTCATCTTCCTCCTATTTTTCAGACCGTTTCTTGCTCCTCATGTATTTCACACCTTTTGAAGCTCTTCATATTTTTCACACCTTTTCAGGCTCTTGATGTTTTTCCACACCACTTCATGCTTCTCCTATTTTTCAACACGTTTCATGCTCCTCATGTATTTCACACCCTTTGAAGCTCTTCATATTTTTCACACCTTTTCAGGCTCTTCATGTTTTTCAACACCGCTTCATGCTCCTCCTATTTTTCAGACCGTTTCATGCACCTCATATTTTTCTCACCTTTTGAAGCTCTTCATATTTTTCACACCTTTTCAGGCTTTTCATGTTTTTGCACACCGCTTCATGCTCCTCCTATTTTTCACACCTTTTGAAGCTCTTCATATTTTTCACCCTTTTCAGTCTCTTCATGTTTTTAACACGGTTTCATGCTCCTCCTATTTTTCAGACCGTTTCATGCTCCTCATATTTTTGACACCTTTTGAAGCTCTTCATATTTTTCACATCTTTTCAGGCTCTTCATGTTTTTCAACACCGCTTCATGCTCCACCTATTTTTCAGACGGTTTCATGCTCATCTCTTTTTTGACACCTTTTGAAGCTCTTCATATTTTTCATACCTTTTGAAGCTCTTCATATTTTTCACTCGTTTTCACGCTCTTCATGTTTTTCAACACCGCTTCATGCTCCTCCTATTTTTCAGACGGTTTCATGCTCCTCATATTTTTGACACCTTTTGAAGCTCTTCATATTTTTCAAACCTTTTCAGGCTCTTCATGTTTTTGAACACTGCTTCATGCTCCTCGTATTTTTCAAACCATTTCATGATCCTCATGTATTTCACACCTTTGAACCTCTTCATATTTTTCACACCTTTTCAGGCTCTTCATGTGTTTCAACACCACTTCATGCTCCTCAGCTTTTTCAGACCGTTTCATGCTCATTTCATTTTTGAAACATTTTGAAGCTCTTCATATTTTTCACACCTTTTGAATCTCTTCATATTTTTGACACCTTTTCAGGCTCTTCATGTTTTTGAACACCTCTGCATGCTCCTCCTATTTTTCAGGGCGTTTAATGCTCCTCATGTATTTCACACCTTTTGAAGCTCTTCATATTTTTCTCACCTTTTCAGGCTCTTCATGTTTTTGAACACCGCTTCATGCTCCTCATATTTTTCAGACCGTTTCATGCTCCTCATATATTTCAAACCTTTTGCACCTCTTCATATTTTTCACACCTTTTCAATGTCTTCATGTTTTTGAACACCGTTTCATGCTGCTCCTATTTTTCACAACGTTTCATGGTCCTCATATTTTTGACACCTTTTGAAGCTCTTCATATTTTTCACACCTTTTCAGGCTCTTCATGTTTTTCAACACTGCTTCATGCTCCTCCTATTTTTCAGACCGTTTCTTCCACCTCATATATTTCACAGCTTTAGAAGCTCTTCATATTTTTCACACATTTTCAGGCTCTTCATGTTTCTCAACACCGCTTCCTGCTCCTCCTCTTTTTCAGACCGTTTCATGCTCCTCATATTTTTGACACATTTTGAAGCTCTTCATGTTTCTCACAGCTTTTCAGGTTCTTCATGTTTTTCAACACTACTTCATGCTCCTCCTATTTTTCAGACGGTTTCATGCTCATCTCATTTTTGACACCTTTTGAAGCTCTTCATATTTTTCACATCTTTTGAAGCTCTTCATATTTTTCACACGTTTTCAGGCTCTTCATGTTGTTCAACACCCTTTCTTGCTCCTCCTATTTTTCAGACCATTTCATGCTCCTCATATTTTTGACACGTTTTGAAGCTCTTCATATTTTTCACACCTTTTCAGGCTCTTCATGTTTTTGAACACCGTTTCATAGTCCTCCTATTTTTCAGACCGTTTCATGCTCCTCATATTTTTGACACCTTTTGAAGCTCTTCATATTTTTCACTACTTTTCAGGGTCTTCCTGTTTTGAACACCGCTTCATGCTCCTCCTATTTTTCAGAACTTTTCATGCTCCTCATATTTTTGACACCTTTTGAAGCTCTTCATATTTTTCACACCTTTTCAGGCTCTTCATGTTTTTGAACACCATTTCATGCTCCTCCTATTTTACAGACCGTTTCATTCTCCTCATATTTTTGACACCTTTTGAAGCTCTTCATATATTTCACACCTTTTCAGGCTTTTCATTATTTTCAACACCACTTCATGCTCCTCTTATTTTTCAGACCGTTTCATGCTCATCTCATTTTGACACCTTTTGAAGCTCTTCATGTTTTTCACATCTTCTGAAGCTCTTCATATTTTTCACAAATTTTCAGGCTCTTTATGATTTTCAACACCGCTTCATGCTCCTCCTATTTTTCAGACCGTTTCATGTTCATCTCATTTTGACACCTTTTGAAGCTCTTCATATTTTTCACACCTTTTGAAGCTCTTCATATTTTGCATATTTTTGAAGTTCTTCATAATTTCACACGTTTTCAGACTCTTCATGTTTTTCAACACCACTTCATGCTCCTCCTATTTTTCAGACCGTTTCATGCTCCTCATATTTTTGACACCTTTTGAAGCTCTTCATATTTTTCACACCTTTTCAGGCTCTTCATGTTTTTGAACACCGCTTCATGCTCCTCCTATTTTTCAGACCGTTTCATGCTCCTCATATTTTTGACAACTTTTGAAGCTTTTCATATTTTTCACACCTTGTCAGGCTCTTGAATTTTTTCAACACCACTTCATGCTCCTCCTTTTTTGCAGACCGTTTCATGCTCCTCATATTTTTGACACCTTTTGAAGCTCTTCATATTTTGCACACCTTTTCAGGCTCTTCATGTTTTTGAACACCGCTTCATGATCCTCCTATTTTTCTGACCTTTTCATGCTCCTCATATTTTTGACAACTTTTGAAGCTCTTCATATTTTTCACAACTTTTCAGGCTTTTCCTGTTTTTGAACACCGCTTCATGCTCCTCCTATTTTTCAAACCGTTTCATGCTCCTCATATTTTTGACACCTTTTGAAGCTCTTCATATTTTTCACACCTTTTCAGGCTCTTCATGTTTTTGAACACCGCTTCATGCTCCTCCTATTTTCAGACCGTTTCATTCTCCTCATATTTTTGACACCTTTTGAAGCCCTTCATATATTTCACACCTTTTCCGTCTCTTCTTTTTTTTCAACACCACTTCATGCTCCTCCTATTTTTCAGACCGTTTCATGCTCATCTCATTTTTGACACCTTTTCAAGCTCTTCATATTTTTCACACCTTTTCAAGCTCTTCATGTTTTTGAACACCGCTTCATGCTCCTCCTATTTTTCAGACTGCTTCATACTCCTCTCATTTTTGACACCTTTTGAAGCTCTTCATATTTTTGACACCTTTTGAAGCTCTTCATATTTCTCACACGTTTTCAGGCTCTTCATGATTTTCAACACCGATTCATGCTCCTCCTCTTTTTCAGACCGTTTCATGCTCCTCATATTTTTGATACCTTTTGAATCTCCTCATATTTTTTACACCTTTTGAACCTCTTCATATATTTCACACTTTTTCAGGCTCTTCATGTTTTTCAACACGGCTTCATGCTCCTCCTATTTTTCAGACCGTTTCATGCTCCTCATATTTTTCACACCTTTTGAAGCTCTTCATATTTTTCACACCTTTTAAGCCTCTTCATGTTTTTTAACACCGCTTCATGCTCCTCCTATTTTCAAGACAGTTTCATACTCCTCATGTATTTCATACCTTTTGAAGCTCCTCATATTTTTCACACCTTTTCAGGCTCTTCATATTTTTGAAAACCGCTTCATGCTCCTCCTATTTTTAAGACCGTTTCATGCTCCTCATATATTTCACACCTTTTGAAGTTCTTCATATTTTTCACACCTTTTCAGGCTCTGCATGTTTTTCAACACCGTTTCATGCTCCTCCTATTTTTCAGACCGTTTCATGCTCCTCATATTTTTGACACATTTTGAAGTTCTTGATATATTTCACACCTTCTCAGGCTCTTCATTTTTTGGAACACGACTTCTTGCTCCTCCTATTTTTCAGACCGTTTCATGCTCATCTCATTTTTGACACCTTTTGAAGCTCTTCATATATTTGACACCATTTGAAGCTCTTCATATTTTTCACAACTTTTCAGGCTCTGCATGTATTTGAACACCGTTTCATGCTACTCCTATATTTCAGACCGATTCTTGCTGCTCATATATTTGACATCTTTTGAAACTCTTCATATTTTTAACACCTTTTCAGGCTCTTCATGTTTTTCAACACCGCTTCATGCTCCTCCTATTTTTCAGACCGTTTCATGCTCCTCATATTTTTGACACCTTTTGATGCTCTTCATATTTTTCACACCTTTTCAGGCTTTTCATGTTTTTGCACACCGCTTCATGCTCCTCCTATTTTTCACACCTTTTGAAGCTCTTCATATTTTTCACCCTTTTCAGTCTCTTCATGTTTTTAACACGGTTTCATGCTCCTCCTATTTTTCAGACCGTTTCATGCTCCTCATATTTTTGACACCTTTTGAAGCTCTTCATATTTTTCACATCTTTTCAGACTCTTCATGTTTTTCAACACCGCTTCATGCTCCACCTATTTTTCAGACGGTTTCATGCTCATCTCTTTTTTGACACCTTTTGAAGCTCTTCATATTTTTCATACCTTTTGAAGCTCTTCATATTTTTCACTCGTTTTCACGCTCTTCATGTTTTTCAACACCGCTTCATGCTCCTCCTATTTTTCAGACGGTTTCATGCTCCTCATATTTTTGACAGCTTTTGAAGCTCTTCATATTTTTCAAACCTTTTCAGGCTCTTCATGTTTTTGAACACTGCTTCATGCTCCTCGTATTTTTCAAACCATTTCATGATCCTCATGTATTTCACACCTTTGAACCTCTTCATATTTTTCACACCTTTTCAGGCTCTCCATGTGTTTCAACACCACTTCATGCTCCTCAGCTTTTTCAGACCGTTTCATACTCATTTCATTTTTGAAACATTTTGAAGCTCTTCATATTTTTCACACCTTTTGAATCTCTTCATATTTTTGACACCTTTTCAGGCTCTTCATGTTTTTGAACACCTCTGCATGCTCCTCCTATTTTTCAGGGCGTTTAATGCTCCTCATGTATTTCACACCTTTTGAAGCTCTTCATATTTTTCTCACCTTTTCAGGCTCTTCATGTTTTTGAACACCGCTTCATGCTCCTCATATTTTTCAGACCGTTTCATGCTCCTCATATATTTCAAACCTTTTGCACCTCTTCATATTTTTCACACCTTTTCAATGTCTTCATGTTTTTGAACACCGTTTCATGCTGCTCCTATTTTTCACAACGTTTCATGGTCCTCATATTTTTGACACCTTTTGAAGCTCTTCATATTTTTCACACCTTTTCAGGCTCTTCATATTTTTGAACACCTCTTCCTCTTCCTCCTATTTTTCAGACCGTTTCTTGCTCCTCATGTATTTCACACCTTTTGAAGCCCTTCATATTTTTCACACCTTTTCAGGCTCTTGATGTTTTTCCACACCACTTCATGCTTCTCGTATTTTTCAACACGTTTCATGCTCCTCATGTATTTCACACCTTTTGAAGCTCTTCATATTTTTCACACCTTTTCAGGCTCTTCATGTTTTTCAACACCGCTTCATGCTCCTCCTATTTTTCAGACCGTTTCATGCACCTCATATTTTTCTCACCTTTTGAAGCTCTTCATATTTTTCACACCTTTTCAGGCTCCTCATGTTTTGCAACACCGCTTCATGGTCCTCCTATTTTTCAGACCGTTTCATACTCCTCATATTTTTTACAACTTTTGATGCTCTTCATATTTTTCACACCTTTTCAGGCTCTTCATTTTTTCAACACCGCTTCATGCTCCTCCTATTTTTCAGACCGTTTCATGCTCATCTCATTTTTGACACCTTTGGAAGCTTTTCATATTTTTCACAATTTTTCAGGCTCTTCATGTTTTGAACACCGCTTCATGCTCCTCCTATTTTTCAGACCGTATCATGCTCCTCATATTTTGACACCTTTTGAAGCTCTTCATATATTTCACACCTTTTCAGTCTCTTCTTTTTCTTCAACACCACCTCATGCACCTCCTATTTTTCAGACCGTTTCATGATCATCTCATTTTTGACACCTTTTGAAGCTCTTCATATTTTTCACACCTTTTCAGGCTCCTCATTTTTTTCAACACCACTTCATTCTCCTCCTATTTTTCAGACCGTTTCATGCTCATCTCTTTTTTGACACCTTTTGAAGCTCTTCATATTTTTCACACATTTTGAAGCTCTTAATATTTTTCACACCTTTTCTGGCTCTTCATGTTTTTCAACACCGGTTCATGGTACTCCTATTTTTCAGACCGTTTCTTGCACCTCATATATTTCACACCTTTAGAAGCTCTTCATATTTTTCACACATTTTCAGGCTCTTCATGTTTCTCAACACCGCTTCCTGCTCCTCCTCTTTTTCAGAACGTTTCATGCTCCTCATATTTTTGACACCTTTTGAAGCTCTTCGTGTTTCTCACAGCTTTTCAGGTTCTCCATGTTTTTCAACACTACTTCATGCTCCTCCTATTTTTCAGACGGTTTCATGCTCATCTCATTTTTGACACCTTTTGAAGCTCTTCATATTTTTCACATCTTTTGAAGCTCTTCATATTTTTCACACGTTTTCAGGCTCTTCATGTTGTTCAACACCCTTTCTTGCTCCTCCTATTTTTCAGACCATTTCATGCTCCTCATATTTTTGACACGTTTTGAAGCTCTTCATATTTTTCACACCTTTTCAGGCTCTTCATGTTTTTGAACACCTTTTCATAGTCCTCCTATTTTTCAGACCGTTTCATGCTCCTCATATTTTTGACACCTTTGAAGCTCTTCATATTTTTCACTACTTTTCAGGGTCTTCCTGTTTTGAACACCGCTTCATGCTCCTCCTATTTTTCAGAACTTTTCATGCTCCTCATATTTTTGACACCTTTTGAAGCTCTTCATATTTTTCACACCTTTTCAGGCTCTTCATGTTTTTGAACACCATTTCATGCTCCTCCTATTTTACAGACCGTTTCATTCTCCTCATATTTTTGACACCTTTTGAAGCTCTTCATATATTTCACACCTTTTCAGGCTTTTCATTATTTTCAACACCACTTCATGCTCCTCTTATTTTTCAGACCGTTTCTTGCTCATCTCATTTTGACAACTTTTGAAGTTCTTCATGTTTTTCACATCTTCTGAAGCTCTTCATATTTTTCACAAATTTTCAGGCTCTTTATGATTTTCAACACCGCTTCATGCTCCTCCTATTTTTCAGACCGTTTCATGTTCATCTCATTTTGACACCTTTTGAAGCTCTTCATATTTTTCACACCTTTTGAAGCTCTTCATATTTTGCATATTTTTGAAGTTCTTCATAATTTCACACGTTTTCAGACTCTTCATGTTTTTCAACACCACTTCATGCTCCTCCTATTTTTCAGACCATTTCATGCTCCTCATATTTTTGACACCTTTTGAAGCTCTTCATATTTTTCACACCTTTTCAGGCTCTTCATGTTTTTGAACACCGCTTCATGCTCCTCCTATTTTTCAGACCGTTTCATGCTCCTCATATTTTTGACAACTTTTGAAGCTTTTCGTATTTTTCACACCTTGTCAGGCTCTTGAATTTTTTCAACACCACTTCATGCTCCTCCTTTTTTGCAGACCGTTTCATGCTCCTCATATTTTTGACACCTTTTGAAGCTCTTCATATTTTGCACACCTTTTCAGGCTCTTCATGTTTTTGAACACCGCTTCATGATCCTCCTATTTTTCTGACCTTTTCATGCTCCTCATATTTTTGACAACTTTTGAAGCTCTTCATATTTTTCACAACTTTTCAGGCTTTTCCTGTTTTTGAACACCGCTTCATGCTCCTCCTATTTTTCAAACCGTTTCATGCTCCTCATATTTTTGACACCTTTTGAAGCTCTTCATATTTTTCACACCTTTTCAGGCTCTTCATGTTTTTGAACACCGCTTCATGCTCCTCCTATTTTCAGACCGTTTCATTCTCCTCATATTTTTGACACCTTTTGAAGCCCTTCATATATTTCACACCTTTTCCGTCTCTTCTTTTTTTTCAACACCACTTCATGCTCCTCCTATTTTTCAGACCGTTTCATGCTCATCTCATTTTTGACACCTTTTGAAGCTCTTCATATTTTTCACACCTTTTCAGGCTCTTCATGTTTTTGAACACCGCTTCATGCTCCTCTTATTTTTCAGACTGCTTCATACTCCTCTCATTTTTGAAACCTTTTGAAGCTCTTCATATTTTTGACACCTTTTGAAGCTCTTCATATTTCTCACACGTTTTCAGGCTCTTCATGATTTTCAACACCGATTCATGCTCCTCCTCTTTTTCAGACCGTTTCATGCTCCTCATATTTTTGATACCTTTTGAATCTCCTCATATTTTTTACACCTTTTGAACCTCTTCATATATTTCACACTTTTTCAGGCTCTTCATGTTTTTCAACACGGCTTCATGCTCCTCCTATTTTTCAGACCGTTTCATGCTCCTCATATTTTTCACACCTTTTGAAGCTCTTCATATTTTTCACACCTTTTAAGCCTCTTCATGTTTTTTAGCACCGCTTCATGCTCCTCCTATTTTCAAGACAGTTTCATACTCCTCATGTATTTCATACCTTTTGAAGCTCCTCATATTTTTCACACCTTTTCAGGCTCTTCATATTTTTGAAAACCGCTTCATGCTCCTCCTATTTTTAAGACCGTTTCATGCTCCTCATATATTTCACACCTTTTGAAGTTCTTCATATTTTTCACACCTTTTCAGGCTCTGCATGTTTTTCAACACCGTTTCATGCTCCTCCTATTTTTCAGACCGTTTCATGCTCCTCATATTTTTGACACATTTTGAAGTTCTTGATATATTTCACACCTTCTCAGGCTCTTCATTTTTTGGAACACGACTTCTTGCTCCTCCTATTTTTCAGACCGTTTCATGCTCATCTCATTTTTGACACCTTTTGAAGCTCTTCATATATTTGACACCATTTGAAGCTCTTCATATTTTTCACAACTTTTCAGGCTCTGCATGTATTTGAACACCGTTTCATGCTACTCCTATATTTCAGACCGATTCTTGCTGCTCATATATTTGACACCTTTTGAAACTCTTCATATTTTTAACACCTTTTCAGGCTCTTCATGTTTTTCAACACCGCTTCATGCTCCTCCTATTTTTCAGACCGTTTCATGCTCCTCATATTTTTGACACCTTTTGATGCTCTTCATATTTTTCACACCTTTTCAGGCTTTTCATGTTTTTGCACACCGCTTCATGCTCCTCCTATTTTTCACACCTTTTGAAGCTCTTCATATTTTTCACCCTCTTCAGTCTCTTCATGTTTTTGAACACGGTTTCATGCTCCTCCTATTTTTCAGACCGTTTCATGCTCCTCATATATTTCAAACCTTTTGCACCTCTTCATATTTTTCACACCTTTTCAATGTCTTCATGTTTTTGAACACCGTTTCATGCTGCTCCTATTTTTCACAACGTTTCATGCTCCTCATATTTTTGACACCTTTTGAAGCTCTTCATATTTTTCACACCTTTTCAGGCTCTTCATATTTTTGAACACCTCTTCCTCTTCCTCCTATTTTTCAGACCGTTTCATGCTCCTCATATTTTTCACACCTTTTGAAGCTCTTCATATTTTTCACACCTTTTAAGCCTCTTCATGTTTTTTAACACCGCTTCATGCTCCTCCTATTTTCAAGACAGTTTCATACTCCTCATGTATTTCATACCTTTTGAAGCTCCTCATATTTTTCACACCTTTTCAGGCTCTTCATATTTTTGAAAACCGCTTCATGCTCCTCCTATTTTTAAGACCATTTCATGCTCCTCATATATTTCACACCTTTTGAAGTTCTTCATATTTTTCACACCTTTTCAGGCTCTGCATGTTTTTCAACACCGTTTCATGCTCCTCCTATTTTTCAGACCGTTTCATGCTCCTCATATTTTTGACACATTTTGAAGTTCTTGATATATTTCACACCTTCTCAGGCTCTTCATTTTTTGGAACACGACTTCTTGCTCCTCCTATTTTTCAGACCGTTTCATGCTCATCTCATTTTTGACACCTTTTGAAGCTCTTCATATATTTGACACCATTTGAAGCTCTTCATATTTTTCACAACTTTTCAGGCTCTGCATGTATTTGAACACCGTGTCATGCTACTCCTATATTTCAGACCGATTCTTGCTGCTCATATATTTGACATCTTTTGAAACTCTTCATATTTTTAACACCTTTTCAGGCTCTTCATGTTTTTCAACACCGCTTCATGCTCCTCCTATTTTTCAGACCGTTTCATGCTCCTCATATTTTTGACACCTTTTGATGCTCTTCATATTTTTCACACCTTTTCAGGCTTTTCATGTTTTTGCACACCGCTTCATGCTCCTCCTATTTTTCACACCTTTTGAAGCTCTTCATATTTTTCACCCTTTTCAGTCTCTTCATGTTTTTAACACGGTTTCATGCTCCTCCTATTTTTCAGACCGTTTCATGCTCCTCATATTTTTGACACCTTTTGAAGCTCTTCATATTTTTCACATCTTTTCAGACTCTTCATGTTTTTCAACACCGCTTCATGCTCCACCTATTTTTCAGACGGTTTCATGCTCATCTCTTTTTTGACACCTTTTGAAGCTCTTCATATTTTTCATACCTTTTGAAGCTCTTCATATTTTTCACTCGTTTTCACGCTCTTCATGTTTTTCAACACCGCTTCATGCTCCTCCTATTTTTCAGACGGTTTCATGCTCCTCATATTTTTGACACCTTTTGAAGCTCTTCATATTTTTCAAACCTTTTCAGGCTCTTCATGTTTTTGAACACTGCTTCATGCTCCTCGTATTTTTCAAACCATTTCATGATCCTCATGTATTTCACACCTTTGAACCTCTTCATATTTTTCACACCTTTTCAGGCTCTCCATGTGTTTCAAAACCACTTCATGCTCCTCAGCTTTTTCAGACCGTTTCATGCTCATTTCATTTTTGAAACATTTTGAAGCTCTTCATATTTTTCACACCTTTTGAATCTCTTCATATTTTTGACACCTTTTCAGGCTCTTCATGTTTTTGAACACCTCTGCATGCTCCTCCTATTTTTCAGGGCGTTTAATGCTCCTCATGTATTTCACACCTTTTGAAGCTCTTCATATTTTTCTCACCTTTTCAGGCTCTTCATGTTTTTGAACACCGCTTCATGCTCCTCATATTTTTCAGACCGTTTCATGCTCCTCATATATTTCAAACCTTTTGCACCTCTTCATATTTTTCACACCTTTTCAATGTCTTCATGTTTTTGAACACCGTTTCATGCTGCTCCTATTTTTCACAACGTTTCATGCTCCTCATATTTTTGACACCTTTTGAAGCTCTTCATATTTTTCACACCTTTTCAGGCTCTTCATATTTTTGAACACCTCTTTCTCTTCCTCCTATTTTTCAGACCGTTTCTTGCTCCTCATGTATTTCACACCTTTTGAAGCCCTTCATATTTTTCACACCTTTTCAGGCTCTTGATGTTTTTCCACACCACTTCATGCTTCTCGTATTTTTCAACACGTTTCATGCTCCTCATGTATTTCACACCTTTTGAAGCTCTTCATATTTTTCACACCTTTTCAGGCTCTTCATGTTTTTCAACACCGCTTCATGCTCCTCCTATTTTTCAGACCGTTTCATGCACCTCATATTTTTCTCACCTTTTGAAGCTCTTCATATTTTTCACACCTTTTCAGGCTCCTCATGTTTTGCAACACCGCTTCATGGTCCTCCTATTTTTCAGACCGTTTCATACTCCTCATATTTTTTACAACTTTTGATGCTCTTCATATTTTTCACACCTTTTCAGGCTCTTCATTTTTTCAACACTGCTTCATGCTCCTCCTATTTTTCAGACCGTTTCATGCTCATCTCATTTTTGACACCTTTGGAAGCTTTTCATATTTTTCACAATTTTTCAGGCTCTTCATGTTTTGAACACCGCTTCATGCTCCTCCTATTTTTCAGACCGTATCATGCTCCTCATATTTTGACACCTTTTGAAGCTCTTCATATATTTCACACCTTTTCAGTCTCTTCTTTTTCTTCAACACCACCTCATGCACCTCCTATTTTTCAGACCGTTTCATGATCATCTCATTTTTGACACCTTTTGAAGCTCTTCATATTTTTCACACCTTTTCAGGCTCCTCATTTTTTTCAACACCACTTCATTCTCCTCCTATTTTTCAGACCGTTTCATGCTCATCTCTTTTTTGACACCTTTTGAAGCTCTTCATATTTTTCACACATTTTGAAGCTCTTAATATTTTTCACACCTTTTCTGGCTCTTCATGTTTTTCAACACCGGTTCATGGTACTCCTATTTTTCAGACCGTTTCTTGCACCTCATATATTTCACACCTTTAGAAGCTCTTCATATTTTTCACACATTTTCAGGCTCTTCATGTTTCTCAACACCGCTTCCTGCTCCTCCTCTTTTTCAGAACGTTTCATGCTCCTCATATTTTTGACAACTTTTGAAGCTCTTCGTGTTTCTCACAGCTTTTCAGGTTCTTCATGTTTTTCAACACTACTTCATGCTCCTCCTATTTTTCAGACGGTTTCATGCTCATCTCATTTTTGACACCTTTTGAAGCTCTTCATATTTTTCACATCTTTTGAAGCTCTTCATATTTTTCACACGTTTTCAGGCTCTTCATGTTGTTCAACACCCTTTCTTGCTCCTCCTATTTTTCAGACCATTTCATGCTCCTCATATTTTTGACACGTTTTGAAGCTCTTCATATTTTTCACACCTTTTCAGGCTCTTCATGTTTTTGAACACCGTTTCATAGTCCTCCTATTTTTCAGACCGTTTCATGCTCCTCATATTTTTGACACCTTTGAAGCTCTTCATATTTTTCACTACTTTTCAGGGTCTTCCTGTTTTGAACACCGCTTCATGCTCCTCCTATTTTTCAGAACTTTTCATGCTCCTCATATTTTTGACACCTTTTGAAGCTCTTCATAATTTTCACACCTTTTCAGGCTCTTCATGTTTTTGAACACCATTTCATGCTCCTCCTATTTTACAGACCGTTTCATTCTCCTCATATTTTTGACACCTTTTGAAGCTCTTCATATATTTCACACCTTTTCAGGCTTTTCATTATTTTCAACACCACTTCATGCTCCTCTTATTTTTCAGACCGTTTCTTGCTCATCTCATTTTGACAACTTTTGAAGTTCTTCATGTTTTTCACATCTTCTGAAGCTCTTCATATTTTTCACAAATTTTCAGGCTCTTTATGATTTTCAACACCGCTTCATGCTCCTCCTATTTTTCAGACCGTTTCATGTTCATCTCATTTTGACACCTTTTGAAGCTCTTCATATTTTTCACACCTTTTGAAGCTCTTCATATTTTGCATATTTTTGAAGTTCTTCATAATTTCACACGTTTTCAGACTCTTCATGTTTTTCAACACCACTTCATGCTCCTCCTATTTTTCAGACCGTTTCATGCTCCTCATATTTTTGACACCTTTTGAAGCTCTTCATATTTTTCACACCTTTTCAGGCTCTTCATGTTTTTGAACACCGCTTCATGCTCCTCCTATTTTTCAGACCGTTTCATGCTCCTCATATTTTTGACAACTTTTGAAGCTTTTCATATTTTTCACACCTTGTCAGGCTCTTGAATTTTTTCAACACCACTTCATGCTCCTCCTTTTTTGCAGACCGTTTCATGCTCCTCATATTTTTGACACCTTTTGAAGCTCTTCATATTTTGCACACCTTTTCAGACTCTTCATGTTTTTGAACACCGCTTCATGATCCTCCTATTTTTCTGACCTTTTCATGCTCCTCATATTTTTGACAACTTTTGAAGCTCTTCATATTTTTCACACCTTTTCAGGCTTTTCCTGTTTTTGAACACCGCTTCATGCTCCTCCTATTTTTCAAACCGTTTCATGCTCCTCATATTTTTGACACCTTTTGAAGCTCTTCATATTTTTCACACCTTTTCAGGCTCTTCATGTTTTTGAACACCGCTTCATGCTCCTCCTATTTTCAGACCGTTTCATTCTCCTCATATTTTTGACACCTTTTGAAGCCCTTCATATATTTCACACCTTTTCCGTCTCTTCTTTTTTTTCAACACCACTTCATGCTCCTCCTATTTTTCAGACCGTTTCATGCTCATCTCATTTTTGACACCTTTTGAAGCTCTTCATATTTTTCACACCTTTTCAGGCTCTTCATGTTTTTGAACACCGCTTCATGCTCCTCTTATTTTTCAGACTGCTTCATACTCCTCTCTTTTTGAAACCTTTTGAAGCTCTTCATATTTTTGACACCTTTTGAAGCTCTTCATATTTCTCACACGTTTTCAGGCTCTTCATGATTTTCAACACCGATTCATGCTCCTCCTCTTTTTCAGACCGTTTCATGCTCCTCATATTTTTGATACCTTTTGAATCTCCTCATATTTTTTACACCTTTTGAACCTCTTCATATATTTCACACTTTTTCAGGCTCTTCATGTTTTTCAACACGGCTTCATGCTCCTCCTATTTTTCAGACCGTTTCATGCTCCTCATATTTTTCACACCTTTTGAAGCTCTTCATATTTTTCACACCTTTTAAGCCTCTTCATGTTTTTTAGCACCGCTTCATGCTCCTCCTATTTTCAAGACAGTTTCATACTCCTCATGTATTTCATACCTTTTGAAGCTCCTCATATTTTTCACACCTTTTCAGGCTCTTCATATTTTTGAAAACCGCTTCATGCTCCTCCTATTTTTAAGACCGTTTCATGCTCCTCATATATTTCACACCTTTTGAAGTTCTTCATATTTTTCACACCTTTTCAGGCTCTGCATGTTTTTCAACACCGTTTCATGCTCCTCCTATTTTTCAGACCGTTTCATGCTCCTCATATTTTTGACACATTTTGAAGTTCTTGATATATTTCACACCTTCTCAGGCTCTTCATTTTTTGGAACACGACTTCTTGCTCCTCCTATTTTTCAGACCGTTTCATGCTCATCTCATTTTTGACACCTTTTGAAGCTCTTCATATATTTGACACCATTTGAAGCTCTTCATATTTTTCACAACTTTTCAGGCTCTGCATGTATTTGAACACCGTTTCATGCTACTCCTATATTTCAGACCGATTCTTGCTGCTCATATATTTGACACCTTTTGAAACTCTTCATATTTTTAACACCTTTTCAGGCTCTTCATGTTTTTCAACACCGCTTCATGCTCCTCCTATTTTTCAGACCGTTTCATGCTCCTCATATTTTTGACACCTTTTGATGCTCTTCATATTTTTCACACCTTTTCAGGCTTTTCATGTTTTTGCACACCGCTTCATGCTCCTCCTATTTTTCACACCTTTTGAAGCTCTTCATATTTTTCACCCTCTTCAGTCTCTTCATGTTTTTGAACACGGTTTCATGCTCCTCCTATTTTTCAGACCGTTTCATGCTCCTCATATTTTTGACACCTTTTGAAGCTCTTCATATTTTTCACATCTTTTCAGGCTCTTCATGTTTTTCAACACCGCTTCATGCTCCACCTATTTTTCAGACGGTTTCATGCTCATCTCTTTTTTGACACCTTTTGAAGCTCTTCATATTTTTCATACCTTTTGAAGCTCTTCATATTTTTCACACCTTTTCAGGCTCTTCATGTTTTTGAACACCGCTTCATGCTCCTCCTATTTTTCAGACCGTTTCATGCTCCTCATATTTTTGACAACTTTTGAAGCTTTTCATATTTTTCACACCCTGTCAGGCTCTTGAATTTTTTCAACACCACTTCATGCTCCTCCTTTTTTGCAGACCGTTTCATGCTCCTCATATTTTTGACACCTTTTGAAGCTCTTCATATTTTGCACACCTTTTCAGGCTCTTCATGTTTTTGAACACCGCTTCATGATCCTCCTATTTTTCTGACCTTTTCCTGCTCCTCATATTTTTGACAACTTTTGAAGCTCTTCATATTTTTCACAACTTTTCAGGCTTTTCCTGTTTTTGAACACCGCTTCATGCTCCTCCTATTTTCAGACCGTTTCATTCTCCTCATATTTTTGATACCTTTTGAATCTCCTCATATTTTTTACACCTTTTGAACCTCTTCATATATTTCACACTTTTTCAGGCTCTTCATGTTTTTCAACACGGCTTCATGCTCCTCCTATTTTTCAGACCGTTTCATGCTCCTCATATTTTTCACACCTTTTGAAGCTCTTCATATTTTTCACACCTTTTAAGCCTCTTCATGTTTTTTAGCACCGCTTCATGCTCCTCCTATTTTCAAGACAGTTTCATACTCCTCATGTATTTCATACCTTTTGAAGCTCCTCATATTTTTCACACCTTTTCAGGCTCTTCATATTTTTGAAAACCGCTTCATGCTCCTCCTATTTTTAAGACCGTTTCATGCTCCTCATATATTTCACACCTTTTGAAGTTCTTCATATTTTTCACACCTTTTCAGGCTCTGCATGTTTTTCAACACCGTTTCATGCTCCTCCTATTTTTCAGACCGTTTCATGCTCCTCATATTTTTGACACATTTTGAAGTTCTTGATATATTTCACACCTTCTCAGGCTCTTCATTTTTTGGAACACGACTTCTTGCTCCTCCTATTTTTCAGACCGTTTCATGCTCATCTCATTTTTGACACCTTTTGAAGCTCTTCATATATTTGACACCATTTGAAGCTCTTTATATTTTTCACAACTTTTCAGGCTCTGCATGTATTTGAACACCGTTTCATGCTACTCCTATATTTCAGACCGATTCTTGCTGCTCATATATTTGACACCTTTTGAAACTCTTCATATTTTTAACACCTTTTCAGGCTCTTCATGTTTTTCAACACCGCTTCATGCTCCTCCTATTTTTCAGACCGTTTCATGCTCCTCATATTTTTGACACCTTTTGATGCTCTTCATATTTTTCACACCTTTTCAGGCTTTTCATGTTTTTGCACACCGCTTCATGCTCCTCCTATTTTTCACACCTTTTGAAGCTCTTCATATTTTTCACCCTCTTCAGTCTCTTCATGTTTTTGAACACGGTTTCATGCTCCTCCTATTTTTCAGACCGTTTCATGCTCCTCATATTTTTGACACCTTTTGAAGCTCTTCATATTTTTCACATCTTTTCAGGCTCTTCATGTTTTTCAACACCGCTTCATGCTCCACCTATTTTTCAGACGGTTTCATGCTCATCTCTTTTTTGACACCTTTTGAAGCTCTTCATATTTTTCATACCTTTTGAAGCTCTTCATATTTTTCACTCGTTTTCACGCTCTTCATGTTTTTCAACACCGCTTCATGCTCCTCCTATTTTTCAGACGGTTTCATGCTCCTCATATTTTTGACACCTTTTGAAGCTCTTCATATTTTTCAAACCTTTTCAGGCTCTTCATGTTTTTGAACACTGCTTCATGCTCCTCGTATTTTTCAAACCATTTCATGATCCTCATGTATTTCACACCTTTGAACCTCTTCATATTTTTCACACCTTTTCAGGCTCTTCATGTGTTTCAACACCACTTCATGCTCCTCAGCTTTTTCAGACCGTTTCATGCTCATTTCATTTTTGAAACATTTTGAAGCTCTTCATATTTTTCACACCTTTTGAATCTCTTCATATTTTTGACACCTTTTCAGGCTCTTCATGTTTTTGAACACCTCTGCATGCTCCTCCTATTTTTCAGGGCGTTTAATGCTCCTCATGTATTTCACACCTTTTGAAGCTCTTCATATTTTTGACACCTTTTCAGGCTCTTCATGTTTTGCAACACCGCTTCATGCTGTTCCTATTTTTCAGACCGTTTCATGCTCCTCATATTTTTGAGACCTTTTGAAGCTCTTCATATCTTTCACACCTTTTCAGGCTCTTCATGTTTTTCAATACCACTTCATGCTCCACCTATTTTTCAGACCGTTTCATGCTCATCTCATTTTTGACACCTTTTAAAGCTCTTCATATTTTTCACACCTTTTGAAGCTCTTCATATTCTTCATACGTTTTCATGCTCTTTATGTTTTTCAACACCGCTTCTTGCTCCTCCTATTTTTCCGACCGTTTCATGCTCATCTCATTTTTGACACCTTTTAAAGCTCTTCATATTTTTCACACCTTTTGAGGCTCTTCATATTTTTCACACCTTTTGAGGCTCTTCATATTTTTCATATTTTTGAAGCTCTTCATATTTTTCACACCTTTTCAGGCTCTTCATATTTTTGAACACCGCTTCATGCTCCTCCTATTTTTCAGAGAGTTTCATGCTCCTCATGTATTTCACACCTTATGAAGCTCTTCATATTTTTCACACCTTTTCAGGCTCTTCATGTTTTTCAACGCCGCTTCATGCTCCTCCTCTTTTTCAGACCGTTTCATGCACCTCCTATTTTTCTCACCTTTTGAAGCTCTTCATATTTTTCACACCTTTTCAGGCTCCTCATGTTTTGCAACACCGCTTCATGCTCCTCCTATTTTTCAGACCGTTTCATACTCCTCATATTTTTGACACCTTTTGATGCTCTTCATATTTTTCACACCTTTTCCGGCTCTTCATTTTTTCAACACCGCTTCATGCTCCTCCTATTTTTCAGACCGTATCATGCTCCTCATATTTTGACATCTTTTGAAGCTCTTCATATATTTCACACCTTTTCAGTCTCTTCTTTTTTTTCAACACCACCTCATGCACCTCCTATTTTTCAGACCGTTTCATGATGATCTCATTTTTGACACCTTTTGAAGCTCTTCATATTTTTCACACCTTTTCAGGCTCCTCATTTTTTTCAGCACCACTTCATTCTCCTCCTAATTTTCAGACCGTTTCATGCTCATCTCTTTTTTGACACCTTTTGAAGCTCTTCATATTTTTCACACATTTTGAAGCTCTTAATATTTTTCACACCTTTTCTGGCTCTTCATGTTTTTCAACATCGGTTCATGGTACTCCTATTTTTTAGACCGTTTCATGCTCCTCATATTTTTCCCACCTTTTGAAGCTGTTCATATTTTTCACATCTTTTCAGTCTCTTCATTTTTTTCAACACTGCTTCATGCTCCTCCTATTTTTCAGACCATTTCATGCTCATCTCATTTTTGACACCTTTTGAAGCTCTTCATATATTTCACACCTTCTGAAGCTCTTCATAATTTTCACATCTTTTCAGGATCTTCATGTTTTTCAACAACTTTTCATGATCCTCCTATTTTTTAGACCGATTCATGCTCCTCATATTTTTGACACCTTTAGAAGCTCTTCATATATTTCACACCTTTTCAGGCTGTTCATGTTTTTCAACACCACTTCATGCTCCTCGTATTTTTAAGACCGTTTCATGCTCCTCATATTTTTGACACCTTTAGAAGCTCTTCATATTTTTCACACATTTTCAGGCTCTTCATGTTTCTCAACACCGCTTCCTGCTCCTCCTCTTTTTCAGACCGTTTCAGGCTCCTCATATATTTGACACATTTTGAAGCTCTTCATGTTTCTCACAGATTTTCAGGTTCTTCATGTTTTTCAACACTACTTCATGCTCCTCCTATTTTTCAGACGGTTTCATGCTCATCTCATTTTTGACACCTTTTGAAGCTCTTCATATTTTTCACATCTTTTGAAGCTCTTCATATTTTTCACACGTTTTCAGGCTCTTCATGTTGTTCAACACCCTTTCTTGCTCCTCCTATTTTTCAGACCGTTTCATGCTCCTCATATTTTTGACACGTTTTGAAGCTCTTCATATTTTTCACACCTTTTCAGGCTCTTCATGTTTTTGAACACAGGTTGATGCTCCTCCTATTTTTCAGAACGTTTCATGCTCCTCATAATTTTGACACCTTTTGTAGCTCTTCATATTTTTCACACCTTTTCAGGCTCTTCATGTTTTTGAACACCGCTTCATGCTCCTCCTATTTTTCAGAACTTTTCATGCTCCTCATATTTTTGACACCTTTTGAAGCTCTTCTTATTTTTCACACCTTTTCAGGCTCTTCATGTTTTTGAACACCATTTCATGCTCCTCCTATTTTGCAGACCGTTTCTTGCTCCTCATATTTTTGACACCTTCTGAAGCTCTTCATATTTTTCACACCTTTTGAAGCTCTTCATATTTTTCATATTTTTGAAGCTCTTCATATTTTCACACGTTTTCAGACTCTTCATGTTTTTCAACACCGCTTCATGATCCTGCTATTTTTCAGACCGTTTCATGCTCCTCATATATTTCACACCTTTTGAAGCTCTTCATATTTTTCACACCTTTTGAAGCTCTTCATATTTTTCATATTTTTGAAGCTCTTCATATTGTTCACACCTTTTCAGGCTCTTCATATTTTTGAACACCGCTTCATACTCCTCCTATATTTCAGACAGTTTCATGCTCATCTCATTTTTGACACCTTTTGAAGCTTTTCATAGTTTTCACAACTTTTCAGGCTCTTCATGTTTTTGAACACCTCTTCATGCTAATCCTATTTTTCAAACCATAACATGCTCCTCATATTTTTCACACCTTTTGAAGCTCTTCATATTTTTTACACCTTTTCAGGCTCTTCATGTTTTTGAACACCACTTCATGCTCCTTATATTTTTCAAAGAGTTTCATGCTCCTCATGTATTTCACACCTTTTGAAGCTTTTCATATTTCTCACACCTTTTCAGGCTCTTCATGTTTTTCAACACCACTTCATGCTCCTTCTATTTTTCAGATCGTTTCATGCTCCTCATATTTTTGACACCTTTTGAAGCTCTTCATATTTCTCACACCTTTTCAGGCTCTTCATGTTTTTGAACACCGCTTCATGCTCCTCCTATTTTTCAGACCGTTTCATGCTCCTCATATTTTTCCCACCTTTTGTAGCTTTTCATATTTTTAACACCTTTTCAGGCTCTTCAAGTTTATCAACACCACTTCATGCTCCTCCTTTTTGCAGACCGTTTCATGCTCCTCATATTTTTGACACCTATTGATGCTCTTAATATATTTCACACCTTTTCAGGCTCTTCATTTCTTCCACACCACTTCATGCTCCTCATATTTTTCAGGCAGTATCATGCTCCTCATATTTTTCACATCTTTTGAAGCTCTTCATATTTTTCACACCTTTTTAGGCTCTTCATATTTTTCAACACCATTTCATGCCGCTTCTATTTTTCAGACCGTTTCATGCTCCTCATATTTTTCACAACTTTTGAAGCTCTTCATATTTTTCACACCTTTTCAGGCTCTTCATGTTTTTCCACACCACTTAATGCTTCTCCTAAATTTCAGACCGTTTCATGTTCCTCATGTATTGCACACCTTTTGAAGCTCTTCATATTTTTCACACCTTTTCATGCTCTTCATGTTTTTGATCACCGTTTCATGCTCCTCCTTTTTTTTCAGACCGTTTCATGCTCCTCATATTTTTCACACCTTTTTAAGCTCTTCATGTTTTTCACACCTTTTCAGCCTCTTCATGTTTTTGAACACCCCTTCTTGCTCCTTTTATTTTTCAGAGAGTTTCATGCTTCTCATGTATTTCACACCTTTTGAAGCTCTTCATATTTTTCACACCTTTACAGGCTCTTCATGTTTTTGAACACCGTTTCATGCTCCTCCTATTTTTCAGACCGTTTCATGCTCCCCATATTTTTGAGACCTTTGGAAGCCCTCATATATTTCACACCTTTTCAGGCTCTTCATTTTTTTCAACACCACGTCATGCTCCTCCTATTTTTCAGACCCCTTTATGCTCTTCTCATTTTTGACACCTTTTGAAGCTCTTCATATTTTTCACACCTTTTGAAGCTCTTCATATTTTTCACACCTTTTCATGCTCTTCATGTTTTTGATCACCGCTTCATGCTCCTCCTATTTTCAGACCGTTTCATGATCCTCATATTTTTCACACATTTTGAAGCTCCTCCTATTTTTCACAACCTTTCACGCTCTTCATGTTTTTCAACACGGCTTCATGATCCTCCTATTTTTCTGACAGTTTCATGCTCCTCCTATTTTTCAGCACGTTTCATACTCCTCCAAATTTTCAGACCGTTTCATGCTCCTCATATTTGTCACACCTTTCGAAGCTCTTCATATTTTTCACACCTTTTCTGGATCTTCATGTTTTTGAGCACAGCTTCATGCTCCTCCGATTTTTCAGACCGTTTCATGCTCCTCATATATTTCACACCTTTTGAAGCTCTTCATATTTTTCACAGCTTTTCAGGATCTTCATGTTTTTCAACACCATTTCATGCTGCTCCTATTTTTCAGACCGTTTCATGCTCCTCATATTTTTGACACCTTTTGAAGTTCTTCATATTTTTCAAAACTTTTCAGGCTCTCCATGTTTTTAAACACCGCTTCATGCTCCTACTATTTTTGAGACCGTTTCATGCTACTCATTTATTTCACACCTTTTGAAGCTCTTCATATTTTTCAAGCCTTTTCAGGCTCTTCATGTTTTTGAACACCGCTTCATGCTCCTCCTATTTTTCAGACCGTTTCATGCTCCTCATTTATTTCACACATTTTGAAGCTCTTCATATTTTTCAAGCCTTTTCAGGCTCTTCATGTTTTTGAACACCGCTTCATGCTCCTCCTATTTTTCAAACCTTTTCATGATCCTCATGTATTTCAAACCTTTGAAACTCTTCATATTTTTCACACCTTTTCTTGCTCTTCATGTTTTTCAACAACATTTCATGCTCCTCCTATTTTTCAGACCTTTTCATGCTCCTCATATTTTTCACACCTTTTCATGCTCTTCTTGTTTTTCAACACAGTTTCATGGTCCTCATATGTTTGACACCTTTTGAATCTCTTCATATTTTTCACACCTTTTCAGGCTCTTCATGATTTTCAACACTGCTTCATGCTCCTCATATTTTTGAGACCGTTTCTTGCTCCTAATATTGTTCACACCTTTTCAAGATCTTCATGTTATTCAACACCGCTTCATGCTCTTCCTATTTTTCAGGCCGTTTCATGCTCCTCATATTTTTGATACTTTTGAAGCTCTTAATATTTTTCACACCTTTTCAAGCTCTTCATGTTTTGAACACCATTTCATGCTCCTCCTATTTTTCAGACCGTTTCATGCTCCTCATATTTTTGACAACTTTTGAAGCTCCTCATATTTTTCACACCTTTTCAGGCTCTTCATGTTTTTCAACACACTTTCATGCTCCTCATATGTTTGACACCTTTTGAATCTCTTCATATTATTCACACCTTTTCAGGCTCTTCATGATTTTCAACACCGCTTCATGCTCCCCATATTTTTGAGACCGTTTTATGCTACTCATATTTTGACACCTTTTGAAGCTCTTCATGTATTTCACACCTTTTCAGGCTCTACATGTTTTTCAACACCGCTTCATCCTCATCATATTTTGAGACCGTTTTATGCTACTCATATTTGACAACTTTTGAAGCTCTTCATATATTTCACACCTTTTAAGGCTCTTCATGTTTCTGGACACCGCTTCATGCTCCTCCTATATTTCACACTTTTTGAAGCTCTTCATATATTTCACACCTTTTCAAGCTCTTCATGTTTCTGAACACCGCTTCATGCTCCTCTTATTTTTGACACCTTTTGAAGCTCTTCATATATTTCACACCTTTTCAGGCTCTTCATGTTTTTGAACACCGCTTCATGCTCCTCCTATATTTCACACCTTTTGAAGCTCTTCATATATTTCACACCTTTTCAGACTCTTCATGTTTTTCAACATCGCTTCATACTCCTCCTATTTTTTTGACCGTTTCATGCTCCTCATATATTTGACACCTTTTGAAGCTCTTCATATTTTTCACACCTTTTGAAGCTCTTCATATTTTTCACACCTTTTGAAGCTCTTCATATTTTACACATATTTTCACCCTCTTCATGTTTTTCAACACCTTTTCATGCTCCTCCTATTTTTCGGACTGTTTCATTCTCTTCATATTTTTGACACTTTTTGAAGCTCTTCATATTTTTCACACCTTTTCAGGCTCTTCATCTTTTTCAACACCGTTTCATGCTCCTCATATTTTTCAGACTGTTTCATTCTCCTCATATTTATGTCAACTTTTGAAACTCTTCATTTTCTTCACACCTTTTCATGCTCTTCATGTTTTTGAACACTGCTTCATGCTCCTCCTATGTTTCAGACCGTTTCATGCTCCTCATATTTTTGAAACCTTTTGAAGTTCGTCATATATTTCACACCTTTTCAGGCTCTTCATGTTTTTAAACACCTCTTCATTCTTCTCCTGTTTTTCAGACCATTTCATGCTCCTCATATTTTTCACACTTTTTGAAGCTCTTCATATTTTTCACACTTTTTGAAGCTCTTCATACTTTTCACACCTGTCAGGCTCTTCATGTTTTTGAACACCGCTTCCTGCTCCACCTATTTTTCAGATCGCTTATGCTCCTCATATTTTTCACACTTTTTGAAGCTCTTCATATTTTTCGCACTTTTTCAGGCTCTTCATGTTTTTGAACACCACTTCATGCTCCTCCTATTTTTCAGACCGTTTCATGCTCCTCATGTATTTCACACCTTTTGAACCTCTTCGTATTTCGCACACCTTTTCAGGCTCTTCATGTTTTTCACAACCACTTCATGCTCTTCCTATTTTTCAGACCGTTTCATGCTCCTCATATTTTTGATACCTTTGAAGCTCTTCATATTTTTCACACCTTTTCAGGCTCTTCATGTTTTGAACACCATTTCATGCTCCTCCTATTTTTCCGACCGTTTCATGCTCCTCATCTTTTACACACCTGTTGAAGCTCTTCATATTTTTCACACCATTTCAGGCTCTTCATGTTTTTGAACACCGCTTCATGCTCCTCCTATATTTCACACCTTTTGAAGCTCTTCATATATTTCACACCTTTTCAGACTCTTCATGTTTTTCAACATCGCTTCATACTCCTCCTATTTTTTTGACCGTTTCATGCTCCTCATATATTTGACACCTTTTGAAGCTCTTCATATTTTTCACACCTTTTGAAGCTCTTCATATTTTTCACACCTTTTGAAGCTCTTCATATTTTACACATATTTTCACCCTCTTCATGTTTTTCAACACCTTTTCATGCTCCTCCTATTTTTCGGACTGTTTCATTCTCTTCATATTTTTGACACTTTTTGAAGCTCTTCATATTTTTCACACCTTTTCAGGCTCTTCATCTTTTTCAACACCGTTTCATGCTCCTCATATTTTTCAGACTGTTTCATTCTCCTCATATTTATGTCAACTTTTGAAACTCTTCATTTTCTTCACACCTTTTCATGCTCTTCATGTTTTTGAACACTGCTTCATGCTCCTCCTATGTTTCAGACCGTTTCATGCTCCTCATATTTTTGAAACCTTTTGAAGTTCGTCATATATTTCACACCTTTTCAGGCTCTTCATGTTTTTAAACACCTCTTCATTCTTCTCCTGTTTTTCAGACCATTTCATGCTCCTCATATTTTTCACACTTTTTGAAGCTCTTCATATTTTTCACACTTTTTGAAGCTCTTCATACTTTTCACACCTGTCAGGCTCTTCATGTTTTTGAACACCGCTTCCTGCTCCACCTATTTTTCAGATCGCTTATGCTCCTCATATTTTTCACACTTTTTGAAGCTCTTCATATTTTTCGCACTTTTTCAGGCTCTTCATGTTTTTGAACACCACTTCATGCTCCTCCTATTTTTCAGACCGTTTCATGCTCCTCATGTATTTCACACCTTTTGAACCTCTTCGTATTTCGCACACCTTTTCAGGCTCTTCATGTTTTTCACAACCACTTCATGCTCTTCCTATTTTTCAGACCGTTTCATGCTCCTCATATTTTTGATACCTTTGAAGCTCTTCATATTTTTCACACCTTTTCAGGCTCTTCATGTTTTGAACACCATTTCATGCTCCTCCTATTTTTCCGACCGTTTCATGCTCCTCATCTTTTACACACCTGTTGAAGCTCTTCATATTTTTCACACCATTTCAGGCTCTTCATGTTTTTCAACACCGCTTCATGCTCCTCCTATTTTTTCAGACCGTTTAATGCTCTTCCTATTTTTGACACGTTTTGAGGCTCTTCATATTTTTCTCACCTTTTCAGGCTCTTCATGTTTTCTAACACCGCTTCATGCTCCTCCTATTTTTGAGACCGTTTTATGCTCCACATGTATTTCACAGCTTTTGAATCTCTTCAGAATTTTCCCACCTTTCAGGCTCTTCATGTTTTTGAACACCGTTTCATGGTCTTCCTATTTTTCAGACCGTTTCATGCTCCTCATATTTGTGACACCTTTAGAAACTCTTCATATTTTTCACACCTTTTCAGGTTCTTCATGTTTTTGAACACCGTTTCATGCTCCTCCTATTTTTCAGACCATTTCATGCTCCTCATATTTTTGACACATTTTGAATCTCTTCATATTTTTCACACCTTTTCAGGCTCTTCATGTTTTTGAACACCGCTTCATGCTTCTCCTATTTTTCAGACCGTTTCATGCTATTCATGTATTTAATACCTTTTGAAGCTCTTCATATTTTTCACACCTTTTCAGGCTCTTCATGTTTTTGAACACCTTTTCATGCTCCTCGTATTTTTCTGACCGTTTCCTGCTCCTCATATTTTTTACCCTTTTTGAACCTCCTCATATTTTTCGCACCTTTTGAACCTCTTCATATATTTCACATCATTTCAGGCTCTTCATGTTTTTCAACACCACTTCATGCTCCTCCTATTTTTCAGACCGTTTCATGCTCCTCATAATTTTGACACGTTTTGAAGCTCTTCAAATTTTTCACACCTTTTCAGGCTCTTCATCTTTTTCAACACCACTTCATGCTCCTCCTCTTTTCCAGAGCGTTTCATTGTCCTCATATTTTTGACACCTTTAGAAGCTCTTTATATTTTTCACAACTTTTCAGGCTCTTCATGTTTTTCACAACCGCTTCATGCTCCTCCTATTTTTCAGACAGTTTCATTCCTCTCATGTATTTCACACCTTTTGAAGCTCTTCATATTTTTCACACCTTTTCAGACTCTTCATGTTTTTGAACACCACTTCATGCTCCTCCTATTTTACACACAGTTTCATGCTCCAAATGTATTTCACACCTTTTGAAGCTCTTCTTATTTTTCACACATTTTGAGGCTCTTCATTTGTTTGAACACCGTTTCATGCTGCTCCTAATTTTCAGACCGTTTCATTCTCATCTCATTTTGACAGCTTTTGAAGCTCTTCATATTTTCACGCCTTTTGAAGCTCTTCACATATTTCACACCTTTTCAGGCTCTTCTTTTTTTTCAACACCACTTCATGCTCCTCCTAATTTTCAGACCGTTTCATGATCATCTTATTTTGACAGCTTTTGAAGCTCTTCATATTTTCACACCTTTTGAAGCTCTACATATTATTCACATCTTTTCAGGCTCTTCATGATTTTCAACACCGCTTCATGCTCATCCTATTTTTCAGACTGTTTCATGCTCATCTCATTTTTGACACCTTTGGAAACTCTTCATATTTTTTCCCTCGTTTTCAGGCTCTTCCAGTTTTTCAACAACATTTCATGCTCCTCCTATTTTTCAGACTGTTTCATGGTCGTAATGTATTTCACACCTTTTGAAGCTCTTTATATTTTTCACACCTTGTCAGGCTCTTCATGTTTCTGAACAGTGCTTCATGCTCCTCCTATTTTTCAGACCGTATCATGCTCCTCATATTTTTGAAACATTTTGAAGCTCTTCATATATTTCACACCTTTTCAGGCTCTTCATGTTTTTGAACACCACTTCATGCTTCTCATATTTTTCAGACTGTTTCATGGTCCTCATGTATTTCACACATTTTGAAGCTCTTTATATTTTTCACACCTTTTCAGGCTCTTCATATATTTGAACACTGCTTCATGCTCCTCCTATTTTTCAGAGAGTTTCATGCTCCTCATGTATTTCACAACTTTTGAAGCTCTTCATGTTTTTCACACCTTTTCAGGCTGTTCATGTTTTTTAACAGCGCTTCATGATTCTCCTATTTTTCAGACCGTTTCATGCTCTTCATATTTTTGACACATTTTGAAGCTCTTCATATTTTTCACAGCTTTTCAGGCTCTTCATGTTTTTCCACACCACTTCATGCTTCTCCTAATTTTCAGACCGTTTCATGCTCCTCATGTATTTCACACCTTTTGAAGCTCTTCATATTTTTCACACCTTTTCAGGCTCTTCATGTTTTTCCACACCAATTCATGCTTCTCTTATTTTTCAGCCCGTTTCATGCTCCTCATATATTTCACACCTTTTGAAGCTCTTCATATTTTTCAAACCTTTTCAGGCTCTTCATGTTTTTGATCACCGTTTCATGCTCCTCCTATTTTTCAGACGGTTTCATGCTCCTCATATTTTTGACACTTTTTGAAGATCTTCATATTTTTCACACCTTTTCAGGCTCTTCATGTTTTTCAACACCACTTCATGCTCCTCCTATTTTTCAGACCGTTTCATGCTCCTCATATATTTGACACATTTAGAAGCTCTTCATATTTGCACACCTTTTCAGGCTCTTCATATTTTTCATCACCGCTTCATGCTCCTCCTATTTTTCAGACGGTTTCATGTTGATCTCATTTTTGACACCTTTTGAAGCTCTTCATATTTTTCACACCTTTTGAAACTCTTCATATTTTTCACAGCTTTTCAGGCCCTTCATGATTTTCATCACAACTTCATGCTCCACCTATTTTTAAGACCGTATCATGCTCCTCATATTTTTGACACCTTTAGAAGATCTTCATATTTTTCACACCTTATCAGGCTCTTCATGTTTTTCAACAACGCTTCATGCTCCTCTATTTTTCAGACCGTTTCATGCTCCTCATATTTTTGACACCTTTAGACTCTTCATATTTTTCACACCTTTTCAGCCTCTTCATGTTTTTCACACATTTTCAGCCTCTTCATGTTTTTGAACACCCCTTCTTGCTCCTTTTATTTTTCAGAGAGTTTCATGCTCCTCATGTATTTCACACCTTTTAAAGCTCTTCATATTTTTCACACCTTTACAGGCTCTTCATGTTTTTGAACACCGTTTCATCCTCCTCCTATTTTTCAGACCGTTTCATGCTCCTCATATTTTTGACACCTTTTGAAGCTCTTCATATTTTTCACACCTTTTCAAGCTCTTCATGTTTTTGCACACTGCTTCATGCTCTTCCTATTTTTCAGACCGTTTCATGCTCCTCATATTTTTGACACCTTTTGAAGCTCTTCATATTTTTCACACCTTTTCAGGCTCTTCATGTTTTTCAACACCAATTCATGCTTCTCCTATTTTTCAGACTGTTTAATGCTCCTCATATTTTTGACACCTTTAGAAACTCTTCATATTTTTCACACCTTTTCAAGCACTTCATGGTTTTCCACACCGCTTCATGCTCCTCCTATTTTTCATACCGTTTCATTCTCCTCATATTTTTGACATGTTTTGAAGCTCTCATATATTTCACACCTTTTCAGGCTCTTCATTTTTTTCAACACCACGTCATGCTCCTCCTATTTTTCAGACCCTTTTATGCTCTTCTCATTTTTGACACCATTTGAAGCTCTTCATATTTTTCACACCTTTTGAAGCTCTTCATGGTTTTCACACCTTTTCAGGCTCTTCATGTTTTTTATCACCGTTTCATGCTCCTATTTATCAGACCGTTTCATGCTCCTCATATTTTTGACACCTTTTGCAGCTCTTCATATTTTTCACAAGTTTTCAGTCTCTTCATGATTTTGAACACCGCTTCAAGATCCTCCTATTTTTAAGACCGTTTCATGCTCTTCATATATTTGACACCTTTTGCAGCTCTTCATATTTTTCACACCTTTTCAGGCTCTTCATGTTTTTCAACACCGTTTCATGCTGCTTCTCTTTTTCAGACCGTTTCATGCTCCTCATATTTTTCACACCTTTTGAAGCTCCTCATATTTTTCACACCTTTTCAGGCTCTTCATGTTTTTGAACACAGCTTCATGCTACTCCTATTTTTCAGACCGTTTCATGCTCCTCATATTTTTCACACCTTTTGAAGCTCCTCATATTTTTCACACCTTTTCAGGCTCTTCATGTTTTTCAACACCGTTACATGATCCTCCTATTTTTCAGACTGTTTCATGCTCATCTCATTTTTGACACCTTTTGAAGCTTTTCAGATTTTTCTCAACTTTTCAGGCTCTTCATGTTTCTCAACACGGCTTCATGCTCCACATATTTTTCAGACCGCTTCATGCTCATCTCATTTTTGACACCTTTTGAAGCTCTTCATATTTCTCACAACTTTTTAGGCTTTTCATATTTTTGAACACCGCTTCATGCTCCTCCTATTTTTCAGAGAGTTTCATGCTCCTCATGTATTTCACATCTTTTGAAGCTCTTCATATTTCTCACAACTTTTTAGGCTCTTCATGTTTTTCCACATCACTTCATGCTTCTCGTATTTTTCGGCCTGTTTCATGCTCCTCATGTATTTCACAGCTTTTGAAGCTCTTCATATTTTTCACACCTTTTCAGGCTCTTCATGTTTTTAATCACCGTTTCATGCTCCTCCTATTTTTCAGACCGTTTCATGCTTCTCATATATTTGACACATTTTGAAGCTCTTTATATTTTTCACACATTTTCAGGCTCTTCATGTTTTTGAACACTGCTTCATGATCCTCCTATTTTTCAGACCTTTTCATGTTCTTCATATGTTTGACACATTTTGAAGCTCTTCATATTTTTCACACCTTTTCAGGCTCTTCATGTGTTTCAACACCACTTCATGCTTCTCCTATTTTTCAGACCGTTTCATGCGCCTCATGTATTTCACACCTTTTGAAGCTCTTCATAATTTTCACATCTTTTCAGTCTCTTCATTTTTTGAACACCATTTCATGCCGCTTCTATTTTTTAGACCGTTTCCTGCTCCTCATATTTTTCACACCTTTTGATGCTCTTCATATTTTTCACACTTTTTCAGGCTCTTCATGTTTTTCAACACCGCTTCATGCTCCTCCTATTTTTCAGACCGTTTCCTGCTCCTCATATTTTTGACACGTTTTGAAGCTCTTCATATTTTTCACACGTTTTCAGGCTCTTCATGTTTTTCACACCTTTTCAGGCTCTTCATGTTTTTGAACACCATTTCATGATCCTCCTATTTTTCTGACCGTTTAATGCTCCTCATATTTTTGACACCTTTAGTAACTCTTCATATTTTTCACACCTTTTCAAGCACTTCATGGTTTTCCACACCGCTTCATGCTCCTCCTATTTTTCAGACGGTTTCATACTCTTCATATTTTTGATAACTTTTGAAGCTCTTCATATTTTTCACACCTTTTCAGGCTCTTCATGTTTTTCAAGACCACTTCATGCTCCTCCTATTTTTCAGACCGTTTCATGCTCATCTCATTATTGACACCTTTTGAAGTTCTTCATATTTTTCCCACCTTTTGAAGCTCTTCATATATTTCACACGTTTTCAGGTTCTTCATGTTTTTCAACACCGTTTCATGCTGCTTCTATTTTTCAGACCGTTTCATGCTCCTCATATTTTTCACACCTTTTGAAGCTCTTCATATTTTTCACACGTTTTCAGGCTCTTCATGTTTTTCAACACCGTTTAATTCTGCTTCTATTTTTCAGACCGTTTCATGCTCCTCATATTTTTGACACCTTTAGACTCTTCATATTTTTCACACCTTTTCAGCCTCTTCATGTTTTTCACACATTTTCAGCCTCTTCATGTTTTTGAACACCCCTTCTTGCTCCTTTTATTTTTCAGAGAGTTTCATGCTCCTCATGTATTTCACACCTTTTAAAGCTCTTCATATTTTTCACACCTTTACAGGCTCTTCATGTTTTTGAACACCGTTTCATCCTCCTCCTATTTTTCAGACCGTTTCATGCTCCTCATATTTTTGACACCTTTTGAAGCTCTTCATAATTTTCACACCTTTTCCAGCTCTTCATGTTTTTGCACACTGCTTCATGCTCTTCCTATTTTTCAGACCGTT
Organism: Dama dama; assembly: GCF_033118175.1. NCBI lineage: Eukaryota > Metazoa > Chordata > Mammalia > Artiodactyla > Cervidae > Dama > Dama dama. The sequence continues at coordinate 3,340,635 of NW_026870956.1, forward strand.
TCATGCTCCTCATATTTTTGACACCTTTTGAAGCTCTTCATATTTTTCACACCTTTTCAGGCTCTTCATGATTTTCCACACCAATTCATGCTTCTCCTATTTTTCAGACTGTTTAATGCTCCTCATATTTTTGACACCTTTAGAAACTCTTCATATTTTTTACACCTTTTCAAGCACTTCATGGTTTTCCACACCACTTCATGCTCCTCCTATTTTTCAGACCGTTTCATTCTCCTCATATTTTTGACACCTTTTGAAGCTCTCATATATTTCACACCTTTTCAGGCTCTTCATTTTTTTCAACACCACGTCATGCTCCTCCTATTTTTCAGACCCTTTTATGCTCTTCTCATTTTTGACACCTTTTGAAGCTCTTCATATTTTTCACACCTTTTGAAGCTCTTCATGGTTTTCACACCTTTTCAGGCTCTTCATGTTTTTCAACACCGCTTCATGCTCCTTCTATTTTTCTGACCTTTTCATGCTCCTCATAATTTTGGCACATTTTGAAGCTCTTCATATTTTTCACACCTTTTCAAGCACTTCATGGTTTGCCACACCGCTTCATGCTCCTCCTCTTTTTCAGACCGTTTCATGCTCCTCATATTTTTGACATCTGTTGAAGCTCTTCATATTTCTCACACCTTTTCAGTTTCTTCACGTTTTTCAACACCGCTTCATGCTCCTCCTATTTTTCAGACAGTTTCATGCACATCTCATTTTTGACACCTTTTGAAGCTCTTCATATTTTTCATATTTTTGAAGCTCTTCATGTTTTCAGACGTTTTCAGACTCTTCATGTTTTTCAACACCGCTTCATGCTCCTGCTATTTTTCAGACCGTTTCATGCTCCTCATATTTTTGACAGTTTTTGAGGCTTTTCATATTTTTCACACCTTTTCAGGCACTTCATGTTTTTGAACATTGCTTCATGCTCCTCCTATTTTTCAGACCGCTTCAGGCTCTTCATATTTTTGACACCTTTTGAAGCTCTTCATATTTTTCACACCTTTTCAGGCTCTTCATGTTTTTGAACACCGCTTCATGCTCTTCCTATTTTTCAGACCGTTTCATGCTCCTCATATATTTGACACCTTTTGAAGCTCTTCATATTTTTCACACCTTTTCAGGCTCTTCATGTTTTTGAACACCGCTTCATGCTCTTCCTATTTTTCAGATGGTTTCATTTTCATCTCATTTTTGACACCTTTGAAGCTCTTCATATTTTTCACACCATTTGAAGCTCTTCATGTTTTTCACACCTTTTCAGGGTCTTCATGTTTTTCAACACCACTTCATGCTCTTCTTATTTTTCAGACGGTTTCATGTTCATCTCATTTTTGACACCATTTGAAGCTCTTCATATTTTTCACACCTTTTGAAGCTCTTCATATTTTTCACACCTTTTCAGGCTCTTCATTTTTTTCAACACCTCTTCATGCTCCTCTTATTTTTCAACACCGCTTCATGCTCCTCCTATTTTTCAGACCGTTTCATGCTCCTCATAATTTTGACACTTTTTGAAGCTCCTCATATTTTTCACACGTTTTGAAGGTCTTCATATATTTCACACCATTTCAGGCTCTTCATGTTTTTCAACACCACTTCATGCTCCTCCTATTTTTCAGACCGTTTCATGCTCATCTCTTTTTTGACACCTTTTGAAGCTCTTCATATTTTCACACGTTTTCAGACTATTCATGTTTTTCAACACGGCTTCATGCACCTCCTATTTTTCAAACTGTATCATGCTCCTCATATTTTTCACACCTTTTGAAGCTCTTCATATTTTTCACAGCTTTTCAGGCTCTTCATGTTTTTGATCACCGTTTCATGCTCCTCATATTTTTCAGACGGTTTCATGTTCATCTCATTTTTAACACCTTTTGAAGCTCTTCATATATTTCACACGTTTTCAAGCTCTTCATATATTTCACACCTTTTCAGGCTCTTCATGTTTTTGAACACCGCTTCATGCTCCTCTTATTTTTCAGACCGTTTCAGGCTCCCCATATTTTTGACACCTTTTGAAACTCTTCATATTTCTCACACCTTTTCAGGATCTTCATGTTTTTCAACACCAATTCATGCTCCTCCTATTTTTCAGACCGTTTCATGCTCCACACATTTTGAAACCTTTTGAAGCTCTTCATATTTTTCACAACTTTTCAGGCTCTCCATGTTTTTCATCACCGCTTCATGCTCCTCGTATGTTCAGACCGTTTCATGCTCCTCGTATTTTTGACACCTTTTGAATCTCTTCATACTTTTCACACCTTTTAGGCTCTTCATGTTGTTGAACAGCGCTTCATGCTCCTCCTATTTTTCAGACCGTTTCATGCTCCTCATGTATTTCACACCATTTGAAGCTCTTCCTGTTTTTCACACCTTTTCAGTCTCTTCATGTCTTTGAACACCATTTCATGCTCCTCCGATTTTTTAGACCGTTTCATGCTCCTCATATTTTTGACACCTTTTGAAACTCTTCATATTTTTCACACCTTTTGAAGCTCTTCATGTTTTTCATATTTTTGAAGCTCTTCATATTTTTCACACCTTTTCACGCTTTTCATGTATTTGAACACCGGTTCATGCTCTTCCTATTTTTCAGACCGTTTCATGCTCCTCCTATTTTTCACTCCTTTTGAAGCTCTTCATATTTTTCACACCTTTTCAGTCTCTACATGTTTTTGAACACCGCTTCATGCTCCTCCTATTTCTCAGACCATTTCATGCTCCTCATGTATTTCACACCTTTTGAAGCTCTTCGTATTTTGCACACATTTTCAGGCTTTTCAGGTTTTTCACAACGACTTCATGCTCCTCATATTTTTCAGACCGTTTCATGCACATTTCATTTTTGACTCCTTTTGAAGCTCTTCATATTTTTCACACCATTTTCAGGCTCTTCATGTTTTTCAACACCGCTTTATGATCCTCCTATTTTTCAGACCGTTTCATATTCCTCATATTTTTGACATTTTTTGAGGCTCTTCATATTTTTCACACCTTTTCAGGCTCTTCATGTCTTTGAACACCGTTTCATGCTCCTCCTATTTTTGTGACCGTTTCATGCACATCTCATTTTTGACACCTTTTGAAGCCTTTGATATTTTTCACACCATTTTCAGGCTCTTCATGTTTTTCAACACCGCTTTCTGATCCTCCTATTTTTCAGACCGTTTCATGCTCCTCATGTATTTGACACCTTTTAAAGCTCCTCATATATTTCACACCTTTTCAGGCTCTTCATATTTTTCACATAATTTCAGGCTGTTCATGTTTTTGAACACGGCTTCATGCTCCTCCAATTTTTCAGACCGTTTCATGTTCCTCATATTTTTGACACCTTTTGAAGCTCTTCATATTTTTCACACCTTTTGAAGCTCTTCATATTTTTCACACCATTTTCAGGCTCTTCATGTTTTTTAACACCGTTTCATGCTCCTCCTATTTTTCAGACCGTTTCATGCTCCTCTTATGTTTGACACCTTTTGAAGCTCTTCATATTTTTCACACCTTTTCACGCTCTTCATGTTTTTGAACACCGCTTCATACTCCGCATATTTTTCAGACCGTTTCATGCACATCTCATTTTTGACACCTTTTGAAGCCTTTGATATTTTTCACACCATTTTCAGGCTCTTCAGGTTTTTCAACACCACTTTCTGATCCTCCTATTTTTCAGACCATTTCATGCTCCTCATATATTTGACACCTTTTGAAGCTGTTCATATTTTCACAATTTTTTAAGCTCTTCATATGTTTCACACGTTTTCAGGTTCTTCATGTTTTTCAACACCGCTTCATGCTCCCCCTATTTTTCATTCCGTTTCATGCTCCTCATATTCTTGACACCTTTTGACGCTTTTCATATTTTTCACACATTTTCAGGCTCTTCTAGTTTTTCAACACCGCTTCATGCTCCTCCTATTTTTCATTCCGTTTCATGCTCCTCATATTTTTGACACCTTTTTAAGCTCTTCATATTTCTCACACCTTTTCAGGCTCTTCATGTTTTTCAACACCGCTTCATGATCCTCCTGTTTTTCAGACCGTTTCATGCTGATCTCATTTTGACACCTTTGGAAGCTTTTCATATTTTTCACAACTTTTCAGGCTCTTCACGTTTTTGAACACCGCTTCATGTTCCTCCTATTTTTCAGACCGCATCATGCTCCTCATATATTTCACACGTTTTGAAGCTCTTCATATTTTTCATACCTTTTCAGGCTCTTCATGTATTTCAACACCAATTCATGCTCCTACTATTTTTCAGACCGTTTCATGCTCATCTCATTTTTGACACCTTTCGAAGCTGTTTATATTTTTCACACCTTTTGAAGCTCTTCATATTTTTCACACGTTTTCATGCCCTACATGTTTTTCATCAACGCTTCATGCTCCTCCTATCTTTCAGACCGTTTCATGCTCCTCATATTTTTGACACCTTTTGAAGCTCTTCATATATTTCACACCTTTTCAGGCTCTTCTTTTTTTTCAACACCACTTCATGCTCCTCCTATTTTTCAGACCGTTTCATGCTCATTTCATTTTTGACACCTTTTGTAGCTCTTCATATTTTTCACACCTTTTCATGCTCTTCATGTAATTGAACACCGCTTCATTTTCCTCCTATTTTTCAGACCGTTTCATGCTCCTCATATTCTTGACACCTTTTGAAGCTTTTCATATTTTCACACCTTTTAAGGCTCTTCAAGTTTTTCAATACCGTTTCATGCTCCTCCTATTTTTCAGACCGTTTCATGCTCCTCTTATGTTTGACACCTTTTGAAGCTCTTCATATTTTTCACACCTTTTCACGCTCTTCATGTTTTTTAACATCGCTTCATGCTCCGCCTATTTTTCAGACCGTTTCATGCTCCTCATATTTTTGTCATCTTTTGAAGCTCTTCATATTTTTCACACCCTTTCAGGCTCTTAGTGTTTTTCAACACCCCTTCATGCTCCTCCTATTTTTCAGACCATTTCATGCTCCTCATATTTTTGACGCCTTTAGAAGCTTTTCATATTTTTCACACCTTTTCAGGCTCTTCATGTTTTTTTACACCACTTCATGCTTCTCCTATTTTTCAGACCGTTTTATGCTCCTCATGTATTTCACACCTTTTGAAGCTCTTCATATTTTTCACAACTTTTCAGGTATTCATGTTTTTGATCACGGTTTCATGCTCCTCCTATTTTTCAGACCATTTCATGCTCCTCATATTTTTGACGCCTTTAGAAGCTCTTCATATTTTTCACACCTTTTCAGGCTCTTTATGTTTTTCAAAACCGCTTCATGCTCCTCCTATTTTTCAGACCGTTTCATGCTCCACACATTTTGAAACCTTTTGAAGCTCTTCATATTTTTCACACCTTTTCAGGCTCTCCATGTTTTTCATCACCGATTCATGCTCCTCCTATTTTTCAGACCGTTTCATGCTCCTCATGTATTTCACACCATTTGAAGCTCTTCCTCTTTTTCACACCTTTTCAGTCTCTTCATGTATTTGAACACCATTTCATGCTCCTCCGATTTTTTAGACCGTTTCATGCTCCTCATATTTTTGACACCTTTTGAAGCTCTTCATATTTTTCACACCTTTTGAAGCTCTTCATGTTTTTCATATTTTTGAAGCTCTTCATATTTTTCACACCTTTTCACGCTTTTCATGTATTTGAACACCGGTTCATGCTCTTCCTATTTTTCAGACCGTTTCATGCTCCTCCTATTTTTCACTCCTTTTGAAGCTCTTCATATTTTTCACACCTTTTCAGTCTCTACATGTTTTTGAACACCGCTTCATGCTCCTCCTATTTCTCAGACCATTTCATGCTCCTCATGTATTTCTCACCTTTTGAAGCTCTTCGTATTTTGCACACATTTTCAGGCTTTTCAGGTTTTTCACAACGACTTCATGCTCCTCATATTTTTCAGACCGTTTCATGCACATTTCATTTTTGACTCCTTTTGAAGCTCTTCATATTTTTCACACCATTTTCAGGCTCTTCATGTTTTTCAACACCGCTTTATGATCCTCCTATTTTTCAGACCGTTTCATATTCCTCATATTTTTGACATTTTTTGAGGCTCTTCATATTTTTCACACCTTTTCAGGCTCTTCATGTCTTTGAACACCGTTTCATGCTCCTCCTATTTTTCTGACCGTTTCATGCACATCTCATTTTTGACACCTTTTGAAGCCTTTGATATTTTTCACACCATTTTCAGGCTCTTCATGTTTTTCAACACCGCTTTCTGATTCTCCTATTTTCCAGACCGTTTCATGCTCCTCATGTATTTGACACCTTTTAAAGCTCCTCATATTTTTCACACCTTTTCAGGCTCTTCATATTTTTCACATAATTTCAGGCTGTTCATGTTTTTGAACACGGCTTCATGCTCCTCCAATTTTTCAGACCGTTTCATGTTCCTCATATTTTTGACACCTTTTGAAGCTCTTCATATTTTTCACACCTTTTGAAGCTCTTCATATTTTTCACACCATTTTCAGGCTCTTCATGTTTTTTAACACCGTTTCATGCTCCTCCTATTTTTCAGACTGTTTCATGCTCCTCTTATGTTTGACACCTTTTGAAGCTCTTCATATTTTTCACACCTTTTCACGCTCTTCATGTTTTTGAACACCGCTTCATGCTCCGCATATTTTTCAGACCGTTTCATGCACATCTCATTTTTGACACCTTTTGAAGCCTTTGATGTTTTTCACACCATGTTCAGGCTCTTCCGGTTTTTCAACACCGCTTTCTGATCCTCCTATTTTTCAGACCGTTTCATGCTCCTCATATATTTGACACCTTTTGAAGCTCTTCATATTTTCACAATTTTTTAAGCTCTTCATATGTTTCACACGTTTTCAGGTTCTTCATGTTTTTCAACACCGCTTCATGCTCCTCCTATTTTTCATTCCGTTTCATGCTCCTCATATTCTTGACACCTTTTGACGCTTTTCATATTTTTCACACATTTTCAGGCTCTTCATGTTTTGCCACACCACTTCATGCTCCTCCTATTTTTCAGACGTTTTCATGCTCGTCATATTTTTGACACCTTTAGAAACTCTTCATATCATTCACACCTTTTCAGGCTCTTCATGTTTTGCCACACCGCTTCATGCTCCTCCTATTTTTGAGCCCGTTTCATGCTCCTCATGTATTTCACACCTTTTGAAGCTCTTCATATATTTCACACCCTTACATACTCTTCATGTTTTTCAACACCACTTCATGCTCCTCCTATTTTTAAGACTGTTTCATGCTCCTCATATTTTTGACTCGTTTTTAAGCTCTTCATATTTTCACAATTTTTTAAGCTCTTCATATTTTTCACACGTTTTCAGGTTCTTCATGTTTTTCAACACCGCTTCATGCTCCTCCTATTTTTCATTCCGTTTCATGCTCCTCATATTCTTGACACCTTTTGACGCTTTTCATATTTTTCACACATTTTCAGGCTCTTCAAGTTTTTCAACACCGCTTCATGCTCCTCCTATTTTTCATTCCGTTTCATGCTCCTCATATTTTTGACACCTTTTGAAGCTCTTCATATTTCTCACACCTTTTCAGGCTCTTCATGTTTTTCAACACCGCTTCATGATCCTCCTGTTTTTCAGACCGTTTCATGCTGATCTCATTTTTGACACCTTTGGAAGCTTTTCATATTTTTCACAACTTTTCAGGCTCTTCACGGTTTTGAACACCTTTTCATGTTCCTCCTATTTTTCAGACCGTATCATGCTCCTCATATATTTCACACGTTTTGAAGCTCTTCATATTTTTCATACCTTTTCAGGCTCTTCATGTATTTCAACACCAATTCATGCTCCTACTATTTTTCAGACCGTTTCATGCTCATCTCATTTTTGACACCTTTCGAAGCTGTTTGTATTTTTCACACCTTTTGAAGCTCTTCATATTTTTCACACGTTTTCATGCCCTTCATGTTTTTCATCACCGCTTCATGCTCCTCCTATTTTTCAGACCGTTTCATGCTCCTCATATTTTTGACACCTTTTGAAGCTCTTCATATATTTCACACCTTTTCAGGCTCTTCTTTTTTTTCAACACCACTTCATGCTCCTACTATTTTTCAGACCGTTTCATGCTCATCTCATTTTTGACACCTTTTGATGCACTTCATATTTTTAACACCTTTTGAAGCTCTTCGTATATGTCACAACTTTTCAGGCTCTTCATGTTTTCAACACCACTTCATGCCCCTCCTATTTTTCAGACCCTTTCATGTTAAACTAAATTTGACACCTTATGAAGCTTTTCATGTTTTTCATACCTTTTCATGCTCTTTATGTTTTTGAACACCGGTTCATGCTCCTCCTATTTTTCAACCCGTTTCATGCTCCTCATGTATTTCACATCTTTTGAAGCTCTTCATATTTTTCACACCTTTTCAGTCTCTTCATGTTTTTGAACACCGTTTCATGCTCCTCCTACTTTTCAGACCATATAATGCTCGTCATATATTTCACACGTTTTGAAGCTCTTCATATTTTTCACACCTTTTCAGGCTCTTCATGTTTTTAAACACCACTTCATGCTCCTCCTAATTATCAGACCGTTTCATGCTCCTCATATATTTGACACCTTTTGTAGCTCTTCATATTATTCACACCTTTTCAGACTCCCCATGTTTTTCAACACCACTTCATGTTCCTCCCATTTTGCAGACAGTTTCATACTCCTCATATTTTTGACAACATTTGAAGCTCTTCATATTTCTAACACCTTTTCAGGCGCTTCATGTTTTTCAACACCGCTTCGTGCGCCTCCTATTTTTCAGACCGTTTCATGCTCATCTCATTTTTGACACCTTTTGAAGCTCTTCTTATTTTCCACATCTTTTGAAACCCTTCATATTTTTCACACGTTTTCAAGCTCTTCATGTTTTTCAACAACGTTTCATGCTCCTCCTATTTTTCAGACCGTTTCATGCTCCTCATATTTTTGACACCTTTTGAAGCTCTTCATATTTTTCACAACTTTTGAATCTCTTATATTTTTCACACCTTTTCAGGCTCTTCATGATTTTCAACACCGCTTCATGCTCCTCCTATTTTTCAGACCGTTTCTTGTTCCTCATATATTTGACACCTTTTGAAGCTCTTCATATATTTCACACCTTTTCAGGCGCTTCATGTTTTTCAACACCGCTTCATGCTCCTCCTATTTTTCAGACCATTTCATGCTCATCTCTTTTTTGACACCTTTTGAAGCTCTTCATATTTTTCACACCTTTTGAGCTCTTCATATTTTTCAAGACTGCTTTATGCTCCTCCTATTTTTCAGACCATTCATGCCCCTCATAATTTTGAAACATTTTGAAGCTCTTCATATTTTTTACACCTTTTCAGGCTTTTCATGTTTTTCAACACCACTTCATCCTCCTCCTGTTTTTAAGACCGTTCATGTCCCTCATATTTTTGACACCTTTTGAAGCTCTTCATATTTTCACACGTTTTCAGGCTCTTCATGTTTTTCAACACTTTATCATGCTCATCGTATTTTTCAGACCGTTTCATGCTCCTCATATTTTTGACACGTTTTCAGTCTCTTCATATTTTTCACACATTTTCAGGCTCTTCATGTTTTTGAACACCGCTTCATGCTCCTCATATTTTTCACACCTTTTGAAGCTCTTCATATTTTTCACACATTTTCAGGCTCTTTATGTTTTTCACCACCGCTTCATGCTCCTCCTATTTTTCAGAACTTTTCATGCTCATCTCATTTTTGACACCTTGTGAAGCTCTTCGTATTTTTTACACCTTTTGAAGCTCTTCATATTTTTATACCTTTTCAGGCTCTTCATGTTTTTCAACACCGCTTCATGCTTCTCCTGTTTTTCAGACCGTTTCATGCTCCTCATATTTTTGACACCTTTTGAAGCTCTTCATACTTTTCACATCTTTTCAGGCTCTTCATGATTTTCAACACCACTTCATGCTCCTAGTATTTTTCAGACCTTTTCATGCTCCTCGTATTTTTGACACCTTTTGAAGCTCTTCATATTTTTCACACCTTTTGAAGCTCTTCGTATTTTTCACACCTTTTCAGGCTCTTCATATTTTTGAACACCGTTTTATGCTGCTTCTATTTTTCAGACCTTTTCATGCTCCTCATATATTTTAAACCTTTTGAATCTTTTCATATTTTTCACACCTTTCCATGCTGTTCATGTTTTTCAACAATGCTTCCTGATCCTCCTATTTTTCAGACCGTTTCATGCTCCTCAAGTATTTCACACCTTTTAAAGCTCTTCATATTTTTCACACCTTTTCTGGCTCTTCATGTTTTTCAACACCGCTCATGCTTCTCCTGTTTTTCAGACCATTTCATGCTCCTCTTAATTTTAACACCTTTTGAAGCTCTTCATATTTTCCACATCTTTTCAGGCTCTTCATGTTTTTGAACACCGTTTCATGATCCTCCTATTTTTCAGAACGTTTCATGCTCCTCATATTTTTGATACCTTTTGAAGCTTTTCATATTTTTCACATCTTTTCAGGCTCTTCATGTTTTTCAACACCATTTCATGATCCTCCTATTTTTCCGACCGTTTCATGCTCATCTCATTTTTGACACCTTTTGAAGCTTTTCATATTTTTCACACATTTTCAGGCTCTTCATATTTTTCCACACCACTTCATGCTCCTCATATTTTTCAGCCCGTTTCATGCTCCTCATGTTTTTGACATCTTTTGAAGCTCTTCATATTTTTCACACGTTTTCAGCTCTTAATGTTTTTCAACACCGCTTCATGCTCTTCCTATTTTTCAGACCGTTTCATGCTCATCTCATTTTTGACACCTTTGGAAGCTCTTCATATTTTTCACACGTTTTCAGCTCTTAATGTTTTTCAACACCGCTTCATGCTCTTCCTATTTTTCTGACGGTTTCATGCTCATCTCAAGTTTGACACCTTTTGAAGCTCTTCATATTTTTCACACATTTTCAGGCTCTTCATGTTTTTGAACATCGCTTCATGCTCCTCCTATTTTTCAGAGAGTTTCATGCTCCTCATGTATTTCACACCTTTTGAAGCTCTTCATATTTTTCACACCTTTTCAGGCTCTTCATATTTTTCAACACCGCTTATGCTCCTCCTATTTTTCAGACCGTTTCATGCTCATCTCATTTTTGACACCTTTTTAATCTCTTCGTATCTTTCAAAACTTTTGAAGCTCTTCATATTTTTAATATTTTTGAAGCTCTTCATATTTTCACACGTTTTCAGACTCTTCATGTTTTTCAACACCGCTTCATGCACGTCCTATTTTTCAGACCGTTTCATGCTCATCTCATTTTTGACACCTTTTGAAGTTTTTCATATTTTTTACAACTTTTCAGGCTCTTCATGTTTTTGAACACCGCTTCATGCTAATCCTATTTTTCAAACCATATCATGCTCCTCATATTTTTCACACCTTTTGAAGCTCTTCATATATTTCACACCTTTTCAGGCTCTTCATGTTTTTGAACACCACTTCATGCTCCTTCTCTTTTTCAGAGAGTTTTATGCTCCTCATGTATTTCACACCTTTTGAAGCTCTTCATATTTTTCACACCTTTTCAGGCTCTTCATGTTTTTCAACACCGCTTCATGCTGCTCATATTTTTCAGACCGTTTCATGCTCCTCATATTTTTGACACCTTTTGAAGCTCTTCAATTTTTTCACACCTTTTAAGGCTCTTCATGTTTTTCAACACCGCTTCATGCTGCTCATATTTTTCAGACCGTTTCATGCTCCTCATATTTTTGACACCTTTTGAAGCTCTTCATATTTTTCACACGTTTTCAGTCTATTCTTGTTTTTGAACACCCTTTCAGGCTCCTCCTATTTTTCAGAGTGTTTCATGCTCCTCATGTATTTCACACATTTGAAAGCTCTTCATATTTTTCAAAGATTTTGAAGCTCTTCATATTTTTCACACCTTTTCAGGCTCTTCATGTTTTTCAACACCGTTTCATGCTCCTCCTATTTTTCAAACCGTTTCATGTTCCTCATAATTTTGACACCTTTTGAAGATCTTCATAATTTTCACACATTTTCAGGCTCTTCATGTGTTTGAACACCGCTTCATGTGCCTCCTATTTTTCAGACCGTTTCATGCTCCTCATATTTTTGACACCTTTTGAAGCTCTCATATTTTTCATACCTTTTGAAGCTCTTCATGTTTTTGAACACTGCTTCATGCTCCTCGTATTTTTCAGATCGTTTCATGCTCCTCTTATTTTTGACACTTTTTGAGCTCTTCATATTTTTCAAACCTTTTCAGGCTCTTCATGTTTTCGAACACCGCTTCATGCTACTCCTATTTTTCAGACCGTTTCATGCTCCTCATATTTTTGACACCTTTTTAAGCTCTTCATATTTTTCACACCTTTTCAGGCTCTTCATGTTTTTGAACACTGCTTCATGCTCCTCCAATTTTTCACACCGTTTCATGATCCTCATATTTTTGACACTTTTTGAGCTCTTCATATTTTTCACACCTTTTCAGGCTCTTCATGTTTTTGATAACCGCTTCATGCTACTCCTATTTTTCAGACCGTTTATGCTTCTCATATTTTTGACACCTTTAGAAGCTCTTCATATTTTTCACAGTTTTTCAGGATCTTCATGTTTTGGAACACAGCTTCATGCTCCTCCTATATATCAGACCGTTTCATGCTCCTCATATTTTTGACACCTTGTGAAGCTCTTTATATTTTTCACAGTTTTTCAGGCTCTTCATGATTTTCAACACCGTTTCAAGTTATTCCTATTTTTCAGACCGTTTAATGCTCATCTCATTTTTGACACCTTTTGAAGCTCTTCATATTTTCCACACCTTTTCAGGCTCTTCATGTTTTTGATCACCGTTTCATGCTCCTTCTATTTTTCAGATCGTTTGATGCTCATCATATTTTTGACAATTTTTGAGCTCTTCATATTTTTCACACCTTTTCAGGCTCTTCATGTTTTTGAACACCGCTTCATGATCCTCCTGATTTTCAGACCGTTTCATGCTCTTCATATTTTTGAAACATTTTGAAGCTCTTCATATTTTTCACACCTTTTCAGGCTCTTCATGTTTTTCTCCACCACTTCATGCTCCTCCTATTTTTCAGACCGTTTCATGCTCTTCTCATTTTTGTCACCTTTGAAGCTCTTCATATTTTTCACAACTTTTAAAGCTCTTCATATTTTTCACAAGTTTTCAGGCTCTTCATGTTTTTCAAAACCGTTTCATGCTGCTTCTATTTTTCAGACCGTTTCATGCTCCTCATATTTTTCACACCTTTTGAAGCTCTTCATATTTTCACACCCTTTTAAGATCTTCATGTTTTTGAACACAGCTTCATGCTCCTCCTATTTTTCAGACCGTTTCATGCTCCTCATATTTTTGACAACTTTTTAAGCTCTTCATATTTTTCACACCTTTTCAGGCTCTTCATGTTTTTGAACACTGCTTCATGCTCCTCCAATTTTTCACACCGTTTCATGATCCTCATATTTTTGACACTTTTTGAGCTCTTCATATTTTTCACACCTTTTCAGGCTCTTCATGTTTTTGATAACCGCTTCATGCTACTCCTATTTTTCAGACCGTTTATGCTTCTCATATTTTTGACACCTTTTGAAGCTCTTCAATTTTTTCACACCTTTTAAGGCTCTTCATGTTTTTCAACACCGCTTCATGCTGCTCATATTTTTCAGACCGTTTCATGCTCCTCATATTTTTGACACCTTTTGAAGCTCTTCATATTTTTCACACGTTTTCAGTCTATTCATGTTTTTGAACACCCTTTCAGGCTCCTCCTATTTTTCAGAGTGTTTCATGCTCCTCATGTATTTCACACCTTTGAAAGCTCTTCATATTTTTCAAAGATTTTGAAGCTCTTCATATTTTTCACACCTTTTCAGGCTCTTCATGTTTTTCAACACCGTTTCATGCTCCTCCTATTTTTCAAACCGTTTCATGTTCCTCATAATTTTGACACCTTTTGAAGATCTTCATAATTTTCACACATTTTCAGGCTCTTCATGTGTTTGAACACCGCTTCATGTTCCTCCTATTTTTCAGACCGTTTCATGCTCCTCATATTTTTGACACCTTTTGAAGCTCTCATATTTTTCATACCTTTTGAAGCTCTTCATGTTTTTGAACACTGCTTCATGCTCCTCGTATTTTTCAGATCGTTTCATGCTCCTCTTATTTTTGACACTTTTTGAGCTCTTCATATTTTTCAAACCTTTTCAGGCTCTTCATGTTTTCGAACACCGCTTCATGCTACTCCTATTTTTCAGACCGTTTCATGCTCCTCATATTTTTGACACCTTTTTAAGCTCTTCATATTTTTCACACATTTTCAGGCTCTTCATGTTTTTGAACACTGCTTCATGCTCCTCCAATTTTTCACACCGTTTCATGATCCTCATATTTTTGACACTTTTTGAGCTCTTCATATTTTTCACACCTTTTCAGGCTCTTCATGTTTTTGATAACCGCTTCATGCTACTCCTATTTTTCAGACCGTTTATGCTTCTCATATTTTTGACACCTTTAGAAGCTCTTCATATTTTTCACACCTTTTCAGGATCTTCATGTTTTGGAACACAGCTTCATGCTCCTCCTATATATCAGACCGTTTCATGCTCCTCATATTTTTGACACCTTTTGAAGCTCTTTATATTTTTCACAGTTTTTCAGGCTCTTCATGATTTTCAACACCGTTTCAAGTTATTCCTATTTTTCAGACCGTTTAATGCTCATCTCATTTTTGACACCTTTTGAAGCTTTTCATATTTTTCACAACTTTTCAGACTCTTCATGTTTTTGAACACCGCTTCATGCTCCTCCTATTTTTCAGAGAGTTTCATGCTCCTCATGTCTTTCACAGCTTTTGAAGCTCTTCATATTTTCCACACCTTTTCAGGCTCTTCATGTTTTTGATCACCGTTTCATGCTCCTTCTATTTTTCAGATCGTTTCATGCTCATCATATTTTTGACACTTTTTGAGCTCTTCATATTTTTCACACCTTTTCAGGCTCTTCATGTTTTTGAACACCGCTTCATGATCCTTCTGATTTTCAGACCGTTTCATGCTCTTCATATTTTTGAAACATTTTGAAGCTCTTCATATTTTTCACACCTTTTCAGGCTCTTCATGTTTTTCAACACCGTTTCATGCTCCTCCTATTTTTCAAACCGTTTCATGTTACTCATAATTTTGACACCTTTTGAAGATCTTCATAATTTTCACACATTTTCAGGCTCTTCATGTGTTTGAACACCGCTTCATGTTCCTCCTATTTTTCAGACCGTTTCATGCTCCTCATATTTTTGACACCTTTTGAAGCTCTCATATTTTTCATACCTTTTGAAGCTCTTCATGTTTTTGAACACTGCTTCATGCTCCTCGTATTTTTCAGATCGTTTCATGCTCCTCTTATTTTTGACACTTTTTGAGCTCTTCATATTTTTCAAACCTTTTCAGGCTCTTCATGTTTTCTAACACCGCTTCATGCTACTCCTATTTTTCAGACCGTTTCATGCTCCTCATATTTTTGACACCTTTTTAAGCTCTTCATATTTTTCACACCTTTTCAGGCTCTTCATGTTTTTGAACACTGCTTCATGCTCCTCCAATTTTTCACACCGTTTCATGATCCTCATATTTTTGACACTTTTTGAGCTCTTCATATTTTTCACACCTTTTCAGGCTCTTCATGTTTTTGATAACCGCTTCATGCTACTCCTATTTTTCAGACCGTTTATGCTTCTCATATTTTTGACACCTTTAGAAGCTCTTCATATTTTTCACACCTTTTCAGGATCTTCATGTTTTGGAACACAGCTTCATGCTCCTCCTATATATCAGACCGTTTCATGCTCCTCATATTTTTGACACCTTTTGAAGCTCTTTATATTTTTCACAGTTTTTCAGGCTCTTCATGATTTTCAACACCGTTTCAAGTTATTCCTATTTTTCAGACCGTTTAATGCTCATCTCATTTTTGACACCTTTTGAAGCTTTTCATATTTTTCACAACTTTTCAGACTCTTCATGTTTTTGAACACCGCTTCATGCTCCTCCTATTTTTCAGAGAGTTTCATGCTCCTCATGTCTTTCACAGCTTTTGAAGCTCTTCATATTTTCCACACCTTTTCAGGCTCTTCATGTTTTTGATCACCGTTTCATGCTCCTTCTATTTTTCAGATCGTTTCATGCTCATCATATTTTTGACACTTTTTGAGCTCTTCATATTTTTCACACCTTTTCAGGCTCTTCATGTTTTTGAACACCGCTTCATGATCCTCCTGATTTTCAGACCGTTTCATGCTCTTCATATTTTTGAAACATTTTGAAGCTCTTCATATTTTTCACACCTTTTCAGGCTCTTCATGTTTTTCTCCACCACTTCATGCTCCTCCTATTTTTCAGACCGTTTCATGCTCTTCTCATTTTTGTCACCTTTGAAGCTCTTCATATTTTTCACAACTTTTAAAGCTCTTCATATTTTTCACAAGTTTTCAGGCTCTTCATGTTTTTCAAAACCGTTTCATGCTGCTTCTATTTTTCAGACCGTTTCATGCTCCTCATATTTTTCACACCTTTTGAAGCTCTTCATATTTTCACACCCTTTTAAGATCTTCATGTTTTTGAACACAGCTTCATGCTCCTCCTATTTTTCAGACCGTTTCATGCTCCTCATATTTTTGACAACTTTTGAAGCTCTTCATATTTTTCACACCTTTTCAGGCTCTTCATATTTTTGAACACAGCTTCATGCTCCTCCTATTTTTCAGACCGTTTCATGCTCCTCATATTTTTGACACCTTTTTAAGCTCTTCATATTTTTCACACCTTTTCAGGCTCTTCATGTTTTTGAACACTGCTTCATGCTCCTCCAATTTTTCACACCGTTTCATGATCCTCATATTTTTGACACTTTTTGAGCTCTTCATATTTTTCACACCTTTTCAGGCTCTTCATGTTTTTGATAACCGCTTCATGCTACTCCTATTTTTCAGACCATTTATGCTTCTCATATTTTTGACACCTTTTGAAGCTCTTCAATTTTTTCACACCTTTTAAGGCTCTTCATGTTTTTCAACACCACTTCATGCTGCTCATATTTTTCAGACCGTTTCATGCTCCTCATATTTTTGACACCTTTTGAAGCTCTTCATATTTTTCACACGTTTTCAGTCTATTCATGTTTTTGAACACCCTTTCAGGCTCCTCCTATTTTTCAGAGTGTTTCATGCTCCTCATGTATTTCACACCTTTGAAAGCTCTTCATATTTTTCAAAGATTTTGAAACTCTTCATATTTTTCACACCTTTTCAGGCTCTTCATGTTTTTCAACACCGTTTCATGCTCCTCCTATTTTTCAAACCGTTTCATGTTCCTCATAATTTTGACACCTTTTGAAGATCTTCATAATTTTCACACATTTTCAGGCTCTTCATGTGTTTGAACACCGCTTCATGTTCCTCCTATTTTTCAGACCGTTTCATGCTCCTCATATTTTTGACACCTTTTGAAGCTCTCATATTTTTCATACTTTTTGAAGCTCTTCATGTTTTTGAACACTGCTTCATGCTCCTCGTATTTTTCAGATCGTTTCATGCTCCTCTTATTTTTGACACTTTTTGAGCTCTTCATATTTTTCAAACCTTTTCAGGCTCTTCATGTTTTCTAACACCGCTTCATGCTACTCCTATTTTTCAGACCGTTTCATGCTCCTCATATTTTTGACACCTTTTTAAGCTCTTCATATTTTTCACACCTTTTCAGGCTCTTCATGTTTTTGAACACTGCTTCATGCTCCTCCAATTTTTCACACCGTTTCATGATCCTCATATTTTTGACACTTTTTGAGCTCTTCATATTTTTCACACCTTTTCAGGCTCTTCATGTTTTTGATAACCGCTTCATGCTACTCCTATTTTTCAGACCGTTTATGTTTCTCATATTTTTGACACCTTTAGAAGCTCTTCATATTTTTCACACCTTTTCAGGATCTTCATGTTTTGGAACACAGCTTCATGCTCCTCCTATATATCAGACCGTTTCATGCTCCTCATATTTTTGACACCTTTTGAAGCTCTTTATATTTTTCACAGTTTTTCAGGCTCTTCATGATTTTCAACACCGTTTCAAGTTATTCCTATTTTTCAGACCGTTTAATGCTCATCTCATTTTTGACACCTTTTGAAGCTTTTCATATTTTTCACAACTTTTCAGACTCTTCATGTTTTTGAACACCGCTTCATGCTCCTCCTATTTTTCAGAGAGTTTCATGCTCCTCATGTCTTTCACAGCTTTTGAAGCTCTTCATATTTTCCACACCTTTTCAGGCTCTTCATGTTTTTGATCACCGTTTCATGCTCCTTCTATTTTTCAGATCGTTTCATGCTCATCATATTTTTGACACTTTTTGAGCTCTTCATATTTTTCACACCTTTTCAGGCTCTTCATGTTTTTGAACACCGCTTCATGATCCTCCTGATTTTCAGACCGTTTCATGCTCTTCATATTTTTGAAACATTTTGAAGCTCTTCATATTTTTCACACCTTTTCAGGCTCTTCATATTTTTCTCCACCACTTCATGCTCCTCCTATTTTTCAGACGGTTTCATGCTCTTCTCATTTTTGTCACCTTTGAAGCTCTTCATATTTTTCACAACTTTTAAAGCTCTTCATATTTTTCACAAGTTTTCAGGCTCTTCATGTTTTTCAAAACCGTTTCATGCTGCTTCTATTTTTCAGACCGTTTCATGCTCCTCATATTTTTCACACCTTTTGAAGCTCTTCATATTTTCACACCCTTTTAAGATCTTCATGTTTTTGAACACAGCTTCATGCTCCTCCTATTTTTCAGACCGTTTCATGCTCCTCATATTTTTGACACCTTTTTAAGCTCTTCATATTTTTCACACCTTTTCAGGCTCTTCATGTTTTTGAACACTGCTTCATGCTCCTCCAATTTTTCACACCGTTTCATGATCCTCATAGTTTTGACACTTTTTGAGCTCTTCATATTTTTCACACCTTTTCAGGCTCTTCATGTTTTTGATAACCGCTTCATGCTACTCCTATTTTTCAGACCGTTTATGCTTCTCATATTTTTGACACCTTTAGAAGCTCTTCATATTTTTCACACCTTTTCAGGATCTTCATGTTTTGGAACACAGCTTCATGCTCCTCCTATATATCAGACCGTTTCATGCTCCTCATATTTTTGACACCTTTTGAAGCTCTTTATATTTTTCACAGTTTTTCAGGCTCTTCATGATTTTCAACACCGTTTCAAGTTATTCCTATTTTTCAGACCGTTTAATGCTCATCTCATTTTTGACACCTTTTGAAGCTTTTCATATTTTTCACAACTTTTCAGACTCTTCATGTTTTTGAACACCGCTTCATGCTCCTCCTATTTTTCAGAGAGTTTCATGCTCCTCATGTCTTTCACAGCTTTTGAAGCTCTTCATATTTTCCACACCTTTTCAGGCTCTTCATGTTTTTGATCACCGTTTCATGCTCCTTCTATTTTTCAGATCGTTTCTTGCTCATCATATTTTTGACACTTTTTGAGCTCTTCATATTTTTCACACCTTTTCAGGCTCTTCATGTTTTTGAACACCGCTTCATGATCCTCCTGATTTTCAGACCGTTTCATGCTCTTCATATTTTTGAAACATTTTGAAGCTCTTCATATTTTTCACACCTTTTCAGGCTCTTCAAGTTTTTCTCCACCACTTCATGCTCCTCCTATTTTTCAGACCGTTTCATGCTCTTCTCATTTTTGTCACCTTTGAAGCTCTTCATATTTTTCACAACTTTTAAAGCTCTTCATATTTTTCACAAGTTTTCAGGCTCTTCATGTTTTTCAAAACCGTTTCATGCTGCTTCTATTTTTCAGACCGTTTCATGCTCCTCATATTTTTCACACCTTTTGAAGCTCTTCATATTTTCACACCCTTTTAAGATCTTCATGTTTTTGAACACAGCTTCATGCTCCTCCTATTTTTCAGACCGTTTCATGCTCCTCATATTTTTGACAACTTTTGAAGCTCTTCATATTTTTCACACCTTTTCAGGCTCTTCATATTTTTGAACACAGCTTCATGCTCCTCCTATTTTTCAGACCGTTTCATGCTCCTCATATTTTTGACACTTTTTGAAGCTTTTCATATTTTTCACATCTTTTCAGGCTCTTCATGTTTTTCAACACCATTTCATGATCCTCCTATTTTTCAGACCGTTTCATGCTCATCTCATTTTTGACACCTTTTGAAGCTTTTCATATTTTTCACACATTTTCAGGCTCTTCATATTTTTCCACACCACTTCATGCTTCTCCTATTTTTCAGACCGTTTCATGCTCCTCATGTATTTCAGAGCTTTTGAAGCTCTTCATATTTTTCACACCTTTTCAAGCTCTTCATGTTTTTGGTCACCGTTTCATGCTCCTCCTATTTTTCAGACCGTTTCATGCTCCTCATATTTTTGACACCTTTTGAAGCTCTTCATATTTTTCACACGTTTTCAGCTCTTAATGTTTTTCAACACCGCTTCATGCTCTTCCTATTTTTCAGACCGTTTCATGCTCATCTCATTTTTGACACCTTTTGAAGCTCTTCATATTTTTCACACGTTTTCAGCTCTTAATGTTTTTCAAAACCGCTTCATGCTCTTCCTATTTTTCCGACCGTTTCATGCTCATCTCAATTTTGACACCTTTTGAAGCTCTTCATATTTTTCACACATTTTCAGGCTCTTCATGTTTTTGAACATCGCTTCATGCTCCTCCTATTTTTCAGAGAGTTTCATGCTCCTCATGTATTTCACACCTTTTGAAGCTCTTCATATTTTTCACACGTTTTCAGGCTCTTCATGATTTTCAACACCGCTCATGCTCCTCCTATTTTTCAGACCGTTTCATGCTCATCTCATTTTTGACACCTTTTTAAACTCTTCATATTTTTCAAAACTTTTGAAGCTCTTCATATTGTTAATATTTTTGAAGCTCTTCATATTTTCACACGTTTTCACACTCTTCATGTTTTTCAACACCGCTTCATGCTCCTCCTATTTTTCAAACCGTATCATGCTCCTCATATTTTTGACACTTTTTGAAGCTCTTCATATTTTTCACTCATTTTCAGGCTCTTCATATTTTTCAACACCACTTCATGCTCCTCCTATTTTTGAGACCGTTTGGTGCTCCGCATATTTTTGACACCTTTAGGAACTCTTCATATTTTTCACACCTTTTCAGGCACTTCATGTTTTTTATCTCTGCTTCATGCTCGTCCTATTTTTCAGAACGTTTCATGCTCCTCATATTTTTGACACCTTTTGAAGCTCTTCATATTTTTCACACCTTTTCAGGCTCTTCATGTTTTTCGACACAGCTTCATGCTCCTCCTATTTTTCAGACCGTTTCATGCTCCTCATATTTTTCACACCTTTTGAAGCTCTTCATATTTTTCACACATTTTCAGGCTCTTCATGTTTTTCGACACAGCTTCATGCTCCTCCTATTTTTCAGACCGTTTCATTCTCCTCATATTTTTGACACCTTTTGAAGCTCTTCATATTTTTCACACATTTTCAGGCTCTTCATGTTTTTGAACATCGCTTCATGCTCCTCCTATTTTTCACAGAGTTTCATGCTCCTCATGTATTTCACACCTTTTGAAGCTCTTCATATTTTTCACACATTTTCAGGCTCTTCATGTTTTTCGACACAGCTTCATGCTCCTCCTATTTTTCAGACCGTTTCATGCTCCTCATATTTTTGACACCTTTTGAAGCTCTTCAATTTTTTCACACCTTTTAAGGCTCTTCATGTTTTTCAACACCGCTTCATGCTGCTCATATTTTTCAGACCGTTTGATGCTCCTCATATTTTTGACACCTTTTGAAGCTCTTCATATTTTTCACACGTTTTCAGTCTATTCATGTTTTTGAACACCATTTCAGGCTCCTCCTATTTTTCAGAGAGTTTCATGCTCCTCATGTATTTCACACCGTTGAAAGCTCTTCATATTTTTCAAAGATTTTGAAGCTCTTCATATTTTTCACACCTTTTCAGGCTATTCATGTTTTTCAACACCGTTTCATGCTCCTCCTATTTTTCAAACCGTTTCATGTTCCTCATAATTTTGACACCTTTTGAAGATCTTCATAATTTTCACACATTTTCAGGCTCTTCATGTGTTTGAACACCGCTTCATGTTCCTCCTATTTTTCAGACCGTTTCATGCTCCTCATATTTTTGACACCTTTTGAAGCTTTTCATATTTTTCACAACTTTTCAGGCTCTTCATGTTTTGATCACCGTTTCATGCTCCTTCTATTTTTCAGATCGTTTCATGCTCATCATATTTTTGACACTTTTTGAGCTCTTCATATTTTTCACACCTTTTCAGGCTCTTCATGTTTTTGAACACCGCTTCATGATCCTCCTGATTTTCAGACCGTTTCATGCTCTTCATATTTTTGAAACATTTTGAAGCTCTTCATATTTTTCACACCTTTTCAGGCTCTTCATGTTTTTCTCCACCACTTCATGCTCCTCCTATTTTTCAGACCGTTTCATGCTCTTCTCATTTTTGTCACCTTTGAAGCTCTTCATATTTTTCACACCTTTTAAAGCTCTTCATATTTTTCACAAGTTTTCAGGCTCTTCATGTTTTTCAAAACCTTTTCATGCTGCTTCTATTTTTCAGACCGTTTCATGCTCCTCATATTTTTCACACCTTTTGAAGCTCTTCATATTTTTCACACCCTTTTAAGATCTTCATGTTTTTGAACACAGCTTCATGCTCGTCCTATTTTTCAGACCGTTTCATGCTCCTCATATTTTTGACAACTTTTGAAGCTCTTCATATTTTTCACACCTTTTCACGCTCTTCATATTTTTGAACACAGCTTCATGCTCCTTCTATTTTTCAGACCGTTTCATGCTCCTCATATTTTTGACACTTTTTGAAGCTTTTCATATTTTTCACATCTTTTCAGGCTCTTCATGTTTTTCAAGACCATTTCATGATCCTCCTATTTTTCAGACCGTTTCATGCTCATCTCATTTTTGACACCTTTTGAAGCTTTTCATATTTTTCACACATTTTCAGGCTCTTCATATTTTTCCACACCACTTCATGCTTCTCCTGTTTTTCAGCCCGTTTCATGCTCCTCATGTATTTCAGAGCTTTTGAAGCTCTTCATATTTTTCACACCTTTTCAGGCTCTTCATGTTTTTGGTCACCGTTTCATGCTCCTCCTATTTTTCAGACCGTTTCATGCTCCTCATATTTTTGACACCTTTTGAAGCTCTTCATATTTTTCACACGTTTTCAGCTCTTAATGTTTTTCAACACCGCTTCATGCTCTTCCTATTTTTCAGACCGTTTCATGCTCATCTCATTTTTGACACCTTTTGAAGCTCTTCATATTTTTCACACGTTTTCAGCTCTTAATGTTTTTCAACACCGCTTCATGCTCTTCCTATTTTTCAGACCGTTTCATGCTCATCTCATTTTTGACACCTTTTGAAGCTCTTCATATTTTTCACACGTTTTCAGCTCTTAATGTTTTTCAACACCGCTTCATGCTCTTCCTATTTTTCAGACCGTTTCATGCTCATCTCAATTTTGACACCTTTTGAAGATATTCATATTTTTCACACATTTTCAGGCTCTTCATGTTTTTGAACATCGCTTCATGCTCCTCCTATTTTTCAGAGAGTTTCATGCTCCTCATGTATTTCACACCTTTTGAAGCTCTTCATATTTTTCACACCTTTTCAGGCTCTTCATGATTTTCAACACTGCTCATGCTCCTCCTATTTTTCAGACCCTTTCATGCTCATCTCATTTTTGACACCTTTTTAATCTCTTCATATTTTTCAAAACTTTTGAAGCTCTTCATATTTTTAATATTTTTGAAGCTCTTCATTTTTTCACACGTTTTCACACTCTTCATGTTTTTCAACACCGCTCATGCTCCTCCTATTTTTCAGACCGTTTCATGCTCATCTCATTTTTGACACCTTTTGAAGCTCTTCATATTTTTCACACCTTTTCAGGCTCTTCATGTTTTTCAACACCACTTCATGCTCCTCCTATTTTTGAGACCGTTTGGTGCTCCTCATATTTTTGACACCTTTAGGAACTCTTCATATATTTCACACCTTTTCAGGCACTTCATGTTTTTTATCACTGCTTCATGCTCGTCCTATTTTTCAGAACGTTTCATGCTCCTCATATTTTTGACAACTTTTGAAGCTGTTCATATTTTTCACACCTTTTCAGGCTTTTCATGTTTTTGAACACCGCTTCATGTTCCTCCTATTTTTCAGACCGTTTCATGCTCCTCATATTTTTGACACCTTTTGAAGCTCTTCATATATTTCACACCTTTTCAGGCTCTTCATATTTTTGATCACCGCTTCATGCTCCTCCTATTTTTCAGATTGTTTCATGCTCCTCATATTTTTGATACCTTTTGAAGCTCTTCATATTTTTCACACCTTTTCAGGCTCTTAATGATTTTCAACACCGCTTCATGCTCCTCCTATTTTTCAGACCGTTTCATGCTCATCTCTTTTTTGACACCTTTTGAAGCTCTTCAGATTTTTCACACCTTTTGAAGCTCTTCATATTTTTCACATTTATGAATCTCTTCATATTTTCCACACGTTTTCAGACAATTCATGTTTTTCAACATCGCTTCATGCTCCTCCTATTTTTCAGACCGTTTCATTCTCCTCATATTTTTGACACCTTTTGAAGCTCTTCATATATTTCACACTTTTTCAGACTTTTCCTTTTATTCAACACGACTTCATGCTCCTCCTATTTTTCAGACCTTTTCATGCTCATCTCATTTTGACACCTTTTGAAGCTCTTCATGTTTTTCTCATCTTTTGAAGCTCTTCATATTTTTCACAACTTTTCAGGCTCTTTATGATATTCAACAGCGCTTCATGCTCCTCCTATTTTTCAGACCGTTTCATGCTCCTCATAATTTTGACACCTTTTGATGCTTTCATATTTTTAACACCTTTTCAGGCTCTTCATCTTTTTCAACACCACTTCATGCTCCTCCTTTTTTGCAGACCGTTTCATGCTACTCATACTTTTAACACCTTTTGAAGCTCTTCATATTTCTCACACCTTTTCAGGCTCTTCATGTTTTTCAACAACGCTTCATGCTCCTCCGATTTTTCAGACCGTTTCATGCTCCTCATATTTTTGACACCTTTTGAAGCTCTTCATATTTTTCACCCCTTTTCAGGCTCTTCATGTTTTTGAACACCGCTTCATGCTTCTCCTATTGTTCAGAATGTTTCATGCTCCTCATATTTTTGACACCTTTTGAAGCTCTTCATATTTTTCACTACTTTTCAGGCTCTTCATGTTTTTCAACACCGCTTCATGCACGTCCTATTTTTCAGACCGTTTCATGCTCATCTCATTTTTGACACCTTTGAAGGTTTTCATATTTTTCACAACTTTTCAGGCTCTTCATGTTTTTGAACACCGCTTCATGCTTCTCCTATTGTTCAGACCGTTTCATGCTCCTCGTTTTTTTGACACCTTTTAAAGCTCTTCATATTTTTCACTACTTTTCAGGCTCTTCATGTTTTTCAACACCGCTTCATGCACGTCCTATTTTTCAGACCGTTTCATGCTCATCTCATTTTTGACACCTTTGAAGGTTTTCATATTTTTCACAACTTTTCAGGCTCTTCATGTTTTTGAACACCGCTTCATGCTAATCCTATTTTTCAAACCATATCATGCTCCTCATATTTTTCAAACCTTTTGAAGCTCTTCATATATTTCACACCTTTTCAGGCTCTTCATGTTTTTCAACACCGCTTCATGCTGCTCATATTTTTCAGACCGTTTCATGCTCCTCATATTTTTGACACCTTTTGAAGCTCTTCATTTTTTTCACACCTTTTAAGGCTCTTCATGTTTTTCAACACCGCTTCATGCTCCTCCAATTTTTCACACCATTTCATGCTCCTCATATTTTTGACACCGTTTGAAGCTCTTCATATTTTTCACACATTTTCAGGCTCTTCATGTTTTTCAACACCGCTTCATGCTCCTCCGATTTTTCAGACAGTTTCATGCTCCTCATATTTTTCACACCTTTTGAAGCCTTTCATATTTTTCACAACTTTTCAGGCTCTTCATGTGTTTGAACACCGCTTCATGTTCCTCATATTTTTCAGACCGTTTCATGCTCCTCATATTTTTGACACCTTTTGAAGCTCTCATATTTTTCATACCTTTTGAAGCTCTTCATGTTTTTGAACACTGCTTCATGCTCCTCGTATTTTTCAGATCGTTTCATGCTCCTCATATTTTTGACACTTTTTGAGCTCTTCATATTTTTCAAACCTTTTCAGGCTCTTCATGTTTTCGAACTCTGCTTCATGCTCCTCCACTTTTTCACACCGTTTCATGATCCTCATGTATTTCACAACTTTGAACCTCTTAATATTTTTCACACCTTTTCATGCTCTTCAAGTTTTTCAACATCACTTCATGCTCCTATTTTTTGCAGACCGTTTCATGCTCCTCATATTTTTGACACCTTTTAAAGCTCTTCATATTTCTCACACCTTTTCAGGCTCTTCATGTCTTTCAACACCGCTTCATGCTCCTCCTATTTTTCAGACGGGTTCATGCTCATCTCATTTTGACACCTTTTGAAGCTTTTCATATTTTTCACACCTTTTCAGGCTCTTCATGTTTTTGAACACAGGTTGAGGCTCCTCCTATTTTTCAGAATGTTTCATGCTCCTCATAATTTTGACACCTTTTGTAGCTCTTCATATTTTTCACATCTTTTCAGGCTCTTCATGTTTTTCAACACCGTTTCATGATCCTCCTATTTTTCAGACCGTTTCATGCTCATCTCATTTTTGACACCTTTTGAAGCTCTTCATATTTTTCACACCTTTTCAAGCTCTTCATATTTTTAAACACCACTTCATGCTTCTCCTATTTTTCAGCCCATTTCATGCTCCTCATGTATTTCACACCTTTTGAAGCTCTTCATATTTTTCACAGCTTTTCATGCTCTTCATGTATTTCACACCTTTTGAAGCTCTTCATATTTTTCACACCTTTTCAGGCTCTTCATGTTTTTGAACACTGCTTCATGCTCCTCGTATTTTTCAGATCGTTTCATGCTCCTCATATTTTTGACACTTTTTGAGCTCTTCATATTTTTCACACCTTTTCAGGATCTTCATGTTTTTGAACACCGCTTCATGATCCTCCTGATTTTCAGACCGTTTCATGCTCTTCATATTTTTGAAACATTTTGAAGCTCTTCATATTTTTCACACCTTTTCAGGCTCTTCATGCTTTTCAACTCCGTTCATGCTCCTCCTATTTTTCAGACCGTTTCATGCTCATCTCATTTTTGTCACCTTTGAAGCTCTTCATGTTTTTCACACCTTTTGAAGCCCTTCATATTTTTCACACGTTTTCAGGCTCTTCATGTTTTTCAAAACCGTTTCATGCTGCTTCTATTTTTCAGACCGTTTCATGCTCCTCATATTTTTCACACCTTTTGAAGCTCTTCATATTTTTCACACCCTTTTAAGATCTTCATGTTTTTGAACACAGCTTCATGCTCCTCCTATTTTTCAGACCGTTTCATGCTCCTCATATTTTTGACACCTTTTGAAGCTCTTCATATTTTTCACACCTTTTCAGGCTCTTCATGTTTTTGAACACAGCTTCATGCTCCTCCTATTTTTCAGACCGTTTCATGCTCCTCATATTTTTGACACTTTTTGAAGCTTTTCATATTTTTCACATCTTTTCAGGCTCTTCATGTTTTTCAACTCCGTTTCATCATCCTATTTTTCAGCCCGTTTCATGCTCCTCATGTATTTCACACCTTTTGATGCTCTTCATATTTTTCACACCTTTTCAGGCTCTTAATGTTTTTGATCACCACTTCATGATCCTCCTGATTTTCAGACCGTTTCATGCTCTTCATATTTTTGAAACATTTTGAAGCTCTTCATATTTTTCACACCTTTTCAGGCTCTTCATGTTTTTCACCACCACTTCATGCTCCTCCTATTTTTCAGACCGTTTCTTGCTCATCTCATTTTTGTCACCTTTGAAACTCTTTATATTTTGTACACCTTTTGAAGCTCTTCATATTTTTCACACGTTTTCAGGCTCTTCATGTGTTTCAACACCGTTTCATGCTGCTTCTATTTTTCAGACCGTATCATGCTCCTCATAATTTTGACACCTTTTGTAGCTCTTCATATTTTTCACATCTTTTCAGGCTCTTCATGTTTTTCAACACCGTTTCATGATCCTCCTATTTTTCAGACCGTTTCATGCTCATCTCATTTTTGACACCTTTTGAAGGTCTTCATATTTTTCACACCTTTTCAAGCTCTTCATATTTTTAAACACCACTTCATGCTTCTCCTATTTTTCAGCCCATTTCAAGCTCCTCATGTATTTCACACCTTTTGAAGCTCTTCATATTTTTCACAGCTTTTCAGGCTCTTCATGTTTTTCCACAGCACTTCATGCTTCTCTTATTTTTCAGCCCGTTTCATGCTCCTCATGTATTTCACATCTTTTGAAGCTCTTCATATTTTTCACACCTTTTCATGCTCTTCATGTTTCTGCAAACCGCTTCATGCTCCTCCTATTTTTCAGACCGTTTCATTCTCCTCATATATTTCACACCTTTTGAAGCTCTTCATATTTTTCACAACTTTTCAGGCTCTTTATGATATTCAACAGCGCTTCATGCTCCTCCTATTTTTCAGACCGTTTCATGCTCCTCATAATTTTGACACCTTTTGATGCTTTCATATTTTTAACACCTTTTCAGGCTCTTCATCTTTTTCAACACCACTTCATGCTCCTCCTTTTTTGCAGACCGTTTCATGCTACTCATAATTTTAACACCTTTTGAAGCTCTTCATATTTCTCACACCTTTTCAGGCTCTTCATGTTTTTCAACAACGCTTCATGCTCCTCCGATTTTTCAGACCGTTTCATGCTCCTCATATTTTTGACACCTTTTGAAGCTCTTCATATTTTTCACTACTTTTCAGGCTCTTCATGTTTTTCAACACCGCTTCATGCACGTCCTATTTTTCAGGCCGTTTCATGCTCATCTCATTTCTGACACCTTTTGAAGGTTTTCATATTTTTCACAACTTTTCAGGCTCTTCATGTTTTTGAACACCGCTTCATGCTAATCCTATTTTTCAAACCATATCATGCTCCTCATATTTTTCACACCTTTTGAAGCTCTTCCTATATTTCACACCTTTTCAGGCTCTTCATGTTTTTGAACACCACTTCATGCTCCTTCTCTTTTTCAGAGAGTTTTATGCTCCTCATGTATTTCACACCTTTTGAAGCTCTTCATATTTTTCACACCTTTTCAGGCTCTTCATGTTTTTCAACACCGCTTCATGCTGCTCATATTTTTCAGACCGTTTCATGCTCCTCATATTTTTGACACCTTTTGAAGCTCTTCATTTTTTTCACACCTTTTAAGGCTCTTCATGTTTTTCAACACCGCTTCATGCTCCTCCAATTTTTCAGACCATTTCATGCTCCTCATATTTTTGACACCTTTTGAAGCTCTTCATATTTTTCACACATTTTCAGGCTCTTCATGTTTTTCAACACCGCTTCATGCTCCTCCGATTTTTCAGACCGTTTCATGCTCCTCATATTTTTCAACCTTTTGAAGCCTTTCATATTTTTCACAACTTTTCAGGCTCTTCATGTTTTTGAACACAGCTTCATGCTCCTCCTATTTTTCAGACCGTATCATGCTCCTCATATATTTCACACCTTTTGAAGCTCTTCATATTTTCCACACCTTTTCAGGCTCTTCATGTTTTTGAACACTGCTTCATGCTCCTCGTATTTTTCACATCGTTTCATGCTCCTCATATTTTTGACACTTTTTGAGCTCTTCATATTTTTCACACCTTTTCAGGATCTTCATGTTTTTGAACACCGCTTCATGATCCTCCTGATTTTCAGACCGTTTCATGCTCTTCATATTTTTGAAACATTTTGAAGCTCTTCATATTTTTCACACCTTTTCAGGCTCTTCATGTTTTTCAACTCCGTTCATGCTCCTCCTATTTTTCAGACCGTTTCATGCTCATCTCATTTTTGTCACCTTTGAAGCTCTTCATGTTTTTCACACCTTTTGAAGCCCTTCATATTTTTCACACGTTTTCAGGCTCTTCATGTTTTTCAAAACCGTTTCATGCTGCTTCTATTTTTCAGACCGTTTCATGCTCCTCATATTTTTCACACCTTTTGAAGCTCTTCATATTTTTCACACCCTTTTAAGATCTTCATGTTTTTGAACACAGCTTCATGCTCCTCCTCTTTTTCAGACCGTTTCATGCTCCTCATATATTTCACACCTTTTGAAGCTCTTCATATTATACACACCTTTTCAGGATCTTCATGTTTTGGAACACAGCTTCATGCTCCTCCTATTTATCAGACCGTTTCATGCTCCTCATATTTTTGACACCTTTTGAAGCTCTTTATATTTTTCACAGTTTTTCAGGCTCTTCGTTATTTTCAACACCGTTTCATGTTATTCCTATTTTTCAGACCGTTTAATGCTCATCTCATTTTTGACACCTTTTGAAGCTTTTCATATTTTTCACAACTTTTCAGGCTCTTCATGTTTTTGAACACCGCTTCATGCTCCTCCTATTTTTCAGAGAGTTTCATGCTCCTCATGTATTTCACAGCTTTTGAAGCTCTTCATATTTTCCACACTTTTTCAGGCTCTTCATGTTTTTGATCACCGTTTCATGCTCCTTCTATTTTTCAGATCGTTTCATGCTCATCATATTTTTGACACTTTTTGAGCTCTTCATATTTTTCACACCTTTTCAGGCTCTTCATGTTTTTGAACACCGCTTCATGATCCTCCTATTTTTCAGACCGTTTCATGCTCCTCATATTTTTGACACCTTTAGAAGCTCTTCATATTTTTCACACCTTTTCAGGCTCTTCATGTTTTTCGACACAGCTTCATGCTCCTCTTATTTTTCAGACCGTTTCATTCTCCTCATATTTTTGACACCTTTTGAAGCTCTTCATATATTTCACACCTTTTCAGTCTCTTCTTTTTTTTTCAACACCACTTCATGCTCCTACTATTTTTCAGACCGTTTCATACTCATCTCAATTTTGACACCTTTTGAAGCTCTTCATATTTTTCACACATTTTCAGGCTCTTCATGTTTTTCCACAGCACTTCATGCTTCTCTTATTTTTCAGAGAGTTTCATGCTCCTCATGTATTTCACACCTTTTGAAGCTCTTCATATTTTTCACACCTTTTCATGCTCTTCATGTTTCTGAAAACCGCTTCATGATCCTCCTATTTTTCAGACCGTTTCATTCTCCTCATATTTCACACCTTTTGAAGCTCTTCATATTTTTCACACCTTTTCATGCTCTTCATGTTTCTGAAAACTGCTTCATGATCCTCCTATTTTTCAGACCGTTTCATGCTCCTCATATATTTCACACCTTTTGAAGCTCTTCATATTTTTCACACCTTTTCAGGCTCTTCATGTTTTTGAACACAGCTTCATGCTCCACCTATTTATCAGACCGTTTCATGCTCCTCATATTTTTGACACCTTTTGCAGCTCTTTATATTTTTCACACTATTTCAGGCTCTTCATGATTTTCAACACCGTTTCATGTTATTCCTGTTTTTCAGACCGTTTAAGGCTCATCTCATTTTTGACACCTTTTGAAGCTTTTTATATTTTTCACAACTTTTCAGGCTCTTCATGTTTTTGAACAGCACTTCATGCTCCTCCTATTTTTCAGAGAGTTTCATGCTCCTCATGTATTTCACACCTTTTGAAGCTCTTCATATTTTCCACACCTTTTCAGGCTCTTCATGTGTTTGATCACCGTTTCATGCTCCTTCTATTTTTCAGACCGTTTCATGCTCTTCATATTTTTGACACCTTTTGAAGCTCTTCATATTTTTCACATCATTGAAGCTCTTCATATTTTTCACCCCTTTTCAGGCTCTTCATGATTTTCAACACCGCTTCATGCTCCTCTTATTTTTCGGACCTTTTTATGCTCATCTCATTTTTGACACCTTTTGAAGCTCTTCATATTTTTCACACCTTTTGAAGCTCTTCATATTTTTCATATGTTTGAAGCTCTTCATATTTTCACACGTTTTCAGACTCTTCATGTTTTTCAACACCGCTTCATGCCCCTGCTATTTTTCAGACAGTTTCATGCTCCTCATATTTTTGACAGGTTTTGAGGCTTTTCATATTTTTCACACCTTTTCAGGCTCTTCATATTTTTGAACACCGTTTCATAATCCGCCTATTTTTAAGACCGTTTCATGCTCCTCATATTTTTGACACCTTTAGAACCTCTTCATATTTTACACAGCTTTTCAGGCTCTTCATGTTTTTCAACACCGCTTCATGCTCGTCGTATTTTGCCGACCGTTTCATGCTCATCTCATTTTTGACACCTTTTGAAACTCTTCATATTTTTCACACCTTTTCATGCTCTTCATGTTTCTGAAAACCGCTTCATGATCCTCCTATTTTTCAGACCGTTTCATTCTCCTCATATATTTCACACCTTTTGAAGCTCTTCATATTTTTCACACCTTTTCAGGCTCTTCATGTTTTTAAACACCGCTTCATGCTCGTCGTATTTTGCCGACCGTTTCATGCTCCTCATATTTTTGACACCTTTTGAAGCTCTTCAGATATTTCACACCTTTCCAGGCTCTTCATTTTTTTAACACCACTTCATGCTCCTCCTATTTTTCAGACCGTTTCATGCTTATCTCATTTTAACACCTTTTGAAGCTCTTCATATTTTGACAAATTTTGAAGATCTTCATATTTTTCACACGTTTTCAGGCTCTTCATGATTTTCAACACCGCTTCATGCTCCTCCTATTTTTCAGACCTTTTCATGCTCATCTCTTTTTTGACACCTTTTGAAGCTCTTCAGGTTTTTCACACCTTTTGAAGCTCTTCATATTTTTCACATTTATGAATCTCTTCATATTTTCCACACGTTTTCAGACAATTCATGTTTTTCAACATCGCTTCATGCTCCTCCTATTTTTCAGACCGTTTCATTCTCCTCATATTTTTGACACCTTTTGAAGCTCTTCATATATTTCACACTTTTTCAGACTTTTCCTTTTTTTCAACACGACTTCATGCTCCTCCTATTTTTCAGACCTTTTCATGCTCATCTCATTTTGACACCTTTTGAAGCTCTTCATGTTTTCTCATCTCTTGAAGCTCTTCATATTTTTCACAACTTTTCAGGCTCTTTATGATATTCAACAGCGCTTCATGCTCCTCCTATTTTTCAGACCGTTTCATGCTCCTCATAATTTTGACACCTTTTGATGCTTTCATATTTTTAACACCTTTTCAGGCTCTTCATCTTTTTCAACACCACTTCATGCTCCTCCTTTTTTGCAGACCGTTTCATGCTACTCATACTTTTAACACCTTTTGAAGCTCTTCATATTTCTCACACCTTTTCAGGCTCTTCATGTTTTTCAACAACGCTTCATGCTCCTCCGATTTTTCAGACCGTTTCATGCTCCTCATATTTTTGACACCTTTTGAAGCTCTTCATATTTTTCACCCCTTTTCAGGCTCTTCATGTTTTTGAACACCGCTTCATGCTTCTCCTATTGTTCAGACCGTTTCATGCTCCTCATATTTTTGACACCTTTTGCAGCTCTTTATATTTTTCACACTATTTCAGGCTCTTCATGATTTTCAACACCGTTTCATGTTATTCCTGTTTTTCAGACCGTTTAAGGCTCATCTCATTTTTGACACCTTTTAAAGCTCTTCATATTTTTCACACCTTTTCTGGCTCTTCATGTTTTTGAACACCGCTTCATGATCCTCCTGATTTTCAGACCGTTTCATGCTCTTCATATTTTTGAAACATTTTGAATCTCTTCATATTTTTCACACCTTTTCAGGCTCTTCATGTTTTTCACCACCACTTCATTCTCCTCCTATTTTTCAGACCGTTTCATGCTCATCTCATTTTTGTCACCATTGAAGCTCTTTATATTTTTCACACCTTTTGAAGCTCTTCATATTTTTCACACGTTTTCAGGCTCTTCATAGTTTTCAACACCGTTTCATGCTGCTTCTATTTTTCAGATCGTTTATGCTCCTCATATTTTTGACACCTTTAGAAGCTCTTCATATTTTTCAAACCTTTTCAGGTTCTTCATGTTTTTGATCACCGTTTCATGCTCCTCCTATTTTTCAGACCGTTTCATGCTCCTCATATTTTTGACACATTTTGAAGCTGTTCATATTTTTCACACCTTTTCAGGCTCTTCATGTTTTTGAACACCGCTTCATGATCCTCCTATTTTTCAGACCGTTTCATGCTCCTCATATTTTTGACACTTTTTGAGCTCTTCATATTTTTCACACCTTTTCAGGCTCTTCATGTTTTTGAACACCGCTTCATGCTACTCCTATTTTTCAGATCGTTTATGCTCCTCATATTTTTGACACCTTTAGAAGCTCTTCATATTTTTCAAACCTTTTCAGGCTCTTCATGTTTTTGATCACCGTTTCATGCTCCTCCTATTTTTCAGACCGTTTCATGCTCCTCATATTTTTGACACCTTTTGAAGCTCTTCATATTTTTCACACCTTTTCAGGCTCTTCATGTTTTGGAACACCGCTTCATAATCCTCCTGTTTTTCAGACCGTTTCATGCTCTTCATATTTGTGAAACATTTTGAAGCTCTTCATATTTTTCACACCTTTTCAGGCTCTTCATGTTTTTGAACACAGCTTCATGCTCCACCTATTTATTAGACCGTTTCATGCTCCTCATATTTTTGACACCTTTTGCAGCTCTTTATATTTTTCACACTATTTCAGGCTCTTCATGATTTTCAACACCGTTTCATGTTATTCCTATTTTTCCGACCGTTTTATGCTAATCTCATTTTTGACACCTTTTGAAGCTCTTCATATTTTTCACACCTTTTCAGGCTCTTCATGTTTTTGAACACCGCTTCATGCTCCTCTTATTTTTCAAACCGTTTTTTGCTCCTCATATTTTTAACACCTTTTTAAGCTTTTCATATTTTTCACACCTTTTCAGGCTCTTCAAGTTTTTCAACACCACTTCATGCTCCTTCTTTTTTGCAGACCGTTTCATGCTCCTCATATATTTGACACCTTTTGATCCTCTTCAGATTTTTCACACCTTTTCAGGCTCTTCATTTTTCAACACCGCTTCATGCTCCTCCTATTTTTCAGACCGTTTCATGCTCATCTCATTTTTGACACCTTTTGAAGCTTTTCATATTTTTCACAACTTTTCAGGCTCTTCATGTCTTTCAACACCGTTTCAGGCTCCTGCTATTTTTCAGACCGTTTCATGCTCATCTCAATTTTGACACCTTTTGAAGCTCTTCATAATTTTCACACATTTTCAGGCTCTTCATGTTTTTGAACACCGCTTCATGCTCCTCCTATTTTTCAGAGAGTTTCATGCTCCTCATGTATTTCACACCTTTTGAAGCTCTTCATATTTTTCACACCTTTTCAGGCTCTTCATGTTTTTGATCACCGTTTCATGCTCCTCCTATTTTTCAGACCGTTTCATGCTCCTCATATTTATGACACCTTTTGAAACTCTTCCTATTTTTCACACCTTTTCATGCTCTTCATGTTTCTGAAAACCGCTTCATGATCCTCCTATTTTTCAGACCGTTTCATTCTCCTCATATATTTCACACCTTTTGAAGCTCTTCATATTTTTCACACCTTTTCATGCTCTTCATGTTTCTGAAAACCGCTTCATGATCCTCCTATTTTTCAGACCGTTTCATTCTCCTCGTATATTTCACACCTTTTGAAGCTCTTCATATTTTTCCCACCTTTTCAGGCTCTTCATGTTTTTGAACACTGCTTCATGCTCCTCGTATTTTTCAGATCGTTTCATGCTCCTCATATTTTTGACACTTTTTGAGCTCTTCATATTTTTCACACCTTTTCAGGCTCTTCATGTTTTTCACCACCACTTCATGCTCCTCCTATTTTTCAGACCGTTTCATGCTCATCACATTTTTGTCACATTTGAAGCTCTTCATATTTTTCACACCTTTTGAAGCTCTTCATATTTTTCACACTTTTTCAGGCTCTTCAGGTTTTTCAAAACCGTTTCATGCTGCTTCTATTTTTCAGACCGTTTCATGCTCCTCATATTTTTCACACCTTTTGAAGCTCTTCATATTTTTCACACCCTTTTAAGATCTTCATGTTTTGAACACAGCTTCATGCTCCTCCTATTTTTCAGACCGTTTCATGCTCCTCATATTTTTGACACTTTTTGAAGCTTTTCATATTTTTCACATCTTTTCAGGCTCTTCATGTTTTTCAACACCATTTCATGATCCTCCTATTTTTCAGACCGTTTCATGCTCATCTCATTTTTGACACCTTTTGAAGCTTTTCATATTTTTCACAGCTTTTCAGGCTCTTCATGTTTTTCCACAGCACTTCATGCTTCTCTTATTTTTCAGCCCGTTTCATGCTCCTCATGTATTTCACAACTTTTGAAGCT
This sequence comes from Dama dama, assembly GCF_033118175.1. NCBI lineage: Eukaryota > Metazoa > Chordata > Mammalia > Artiodactyla > Cervidae > Dama > Dama dama. The sequence continues at coordinate 3,377,379 of NW_026870956.1, forward strand.
CTTCATATTTTTCACACCTTTTCAGGCTCTTCATGTTTTTGATCACCGTTTCATGCTCCTCCTATTTTTCAGACCGTTTCATGCTCCTCATATTTTTGACACCTTTTGAAGCTCTTCATATTTTTCACACCTTTTCAGGCTCTTCATGTTTTTGAACACAGCTTCATGCTCCTCCTGATTTTCAGACCGTTTCATGCTCTTCATATTTTTGAAACATTTTGAAGCTCTTCATATTTTTCACACCTTTTCATGCTCTTCATGTTTTTCACCACCACTTCATTCTCCTCCTATTTTTCAGACCATTTCATGCTCATCTCATTTTTGTCACCTTTGAAGCTCTTTATATTTTTCACACCTTTTGAAGCTCTTCATATTTTTCACACGTTTTCAGGCTCTTCATATTTTTCAACACCGTTTCATGCTGCTTCTATTTTTCAGACCGTTTCATGCTCCTCATATTTTTCACACCTTTTGAAGCTCTTCATATTTTTCCCACCTTTTCAGGCTCTTCATGTTTTTGAACACAGCTTCATGCTCCACCTATTTTTCAGAGAGTTTCATGCTCCTCATGTATTTCACACCTTTTGAAGCTCTTCATATTTTCCACACCTTTTCAGGCTCTTCATGTGTTTGTTCACCGTTTCATGCTTCTTCTATTTTTCAGATCGTTTCATGCTCCTCATATTTTTGACACTTTTTGAGCTCTTCATATTTTTCACACCTTTTCAGGCTCTTCATGTTTTTGAACACAGCTTCATGCTCCTCCTGATTTTCAGACCGTTTCATGCTCTTCATATTTTTGAAACATTTTGAAGCTCTTCATATTTTTCACACCTTTTCATGCTCTTCATGTTTTTCACCACCACTTCATTCTCCTCCTATTTTTCAGACCATTTCATGCTCATCTCATTTTTGTCACCTTTGAAGCTCTTTATATTTTTCACACCTTTTGAAGCTCTTCATATTTTTCACACGTTTTCAGGCTCTTCATATTTTTCAACTCCGTTTCATGCTGCTTCTATTTTTCAGACCGTTTCATGCTCCTCATATTTTTCACACCTTTTGAAGCTCTTCATATTTTTCCCACCTTTTCAGGCTCTTCATGTTTTTGAACACAGCTCCATGCTCCTCCTATTTTTCAGAGAGTTTCATGCTCCTCATGTATTTCACACCTTTTGAAGCTCTTCATATTTTCCACACCTTTTCAGGCTCTTCATGTGTTTGATCACCGTTTCATGCTTCTTCTATTTTTCAGATCGTTTCATGCTCCTCATATTTTTGACACTTTTTGAGCTCTTCATATTTTTCACACCTTTTCAGGCTCTTCATGTTTTTGAACACCGCTTCATGATCCTCCTGTTTTTCAGACCGTTTCATGCTCTTCATATTTGTGAAACATTTTGAAGCTCTTCATATTTTTCACACCTTTTCAGGCTCTTCATGTTTTTGAACACAGCTTCATGCTCCACCTATTTATCAGACCGTTTCATGCTCCTCATATTTTTTTTTTGTTTTTTTATTCTTGATAAGCTTTTTTTTTTTAATTTTTATTATTTTTTTTCCAGTGGGTTTTGTCATACATTGCTATGAATCAGCCATTGATTTACATGTATTCCCAATCCCGATCATATTTTTGACACCTTTTGCAGCTCTTTATATTTTTCACACTATTTCAGGCTCTTCATGATTTTCAACACCGTTTCATGTTATTCCTATTTTTCCGACCGTTTAATGCTAATATCATTTTTGACACCTTTTGAAGCTTTTCATATTTTTCACAACTTTTCAGGCTCTTCATGTTTTTGAACACCGCTTCATGCTCCTCCTATTTTTCAGAGCGTTTCATGCTCCTCATATTTTTGACACTTTTTGAGCTCTTCATATTTTTCACACCTTTTCAGGCTCTTCATGTTTTTGATCACCGTTTCATGCTCCTTCTATTTTTCAGATCGTTTCATGCTCATCATATTTTTGACACTTTTTGAGCTCTTCATATTTTTCACACCTTTTCAGGCTCTTCATGTTTTTGAACACCGCTTCATGATCCTCCTATTTTTCAGACCGTTTCATGCTCCTCATATTTTTGACACATTTAGAAGCTCTTCATTTTTTTCACACCTTTTCAGGCTCTTCATGTTTTTCGACACAGCTTCATGATCCTCCTATTTTTCAGACCATTTCATTCTCCTCATATATTTGACACCTTTTGATCCTCTTCATATTTTTCACACCTTTTCAGGCTCTTCATTTTTCAACACCGCTTCATGCTCCTCCTATTTTTCAGACCGTTTCATGCTCATCTCATTTTTGACACCTTTTGAAGCTTTTCATATTTTTCACAACTTTTCATGCTCTTCATGTCTTTCAACACCGTTTCAGGCTCCTCATATTTTTCAGACCGTTTCATGCTCATCTCATTTTTGACACCTTTTGAAGCTCTTCATATTTTTCACACATTTTCAGGCTCTTCATGTTTTTGAAAACCGCTTCATGCTCCTCCTATTTTTCAGAGAGTTTCATGCTCCTCATGTATTTCACACCTTTTGAAGCTCTTCATATTTTTCACACCTTTTCAGGCTCTTCATGTTTTTGATCACCGTTTCATGCTCCTCCTATTTTTCAGACCGTTTCATGCTCCTCATATTTATGACACCTTTTGAAACTCTTCCTATTTTTCACACCTTTTCATGCTCTTCATGTTTCTGAAAACTGCTTCATGATCCTCCTATTTTTCAGACCGTTTCATTCTCCTCATATATTTCACACCTTTTGAAGCTCTTCATATTTTTCACACCTTTTCATGCTCTTCATGTTTCTGAAAACCGCTTCATGATCCTCCTATTTTTCAGACCGTTTCATTCTCCTCATATATTTCACACCTTTTGAAGCTCTTCATATTTTTCCCACCTTTTCAGGCTCTTCATGTTTTTGAACACTGCTTCATGCTCCTCGTATTTTTCAGATCGTTTCATGCTCCTCATATTTTTGACACTTTTTGCGCTCTTCATATTTTTCACACCTTTTCAGGCTCTTCATGTTTTTGAACACCGCTTCATGATCCTCCTGATTTTCAGACCGTTTCATGCTCTTCATATTTTTGATACATTTTGAAGCTCTTCATATTTTTCACACCTTTTCAGGCTCTTCATGTTTTTCACCACCACTTCATTCTCCTCCTATTTTTCAGACCGTTTCATGCTCATCTCATTTTTGTCACCTTTGAAGCTCTTTATATTTTTCACACCTTTTGAAGCTCTTCATATTTTTCACACGTTTTCAGTCTCTTCATATTTTTCAACACCGTTTCATGCTGCTTCTATTTTTCAGACCGTTTCATGCTCCTCATATTTTTCACACCTTTTGAAGCTCTTCATATTTTTCACACCTTTTCAGGCTCTTCATGTTTTTGAACACAGCTTCATGCTCCACCTATTTATCAGACCGTTTCATGCTCCTCATATTTTTGACACCTTTTGCAGCTCTTTATATTTTTCACATTATTTCAGGCTCTTCATGATATTCAACACCGTTTCATGTTATTCCTATTTTTCAGACCGTTTAATGCTCATCTCATTTTTGACACCTTTTGAAGCTTTTCATATTGTTCACACCTTTTCAGTCTGTTCATGATTTTCAACACCGCTTCATGCTCCTTCTATTTTTCAGACCGTTTCAAGCTCATCTCATTTTTGACACCTTTTTAATCTCTTCATATTTTTCACAACTGTTGAAGCTCTTCATATTTTTAATATTTTTGAAGCTCTTCATATTTTCACACGTTTTCACAGTCTTCATGTTTTTCAACACCGCTTCATGCTCCTCCTTTTTTCAAACCGTTTCATGCTCCTCATATTTTTGACACCTTTAGAAACTCTTCATATTTTTCACACCTTTTCAGGCTCTTCATGTTTTTTATCACTGCTTCATGCTCGTCCTATCTTTTAGAAAGTTTCATGCTCCTCATATTTTTGACACCTCTTGAAGGTCTTCATATTTTTCACACCTTTTCAGGCTCTTCATTTTTTTCAACACTACTTGTTGCTCCTCCTATTTTTTAGGACTTTTCATACTCATCTAATTTTTGACACATTTTGAGGCACTTCATATTTTTTACACCTTTTGAAGCTCTTCATATTTTTCACATTTTTGAAGCTCTTCATATTTTTCACACGATTTCAGACCCTTCATGTTTTTCAAAACCGCTTCATGCTCCTGCTATTTATCATACCGTTTCATACTTCTCATATTTTTGACACGTTTTGAGGCTCTTCATATTTTTCACACCTTTTCAGGCTCTTCATGTTTTTGAACACAGCTTCATGCTCCTCCTATTTTTTCTACCGTATCATGCTCCTCATATTTTTCACACCTTTTGTAGCTCTTCATATTTTTCACACCTTTTCAGGCTCTTCATGTTTTTCAACACCACTTCATGCTCCTCCTATTTTTCAGCCCGTTTCATACTCCTCATATTTTTCACACATTTTGAAGCTCTTCATATTTTTCACACCTTTTCAGGCTCTTCATGTTTTTCAACACCGCTTCATGCTCCTCCTACTTTTCAGACCGTTTCATGCTCATCTCATTTTTGACACCTTTTGAAGCTCTTCATATTCTTCACTCCTTTTGAAGCTCTTCATATTTTTCACACCTTTTGAAGCTCTTCATATTCCTCACACCTTTTCAGACTCTTCATGTTTTTCAACACCGCTTTTTGCTCCTCCTATTTTTCAGACCGTTTCATGCTCATCTCATTTTTGACACCTTTTGAAGCTCTTCATATTTTTCACACCTTTTGAAGCTCTTCATATTTTACACGTTTTCAGGCTCTTCAAGTTTTCCAACATCGCTACATGCTCCTCCTATTTTTCAGACCGTTTCATGCTCCTCATATTTTTGACACCTTTTGAAGCTCTTCATATTTTTCACACCTTTTCAGACTCTTCATGTTTTTCAACACCGCTTCATGCTGCTCCTATTTTTCAGACCGTTTCATGCTCATCTCTTTTTTGACAACTTTTGAAGTTCTTTGTATTTTCATACCTTTTGAAGCTCTTCATATTTTTCACACGTTTTCAGGCTCTTCATGTTTTTCAACACCGCTTCATGCTCCTCCTATTTTTCAGACCGTTTCATGCTCCTCATATTTTTGACACCTTTTGAAGCTCTTCATGTTTTTCACACCTTTTCAGGCTCTTCATGTTTTTCAACACCGCTTCATGCTCCTCCTATTTTTCAGACCGTTTCATGCTCATGTCATTTTTGACACCTTTTGAAGCTCTTCATATTCTTCACTCCTTTTGAAGCTCTTCATATTTTTCACACCTTTTGAAGCTCTTCATATTTCAAACACCTTTTCAGACTCTTCATGTTTTTCAACACCGCTTTTTGCTCCTCCTATTTTTCAGACCGTTTCATGCTCATCTCATTTTTGACACCTTTTGAAGCTCTTCATATTTTTCACACCTTTTGAAGCTCTTCATATTTTACACGTTTTCAGGCTCTTCAAGTTTTTCAACATCGCTTCATGCTCCTCCTATTTTTCAGACCGTTTCATGCTCCTCATATTTTTGACACGTTTTGAGGCTCTTCATAATTTTCACACCATTTTAGGCTCTTCATGTTTTTGAACACCGTTTCATGCTCCTCGTATTTTTCACACCTTTTAAAGCTCTTCATATTTTCACACCTTTTCAGGCTCTCATGTTTTTGAACACAGCTTCATGCTCCTCCTATTTTTTATACCGTTTCATGATACTCATGTATTTCACACCTTTTGAAGCTCTTCATATTTTTCACACCTTTTCAGGCTGTACATGTTTTTGAAGACCACTTCATGCTCCTCATCTTTTTCAGACCGTTTCATGCTCCTGATATTTTTCACACCGTTTGAAGCTCTTCATATTATTCACACGTTTTCAGATTCTTCATGTTTTTGATCACCGTTTCATGCTCCTCATATTTTTGACACCTTTTGAAGCTCTTCACATTTATCACACCTTTTCAGGCTCTTCATGTTTTTCAACACCGCTTCTTGCTCCTCCATTTTTCACACCCTTTCATGCTTCTCATGTATTTCACACCTTTTGAAACTCTTCATATTTTTCACACCTTTTCAATGTCTTCATGTTTTTGAACACTGTTTCATGCTGCTCCTGTTTTTCAGACCATTTCATGATACTCATATTTTTGACACCTTTTGAAGCTCTTCATATTTTTCACACATTTTCAGGCTGTTTATAGTTTTCAACACCGCTGCATGATTCTCCTATATCTGAGACCATTTCATGCTCCTCATATTTTTGACATTTTTTGAAGCTCTTCATATTTTTCACACCTTTTGAAGCTCTTCCTATTTTTCACAGCTTTTCAGGCTCTTCATGTTTTTCAACACCGCTTCATGCTCCTCATATTTTTCAGACCGTTTCATGCTCCTCATATTTTTGACATCTTTTGAAGCTCTTCATATTTTTGACACCTTTTGAAGGACTTCATATTTTTCACACCTTTTGAAGCTCTTCACATTTTTCACTTCTTTTCAGGCTTTTCATTTTTTTTAACACCGCTTCATGCTCCTCATATTTTTCAGACCGTTTCATGCTCCTCATATTTTTGACATCTTTTGAAGCTCTTCACGTTTTTCACACATTTTCAGGCTCTTCATGTTTTTCAACACCGCTTCATGCTGCTCCTATTTTTCAGACCGTTTCATGCTCATCTCTTTTTTGACAACTTTTGAAGCTCTTCATATTTTCATACCTTTTGAAGCTCTTCATATTTTTCACACGTTTTCAGGCTCTTCATGTTTTTCAACACCGCTTCATGCTCCTCCTATTTTTCAGACCGTTTCATGCTCCTCATATTTTTGACACCTTTTGAAGCTCTTCATATTTTTCACACCTTTTCAGACTCTTCATGTTTTTCAACACCGCTTCATGCTGCTCCTATTTTTCAGACCGTTTCATGCTCATCTCTTTTTTGACAACTTTTGAAGTTCTTCGTATTTTCATACCTTTTGAAGCTCTTCATATTTTTCACACGTTTTCAGGCTCTTCATGTTTTTCAACACCGCTTCATGCTCCTCCTATTTTTCAGACCGTTTCATGCTCCTCATATTTTTGACACCTTTTGAAGCTCTTCATATTTTTCACACCCTTTTAGACTCTTCATGTTTTTCAACACCGCTTCATGCTGCTCCTATTTTTCAGACCGTTTCATGCTCATCTCTTTTTTGACAACTTTTGAAGCTCTTCATATTTTCATACCTTTTGAAGCTCTTCATATTTTCCACACGTTTTCAGGCTCTTCATGTTTTTCAACACCGCTCATGCTCCTCCTATTTTTCAGACCGTTTCATGCTCATCTCATTTTTGACACCTTTTGAAGCTCTTCATATTCTTCACTCCTTTTGAAGCTCTTCATATTTTTCACACCTTTTGAAGCTCTTCATATTTCTCACACCTTTTCAGACTCTTCATGTTTTTCAACACCGCTTTTTGCTCCTCCTATTTTTCAGACCGTTTCATGCTCATCTCATTTTTGACACCTTTTGAAGCTCTTCATATTTTTCACACCTTTTGAAGCTCTTCATATTTTACACGTTTTCAGGCTCTTCAAGTTTTTCAACATCGCTTCATGCTCCTCCTATTTTTCAGACCGTTTCATGCTCCTCATATTTTTGACACGTTTTGAGGCTCTTCATAATTTTCACACCATTTTAGGCTCTTCATGTTTTTGAACACCGTTTCATGCTCCTCGTATTTTTCACACCTTTTAAAGCTCTTCATATTTTCACACCTTTTCAGGCTCTCATGTTTTTGAACACAGCTTCATGCTCCTCCTATTTTTTATACCGTTTCATGATACTCATGTATTTCACACCTTTTGAAGCTCTTCATATTTTTCACACCTTTTCAGGCTGTACATGTTTTTGAAGACCACTTCATGCTCCTCATCTTTTTCAGACCGTTTCATGCTCCTGATATTTTTCACACCGTTTGAAGCTCTTCATATTATTCACACGTTTTCAGATTCTTCATGTTTTTGATCACCGTTTCATGCTCCTCATATTTTTGACACCTTTTGAAGCTCTTCACATTTATCACACCTTTTCAGGCTCTTCATGTTTTTCAACACCGCTTCTTGCTCCTCCATTTTTCACACCCTTTCATGCTTCTCATGTATTTCACACCTTTTGAAACTCTTCATATTTTTCACACCTTTTCAATGTCTTCATGTTTTTGAACACTGTTTCATGCTGCTCCTGTTTTTCAGACCATTTCATGATACTAATATTTTTGACACCTTTTGAAGCTCTTCATATTTTTCACACATTTTCAGGCTGTTTATAGTTTTCAACACCGCTGCATGATTCTCCTATATCTGAGACCATTTCATGCTCCTCATATTTTTGACATTTTTTGAAGCTCTTCATATTTTTCACACCTTTTGAAGCTCTTCCTATTTTTCACAGCTTTTCAGGCTCTTCATGTTTTTCAACACCGCTTCATGCTCCTCATATTTTTCAGACCGTTTCATGCTCCTCATATTTTTGACATCTTTTGAAGCTCTTCATATTTTTGACACCTTTTGAAGGACTTCATATTTTTCACACCTTTTGAAGCTCTTCACATTTTTCACTTCTTTTCAGGCTTTTCATGTTTTTTAACACCGCTTCATGCTCCTCATATTTTTCAGACCGTTTCATGCTCCTCATATTTTTGACATCTTTTGAAGCTCTTCACGTTTTTCACACATTTTCAGGCTCTTCATGTTTTTCAACACCGCTTCATGCTGCTCCTATTTTTCAGACCGTTTCATGCTCATCTCTTTTTTGACAACTTTTGAAGCTCTTCATATTTTCATACCTTTTGAAGCTCTTCATATTTTTCACACGTTTTCAGGCTCTTCATGTTTTTCAACACCGCTTCATGCTCCTCCTATTTTTCAGACCGTTTCATGCTCCTCATATTTTTGACACCTTTTGAAGCTCTTCATATTTTTCACACCTTTTCAGACTCTTCATGTTTTTCAACACCGCTTCATGCTGCTCCTATTTTTCAGACCGTTTCATGCTCATCTCTTTTTTGACAACTTTTGAAGTTCTTCGTATTTTCATACCTTTTGAAGCTCTTCATATTTTTCACACGTTTTCAGGCTCTTCATGTTTTTCAACACCGCTTCATGCTCCTCCTATTTTTCAGACCGTTTCATGCTCCTCATATTTTTGACACCTTTTGAAGCTCTTCATATTTTTCACACCCTTTTAGACTCTTCATGTTTTTCAACACCGCTTCATGCTGCTCCTATTTTTCAGACCGTTTCATGCTCATCTCTTTTTTGACAACTTTTGAAGCTCTTCATATTTTCATACCTTTTGAAGCTCTTCATATTTTCCACACGTTTTCAGGCTCTTCATGTTTTTCAACACCGCTTCATGCTCCTCCTATTTTTCAGACCGTTTCATGCTCCTCATATTTTTGACACGTTTTGAAGCTCTTCATATTTTTCACACCTTTTCCGTCTCTTCTTGTTTTTCAAAACCGCTTCTTGCTCCTCCTATTTTTCAGACCGTTTCATGCTCCTCATATTGTTGACACCTTTTCAAGCACTTCATATTTTTTACACCTTTTCAGGTTCTTCATATTTTTGAACACCGCTTCATGTTCCTCCTGTTTTTCACACCTTTTGAAGCTCTTCATATTTTTCACACCTTTTCAGGCTGTACATGTTTTTGAAGACCACTTCATGCTCCTCATCTTTTTTAGACCGTTTCATGCTCCTGATATTTTTCACACCGTTTGAAGCTCATCATATTTTTCACACGTTTTCAGATTCTTCATGTTTTTTATCAGCGTTTCATGCTCCTCCTATTTTTCAGACCGTTTCATGCTCCTCATATTTTTGACTCCTTTTGAAGCTCTTCACATTTTTCACACCTTTTCCGGCTCTTCATGTTTTTCAACACCGCTTCATGATCCACCTATATTTCAGAGCGTTTCATGCTCCTCATATTTTTGACACCTTTTGAAGCTCTTCACATTTTTCACACCTTTTCCGGCTCTTCATGTTTTGCAACACCGCTTCATGCTCCTCCTATTTTTCAGATCGTTTCAGGCTCCGCATATTTTTGACTCCTTTTGAAGCTCTTCATATTTTTCACACGTTTTCAGGCCCTTCATGTTTTTGAACACCGCTTTTGCTCCTCCTATTTTTCAAACCTTTTGAAGCTCTTCATGTTTTTCACACCTTATCAGCCTCTTCATGTTTTTGAACATCTCTTCATGCTCCTCATATTTTTGACAATTTTATAAGCTCTTCATATTTTTCACACTTTTTGAGGCTCTTCATGTTTTTGAGCACCGCTTCATGCTCCTCCTATTTTTCAAACCTTTTGAAGCTCTTCATGTTTTTCACACCTTATCAGCCTCTTCATGTTTTTGAACATCTCTTCATGCTCCTCATATTTTTGACAGTTTTATAAGCTCTTTATATATTTCACTCATTTTCAGGCTCTTCATGTTTTTGAACACCGCTTCATGCTCCTCCTATTTTTCAAACCTTTTGAAGCTCTTCATATTTTTCACACTTTTTCAGGCTCTTCATGTTTTGAACACCGCTTCATGCTCCTCCTATTTTTCAGACCGTTTCATGCTCCTCAGGTATTTCACACCTTTTCAAGCTCTTCATATTTTTCACACCTTTTCAAGCTGTTCACGTTTTTGAACAACACTTCATGCTCCTCCTACTTTTCAGACTGTTTCATGCTCATCTCATTTTTGACACCTTTTCAGGGTCTTCATATTTTTCAAACTTTTCAAGATCTTCATATTTTTCACACTTTTTCAGGCTCTTCATGTTTTGAACACTGCTTCATGCTCCTCCTATTTTTCAGACCGTTTCATTCTCCTCATGTTTTTCACACCTTTTGAAGCTCTTCATAATTTTCACACCTTTTCATGCTCTTCATGTTTTTGAACACCGTTTCATGCTCGTCCTATTTTTCAGACCATTTCAAGCTCCTCATATTTTTGAAACCTTTTGAAGCTCTTCATATTTTTCACACCTTTTCCGTCTCTTCTTGTTTTTCAACACCGCTTCTTGCTCCTCCTATTTTTCAGACCGTTTCATGCTCCTCATATTGTTGACACCTTTTGAAGCACTTCATATTTTTCACACCTCTTCAGGCTCTTCATATTTTTGAACGCCGCTTCATGTTCCTCCTCTTTTTCACACCTTTTGAAGCTCTTCATATTTTTCACACCTTTTCAGGCTGTACATGTTTTTGAAGACCACTTCATGCTCCTCATCTTTTTCAGATCGTTTCATGCTCCTGATATATTTCACACCGTTTGAAGCTCTTCATATTTTTCACACGTTTTCAGATTCTTCATGTTTTTGAACACCGTTTCATGCTCCTCCTATTTTTCAGACCGTTTCATGCTCCTCATATTTTTGACACCTTTTGAAGCTCTTCACATTTATCACACCTTTTCAGGCTCTTCATGTTTTTCAACACCGCTTCATGATCCTTCTATGTTTCAGAGCGTTTCATGCTCCTCATATTTTTGACACCTTTTGAAGCTCTTCACATTTTTCACACCTTTTCCGGCTCTTCATGTTTTTCAACTCCGCTTCATGCTCCTCCTATTTTTCAGATCGTTTCAGGCTCCGCATATTTTTGACTCCTTTTGAAGCTCTTCATATTTTTCACACATTTTCAGGCCCTTCATGTTTTTGAACACCGCTTCATGCTCCTCCTATTTTTCAGACGCTTCAGGCTGCTCGTATTTTTCAGACCGTTTCATGCTCCTCATATTTTTGACAATTTTATAAGCTCTTCATATTTTTCACACTTTTTCAGGCTCTTCATGTTTTTGAGCACCGCTTCATGCTCCTCCTATTTTTCAAACCTTTTGAAGCTCTTCATGTTTTTCACACTTTTTCAGGCTGTTTATAGTTTTCAACACCGCTGCATGATTCTCCTATATTTGAGACCATTTCATGCTCCTCATATTTTTGACATTTTTTGAAGCTCTTCATATTTTTCACACCTTTTGAAGCTCTTCCTGTTTTTCACAGGTTTTCAGGCTCTTCATGTTTTACAACACCGCTTCATGCTCCTCCTATTTTTCCGACCGTTTCATGCTCATTTCATTTTTGACACCTTTTGAAGGTCTTCATATTTTTCACACCTTTTGAAGCTCTTCATATTTTGCACTTCTTTTCAGGCTCTTCATGTTTTTTAACACCGCTTCATGCTCCTCATATTTTTCAGACCGTTTCATGCTCCTCATATTTTTGACATCTTTTGAAGCTCTTCACGTTTTTCACACATTTTCAGGCTCTTCATGTTTTTCAACACCGGTTGATGATCTTCCTATATTTCAGACCGTTTCATGCTCCTCATATTTTTGACACCTTTTGAAGCTCTTCATATTTTTCACACCTTTTCTGACTCTTCATGTTTTTCAACACCGCTTCATGCTGCTCCTATTTTTCAGACCGTTTCATGCTCATCTCTTTTTTGACAACTTTTGAAGCTCTTCATATTTTCATACCTTTTGAAGCTCTTCATATTTTTCACACGTTTTCAGGCTCTTCATGTTTTTCAACACCGCTTCATGCTCCTCCTATTTTTCAGACCGTTTCACGCTCCTCATATTTTTGACACGTTTTGAAGCTCTTCATATTTTCACACCTTTTCCGTCTCTTCTTGTTTTTCAACACCGCTTCTTGCTCCTCCTATTTTTCAGACCGTTTCATGCTCCTCATATTGTTGACACCTTTTGAAGCACTTCATAGTTTTCACACCTTTTCAGGCTCTTCATATTTTTGAACACCACTTCATGTTCCTCCTGTTTTTCAAACCTTTTGAAGCTCTCCATATTTTTCACACCTTTTCAGGCTGTACATGTTTTTGAAGACCACTTCATGCTCCTCATCTTTTTCAGACCATTTCATGCACCTCATATTTTTCACACCGTTTGAAGCTCTTCATATTTTTCACACGTTTTCAGATTCTTCATGTTTTTGATCACCGTTTCATGCTCCTCCTATTTTTCAGACCGTTTCATGCTCCTCATATTTTGACACCTTTTGAAGCTCTTCACATTTATCACACCTTTTCAGGCTCTTCATGTTTTTCAACACCACTTCTTGATCCACCTATATTTCAGAGCGTTTCATGCTCCTCATATTTTTGACACCTTTTGAAGCTCTTCACATTTTTCACACCTTTTCTGGCTCTTCATGTTTTTCAACACCGCTTCATGCTCCTCCTATTTTTCAGATCGTTTCAGGCTCCGCATATATTTGACTCCTTTTTAAGCTCTTCATATTTTTCACACGTTTTCAGGCCCTTCATGTTTTTGAACACCGCTTCATGCTCCTCCTATTTTTCAGACGGTTTCAGGCTGCTCGTATTTTTCAGACCGTTTCATGCTCCTCATATTTTTGACAATTTTATAAGCTCTTCATATTTTTCACACTTTTTCAGGCTCTTCATGTTTTTGAGCACCGCTTCATGCTCCTCCTATTTTTCAAACCTTTTGAAGCTCTTCATGTTTTTCACACCTTATCAGCCTCTTCATGTTTTTGAACATCTCTTCATGCTCCTCTTATTTTTGACAATTTTATAAGCTCTTCATACTTTTCACAATTTTTCAGGCTCTTCATGTTTTTGAACACCGCTTCATGCTCCTCCTATTTTTCAAACCTTTTGAAGCTCTTCATATTTTTCACACTTTTTCAGGCTCTTCATGTTTTGAACACCGCTTCATGCTCCTCCTATTTTTCAGACCGTTTCATGCTCCTCAGGTATTTCACACCTTTTCATCTCTTCATATTTTTCACACCTTTTCAGGCTCTTCACGTTTTTGAACAACACTTCATGCTCCTCCTACTTTTCAGACTGTTTCATGCTCATCTCATTTTTGACACCTTTTCAGGGTCTTCATATTTTTCAAAGTTTTGAAGAACTTCATATTTTTCACACTTTTTCAGGCTCTTCATGTTTTGAACAATGCTTCATGCTCCTCCTATTTTTCAGACCGTTTCATTCTCCTCATGTTTTTCACACCTTTTGAAGCTCTTCATAATTTTCACACCTTTTCATGCTCTTCATGTTTTTGAACACCGTTTCATGCTCGTCCTATTTTTCAGATCATTTCAAGCTCCTCATATTTTTGAAACCTTTTGAAGCTCTTCATATTTTTCACACCTTTTCCGTCTCTTCTTGTTTTTCAACACCGCTTCTTGCTCCTCCTATTTTTCAGACTGTTTCATGCTCCTCATATTGTTGACACCTTTTGAAGCACTTCATATTTTTGACACCTTTTCAGGCTCTTCATATTTTTGAACGCTGCTTCATGTTCCTCCTGTTTTTCACACGTTTTGAAGCTCTTCATATTTTTCACACCTTTTCAGGCTGTACATGTTTCTGAAGACCACTTCATGCTCCTCATCTTTTTCAGACCGTTTCATGCTCCTGATATTTTTCACACCGTTTGAAGCTCTTCATATTTTTCACACGTTTTCAGATTCTTCATGTTTTTGATCACCGTTTCATGCTCCTCCTATTTTTCAGACCGTTTCATACTCCTCATATTTTTGACACCTTTTGAAGGTCTTCACATTTATCACACCTTTTCAGGCTCTTCATGTTTTTCAACCCCGCTTCATGATCCTCCTATATTTAAGAGCGTTTCATGCTCCTCATATTTTTGACACCTTTTGAAGCTCTTCACATTTTTCACACCTTTTCCGGCTCTTCATGTTTTTCAACTCCGCTTCATGCTCCTCGTATTTTTCAGATCGTTTCAGGCTCCGCATATTTTTGACTCCTTTTGAAGCTCTTCATATTTTTCACACGTTTTCAGGCCCTTCATGTTTTTGAACACCGCTTCATGCTCCTCCTATTTTTCAGACGGTTTCTGGCTGCTCTTATTTTTCAGACCGTTTCATGCTCCTGATATTTTTGACAATTTTATAAACTCTTCATATTTTTCACACTTTTTCAGGCTCTTCATGTATTTGAACACCGCTTCATGCTCCTCACATTTCTCACACCTTTTGAAGCTCTTCATATTTTTCTCACCTTTTCAGGCTCCTCATGTTTTTGAACACCGCTTCATGCTCCTCCTATTTTTCAAACTTTTTGAAGCTCTTCATGTTTTTCACACCTTATCAGCCTCTTCATGTTTTTGAACACCTCTTCATGCTACTCCTATTTTTCAGACCTTTTCATGCTCCTCATGTATTTCACACGTTTTGAAGCTCTTCATATTTTTCACACCTTTTGAAGCTCTTCATATTTTTCACAGCTTTTCAGGCTCTTCAATTTTTCAACACCGTTTCATTCTTCTCCTATTTTTCAGACCGTTTCATGCTCATCTCATTTTTGACACCTTTTGAAGCTCTTCATATTTTTCACATATTTTGAAGCTCCTCATATTTTTCACACCTTTTCAGGCTGTACATGTTTTTGAAGACCACTTCATGCTCCTCATCTTTTTCAGACCGTTTCATGCTCCTGATATTTTTCACACCGTTTGAAGCTCTTCATATTTTTCACACGTTTTCAGACTCTTCATGTTTTTCAACACCGCTTCATGATCCTCTTATATTTCAGACCGTTTCATGCTCCTCATATTTTTGACACCTTTTGAAGCTCTTCACATTTTTCACACCTTTTCCGTCTCTTCATGTTTTTCAACACCGCTTCATGATCCTCTTATATTTCAGACCGTTTCATGCTCCTCATATTTTTGACACCTTTTGAAGCTCTTCACATTTTTCACACCTTTTCCGGCTCTTCATGTTTTTCAACACCGCTTCATGCTCCTCCTATTTTTCAGATCGTTTCAGGCTTCGCATATTTTTGACTCCTTTTGAAGCTCTTCATATTTTTCACACGTTTTCAGGCCCTTCATGTTTTTGAACACCGCTTCATGCTCCTCCTATTTTTCACACGTTTTCAGACTATTCATGTTTTTCAACACCGCTTCATGATCCTCTTATATTTCAGACCGTTTCATGCTCCTCATATTTTTGACAATTTTATAAGCTATTCATATTTTTCACACATTTTCAGGCTCTTCATGTTTTTGAACACCGCTTCATGCTCCTCCTATTTTTCAAGCCTTTTGAAGCTCTTAATGTTTTTCACGCCTTAACATCCTCTTCATGTTTTTGAACATCTCTCCATGCTCCTCATATTTTTGACAATTTTATAAGCTCTTCATATTTATCACACTTTTTCAGGCTCTTCATGTTTTTGAACACCGCTTCATCCTCCTCCTATTTTTCAAACCTTTTGAAGCTCTTCATATTTTTCACATTTTTTCAGGCTCTTCATGTTTTGAACACCACTTCATGCTCCTCCTATTTTTCAGACCGTTTCATGCTCCTCAGGTATTTCATACCTTTTGAAGCTCTTCATAATTTTCACACCTTTTCATGCTCTTCATGTTTTTGAACACCATTTCATGCTCCTCCTATTTTTCAGACCTTTTCATGCTCCTCATGTATTTCACACGTTTTGAAGCTCTTCATATTTTTCACACCTTTTCAGGCTCTTCATGTTTTTGAACACTGCTTCATGCTCCTCCTATTTTTCAGACAGTTTCAAGCTCCTCATATTTTTGACACCTTTTGAAGCTCTTCATATTTTTCACACCTTTTTAGGCTCTCCATGTTTCTGAACACCACTTCATGCTCCTCCTATTTTTCAGATCGTATCATGCTTCTCATATTTTTCACACCTTTTGGAGCTCTTCATATTTTTCACATCTTTTCAGGCTCTTCATGTTTTTCAACACCACTTCATGCTCCTCCTATTTTTCAGAGAGATTCATGCTCCACATATATTTCACACCTTTTGAAGCTCTTCATATTTTTCACACCTTTTCAGGCTCTTCATTTTTTTCCACACCACTTCATGCTTCTCCTATTTTTCAGACTGTTTCATGCTCCTCATGTATTTCAAACCTTTGAAGCTTTTCAAATTTTTCACACATTTTCAGGCTCTTCATGTTTTTGAACACCATTTCATGCTCCTCCTATTTTTCAGACCGTTTCATGCTTTTCATATTTTTGACATCTTTTGAAGCTCTTCATATTTTTCACACCTTTTGAAGCTCCTCATATATTTCACACCTTTTGAAGATCTTCATATTTTTCACACATTTTCAGGCTCTTCATGTTTTTGAACACCACTTCATGCTCCTCCTATTTTTCAGAGAGTTTCATGCTCCTCATGTATTTCACACCTTTTCAAGCTCTTCATATTTTTCACACATTTTCAGGCTCTTCATGTTTTTCAACACCGCTTCATGCTCCTCCTATTTTTCAGATCGTTTCAGGCTTCGCATATTTTTGACTCCTTTTGAAGCTCTTCATTGTTTTCACACGTTTTCAGGCCCTTCATGTTTTGGAACACCGCTTCATGCTCCTCCTATTTTTCAGACGTTTTCAGGCTGCTCTTATTTTTCAGACCGTTTCATGCTCCTCATATTTTTGACAATTTTATAAGCTATTCATATTTTTCACACATTTTCAGGCTCTTCATGTTTTTGAACACCGCTTCATGCTCCTCCTATTTTTCAAACCTTTTGAAGCTCTTAATGTTTTTCACACCTTATCATCCTCTTCATGTTTTTGAACATCTCTCCATGCTCCTCATATTTTTGACAATTTTATAAGCTCTTCATATTTATCACACTTTTTCAGGCTCTTCATGTTTTTGAACACCGCTTCATCCTCCTCCTATTTTTCAAACCTTTTGAAGCTCTTCATATTTTTCACACTTTTTCAGGCTCTTCATGTTTTGAACACCGCTTCATGCTCCTCCTATTTTTCAGACCTTTTCATGCTCCTCAGGTATTTCATACCTTTTGAAGCTCTTCATATTTTTCACACCTTTTCAGGTTCTTCACGTTTTTGAACAACACTTCATGCTCCTCCTACTTTTCAGACTGTTTCATGCTCATCTCATTTTTGACACCTTTTCAGGGTCTTCATATTTTTCAAAGTTTTGAAGATCTTCATATTTTTCACACTTTTTCAGGCTCTTCATGTTTTGAACACTGCTTCATGCTCCTCCTATTTTTCAGACCGTTTCATTCTCCTCATGTTTTTCACACCTTTTGAAGCTCTTCATAATTTTCACACCTTTTCATGCTCTTCATGTTTTTGAACACCATTTCATGCTCCTCCTATTTTTCAGACCTTTTCATGCTCCTCATGTATTTCACACGTTTTGAAGCTCTTCATATTTTTCACACCTTTTCAGGCTCTTCATGTTTTTGCACACTGCTTCATGCTCCTCCTATTTTTCAGACAGTTTCAAGCTCCTCATATTTTTGACACCTTTTGAAGCTCTTCATATTTTTCACACCTTTTTAGGCTCTCCATGTTTCTGAACACCACTTCATGCTCCTCCTATTTTTCAGATCGTATCATGCTTCTCATATTTTTCACACCTTTTGGAGCTCTTCATATTTTTCACATCTTTTCAGGCTCTTCATGTTTTTCAACACCACTTCATGCTCCTCCTATTTTTCAGAGAGATTCATGCTCCACATATATTTCACACCTTTTGAAGCTCTTCATATTTTTCACACCTTTTCAGGCTCTTCATTTTTTTCCACACCACTTCATGCTTCTCCTATTTTTCAGACTGTTTCAGGCTCCTCATGTATTTCAAACCTTTGAAGCTTTTCATATTTTTCACACATTTTCAGGCTCTTCATGTTTTTGAACACCATTTCATGCTCCTCCTATTTTTCAGACCGTTTCATGCTTTTCATATTTTTGACATCTTTTGAAGCTCTTCATATTTTTCACACCTTTTCAGGCTGTTCATGTTTTTCCACATCACTTCATGCTTCTCCTATTTTTCAGACCGTTTCATGCTCCTCATGTATATCACACCTTTGAAACTTTTCATATTTTTCACACCTTTTCAGGCTCTTCATGTTTTTGAACACCATTTAATGCTCCTCCTATTTTTCAGACAGTTTCATGCTCTTCATATTTTTGACACCTTTTGAAGCTCTTCATATTTTTCACACCTTTTCAGGCTCTTCATATATTTCACACCTTTTCAGGCTCTTCATGTTTTTGAACACCATTTCATGCTCCCCCTATTTTTCAGACCGTTTCATGCTCTTCATATTTTTGACACCTTTTGAAGCTCTCCATATTTTTCACACCTTTTGAAGCTCTTCATATATTTCACACCTTTTCAGGCTCTTCATATATTTCACACCTTTTCAGGCTCTTCATGTTTTTGAACACCATTTCATGCTCCCCCTATTTTTCAGACCGTTTCATGCTCTTCATATTTTTGACACCTTTTGAAGCTCTCCATATTTTTCACACCTTTTGAAGCTCTTCATACTTTTCACACCTTTTCAGGCTCTTCATGTTTTTAAACACCGCTTCATGCTCCTCCTACTTTTCAGACTGTTTCATGCTCATCTCATTTTTGACACCTTTTCAGGGTCTTCATATTTTTCAAACTTTTGAAGATCTTCATATTTTTCACACTTTTTCAGGCTCTTCATGTTTTGAACACTGCTTCATGCTCCTCCTATTTTTCAGACCGTTTCATTCTCCTCATGTTTTTCACACCTTTTGAAGCTCTTCATAATTTTCACACCTTTTCATGCTCTTCATGTTTTTGAACACCGTTTCATGCTCGTCCTATTTTTCAGACCATTTCAAGCTCCTCATATTTTTGAAACCTTTTGAAGCTCTTCATATTTTTCACACCTTTTCCGTCTCTTCTTGTTTTTCAACACCGCTTCTTGCTCCTCCTATTTTTCAGACCGTTTCATGCTCCTCATATTGTTGACACCTTTTGAAGCACTTAATATTTTTCACACCTTTTCAGGCTCTTCATAATTTTGAACGCCGCTTCATGTTCCTCCTGTTTTTCACACCTTTTGAAGCTCTTCATATTTTTCACACCTTTTCAGGCTGTACATGTATCTGAAGACCACTTCATGCTCCTCATCTTTTTCAGACCGTTTCATGCTCCTGATATTTTTCACACCGTTTGAAGCTCTTCATATTTTTCACACGTTTTCAGATTCTTCATGTTTTTGATCACCGTTTCATACTCCTCCTATTTTTCAGACCTTTTCATACTCCTCATATTTTTGACACATTTTGAAGCTCTTCACATTTATCACACCTTTTCAGGCTCTTCATGTTTTTCAACACCGCTTCATGATCCTCCTATATTTCAGAGCGTTTCATGCTCCTCATATTTTTGACACCTTTTGAAGCTCTTCACATTTTTCACACCTTTTCCGGCTCTTCATGTTTTTCAACTCCGCTTCATGCTCCTCCTATTTTTCAGATCGTTTCAGGCTCCGCATATTTTTGACTCCTTTTGAAGCTCTTCATATTTTTCACCCGTTTTCAGGCCCTTCATGTTTTTGAACACCGCTTCATGCTCCTCCTATTTTTCAGACCGTTTCAGGCTGCTGTATTTTTCAGACCGTTTCATGCTCCTCATATTTTT
This sequence comes from Dama dama, assembly GCF_033118175.1. NCBI lineage: Eukaryota > Metazoa > Chordata > Mammalia > Artiodactyla > Cervidae > Dama > Dama dama. Next base: position 3,397,912 of record NW_026870956.1, read on the forward strand.
GACAATTTTATAAGCTCTTCATATTTTTCACACTTTTTCAGGCTCTTCATGTTTTGAACACCGCTTCATGCTCCTCCTATTTTTCAGACCGTTTCATGCTCCTCAGGTATTTCACAACTTTTCAAGCTCTTCATATTTTTCACACCTTTTCAGGCTCTTCACGTTTTTGAACAACACTTCATGCTCCTCCTACTTTTCAGACTGTTTCATGCTCATCTCATTTTTGACACCTTTTCAGGGTCTTCATATTTTTCAAACTTTTGAAGATCTTCATATTTTTCACACTTTTTCAGGCTCTTCATGTTTTGAACACTGCTTCATGCTCCTCCTATTTTTCAGACCGTTTCATTCTCCTCCTGTTTTTCACACCTTTTGAAGCTCTTCATAATTTTCACACCTTTTCATGCTCTTCATGTTTTTGAACACCGTTTCATGCTCGTCCTATTTTTCAGACCATTTCAAGCTCCTCATATTTTTGAAACCTTTTGAAGCTCTTCATATTTTTCACACCTTTTCCGTCTCTTCTTGTTTTTCAACACCGCTTCTTGCTCCTCCTATTTTTCAGACCGTTTCATGCTCCTCATATTGTTGACACCTTTTGAAGCACTTAATATTTTTCACACCTTTTCAGGCTCTTCATAATTTTGAACGCCGCTTCATGTTCCTCCTGTTTTTCACACCTTTTGAAGCTCTTCATATTTTTCACACCTTTTCAGGCTGTACATGTATCTGAAGACCACTTCATGCTCCTCATCTTTTTCAGACCGTTTCATGCTCCTGATATTTTTCACACCGTTTGAAGCTCTTCATATTTTTCACACGTTTTCAGATTCTTCATGTTTTTGATCACCGTTTCATACTCCTCCTATTTTTCAGACCTTTTCATACTCCTCATATTTTTGACACATTTTGAAGCTCTTCACATTTATCACACCTTTTCAGGCTCTTCATGTTTTTCAACACCGCTTCATGATCCTCCTATATTTCAGAGCGTTTCATGCTCCTCATATTTTTGACACCTTTTGAAGCTCTTCACATTTTTCACACCTTTTCCGGCTCTTCATGTTTTTCAACTCCGCTTCATGCTCCTCCTATTTTTCAGATCGTTTCAGGCTCCGCATATTTTTGACTCCTTTTGAAGCTCTTCATATTTTTCACCCGTTTTCAGGCCCTTCATGTTTTTGAACACCGCTTCATGCTCCTCCTATTTTTCAGACCGTTTCAGGCTGCTGTATTTTTCAGACCGTTTCATGCTCCTCATATTTTTGACAATTTTATAAGCTCTTCATATTTTTCACACTTTTTCAGGCTCTTCATGTTTTGAACACCGCTTCATGCTCCTCCTATTTTTCAGACCGTTTCATGCTCCTCAGGTATTTCACAACTTTTCAAGCTCTTCATATTTTTCACACCTTTTCAGGCTCTTCACGTTTTTGAACAACACTTCATGCTCCTCCTACTTTTCAGACTGTTTCATGCTCATCTCATTTTTGACACCTTTTCAGGGTCTTCATATTTTTCAAACTTTTGAAGATCTTCATATTTTTCACACTTTTTCAGGCTCTTCATGTTTTGAACACTGCTTCATGCTCCTCCTATTTTTCAGACCGTTTCATTCTCCTCCTGTTTTTCACACCTTTTGAAGCTCTTCATAATTTTCACACCTTTTCATGCTCTTCATGTTTTTGAACACCGTTTCATGCTCGTCCTATTTTTCAGACCATTTCAAGCTCCTCATATTTTTGAAACCTTTTGAAGCTCTTCATATTTTTCACACCTTTTCCGTCTCTTCTTGTTTTTCAACACCGCTTCTTGCTCCTCCTATTTTTCAGACCGTTTCATGCTCCTCATATTGTTGACACCTTTTGAAGCACTACATATTTTTCACACCTTTTCAGGCTCTTCATATTTTTGAACACCGCTGCATGTTCCTCCTGTTTTTCACACCTTTTGAAGCTCTTCATATTTTTCACACCTTTTCAGGCTGTACATGTTTTTGAAGACCACTTCATGCTCGTCATCTTTTTCAGACCGTTTCATGCTCCTGATATTTTTCACACCGTTTGAAGCTCTTCATATTTTTCACACGTTTTCAAATTCTTCATGTTTTTGATCACCGTTTCATGCTCCTACTATTTTTCAGACCGTTTCATGCTCCTCATATTTTTGACAATTTTATAAGCTCTTCATATTTTTCACACTTTTTCAGGCTCTTCATGTTTTTGAACACCGCTTCATGCTCCTCTTATTTTTCAAACCTCTTGAAGCTGTTCATATTTTTCACACTTTTTCAGGCTCTTCATGTTTGAACACCGCTTCATGCTCCTCCTATTTTTCAGATCGTTTCATGCTCCTCAGGTATTTCACACCTTTTGAAACTCTTCATATTTTTCACACCTTTTCAGGCTCTTCACGTTTTTGAACACCGCTTCATGCTCCTCCTATTTTTCAGACGGTTTCAGGCTGCTCGTATTTTTCAGACCGTTTCATGCTCCTCATATTTTTGACAATTTTATAAGCTCTTCATATTTTTCACACTTTTTCAGGCTCTTCATGTTTTGAACACTGCTTCATGCTCCTCCTATTTTTCAGACCGTTTCATTCTCCTCATGTTTTTCACACCGTTTGAAGCTCTTCATATTTTTCACACGATTTCAGATTCTTCATGTTTTTGATCACCGTTTCATACTCCTCCTATTTTTCAGACCTTTTCATACTCCTCATATTTTTGACACCTTTTGAAGCTCTTCACATTTATCACACCTTTTCAGGCTCTTCATGTTTTTCAACACCGCTTCATGATCCTCCTATATTTCAGAGCGTTTTATGCTCCTCATATTTTTGACACCTTTTGAAGCTCTTCACATTTTTCACACCTTTTCCGGCTCTTCATGTTTTTCAACTCCGCTTCATGCTACTCCTATTTTTCAGATCGTTTCAGGCTCCGCATATTTTTGACTCCTTTTGAAGCTCTTCATATTTTTCACCCGTTTTTAGGCCCTTCATGTTTTTGAACACCGCTTCATGCTCCTCCTATTTTTCAGACCGTTTCAGGCTGCTGTATTTTTCAGACCGTTTCATGCTCCTCATATTTTTGACAATTTTATAAGCTCTTCATATTTTTCACACTTTTTCAGGCTCTTCATGTTTTGAACAACGCTTCATGCTCCTCCTATTTTTCAGACGGTTTCAGGCTGCTTGTATTTTTCAGACCGTTTCATGCTCCTCATATTTTTGACAATTTTATAAGCTCTTCATATTTTTCACACTTTTTCAGGCTCTTCATGTTTTGAACACCGCTTCATGCTCCTCCTATTTTTCAGACGGTTTCAGGCTGCTCGTATTTTTCAGACCGTTTCATGCTCCTCATATTTTTGACAATTTTATAAGCTCTTCATATTTTTCACACATTTTCAGGCCCTTCATGTTTTTGAACACCGCTTCATGCTCCTCCTATTTTTCAGACGGTTTCAGGCTGCTCGTATTTTTCAGACCGTTTCATGCTCCTCATATTGTTGAAAATTTTATAAGCTCTTCATATTTTTCACACTTTTTCAGGCTCTTCATGTTTTGAACACCGCTTCATGCTCCTCCTATTTTTCAGACCGTTTCATGCTCCTCAGGTATTTCACACCTTTTCAAGCTCTACATATTTTTCACACCTTTTCAGGCTCTTCATGTTTTTAAACACCGCTTCATGCTCCTCCTACTTTTCAGACTGTTTCATGCTCATCTCATTTTTGACACCTTTTCAGGGTCTTCATATTTTTCAAACTTTTGAAGATCTTCATATTTTTCACACTTTTTCAGGCTCTTCATGTTTTGAACACTGCTTCATGCTCCTCCTATTTTTCAGACCGTTTCATTCTCCTCATGTTTTTCACACCTTTTGAAGCTCTTCATAATTTTCACACCTTTTCATGCTCTTCATGTTTTTGAACACCGTTTCATGCTCGTCCTATTTTTCAGACCATTTCAAGCTCCTCATATTTTTGAAACCTTTTGAAGCTCTTCATATTTTTCACACCTTTTCAGGCTTTTCATGTATTTGAACACCGCTTCATGCTCCTCACATTTCTCACACCTTTTGAAGCTCTTCATATTTTTCTCACCTTTTCAGGCTCCTCATGTTTTTGAACACCGCTTCATGCTCCTCATATTTTTCAGACCGTTTCATGATCCTCATGTATTTCACACCTTTTGAACCTCTTCATATTTTTCACACCTTTTCAATGTATTCATGTTTTTGAACACTGTTTCATGCTGCTCCTGTTTTTCAGACCATTTCATGATACTCATATTTTTGACACCTTTTGAAGCTCTTCATATTTTTCACACTTTTTCAGGCTGTTTATAGTTTTCAACACCGCTGCATGATTCTCCTATATTTGAGACCATTTCATGCTCCTAATATTTTTGACATTTTTTGAAGCTCTTCATATTTTTGACACCTTTTGAAGCTCTTCCTATTTTTCACAGGTTTTCAGGCTCTTCATGTTTTTCAACACCGCTTCATGCACGTCCTATTTTTCAGGCCGTTTCATGCTCATCTCATTTTTGACACCTTTTGAAGGTCTTCATGTTTTTCACACCTTTTGAAGCTCTTCATATTTTTCACTTCTTTTCAGGCTCTTCATGTTTTTTAACACCGCTTCATGCTCCTCATTTTTTTCAGACCGTTTCATGCTCCTCATATTTTTGACATCTTTTGAAGCTCTTCACGTTTTTCACACATTTTCAGGCTCTTCCTGTTTTTCAACACCGCTTGATGATCCTCCTATATTTCCGACCGTTTCATGCTCCTCATATTTTTGACACCTTTTGAAGCTCTTCATATTTTTCACACCTTTTCAGACTCTTCATGTTTTTCAACACCGCTTCATGCTGCTCCTATTTTTCAGACCGTTTCATGCTCATCTCTTTTTTGACAACTTTTGAAGCTCTTCATATTTTCATACCTTTTGAAGCTCTTCATATTTTTCACACGTTTTCAGGCTCTTCATGTTTTTCAACACCGCTTCATGCTCCTCCTATTTTTCAGACCGTTTCGTGCTCCTCATATTTTTGACACGTTTTGAATCTCTTCATATTTTTCACACCTTTTCCGTCTCTTCTTGTTTTTCAACACCGCTTCTTGCTCCTCCTATTTTTCAGACCGTTTCATGCTCCACATATTGTTGACACCTTTTGAAGCACTTCATATTTTTCACACCTTTTCAGGCTCTTCATATTTTTGAACATAGCTTCATGTTCCTCCTGTTTTTCACACCTTTTGAAGCTCTTCATATTTTTCACACCTTTTCAGGCTCTTCAGGTTTTTGAACACCTCTTCATGCTCCTCCTATTTTTCAGACCGTTTCATGCTCCTCATGTATTTCACACCTTTTGAAGCTCTTCATATTTTTCACACCTTTTCAGGCTCTCCATGTTTCTGAACACCACTTCCTGCTCCTCCTATTTTTGAGGCCGTTTCATGCTCATCTCATTTTTGACACCTTCTGAAGCTCTTCATTTTTTTCACACCTTTTGAGCTCTTCATATTCTTCACACGTTTTCAGGCTGTTCATGTATTTCAATAACGCTTCTTACTCCTACTATTTTTCAGACCGTATCATGCTCCTCATATTTTTGACACCTTTTGAAGCTCTTCCCATTTATCACACCTTTTCAGGCTCTTCATGTTTTTCAACACCGCTTCATGATCCTCTTATATTTCAGACCGTTTCATGCTCCTCATATTTTTGACACCTTTTGAAGCTCTTCACATTTTTCACACCTTTTCCGGCTCTTCATGTTTTTCAACACCGCTTCATGCTCCTCCTATTTTTCAGATCGTTTCAGGCTCCGCATATTTTTGACTCCTTTTGAAGCTCTTCATATTTTTCACACGTTTTCAGGCCCTTCATGTTTTTGAACACTGCTTCATGCTCCTCCTATTTTTCAGACCTTTTCAGGCTGCTCGTATTTTTCAGACCGTTTCATGCTCCTCATATTTTTGACAATTTTATAAGCTCTTCATATTTTTCACACATTTTCAGGCTCTTCATGTTTTTGAACACCGCTTCATGCTCCTCCTATTTTTCAAACCTTTTGAAGCTCTTAATGTTTTTCACACCTTATCAGCCTCTTCATGTTTTTGAACATCTCTCCATGCTCCTCATTTTTTTGACAATTTTATAAGCTCTTCATATTTATCACACTTTTTCAGGCTCTTCATGTTTTTGAACACCGCTTCATCCTCCTCCTATTTTTTAAACCTTTTGAAGCTCTTCATATTTTTCACACTTTTTCAGGCTCTTCATGTTTTGAACACCGCTTCATGCTCCTCCTATTTTTCAGACCGTTTCATGCTCCTCAGGTATTTCACACCTTTTCAAGCTCTTCATATTTTTCACAACTTTTCAGGCTCTTCACGTTTTTGAACAACACTTCATGCTCCTCCTACTTTTCAGACTGTTTCATGCTCATCTCATTTTTGACACCTTTTCAGGGTCTTCATATTTTTCAAACTTTTGAAGATCTTCATATTTTTCACACTTTTTCAGGCTCTTCATGTTTTGAACACTGCTTCATGCTCCTCCTATTTTTCAGACCGTTTCATTCTCCTCATGTTTTTGACAACTTTTGAAGCTCTTCATAAATTTCACACCTTTTCATTCTCTTCATGTTTTTGAACACCATTTCATGCTCCTCCTATTTTTCAGACCTTTTCATGCTCCTCATGTATTTCACACGTTTTGAAGCTCTTCATATTTTTCACACCTTTTCAGGCTCTTCATGTTTGTGAACACTGCTTCATGCTCCTCCTATTTTTCAGACCGTTTCAAGCTCCTCATATTTTTCACACTTTTTGAAGCTCTTCATATTTTTCACACCTTTTTAGGCTCTCCATGTTTCTGAACACCACTTCATTCTCCTCCTATTTTTCAGACCGTATCATGCTTCTCATATTTTTCACACCTTTTGAAGCTCTTCATATTTTTCACAGCTTTTCAGGCTGCACATGATTTTGAACACGACTTCATGCTCCTCATCTTTTTCAGTCTGTTTCATGCTCCTCATATTTTTCACACCGTTTGAAGCTCTTCATATTTTTCACACGTTTTCAGGCTCTTCATTTTTTTGATCACCGTTTCAAGCTTCTCCTATTTTTCAGAACGTTTCATGCTCCTCATATTTTTGACCATTTTATAAGCTCTTCATAATTTTCACACTTTTTTAGGCTCTTCATGTTTTTTAACACCGCTTCATGCTCCTCCTATTTTTCAAACTTTTTGAAGCTCTTCATGTTTTTCACACCTTATCAGACTCTTCATGTTTTTGAACACCTCTTCATGCTACTCCTATTTTTCAGACCTTTTCATGCTCCTCATGTATTTCACACGTTTTGAAGCTCTTCATATTTTTCACACCTTTTCAGACTCTTCATGTTTTTGAACACTGCTTCATGCTCCTCCTATTCTTCAGACCGTTTCAAGCCCTCATATTTTTGACACCTTTTGAAGCTCTTCATATTTTTCACACCTTTTCAGTCTCTTCATGTTTTTCAACTCCACTCATGCTCCTCCTCTTTTTGTGACCTTTTCATGCTCCTCATATTTTTGACACCTTTTGAAGCTCTTCATATTTTTCACACCTTTTGATGCTCTTCATATTTTTCACAGCTTTTCAGGGTCTTCAAGTTTTTCAACACCGTTTCATTCTCCTCCTATTTTTCAGACCGTTTCATGCTCATCTCATTTTTGACACCTTTTGAAGCTCTTCATATTTTTCACACCTTTTGAAGCTCTTCATATTTTACACGTTTTCAGGCTCTTCAACTTTTTCAACATCGCTTCATGCTCCTCCTATTTTTCAGACCGTTTCATGCTCCTCATATTTTTGACACGTTTTGAGGCTCTTCATAATTTTCACACCATTTTAGGCTCTTCATGTTTTTGAACACCGTTTCATGCTCCTCGTATTTTTCACACCTTTTAAAGCTCTTCATATTTTCACACCTTTTCAGGCTCTCATGTTTTTGAACACAGCTTCATGCTCCTCCTATTTTTTATACCGTTTCATGATACTCATGTATTTCACACCTTTTGAAGCTCTTCATATTTTTCACACCTTTTCAGGCTGTACATGTTTCTGAAGACCACTTCATGCTCCTCCTATTTTTCAGACCATATCATGCTTCTCATATTTTTCAAACCTTTTGAAGCTCTTCATGTTTTTCACACCTTTTCAGGCTGTTTATAGTTTTCAACACCGCTGCATGATTCTCCTATATTTGAGACCATTTCATGCTCCTCATATTTTTGACATTTTTTGAAGCTCTTCATATTTTTCACACCTTTTGAAGCTCTTCCTGTTTTTCACAGGTTTTCAGGCTCTTCATGTTTTACAACACCGCTTCATGCTCCTCCTATTTTTCCGACCGTTTCATGCTCATCTCTTTTTTGACACCTTTTGAAGGTCTTCATATTTTTCACACCTTTTGAAGCTCTTCATATTTTGCACTTCTTTTCAGGCTCTTCATGTTTTTTAACACCGCTTCATTCTCCTCATATTTTTCAGACCGTTTCATGCTCCTCATATTTTTGACATCTTTTGAAGCTCTTCACGTTTTTCACACATTTTCAGGCTCTTCATGTTTTTCAACACCGCTTGATGATCTTCCTATATTTCAGACCGTTTCATGCTCCTCATATTTTTGACACCTTTTGAAGCTCTTCATATTTTTCACACCTTTTCAGACTCTTCATGTTTTTCAACACCGCTTCATGCTGCTCCTATTTTTCAGACCGTTTCATGCTCATCTCTTTTTTGACAACTTTTGAAGCTCTTCATATTTTCATACCTTTTGAAGCTCTTCATATTTTTCACACGTTTTCAGGCTCTTCATGTTTTTCAACACCGCTTCATGCTCCTCCTATTTTTCAGACCGTTTCACGCTCCTCATATTTTTGACACCTTTTGAAGCTCTTCACATTTATCACACCTTTTCAGGCTCTTCATGTTTTTCAACACCACTTCATGATTCACCTACATTTCAGAGCGTTTCATGCTCCTCATATTTTTGACACCTTTTGAAGCTCTTCACATTTTTCACACCTTTTCCGGCTCTTCATGTTTTTCAACACCGCTTCATGCTCCTCCTATTTTTCAGATCGTTTCAGGCTCCGCATATATTTGACTCCTTTTTAAGCTCTTCATATTTTTCACACGTTTTCAGGCCCTTCATGTTTTGGAACACCGCTTCATGCTCCTCCTATTTTTCAGACGGTTTCAGGCTGCTCGTATTTTTCAGACCGTTTCATGCTCCTCATATTTTTTACAATTTTATAAGCTCTTCATATTTTTCACACTTTTTCAGGCTCTTCATGTTTTTGAGCACCGCTTCATGCTCCTCCTATTTTTCAAACCTTTTGAAGCTCTTCATGTTTTTCACACCTTATCAGCCTCTTCATGTTTTTGAACATCTCTTCATGCTCCTCTTATTTTTGACAATTTTATAAGCTCTTCATATTTTTCACACTTTTTCAGGCTCTTCATGTTTTTGAACACCGCTTCATGCTCCTCCTATTTTTCAAACCTTTTGAAGCTCTTCATATTTTTCACACTTTTTCAGGCTCTTCATGTTTTGAACACCGCTTCATGCTCCTCCTATTTTTCAGACCGTTTCATGCTCCTCAGGTATTTCACACCTTTTCAAGCTCTTCATATTTTTCACACCTTTTCAGGCTCTTCAGGTTTTTGAACAACACTTCATGCTCCTCCTACTTTTCAGACTGTTTCATGCTCATCTCATTTTTGACACCTTTTCAGGGTCTTCATATTTTTCAAAGTTTTGAAGATCTTCATATTTTTCACACTTTTTCAGGCTCTTCATGTTTTCAACACTGCTTCATGCTCCTCCTATTTTTCAGACCGTTTCATTCTCCTCATGTTTTTCACACCTTTTGAAGCTCTTCATAATTTTCACACCTTTTCATGCTCTTCATGTTTTTGAACACCGTTTCATGCTCGTCCTATTTTTCAGACCATTTCAAGCTCCTCATATTTTTGAAACCTTTTGAAGCTCTTCATATTTTTCACACCTTTTCAGGCTTTTCATGTATTTGAACACCGCTTCATGCTCCTCACATTTCTCACACCTTTTGAAGCTCTTCATATTTTTCTCACCTTTTCAGGCTCCTCATGTTTTTGAACACCGCTTCATGCTCCTCATATTTTTCAGACCGTTTCATGATCCTCATGTATTTCACACCTTTTGAACCTCTTCATATTTTTCACACCTTTTCAATGTATTCATGTTTTTGAACACTGTTTCATGCTGCTCCTGTTTTTCAGACCATTTCATGATACTCATATTTTTGACACCTTTTGAAGCTCTTCATATTTTTCACACTTTTTCAGGCTGTTTATAGTTTTCAACACCGCTGCATGATTCTCCTATATTTGAGACCATTTCATGCTCCTAATATTTTTGACATTTTTTGAAGCTCTTCATATTTTTGACACCTTTTGAAGCTCTTCCTATTTTTCACAGGTTTTCAGGCTCTTCATGTTTTTCAACACCGCTTCATGCACGTCCTATTTTTCAGGCCGTTTCATGCTCATCTCATTTTTGACACCTTTTGAAGGTCTTCATGTTTTTCACACCTTTTGAAGCTCTTCATATTTTTCACTTCTTTTCAGGCTCTTCATGTTTTTTAACACCGCTTCATGCTCCTCATTTTTTTCAGACCGTTTCATGCTCCTCATATTTTTGACATCTTTTGAAGCTCTTCACGTTTTTCACACATTTTCAGGCTCTTCCTGTTTTTCAACACCGCTTGATGATCCTCCTATATTTCCGACCGTTTCATGCTCCTCATATTTTTGACACCTTTTGAAGCTCTTCATATTTTTCACACCTTTTCAGACTCTTCATGTTTTTCAACACCGCTTCATGCTGCTCCTATTTTTCAGACCGTTTCATGCTCATCTCTTTTTTGACAACTTTTGAAGCTCTTCATATTTTCATACCTTTTGAAGCTCTTCATATTTTTCACACGTTTTCAGGCTCTTCATGTTTTTCAACACCGCTTCATGCTCCTCCTATTTTTCAGACCGTTTCGTGCTCCTCATATTTTTGACACGTTTTGAATCTCTTCATATTTTTCACACCTTTTCCGTCTCTTCTTGTTTTTCAACACCGCTTCTTGCTCCTCCTATTTTTCAGACCGTTTCATGCTCCACATATTGTTGACACCTTTTGAAGCACTTCATATTTTTCACACCTTTTCAGGCTCTTCATATTTTTGAACATAGCTTCATGTTCCTCCTGTTTTTCACACCTTTTGAAGCTCTTCATATTTTTCACACCTTTTCAGGCTCTTCAGTTTTTTGAACACCTCTTCATGCTCCTCCTATTTTTCAGACCGTTTCATGCTCCTCATGTATTTCACACCTTTTGAAGCTCTTCATATTTTTCACACCTTTTCAGGCTCTCCATGTTTCTGAACACCACTTCCTGCTCCTCCTATTTTTGAGGCCGTTTCATGCTCATCTCATTTTTGACACCTTCTGAAGCTCTTCATTTTTTTCACACCTTTTGAGCTCTTCATATTCTTCACACGTTTTCAGGCTGTTCATGTATTTCAATAACGCTTCTTACTCCTACTATTTTTCAGACCGTATCATGCTCCTCATATTTTTGACACCTTTTGAAGCTCTTCCCATTTATCACACCTTTTCAGGCTCTTCATGTTTTTCAACACCGCTTCATGATCCTCTTATATTTCAGACCGTTTCATGCTCCTCATATTTTTGACACCTTTTGAAGCTCTTCACATTTTTCACACCTTTTCCGGCTCTTCATGTTTTTCAACACCGCTTCATGCTCCTCCTATTTTTCAGATCGTTTCAGGCTCCGCATATTTTTGACTCCTTTTGAAGCTCTTCATATTTTTCACACGTTTTCAGGCCCTTCATGTTTTTGAACACTGCTTCATGCTCCTCCTATTTTTCAGACCTTTTCAGGCTGCTCGTATTTTTCAGACCGTTTCATGCTCCTCATATTTTTGACAATTTTATAAGCTCTTCATATTTTTCACACATTTTCAGGCTCTTCATGTTTTTGAACACCGCTTCATGCTCCTCCTATTTTTCAAACCTTTTGAAGCTCTTAATGTTTTTCACACCTTATCAGCCTCTTCATGTTTTTGAACATCTCTCCATGCTCCTCATTTTTTTGACAATTTTATAAGCTCTTCATATTTATCACACTTTTTCAGGCTCTTCATGTTTTTGAACACCGCTTCATCCTCCTCCTATTTTTTAAACCTTTTGAAGCTCTTCATATTTTTCACACTTTTTCAGGCTCTTCATGTTTTGAACACCGCTTCATGCTCCTCCTATTTTTCAGACCGTTTCATGCTCCTCAGGTATTTCACACCTTTTCAAGCTCTTCATATTTTTCACAACTTTTCAGGCTCTTCACGTTTTTGAACAACACTTCATGCTCCTCCTACTTTTCAGACTGTTTCATGCTCATCTCATTTTTGACACCTTTTCAGGGTCTTCATATTTTTCAAACTTTTGAAGATCTTCATATTTTTCACACTTTTTCAGGCTCTTCATGTTTTGAACACTGCTTCATGCTCCTCCTATTTTTCAGACCGTTTCATTCTCCTCATGTTTTTGACAACTTTTGAAGCTCTTCATAAATTTCACACCTTTTCATTCTCTTCATGTTTTTGAACACCATTTCATGCTCCTCCTATTTTTCAGACCTTTTCATGCTCCTCATGTATTTCACACGTTTTGAAGCTCTTCATATTTTTCACACCTTTTCAGGCTCTTCATGTTTGTGAACACTGCTTCATGCTCCTCCTATTTTTCAGACCGTTTCAAGCTCCTCATATTTTTCACACTTTTTGAAGCTCTTCATATTTTTCACACCTTTTTAGGCTCTCCATGTTTCTGAACACCACTTCATTCTCCTCCTATTTTTCAGACCGTATCATGCTTCTCATATTTTTCACACCTTTTGAAGCTCTTCATATTTTTCACAGCTTTTCAGGCTGCACATGATTTTGAACACGACTTCATGCTCCTCATCTTTTTCAGTCTGTTTCATGCTCCTCATATTTTTCACACCGTTTGAAGCTCTTCATATTTTTCACACGTTTTCAGGCTCTTCATTTTTTTGATCACCGTTTCAAGCTTCTCCTATTTTTCAGAACGTTTCATGCTCCTCATATTTTTGACCATTTTATAAGCTCTTCATAATTTTCACACTTTTTTAGGCTCTTCATGTTTTTTAACACCGCTTCATGCTCCTCCTATTTTTCAAACTTTTTGAAGCTCTTCATGTTTTTCACACCTTATCAGACTCTTCATGTTTTTGAACACCTCTTCATGCTACTCCTATTTTTCAGACCTTTTCATGCTCCTCATGTATTTCACACGTTTTGAAGCTCTTCATATTTTTCACACCTTTTCAGACTCTTCATGTTTTTGAACACTGCTTCATGCTCCTCCTATTCTTCAGACCGTTTCAAGCCCTCATATTTTTGACACCTTTTGAAGCTCTTCATATTTTTCACACCTTTTCAGTCTCTTCATGTTTTTCAACTCCACTCATGCTCCTCCTCTTTTTGTGACCTTTTCATGCTCCTCATATTTTTGACACCTTTTGAAGCTCTTCATATTTTTCACACCTTTTGATGCTCTTCATATTTTTCACAGCTTTTCAGGGTCTTCAAGTTTTTCAACACCGTTTCATTCTCCTCCTATTTTTCAGACCGTTTCATGCTCATCTCATTTTTGACACCTTTTGAAGCTCTTCATATTTTTCACACCTTTTGAAGCTCTTCATATTTTACACGTTTTCAGGCTCTTCAACTTTTTCAACATCGCTTCATGCTCCTCCTATTTTTCAGACCGTTTCATGCTCCTCATATTTTTGACACGTTTTGAGGCTCTTCATAATTTTCACACCATTTTAGGCTCTTCATGTTTTTGAACACCGTTTCATGCTCCTCGTATTTTTCACACCTTTTAAAGCTCTTCATATTTTCACACCTTTTCAGGCTCTCATGTTTTTGAACACAGCTTCATGCTCCTCCTATTTTTTATACCGTTTCATGATACTCATGTATTTCACACCTTTTGAAGCTCTTCATATTTTTCACACCTTTTCAGGCTGTACATGTTTCTGAAGACCACTTCATGCTCCTCCTATTTTTCAGACCATATCATGCTTCTCATATTTTTCAAACCTTTTGAAGCTCTTCATGTTTTTCACACCTTTTCAGGCTGTTTATAGTTTTCAACACCGCTGCATGATTCTCCTATATTTGAGACCATTTCATGCTCCTCATATTTTTGACATTTTTTGAAGCTCTTCATATTTTTCACACCTTTTGAAGCTCTTCCTGTTTTTCACAGGTTTTCAGGCTCTTCATGTTTTACAACACCGCTTCATGCTCCTCCTATTTTTCCGACCGTTTCATGCTCATCTCTTTTTTGACACCTTTTGAAGGTCTTCATATTTTTCACACCTTTTGAAGCTCTTCATATTTTGCACTTCTTTTCAGGCTCTTCATGTTTTTTAACACCGCTTCATTCTCCTCATATTTTTCAGACCGTTTCATGCTCCTCATATTTTTGACATCTTTTGAAGCTCTTCACGTTTTTCACACATTTTCAGGCTCTTCATGTTTTTCAACACCGCTTGATGATCTTCCTATATTTCAGACCGTTTCATGCTCCTCATATTTTTGACACCTTTTGAAGCTCTTCATATTTTTCACACCTTTTCAGACTCTTCATGTTTTTCAACACCGCTTCATGCTGCTCCTATTTTTCAGACCGTTTCATGCTCATCTCTTTTTTGACAACTTTTGAAGCTCTTCATATTTTCATACCTTTTGAAGCTCTTCATATTTTTCACACGTTTTCAGGCTCTTCATGTTTTTCAACACCGCTTCATGCTCCTCCTATTTTTCAGACCGTTTCACGCTCCTCATATTTTTGACACCTTTTGAAGCTCTTCACATTTATCACACCTTTTCAGGCTCTTCATGTTTTTCAACACCACTTCATGATTCACCTACATTTCAGAGCGTTTCATGCTCCTCATATTTTTGACACCTTTTGAAGCTCTTCACATTTTTCACACCTTTTCCGGCTCTTCATGTTTTTCAACACCGCTTCATGCTCCTCCTATTTTTCAGATCGTTTCAGGCTCCGCATATATTTGACTCCTTTTTAAGCTCTTCATATTTTTCACACGTTTTCAGGCCCTTCATGTTTTGGAACACCGCTTCATGCTCCTCCTATTTTTCAGACGGTTTCAGGCTGCTCGTATTTTTCAGACCGTTTCATGCTCCTCATATTTTTTACAATTTTATAAGCTCTTCATATTTTTCACACTTTTTCAGGCTCTTCATGTTTTTGAGCACCGCTTCATGCTCCTCCTATTTTTCAAACCTTTTGAAGCTCTTCATGTTTTTCACACCTTATCAGCCTCTTCATGTTTTTGAACATCTCTTCATGCTCCTCTTATTTTTGACAATTTTATAAGCTCTTCATATTTTTCACACTTTTTCAGGCTCTTCATGTTTTTGAACACCGCTTCATGCTCCTCCTATTTTTCAAACCTTTTGAAGCTCTTCATATTTTTCACACTTTTTCAGGCTCTTCATGTTTTGAACACCGCTTCATGCTCCTCCTATTTTTCAGACCGTTTCATGCTCCTCAGGTATTTCACACCTTTTCAAGCTCTTCATATTTTTCACACCTTTTCAGGCTCTTCAGGTTTTTGAACAACACTTCATGCTCCTCCTACTTTTCAGACTGTTTCATGCTCATCTCATTTTTGACACCTTTTCAGGGTCTTCATATTTTTCAAAGTTTTGAAGATCTTCATATTTTTCACACTTTTTCAGGCTCTTCATGTTTTCAACACTGCTTCATGCTCCTCCTATTTTTCAGACCGTTTCATTCTCCTCATGTTTTTCACACCTTTTGAAGCTCTTCATAATTTTCACACCTTTTCATGCTCTTCATGTTTTTGAACACCGTTTCATGCTCGTCCTATTTTTCAGATCATTTCAAGCTCCTCATATTTTTGAAACCTTTTGAAGCTCTTCATATTTTTCACACCTTTTCCGTCTCTTCTTGTTTTTCAACACCGCTTCTTGCTCCTCCTATTTTTCAGACTGTTTCATGCTCCTCATATTGTTGACACCTTTTGAAGCACTTCATATTTTTGACACCTTTTCAGGCTCTTCATATTTTTGAACGCTGCTTCATGTTCCTCCTGTTTTTCACACCTTTTGAAGCTCTTCATATTTTTCACACCTTTTCAGGCTGTACATGTTTCTGAAGACCACTTCATGCTCCTCATCTTTTTCAGACCGTTTCATGCTCCTGATATTTTTCACACCGTTTGAAGCTCTTCATATTTTTCACACGTTTTCAGATTCTTCATGTTTTTGATCACCGTTTCATGCTCCTCCTATTTTTCAGACCATTTCATACTCCTCATATTTTTGACACCTTTTGAAGGTCTTCACATTTATCACACCTTTTCAGGCTCTTCATGTTTTTCAACCCCGCTTCATGATCCTCCTATATTTCAGAGCGTTTCATGCTCCTCATATTTTTGACACCTTTTGAAGCTCTTCACATTTTTCACACCTTTTCCGGCTCTTCATGTTTTTCAACTCCGCTTCATGCTCCTCGTATTTTTCAGATCGTTTCAGGCTCCGCATATTTTTGACTCCTTTTGAAGCTCTTCATATTTTTCACACGTTTTCAGGCCCTTCATGTTTTTGAACACCGCTTCATGCTCCTCCTATTTTTCAGACGGTTTCAGGCTCCTCGTATTTTTCAGACCGTTTCATGCTCCTGATATTTTTGACAATTTTATAAGCTCTTCATATTTTTCACACTTTTTCAGGCTCTTCATGTATTTGAACACCGCTTCATGCTCCTCACATTTCTCACACCTTTTGAAGCTCTTCATATTTTTCTCACCTTTTCAGGCTCCTCATGTTTTTGAACACCGCTTCATGCTCCTCCTATTTTTCAAACTTTTTGAAGCTCTTCATGTTTTTCACACCTTATCAGCCTCTTCATGTTTTTGAACACCTCTTCATGCTACTCCTATTTTTCAGACCTTTTCATGCTCCTCATGTATTTCACACGTTTTGAAGCTCTTCATATTTTTCACACCTTTTGAAGCTCTTCATATTTTTCACAGCTTTTCAGGCTCTTCAATTTTTCAACACCGTTTCATTCTTCTCCTATTTTTCAGACCGTTTCATGCTCATCTCATTTTTGACACCTTTTGAAGCTCTTCATATTTTTCACATCTTTTGAAGCTCTTCATATTTTTCACACCTTTTCAGGCTGTACATGTTTTTGAAGACCACTTCATGCTCCTCATCTTTTTCAGACCGTTTCATGCTCCTGATATTTTTCACACCGTTTGAAGCTCTTCATATTTTTCACACGTTTTCAGACTTTTCATGTTTTTCAACACCGCTTCATGATCCTCTTATATTTCAGACCGTTTCATGCTCCTCATATTTTTGACACCTTTTGAAGCTCTTCACATTTTTCACACCTTTTCCGGCTCTTCATGTTTTTCAACACCGCTTCATGCTCCTCCTATTTTTCAGATCGTTTCAGGCTTCGCATATTTTTGACTCCTTTTGAAGCTCTTCATATTTTTCACACGTTTTCAGGCCCTTCATGTTTTTGAACACCGCTTCATGCTCCTCCTATTTTTCAGACGTTTTCAGGCTGCTCGTATTTTTCAGACCGTTTCATGCTCCTCATATTTTTGACAATTTTATAAGCTATTCATATTTTTCACACATTTTCAGGCTCTTCATGTTTTTGAACACCGCTTCATGCTCCTCCTATTTTTCAAACCTTTTGAAGCTCTTAATGTTTTTCACGCCTTAACATCCTCTTCATGTTTTTGAACATCTCTCCATGCTCCTCATATTTTTGACAATTTTATAAGCTCTTCATATTTATCACACTTTTTCAGGCTCTTCATGTTTTTGAACACCGCTTCATCCTCCTCCTATTTTTCAAACCTTTTGAAGCTCTTCATATTTTTCACACTTTTTCAGGCTCTTCATGTTTTGAACACCGCTTCATGCTCCTCCTATTTTTCAGACCGTTTCATGCTCCTCAGGTATTTCATACCTTTTCAAGCTCTTCATATTTTTCACACCTTTTCAGGCTCTTCACGTTTCTGAACAACACTTCATGCTCCTCCTACTTTTCAGACTTTTTCATGCTCATCTCATTTTTGACACCTTTTCAGGGTCTTCATATTTTTCAAAGTTTTGAAGATCTTCATATTTTTCACACTTTTTCAGGCTCTTCATGTTTTGAACACTGCTTCATGCTCCTCCTATTTTTCAGAGCGTTTCATTCTCCTCATGTTTTTCACACCTTTTGAAGCTCTTCATATTTTTCACATCTTTTCAGGCTCTTCATGTTTTTGAACACTGCTTCATGCTCCTCCTATTTTTCAGACAGTTTCAAGCTCCTCATATTTTTGACACCTTTTGAAGCTCTTCATATTTTTCACACCTTTTTAGGCTCTCCATGTTTCTGAAAACCACTTCATGCTCCTCCTATTTTTCAGATCGTATCATGCTTCTCATATTTTTCACACCTTTTGGAGCTCTTCATATTTTTCACATCTTTTCAGGCTCTTCATGTTTTTCAACACCACTTCATGCTCCTCCTATTTTTCAGAGAGATTCATGCTCCACATATATTTCACACCTTTTGAAGCTCTTCATATTTTTCACACCTTTTCAGGCTCTTCATTTTTTTCCACACCACTTCATGCTTCTCCTATTTTTCAGACTGTTTCATGCTCCTCATGTATTTCAAACCTTTGAAGCTTTTCATATTTTTCACACATTTTCAGGCTCTTCATGTTTTTGAACACCATTTCATGCTCCTCCTATTTTTCAGACCGTTTCATGCTTTTCATATTTTTGACATCTTTTGAAGCTCCTCATATTTTTCACACCTTTTGAAGCTCCTCATATATTTCACACCTTTTCATCTCTTCATATTTTTCACACCTTTTCAGGCTCTTCACGTTTTTGAACAACACTTCATGCTCCTCCTAATTTTCAGACTGTTTCATGCTCATCTCATTTTTTACACCTTTTCAGGGTCTTCATATTTTTCAAAGTTTTGAAGATCTTCATATTTTTCACACTTTTTCAGGCTCTTCATGTTTTGAACACTGCTTCATGCTCCTCCTATTTTTCAGACCGTTTCATTCTCCTCATGTTTTTCACACCTTTTGAAGCTCTTCATAATTTTCACACCTTTTCATGCTCTTCATGTTTTTGAACACCGTTTCATGCTCGTCCTATTTTCAGATCATTTCAAGCTCCTCATATTTTTGAAACCTTTTGAAGCTCTTCATATTTTTCACACCTTTTCCGTCTCTTCTTGTTTTTCAACACCGCTTCTTGCTCCTCCTATTTTTCAGACTGTTTCATGCTCCTCATATTGTTGACACCTTTTGAAGCACTTCATATTTTTGACACCTTTTCAGGCTCTTCATATTTTTGAACGCTGCTTCATGTTCCTCCTGTTTTTCACACCTTTTGAAGCTCTTCATATTTTTCACACCTTTTCAGGCTGTACATGTTTCTGAAGACCACTTCTTGCTCCTCATCTTTTTCAGACCGTTTCATGCTCCTGATATTTTTCACACCGTTTGAAGCTCTTCATATTTTTCACACGTTTTCAGATTCTTCATGTTTTTGATCACCGTTTCATGCTCCTCCTATTTTTCAGACCGTTTCATACTCCTCATATTTTTGACACCTTTTGAAGGTCTTCACATTTATCACACCTTTTCAGGCTCTTCATGTTTTTCAACCCCGCTTCATGATCCTCCTATATTTCAGAGCGTTTCATGCTCCTCATATTTTTGACACCTTTTGAAGCTCTTCACATTTTTCACACCTTTTCCGGCTCTTCATGTTTTTCAACTCCGCTTCATGCTCCTCGTATTTTTCAGATCGTTTCAGGCTCCGCATATTTTTGACTCCTTTTGAAGCTCTTCATATTTTTCACACGTTTTCAGGCCCTTTATGTTTTTGAACACCGCTTCATGCTCCTCCTATTTTTCAGACCGTTTCAGCCTGCTCATATTTTTCAGACCGTTTCATGCTCCTGATATTTTTGACAATTTTATAAGCTCTTCATATTTTTCACACTTTTTCAGGCTCTTCATGTATTTGAACACCGCTTCATGCTCCTCACATTTCTCACACCTTTTGAAGCTCTTCATATTTTTCTCACCTTTTCAGGCTCCTCATGTTTTTGAACACCGCTTCATGCTCCTCCTTTTTTTCAAACTTTTTGAAGCTCTTCATGTTTTTCACACCTTATCAGCCTCTTCATGTTTTTGAACACCTCTTCATGCTACTCCTATTTTTCAGACCTTTTCATGCTCCTCATGTATTTCACACGTTTTGAAGCTCTTCATATTTTTCACACCTTTTGAAGCTCTTCATATTTTTCACAGCTTTTCAGGCTCTTCAATTTTTCAACACCGTTTCATTCTTCTCCTATTTTTCAGACCGTTTCATGCTCATCTCATTTTTGACACCTTTTGAAGCTCTTCATATTTTTCACATCTTTTGAAGCTCTTCATATTTTTCACACCTTTTCAGGCTGTACATGTTTTTGAAGACCACTTCATGCTCCTCATCTTTTTCAGACCGTTTCATGCTCCTGATATTTTTCACACCGTTTGAAGCTCTTCATATTTTTCACACGTTTTCAGACTCTTCATGTTTTTCAACACCGCTTCATGATCCTCTTATATTTCAGACCGTTTCATGCTCCTCATATTTTTGACACCTTTTGAAGCTCTTCACATTTATCACACCTTTTCAGGCTCTTCATGTTTTTCAACACCGCTTCATGATCCTCTTATGTTTCAGACCGTTTCATGCTCCTCATATTTTTGACACCTTTTGAAGCTCTTCACATTTTTCACACCTTTTCCGGCTCTTCATGTTTTTCAACACCGCTTCATGCTCCTCCTATTTTTCAGATCGTTTCAGGCTCCGCATATTTTTGACTCCTTTTGAAGCTCTTCATATTTTTCACACGTTTTCAGGCCCTTCATGTTTTTGAACACCGCTTCATGCTCCTCCTATTTTTCAGACGTTTTCAGGCTGCTCGTATTTTTCAGACCGTTTCATGCTCCTCATATTTTTGACAATTTTATAAGCTATTCATATTTTTCACACATTTTCAGGCTCTTCATGTTTTTGAACACCGCTTCATGCTCCTCCTATTTTTCAAACCTTTTGAAGCTCTTAATGTTTTTCACGCCTTAACATCCTCTTCATGTTTTTGAACATCTCTCCATGCTCCTCATATTTTTGACAATTTTATAAGCTCTTCATATTTATCACACTTTTTCAGGCTCTTCATGTTTTTGAACACCGCTTCATCCTCCTCCTATTTTTCAAACCTTTTGAAGCTCTTCATATTTTTCACACTTTTTCAGGCTCTTCATGTTTTGAACACCGCTTCATGCTCCTCCTATTTTTCAGACCGTTTCATGCTCCTCAGGTATTTCATACCTTTTCAAGCTCTTCATATTTTTCACACCTTTTCAGGCTCTTCACGTTTCTGAACAACACTTCATGCTCCTCCTACTTTTCAGGCTGTTTCATGCTCATCTCATTTTTGACACCTTTTCAGGGTCTTCATATTTTTCAAACTTTTGAAGATCTTCATATTTTTCACACTTTTTCAGGCTCTTCATGTTTTGAACACTGCTTCATGCTCCTCCTATTTTTCAGACCGTTTCATTCTCCTCATGTTTTTCACACCTTTTGAAGCTCTTCATAATTTTCACACCTTTTCATGGTCTTCATGTTTTTGAACACCATTTCATGCTCCTCCTATTTTTCAGATCGTATCATGCTTCTCATATTTTTGACACCTTTTGAAGCTCTTCATATTTTTCACACCTTTTTAGGCTCTCCATGTTTCTGAACACCACTTCATGCTCCTCCTATTTTTCAGATCGTATCATGCTTCTCATATTTTTCACACCTTTTGGAGCTCTTCATATTTTTCACATCTTTTCAGGCTCTTCATGTTTTTCAACACCACTTCATGCTCCTCCTATTTTTCAGAGAGATTCATGCTCCACATATATTTCACACCTTTTGAAGCTCTTCATATTTTTCACACCTTTTCAGGCTCTTCATTTTTTTCCACACCACTTCATGCTTCTCCTATTTTTCAGACTGTTTCATGCTCCTCATGTATTTCAAACCTTTGAAGCTTTTCATATTTTTCACACATTTTCAGGCTCTTCATGTTTTTGAACACCATTTCATGCTCCTCCTATTTTTCAGACCGTTTCATGCTTTTCATATTTTTGACATCTTTTGAAGCTCTTCATATTTTTCACACCTTTTGAAGCTCCTCATATATTTCACACCTTTTCAAGCTCTTCATATTTTTCACACCTTTTCAGGCTCTTCACGTTTTTGAACAACACTTCATGCTCCTCCTAATTTTCAGACTGTTTCATGCTCATCTCATTTTTGACACCTTTTCAGGGTCTTCATATTTTTCAAAGTTTTGAAGATCTTCATATTTTTCACACTTTTTCAGGCTCTTCATGTTTTGAACACTGCTTCATGCTCCTCCTATTTTTCAGACCGTTTCATTCTCCTCATGTTTTTCACACCTTTTGAAGCTCTTCATAATTTTCACACCTTTTCATGCTCTTCATGTTTTTGAACACCGTTTCATGCTCGTCCTATTTTTCAGATCATTTCAAGCTCCTCATAATTTTGAAACCTTTTGAAGCTCTTCATATTTTTCACACCTTTTCCGTCTCTTCTTGTTTTTCAACACCGCTTCTTGCTCCTCCTATTTTTCAGACTGTTTCATGCTCCTCATATTGTTGACACCTTTTGAAGCACTTCATATTTTTGACACCTTTTCAGGCTCTTCATATTTTTGAACGCTGCTTCATGTTCCTCCTGTTTTTCACACCTTTTGAAGCTCTTCATATTTTTCACACCTTTTCAGGCTGTACATGTTTCTGAAGACCACTTCATGCTCCTCATCTTTTTCAGACCGTTTCATGCTCCTGATATTTTTCACACCGTTTGAAGCTCTTCATATTTTTCACACGTTTTCAGATTCTTCATGTTTTTGATCACCGTTTCATGCTCCTCCTATTTTTCAGACCATTTCATACTCCTCATATTTTTGACACCTTTTGAAGGTCTTCACATTTATCACACCTTTTCAGGCTCTTCATGTTTTTCAACCCCGCTTCATGATCCTCCTATATTTCAGAGCGTTTCATGCTCCTCATATTTTTGACACCTTTTGAAGCTCTTCACATTTTTCACACCTTTTCCGGCTCTTCATGTTTTTCAACTCCGCTTCATGCTCCTCGTATTTTTCAGATCGTTTCAGGCTCCGCATATTTTTGACTCCTTTTGAAGCTCTTCATATTTTTCACACGTTTTCAGGCCCTTCATGTTTTTGAACACCGCTTCATGCTCCTCCTATTTTTCAGACGGTTTCAGGCTCCTCGTATTTTTCAGACCGTTTCATGCTCCTGATATTTTTGACAATTTTATAAGCTCTTCATATTTTTCACACTTTTTCAGGCTCTTCATGTATTTGAACACCGCTTCATGCTCCTCACATTTCTCACACCTTTTGAAGCTCTTCATATTTTTCTCACCTTTTCAGGCTCCTCATGTTTTTGAACACCGCTTCATGCTCCTCCTATTTTTCAAACTTTTTGAAGCTCTTCATGTTTTTCACACCTTATCAGCCTCTTCATGTTTTTGAACACCTCTTCATGCTACTCCTATTTTTCAGACCTTTTCATGCTCCTCATGTATTTCACACGTTTTGAAGCTCTTCATATTTTTCACACCTTTTGAAGCTCTTCATATTTTTCACAGCTTTTCAGGCTCTTCAATTTTTCAACACCGTTTCATTCTTCTCCTATTTTTCAGACCGTTTCATGCTCATCTCATTTTTGACACCTTTTGAAGCTCTTCATATTTTTCACATCTTTTGAAGCTCTTCATATTTTTCACACCTTTTCAGGCTGTACATGTTTTTGAAGACCACTTCATGCTCCTCATCTTTTTCAGACCGTTTCATGCTCCTGATATTTTTCACACCGTTTGAAGCTCTTCATATTTTTCACACGTTTTCAGACTTTTCATGTTTTTCAACACCGCTTCATGATCCTCTTATATTTCAGACCGTTTCATGCTCCTCATATTTTTGACACCTTTTGAAGCTCTTCACATTTTTCACACCTTTTCCGGCTCTTCATGTTTTTCAACACCGCTTCATGCTCCTCCTATTTTTCAGATCGTTTCAGGCTTCGCATATTTTTGACTCCTTTTGAAGCTCTTCATATTTTTCACACGTTTTCAGGCCCTTCATGTTTTTGAACACCGCTTCATGCTCCTCCTATTTTTCAGACGTTTTCAGGCTGCTCGTATTTTTCAGACCGTTTCATGCTCCTCATATTTTTGACAATTTTATAAGCTATTCATATTTTTCACACATTTTCAGGCTCTTCATGTTTTTGAACACCGCTTCATGCTCCTCCTATTTTTCAAACCTTTTGAAGCTCTTAATGTTTTTCACGCCTTAACATCCTCTTCATGTTTTTGAACATCTCTCCATGCTCCTCATATTTTTGACAATTTTATAAGCTCTTCATATTTATCACACTTTTTCAGGCTCTTCATGTTTTTGAACACCGCTTCATCCTCCTCCTATTTTTCAAACCTTTTGAAGCTCTTCATATTTTTCACACTTTTTCAGGCTCTTCATGTTTTGAACACCGCTTCATGCTCCTCCTATTTTTCAGACCGTTTCATGCTCCTCAGGTATTTCATACCTTTTCAAGCTCTTCATATTTTTCACACCTTTTCAGGCTCTTCACGTTTCTGAACAACACTTCATGCTCCTCCTACTTTTCAGACTTTTTCATGCTCATCTCATTTTTGACACCTTTTCAGGGTCTTCATATTTTTCAAAGTTTTGAAGATCTTCATATTTTTCACACTTTTTCAGGCTCTTCATGTTTTGAACACTGCTTCATGCTCCTCCTATTTTTCAGAGCGTTTCATTCTCCTCATGTTTTTCACACCTTTTGAAGCTCTTCATATTTTTCACATCTTTTCAGGCTCTTCATGTTTTTGAACACTGCTTCATGCTCCTCCTATTTTTCAGACAGTTTCAAGCTCCTCATATTTTTGACACCTTTTGAAGCTCTTCATATTTTTCACACCTTTTTAGGCTCTCCATGTTTCTGAAAACCACTTCATGCTCCTCCTATTTTTCAGATCGTATCATGCTTCTCATATTTTTCACACCTTTTGGAGCTCTTCATATTTTTCACATCTTTTCAGGCTCTTCATGTTTTTCAACACCACTTCATGCTCCTCCTATTTTTCAGAGAGATTCATGCTCCACATATATTTCACACCTTTTGAAGCTCTTCATATTTTTCACACCTTTTCAGGCTCTTCATTTTTTTCCACACCACTTCATGCTTCTCCTATTTTTCAGACTGTTTCATGCTCCTCATGTATTTCAAACCTTTGAAGCTTTTCATATTTTTCACACATTTTCAGGCTCTTCATGTTTTTGAACACCATTTCATGCTCCTCCTATTTTTCAGACCGTTTCATGCTTTTCATATTTTTGACATCTTTTGAAGCTCCTCATATTTTTCACACCTTTTGAAGCTCCTCATATATTTCACACCTTTTCATCTCTTCATATTTTTCACACCTTTTCAGGCTCTTCACGTTTTTGAACAACACTTCATGCTCCTCCTAATTTTCAGACTGTTTCATGCTCATCTCATTTTTTACACCTTTTCAGGGTCTTCATATTTTTCAAAGTTTTGAAGATCTTCATATTTTTCACACTTTTTCAGGCTCTTCATGTTTTGAACACTGCTTCATGCTCCTCCTATTTTTCAGACCGTTTCATTCTCCTCATGTTTTTCACACCTTTTGAAGCTCTTCATAATTTTCACACCTTTTCATGCTCTTCATGTTTTTGAACACCGTTTCATGCTCGTCCTATTTTCAGATCATTTCAAGCTCCTCATATTTTT
The DNA here is from genome assembly GCF_033118175.1 of Dama dama. Classification (NCBI taxonomy): domain Eukaryota; kingdom Metazoa; phylum Chordata; class Mammalia; order Artiodactyla; family Cervidae; genus Dama; species Dama dama. The sequence goes on from NW_026870956.1 coordinate 3,424,109, forward strand.
GAAACCTTTTGAAGCTCTTCATATTTTTCACACCTTTTCCGTCTCTTCTTGTTTTTCAACACCGCTTCTTGCTCCTCCTATTTTTCAGACTGTTTCATGCTCCTCATATTGTTGACACCTTTTGAAGCACTTCATATTTTTGACACCTTTTCAGGCTCTTCATATTTTTGAACGCTGCTTCATGTTCCTCCTGTTTTTCACACCTTTTGAAGCTCTTCATATTTTTCACACCTTTTCAGGCTGTACATGTTTCTGAAGACCACTTCTTGCTCCTCATCTTTTTCAGACCGTTTCATGCTCCTGATATTTTTCACACCGTTTGAAGCTCTTCATATTTTTCACACGTTTTCAGATTCTTCATGTTTTTGATCACCGTTTCTTGCTCCTCCTATTTTTCAGACCGTTTCATACTCCTCATATTTTTGACACCTTTTGAAGGTCTTCACATTTATCACACCTTTTCAGGCTCTTCATGTTTTTCAACCCCGCTTCATGATCCTCCTATATTTCAGAGCGTTTCATGCTCCTCATATTTTTGACACCTTTTGAAGCTCTTCACATTTTTCACACCTTTTCCGGCTCTTCATGTTTTTCAACTCCGCTTCATGCTCCTCGTATTTTTCAGATCGTTTCAGGCTCCGCATATTTTTGACTCCTTTTGAAGCTCTTCATATTTTTCACACGTTTTCAGGCCCTTTATGTTTTTGAACACCGCTTCATGCTCCTCCTATTTTTCAGACCGTTTCAGCCTGCTCATATTTTTCAGACCGTTTCATGCTCCTGATATTTTTGACAATTTTATAAGCTCTTCATATTTTTCACACTTTTTCAGGCTCTTCATGTATTTGAACACCGCTTTATGCTCCTCACATTTCTCACACCTTTTGAAGCTCTTCATATTTTTCTCACCTTTTCAGGCTCCTCATGTTTTTGAACACCGCTTCATGCTCCTCCTTTTTTTCAAACTTTTTGAAGCTCTTCATGTTTTTCACACCTTATCAGCCTCTTCATGTTTTTGAACACCTCTTCATGCTACTCCTATTTTTCAGACCTTTTCATGCTCCTCATGTATTTCACACGTTTTGAAGCTCTTCATATTTTTCACACCTTTTGAAGCTCTTCATATTTTTCACAGCTTTTCAGGCTCTTCAATTTTTCAACACCGTTTCATTCTTCTCCTATTTTTCAGACCGTTTCATGCTCATCTCATTTTTGACACCTTTTGAAGCTCTTCATATTTTTCACATCTTTTGAAGCTCTTCATATTTTTCACACCTTTTCAGGCTGTACATGTTTTTGAAGACCACTTCATGCTCCTCATCTTTTTCAGACCGTTTCATGCTCCTGATATTTTTCACACCGTTTGAAGCTCTTCATATTTTTCACACGTTTTCAGACTCTTCATGTTTTTCAACACCGCTTCATGATCCTCTTATATTTCAGACCGTTTCATGCTCCTCATATTTTTGACACCTTTTGAAGCTCTTCACATTTATCACACCTTTTCAGGCTCTTCATGTTTTTCAACACCGCTTCATGATCCTCTTATGTTTCAGACCGTTTCATGCTCCTCATATTTTTGACACCTTTTGAAGCTCTTCACATTTTTCACACCTTTTCCGGCTCTTCATGTTTTTCAACACCGCTTCATGCTCCTCCTATTTTTCAGATCGTTTCAGGCTCCGCATATTTTTGACTCCTTTTGAAGCTCTTCATATTTTTCACACGTTTTCAGGCCCTTCATGTTTTTGAACACCGCTTCATGCTCCTCCTATTTTTCAGACGTTTTCAGGCTGCTCGTATTTTTCAGACCGTTTCATGCTCCTCATATTTTTGACAATTTTATAAGCTATTCATATTTTTCACACATTTTCAGGCTCTTCATGTTTTTGAACACCGCTTCATGCTCCTCCTATTTTTCAAACCTTTTGAAGCTCTTAATGTTTTTCACGCCTTAACATCCTCTTCATGTTTTTGAACATCTCTCCATGCTCCTCATATTTTTGACAATTTTATAAGCTCTTCATATTTATCACACTTTTTCAGGCTCTTCATGTTTTTGAACACCGCTTCATCCTCCTCCTATTTTTCAAACCTTTTGAAGCTCTTCATATTTTTCACACTTTTTCAGGCTCTTCATGTTTTGAACACCGCTTCATGCTCCTCCTATTTTTCAGACCGTTTCATGCTCCTCAGGTATTTCATACCTTTTCAAGCTCTTCATATTTTTCACACCTTTTCAGGCTCTTCACGTTTCTGAACAACACTTCATGCTCCTCCTACTTTTCAGGCTGTTTCATGCTCATCTCATTTTTGACACCTTTTCAGGGTCTTCATATTTTTCAAACTTTTGAAGATCTTCATATTTTTCACACTTTTTCAGGCTCTTCATGTTTTGAACACTGCTTCATGCTCCTCCTATTTTTCAGACCGTTTCATTCTCCTCATGTTTTTCACACCTTTTGAAGCTCTTCATAATTTTCACACCTTTTCATGCTCTTCATGTTTTTGAACACCATTTCATGCTCCTCCTATTTTTCAGATCGTATCATGCTTCTCATATTTTTGACACCTTTTGAAGCTCTTCATATTTTTCACACCTTTTTAGGCTCTCCATGTTTCTGAACACCACTTCATGCTCCTCCTATTTTTCAGATCGTATCATGCTTCTCATATTTTTCACACCTTTTGGAGCTCTTCATATTTTTCACATCTTTTCAGGCTCTTCATGTTTTTCAACACCACTTCATGCTCCTCCTATTTTTCAGAGAGATTCATGCTCCACATATATTTCACACCTTTTGAAGCTCTTCATATTTTTCACACCTTTTCAGGCTCTTCATTTTTTTCCACACCACTTCATGCTTCTCCTATTTTTCAGACTGTTTCATGCTCCTCATGTATTTCAAACCTTTGAAGCTTTTCATATTTTTCACACATTTTCAGGCTCTTCATGTTTTTGAACACCATTTCATGCTCCTCCTATTTTTCAGACCGTTTCATGCTTTTCATATTTTTGACATCTTTTGAAGCTCTTCATATTTTTCACACCTTTTGAAGCTCCTCATATATTTCACACCTTTTCAAGCTCTTCATATTTTTCACACCTTTTCAGGCTCTTCACGTTTTTGAACAACACTTCATGCTCCTCCTAATTTTCAGACTGTTTCATGCTCATCTCATTTTTGACACCTTTTCAGGGTCTTCATATTTTTCAAAGTTTTGAAGATCTTCATATTTTTCACACTTTTTCAGGCTCTTCATGTTTTGAACACTGCTTCATGCTCCTCCTATTTTTCAGACCGTTTCATTCTCCTCATGTTTTTCACACCTTTTGAAGCTCTTCATAATTTTCACACCTTTTCATGCTCTTCATGTTTTTGAACACCGTTTCATGCTCGTCCTATTTTTCAGATCATTTCAAGCTCCTCATATTTTTGAAACCTTTTGAAGCTCTTCATATTTTTCACACCTTTTCCGTCTCTTCTTGTTTTTCAACACCGCTTCTTGCTCCTCCTATTTTTCAGACTGTTTCATGCTCCTCATATTGTTGACACCTTTTGAAGCACTTCATATTTTTGACACCTTTTCAGGCTCTTCATATTTTTGAACGCTGCTTCATGTTCCTCCTGTTTTTCACACCTTTTGAAGCTCTTCATATTTTTCACACCTTTTCAGGCTGTACATGTTTCTGAAGACCACTTCATGCTCCTCATCTTTTTCAGACCGTTTCATGCTCCTGATATTTTTCACACCGTTTGAAGCTCTTCATATTTTTCACACGTTTTCAGATTCTTCATGTTTTTGATCACCGTTTCATGCTCCTCCTATTTTTCAGACCATTTCATACTCCTCATATTTTTGACACCTTTTGAAGGTCTTCACATTTATCACACCTTTTCAGGCTCTTCATGTTTTTCAACCCCGCTTCATGATCCTCCTATATTTCAGAGCGTTTCATGCTCCTCATATTTTTGACACCTTTTGAAGCTCTTCACATTTTTCACACCTTTTCCGGCTCTTCATGTTTTTCAACTCCGCTTCATGCTCCTCGTATTTTTCAGATCGTTTCAGGCTCCGCATATTTTTGACTCCTTTTGAAGCTCTTCATATTTTTCACACGTTTTCAGGCCCTTCATGTTTTTGAACACCGCTTCATGCTCCTCCTATTTTTCAGACGGTTTCAGGCTCCTCGTATTTTTCAGACCGTTTCATGCTCCTGATATTTTTGACAATTTTATAAGCTCTTCATATTTTTCACACTTTTTCAGGCTCTTCATGTATTTGAACACCGCTTCATGCTCCTCACATTTCTCACACCTTTTGAAGCTCTTCATATTTTTCTCACCTTTTCAGGCTCCTCATGTTTTTGAACACCGCTTCATGCTCCTCCTATTTTTCAAACTTTTTGAAGCTCTTCATGTTTTTCACACCTTATCAGCCTCTTCATGTTTTTGAACACCTCTTCATGCTACTCCTATTTGTCAGACCTTTTCATGCTCCTCATGTATTTCACACGTTTTGAAGCTCTTCATATTTTTCACACCTTTTGAAGCTCTTCATATTTTTCACAGCTTTTCAGGCTCTTCAATTTTTCAACACCGTTTCATTCTTCTCCTATTTTTCAGACCGTTTCATGCTCATCTCATTTTTGACACCTTTTGAAGCTCTTCATATTTTTCACATCTTTTGAAGCTCTTCATATTTTTCACACCTTTTCAGGCTGTACATGTTTTTGAAGACCACTTCATGCTCCTCATCTTTTTCAGACCGTTTCATGCTCCTGATATTTTTCACACCGTTTGAAGCTCTTCATATTTTTCACACGTTTTCAGACTCTTCATGTTTTTCAACACCGCTTCATGATCCTCTTATGTTTCAGACCGTTTCATGCTCCTCATATTTTTGACACCTTTTGAAGCTCTTCACATTTTTCACACCTTTTCCGGCTCTTCATGTTTTTCAACACCGCTTCATGCTCCTCCTATTTTTCAGATCGTTTCAGGCTCCGCATATTTTTGACTCCTTTTGAAGCTCTTCATATTTTTCACACGTTTTCAGGCCCTTCATGTTTTTGAACACCGCTTCATGCTCCTCCTATTTTTCAGACGTTTTCAGGCTGCTCGTATTTTTCAGACCGTTTCATGCTCCTCATATTTTTGACAATTTTATAAGCTATTCATATTTTTCACACATTTTCAGGCTCTTCATGTTTTTGAACACCGCTTCATGCTCCTCCTATTTTTCAAACCTTTTGAAGCTCTTAATGTTTTTCACGCCTTAACATCCTCTTCATGTTTTTGAAAATCTCTCCATGCTCCTCATATTTTTGACAATTTTATAAGCTCTTCATATTTATCACACTTTTTCAGGCTCTTCATGTTTTTGAACACCGCTTCATCCTCCTCCTATTTTTCAAACCTTTTGAAGCTCTTCATATTTTTCACACTTTTTCAGGCTCTTCATGTTTTGAACACCGCTTCATGCTCCTCCTATTTTTCAGACCGTTTCATGCTCCTCAGGTATTTCATACCTTTTCAAGCTCTTCATATTTTTCACACCTTTTCAGGCTCTTCACGTTTCTGAACAACACTTCATGCTCCTCCTACTTTTCAGACTGTTTCATGCTCATCTCATTTTTGACACCTTTTCAGGGTCTTCATATTTTTCAAACTTTTGAAGATCTTCATATTTTTCACACTTTTTCAGGCTCTTCATGTTTTGAACACTGCTTCATGCTCCTCCTATTTTTCAGACCGTTTCATTCTCCTCATGTTTTTCACACCTTTTGAAGCTCTTCATAATTTTCACACCTTTTCATGCTCTTCATGTTTTTGAACACCATTTCATGCTCCTCCTATTTTTCAGACCTTTTCATGCTCCTCATGTATTTCACACGTTTTGAAGCTCTTCATATTTTTCACACCTTTTCAGGCTCTTCATGTTTTTGAACACTGCTTCATGCTCCTCCTATTTTTCAGACAGTTTCAAGCTCCTCATATTTTTGACACCTTTTGAAGCTCTTCATATTTTTCACACCTTTTTAGGCTCTCCATGTTTCTGAACACCACTTCATGCTCCTCCTATTTTTCAGATCGTATCATGCTTCTCATATTTTTCACACCTTTTGGAGCTCTTCATATTTTTCACATCTTTTCAGGCTCTTCATGTTTTTCAACACCACTTCATGCTCCTCCTATTTTTCAGAGAGATTCATGCTCCACATATATTTCACACCTTTTGAAGCTCTTCATATTTTTCACACCTTTTCAGGCTCTTCATTTTTTTCCACACCACTTCATGCTTCTCCTATTTTTCAGACTGTTTCATGCTCCTCATGTATTTCAAACCTTTGAAGCTTTTCATATTTTTCACACATTTTCAGGCTCTTCATGTTTTTGAACACCATTTCATGCTCCTCCTATTTTTCAGACCGTTTCATGCTTTTCATATTTTTGACATCTTTTGAAGCTCTTCATATTTTTCACACCTTTTGAAGCTCCTCATATATTTCACACCTTTTGAAGCTCTTCATATTTTTCACACATTTTCAGGCTCTTCATGTTTTTGAACACCACTTCATGCTCCTTTTATTTTTCAGAGAGTTTCATGCTCCTCATGTATTTCACACCTTTTGAAGCTCTTCATATTTTTCACACATTTTCAGGCTCTTCATGTTTTTCAACACCACTTCATGCTCCTCCTATTTTTCAGATCGTTTCAGGCTTCGCATATTTTTGACTCCTTTTGAAGCTCTTCATATTTTTCACACGTTTTCAAGCCCTTCATGTTTTTGAACACCGCTTCATGCTCCTCCTATTTTTCAAACCTTTTGAAGCTCTTAATGTTTTTCACGCCTTATCATCCTCTTCATGTTTTTGAACATCTCTCCATGCTCCTCATATTTTTGACAATTTTATAAGCTCTTCATATTTATCACACTTTTTCAGGCTCTTCATGTTTTTGAACACCGCTTCATCCTCCTCCTATTTTTCAAACCTTTTGAAGCTCTTCATATTTTTCACACTTTTTCAGGCTCTTCATGTTTTGAACACCGCTTCATGCTCCTCCTATTTTTCAGACCGTTTCATGCTCCTCAGGTATTTCATACCTTTTCAAGCTCTTCATATTTTTCACACCTTTTCAGGCTCTTCACGTTTCTGAACAACACTTCATGCTCCTCCTACTTTTCAGACTGTTTCATGCTCATCTCATTTTTGACACCTTTTCAGGGTCTTCATATTTTTCAAACTTTTGAAGATCTTCATATTTTTCACACTTTTTCAGGCTCTTCATGTTTTGAACACTGCTTCATGCTCCTCCTATTTTTCAGACCGTTTCATTCTCCTCCTGTTTTTCAAACCTTTTGAAGCTCTTCATAATTTTCACACCTTTTCATGGTCTTCATGTTTTTGAACGCCATTTCATGCTCCTCCTATTTTTCAGACCTTTTCATGCTCCTCATGTATTTCACACGTTTTGAAGCTCTTCATATTTTTCACACCTTTTCAGGCTCTTCATGTTTTTGAACACTGCTTCATGCTCCTCCTATTTTTCAGACAGTTTCAAGCTCCTCATATTTTTGACACCTTTTGAAGCTCTTCATATTTTTCACACCTTTTCAGGCTCTTCATATATTTCACACCTTTTCAGGCTCTTCATGTTTTTGAACACCATTTCATGCTCCCCCTATTTTTCAGACCGTTTCATGCTCTTCATATTTTTGACACCTTTTGAAGCTCTTCATATTTTTCACACCTTTTCAGGCTCTTCATATATTTCACACCTTTTCAGGCTCTTCATGTTTTTGAACACCATTTCATGCTCCCCCTATTTTTCAGACCGTTTCATGCTCTTCATATTTTTGACACCTTTTGAAGCTCTCCATATTTTTCACACCTTTTGAAGCTCTTCATATATTTCACACCTTTTCAGGCTCTTCATGTTTTTAAACACCGCTTCATGCTCCTCCTACTTTTCAGACTGTTTCATGCTCATCTCATTTTTGACACCTTTTCAGGGTCTTCATATTTTTCAAACTTTTGACGATCTTCATATTTTTCACACTTTTTCAGGCTCTTCATGTTTTGAACACTGCTTCATGCTCCTCCTATTTTTCAGACCGTTTCATTCTCCTCATGTTTTTCACACCTTTTGAAGCTCTTCATAATTTTCACACATTTTCATGCTCTTCATGTTTTTGAACACCGTTTCATGCTCGTCCTATTTTTCAGACCATTTCAAGCTCCTCATATTTTTGAAACCTTTTGAAGCTCTTCATATTTTTCACCTTTTCCGTCTCTTCTTGTTTTTCAACACCGCTTCTTGCTCCTCCTATTTTTCAGACCGTTTCATGCTCCTCATATTGTTGACACCTTTTGAAGCACTTCATATTTTTCACACCTTTTCAGGCTCTTCATATTTTTGAACGCCGCTTCATGTTCCTCCTGTTTTTCACACCTTTTGAAGCTCTTCACATTTTTCAAACCTTTTCAGGCTGTACATGTTTCTGAAGACCACTTCATGCTCCTCATCTTTTTCAGACCGTTTCATGCTCCTGATATTTTTCACACCGTTTGAAGCTCTTCATATTTTTCACACGTTTTCAGATTCTTCATGTTTTTGATCACCGTTTCATACTCCTCCTATTTTTCAGACCTTTTCATACTCCTCATATTTTTGACACCTTTTGAAGCTCTTCACATTTATCACACCTTTTCAGGCTCTTCATGTTTTTCAACACCGCTTCATGATCCTCCTATATTTCAGAGCGTTTCATGCTCCTCATATTTTTGACACCTTTTGAAGCTCTTCACATTTTTCACACCTTTTCCGGCTCTTCATGTTTTTCAACTCCGCTTCATGCTCCTCCTATTTTTCAGATCGTTTCAGGCTCCGCATATTTTTGACTCCTTTTGAAGCTCTTCATATTTTTCACCCGTTTTCTGGCCCTTCATGTTTTTGAACACCGCTTCATGCTCCTCCTATTTTTCAGACCGTTTTAGGCTGCTGTATTTTTCAGACCGTTTCATGCTCCTCATATTTTTGACAATTTTATAAGCTCTTCATATTTTTCACACTTTTTCAGGCTCTTCATGTTTTGAACACCGCTTCATGCTCCTCCTATTTTTCAGACGGTTTCAGGCTGCTCGTATTTTTCAGACCGTTTCATTCTCCTCATATTTTTGACAATTTTATAAGCTCTTCATATTTTTCACACTTTTTCAGGCTCTTCATGTTTTGAACACCGCTTCATGCTCCTCCTATTTTTCAGACGGTTTCAGGCTGCTCGTATTTTTCAGACCGTTTCATGCTCCTCATATTTTTGACAATTTTATAAGCTCTTCATATTTTTCACACATTTTCAGGCCCTTCATGTTTTTGAACACCGCTTCATGCTCCTCCTATTTTTCAGACGGTTTCATGCTGCTCGTATTTTTCAGACCGTTTCATGCTCCTCATATTTTTGACAATTTTATAAGCTCTTCATATTTTTCACACTTTTTCAGGCTCTTCATGTTTTGAACACCGCTTCATGCTCCTCCTATTTTTCAGACCGTTTCATGCTCCTCAGGTATTTCACACCTTTTCAAGCTCTTCATATTTTTCACACCTTTTCAGGCTCTTCACGTTTTTGAACAACACTTCATGCTCCTCCTACTTTTCAGACTGTTTCATGCTCATCTCATTTTTGACACCTTTTCAGGGTCTTCATATTTTTCAAACTTTTCAAGATCTTCATATTTTTCACACTTTTTCAGGCTCTTCATGTTTTGAACACTGCTTCATGCTCCTCCTATTTTTCAGACCGTTTCATTCTCCTCATGTTTTTCACACCTTTTGAAGCTCTTCATAATTTCACACCTTTTCATGCTCTTCATGTTTTTGAACACCGTTTCATGCTCGTCCTATTTTTCAGACCATTTCAAGCTCCTCATATTTTTGAAACCTTTTGAAGCTCTTCATATTTTTCACACCTTTTCCGTCTCTTCTTGTTTTTCAACACCGCTTCTTGCTCCTCCTATTTTTCAGACCGTTTCATGCTCCTCATATTGTTGACACCTTTTGAAGCACTACATATTTTTCACACCTTTTCAGGCTCTTCATATTTTTGAACACCGCTGCATGTTCCTCCTGTTTTTCACACCTTTTGAAGCTCTTCATATTTTTCACACCTTTTCAGGCTGTACATGTTTATGAAGACCACTTCATGCTCCTCATCTTTTTCAGACCGTTTCATGCTCCTGATATTTTTCACACCGTTTGAAGCTCTTCATATTTTTCACACGTTTTCAAATTCTTCATGTTTTTGATCACCGTTTCATGCTCCTACTATTTTTCAGACCGTTTCATGCTCCTCATATTTTTGACACCTTTTGAAACTCTTCACATTTATCACACCTTTTCAGGCTCTTCATGTTTTTCAACACCGCTTCATGATCCTCCTATATTTCAGAGCGTTTCATGCTCCTCATATTTTGACACCTTTTGAAGCTCTTCACATTTTTCACACCTTTTCCGGCTCTTCAGGTTTTTCAACTCCGCTTCATGCTCCTCCTATTTTTCAGATCGTTTCAGGCTCCGCATATTTTTGACTCCTTTTGAAGCTCTTCATATTTTTCACCCGTTTTCAGGCCCTTCATGTTTTTGAACACCGCTTCATGCTCCTCCTATTTTTCAGACCGTTTCAGGCTGCTGTATTTTTCAGACCGTTTCATGCTCCTCATATTTTTGACAATTTTATAAGCTCTTCATATTTTTCACACTTTTTCAGGCTCTTCATGTTTTGAACACCGCTTCATGCTCCTCCTATTTTTCAGACGGTTTCAGGCTGCTCGTATTTTTCAGACCGTTTCATGCTCCTCATATTTTTGACAATTTTATAAGCTCTTCATATTTTTCACACTTTTTCAGGCTCTTCATGTTTTTAACACCGCTTCATGCTCCTCCTATTTTTCAGACGGTTTCAGGCTGCTCGTATTTTTCAGACCGTTTCATGCTCCTCATATTTTTGACAATTTTATAAGCTCTTCACATTTTTCACACCTTTTCCGGCTCTTCATGTTTTTCAACACCGCTTCATGCTCCTCCTATTTTTCAGATCGTTTCAGGCTGCTCGTATTTTTCAGACCGTTTCATGCTCCTCATATTTTTGACAATTTTATAAGCTCTTCATATTTTTCACACTTTTTCAGGCTCTTCATGTTTTGAACACCGCTTCATGCTCCTCCTATTTTTCAGACCTTTTCATGCTCCTCATGTATTTCACACGTTTTGAAGCTCTTCATATTTTTCACACATTTTCAGGCTCTTCATGTTTTTCAACAAAGCTTCATGCTCCTCCTATTTTTCAAACCTTTTGAAGCTCTTAATGTTTTTCACACCTTATCAGCCTCTTCATGTTTTTGAACATCTCTCCATGCTCCTCATATTTTTGACAATTTTATAAGCTCTTCATATTTATCACACTTTTTCAGGCTCTTCATGTTTTTGAACACCGCTTCATCCTCCTCCTATTTTTTAAACCTTTTGAAGCTCTTCATATTTTTCACACTTTTTCAGGCTCTTCATGTTTTGAACACCGCTTCATGCTCCTCCTATTTTTCAGACCGTTTCATGCTCCTCAGGTATTTCACACCTTTTCAAGCTCTTCATATTTTTCACAACTTTTCAGGCTCTTCACGTTTTTGAACAACACTTCATGCTCCTCCTACTTTTCAGACTGTTTCATGCTTATCTCATTTTTGACACCTTTTCAGGGTCTTCATATTTTTCAAACTTTTGAAAATCTTCATATTTTTCACACTTTTTCAGGCTCTTCATGTTTTGAACACTGCTTCATGCTCCTCCTATTTTTCAGACCGTTTCATTCTCCTCATGTTTTTGACACCTTTTGAAGCTCTTCATAATTTTCACACCTTTTCATGCTCTTCATGTTTTTGAACACCATTTCATGCTCCTCCTATTTTTCAGACCTTTTCATGCTCCTCATGTATTTCACACGTTTTGAAGCTCTTCATATTTTTCACACCTTTTCAGGCTCTTCATGTTTGTGAACACTGCTTCATGCTCCTCCTATTTTTCAGACCGTTTCTAGCTCCTCATATTTTTGACACTTTTTGAAGCTCTTCATATTTTTCACACCTTTTTAGGCTCTCCATGTTTCTGAACACCACTTCATGCTCCTCCTATTTTTCAGACCGTATCATGCTTCTCATATTTTTCACACCTTTTGGAGCTCTTCATATTTTTCACATCTTTTCAGGCTCTTCATGTTTTTCAACACCACTTCATGCTCCTCCTATTTTTCAGAGAGATACATGCTCCACATATATTTCACACCTTTTGAAGCTCTTCATATTTTTCACACTTTTTCAGGCTCTTCATTTTTTTCCACACCACTTCATGCTTCTCCTATTTTTCAGACCGTTTCATGCTCCTCATGTATTTCAAACCTTTGAAGCTTTTCAAATTTTTCACACATTTTCAGGCTCTTCATGTTTTTGAACACCATTTCATGCTCCTCCTATTTTTCGGACCGTTTCATGCTTTTCATATTTTTGACATCTTTTGAAGCTCTTCATATTTTTCACACCTTTTGAAGCTCCTCATATATTTCACACCTTTTGAAGCTCTTCATATTTTTCACACATTTTCAGGCTCTTCATGTTTTTGAACACCACTTCATGCTCCTCCTATTTTTCAGAGAGTTTCATGCTCCTCATGTATTTCACACCTTTTGAAGCTCTTCATATTTTTCACACCTTTTCAGGCTGTTCATGTTTTTCCACATCACTTCATGCTTCTCCTATTTTTCAGACCGTTTCATGCTCCTCATGTATATCACACCTTTGAAGCTTTTCATATTTTTCACACCTTTTCAGGCTCTTCATGTTTTTGAACACCATTTAATGCTCCTCCTATTTTTCAGACAGTTTCATGCTCTTCATATTTTTGACACCTTTTGAAGCTCTTCATATTTTTCACACCTTTTCAGGCTCTTCATATATTTCACACCTTTTCAGGCTCTTCATGTTTTTGAACACCATTTCATGCTCCCCCTATTTTTCAGACCGTTTCATGCTCTTCATATTTTTGACACCTTTTGAAGCTCTCCATATTTTTCACACCTTTTGAAGCTCTTCATATATTTCACACCTTTTCAGGCTCTTCATGTTTTTAAACACCGCTTCATGCTCCTCCTATTTTTCAGACCGTTTCAGGCTCTTCATATTTTTTTTTACACCTTTTGACGCTCTTCATATTTTTCACATCTTTTCAGGCTCTTCAGGTTTTTCAACACCACTTAATGCTCCTGCTATTTTTCAGACCGTTTAATGCTCCTCATGTAGTTCAAACCTTTTGAAGCTCTTCATATTTTTCACACCTTTTCAGGCTCTTCATGTTTTTGAACACCGCTTCATGCTCCTCCTATTTTTCAGACGGTTTCATGCTCTTCATATTTTAGACAACTTTTGAAGCTCGTCATATTTTTCACACCTTTTCAGGCTCTTCATGTTTTTGAACATCGCTTCATGCTCCTTTATTTTTCAGACAATTTCTTGCTCCTCATATTTTTAAAACCTTTTGAAGCTCTTCATATTTTTCACAACTTTTCAGGCTCTTCATGTTTTTGAACACCGCTTCATGCTCCTCCTATTTTTCAGACCGTTTCATGCTCATCTCATTTTTGACACATTTTGAACTTCTTCATATTTTTCACACCTTTAAAGCTCTTCATATTTTTCACAACTTTTCAGTCTCTGCATTTTTTTGAACACCGCTTCATGCTCCTCCTATTTTTCAGACCGTTTCATGCTCCTCATGTATTTCACACCTTTTGAAGCTCTTCAAATTTTTCACACCTTTTCAGGCTCTTCATGTTTTTGATTACCGTTTCATCCTCCTCCTATTTTTCAGACCATTTCATGCTCCTCATATTTTTCACACCTTTTGAAGCTCTTCATATTTTTCCCACCTTTTCAGGCTCTTCATGTTTTTCAACACCAGTTCATGCTCCTCCTATTTTTCAGACCGTTTCAAGCTCCTCATAATTTTCACACCTTTTAAAGCTCTTCTTATTTTTCACACCTTTTCAGGCTCTTCATGTTTTTCAACACCGCTTCATGCTGCTCCTATTTTTCAGACCGTTTCATGCTCATCTCTTTTTTGACAACTTTTGAAGCTCTTCATATTTTCATACCTTTTGAAGCTCTTCATATTTTTCACACGTTTTCAGGCTCTTCATGATTTTCAACACCGCTTCATGCTCCTCCTATTTTTCAGACCGTTTCGTGCTCCTCATATTTTTGACACGTTTTGAAGCTCTTCATATTTTTCACACCTTTTCCGTCTCTTCTTGTTTTTCAACACCGCTTCTTGCTCCTCCTATTTTTCAGACCGTTTCATGCTCCTCATATTGTTGACACCTTTTGAAGCACTTCATATTTTTCACACCTTTTCAGGCTCTTCATATTTTTGAACACCGTTTAATGTTCCTCCTGTTTTTCACACCTTTTGAAGCTCTTCATATTTTTCACACCTTTTCAGGCTCTCCATGTTTCTGAACACCACTTCCTGCTCCTCCTATTTTTGAGGCCGTTTCATGCTCATCTCATTTTTGACACCTTCTGAAGCTCTTCATTTTTTTCACACCTTTTGAGCTCTTCATATTCTTCACACGTTTTCAGGCTCTTCATGTATTTCAATAACGCTTCTTACTCCTCCTATTTTTCAGACCGTTTCATGCTCATCTGTTTTTTGACAACTTTTGAAGCTCTTCATATTTTCATACCTTTTGAAGCTCTTCATATTTTTCACACGTTTTCAGGCTCTTCATGTTTTTCAACACCGCTTCATGCTCCTCCTATTTTTCAGACCGTTTCGTGCTCCTCATATTTTTGACACGTTTTGAAGCTCTTCATATTTTTCACACCTTTTCCGTCTCTTCTTGTTTTTAAACACCGCTTCTTGCTCCTCCTATTTTTCAGACCGTTTCATGCTCCTCATATTGTTGACACCTTTTGAAGCACTTCATATTTTTCACACCTTTTCAGGCTCTTCATATTTTTGAACACCGTTTCATGTTCCTCCTGTTTTTCACACCTTTTGAAGCTCTTCATATTTTTCACACCTTTTCAGGCTCTCCATGTTTCTGAACACCACTTCCTGCTCCTCCTATTTTTGAGGCCGTTTCATGCTCATCTCATTTTTGACACCTTCTGAAGCTCTTCATTTTTTTCACACCTTTTGAGCTCTTCATATTCTTCACACGTTTTCAGGCTCTTCATGTATTTCAATAACGCTTCTTACTCCTCCTATTTTTCAGACCGTTTCATGCTCCTCATATTTTTGACACATTTTGAAGCTCTTCACATTTATCAGACCTTTTCAGGCTCTTCATGTTTTTCAACACCGCTTCATGATCCTCTTATATTTCAGACCGTTTCATGCTCCTCATATTTTTGACACCTTTTGAAGCTCTTCACATTTTTCACACCTTTTCCGGCTCTTCATGTTTTTCAACACCGCTTCATGCTCCTCCTATTTTTCAGATCGTTTCAGGCTCCGCATATTTTTGACTCCTTTTGAAGCTCTTCATATTTTTCACACGTTTTCAGGCCCTTCATGTTTTTGAACACCGCTTCATGCTCCTCCTATTTTTCAGACGTTTTCAGGCTGCTCGTATTTTTCAGACCGTTTCATGGTCCTCATATTTTTGACAATTTTATAAGCTCTTCATATTTTTCACACATTTTCAGGCTCTTCATGTTTTTGAACACCGCTTCATGCTCCTCCTATTTTTCAAACCTTTTGAAGCTCTTCATATTTTTCACACTTTTTCAGGCTCTTCATGTTTTGAACACCACTTCATGCTCCTCCTATTTTTCAGACCGTTTCATGCTCCTCAGGTATTTCACACCTTTTCAATCTCTTCATATTTTTCACAACTTTTCAGGCTCTTCACGTTTTTGAACAACACTTCATGCTCCTCCTACTTTTCAGACTGTTTCATGCTCATCTCATTTTTGACACCTTTTCAGGGTCTTCATATTTTTCAAACTTTTGAAGATCTTCATATTTTTCACACTTTTTCAGGCTCTTCATGTTTTGAACACTGCTTCATGCTCCTCCTATTTTTCAGACCGTTTCATTCTCCTCATGTTTTTGACACCTTTTGAAGCTCTTCATAATTTTCACACCTTTTCATGCTCTTCATGTTTTTGAACACCATTTCATGCTCCTCCTATTTTTCAGACCTTTTCATGCTCCTCATGTATTTCACACGTTTTGAAGCTCTTCATATATTTCACACCTTTTCAGGCTCTTCATGTTTGTGAACACTGCTTCATGCTCCTCCTATTTTTCAGACCGTTTCAAGCTCCTCATATTTTTGACACTTTTTGAAGCTCTTCATATTTCTCACACCTTTTTAGGCTCTCCATGTTTCTGAACACCACTTCATGCTCCTCCTATTTTTCAGACCGTATCATGCTTCTCATATTTTTCACACCTTTTGGAGCTCTTCATATTTTTCACATCTTTTCAGGCTCTTCATGTTTTTCAACAAAACTTCATGCTCCTCCTATTTTTCAGAGAGATACATGCTCCACATATATTTCACACCTTTTGAAGCTCTTCATATTTTTCACACTTTTTCAGGCTCTTCATTTTTTTCCACACCACTTCATGCTTCTCCTATTTTTCAGACCGTTTCATGCTCCTCATGTATTTCAAACCTTTGAAGCTTTTCAAATTTTTCACACATTTTCAGGCTCTTCATGTTTTTGAACACCATTTCATGCTCCTCCTATTTTTCAGACCGTTTCATGCTTTTCATATTTTTGACATCTTTTGAAGCTCTTCATATTTTTCACACCTTTTGAAGCTCCTCATATATTTCACACCTTTTGAAGCTCTTCATATTTTTCACACATTTTCAGGCTCTTCATGTTTTTGAACACCACTTCATGCTCCTCCTATTTTTCAGAGAGTTTCATGCTCCTCATGTATTTCACACCTTTTGAAGCTCTTCATATTTTTCACACCTTTTCAGGCTCTTCATGTTTTTCCACATCACTTCATGCTTCTCCTATTTTTCAGACCGTTTCATGCTCCTCATGTATATCACACCTTTGAAGCTTTTCATATTTTTCACACCTTTTCAGGCTCTTCATGTTTTTGAACACCATTTAATGCTCCCCCTATTTTTCAGACCGTTTCATGCTCTTCATATTTTTGACAACTTTTGAAGCTCTCCATATTTTTCACACCTTTTGAAGCTCTTCATATATTTCACACCTTTTCAGGCTCTTCATGTTTTAAACACCGCTTCATGCTCCTCCTATTTTTCAGACCGTTTCAGGCTCTTCATATTTTTTTTACACCTTTTGACGCTCTTCATATTTTTCACATCTTTTCAGGCTCTTCAGGTTTTTCAACACCACTTAATGCTCCTGCTATTTTTCAGACCGATTAATGCTCCTCATGTAGTTCAAACCTTTTGAAGCTCTTCATATTTTTCACACCTTTTCAGGCTCTTCATATTTTTGAACACCGTTTCATGTTCCTCCTGTTTTTCACACCTTTTGAAGCTCTTCATATTTTTCACACCTTTTCAGGCTCTCCATGTTTCTGAACACCACTTCCTGCTCCTCCTATTTTTGAGGCCGTTTCATGCTCATCTCATTTTTGATACCTTCTGAAGCTCTTCATTTTTTTCACACCTTTTGAGCTCTTCATATTCTTCACACGTTTTCAGGCTCTTCATGTATTTCAATAACGCTTCTTACTCCTCCTATTTTTCAGACCGTTTCATGCTCCTCATATTTTTGACACATTTTGAAGCTCTTCACATTTATCAGACCTTTTCAGGCTCTTCATGTTTTTCAACACCGCTTCATGATCCTCTTATATTTCAGACCGTTTCATGCTCCTCATATTTTTGACACCTTTTGAAGCTCTTCACATTTTTCACACCTTTTCCGGCTCTTCATGTTTTTCAACACCGCTTCATGCTCCTCCTATTTTTCAGATCGTTTCAGGCTCCGCATATTTTTGACTCCTTTTGAAGCTCTTCATATTTTTCACACGTTTTCAGGCCCTTCATGTTTTTGAACACCGCTTCATGCTCCTCCTATTTTTCAGACGTTTTCAGGCTGCTCGTATTTTTCAGACCGTTTCATGGTCCTCATATTTTTGACAATTTTATAAGCTCTTCATATTTTTCACACATTTTCAGGCTCTTCATGTTTTTGAACACCGCTTCATGCTCCTCCTATTTTTCAAACCTTTTGAAGCTCTTAATGTTTTTCACACCTTATCAGCCTCTTCATGATTTTGAACATCTCTCCATGCTCCTCATATTTTTGACAATTTTATAAGCTCTTCATATTTATCACACTTTTTCAGGCTCTTCATGTTTTTGAACACCGCTTCATCCTCCTCCTATTTTTTAAACCTTTTGAAGCTCTTCATATTTTTCACACTTTTTCAGGCTCTTCATGTTTTGAACACCGCTTCATGCTCCTCCTATTTTTCAGACCGTTTCATGCTCCTCAGGTATTTCACACCTTTTCAAGCTCTTCATATTTTTCACAACTTTTCAGGCTCTTCACGTTTTTGAACAACACTTCATGCTCCTCCTACTTTTCAGACTGTTTCATGCTCATCTCATTTTTGACACCTTTTCAGGGTCTTCATATTTTTCAAACTTTTGAAGATCTTCATATTTTTCACACTTTTTCAGGCCCTTCATGTTTTGAACACTGCTTCATGCTCCTCCTATTTTTCAGACCGTTTCATTCTCCTCATGTTTTTGACACCTTTTGAAGCTCTTCATAATTTTCACGCCTTTTCATGCTCTTCATGTTTTTGAACACCATTTCATGCTCCTCCTATTTTTCAGACCTTTTCATGCTCCTCATGTATTTCACACGTTTTGAAGCTCTTCATATTTTTCACACCTTTTCAGGCTCTTCATGTTTGTGAACACTGCTTCATGCTCCTCCTATTTTTCAGACCGTTTCAAGCTCCTCATATTTTAGACACTTTTTGAAGCTCTTCATATTTTTCACACCTTTTTAGACTCTCCATGTTTCTGAACACCACTTCATGCTCCTCCTATTTTTCAGACCGTATCATGCTTCTCATATTTTTCACACCTTTTGGAGCTCTTCATATTTTTCACATCTTTTCAGGCTCTTCATGTTTTTCAACACCACTTCATGCTCCTCCTATTTTTCAGAGAGATACATGCTCCACATATATTTCACACCTTTTGAAGCTCTTCATATTTTTCACACTTTTTCAGGCTCTTCATTTTTTTCCACACCACTTCATGCTTCTCCTATTTTTCAGACCGTTTCATGCTCCTCATGTATTTCAAACCTTTGAAGCTTTTCAAATTTTTCACACATTTTCAGGCTCTTCATGTTTTTGAACACCATTTCATGCTCCTCCTATTTTTCAGACCGTTTCATGCTTTTCATATTTTTGACATCTTTTGAAGCTCTTCATATTTTTCACACCTTTTGAAGCTCCTCATATATTTCACACCTTTTGAAGCTCTTCATATTTTTCACACATTTTCAGGCTCTTCATGTTTTTGAACACCACTTCATGCTCCTCCTATTTTTCAGAGAGTTTCATGCTCCTCATGTATTTCACACCTTTTGAAGCTCTTCATATTTTTCACACCTTTTCAGGCTGTTCATGTTTTTCCACATCACTTCATGCTTCTCCTATTTTTCAGACCGTTTCATGCTCCTCATGTATATCACACCTTTGAAGCTTTTCATATTTTTCACACCTTTTCAGGCTCTTCATGTTTTTGAACACCATTTAATGCTCCTCCTATTTTTCAGACAGTTTCATGCTCTTCATATTTTTGACACCTTTTGAAGCTCTTCATATTTTTCACACCTTTTCAGGCTCTTCATATATTTCACACCTTTTCAGGCTCTTCATGTTTTTGAACACCATTTCATGCTCCCCCTATTTTTCAGACCGTTTCATGCTCTTCATATTTTTGACACCTTTTGAAGCTCTCCATATTTTTCACACCTTTTGAAGCTCTTCATATATTTCACACCTTTTCAGGCTCTTCATGTTTTTAAACACCGCTTCATGCTCCTCCTATTTTTCAGACCGTTTCAGGCTCTTCATATTTTTTTTACACCTTTTGACGCTCTTCATATTTTTCACATCTTTTCAGGCTCTTCAGGTTTTTCAACACCACTTAATGCTCCTGCTATTTTTCAGACCGTTTAATGCTCCTCATGTAGTTCAAACCTTTTGAAGCTCTTCATATTTTTCACACCTTTTCAGGCTCTTCATGTTTTTGAACACCGCTTCATGCTCCTCCTATTTTTCAGACGGTTTCATGCTCTTCATATTTTAGACAACTTTTGAAGCTCGTCATATTTTTCACACCTTTTCAGGCTCTTCATGTTTTTGAACATCGCTTCATGCTCCTTTATTTTTCAGACAATTTCTTGCTCCTCATATTTTTAAAACCTTTTGAAGCTCTTCAGATTTTTCACACCTTTTCAGGCACTTCATGTTTTTGAACACCGCTTCATGCTCCTCCTATATTTCAGACCGTTTCATGCTCCTCATATATTTGACACCTTTTGAAGCTCTTCATATTTTTCACAACTTTTCAGGCTCTTCATGTTTTTGAACACCGCTTCATGCTCCTCCTATTTTTCAGACCGTTTCATGCTCATCTCATTTTTGACACATTTTGAACTTCTTCATATTTTTCACACCTTTAAAGCTCTTCATATTTTTCACAACTTTTCAGTCTCTGCATTTTTTTGAACACCGCTTCATGCTCCTCCTATTTTTCAGACCGTTTCATGCTCCTCATGTATTTCACACCTTTTGAAGCTCTTCAAATTTTTCACACCTTTTCAGGCTCTTCATGTTTTTGATTACCGTTTCATCCTCCTCCTATTTTTCAGACCGTTTCATGCTCCTCATATTTTTCACACCTTTTGAAGCTCTTCATATTTTTCCCACCTTTTCAGGCTCTTCATGTTTTTCACAACCAGTTCATGCTCCTCCTATTTTTCAGACCGTTTCAAGCTCCTCATAATTTTCACACCTTTTAAAGCTCTTCTTATTTTTCACACCTTTTCATGTTCTTCATGTTTTTGAACACCGCTTCATCTTTCTCCTATTTTTAAGACCGTTTCGTGCTCCTCATATTTTTGACACCTTTTGAAGCTCTTCATATTTTTCACACCTTTTCAGGCTTTTCATGTTTTTCAACACCGCTACATGATCCTCCTATTTTTCAGACCGTTTCCTGCTCCTCATATTTTTGACACCTTTTGAAGCTCTTCATATATTTCACACCGTTTCAGGCTCTTCATGTTTTTCAACACCGCTTCATGCTCCTCCTATTTTTCAGACCGTTTCTTGATGCTCATATTTTTGACACCTTTTGAGGCTCTTCATATTTTTCACACCTTTTCAGGCTCTTCATGTTTTTGAACACTGTTTCAAGCTCCTCCTCTTTTTCACACCGTTTCATGCCCCTCATAATTTTGATCCCTTTTGAAGCTCTTCATATTTTTCACACCTTTTCAGGCTCTTCATGTTTTTGAACACAGTTTCATACTCCTCCTATTTTTCAGCCCAATTAATGCTCCTCATATTTTTCACACCTTTGGAAGCACTTCATATTTTTTCACACCTTTTCAGGCTCTTCACTTTTATCAACACCGCTTCATGCTCCTCCTATTTTTCAGACCGTTTCATGCTCCTCATATTTTTCACACCTTTGGAAGCACTTCATATTTTTTCACACCTTTTCAGGCTCTTCATGTTTTTCAACACCGCTTAATGCTCCTCATATTTTTCAGACCGTTTCATGCTCCTCATATTTTTGACACCTTTTGAAGCTCTTCCTATATTTCACACCTTTTCAGGCTCTTCATGTTTTTGAACACCTTTTCATGCTCCTTCTACTTTTCAGACCATTTCATGCTACTCATATTTTTCACACCTTTTGAAGCTCTTCATTTTTTTCACACCTTTTCAAGCTCTTCATATTTTTCAACACCGTTTCATATTCCTCCTATTTTTCAGACCGTTTCATGCTCCTCATATTTTTGACAGCTTCTGAAGCTCTTCATATATTTCACATCTTTTCAGGCTCTTCATGTTTTTCAACACCTCTTCATGCACCTCCTATATTTCAGACCGTTTCATGCTCCTCATAATTTTGACACCTTTGAAGCTCTTCATATTTTTCAAACCTTTTCAGGCTCTTCATGTTTTTCAACACCACTTCATGCACCTCCTATATTTCAGACCGTTTCATGCTCCTCATATTTTGTCACGTTTTGAAGCTCTTCATATTTTTCGCACATTTCAGTCTCTTCATGTTTTTGAATACTGCTTCATGCTCCTCCTATTTTTCAGAGCGATTCATGCTCCTCATATTTTTGACACGTTTTGAAGCTCTTCATATTTTTCACACCTTTTCAGGCTCTTCATGTTTTTGAACACTGCTTAATGCTCCTCCTATTTTTCAGATTGTTTCATGCTCCTCATATTTTTGACACGTTTTGAAGCTCTTCATATTTTTCACACCTTTTCAGGCTCTTCATGTTTTTGAACACCGTTTCATGCTCCTCTTATTTTTTTTTTATTGTTATTTTTTTTTATTTTTTTTTTTATTTTTATTTTTTTTTCCAGTGGGTTTTGTCATACTTTGATATGAATCAGCCATGGATTTACATGTATTCCCAGTCCCGATTCCCCCTCCCACCTCCCTCTCCACCCGATTCCTCTGGGTCTTCCCAGTGCACCAAGCCGGAGCACTTGTCTCGTGCATCCTACCTGGGCTGGTGATTTGTTTCACCATAGATAGCATACATGCTGTTCTTTTGAAATATCCCACCCTCACATTCTCCCACAAAGTTTAAAAGTCTGTTCTGTATTTCTGTGTCTCTTTTTCTGTTCTGCATATAGGGTTATCGTTGTCACCTTTCTAAATTCCATATACATGTGTCAGTATGCTGTAATGTTCTTTATCTTTCTGGCTTACTTCACTCTGTAAAATGGGCTCCAGCTTCATCCATCTCATTAGGACTGATTCAAATGAATTCTTTTTAATGGCTGAGTAATATTCCATGGTGTATATGTACCACAGCTTTCTTATCCATTCATCTGCTGACGGGCATCTAGGTTGCTTCCATGTCCTGGCTATTATAAACAGTGCTGCGATGAACATTGGGGTGCACGTGTCTCTTTCAGACGAACCTATGGACACCTTATCTTTGACAAAGGAGGCAAGGATATGCAATGGAAAAAAGACAACCTCTTTAACAAGTGGTGCTGGGAAAACTGGTCAACCACTTGTAAAAGAATGAAAATAGAACACTTTCTAACACCATACACAAAAATAAACTCAAAATGGATTAAAGATCTAAATGTAAGACCAGAAACTATAAAACTCCTAGAGGAGAAGATAGGCAAAACACTCTCCGACATAAATCAAAGCAAGATCCTCTATGACCCACCTCCCAGAATATTGGAAATAAAAGCAAAACTAAACAAATGGGACCTAATGAAACTTAAAAGCTTTTGCACTACAAAGGAAACTATAAGTAAGGTGAAAAGACAGCCCTCAGATTGGGAGAAAATAATAGCAAATGAAGAAACAGACAAAGGATTAATCTCAAAAATATACAAGCAAATCCTGCAGCTCAATTCCAGAAAAATAAATGACCCAATAAAAAATGAGCCAAAGAACTAAACAGACATTTCTCCAAAGAAGACATACAGATGGATAACAAACACATGAAAAGATGCTCAACATCACTCATTATTAGAGAAATGCAAATGAAAACCACAATGAGGTACCATTACATGCCAGTCAGGATGACTGCTATCCAAAAGTCTACAAGCAATAAATGCTGGAGAGGGAGTGGAGAAAAGGGAACCCTCTTATATTGTTGGTGGGAATGCACACTAGTACAGCGGCTATGGAAAACGGTGAAGAGATTTCTTAAAAAACTGGAAATAGAACTGCCATATGACCCAGCAATTCCACTTCTGGGCATACACAATGAGGAAACCAGATCCTCATATTTTTCAGACCGTTTCAAACTCCTCATATTTTTTACACCTTTTGAAGCTCTTCATATATTTCACACCTTTTCAGACTCTTCATGTTTTTCAACACCGCTTCATGCTCCTCCTATTTTTCAGACCGTTTCATGGTCCGCATATTTTTGACACCTTTTGAAGCTCTTCATATTTTTCACACCTTTTCAGGCTCTTCATGTTTTTGAACACCGTTTCATGCTTCTCATATTTTTGACACCTTTTGAAGCTCTTCATATTTTTCAAACTTTTTCAGGCTCTTCAAGTTTTTAAACAACGCTTCATGCTCCTCCTAATTTTCAGACCGTTTCATGATCCTCATATTTTTGACACCTTTTGAAGCTCTTCATATTTTTCACACCTTTTCAGGCTCTTCATGTTTTTGAAAACCGTTTCCTGCTCCTCCGATTATTCAGATCGTTTCATGCTCCTGATATTTTTGACACCTTTTGAAGCTCTTCATATTTTTCACACCTTTTCAGGCTCTTCATGTTTTTCAACACCACTTCATGCTCCTCCTATTTTTCAGACCGTTTCATGCTCCTCATATTTTTGACATCTTTTGAAGCTTTTCATATTTTTCACACTTTTTCAGGCTCTTCAAGTTTTTCAACACCACTTCATGCTCCTCCTTTTTTGCAGACCGTTTCATGCTGCTCATATTTTTGATACATTTTGATGATCTTCATATTTTTCACACCTTTTCAGGCTCTTCATTTTTTCAACACCACTTCATGCTCTTCCTATTTTTCAGACCGTTTCATGCTCATCTCTTTTTTGAAACCTTTTCAAGCTTTTCATATTTTTCACAACGTTTCAGGCTCTTCAAGTTTTTGAACACCGCTTCATGCTCCTCCTATTTTTCAGACCGTTTCATGCTCATCTCATTTTTGACACCTTTTGAAGCTTTTCATATTTTTCACAACTTTTCAGGCTCTTCATGTTTTTGAACACCGCTTCATGCTCCTCCTATTTTTCAGACCGTTTCATGCTCCTCATATTTTACACCTTTTGAAGCTCTTCATATTTTTCACACCTTTTCAGGCTCTTCATGTTTTTGATCACCGTTACATTCTCCTCCTATTATTCAGACCGTTTCATGCTCCTCATATTTTGACACTTTTTGAAGCTCTTTATATATTTCACACCTTTTCAGGCTCTTCATGTTTTTGAACACAGCTTCATGCTCCTCCTATTTTTCAGACAGTTTCATGCTCCTCATATTTTTGACACCTTTTGAAGCTCTTCGTATTTTTCACATCTTTTGAAGCTCTTTATATTTTTTACACATTTTCAGGCTCTTCATGTATTTCAACACCCCTTGTTGCTCCTCCTATTTTTCAGACCGTTTCATGCTCCTCATATTTTTGACACCTTTTGAAGCTCTTCATATTTCTGACACCTCGTCAGTCTCTTCATGTTTTTCAACACCGTTTCTTGCTCCTCCTATTTTTCAGACCGTTTCATGCTCCTCATGTATTTCACACCTTTTGAAGCTCTTCATATTTTGCACGCGTTTTCAGGCTCTTCATGTTTTTTCACAACCAATTCATGCTCCTCCTATTTTTCAGACCGTATCATGCTCCTCTTTTTTTTCACACCTTTTGAAGCTCTTCATATATTTCACACCTTTTCAGGCTCTTCATTATTTTCAACACCACTTCATGCTCCTCCCACATTTCAGACCGTTTTACACTCATCTCATTTTTGACACCTTTTGAAGCTCTTCATATTTTTCACACCTTTTGAAGCTCTTCATTTTTTTCACACGTTTTCAGGCTCTTCATGTTTTTCAACACCACTTCATGCTCCTCCTATTTTGCAGACCGTTTCATGGTCCTCATATTTTTGACACCTTTTGAAGCTTTTCATATTTTTCACACCTTTTGAAGCTCTTCATATTTATCAAACCTTTTGAAGCTCTTCATATTTTTCACCCCTTTTCAGACTCTGCATGTTTTTGAACACCGCTTCATGCTCCTCCTATTTTTGAGACCGTTTCATGCTCCTCATGTATTTCCCACCTTTTGAAGCTCTTCATATTTGTCACACCTTTTCAGGCTCCTCATGTTTTTCAACACCGCTTCATGCTCCTCCTATTTTTCAGACCGTTTCATGCTCCTCATATTTTTCACACTTTTTGAAGCTGTTCATATTTTTCACACCTTTTCAGGCTCTTCATGTTTTTGAACACCGGTTCATGCTCCTCCTATTTTTCAGACCGTATCATGCTCCTCATATTTTTCACACCTTTTGGAGCTCTTCATATTTTTCACACCTTTTCAGGCTCTTCAGGTTTTTCGACACCGGTTCATGCTCCTCCTATTTTTCAGACCGTTTCATGCTCATCTCATTTTTGACATCTTCTGAAGCTCTTCATATTTTTCACACCTTTTGAAGCTCTTCATATTTTTCACAAGATTTCAGTCTCAGCATGTTTTTGAACACCGCTTCATGCTCCTCCTATTTTCAGACCGTTTCATGCTCCTCATGTATTTCACACCTTTTGAAGCTCTTCATATTATTCACAACTTTTCAGGCTCCTCATGTTTTTCAACACCGCTTCATGCTCCTCCTATTTTTCAGACCGTTTCATGCTCCTCATATTTTTCACACCTTTTGAAGCTCTTCATATTTTTAACACCTTTTCAGGCTCTTCATGTTTTTGAACACCGCTTCATGCTCCTCCTAATTTTTAAACCGTTTAATGCTCCTCATGTATTTCACACCTTTTGAAGCTCTTCATATTTTTCACACCTTTTCAGGCTCTTCATGTGTTTGAACACCATTTCATGCTCCTCCTATTTTTCAGACCGTTTCATGCTCCTCATATTTTTGACATCTTTTGAAGCTCTTCATATTTCTCACACCTTTTCAGGCTCTTCATGTTTTTGAACACCGCTTCATGCTCCTCCTATTTTTCAGACCGTTTCATGCTCATCTCATTTTTGACACCTTTTGAAGCTCTTCATATTTTTCAAACCTTTTGAAGCTCTTCATATTTTTCCAACCTTTTCAGGCTCTTCATGTTTTTCAACACCAGTTCATGCTCCTCCTATTTTTCAGACCGTTTCAAGCTCCTCATAATTTTCACACCTTTTAAAGCTCTTCTTATTTTTCACACCTTTTCAGGCTCTTCATGTTTTTCAACACCGCTTCATGCTACTCCTATTTTTCAGACCGTTTCATGCTCATCTCTTTTTTGACAACTTTTGAAGCTCTTCATATTTTCATACCTTTTGAAGCTCTTCATATTTTTCACACGTTTTCAGGCTCTTCATGTTTTTCAACACCGCTTCATGCTCCTCCTATTTTTCAGACCGTTTCGTGCTCCTCATATTTTTGACACGTTTTGAAGCTCTTCATATTTTTCACACCTTTTCCGTCTCTTCTTGTTTTTCAACACCGCTTCTTGCTCCTCCTATTTTTCAGACCGTTTCATGCTCCTCATATTGTTGACACCTTTTGAAGCACTTCATATTTTTCACACCTTTTCAGGCTCTTCATATTTTTGAACACCGTTTCATGTTCCTCCTGTTTTTCACACCTTTTGAAGCTCTTCATATTTTTCACACCTTTTCAGGCTCTCCATGTTTCTGAACACCACTTCCTGCTCCTCCTATTTTTGAGGCCGTTTCATGCTCATCTCATTTTTGACACCTTCTGAAGCTCTTCATTTTTTTCACACCTTTTGAGCTCTTCATATTCTTCACACGTTTTCAGGCTCTTCATGTATTTCAATAACGCTTCTTACTCCTCCTATTTTTCAGACCGTTTCATGCTCCTCATATTTTTGACACATTTTGAAGCTCTTCACATTTATCAGACCTTTTCAGGCTCTTCATGTTTTTCAACACCGCTTCATGATCCTCTTATATTTCAGACCGTTTCATGCTCCTCATATTTTTGACACCTTTTGAAGCTCTTCACATTTTTCACACCTTTTCCGGCTCTTCATGTTTTTCAACACCGCTTCATGCTCCTCCTATTTTTCAGATCGTTTCAGGCTCCGCATATTTTTGACTCCTTTTGAAGCTCTTCATATTTTTCACACGTTTTCAGGCCCTTCATGTTTTTGAACACCGCTTCATGCTCCTCCTATTTTTCAGACGTTTTCAGGCTGCTCGTATTTTTCAGACCGTTTCATGGTCCTCATATTTTTGACAATTTTATAAGCTCTTCATATTTTTCACACATTTTCAGGCTCTTCATGTTTTTGAACACCGCTTCATGCTCCTCCTATTTTTCAAACCTTTTGAAGCTCTTCATATTTTTCACACTTTTTCAGGCTCTTCATGTTTTGAACACCACTTCATGCTCCTCCTATTTTTCAGACCGTTTCATGCTCCTCAGGTATTTCACACCTTTTCAATCTCTTCATATTTTTCACAACTTTTCAGGCTCTTCACGTTTTTGAACAACACTTCATGCTCCTCCTACTTTTCAGACTGTTTCATGCTCATCTCATTTTTGACACCTTTTCAGGGTCTTCATATTTTTCAAACTTTTGAAGATCTTCATATTTTTCACACTTTTTCAGGCTCTTCATGTTTTGAACACTGCTTCATGCTCCTCCTATTTTTCAGACCGTTTCATTCTCCTCATGTTTTTGACACCTTTTGAAGCTCTTCATAATTTTCACACCTTTTCATGCTCTTCATGTTTTTGAACACCATTTCATGCTCCTCCTATTTTTCAGACCTTTTCATGCTCCTCATGTATTTCACACGTTTTGAAGCTCTTCATATATTTCACACCTTTTCAGGCTCTTCATGTTTGTGAACACTGCTTCATGCTCCTCCTATTTTTCAGACCGTTTCAAGCTCCTCATATTTTTCACACTTTTTGAAGCTCTTCATATTTCTCACACCTTTTTAGGCTCTCCATGTTTCTGAACACCACTTCATGCTCCTCCTATTTTTCAGACCGTATCATGCTTCTCATATTTTTCACACCTTTTGGAGCTCTTCATATTTTTCACATCTTTTCAGGCTCTTCATGTTTTTCAACACCACTTCATGCTCCTCCTATTTTTCAGAGAGATACATGCTCCACATATATTTCACACCTTTTGAAGCTCTTCATATTTTTCACACTTTTTCAGGCTCTTCATTTTTTTCCACACCACTTCATGCTTCTCCTATTTTTCAGACCGTTTCATGCTCCTCATGTATTTCAAACCTTTGAAGCTTTTCAAATTTTTCACACATTTTCAGGCTCTTCATGTTTTTGAACACCATTTCATGCTCCTCCTATTTTTCAGACCGTTTCATGCTTTTCATATTTTTGACATCTTTTGAAGCTCTTCATATTTTTCACACCTTTTGAAGCTCCTCATATATTTCACACCTTTTGAAGCTCTTCATATTTTTCACACATTTTCAGGCTCTTCATGTTTTTGAACACCACTTCATGCTCCTCCTATTTTTCAGAGAGTTTCATGCTCCTCATGTATTTCACACCTTTTGAAGCTCTTCATATTTTTCACACCTTTTCAGGCTGTTCATGTTTTTCCACATCACTTCATGCTTCTCCTATTTTTCAGACCGTTTCATGCTCCTCATGTATATCACACCTTTGAAGCTTTTCATATTTTTCACACCTTTTCAGGCTCTTCATGTTTTTGAACACCATTTAATGCTCCCCCTATTTTTCAGACCGTTTCATGCTCTTCATATTTTTGACAACTTTTGAAGCTCTCCATATTTTTCACACCTTTTGAAGCTCTTCATATATTTCACACCTTTTCAGGCTCTTCATGTTTTAAACACCGCTTCATGCTCCTCCTATTTTTCAGACCGTTTCAGGCTCTTCATATTTTTTTTACACCTTTTGACGCTCTTCATATTTTTCACATCTTTTCAGGCTCTTCAGGTTTTTCAACACCACTTAATGCTCCTGCTATTTTTCAGACCGATTAATGCTCCTCATGTAGTTCAAACCTTTTGAAGCTCTTCATATTTTTCACACCTTTTCAGGCTCTTCATATTTTTGAACACCGTTTCATGTTCCTCCTGTTTTTCACACTTTTTGAAGCTCTTCATATTTCTCACACCTTTTTAGGCTCTCCATGTTTCTGAACACCACTTCATGCTCCTCCTATTTTTCAGACCGTATCATGCTTCTCATATTTTTCACACCTTTTGGAGCTCTTCATATTTTTCACATCTTTTCAGGCTCTTCATGTTTTTCAACACCACTTCATGCTCCTCCTATTTTTCAGAGAGATACATGCTCCACATATATTTCACACCTTTTGAAGCTCTTCATATTTTTCACACTTTTTCAGGCTCTTCATTTTTTTCCACACCACTTCATGCTTCTCCTATTTTTCAGACCGTTTCATGCTCCTCATGTATTTCAAACCTTTGAAGCTTTTCAAATTTTTCACACATTTTCAGGCTCTTCATGTTTTTGAACACCATTTCATGCTCCTCCTATTTTTCAGACCGTTTCATGCTTTTCATATTTTTGACATCTTTTGAAGCTCTTCATATTTTTCACACCTTTTGAAGCTCCTCATATATTTCACACCTTTTGAAGCTCTTCATATTTTTCACACATTTTCAGGCTCTTCATGTTTTTGAACACCACTTCATGCTCCTCCTATTTTTCAGAGAGTTTCATGCTCCTCATGTATTTCACACCTTTTGAAGCTCTTCATATTTTTCACACCTTTTCAGGCTGTTCATGTTTTTCCACATCACTTCATGCTTCTCCTATTTTTCAGACCGTTTCATGCTCCTCATGTATATCACACCTTTGAAGCTTTTCATATTTTTCACACCTTTTCAGGCTCTTCATGTTTTTGAACACCATTTAATGCTCCTCCTATTTTTCAGACAGTTTCATGCTCTTCATATTTTTGACACCTTTTGAAGCTCTTCATATTTTTCACACCTTTTCAGGCTCTTCATATATTTCACACCTTTTCAGGCTCTTCATGTTTTTGAACACCATTTCATGCTCCCCCTATTTTTCAGACCGTTTCATGCTCTTCATATTTTTGACACCTTTTGAAGCTCTCCATATTTTTCACACCTTTTGAAGCTCTTCATATATTTCACACCTTTTCAGGCTCTTCATGTTTTTAAACACCGCTTCATGCTCCTCCTATTTTTCAGACCGTTTCAGGCTCTTCATATTTTTTTTACACCTTTTGACGCTCTTCATATTTTTCACATCTTTTCAGGCTCTTCAGGTTTTTCAACACCACTTAATGCTCCTGCTATTTTTCAGACCGTTTAATGCTCCTCATGTAGTTCAAACCTTTTGAAGCTCTTCATATTTTTCACACCTTTTCAGGCTCTTCATGTTTTTGAACACCGCTTCATGCTCCTCCTATTTTTCAGACGGTTTCATGCT
Source organism: Dama dama (assembly GCF_033118175.1). Taxonomy (NCBI): domain Eukaryota; kingdom Metazoa; phylum Chordata; class Mammalia; order Artiodactyla; family Cervidae; genus Dama; species Dama dama. The sequence continues at coordinate 3,455,597 of NW_026870956.1, forward strand.
CTTCATATTTTAGACAACTTTTGAAGCTCGTCATATTTTTCACACCTTTTCAGGCTCTTCATGTTTTTGAACATCGCTTCATGCTCCTTTATTTTTCAGACAATTTCTTGCTCCTCATATTTTTAAAACCTTTTGAAGCTCTTCAGATTTTTCACACCTTTTCAGGCACTTCATGTTTTTGAACACCGCTTCATGCTCCTCCTATATTTCAGACCGTTTCATGCTCCTCATATATTTGACACCTTTTGAAGCTCTTCATATTTTTCACAACTTTTCAGGCTCTTCATGTTTTTGAACACCGCTTCATGCTCCTCCTATTTTTCAGACCGTTTCATGCTCATCTCATTTTTGACACATTTTGAACTTCTTCATATTTTTCACACCTTTAAAGCTCTTCATATTTTTCACAACTTTTCAGTCTCTGCATTTTTTTGAACACCGCTTCATGCTCCTCCTATTTTTCAGACCGTTTCATGCTCCTCATGTATTTCACACCTTTTGAAGCTCTTCAAATTTTTCACACCTTTTCAGGCTCTTCATGTTTTTGATTACCGTTTCATCCTCCTCCTATTTTTCAGACCGTTTCATGCTCCTCATATTTTTCACACCTTTTGAAGCTCTTCATATTTTTCCCACCTTTTCAGGCTCTTCATGTTTTTCACAACCAGTTCATGCTCCTCCTATTTTTCAGACCATTTCAAGCTCCTCATAATTTTCACACCTTTTAAAGCTCTTCTTATTTTTCACACCTTTTCATGTTCTTCATGTTTTTGAACACCGCTTCATCTTTCTCCTATTTTTAAGACCGTTTCGTGCTCCTCATATTTTTGACACCTTTTGAAGTTCTTCATATTTTTCACACCTTTTCAGGCTTTTCATGTTTTTCAACACCGCTACATGATCCTCCTATTTTTCAGACCGTTTCCTGCTCCTCATATTTTTGACACCTTTTGAAGCTCTTCATATATTTCACACCGTTTCAGGCTCTTCATGTTTTTCAACACCGCTTCATGCTCCTCCTATTTTTCAGACCGTTTCTTGATGCTCATATTTTTGACACCTTTTGAGGCTCTTCATATTTTTCACACCTTTTCAGGCTCTTCATGTTTTTGAACACTGTTTCAAGCTCCTCCTCTTTTTCACACCGTTTCATGCCCCTCATAATTTTGATCCCTTTTGAAGCTCTTCATATTTTTCACACCTTTTCAGGCTCTTCATGTTTTTGAACACAGTTTCATACTCCTCCTATTTTTCAGCCCAATTAATGCTCCTCATATTTTTCACACCTTTGGAAGCACTTCATATTTTTTCACACCTTTTCAGGCTCTTCACTTTTATCAACACCGCTTCATGCTCCTCCTATTTTTCAGACCGTTTCATGCTCCTCATATTTTTCACACCTTTGGAAGCACTTCATATTTTTTCACACCTTTTCAGGCTCTTCATGTTTTTCAACACCGCTTAATGCTCCTCATATTTTTCAGACCGTTTCATGCTCCTCATATTTTTGACACCTTTTGAAGCTCTTCCTATATTTCACACCTTTTCAGGCTCTTCATGTTTTTGAACACCTTTTCATGCTCCTTCTACTTTTCAGACCGTTTCATGCTACTCATATTTTTCACACCTTTTGAAGCTCTTCATTTTTTTCACACCTTTTCAAGCTCTTCATATTTTTCAACACCGTTTCATATTCCTCCTATTTTTCAGACCGTTTCATGCTCCTCATGTATTTCAAACCTTTGAAGCTTTTCAAATTTTTCACACATTTTCAGGCTCTTCATGTTTTTGAACACCATTTCATGCTCCTCCTATTTTTCAGACCGTTTCATGCTTTTCATATTTTTGACATCTTTTGAAGCTCTTCATATTTTTCACACCTTTTGAAGCTCCTCATATATTTCACACCTTTTGAAGCTCTTCATATTTTTCACACATTTTCAGGCTCTTCATGTTTTTGAACACCACTTCATGCTCCTCCTATTTTTCAGAGAGTTTCATGCTCCTCATGTATTTCACACCTTTTGAAGCTCTTCATATTTTTCACACCTTTTCAGGCTGTTCATGTTTTTCCACATCACTTCATGCTTCTCCTATTTTTCAGACCGTTTCATGCTCCTCATGTATATCACACCTTTGAAGCTTTTCATATTTTTCACACCTTTTCAGGCTCTTCATGTTTTTGAACACCATTTAATGCTCCTCCTATTTTTCAGACAGTTTCATGCTCTTCATATTTTTGACACCTTTTGAAGCTCTTCATATTTTTCACACCTTTTCAGGCTCTTCATATATTTCACACCTTTTCAGGCTCTTCATGTTTTTGAACACCATTTCATGCTCCCCCTATTTTTCAGACCGTTTCATGCTCTTCATATTTTTGACACCTTTTGAAGCTCTCCATATTTTTCACACCTTTTGAAGCTCTTCATATATTTCACACCTTTTCAGGCTCTTCATGTTTTTAAACACCGCTTCATGCTCCTCCTATTTTTCAGACCGTTTCAGGCTCTTCATATTTTTTTTACACCTTTTGACGCTCTTCATATTTTTCACATCTTTTCAGGCTCTTCAGGTTTTTCAACACCACTTAATGCTCCTGCTATTTTTCAGACCGTTTAATGCTCCTCATGTAGTTCAAACCTTTTGAAGCTCTTCATATTTTTCACACCTTTTCAGGCTCTTCATGTTTTTGAACACCGCTTCATGCTCCTCCTATTTTTCAGACGGTTTCATGCTCTTCATATTTTAGACAACTTTTGAAGCTCGTCATATTTTTCACACCTTTTCAGGCTCTTCATGTTTTTGAACATCGCTTCATGCTCCTTTATTTTTCAGACAATTTCTTGCTCCTCATATTTTTAAAACCTTTTGAAGCTCTTCAGATTTTTCACACCTTTTCAGGCACTTCATGTTTTTGAACACCGCTTCATGCTCCTCCTATATTTCAGACCGTTTCATGCTCCTCATATATTTGACACCTTTTGAAGCTCTTCATATTTTTCACAACTTTTCAGGCTCTTCATGTTTTTGAACACCGCTTCATGCTCCTCCTATTTTTCAGACCGTTTCATGCTCATCTCATTTTTGACACATTTTGAACTTCTTCATATTTTTCACACCTTTAAAGCTCTTCATATTTTTCACAACTTTTCAGTCTCTGCATTTTTTTGAACACCGCTTCATGCTCCTCCTATTTTTCAGACCGTTTCATGCTCCTCATGTATTTCACACCTTTTGAAGCTCTTCAAATTTTTCACACCTTTTCAGGCTCTTCATGTTTTTGATTACCGTTTCATCCTCCTCCTATTTTTCAGACCGTTTCATGCTCCTCATATTTTTCACACCTTTTGAAGCTCTTCATATTTTTCCCACCTTTTCAGGCTCTTCATGTTTTTCACAACCAGTTCATGCTCCTCCTATTTTTCAGACCGTTTCAAGCTCCTCATAATTTTCACACCTTTTAAAGCTCTTCTTATTTTTCACACCTTTTCATGTTCTTCATGTTTTTGAACACCGCTTCATCTTTCTCCTATTTTTAAGACCGTTTCGTGCTCCTCATATTTTTGACACCTTTTGAAGTTCTTCATATTTTTCACACCTTTTCAGGCTTTTCATGTTTTTCAACACCGCTACATGATCCTCCTATTTTTCAGACCGTTTCCTGCTCCTCATATTTTTGACACCTTTTGAAGCTCTTCATATATTTCACACCGTTTCAGGCTCTTCATGTTTTTCAACACCGCTTCATGCTCCTCCTATTTTTCAGACCGTTTCTTGATGCTCATATTTTTGACACCTTTTGAGGCTCTTCATATTTTTCACACCTTTTCAGGCTCTTCATGTTTTTGAACACTGTTTCAAGCTCCTCCTCTTTTTCACACCGTTTCATGCCCCTCATAATTTTGATCCCTTTTGAAGCTCTTCATATTTTTCACACCTTTTCAGGCTCTTCATGTTTTTGAACACAGTTTCATACTCCTCCTATTTTTCAGCCCAATTAATGCTCCTCATATTTTTCACACCTTTGGAAGCACTTCATATTTTTTCACACCTTTTCAGGCTCTTCACTTTTATCAACACCGCTTCATGCTCCTCCTATTTTTCAGACCGTTTCATGCTCCTCATATTTTTCACACCTTTGGAAGCACTTCATATTTTTTCACACCTTTTCAGGCTCTTCATGTTTTTCAACACCGCTTAATGCTCCTCATATTTTTCAGACCGTTTCATGCTCCTCATATTTTTGACACCTTTTGAAGCTCTTCCTATATTTCACACCTTTTCAGGCTCTTCATGTTTTTGAACACCTTTTCATGCTCCTTCTACTTTTCAGACCGTTTCATGCTACTCATATTTTTCACACCTTTTGAAGCTCTTCATTTTTTTCACACCTTTTCAAGCTCTTCATATTTTTCAACACCGTTTCATATTCCTCCTATTTTTCAGACCGTTTCATGCTCCTCATATTTTTGACAGCTTCTGAAGCTCTTCATATATTTCACATCTTTTCAGGCTCTTCATGTTTTTCAACACCTCTTCATGCACCTCCTATATTTCAGACCGTTTCATGCTCCTCATAATTTTGACACCTTTGAAGCTCTTCATATTTTTCAAACCTTTTCAGGCTCTTCATGTTTTTCAACACCACTTCATGCACCTCCTATATTTCAGACCGTTTCATGCTCCTCCTATTTTGTCACGTTTTGAAGCTCTTCATATTTTTCGCACATTTCAGTCTCTTCATGTTTTTGAATACTGCTTCATGCTCCTCCTATTTTTCAGAGCGATTCATGCTCCTCATATTTTTGACACGTTTTGAAGCTCTTCATATTTTTCACACCTTTTCAGGCTCTTCATGTTTTTGAACACTGCTTAATGCTCCTCCTATTTTTCAGATTGTTTCATGCTCCTCATATTTTTGACACGTTTTGAAGCTCTTCATATTTTTCACACCTTTTCAGGCTCTTCATGTTTTTGAACACCGTTTCATGCTCCTCTTATTTTTTTTTTATTGTTATTTTTTTTATTTTTTTTTTATTTTTATTTTTTTTTCCAGTGGGTTTTGTCATACTTTGATATGAATCAGCCATGGATTTACATGTATTCCCAGTCCCGATTCCCCCTCCCACCTCCCTCTCCACCCGATTCCTCTGGGTCTTCCCAGTGCACCAAGCCGGAGCACTTGTCTCGTGCATCCTACCTGGGCTGGTGATTTGTTTCACCATAGATAGCATACATGCTGTTCTTTTGAAATATCCCACCCTCACATTCTCCCACAAAGTTTAAAAGTCTGTTCTGTATTTCTGTGTCTCTTTTTCTGTTCTGCATATAGGGTTATCGTTGTCACCTTTCTAAATTCCATATACATGTGTCAGTATGCTGTAATGTTCTTTATCTTTCTGGCTTACTTCACTCTGTAAAATGGGCTCCAGCTTCATCCATCTCATTAGGACTGATTCAAATGAATTCTTTTTAATGGCTGAGTAATATTCCATGGTGTATATGTACCACAGCTTTCTTATCCATTCATCTGCTGATGGGCATCTAGGTTGCTTCCATGTCCTGGCTATTATAAACAGTGCTGCGATGAACATTGGGGTGCACGTGTCTCTTTCAGACGAACCTATGGACACCTTATCTTTGACAAAGGAGGCAAGGATATGCAATGGAAAAAAGACAACCTCTTTAACAAGTGGTGCTGGGAAAACTGGTCAACCACTTGTAAAAGAATGAAAATAGAACACTTTCTAACACCATACACAAAAATAAACTCAAAATGGATTAAAGATCTAAATGTAAGACCAGAAACTATAAAACTCCTAGAGGAGAAGATAGGCAAAACACTCTCCGACATAAATCAAAGCAAGATCCTCTATGACCCACCTCCCAGAATATTGGAAATAAAAGCAAAACTAAACAAATGGGACCTAATGAAACTTAAAAGCTTTTGCACTACAAAGGAAACTATAAGTAAGGTGAAAAGACAGCCCTCAGATTGGGAGAAAATAATAGCAAATGAAGAAACAGACAAAGGATTAATCTCAAAAATATACAAGCAAATCCTGCAGCTCAATTCCAGAAAAATAAATGACCCAATAAAAAATGAGCCAAAGAACTAAACAGACATTTCTCCAAAGAAGACATACAGATGGATAACAAACACATGAAAAGATGCTCAACATCACTCATTATTAGAGAAATGCAAATGAAAACCACAATGAGGTACCATTACATGCCAGTCAGGATGACTGCTATCCAAAAGTCTACAAGCAATAAATGCTGGAGAGGGAGTGGAGAAAAGGGAACCCTCTTATATTGTTGGTGGGAATGCACACTAGTACAGCGGCTATGGAAAACGGTGAAGAGATTTCTTAAAAAACTGGAAATAGAACTGCCATATGACCCAGCAATTCCACTTCTGGGCATACACAATGAGGAAACCAGATCCTCATATTTTTCAGACCGTTTCAAACTCCTCATATTTTTTACACCTTTTGAAGCTCTTCATATATTTCACACCTTTTCAGACTCTTCATGTTTTTCAACACCGCTTCATGCTCCTCCTATTTTTCAGACCGTTTCATGGTCCGCATATTTTTGACACCTTTTGAAGCTCTTCATATTTTTCACACCTTTTCAGGCTCTTCATGTTTTTGAACACCGTTTCATGCTTCTCATATTTTTGACACCTTTTGAAGCTCTTCATATTTTTCAAACTTTTTCAGGCTCTTCAAGTTTTTAAACAACGCTTCATGCTCCTCCTAATTTTCAGACCGTTTCATGATCCTCATATTTTTGACACCTTTTGAAGCTCTTCATATTTTTCACACCTTTTCAGGCTCTTCATGTTTTTGAAAACCGTTTCCTGCTCCTCCGATTATTCAGATCGTTTCATGCTCCTGATATTTTTGACACCTTTTGAAGCTCTTCATATTTTTCACACCTTTTCAGGCTCTTCATGTTTTTCAACACCACTTCATGCTCCTCCTATTTTTCAGACCGTTTCATGCTCCTCATATTTTTGACATCTTTTGAAGCTTTTCATATTTTTCACACTTTTTCAGGCTCTTCAAGTTTTTCAACACCACTTCATGCTCCTCCTTTTTTGCAGACCGTTTCATGCTGCTCATATTTTTGATACATTTTGATGATCTTCATATTTTTCACACCTTTTCAGGCTCTTCATTTTTTCAACACCACTTCATGCTCTTCCTATTTTTCAGACCGTTTCATGCTCATCTCTTTTTTGAAACCTTTTCAAGCTTTTCATATTTTTCACAACGTTTCAGGCTCTTCAAGTTTTTGAACACCGCTTCATGCTCCTCCTATTTTTCAGACCGTTTCATGCTCATCTCATTTTTGACACCTTTTGAAGCTTTTCATATTTTTCACAACTTTTCAGGCTCTTCATGTTTTTGAACACCGCTTCATGCTCCTCCTATTTTTCAGACCGTTTCATGCTCCTCATATTTTACACCTTTTGAAGCTCTTCGTATTTTTCACACCTTTTCAGGCTCTTCATGTTTTTGATCACCGTTACATTCTCCTCCTATTATTCAGACCGTTTCATGCTCCTCATATTTTGACACTTTTTGAAGCTCTTTATATATTTCACACCTTTTCAGGCTCTTCATGTTTTTGAACACAGCTTCATGCTCCTCCTATTTTTCAGACAGTTTCATGCTCCTCATATTTTTGACACCTTTTGAAGCTCTTCGTATTTTTCACATCTTTTGAAGCTCTTTATATTTTTTACACATTTTCAGGCTCTTCATGTATTTCAACACCCCTTGTTGCTCCTCCTATTTTTCAGACCGTTTCATGCTCCTCATATTTTTGACACCTTTTGAAGCTCTTCATATTTCTGACACCTCGTCAGTCTCTTCATGTTTTTCAACACCGTTTCTTGCTCCTCCTATTTTTCAGACCGTTTCATGCTCCTCATGTATTTCACACCTTTTGAAGCTCTTCATATTTTGCACGCGTTTTCAGGCTCTTCATGTTTTTTCACAACCAATTCATGCTCCTCCTATTTTTCAGACCGTATCATGCTCCTCTTTTTTTTCACACCTTTTGAAGCTCTTCATATATTTCACACCTTTTCAGGCTCTTCATTATTTTCAACACCACTTCATGCTCCTCCCACATTTCAGACCGTTTTACACTCATCTCATTTTTGACACCTTTTGAAGCTCTTCATATTTTTCACACCTTTTGAAGCTCTTCATTTTTTTCACACGTTTTCAGGCTCTTCATGTTTTTCAACACCACTTCATGCTCCTCCTATTTTGCAGACCGTTTCATGGTCCTCATATTTTTGACACCTTTTGAAGCTTTTCATATTTTTCACACCTTTTGAAGCTCTTCATATTTATCAAACCTTTTGAAGCTCTTCATATTTTTCACCCCTTTTCAGACTCTGCATGTTTTTGAACACCGCTTCATGCTCCTCCTATTTTTGAGACCGTTTCATGCTCCTCATGTATTTCCCACCTTTTGAAGCTCTTCATATTTGTCACACCTTTTCAGGCTCCTCATGTTTTTCAACACCGCTTCATGCTCCTCCTATTTTTCAGACCGTTTCATGCTCCTCATATTTTTCACACCTTTTGAAGCTGTTCATATTTTTCACACCTTTTCAGGCTCTTCATGCTTTTGAACACCGGTTCATGCTCCTCCTATTTTTCAGACCGTATCATGCTCCTCATATTTTTCACACCTTTTGGAGCTCTTCATATTTTTCACACCTTTTCAGGCTCTTCAGGTTTTTCGACACCGGTTCATGCTCCTCCTATTTTTCAGACCGTTTCATGCTCATCTCATTTTTGACATCTTCTGAAGCTCTTCATATTTTTCACACCTTTTGAAGCTCTTCATATTTTTCACAAGATTTCAGTCTCAGCATGTTTTTGAACACCGCTTCATGCTCCTCCTATTTTCAGACCGTTTCATGCTCCTCATGTATTTCACACCTTTTGAAGCTCTTCATATTATTCACAACTTTTCAGGCTCCTCATGTTTTTCAACACCGCTTCATGCTCCTCCTATTTTTCAGACCGTTTCATGCTCCTCATATTTTTCACACCTTTAGAAGCTCTTCATATTTTTAACACCTTTTCAGGCTCTTCATGTTTTTGAACACCGCTTCATGCTCCTCCTAATTTTTAAACCGTTTAATGCTCCTCATGTATTTCACACCTTTTGAAGCTCTTCATATTTTTCACACCTTTTCAGGCTCTTCATGTGTTTGAACACCATTTCATGCTCCTCCTATTTTTCAGACCGTTTCATGCTCCTCATATTTTTGACATCTTTTGAAGCTCTTCATATTTCTCACACCTTTTCAGGCTCTTCATGTTTTTGAACACCGCTTCATGCTCCTCCTATTTTTCAGACCGTTTCATGCTCATCTCATTTTTGACACCTTTTGAAGCTCTTCATATTTTTCAAACCTTTTGAAGCTCTTCATATTTTTCACACCTTTTCAGACTCTGCATGTTTTTGAACACCGCTTCATGCTCCTCCTGTTTTTCAGATCGTTTCATGCTCCTCATGTATTTCACACCTTTTGAAGCTCTTCATATTTGTCACACCTTTTCAGGCTCTTCATGTTTTTCAACACCGCTTCATGCTCCTCCTATTTTTCAGACCGTTTCATGATCCTCATATTTTTCACACTTTTTGAAGCTCTTCATATTTTTCACACATTTTAAGGCTCTTCATGTTTTTCAACATCGCTTCATGCTCCTCCTATTTTTCAGACCGTTTCAAGCTTCTCATGTATTTCACACCTTTTGAAGCTCGTCATATTTTGCACACGTTTTCAGGCTCTTCATGTTTTTTCACTACCACTTCATGCTCCTCCTATTTTTCAGACCGTATCATGCTCCTCATATTTTTCACACCTTTTCAGGCTCTTCATTATTTTCAACACAACTTCATGCTCCTCCCATTTTTCAGACCGTTTTTTACTCATCTCATTTTTGACACCTTTTGAAGCTGTTCATATTTTTCACACCTTTTGAAGCTCTTCATGTTTTTGAACACCGTTTCATGCTCCTCCTATTTTTCAGACCGTTTCATGCTCCTCATATATTTCACAACTTTTGAAGCTCTTCATATATTTCACACCTTTTCAGGAACTTCATGTTTTTCAACACCTCTTCATGATCCTCCTATTTTTCAGACCGTTTCATATTCCTCATATTTTTGACACCTTTTTAGGCTCTTCATGTTTTTTACACCTTTTCAGGCTCTTCATGTTTTTCAACACCGCTTCATGCTCCTCCTATTTTTCAGACCGTGTCATGCTCCTCCTATTTTTGACACATTTTGAAGCTCTTCATATTTTTCACACCTTTTGAAGCTCTTCATATTTTTCAAACCTTTACAGGCTCTTCATGTATTTCAACACCGCTTCATGCTCCTCCTATTTTTCAGACCGTGTCTTTCTCCTCTTATTTTTGACAAATTTTGAAGCTCTTCATATTTTTCACACCTTTTTAAGCTCTTCATATTTTTCAAACCTTTACAGGCTCTTCATGTATTTCAACACCGCTTCATGCTCCTCCAATTTTTCAGACAATTTCATGCTCGTCATATTTTTCAAACCTTTTAAAGCTCTTCATAATTTTCACACCTATTCATGCTCTTCATTTTTTACACACTGTTTCATGCTCCTCCTATTTTTCAGACCGTTTCATGCTCCTCATATTTTTCACACCTTTTGAAACTCTTCATATTTTTCACACTTTTTGAAGCTCTTCATATTTTTCACAGTTTTCAGGCTCTTCATGCTTCTGAACACCGCTTCATGCTCCACCTATTTTTCAGACCGTTTCATGCTCTTCATATTTTTCACACCTTTTCAGGCTCTTCATATTTTTGAACACCTCTTCATGCTACTCCTATTTTTGATACCTTTTGAAGCTCTTCATATTTTTCACACCTTTTCAGGCTCTTCATGTTTTTCAACACGGCTTCATGCTACTCCTATTTTTGATACCTTTTGAAGCTCCTCATATTCTTCAAACCATTTCATGCTCTTCTTTTTTTTCATCACCGCTTCATGCTCCTCTTATTTTTCAGACCGTTTCATGCTCCTCATATTTTGACACCTTTTAACCTGTTCATATTTTACACATTTTCAGGCTCTTCAAGTTTTTCAACACCGTTTCATGCTACTACTATTTTTGATACCTTTTGAAGCTCCTTATATTCTTCAAACCATTTCATGCTCTTCTATTTTTTCATCACCGCTTCATGCTCCTCCTATTTTTCAGACCGTTTCATGCTCCTCCTATTTTGAGACCGTTTCGTGCTCCTCATATTTTTCACACCTTTAGAAGCTCTTCGTATTTTTCTCACCTTTTCAGGCTCTTCATGTTTTTCAACACCGCTTCATGATCCTCCTATTTTTCTGACAGTTTCATGCTCCTCATATTTTTCATCCTTTTTGAAGCTCTTCATATTTTTGACACCTTTTGAAGCTCTTCTTATTGTTCACACCTTTTCAGGCTCTTCATGTTTTTGAACACCGTTTCATGTTCCTCGTATTTTTCAGGCCATTTCATGCTCGTCATGTATTTCACACTTTTGAAGCTCTTCATATTTTTCACACCTTTTCAGGATCTTCATGTTTTTCAACACCACTTCATGCTTCTCCTGTTTTTCAGCCCGTTTCATGCTCCTCATATTTTTGACACCTTTTGAAGCTTTTCATATTTTTCACACCTTTTCAGGCTCTTCATGTTTTTGAACACCACTTCATGCTCCTTCTATTTTTCAGAGAGTTTCATGCTCCTCATGTATTTCACACGTTTTGAAGCTCTTCATATGTTTCACACCTTTTGAAGTTCTTCATATTTTTCACACCTTTTCAAGCTCTTCATATTTTTCACACCTTTTCAGGCTCTTCATGTTTTTCAACACCGCTTCATGCTCCTCCTATTTTTCAGACCGTTTCATGCTCCACACATTTTGAAACCTTTTGAAGCTCTTCATATTTTTCACACCTTTTCAGGCTCTCCATGTTTTTCATCACCGATTCATGCTCCTCCTATTTTTGAGGCCATTTCATGCTCCTCATATTTTTGACACCTTTTGAAGCTCTTCATATTTTTCACACCTTTTAGGCTCTTCATGTTTTTGAACAGCGCTTCATGCTCCTCATATTTTTCAGACCGTTTCATGCTCCTCATATTTTTCACACCTTTTGAAGCTCTTCATATTTTTCATATTTTTGAAGCTCTTCATATTTTTCACACTTTTTCAGGCTCTTCATGTTTTTGAGCACACCTTCTTGCTCCTCCTATTTTTCAGACCGTTTCATGCTCCTCATGTATTTCACACCATTTGAAGCTCTTCATGTTTTTCACACCTTTTCTGTCTCTTCATGTGTTGAACACCATTTCATGCTCCTCCGATTTTTTAGACCATTTCATGCTCCTCATATTTTTGACACCTTTTGAAGCTCTTCATATTTTTCACACCTTTTCAGGCTCTTCATGTTTTTGAACACCGCTTCATGCTCCTCCAATTTTTCAGACCGTTTCATGTTTCTCATATTTTTGACACCTTTTGAAGCTCTTCATATTTTTCACACCTTTTGAAGCTCTTCATATTTTTCATATATTTGAAGCTCTTCATATTTTTCACACCATTTCAGGCTTTTCATGTGTTTGAACACCGGTTCATGCTCCTCCTATTTTTCAGACAGTTTCGTGCTCCTCCTATTTTTCACTCCTTTTGAAGCTCTTCACATTTTTCACAACTTTTCAGTCTCTACATGTTTTTCAACACCGCTTCATGCTCCTCCTATTTCTCAGACCATTTCATGCTCCTCATGTATTTCACACCTTTTGAATCTCTTAATATTTTGCACACATTTTCAGGCTTTTCATGTTTTTCACAACCACTTCATGCTCCTCATATTTTTCAGACCGTTTCATGCACATTTCATTTTTGACTCCTTTTGAAGCTCTTCATATTTTTCACACCATTTTCAGGCTCTTCATGTTTTTCAACACCGCTTTATGATCCTCCTATTTTTCAGACCGTTTCATATTCCTCATATTTTTGACATTTTTTGAGGCTCTTCATATTTTTCACACCTTTTCAGGCTCTTCATGTTTTTGAACACCGTTTCATGCTCCTCCTATTTTTCTGACCGTTTCATGCACATCTCATTTTTGACACTTTTTGAAGCCTTTGATATTTTTCACACCATTTTCAGGCTCTTCATGTTTTTCAACACCGCTTTATGATCCTCCTATTTTTCAGACCGTTTCATGCTCCTCATATATTTGACACCTTTTGAAGTACTTCATATTTTTCACACCTTTTCAGGCTCTTCATGTTTTTGAACACCGTTTCATGCTCCTCCTATTTTTCTGACCGTTTCATGCACATCTCATTTTTGACACTTTTTGAAGCCTTTGATATTTTTCACACCATTTTCAGGCTCTTCATGTTTTTGAACACCGTTTCATGCTCCTCCTATTTTTCAGACCGTTTCATGCTCCTCTTATGTTTGAAACCTTTTGAAGCTTTTCATATTTTTCACACCTTTTCACGCTCTTCATGTTTTTGAACACCGCTTCATGCTCCGCCTATTTTTCAGTCCGTTTCATGCTCCTCATGTATTTCACACCTTTTGAAGCTCTTCATATTTTTCACACCCTTTCAGGCTCTTAATGTTTTTCAACACAACTTCATGCTCCTCCTATTTTTCAGACGTTTTCATGCTCCTCATATTTTTGACACCTTTAGAAACACTTCATATCTTTCACACCTTTTCAGGCTCTTCATGTTTTGCCACACCGCTTCATGCTCCTCCTATTTTTCAGTCCGTTTCATGCTCCTCATGTATTTCACACCTTTTGAAGCTCTTCATATATTTCACACATTTTCAGGCTCTTCATTTTTTTCAACACCGCTTCATGCTCCTCCTATTTTTCAGACCGTTTCATGCTCCTCATATTTTTGACACCTTTTGAAGCTCTTCATATTTTTCATACCTTTTCAGGCTCTTCATGTTTTTGAACACCGCTTCATGCTCCTCCTATTTTTCAGACCGTTTCATGTTTCTCATATTTTTGACACCTTTTGAAGCTCTTCATATTTTTCACACCTTTTGAAGCTCTTCATATTTTTCATATTTTTGAAGCTCTTCATATTTTTCACCCCTTTTCAGGCTTTTCATGTATTTGAACACCGGTTCATGTTCCTCCTATTTTTCAGACCGTTTCATGCTCCTCCTATTTTTCACTCCTTTTGAAGCTCTTCATATTTTTCACACCTTTTCAGTCTCTACATGTTTTTGAACACCGCTTCATGCTCCTCCTATTTCTCAGACCATTTCATGCTCCTCATGTATTTCACACCTTTTGAAGCTCTTCGTATTTTGCACACATTTTCAGGATTTTCATGTTTTTCACAACCACTTCATGCTCCTCATATTTTTCAGACCGTTTCATGCACATTTCATTTTTGACTCCTTTTGAAGCTCTTCATATTTTTCACACCATTTTCAGGCTCTTCATGTTTTTCAACACCGCTTTATGATCCTCCTATTTTTCAGACCGTTTCATATTCCTCATATTTTTGACATTTTTTGAGGCTCTTCATATTTTTCACACCTTTTCAGGCTCTTCATGTTTTTGAACACCGTTTCATGCTCCTCCTATTTTTCAGACCGTTTCATGCACATCTCATTTTTGACACCTTTTGAAGCTCTTGATATTTTTCACACCATTTTCAGGCTCTTCATGTTTTTCAACACCGCTTTATGATCCTCCTATTTTTCAGACCGTTTCATGCTCCTCATATATTTGACACCTTTTGAAGCTCTTCGTATTTTTCATAACTTTTCAGGCTCTTCATATTTTTCACACATTTTCAAGCTGTTCATGTTTTTGAACACGGCTTCATGCTCCTCCAATTTTTCAGACCATTTCATGTTCCTCATATTTTTGACACCTTTTGAAGCTCTTCATTCTTTTCACACCTTTTGAAGTTCTTCATATTTTTCACACCTTTTGAATCTCTTCATATTTTTCACACGTTTTCAGGCTCTTTATCTATTTCAACACCGCTTCATGCTGCTTCTATTTTTCAGACCGTTTCATGCTCCTCATATTTTTGACACTTTTGAAGCTCTTCATATTTTTCACATCTTTTCAGGCTCTTCATGTTTTTGAACACCGTTTCATGCTCCTCGTATTTTTCAGACCGTTTCATTCTCCTCATACCTTTGACACCTTTTGAAGGTCTTCATATATTCCACACCTTTTCAGACTCTTCATGTTTTTGAACACCGCTTCATGCTCCTCTTATTTTTCAGACCGTTTCAGTCTCCTCATATTTTTGATACCTTTTGAAACTCTTCATATTTCTCACACCTTTTCAGGCTCTTCAGGTTTTTCAAAGCCACTTCATGTTCCTCCTATTTTTCAGACCGTTTCATGCTCATCTCTTTTTGACACATTTTGAAGCTCTTCATATTTTTCACACCTTTTGAAGTTCTTCATATTTTTCACAACTTTTCAGGGTCTCCATGTTTATGAACACCGCTTCATGCTCCTCCTATTATTCAGACCGTTACATGCTCCTCATATTTTTCACACCTTTTGAAGTTCTTCATATTTTTCACACCTTTTCAGGTTCTTCATGTTTTTCAACACCGCTTCTTACTCCTCCTATTTTTCAGACCGTATCATGCTCCTCATATTTTTGACACGTTTTGAAGCTCGTCATATTTTTCACACCTTTTCAGGCTCTTCAGGTTTTTGAACACCGCTTCATGCTCCTCCGATTTTTCAGACCGTTTCATGCTACTCATTTTTTTGAGACCTTTTGAAGCTCTTCACTTTTTTCACACCTTTTCAGGCTCTTCATGTTTTTGAATACCGCTTCATGCTCCTCCTACTTTTCAGACCGTTTCATGCTCTTCATATTTTTGATTTCTTTTGAAAGTCTGCATATTTTTCACACCTTTTTAGGCTCTTCATTTTTTTGAACACCACTTCATGCTCCTCCCATTTTTCAGACAGTTTCATGCTCATCTCATTTTTGACACCTTTTGAAGCTCTTCATATTTTTCACACCTTTTGAAGATCTTCATATTTTCACACGTTTTCAGGCTCTTCATGTTTTTCAACATCTTTTCATGCTCCTCCTATTTTTCAGACCGTTTCATGCTCCTCATATTTTTGACAAGTTTTGAGTCTCTTCATATTTTTCAACACCTTTTCAGGCTCTTCATGTTTTTAAACACCGCTTCATTCTCCTCCTATTTTTCAGACCATTTCATGCTCCTCATATTTTTGACAGCTTTTGAAGCTCTTCATCTTTTTCACACCTTTTCAGGCTCTTCATGTTTTTGAACACCGCTTCTTGCTCCTCCTATTTTTCAGACCATTTCATGCTCATCATATTTTTCACACCTTTTGAAACTCTTGATATTTTTCACACCATTTCAGGCTCTTCATGTTTTTGAACATCGCTTCATGCTCTTCCTATTTTTCAGACGGTTTCATGCTCCTCATGTATTTCACACCTTTTGAAGCTCTTCGTATTTTTCACACCTTTTCAGGATCTTCATGTTTTTGAACACCGCTTCATGCTCCTCCTATTTTTCAAACCGTTACTTGCTCCACATATTTTTGAAACATTTTGAAGCTCTTCTTATTTTTCACACCTTTTCAGGCTCTTCATGTTTTTCAACACCGCTTCATGCTCCTCCTATTTTTCAGACCGTTCATTCTCCTCATAATTTTGAAACATTTTGAAGCTCTTCTTATTTTTCACACCTTTTCAGGCTCTTCATGGTTTTCAAGACCGCTTCATGCTCCTGCTATTTTCCGGACCGTTCATGCTCATCATATTTTTGACAACTTTTGAAGCTCTTCATATTTTTCACACCTTTTCAGGCTCTTCATGTTTTTCAACACCGCTTCATGCTCCTCCTATTTTTCAGACCGTTTCATGCTCCTCATATTTTTGACACCTTTTGAAGCTCTTCATATATTTCACACTTTTTCAGGTCCATCATGTTTTTCAACACCACTTCATGCTCCTCCTATTTTTCAGGCCGTTTCATGCTCATCTCATTTTTGACACCTTTTGAAGCTCTTCATATTTTTCACACCTTTAGAAGCTCTTCATATTTTTCACACGTTCTCAGGCTCTTCATGTTTTTCGACACCGCTTCATGCACCTCCTATTTTTCAGACCGTTTCATGCTCCTCATATTTTTCACACCTTTTGAAGCTTGTCTTATTTTCACAGCTTTTCAGGAACTTCATGTTTTTCAACACCGCTTCATGCTCCTCCCATTTTTCAGACCATTTCATGCTCCTTCTATTTTTCAGACCGTTTCATGCTCCTCATATTTTTGACACCTTTTGAAGCTTGTCTTATTTTCGCAGCTTTTCAAGAACTTCATGTTTTTCAACACCGCTTCATGCTCCTCCCATTTTTCAGACGGATTCATGCTCCTCCTATTTTTCAGACCGTTTCATGCTCCTCATGTATTTCCAACCTTTTGAAGCTCTTCATATTTTTCACACCTTTTCAGGCTCTTCATGTTTTTGAACACCCCTTCATGCTCCTCCTATTTTTCAGACCGTTTCATGCTCCTCATAATTTTCACACCTTTTGAAGCTCTTCATATTTTTCACAACTTTTCCGGTTCTTCATGTTTTTGAACACTGCTTCATGCTCCTCCTATTTTTCAACTGTTTCATGCTCCTCATAATTTTGACATCTTTTGAAGTGCTTCATATTTTTCACACCTTTTCAGGCTCTTCATGTTTTTCAACACTGCATCATGCTCTTCCTATTCTTCAGAACTTTTCATGCTCCTCAAATTTTTGACACCTTTTGAAGCTCTTCATATTTTTCACAACTTTTCAGACTCTTCATGTTTTTCAACACCGCTTCATGCTCCTCCTATTTTTCAGACCGTTTCATGCTCCTCCTATTTTTCAGACCGTTTTATGCTTTTCATATTTTTCACAACTTTTGAAGCTCTTCATATTTTTCACACCTTTTAAACTCTTCATGTTTTTGAACACCGCTTCACACTCCTCCTATTTTTCATACCGTTTCATGCTCCTCAAATTTTTGACAGCTTTTGAAGCTCTTCATATACTTTCCACCTTTTCAGGCTCTTCATTTTTGTGGACTCCGCTTCATGCTCCTCCTATTTTTCAACCCGTTTCATGCTCCTCCTATTTTTCACACCGTTTCATTCTCCTCATAATTTGACACCTTTTGAAGCTCTTCATATTTTTCACACCTTTTCAGGCTCTTCATGTTTTTGAACATGGCTTCATGCTCCTCCTATTTTTCAGACCGTTTCATGCTCCTCACATTTTTGACACCTTTTGAAGCTCTTCATATTTCACACCTTTTCATGATCTTCATGTTTTTCAATAACACTTCATGCTCCTCCTAGATTTCAGACCGTTTCATACTCCTCCTATTTTTGACACCTTTTGAAGCTCTTCATATATTTCACCCCATTTCAAGCTCTTCATGTTTTTCAACACCGCTTCATGCTCCTCCTATTTTTCAGACCGTTACAGGCGCCTCATATTTTTGACACCTTTTAAAGCCCTTCATATTTTTCACACATTTTCAGGCTCTTCATGTTTTTCAACACCGCTTCATGCTCCTCCTATTTTTCAGACCGTTTCTTGCTCCTAATATTTTTGACACCTTTTGAAGCTCTTCATATTTTTCACACCTCTTCATGCTCTTCATGTTTTCAACATCGATTCATGCTCCTATTATTTTTCAGACCGTTTCATCCTCCTCCTATTTTCACACCGTTTCATGCTCCTCATATTTTTGACACCTTTTGAAGCTCTTCATATATTTCACACCTTTTCAGGCTCTTCATGTTTTTCAACAACACTTCATGCTTCTCCTATTTTTCAGACCGTTTCATGATCCTCGTATTTTTGACACTTTTTGAAGCTCTTCATATTTTTCACAACTTTTGAGGCTCTTCATATTTTTGACACCGCTTCATGCTCCTCCTATTTTTCTGACCGTTTCATGCTCCTCACATTTTTGACACCTTTTGAAGCTCTTCATATTTTTCACATCTTTACAGGTTCTTCATGTTTTTCAGTACCACTTCATGCTCCTCCTAGATTTCAGACCGTTTCAGACTCCTCCTATTTTTGACACCTTTTGAAGCTCTTCAAGTATTTCACACCTTTTCAGGCTCTTCATGTTTTTCAACATCGCTTCATGCTCCTCCTATTTTTCCGACCGTTTCATGCTGCTCCCATTTTTGATACCTTTTGAAGCTCTTCATATTTTTGGCACCTTTTCATGCTCTTCATGTTTTTCAACACCGCTTCATGCTCCTCCTGTTTTTCAGACGGTCTCTTGCTCCTCAAATTTTTGACACCTTTTGAAGCTCTTCATATTTTTCACACCTTTTGAAGCTCTTCATATTTTTTCACACGTTTTCAGGCTCTTCATGTTTTTCAACACCGCTTCATGAACCTCCTATTTTTCAGACCGTTTCATGCTCCTCATATTTTTGACACCTTTTGATGCTCTTCATATTTTTCACACTTTTCAAGCTCTTTTTTTTTTCAACACCACTTCATGCTTCTCCTATTTTTCAGACCTTTTCATGCTCCTCATATTTTTGACACCTTTAGAAGCTCTTCATATTTTTCACACTTTTCAAGCTCTTCATGTTTTTCAACACCACTTCATTCTCCTCCTATTTTTAGACCGTTTCATTCTCCTCATACTTTTGACACCTTTTGAAGCTCTTCCTATATTTCACACCTTTTAAGGCTCTTCATGTTTTTAACACCACTTCATGCTCCTCCTATTTTTCAGACCATTTCCTGCTCTTCGATTTTTGATACCTTTTGAAGTTCTTCATATTTTTCACACCTTTTGAAGCTCTTAATATTTTTCACACGTTTTCAGGCTCTTCACTTTTTTCAACAACGCTTCATGCTCCTCCTATTTTTCAGACCGATTCATGCTCCTAATATTTTTCACACCTTTTGAAGCTCATAATATTTTTCACACGTTTTCAGGCTCTTCATGTTTTTGAACACACCTACATGCTACTCCTATTTTTCAGACCGATTCATGCTCCTCATATTTTTCACACCTTTTGAAGCTCCTATTATTTTTCAGACCTTTTCAGGCTCTTCATGTTTTTCAATATCGTTTCATGATCCTCCTATTTTTCAGTCCGTTTCATGCTCATCTCAATTTTGACCCCTTTTGAAGTTTTTCATATTTTTCAACCTTTTTTGGCTCTTCATGTTTTTCAACACCGTTACATGATCATCCTATTTTTCGGACCGTTTCATGCTCATCTCATTTTTGACCCCTTTTGAAGCTTTTCATATTTTTCACAACTCTTTAGGCTCTTCATGTTTTTCAACACCGCTTCTTGCTCCTCCTATTTTTCAGACCGTTTCATGCTCATCTCATTTTTGACACCTTTTGAAGCTCTTCATATTTCTCACAACATTTTAGGCTCTTCATGTTTTTGACATCGCTTCATGCTCCTCCTATTTTTCAGAGAGTTTCTTGCTCCTCATGTATTTCACATCTTTTGAAGCTCTTCATATTTCTCACAACATTTTAGGCTCTTCATGTTTTTCCACACCACTTCATGCTTCACCTATTTTTCGGCCTGTTTCATGCTCCTCATGTATTTCACACCTTTTGAAGCTCTTCATATTTTTCAGACCTTTTCAGGCTCTTCATGTTTTTAATCACCGTTTCATGCTCCTCCTATTTTTCAGGCCGTTTCATGCTCCTCATATATTTGACACATTTTGAAGCTCTGAATATTTTTCACACCTTTTCAGGCTCTTCATATTTTTGAACACCGCTTCATGCTCCTCCAATTTTTCAGGCCGTTTCATGCTCCTCATAATTTTGACACCTTTTGAAGCTCTTCATACGTTTCACAACTTTTCAGGCTCTTCATATTTTTGAACACCGCTTCATGCTCCTCCAATTTTTCAGGCCGTTTCATGCTCCTCATAATTGTGACACCTTTTGAAGCTCTTCATATTTTTCACACCTTTTCAGGCTCTTCATATTTTTGAACACCGCTTCATGCTCCTCCAATTTTTCAGGCCGTTTCATGCTCCTCATAATTTTGACACCTTTTGAAGCTCTTCATATGTTTCACAACTTTTCAGGCTCTTCATGTTTTTCCACACTCCTTCATGCTTCTCCTATTTTTCAGCCCGTTTCATGCTCCTCATGTATTTCACACTTTTTGAAGCTCTTCATATTTTTCACACCTTTTCAGGCTCTTCATGTTTTTGATCACCTTTTCATGCTCCTCCTATTTTTCAGACCGTTTCATGCTCATGTCATTTTCGACACCTTTTGAAGCTCTTCATATATTTCACACCTTTTGAAGCTCTTCATATTTTGCACACCTTTCCAGGCTCTTCATATTTATCAACACCGCTTCATGCTCCACCTACTTTTCAGACCGTTTCATGCTCCTCATATTTGTGACACCTTTTGAAGCTTTTCATATTTTTCACACCTTTTCAGGCTCTTCATTTTTTTCAACACTACTTCTTGCTCCTCCAATTTTTCAGACCGTTTCATGCTCATCTAATTTTTGACACCTGTTGAAGCTCTTCATATTTTTCACACCTTCTGAAGCTCTTTATATTTTTCACTTTTTCAGGCTCTTCATGTTTTTCAACACCACTTCATGCTTCTCCTATTTTTCAGCCCGTTTCATGCTCCTCATCTTTTTCACACCTTTTGAAGCTCGTCATATTTCTCACACCTTTTAAGGCTCTCCATGTTTTTGATCACCGTTGCTTGCTCCTCCTATTTTTCAGACCGTTTCATGCTCCTCATATTTTTGACATCTTTAGAAACACTTCATATCTTTCACACCTTTTCAGACTCTTCATGTTTTTCAACACCACTTCATGCTCCTCCTATTTTTCAGACCATTTCCTGCTCTTCATATGTTTGACTACTTTTGAAGCTCTTCATATTTTTCACTCCTTTTCAGGCTCTTCATGTTTTTCAACACCACTTCATGCTTCTCCTATTTTTCAGCCCGTTTCATGCTCCTCATGTTTTTCACACCTTTTGAAGCTCGTCATATTTTTCACACCTTTTAAGGCTCTCCATGTTTTTGATCACCGTTGCTTGCTCCTCCTATTTTTCAGACCGTTTCTTGCTCCTCATATTTTTGACATCTTTAGAAACACTTCATATCTTTCACACCTTTTCAGACTCTTCATGTTTTTCAACACCGCTTCATGCTCCTCCTATTTTTCAGACCATTTCCTGCTCTTCATATTTTTGACACCTCTTGAAGCTCTTCATATATTTCACAACTTTTCAGCCTCTTCATTTTTTTCCACACCGCTTCATGCTCCTCCTATTTTTCACACCGTTTCATGCTCATCTCATTTTTGACACCTTTTGAAGCTCTTCATATATTTCACACCTTTTCAAGCTCTTCATATTTTTCAGACCTTTTCAGGCTCTTCATGTTTTTGAACACGGCTTCTTGCTCCTCCTATTTTTCAGACCGTTTCATGCTCCTCATATTTTTGACACCGTTTGAAGCTCTTCATATTTTTCACACCTTTTCAGGCTCTTCATGTTTGAACACCGCTTCATGCTCCTTCTATTTTTCAGAGAGTTTCATGCTCCTCATGTATTTCACACCATTTGAAGCACTTCATATTTTCCACACCTTTTCACGCTCTTCATATTTTTCCACACCACTTCATACTTCTCCTATTTTTCAGCCCGTTTCAAACTACTCATGTATTTCACACCTTTTGAAGCTCTTCATATTTTTCACACCTTTTCAGGCTCTTCATATTTTTGAACACCGCTTCATGCTCCTCCAATTTTTCACGCCGTTTCATGTTCCTCATAATTTTGACACCTTTTGAAGCTCTTCATATGTTTCACACCTTTTCAGGCTCTTCATTTTTTTCAACACCTCTTCATGCTCCTCCTATTTTTCAGACGGTTTCATGCTCATCTCATTTTTTACACCTTTTGAAGCTCTTCATATTTTTCACACCTTTTCAGGCTCTTCATGTTTTTCACACCTTTTCAGTCTCTTCATGTTTTTGAACACCATTTCAGGCTTCTCCTAATTTGCAGACCGTTTCATTCTCCTCATATATTTGACACCTTTTGAAGCTCTTTATATATTTCACACCTTTTCAGGCTCTTCATTTTTTTCAACACCACTTATGCTCCTCCTATTTTTCAGACCGTTTCATGCTCATCTCATTTTGACACCTTTTGAAGCTCTTCAAATTTTTCACACCTTTTGAAACTCTTCATATTTTTCATACTTTTGAAGCTCTTCATATTTTCACACGTTTTCAGGCTCTTCATGTTTTTCAACACCGCTTCATGCTATTTCTATTTTTCAGAGAGTTTCATGCTCCTCATGTATTTCACACCTTTTGAAGCTCTTCATATTTTTCAAACCTTTTCAGGCTCTTCATGTTTTGCCACACCCCTTCATGCTTCTCCTTTTTTTCAGCCCGTTTCATGCTCCTCATGTATTTCACACCTTTTGAAGCTCTTCATATTTTTCACACCTTTTCAGGCTCTTCATGTTTTTGATCATCGTTTCATGCTCCTCCTATTTTTCAGACCGTTTCATGCTCATCTCATTTTTGACACCTTTTGAAGCTCTTCATATATTTCACACCTTTTGAAGCTCTTCATATTTTGCACACCTTTCCAGGCTCTTCATATTATTCAACACCGCTTCATGCTCCACCTATTTTTCAGACCGTTTCATGCTCCTCATATTTTTGACACCTTTTGAAGCTTTTCATATTTTTCACACCTTTTCAGGCTCTTCATTTTTTTCAACACCGCTTCATGCTTCTCCTATTTTTCAGACAGATTCATGCTCCTCCTATTTTTCAGACTGTTTCATGCACCTCTTATTATTGACACCTTTTGAAGCTCTCATATTTTTCACACCTTTTCAGGCTCTTCATGTTTTTCAACACCGGTTCATGCTTTCCTATTTTTCAGAGTGTTTCATGCTCCTCATGTATTTCTCACCTTTTGAAGCTCTTCAAATTTTTCACACCTTTTCAGGCTCTTCATGTTTTTCAACACCACTTCATGCTCCTCCTATTTTTCAGACCGTTTCATGCTCCTCATATTTTTGACATCTTTAGAAACTCTACATATCTTTCACACCTTTTCAAACTCTTCATGTTTTTCAACACCGCTTCATGTTCCTCCTATTTTTCAGACCGTTTCATTCTCCTCATATTTTTGACACCTTTTGAAGCTCTTCACATTTTTCACAAGTTCTCAGGCTCTGCATGTTTTTCAACACCGCTTCATGCTCCTCATATTTTTCAGACCGTTTCATGCTTCTCATATTTTTGACACCTTTTGAAGCTCTTCTTTTTTTCACACCTTTTCACGCTCTTCATGTTTTTGAACACCGCTTAATGCTCCTCCTATTTTTCAGACCGTTTCATGCTTCTCATATTTTTACACCTTTTGAAGCTCTTCATATTTTCACACCTTTTCAGGCTCTTCATGTTTTTGAACACCGCTTCGTGCTCCTCCTATTTTTCAGACCGTTTCATGCTCCTAATATTTTTGACACCTTTTGAAGCTCTTCATATTTTTCACACCTTTTCAGGCTCTTCATGTTTGAACACCGCTTCATGCTCCTTCTATTTTTCAGAGAGTTTCATGCTCCTCATGTATTTCACACCTTTTGAAGCTCTTCATATTTTTCACACCTTTTCAGGCTCTTCATGTTTTTCCACACCACTTCATGCTTCTCCTATTTTTCAGCCCGTTTCATGCTCCTCATGTATTTCACACCTTTTGAAGCTCTTCATATTTTTCACACCTTTTCAGGCTCTTCACGTTTTGATCACCATTTCATGCTCCTCTTATTTTTCAGACCGTTTCATGCTCATCTCATTTTTGACACCTTTTGAAGCTCTTCATATATTTCACACATTTTCAACCTCTTCATATTTTTCACACCTTTTCATGCTCTTCATGTTTTTCAACACCGCTTCATGCTTCTCCTATTTTTCAGACACTTTCATGCTCCTCCTATTTTTCAGACTGTTTCATGCACCTCTTATTATTGACACCTTTTGAAGCTCTCATACTTTTCACACCTTTTCAGGCTCTTCATGTTTTTCAACACCGCTTCATGCTCCTCCTATTTTTGCGACAGTTTCTTGCTCCTCATATGTTTGACACCTTTGAACCTCTTCATATTTTATCACACTTTTTCAGGCTTTTCATGTTTTTCATCACCGCTTCACGCTCCTCCTATTTTTGAGACCGTTTCACGCTCCACATATTTTTGACAACTTTTGGAGCTCTTCATATTTTTCACACCTTTTCAGGCTCTTCATGTTTTTTAACCGCTGCATACTCCTCCTATTTTTCAGACCGTTTCATGCTCCTCATGTATTTCACACCTTTTGAAGCTCTTCATATTTTTCACACCTTTTCAGGCTCTTCATTTTTTTCAAATCCACTTCATGCTCCTCCTATTTTTCAGACCGTTTCATGCTCATCTCTTTTTTGACACCTTTTGAAGCTCTTCATATTTTTCACAAGTTCTCAGCCTCCTCATGTTTTTAAACACCGCTTCATGCTCCTCCTATTTTTCAGACCGTTTCATGCTCCTCATATTTTTCACACATTTTGAAGCTCTTCCTTTTTTTCACACCTTTTCACGCTCTTCATGTTTTTGAACACCGCTTCATGCTCCTCCTATTTTTCAGACCCTTTCATGCTCCTCATATTTTTGACACCTTTTGAAACTCTTCATATTTTTCACACCTTTTCAGGCTCTTCATATTTTTGAACACCGCTTCATGCTCCTCCAATTTTTCAGGCCGTTTCATGCTCCTCATAATTTTGACACCTTTTGAAGCTCTTCATATGTTTCACAACTTTTCAGGCTCTTCATTTTTTTCAACACCACTTCATGCTCCTCCTATTTTTCAGACGGTTTCATGCTCATCTCATTTTTTACACCTTTTGAAGCTCTTCATATTTTTCACACCTTTTGATGCTCTTCATATTTTTCACACGTTTTCAGGCTCTTCATGTTTTTCAACACCGCTTCATGCTATTTCTATTTTTCAGAGAGTTTCATGCTCCTCATGTATTTCACACCTTTAGAAGCTCTTCATATTTTTCAAAACTTTTCAGGCTCTTCATGTTTTTCCACACCCCTTCATGCTTCTCCTATTTTTCAGCCCGTTTCATGCTCCTCATGTATTTCACACCTTTTGAAGCTCTTCATATTTTTCACACCTTTTCAGGCTCTTCATGTTTTTCACACCTTTTCAGGCTCTTCATGTTTTTGAACACCATTTCAGGCTTCTCCTAATTTGCAGACCGTTTCATTCTCCTCATATTTTTGACACCTTTTGAAGCTCTTTATATATTTCACACCTTTTCAGGCTCTTCATTTTTTTCAACACCACTTCATGCTCCTCCTATTTTTCAGACCGTTTCATGCTCATCTCATTTTGACACCTTTTGAAGCTCTTCAAATTTTTCACGTCTTTTGAAGCTCTTCATATTTTTCACAACTTTTCAGGCTCTTTATGATTTTCAACACCGCTTCATGCTCCTCCTATTTTTCAGACCGTTTCATGCTCATCTCATTTTGACACCTTTTGAAGCTCTTCAAATTTTTCACACCTTTTGAAGCTCTTCATATTTTTCATATTTTTGAAGCTCTTCATATTTTCACACGTTTTCAGGCTCTTCATGTTTTTCAACACCGCTTCATGCTATTTCTATTTTTCAGAGAGTTTCATGCTCCTCATGTATTTCACACCTTTTGAAGCTCTTCATATTTTTCATATTTTTGAAGCTCTTCATATTTTCACACGTTTTCAGGCTCTTCATGTTTTTCAACAACGCTTCATGCTATTTCTATTTTTCAGAGAGTTTCATGCTCCTCATGTATTTCACACCTTTTGAAGCTCTTCATATTTTTCAAACCTTTTCAGGCTCTTCATGTTTTTCCACACCCCTTCATGCTTCTCCTATTTTTCAGCCCGTTCCATGCTCCTCATGTATTTCACACCTTTTGAAGCTCTTCATATTTTTCACATCTTTTCAGGCTCTTCATGTTTTTTATCACCGTTTCATGCTCCTCCTATTTTTCAGACCGTTTCATGCTCCTCATATTTTTGACACCTTTTGAAGCTTTTCATATTTTCACACCTTTTCAGGCTCTTCATATTTTTCAACACCGCTTCATGCTTCTCCTATTTTTCATACAGTTTCATGCTCCTCCTAATTTTCAGACTGTTTCATGCACCTCTTATTATTGATACCTTTTGAAGCTCTCATATTTTTCACACGTTTTCAGGCTCTTCATGTTTTTCAACACCGCTTCATGCTATTTCTATTTTTCAGAGAGTTTCATGCTCCTCATGTATTTCACACCTTTAGAAGCTCTTCATATTTTTCAAAACTTTTCAGGCTCTTCATGTTTTTCCACACCCCTTCATGCTTCTCCTATTTTTCAGCCCGTTTCATGCTCCTCATGTATTTCACACCTTTTGAAGCTCTTCATATTTTTCACACCTTTTCAGGCTCTTCATGTTTTTCACACCTTTTCAGGCTCTTCATGTTTTTGAACACCATTTCAGGCTTCTCCTAATTTGCAGACCGTTTCATTCTCCTCATATTTTTGACACCTTTTGAAGCTCTTTATATATTTCACACCTTTTCAGGCTCTTCATTTTTTTCAACACCACTTCATGCTCCTCCTATTTTTCAGACCGTTTCATGCTCATCTCATTTTGACACCTTTTGAAGCTCTTCAAATTTTTCACGTCTTTTGAAGCTCTTCATATTTTTCACAACTTTTCAGGCTCTTTATGATTTTCAACACCGCTTCATGCTCCTCCTATTTTTCAGACCGTTTCATGCTCATCTCATTTTGACACCTTTTGAAGCTCTTCAAATTTTTCACACCTTTTGAAGCTCTTCATATTTTTCATATTTTTGAAGCTCTTCATATTTTCACACGTTTTCAGGCTCTTCATGTTTTTCAACACCGCTTCATGCTATTTCTATTTTTCAGAGAGTTTCATGCTCCTCATGTATTTCACACCTTTTGAAGCTCTTCATATTTTTCATATTTTTGAAGCTCTTCATATTTTCACACGTTTTCAGGCTCTTCATGTTTTTCAACAACGCTTCATGCTATTTCTATTTTTCAGAGAGTTTCATGCTCCTCATGTATTTCACACCTTTTGAAGCTCTTCATATTTTTCAAACCTTTTCAGGCTCTTCATGTTTTTCCACACCCCTTCATGCTTCTCCTATTTTTCAGCCCGTTCCATGCTCCTCATGTATTTCACACCTTTTGAAGCTCTTCATATTTTTCACATCTTTTCAGGCTCTTCATGTTTTTTATCACCGTTTCATGCTCCTCCTATTTTTCAGACCGTTTCATGCTCCTCATATTTTTGACACCTTTTGAAGCTTTTCATATTTTCACACCTTTTCAGGCTCTTCATATTTTTCAACACCGCTTCATGCTTCTCCTATTTTTCATACAGTTTCATGCTCCTCCTAATTTTCAGACTGTTTCATGCACCTCTTATTATTGATACCTTTTGAAGCTCTCATATTTTTCACACCCTTTCAGGCTCTTCATGTTTTTCAACACCGCTTCATGCTTCTCCTATTTTTCAGACAGTTTAATGCTCCTCCAATTTTTCCGACTGTTTCATGCACCTCTTATTATTGACACCTTTTGAAGATCTCATATTTTTCACACCATTTCAGGCTCTTCATGTTTTTCAACACCGCTTCATGCTCCTCCTATTTTTGCGAGCGTTTCATGCTCCTCATATTTCTGACACCTTTGAAGCTCTTCATGTTTTATCACACGTTTTCAGGCTCTTCATGTTTTTCATCACCGCTTCCCGCTCCTCCTATTTTTGAGACCGTCTCACGCTCCACATATTTTTGACAACTTTTGGAGCTCTTCATATTTTTCACACCTTTTCAGGCTCTTCATGTTTTTTAACCGCTGCATGCTTCTCCTATTTTTCAGACCGTTTCATGCTCCTCATATTTTTGACACCTTTTGAAGCTCTTCATATTTTTCACACATTTTCAGGCTCTTCATGTTTTTGAACACAGCTTCATGCTCCTCCTATTTTTCAGACCGTTTCATGCTCCTCATATTTTTGACAGCTTTGGAAGCTCTTCATATTTTTCACACCTTTTCAGACTCTTCATGTTTTTCAACACCGTTGCATGATCCTCCTATTTTTCAGACCGTTTCATGCTCATCTCATTTTTGACAGCTTTGGAAGCTCTTCATATTTCTCACACCTTTTCAGGCTGTTCATGGTTTTCAACAACGCTTCATGCACCTCCTATTTTTCAGAACGTTTCATGCTCATCTCATTTTTGACACCTTTTGAAGCTTTTCATATTTTTCACACCTTTTCAGGCTCTTCATGTTTTTGAACACCGCTTCATGCTAATCCTATTTTTCAAACCATATCATGCTCCTCATATTTTTCACACCTTTTTAAGCTCTTCATATTTTTCACTCCTTTTCAGGCTCTTCATGTTTTTGAACACTACTTCATGCTCCTTCTATTTTTCAGAGAGTTTCATGCTCCTCATGTATTTCACACCTTTTGAAGCTCTTCATATTTTTCACACCTTTTCAGGCTCTTCATGTTTTTCCACACCACTTCATGCTTCTCCTATTTTTCAGCCCGTTTCATGCTCCTCATGTATTTCACACCTTTTGAAGCTCTTCATATTTTTCACACCTTTTCAGGCTCTTCACGTTTTGATCACCATTTCATGCTCCTCTTATTTTTCAGACCGTTTCATGCTCATCTCATTTTTGACACCTTTTGAAGCTCTTCATATATTTCACACATTTTCAACCTCTTCATATTTTTCACACCTTTTCATGCTCTTCATGTTTTTCAACACCGCTTCATGCTTCTCCTATTTTTCAGACACTTTCATGCTCCTCCTATTTTTCAGACTGTTTCATGCACCTCTTATTATTGACACCTTTTGAAGCTCTCATACTTTTCACACCTTTTCAGGCTCTTCATGTTTTTCAACACCGCTTCATGCTCCTCCTATTTTTGCGACCGTTTCTTGCTCCTCATATGTTTGACACCTTTGAACCTCTTCATATTTTATCACACTTTTTCAGGCTTTTCATGTTTTTCATCACCGCTTCACGCTCCTCCTATTTTTGAGACCGTTTCATGCTCCACATATTTTTGACAACTTTTGGAGCTCTTCATATTTTTCACACCTTTTCAGGCTCTTCATGTTTTTTAACCGCTGCATACTCCTCCTATTTTTCAGACCGTTTCATGCTCCTCATGTATTTCACACCTTTTGAAGCTCTTCATATTTTTCACACCTTTTCAGGCTCTTCATTTTTTTCAAATCCACTTCATGCTCCTCCTATTTTTCAGACCGTTTCATGCTCATCTCTTTTTTGACACCTTTCGAAGTTCTTCATATTTTTCACAAGTTCTCAGCCTCCTCATGTTTTTAAACACCGCTTCATGCTCCTCCTATTTTTCAGACCGTTTCATGCTCCTCATATTTTTCACACATTTTGAAGCTCTTCCTTTTTTTCACACCTTTTCACGCTCTTCATGTTTTTGAACACCGCTTCATGCTCCTCCTATTTTTCAGACCCTTTCATGCTCCTCATATTTTTGACACCTTTTGAAACTCTTCATATTTTTCACACCTTTTCAGGCTCTTCATATTTTTGAACACCGCTTCATGCTCCTCCAATTTTTCAGGCCGTTTCATGCTCCTCATAATTTTGACACCTTTTGAAGCTCTTCATATGTTTCACAACTTTTCAGGCTCTTCATTTTTCAACACCACTTCATGCTCCTCCTATTTTTCAGACGGTTTCATGCTCATCTCATTTTTTACACCTTTTGAAGCTCTTCATATTTTTCACATCTTTTGATGCTCTTCATATTTTTCACACGTTTTCAGGCTCTTCATGTTTTTCAACACCGCTTCATGCTATTTCTATTTTTCAGAGAGTTTCATGCTCCTCATGTATTTCACACCTTTAGAAGCTCTTCATATTTTTCAAAACTTTTCAGGCTCTTCATGTTTTTCCACATCCCTTCATGCTTCTCCTATTTTTCAGCCCGTTTCATGCTCCTCATGTATTTCACACCTTTTGAAGCTCTTCATATTTTTCACACCTTTTCAGGCTCTTCATGTTTTTCACACCTTTTCAGGCTCTTCATGTTTTTGAACACCATTTCAGGCTTCTCCTAATTTGCAGACCGTTTCATTCTCCTCATATTTTTGACACCTTTTGAAGCTCTTTATATACTTCACACCTTTTCAGGCTCTTCATTTTTTTCAACACCACTTCATGCTCCTCCTATTTTTCAGACCGTTTCATGCTCATCTCATTTTGACACCTTTTGAAGCTCTTCAAATTTTTCACGTCTTTTGAAGCTCTTCATATTTTTCACAACTTTTCAGGCTCTTTATGATTTTCAACACCGCTTCATGCTCCTCCTATTTTTCAGACCGTTTCATGCTCATCTCATTTTGACACCTTTTGAAGCTCTTCAAATTTTTCACACCTTTTGAAGCTCTTCATATTTTTCATATTTTTGAAGCTCTTCATATTTTCACACGTTTTCAGGCTCTTCATGTTTTTCAACACCGCTTCATGCTATTTCTATTTTTCAGAGAGTTTCATGCTCCTCATGTATTTCACACCTTTTGAAGCTCTTCATATTTTTCATATTTTTGAAGCTCTTCATATTTTCACACGTTTTCAGGCTCTTCATGTTTTTCAACAACGCTTCATGCTATTTCTATTTTTCAGAGAGTTTCATGCTCCTCATGTATTTCACACCTTTTGAAGCTCTTCATATTTTTCAAACCTTTTCAGGCTCTTCATGTTTTTCCACACCCCTTCATGCTTCTCCTATTTTTCAGCCCGTTCCATGCTCCTCATGTATTTCACACCTTTTGAAGCTCTTCATATTTTTCACATCTTTTCAGGCTCTTCATGTTTTTTATCACCGTTTCATGCTCCTCCTATTTTTCAGACCGTTTCATGCTCCTCATATTTTTGACACCTTTTGAAGCTTTTCATATTTTCACACCTTTTCAGGCTCTTCATATTTTTCAACACCGCTTCATGCTTCTCCTATTTTTCATACAGTTTCATGCTCCTCCTAATTTTCAGACTGTTTCATGCACCTCTTATTATTAATACCTTTTGAAGCTCTCATATTTTTCACACCCTTTCAGGCTCTTCATGTTTTTCAACACCGCTTCATGCTTCTCCTATTTTTCAGACAGTTTAATGCTCCTCCAATTTTTCCGACTGTTTCATGCACCTCTTATTATTGACACCTTTTGAAGCTCTCATATTTTTCACACCATTTCAGGCTCTTCATGTTTTTCAACACCGCTTCATGCTCCTCCTATTTTTGCGAGCGTTTCATGCTCCTCATATTTCTGACACCTTTGAAGCTCTTCATGTTTTATCACACGTTTTCAGGCTCTTCATGTTTTTCATCACCGCTTCCCGCTCCTCCTATTTTTGAGACCGTCTCACGCTCCACATATTTTTGACAACTTTTGGAGCTCTTCATATTTTTCACACCTTTTCAGGCTCTTCATGTTTTTTAACCGCTGCATGCTCCTCCTATTTTTCAGACCGTTTCATGCTCCTCATATTTTTCACACCTTTTGAAGCTCTTCATATTTTTCACACATTTTCAGGCTCTTCATGTTTTTGAACACAGCTTCATGCTCCTCCTATTTTTCAGCTCATTTCATGCTCCTCATGTATTTCACACCTTTTGAAGCTCTTCATATTTTTCACACTTTTTCAGGCTCTTCATGTTTTTGAACACAGCTTCATGCTTCTCCTATTTTTCAGCTCATTTCATGCTCCTCATGAATTTCACACCTTTTGAAGCTCTTCATATTTTTCACACTTTTTCAGGCTCTTCATGTATTTGATCACCGTTTCATGCTCCTCCTATTTTTCAGACCGTTTCATGCTCCTCATATTTTTGACACCTTTTGAAGCTCTTCATATTTTTCACACCTTTTCAGGCTCTTCATGTTTTTGAACACCGCCTCATGCTCCTCCTATTTTTCAGACCATTTCATGCTCCTCATATTTTTGACACATTTTGAAGCTCTTCATATTTTTCACACCTTTTCAGGCTCTTCATGTTTTTGGACACCACTTCATTCTCCTCCTGTTTTTCAGACCGTTTCCTGCTCTTCAAATTTTTACACCTTTTGAAGCTCTTCATATTTTTCACACATTTATAGGCTCTTCATGATTTTGAAAACAGCTTCATTCTCCTCCTATTTTTCAGACCTTTTCATGCTCCTCAAATTTTGACACCTTTTGAAGCTCTTCATATTTTTCACACCTTTTCAGGCTCTTATTGTTTTTCAACACCGTTTCATCATCCTCCTATTTTTCAGACCGTTTCATGCTCCTCATATATTTGACACATTTTTAAGCTCTTCATATATTTCACACATTTTCAGGCTATTCATGTTTTTCAACACCGCTTCATGCTCCTCCTATTTTTCAGACCGTTTCATGCTAATCATATTTTTGACACCTGTTGAAGCTCTTCATATTTCTCACACATTTTCAGGCTATTCATGTTTTTCAACACCGCTTCATGCTCCTCCTATTTTTCAGACAGTTTCATGCTCCTCATATTTTTGACACCTTTTGAAGCTCTTCATATTTTTCACATCTTTTGAAGCTCTTTATATTTTTCACACATTTTCAGGCTCTTCATGTATTTCAACACCCCTTGTTGCTCCTCCGATTTTTCAGACCGTTTCATGCTCCTCATATCTTTGACACCTTTTGAAGTTCTTCATATTTCTGACACCTCGTCAGTCTCTTCATGTTTTTCAACACCGTTTCTTGCTCCTCCTATTTTTCAGACCGTTTCATGCTCCTCATGTATTTCACACCTTTTGAAGCTCTTCATATTTTGCACGCGTTCTCAGGCTCTTCATGTTTTTTCACAACCAATTCATGCTCCTCCTATTTTTCAGACCGTATCATGCTCCTCTTTATTTTCACACCTTTTGAAGCTCTTCATATATTTCACACATTTTCAGGCTCTTCATTATTTTCAACACCACTTCATGCTCCTCCCACATTTCAGACCGTTTTACACTCATCTCATTTTTGACACCTTTTGAAGCTCTTCATATTTTTCACACCTTTTGAAGCTCTTCATTTTTTTCACACGTTTTCAGGCTCTTCATGTTTTTCAACACCACTTCATGCTCCTCCTATTTTGCAGACCGTTTCATGCTCCTCATATTTTTGACACCTTTTGAAGCTCTTCATATTTTTCCCACCTTTTCAGGCTCTTCATGTTTTTGAACACCGCTTCATGCTCCTCCTATTTTTCAGACCGTTTCATGCTCCTCATATTTTTGACAGCTTTGGAAGCTCTTCATATTTTTCACACCTTTTCAGACTCTACATGTTTTTCAACACCGTTGCATGATCCTCCTATTTTTCAGACCGTTTCATGCTCCTCATATACTTGACACATTTTGAAGCTCTTCATATATTTCACACATTTTCAGGCTATTCATGTTTTTCAACACCGCTTCATGCTCCTGTATTTTTAAGACCGTTTCATGCTCCTCATATTTTTGACACCTTTTGAAGCTCTTCATATTTTTCACACATTTTCTGGCTCTTCATGTTTTTCAACAACTCTTCATGCACCTCCAATTTTTCAGACCGTTTCATGCTCATCTCATTTTTGACACTTTTTGAAGCTCTTCATATTTTTCACACCTTTTCAGGCTCTTCATGTTTTTGAACACCGCTTCATGCTCCTCCTATTTTTAAGACCGTTTCATGCTCCTCATATTTTTGAGACATTTTGAAGCTCTTCATATTTCTCACACCTTTTCAGGCTCTTCATGGTTTTCAACAACGCTTCATGCACCTCCTATTTTTCAGAACGTTTCATGCTCATCTCATTTTTGACACCTTTTGAAGCTTTTCATATTTTTCACACCTTTTCAGGCTCTTCATGTTTTTGAACACCACTTCATGCTAATCCTATTTTTCAAACCATATCATGCTCCTCATATTTTTCACACCTTTTTAAGCTCTTCATATTTTTCACACCTTTTCAGGCTCTTCATGTTTTTGAACACTACTTCATGCTCCTTCTATTTTTCAGAGAGTTTCATGCTCCTCATGTATTACACACCTTTTGAAGCTCTTCATATTTTTCACACCTTTACAGGCTCTTCATGTTTTTCCACACCACTTCATGCTTCTCCTATTTTTCAGCTCATTTCATGCTCCTCATGAATTTCACACCTTTTGAAGCTCTTCATATTTTTCACACTTTTTCAGGCTCTTCATGTATTTGATCACCGTTTCATGCTCCTCCTATTTTTCAGACCGTTTCATGCTCCTCATATTTTTGACACCTTTTGAAGCTCTTCATATTTTTCACACCTTTTCAG
Source organism: Dama dama (assembly GCF_033118175.1). NCBI lineage: Eukaryota > Metazoa > Chordata > Mammalia > Artiodactyla > Cervidae > Dama > Dama dama. Next base: position 3,491,204 of record NW_026870956.1, read on the forward strand.
GCTCTTCATGTTTTTGAACACCGCCTCATGCTCCTCCTATTTTTCAGACCATTTCATGCTCCTCATATTTTTGACACATTTTGAAGCTCTTCATATTTTTCACACCTTTTCAGGCTCTTCATGTTTTTGGACACCACTTCATTCTCCTCCTGTTTTTCAGACCGTTTCCTGCTCTTCAAATTTTTACACCTTTTGAAGCTCTTCATATTTTTCACACATTTATAGGCTCTTCATGATTTTGAAAACAGCTTCATTCTCCTCCTATTTTTCAGACCTTTTCATGCTCCTCAAATTTTGACACCTTTTGAAGCTCTTCATATTTTTCACACCTTTTCAGGCTCTTATTGTTTTTCAACACCGTTTCATCATCCTCCTATTTTTCAGACCGTTTCATGCTCCTCATATATTTGACACATTTTTAAGCTCTTCATATATTTCACACATTTTCAGGCTATTCATGTTTTTCAACACCGCTTCATGCTCCTCCTATTTTTCAGACCGTTTCATGCTAATCATATTTTGGACACCTGTTGAAGCTCTTCATATTTCTCACACATTTTCAGGCTATTCATGTTTTTCAACACCGCTTCATGCTCCTCCTATTTTTCAGACCGTTTCATGCTCCTCATATTTTTGACACCTTTTGAAGCTCTTCATATTTTTCACATCTTTTGAAGCTCTTTATATTTTTCACACATTTTCAGGCTCTTCATGTATTTCAACACCCCTTGTTGCTCCTCCGATTTTTCAGACCGTTTCATGCTCCTCATATCTTTGACACCTTTTGAAGTTCTTCATATTTCTGACACCTCGTCAGTCTCTTCATGTTTTTCAACACCGTTTCTTGCTCCTCCTATTTTTCAGACCGTTTCATGCTCCTCATGTATTTCACACCTTTTGAAGCTCTTCATATTTTGCACGCGTTCTCAGGCTCTTCATGTTTTTTCACAACCAATTCATGCTCCTCCTATTTTTCAGACCGTATCATGCTCCTCTTTATTTTCACACCTTTTGAAGCTCTTCATATATTTCACACCTTTTCAGGCTCTTCATTATTTTCAACACCACTTCATGCTCCTCCCACATTTCAGACCGTTTACACTCATCTCATTTTTGACACCTTTTGAAGCTCTTCATATTTTTCACACCTTTTGAAGCTCTTCATTTTTTTCACACGTTTTCAGGCTCTTCATGTTTTTCAACACCACTTCATGCTCCTCCTATTTTGCAGACCGTTTCATGCTCCTCATATTTTTGACACCTTTTGAAGCTCTTCATATTTTTCCCACCTTTTCAGGCTCTTCATGTTTTTGAACACCGCTTCATGCTCCTCCTATTTTTCAGACCATTTCATGCTCCTCATATTTCTGACACCTTTTGAAGCTTTTCATATTTTTCACACCTTTTGAAGCTCTTCATATTTATCAAACCTTTTGAAGCTCTTCATATTTTTCACCCCTTTTCAGACTCTGCATGTTTTTGAACACCCCTTCATGCTCCTCCTATTTTTGAGACCGTTTCATGCTCCTCATGTATTTCACACCTTTTGAAGCTCTTCATATTTGTCACACCTTTTCAGGCTCCTCATGTTTTTCAACACCGCTTCATGCTCCTCCTATTTTTCAGACCGTTTCATGCTCCTCATATTTTTCACACATTTTGAAGCTGTTCATATATTTCACACCTTTTCAGGCTCTTCATGTTTTTGAACACTGGTTCATGCTCCTCCTATTTTTCAGACCGTATCATGCTCCTCATATTTTTCACACCTTTTGGAGCTCTTCATATTTTTCACACCTTTTCAGGCTCTTCATGTTTTTCGACACCGGTTCATGCTCCTCATATTTTTCAGAACGTTTCATGCTTCTCATATTTTTCACACCTTTTGAAGCTCTTCATATATTTCACACCTGTTCAGGCTCTTCATTTTTTTCAACACTACATCATGCTCCTCCTATTTTTCCAGACCGTTTCATGTTCATCTCATTTTTGACACCTTCTGAAGCTCTTCATATTTTTCACACCTTTTGAAGCTCTTCATATTTTTCACAAGATTTCAGTCTCAGCATGTTTTTGAACACCGCTTCATGCTCCTCCTATTTTTCAGCTCGTTTCATGCTCCTCATATTTTTGACACCTTTTGAAGCTCTTCATATTTTTCACACCTTTTCAGGCTCTTTTGTTTTTGAACACCGCCTCATGCTCTGCCTATTTTTCAGACCGTTTCATGCTCCTCATATTTTTGACACATTTTGAAGCTCTTCATATTTTTCACACCTATTCAGGCTCTTCATGTTTTTCAACACCACTTCATGCTCCTCCTATTTTTCAGACCGTTTCATGCTCCTCATATTTTTACACCTTTTGAATTTCTTCATTTTTTTCACACCTTTTCAGGCTCTTCATGTTTTTGAACACAACTTCATGCTCCTCCTATTTTTCAGCCCGTTTCATACTCCTCATATTTTTCACACCTTTTGAAGCTCTTCATATTTTTCACACATTTTCAGGCTCTTCATGTTTTTGAACACAGCTTCATGCTCCTCCTATTTTTCAGACCGTTTCATGCTCCTCATATTTTTGACAGCTTTGGAAGCTCTTCATATTTTTCACACCTTTTCAGACTCTTCATGTTTTTCAACACCGTTGCATGATCCTCCTATTTTTCAGACCGTTTCATGCTCCTCATATACTTGACACATTTTTAAGCTCTTCATATATTTCACACATTTTCAGGCTATTCATGTTTTTCAACACCGCTTCATGCTCCTTGTATTTTTAAGACCGTTTCATGCTCCTCATATTTTTGACACCTTTTGAAGCTCTTCATATTTTTCACACATTTTCTGGCTCTTCATGTTTTTCAACAACTCTTCATGCACCTCCAATTTTTCAGACCGTTTCATGCTCATCTCATTTTTGCCACTTTTTGAAGCTCTTCATATTTTTCACACCTTTTCAGGCTCTTCATGTTTTTGAACACCGCTTCATGCTCCTCCTATTTTTAAGACCGTTTCATGCTCCTCATATTTTTGACACATTTTGAAGCTCTTCATATTTCTCACACCTTTTCAGGCTCTTCATGGTTTTCAACAACGCTTCATGCACCTCCTATTTTTCAGAACGTTTCATGCTCATCTCATTTTTGACACCTTTTGAAGCTTTTCATATTTTTCACACCTTTTCAGGCTCTTCATGTTTTTGAACACCGCTTCATGCTAATCCTATTTTTCAAACCATATCATGCTCCTCATATTTTTCACACCTTTTTAAGCTCTTCATATTTTTCACACCTTTTCAGGTTCTTCATGTTTTTGAACACTACTTCATGCTCCTTCTATTTTTCAGAGAGTTTCATGCTCCTCATGTATTACACACATTTGAAGCTCTTCATATTTTTCACACCTTTTCAGGCTCTTCATGTTTTTGAACACCGCTTCATGCTCCTCCTAATTTTTAAACCGTTTAATGCTCCTCATGTATTTCACACCTTTTGAAGCTCTTCATATTTTTCACACCTTTTCAGGCTCTTCATGTGTTTGAACACCATTTCATGCTCCTCCTATTTTTCAGACCGTTTCATGCTCCTCATATTTTTGACATCTTTTGAAGCTCTTCATATTTCTCACATCTTTTCAGGCTCTTCATGTTTTTGAACACCGCTTCATGCTCCTCTTATTTTTCAGACCGTTTCATGCTCATCTCATTTTTGACACCTTTTGAAGCTCTTCATATTTTTCAAACCTTTTGAAGCTCTTCATAATTTTCACACCTTTTCAGACTCTGCATGTTTTTGAACACCGCTTCATGCTCCTCCTATTTTTCAGATCGTTTCATGCTCCTCATGTATTTCACACCTTTTGAAGCTCTTCATATTTGTCACACCTTTTCAGGCTCTTCATGTTTTTCAACCCCGCTTCATGCTCCTCCTATTTTTCAGACCGTTTCATGATCCTCATATTTTTCACACTTTTTGAAGCTCGCCATATTTTTCACACATTTTAAGGCTCTTCATGTTTTTCAACATCGCTTCATGCTCCTCCTATTTTTCAGACCGTTTCAAGCTTCTCATGTATTTCACACCTTTTGAAGCTCGTCATATTTTGCACACGTTTTCCGGCTCTTCATGTTCTTTCACAACCACTTCATGCTCCTCCTATTTTTCAGACCGTATCATGCTCCTCATATTTTTCACACCTTTTCAGGCTCTTCATTATTTTCAACACAACTTCATGCTCCTCCCATTTTTCAGACCGTTTTTTACTCATCTCATTTTTGACACCTTTTGAAGCTGTTCATATTTTTCACACCTTTTGAAGCTCTTCATGTTTTTGAACACCGTTTCATGCTCCTCCTATTTTTCAGACCGTTTCATGCTCCTCATATATTTCACAACTTTTGAAGCTCTTCATATTTTTCACACCTTTTGAAGCTCTTCATATTTTGCATATTTTTGAAGCTCTTCATATTTTTCACACTTTTTCAGGCTCTTCATGTTTTTGAGCACACCTTCTTGCTCCTCCTATTTTTCAGACCGTTTCATGCTCCTCATGTATTTCACACCATTTGAAGCTCTTCATGTTTTTCACACCTTTTCAGGCTCTTCATGTTTTTGAACATCACTTCATGCTCTTCCTTTTTTTCAGACCATTTCTTTCTCCTCATATATTTGACACATTTTGAAGCTGTTCATACTTTTCACAACTTGTCAGGCTCTTCATGTTTTTGAACACCGCTTCATGCTCTTCCTTTTTTTCAGACCATTTCTTTCTCCTCATATATTTGACACATTTTGAAGCTGTTCATACTTTTCACAACTTGTCAGGCTCTTCATGTTTTTGAACACCGCTTCATGCTCCTCCTATTTTTCAGACCGTTTCATGCTCGTCATATTTTTCGCACCTTTTAAAGCTCTTCATATTTTTCACACCTTTTCAGGCTCTTCATGTTTTTCAACACCACTTCATGCTCCTCCTATCTTTCAGACCATTTCATGCTCATCTCATTTTTGACACCTTTTGAAGCTCTTCATATATTTCACACCTTTTGAAGCTCTTCATAATTTTCACACGTTTTCAGGCTCTTCATGTTTTTCAACAAGATTTCATGCTCCTCCTGTTTTTCAGACCGTTTCAAGCTCCTCATGTATTTCACACCATTTGAAGCTCTTCATATTTTTCACACCTTTTCAGGCTCTTCATGTTTTTCAACACCGCTTCATGCTCCTCCTATCTTTCAGACCATTTCATGCTCATCTCATTTTTGACACCTTTTGAAGCTCTTCATATACTTCACACCTTTTGAAGCTCTTCATAATTTTCACACGTTTTCAGGCTCTTCATGTTTTTCAACACCGCTTCATGCTCCTCCTATTTTACAGCCTGTTTCATGCTCCTCATATTTTTGAAACCTTTTGAAGCTCTTCATATTTTTCACACCTTTTCCCGCTCTTCATGTTTGTTAAACCCGTTTCTTGCCCCTCCTATTTTTCAGACCGTTTCATGCTCCTCATATTTTTGACACCTTATGAAGCTCTTCATATTTTTCACTCCTTTTCAGATCTTCATGTTTTTCAACACCACTTCATGCTCCTTCTATTTTTCAGACCGATTCATGCTCCTCATATTTTTGACACGTTTTGAAGCTCTTCATATTCTTCACAGCTTTTGATGCTCTTCATGTTTTTCAACACCTTTTCATGCTCCTGATATATTTCAGACAGTTTCATGCTCCTCATATTTTGACACATTTAGAAGCTCTTCATATTTTTCACACCTTTTCAGGGTCTTCATGTCTTTCAACACCACTTCATGCTCCTCCTATTTTTCAGACCTTTTCATGCTCCTCATATGTTTCACACCTTTTCAAGCTCTTCATGTTTTTCAACACCGTTTCATGCTCCTCCTATTTTTCAGACCGTTTCTGGCTCCTCATATTTTGACACCTTTTGAAGCTCTTCATATTTTTCACACCTTTCCATGCTCTTCATATTTTTCAAAACCGTTTCATGCTCCTCCTATGTTTCAGACCGTTTCAGGCTCCTCATATTTTTCAGATCGTTTTATGGTCCTCATATTTTTTACACCTTTTGAAACTCTTCATATTTTTCACTCTTTTTCAGGCTCTTCATGTGTTTCAACACCGTTTCTTGCTCCTCATATTTTTGACACCTTTTTAAGCTCTTCATATTTTTAACACCTTTTCATGCTCTTCAGGTTTATCATCAACGTCTCATGCTCCTCCTATTTTTTGACCCTTTCATGCTCCTCATATTTTTGACAACTTTTTAAGCTCTTCATGTTTTTCACACCCTTTCATGGTCTTCATATTTTTCAACACCGTTTCATGCTTCTTCTAATTTTCAGACAGTTTCATGCTCCTCATAATTTTGACGCCTTTTGCAGCTCTTCTTATTCTTCACACCTTTTCAGGCTCTTCATGATTTTCAACACCTTTGCAGGCTCCTCCTATTTTTCAGACCGTTTCGTGCTCCTCATATTTTTTACACCTTTTGACGCTCTTTATATTATTCACACCTTTCCATGATCTTCATGTTTTTCAACACTGCTTCATGCTCCTCCTATTTTTCAAACCGTTTACTGCTCCTCATATTTTGACACCTTTTGAAGCTCTTCATATTTTTCACACGTTTTCAGGCTCTTCATGTTTTTGAACACCGTTTCATGCTCCTCCTAATTTTCAGACCTTTTCATGCTCCTCATATTTTTGAAACCTTTTGAAGCTCTTCATAATTTTCACACCTTTCCAGGACTGTATGTTTTTCAACACCATTTCATGCTCCTCCTATTTTTCAGACCGTTTCATGCACTTCATATTTTTGACACCTTTTGAAGCTTCATATATTTCACACCTTTTCTGGCTCTTCATGTTTTTCTACAACGCTTCATTCTCCTCCTAATTTTAAGACTGTTTCATGCTCTTCATAATTTTGGCACCTTTTGAAGCTCTTCATATTTTTCACACCTTTTCAGGCTCTTCATGTTTTTCAACACCGCTTCATGCTCCTCCTATTTTTCAGACCGTTTCATGCTCCTCATATTTTTGACACCTTTTAAACCTCTTCATATTTTTCACAACTTTTCAGGCACTTCACATTTTTCAACACCACTTCATGTTCCTTCTATTTTTCAGACCATTTCATGCATCTCATATTTTTGACTCCTTTTAAGTTCTTCATATATTTCACACCTTTTCAGGCTCTTCATGTTTTTCAACACCGCTCATGCTCCTCCTATTTATCAGACCATTTCATGCTCCTCCTATTTTTCAGTTTCATGCTCTTCATATTTTTGACACCTTTTGAAGCTCTTCATATATTTCACACCTTTTCAGGCTCTTCATGTTTTTGAACACCGTTTCATGCTCCTCATATTTTTCAGACCATATCATGCTCTTCATATTTTTGACACCTTTTGAAGCTCTTCATATTTTTCACACCTTTTCAGGCTCTTCATGTTTTTCAACGCCGCTTCATGCTCCTCCTATTTTTCAGACCGTTTCATGCTCTTCATATTTTTGACACCTTTTGAAACTCTTCATATATTTGACACCTTTTCAGACTCTTCATGTTTTTGAAAACAGTTTCATGCTCCTCCTATTTTTCTGACCGTTTCATGCTCCTCATATTTTTGACACGTTTTGAAGCTCTTCATTTATTTCACACCTTTTCAGGCTCTTCATGTTTTTGAAAACAGTTTCATGCTCCTCCTATTTTTCAGACCGTTTAATGCTCCTCATATTTTTGACACGTTTTGAAGCTCTTCATTTATTTCACACCTTTTCAGGCTCTTCATGTTTTTGAACACCACTTCATGCTCCTCCTATTTCTCAGACCGTTTCATGCTCCTCATATTTTTGACACCTTTAGAAACTCTTCATATTTTTCACACCTTTTCAGGCTCTTCATGTTTTTGAACACCGCTTCATGCTCCTCCTATTTTTCAGACCGTTTAATCCTCCTCATGTATTTCACACCTTTTGAAACTCTTCATATTTTTCACACCTTTTCATGCTCTTTATGTTTTTGAACACCATTTCATGCTCTTCCTATTATGCAGACCGTTTCATTCTCCTCATATTTTTACACCTTTTGAAGCTCTTCATATATTTCACACCATTTCAGGCTTTTCATTTTTTTCAACATCACTTCATGCTCCTCCTATTTTTCAGAACGGTTCATGCTCATCTCATTTTGACACCTTTTGCGGCTCTTCATATTTTTCACACCTTTTCAGGCTCTTCATGTTTTTGAACACCGCTTCATGCTCCTCCTATTTTTCAGACCCTTTCTTACTCCTCATATTTTTGACACCTTTAGAAACTCTTCATATGTTTCACACCTTTTCAGGCGCTTCATGTTTTTCAACACCGCTTCATGCTCCTCCAATTTTTCAGACCGTTTCATTCTCCTCATATTCTTGACAACGTTTGAAGCTCTTCATATATTTCACACCTTTTCAGGCTCTTCTTTTTTTTCAACACCACTTCATGCTCCTCCTATTTTTCAGACAGTTTCATGCTCATCTCATTTGACACCTTTTGAAGCTCTTCATATTTTTCACACCTTTTGAAGCTCTTCCTATTTCTCACACTTTCTCAGGCTCTTCATGTTTTTCAACACCGCTTGATGCTCCTCCTATTTTTCAGACCGTTTCATGCTCCTCATATTTTTGACATCTTTTGAAGTTCTTCATATTTTTCACACCTTTTAAGGCTCTTCATGTTTTTGAACACCGCTTCATGCTCCTCCTATTTTTCAGACCGTTTCATGCTCAACATATTTTTGACACCTTTTGAAGCTCTTCATATTTTTCACACCTTTTCAGGCTCTTAATATTTTTCACACGTTTTCATGCCCGTCATGTTTTTCATCACCGCTTCATGCTCCTCCTATTTTTCAGACCGTTTCATGCTCCTCATATTTTTGACACCTTTTGAAGCTCTTCATATTTTTCACACCTTTTGAAGCTCTTCATATTTTTCACACGTTTTCATGCCCTTCATGTTTTCCATCACCGCTTCATACTCCTCCTATTTTTCAGACCGTTTCATGCTCCTCATATTTTTGACACCTTTTGAAGCTCTTCATATTTTTCACACCTTTTCAGGCTCTTCATTTTTTTCAACGCTACTTCTTGATCCTCCAATTTTTCAGACCGTTTCATGCTCATCTAATTTTTGACACCTTTTGAAGCTTTGCATATTTTTCAAAACTTTTCAGGCTCTTCATGTTTTTGAACACCGTTTCATGCTCCTCCTATTTTTCAGACCGTTTCAGGCTCCTCATAATTTTCAGATCGTTTTATTGTCCTCATATTTTTGACACCTTTTGAAGCTCTTCATATTTTTCACACGTTTTCATGCCCTTCATGTTTTTCATCACCGCTTCATACTCCTCCTATTTTTCAGATCGTTTTATGGTCCTCATATTTTTGACACCTTTTGAAGCTCTTCATATTTTTCACACCTTTTCAGGCTCTTCATTTTTTTCAACGCTACTTCTTGATCCTCCAATTTTTCAGACCGTTTCATGCTCATCTAATTTTTGACACCTTTTGAAGCTTTGCATATTTTTCACAATTTTTCAGGCTCTTCATGTGTTTCAACACCGTTTCTGGCTCCTCATATTTTTGACACCTTTTTAAGCTCTTCATATTTTTAACACCTTTTCATGCTCTTCAGGTTTATCATCAACGTCTCGTGCTCCTCCTATTTTTTGACCATTTCATGCTCCTCATATTTTTGACACCTTTTTAAGCTCTTCATGTTTTTCACACCCTTTCATGGTCTTCATATTTTTCAACACCGTTTCATGCTTCTTCTAATTTTCAGACCGTTTCATGCTCCTCATAATTTTGACGCCTTTTGCAGCTCTTCTTATTCTTCACACCTTTTCAGGCTCTTCATGATTTTCAACACCTTTGCAGGCTCCTCCTATTTTTCAGACCGTTTCGTGCTCCTCATAATTTTTACACCTTTTGACGCTCTTTATATTATACACACCTTTCCATGATCTTCATGTTTTTCAACACTGTTTCATGCTCCTCCTATTTTTCAAACCGTTTACTGCTCCTCATATTTTGACACCTTTTGAAGCTCTTCATATTTTTCACACGTTTTCAGGCTCTTCATGTTTTTCAACGCCGCTTCTTGCTCCTCGTATTTTTAAGACCGTTTCATGCACTTCATATTTGACACCTTTTGAAGCTTCATATATTTCACACCGTTTCTGGCTCTTCATGTTTTTCTATACCGCTTCATTCTCCTCCTAATTTTAAGACTGTTTCATGCTCTTCATAATTTTGGCACCTTTTAAAGCTCTTCATATTTTCCACACCTTTTCAGGCTCTTCATGTTTTTCAACACCGCTTCATGCTCCTCCTATTTTTCAGACCGTTTCATGCTCCTCATATTTTTCACACCTTTTAAAGCTCTTCATATATTTCACACCTTTTCAGGCTCTTCACGTTTTTCAACACCGCTTCATGTTCCTTCTTTTTTTCAGACCGTTTCATGCATCTCATATTTTTGACTCCTTTTAAGTTCTTCATATATTTCACACATTTTCAGGCTCCTCATGTTTTTCAACACCGTTTCATGCTCCTCCTATTTATCAGACCATTTCATGCTCCTCCTATTTTTCAGACAGTTTCATGCTCTTCATATTTTTGACACCTTTTGAAGCTCTTCATATATTTCACACCTTTTCAGGCTGTTCATGTTTTTGAACACCGTTTCATGCTCCTCATATTTTTCAGACCATATCATGCTCTTCATATTTTTGACACCTTTTGAAGCTCTTCATATTTTTCATACCTTTTCAGGCTCTTCATGTTTTTCAACGCCGCTTCATGCTCCTCCTATTTTTCAGACCGTTTCATGCTCTTCATATTTTTGACACCTTTTGAAACTCTTCATATATTTCACACCTTTTCAGACTCTTCATGTTTTTGAACACAGTTTCATGCTCCTCCTATTTTTTTGACCGTTTCTTACTCTTCATAATTTTGCCTACTTTTGAAGCTCTTCATATTTTTCACACTTTTTCAGGCTCTTCATGGTTTTCTACACCGCTTCATGCTCCTCTTATTTTTCAGCCCGTTTCATGCTCCTCATATTTTTCACACCTTTTGAAGCTCTTCATATTTTTCAAACCTTTTCAGGCTTTCATGTTTTTCAGCACCAGTTCATGCTCCTCCTATTTTTCAGACCGTTTCATGCTCCACATATTCTTGACACCTTTTGAAGCTCTTCATATTTTGCACACCTTTTCAGGCTCTTCATGTTTTTGAACACCGCTTCATGCTCCTCCTATATTTCAGACCGTTTCATGCTCCTCCTATTTTTCAGACTGTGTCATGCACGTCTTATTATTGACACCTTTTGAAGCTCTTCATATTTTTCACACCTTTTCAGGCTCTTCATGTTTTTGAACACCGCTTCATGCTCTTCCTATTTTTCAGACCGTTTCATGCTCCTCATATTTTTCCCACCTTTTGATGCCGTTCTATTTCTCACACCTTTTCAGGCTCTTCATGTTTTTCAACACCACTTCATTCTCCTCCTATTTTTCAGACCGTTTCAGGCTCCTCATATTTTTCACACCTTTTGAAGCCGTTCTATTTCTCACACCTTTTCAGGCTCTTCATGTTTTTCACACCGTTTCATGATCCTCCTATTTTTCATACCGTTTCATGCTCCTCATATTTTTGACACCTTTTGAAGCTCTTCATATTTGTCACCCCTTTTCAGGCTCTTCATTTTTTTGAACACCTCTTTATCCTCCTCCTATTTTTCAGACCGTTCCATGCTCTTCATATTTTTCAAACCTTTTGAAGCTCTTCATATTTTTCACACCTTTTCAGGCTCTTCATGTTTTTAAACACCGCTTCATGCTCTTCCTATTTTTCAGACCGTTTCATGCTCCTCATATTTTTCACACCTTTTGAAGCCGTTCAATTTCTTACACCTTTTCAGGCTCTTCATGTTTTTCAACACCACTTCATGCTCCTCCTATTTTTCAGACCGTTTCAGGCTCCTCATATTTTTCACACCTTTTGAAGCCGTTCTATTTCTCACACCTTTTCAGGCTCTTCATGTTTTTCACACCGTTTCATGCTCCTCATACTTTTGACACGTTTTGGGGCTCTCATATTTTTCACACCATTCCAGGCTCTTCATATTTTTGAACACCGCTTCATGCCCCTCCTATCTTTCAGACCATTTCATGCTCATCTCATTTTTGACACCTTTTGAAGCTCTTCATATATTTCACACCTTTTGAAGCTCTTCATAATTTTCACACGTTTTCAGGCTCTTCATGTTTTTCAACAAGATTTCATGCTCCTCCGGTTTCTCAGACCATTTCAAGGTCCTCATGTATTTCACACCATTTGAAGCTCTTCATATTTTTCACACCTTTTCAGACTCTTCATGTTTTTCAACACCACTTCATGCCCCTCCTATCTTTCAGACCATTTCATGCTCATCTCATTTTTGACACCTTTTGAAGCTCTTCATATATTTCACAGCTTTTGAAGCTCTTCATAATTTTCACACGTTTTCAGGCTCTTCATGTTTTTCAACACGGCTTCATGATCCTCCTATTTTTAATACCGTTCATGCTCCTCATATTTTTGACACCTTTTGAAGTTCTTCCTATTTTTCACAACTCTTCATGCTCTTCATGTTTTTCGACACCGCTTCATGCTCCTCCTATTTTACAGCCTGTCTCAGGCTCCTCATATTTTTGACACCTTTTGAAGCTCTTCATATATTTCACACCTTTTGAAGCTCTTCATATTTTTCATACCTTTTCAGGCTCTCCATATTTTTGAACACCGCTTCATGCTCCTCCTATTTTTGAGACCGTTTCATGCTCCTCATATTTTTGACACCTTTTGAAGCTCTTCATATTTGTCACACCTTTTCAGACTCTTCATGTTTTTGAACACCGCTTCATGCTCCTCCTATTTTTGAGACTGTTTCATGCTCCTCATATTTTTGACACCTTTTGAAGCTCTTCATATTTGTCACACCTTTTCAGGCTCTTCATGTTTTTGAACACCGCTTTATCCTCCTCCTATTTTTCAGACCGTTCCATGTTCTTCATATTTTTCAAACCTTTTGAAGCTCTTCATATTTTTCACACCTTTTCCCGCTCTTCATGTTTGTTAAAACCGTTTCTTGCTCCTCCTATTTTTCAGACCGATTCATGCTCCTCATATTTTTGACAGGTTTTGAAGCTCTTCATATTCTTCACAGCTTTTCATGCTCTTCATGTTTTTCAACACCGCTTCATGCTCCTCCTATTTTTCAGACCGTTTCATGCTCCTCATATTTTTGACACCTTTTGAAGCTCTTCATATATTTCACACCTTTTCAGGCTCTTCATGTTTTTCAGCACCAGTTCATGCTCCTCCTATTTTTCAGACCGTTTCATGCTCATCTCATTTTTTACACCTTTTGAAGCTCTTCATATTTTGCACACCTTTTCAGGCTCTTCATGTTTTTCATCTCCACTTCATGTTCCTCCTATTTTTCAGACCGTTTCTTGCTCCTCATATTTTTGACACTTTTTGAAGCTCTTCTTATTTTTCACACCTTTTCTGGCTCTTCATGTTTTTGAACACAGCTTCATGCTCCTCCTATTTTTCAGACCGTTTCATTCTCCTCATGTTTTTGACACCTGTTGAAGCTCTTCACATTTTTCACACCTTTTCAGGCTCTTCACGATTTTCAACATCGCTTCATGATCCTCCTATTTTTCAGACCGTTTCATACTCTTCCTATTTTTGAGACTGTTTCAGGCTCCTCATATTTTTGACAGGTTTTGAATCTCTTCATATTTTGCACACCTTTTGAAGCTCTTCATATTTTTCACACCTTTTCAGGCTCGTTATGATTTTCAACACAGCTTAATGCTCCTCCTATTTTTCAGACCGTTTCATGCTCATCTCATTTTTGACACCTTTTGAAGCTCTTCATATTTTTCACATTTTTGAAGCTCTTCATATTTTTCACACCTTTTCAGGCTCGTTATGATTTTCAACACAGCTTAATGCTCCTCCTATTTTTCAGACCATTTCATGCTAATCTCAATTTGACACCTTTTGAAGCTCTTCATATTTTTCACACCTTTTGAAGCTCTTCATATTTTTCACACATTTTCAGGCTCTTCATGTTTTTCAGCACCGCTTCTTGCTCCTCCTATTTTTCCGACCGTTTCATGCTCCTCATATTTTTGACACGTTTTGAAGCTCTTCATATTTTTCACACCTTTTCAGGCTCTTCATGTTTTTCAACACCGGTTCATGCTCCTTCTATTTTTCAGAAAATTTCTTGCTCCTCATATTTTTGAAACCTTTTGAAGCTCTTCATATTTTTCTCACATTTTCAGGTTCTTCCTGTTTTTCAACACCATTTCATGCTCCTCTTATTTTTCAGACCGTTTCATGCTCTTCCTATTTTTCAGACCGTTTCATGATCCTCATATATTTGAAACCTTTTGAAGCTCTTCATATTTTTCACACCTTTTCAAGCTCTTCAAGATTTTCAACAACGCTTCATGCTCCTGCTTTTTTTCAGACCGTTTCGTGCTCCTCATATATTTGACAGCTTTTGAAGCTCTTCATATTTTTCACACCTTTTCAGGCTCTTCATGTTTTTGAACATCACTTCATGCTATTCCTTTTTTTCAGACCATTTCTTTCCCCTCATATATTTGACACATTTTGAAGCTGTTCATACTTTTCACAACTTGTCAGGCTCTTCATGTTTTTGAACACCGCTTCATGCTCCTCCTATTTTTCAGACCGTTTCATGCTCGTCATATTTTTCACACCTTTTAAAGCTCTTCATATTTTTCACACCTTTTCAGGCTCTTCATGTTTTTCAACACCACTTCATGCTCCTCCTATCTTTCAGACCATTTCATGCTCATCTCATTTTTGACACCTTTTGAAGCTCTTCATATATTTCACACCTTTTGAAGCTCTTCATAATTTTCACACGTTTTCAGGCTCTTCATGTTTTTCAACAAGATTTCATGCTCCTCCTGTTTTTCAGACCGTTTCAAGCTCCTCATGTATTTCACACCATTTGAAGCTCTTCATATTTTTCACACCTTTTCAGGCTCTTCATGTTTTTCAACACCGCTTCATGCTCCTCCTATCTTTCAGACCATTTCATGCTCATCTCATTTTTGACACCTTTTGAAGCTCTTCATATATTTCACACCTTTTGAAGCTCTTCATAATTTTCACACGTTTTCAGGCTCTTCATGTTTTTCAACACGGCTTCATGATCCTCCTATTTTTCATACCGTTCATGCTCCTCATATATTTGACACCTTTTGAAGTTCTTCCTATTTTTCACAACTCTTCATGCTCTTCATGTTTTTCGACACCGCTTCATGCTCCTCCTATTTTACAGCCTGTTTCATGCTCCTCATATTTTTGAAACCTTTTGAAGCTCTTCATATTTTTCACACCTTTTCCCGCTCTTAATGTTTGTTAAACCCGTTTCTTGCTCCTCCTATTTTTCAGACCGTTTCATGCTCCTCATATTTTTGACACCTTATGAAGCTCTTCATATTTTTCACTCCTTTTCAGATCTTCATGTTTTTCAACACCACTTCATGCTCCTTCTATTTTTCAGACCGATTCATGCTCCTCATATTTTTGACACGTTTTGAAGCTCTTCATATTCTTCACAGCTTTTGATGCTCTTCATGTTTTTCAACACCTTTTCATGCTCCTGATATATTTCAGACAGTATCATGCTCCTCATATTTTGACACATTTAGAAGCTCTTCATATTTTTCACACCTTTTCAGGGTCTTCATGTCTTTCAACACCGCTTCATGCTCCTCGTATTTTTCATACCGTTTCATGCTGCTCATATTTTTGACACCTTTTGAAGCTTGTCTTATTTTCACAGCTTTTCAGGAACTTCATGTTTTTCAACACTGCTTCATGCTCCTCCCATTTTTCAGACCGTTTCATGCTCCTCCTATTTTTCAGACCGTTTCATGCTCCTCATATTTTTGACACCTTTTGAAGCTTGTCTTATTTTCACAGCTTTTCAGGAACTTCATGTTTTTCAACACCGCTTCATGCTCCTCCCATTTTTCAGACCGATTCATGCTCCTCCTATTTTTCAGACCGTTTCATGCTCCTCATGTATTTCCAACCTTTTGAAGCTCTTCATATTTTTCACACCTTTTCAGGCTCTTCATGTTTTTGAACACCGCTTCATGCTCCTCCTATTTTTCAGACCGTTTCATGCTCCTCATAATTTTCACACCTTTTGAAGCTCTTCATATTTTCACACCTTTTCCGGTTCTTCATGTTTTTGAACACTGCTTCATGCTCCTCCTATTTTTCAACTGTTTCATGCTCCTCATAATTTTGACATCTTTTGAAGTGCTTCATATTTTTCACACCTTTTCAGGCTCTTCATGTTTTTCAACACTGCATCATGCTCTTCCTATTCTTCAGAACTTTTCATGCTCCTCAAATTTTTGACACCTTCTGAAGCTCTTCATATTTTTCACACCTTTTCAGACTCTTCATGTTTTTCAACACCGCTTCATGCTCCTCCTATTTTTCAGACCGTTTCATGCTCCTCCTATTTTTCAGACCGTTTTATGCTTTTCATATTTTTCACAACTTTTGAAGCTCTTCATATTTTTCACACCTTTTAAACTCTTCATGTTTTTGAACACCGCTTCACACTCCTCCTATTTTTCATACCGTTTCATGCTCCTCAAATTTTTGACAGCTTTTGAAGCTCTTCATATACTTTCCACCTTTTCAGGCTCTTCATTTTTGTGGACTCCGCTTCATGCTCCTCCTTTTCTTCAGACCGTTTCATGCTCATCTCATTTTTGACATCTTTTTAAGCTCTTCATATTTTTCACACCTTTTGAATCTCTTCATATTTTTCATATTTTTGAAGCTCTTCATATTTTTCACACGTTTTTAGGCTCTTCATGTTTTTCAATACCACTTCATGCTCCTCCTATTTTTCAGACCGTTTCATGCTCATCTCATTTTTGACACCTTTTGATGCACTTCATATTTTTCACACCTTTTGAAGCTCTTCGTATATTTCACACCTTTTCAGGCTCTTCATGTTTTCAACACCACTTCATGCTCCTCCTACTTTTCAGACCCTTTCATGCTAAACTAAATTTGACACCTTATGAAGCTCTTCATGTTTTTCACACCTTTTCATGCTCTTTATGTTTTTGAACACCGGTTCATGCTCCTCCTATTTTTCAACCCGTTTCATGCTCCTCCTATTTTTTACACCTTTTGAAGCTCTTCATATTTTTCACAATTTTTCAGTCTCTGCATTTTTTTGAACACCGCTTCATGCTCCTCCTATTTTTTAGACCGTTTCATGCTCATCTCATTTTTGACACCTTTTGAAGCTCTTCATATTTTTTACACCTTTTGAAGCTCTTCATAATTTTCACACCTTTTCAGGCTCTTCATGTTTTTGAACACCGCTTCATCCTCCTCCTATTTTTTAAGAGGGTTTCATGCTCGTCATATTTTTGACACATTTTGAAGCTCTTCATATTTTTCACACCATTTCAGGCTCTTCATCTTTTTGAACACCGCTTCATGCTCGTCCTATTTTCAGACCGTTTCATGCTCCTCATATTTTTGACACGTTTTGAACCTCTTCATATTTTTCACACCTTTTCAGGCTCTTCATGTTTTTCAACAGCGCTTCATGCTCCTCCTATTTTTCCGACCGTTTCATGCTCCTCATATTTGTGACACCTTTTGAAGCTCTTCCTATTTTTCACACCTTTTGAAGCTCTTCATGTTTTTCAACACCACTTCATCCTCCTCCTGTTTTTAAGACCTTTAATGTCCCTCATATTTTTGACACCTTTTGAAGCTCTTCCTATTTTTCACACATTTTCAGGCTCTTCATGTTTTTGAACAACGTTTCATGCTCCTCCTACTTTTCAGACCGTATAATGCTCCTCATATATTTCATACGATTTGAAGCTATTCATATATTTCACACCTTTTCAGGCTCTTCATGTTTTTCAACACCGCTTCATGCTCCTCCTATTTTTCAGACCATTTCATGCTCATCTCTTTTTTGACACCTTTTGAAGCTCTTCATATTTTCACACTTTTTCAGGCTCTTCATGTTTTTCAACACCTTATCAGGCTCATCGTATTTTTCAGAACGTTTCATGCTCCTCATATTTTTGACACTTTTTCAGTCTCTTCATATTTTTCACACATTTTCAGGCTCTTCATGTTTTTGAACACCACTTCATGCTCCTCATACTTTTCACACCTTTTGAAGCTCTTCATATTTTTCACACCTTTTCAGGCTCTTCATGTTTTTCAACACCGGTTCATGCTTCTCCTATTTTTCAGAGAGTTTCATGCTCCTCATGTATTTCTCACCTTTTGAAGCTCTTCAAATTTTACACACCTTTTCAGGCTCTTCATGTTTTTCAACACCACTTCATGCTCCTCCTATTTTTCAGACCGTTTCATGCTCCTCATATTTTTGACATCTTTAGAAACTCTACATATCTTTCACACCTTTTCAGACTCTTCATGTTTTTCAACACCGCTTCATGATCCTCCTATTTTTCAGACCGTTTCATTCTCCTCATATTTTTGACACCTTTTGAAGCTCTTCTTATTTTTCACAAGTTCTCAGGCTCTGCATGTTTTTCAACACCGCTTCATGCTCCTCATATTTTTCAGACCGTTTCATGCTTCTCATATTTTTGACCCCTTTTGAAGCTCTTCCTTTTTTTCACACCTTTTCACGCTCTTCATGTCTTTGAACACCGCTTCGTGCTCCTCCTATTTTTCAGACCGTTTCATGCTCCTAATATTTTTGACACCTTTTGAAGCTCTTCATATTTTTCACACCTTTTCAGGCTCTTCATGTTTGAACACCGCTTCATGCTCCTTCTATTTTTCAGAGAGTTTCATGCTCCTCATGTATTTCACACCTTTTGAAGCTCTTCATATTTTTCACACCTTTTCAGGCTCTTCATGTTTTTCCACACCACTTCATGCTTCTCCTATTTTTCAGCCCGTTTCATGCTCCTCATGTATTTCACACCTTTTGAAGCTCTTCATATTTTTCACACCTTTTCAGGCTCTTCACGTTTTGATCACCATTTCATGCTCCTCTTATTTTTCAGACCGTTTCATGCTCATCTCATTTTTGACACCTTTTGAAGCTCTTCATATATTTCACACATTTTCAACCTCTTCATATTTTTCACACCTTTTCATGCTCTTCATGTTTTTCAACACCGCTTCATGCTTCTCCTATTTTTCAGACAGTTTCATGCTCCTCCTATTTTTCAGACTGTTTCATGCACCTCTCATTATTGTCACCTTTTGAAGCTCTCATACTTTTCACACCTTTTCAGGCTCTTCATGTTTTTCAACACCGCTTCATGCTCCTCCTATTTTTGCGACCGTTTCATGCTCCTCATATATTTGACACCTTTGAAGCTCTTCATATTTTATCACACATTTTCAGGCTTTTCATGTTTTTCATCACCGCTTCACGCTCCTCCTATTTTTGAGACCGTTTCACGCTCCACATATTTTTGACAACTTTTGGGGCTCTTCATATTTTTCACACCTTATCAGCCTCTTCATGTTTTTTAACCGCTGCATACTCCTCCTATTTTTCAGACCGTTTCATGCTCCTCCTATATTTCACACCTTTTGAAGCTCTTCATATTTTTCACACCTTTTAAACTCTTCATGTTTTTGAACACCGCTTCACACTCCTCCTATTTTTCATACCGTTTCATGCTCCTCAAATTTTTGACAGCTTTTGAAGCTCTTCATATACTTTCCACCTTTTCAGGCTCTTCATTTTTGTGGACTCCGCTTCATGCTCCTCCTTTTCTTCAGACCGTTTCATGCTCATCTCATTTTTGACATCTTTTTAAGCTCTTCATATTTTTCACACCTTTTGAATCTCTTCATATTTTTCATATTTTTGAAGCTCTTCATATTTTTCACACGTTTTTAGGCTCTTCATGTTTTTCAATACCACTTCATGCTCCTCCTATTTTTCAGACCGTTTCATGCTCATCTCATTTTTGACACCTTTTGATGCACTTCATATTTTTCACACCTTTTGAAGCTCTTCGTATATTTCACACCTTTTCAGGCTCTTCATGTTTTCAACACCACTTCATGCTCCTCCTACTTTTCAGACCCTTTCATGCTAAACTAAATTTGACACCTTATGAAGCTCTTCATGTTTTTCACACCTTTTCATGCTCTTTATGTTTTTGAACACCGGTTCATGCTCCTCCTATTTTTCAACCCGTTTCATGCTCCTCCTATTTTTTACACCTTTTGAAGCTCTTCATATTTTTCACAATTTTTCAGTCTCTGCATTTTTTTGAACACCGCTTCATGCTCCTCCTATTTTTTAGACCGTTTCATGCTCATCTCATTTTTGACACCTTTTGAAGCTCTTCATATTTTTTACACCTTTTGAAGCTCTTCATAATTTTCACACCTTTTCAGGCTCTTCATGTTTTTGAACACCGCTTCATCCTCCTCCTATTTTTTAAGAGGGTTTCATGCTCGTCATATTTTTGACACATTTTGAAGCTCTTCATATTTTTCACACCATTTCAGGCTCTTCATCTTTTTGAACACCGCTTCATGCTCGTCCTATTTTCAGACCGTTTCATGCTCCTCATATTTTTGACACGTTTTGAACCTCTTCATATTTTTCACACCTTTTCAGGCTCTTCATGTTTTTCAACAGCGCTTCATGCTCCTCCTATTTTTCCGACCGTTTCATGCTCCTCATATTTGTGACACCTTTTGAAGCTCTTCCTATTTTTCACACCTTTTGAAGCTCTTCATGTTTTTCAACACCACTTCATCCTCCTCCTGTTTTTAAGACCTTTAATGTCCCTCATATTTTTGACACCTTTTGAAGCTCTTCCTATTTTTCACACATTTTCAGGCTCTTCATGTTTTTGAACAACGTTTCATGCTCCTCCTACTTTTCAGACCGTATAATGCTCCTCATATATTTCATACGATTTGAAGCTATTCATATATTTCACACCTTTTCAGGCTCTTCATGTTTTTCAACACCGCTTCATGCTCCTCCTATTTTTCAGACCATTTCATGCTCATCTCTTTTTTGACACCTTTTGAAGCTCTTCATATTTTCACACTTTTTCAGGCTCTTCATGTTTTTCAACACCTTATCAGGCTCATCGTATTTTTCAGAACGTTTCATGCTCCTCATATTTTTGACACTTTTTCAGTCTCTTCATATTTTTCACACATTTTCAGGCTCTTCATGTTTTTGAACACCACTTCATGCTCCTCATACTTTTCACACCTTTTGAAGCTCTTCATATTTTTCACACCTTTTCAGGCTCTTCATGTTTTTCAACACCGGTTCATGCTTCTCCTATTTTTCAGAGAGTTTCATGCTCCTCATGTATTTCTCACCTTTTGAAGCTCTTCAAATTTTACACACCTTTTCAGGCTCTTCCTGTTTTTCAACACCACTTCATGCTCCTCCTATTTTTCAGACCGTTTCATGCTCCTCATATTTTTGACATCTTTAGAAACTCTACATATCTTTCACACCTTTTCAGACTCTTCATGTTTTTCAACACCGCTTCATGATCCTCCTATTTTTCAGACCGTTTCATTCTCCTCATATTTTTGACACCTTTTGAAGCTCTTCTTATTTTTCACAAGTTCTCAGGCTCTGCATGTTTTTCAACACCGCTTCATGCTCCTCATATTTTTCAGACCGTTTCATGCTTCTCATATTTTTGACCCCTTTTGAAGCTCTTCCTTTTTTTCACACCTTTTCACGCTCTTCATGTCTTTGAACACCGCTTCGTGCTCCTCCTATTTTTCAGACCGTTTCATGCTCCTAATATTTTTGACACCTTTTGAAGCTCTTCATATTTTTCACACCTTTTCAGGCTCTTCATGTTTGAACACCGCTTCATGCTCCTTCTATTTTTCAGAGAGTTTCATGCTCCTCATGTATTTCACACCTTTTGAAGCTCTTCATATTTTTCACACCTTTTCAGGCTCTTCATGTTTTTCCACACCACTTCATGCTTCTCCTATTTTTCAGCCCGTTTCATGCTCCTCATGTATTTCACACCTTTTGAAGCTCTTCATATTTTTCACACCTTTTCAGGCTCTTCACGTTTTGATCACCATTTCATGCTCCTCTTATTTTTCAGACCGTTTCATGCTCATCTCATTTTTGACACCTTTTGAAGCTCTTCATATATTTCACACATTTTCAACCTCTTCATATTTTTCACACCTTTTCATGCTCTTCATGTTTTTCAACACCGCTTCATGCTTCTCCTATTTTTCAGACAGTTTCATGCTCCTCCTATTTTTCAGACTGTTTCATGCACCTCTCATTATTGTCACCTTTTGAAGCTCTCATACTTTTCACACCTTTTCAGGCTCTTCATGTTTTTCAACACCGCTTCATGCTCCTCCTATTTTTGCGACCGTTTCATGCTCCTCATATATTTGACACCTTTGAAGCTCTTCATATTTTATCACACGTTTTCAGGCTTTTCATGTTTTTCATCACCGCTTCACGCTCCTCCTATTTTTGAGACCGTTTCACGCTCCACATATTTTTGACAACTTTTGGGGCTCTTCATATTTTTCACACCTTATCAGCCTCTTCATGTTTTTTAACCGCTGCATACTCCTCCTATTTTTCAGACCGTTTCATGCTCCTCATATATTTCACACCTTTTGAAGCTCTTCATATTTTTCACACCTTTTAAACTCTTCATGTTTTTGAACACCGCTTCACACTCCTCCTATTTTTCATACCGTTTCATGCTCCTCAAATTTTTGACAGCTTTTGAAGCTCTTCATATACTTTCCACCTTTTCAGGCTCTTCATTTTTGTGGACTCCGCTTCATGCTCCTCCTTTTCTTCAGACCGTTTCATGCTCATCTCATTTTTGACATCTTTTTAAGCTCTTCATATTTTTCACACCTTTTGAATCTCTTCATATTTTTCATATTTTTGAAGCTCTTCATATTTTTCACACGTTTTTAGGCTCTTCATGTTTTTCAATACCACTTCATGCTCCTCCTATTTTTCAGACCGTTTCATGCTCATCTCATTTTTGACACCTTTTGATGCACTTCATATTTTTCACACCTTTTGAAGCTCTTCGTATATTTCACACCTTTTCAGGCTCTTCATGTTTTCAACACCACTTCATGCTCCTCCTACTTTTCAGACCCTTTCATGCTAAACTAAATTTGACACCTTATGAAGCTCTTCATGTTTTTCACACCTTTTCATGCTCTTTATGTTTTTGAACACCGGTTCATGCTCCTCCTATTTTTCAACCCGTTTCATGCTCCTCCTATTTTTTACACCTTTTGAAGCTCTTCATATTTTTCACAATTTTTCAGTCTCTGCATTTTTTTGAACACCGCTTCATGCTCCTCCTATTTTTTAGACCGTTTCATGCTCATCTCATTTTTGACACCTTTTGAAGCTCTTCATATTTTTTACACCTTTTGAAGCTCTTCATAATTTTCACACCTTTTCAGGCTCTTCATGTTTTTGAACACCGCTTCATCCTCCTCCTATTTTTTAAGAGGGTTTCATGCTCGTCATATTTTTGACACATTTTGAAGCTCTTCATATTTTTCACACCATTTCAGGCTCTTCATCTTTTTGAACACCGCTTCATGCTCGTCCTATTTTCAGACCGTTTCATGCTCCTCATATTTTTGACACGTTTTGAACCTCTTCATATTTTTCACACCTTTTCAGGCTCTTCATGTTTTTCAACAGCGCTTCATGCTCCTCCTATTTTTCCGACCGTTTCATGCTCCTCATATTTGTGACACCTTTTGAAGCTCTTCCTATTTTTCACACCTTTTGAAGCTCTTCATGTTTTTCAACACCACTTCATCCTCCTCCTGTTTTTAAGACCTTTAATGTCCCTCATATTTTTGACACCTTTTGAAGCTCTTCCTATTTTTCACACATTTTCAGGCTCTTCATGTTTTTGAACAACGTTTCATGCTCCTCCTACTTTTCAGACCGTATAATGCTCCTCATATATTTCATACGATTTGAAGCTATTCATATATTTCACACCTTTTCAGGCTCTTCATGTTTTTCAACACCGCTTCATGCTCCTCCTATTTTTCAGACCATTTCATGCTCATCTCTTTTTTGACACCTTTTGAAGCTCTTCATATTTTCACACTTTTTCAGGCTCTTCATGTTTTTCAACACCTTATCAGGCTCATCGTATTTTTCAGAACGTTTCATGCTCCTCATATTTTTGACACTTTTTCAGTCTCTTCATATTTTTCACACATTTTCAGGCTCTTCATGTTTTTGAACACCACTTCATGCTCCTCATACTTTTCACACCTTTTGAAGCTCTTCATATTTTTCACACCTTTTCAGGCTCTTCATGTTTTTCAACACCGGTTCATGCTTCTCCTATTTTTCAGAGAGTTTCATGCTCCTCATGTATTTCTCACCTTTTGAAGCTCTTCAAATTTTACATACCTTTTCAGGCTCTTCATGTTTTTCAACACCACTTCATGCTCCTCCTATTTTTCAGACCGTTTCATGCTCCTCATATTTTTGACATCTTTAGAAACTCTACATATCTTTCACACCTTTTCAGACTCTTCATGTTTTTCAACACCGCTTCATGATCCTCCTATTTTTCAGACCTTTTCATTCTCCTCATATTTTTGACACCTTTTGAAGCTCTTCTTATTTTTCACAAGTTCTCAGGCTCTGCATGTTTTTCAACACCGCTTCATGCTCCTCATATTTTTCAGACCGTTTCATGCTTCTCATATTTTTGACACCTTTTGAAGCTCTTCCTTTTTTTCACACCTTTTCACGCTCTTCATGTTTTTGAACACCGCTTCGTGCTCCTCCTATTTTTCAGACCGTTTCATGCTCCTAATATTTTTGACACCTTTTGAAGCTCTTCATATTTTTCACACCTTTTCAGGCTCTTCATGTTTGAACACCGCTTCATGCTCCTTCTATTTTTCAGAGAGTTTCATGCTCCTCATGTATTTCACACCTTTTGAAGCTCTTCATATTTTTCACACCTTTTCAGGCTCTTCATGTTTTTCCACACCACTTCATGCTTCTCCTATTTTTCAGCCCGTTTCATGCTCCTCATGTATTTCACACCTTTTGAAGCTCTTCATATTTTTCACACCTTTTCAGGCTCTTCACGTTTTGATCACCATTTCATGCTCCTCTTATTTTTCAGACCGTTTCATGCTCATCTCATTTTTGACACCTTTTGAAGCTCTTCATATATTTCACACATTTTCAACCTCTTCATATTTTTCACACCTTTTCATGCTCTTCATGTTTTTCAACACCGCTTCATGCTTTTCCTATTTTTCAGACAGTTTCATGCTCCTCCTATTTTTCAGACTGTTTCATGCACCTCTCATTATTGACACCTTTTGAAGCTCTCATACTTTTCACACCTTTTCAGGCTCTTCATGTTTTTCAACACCGCTTCATGCTCCTCCTATTTTTGCGACCGTTTCATGCTCCTCATATATTTGACACCTTTGAAGCTCTTCATATTTTATCACACGTTTTCAGGCTTTTCATGTTTTTCATCACCGCTTCACGCTCCTCCTATTATTGAGACCGTTTCACGCTCCACATATTTTTGACAACTTTTGGGGCTCTTCATATTTTTCACACCTTATCAGCCTCTTCATGTTTTTTAACCGCTGCATACTCCTCCTATTTTTCAGACCGTTTCATGCTCCTCATATATTTCACACCTTTTGAAGCTCTTCATATTTTTCACACCTTTTCAGGCTCTTCATTTTTTTCACACCACTCCATGCTCCTCCTATTTTTCAAACCGTTTCATGCTCATCTCATTTTTGACACCTTTAGAAGCTCTTCATATTTTTCACAAGTTCTCAGCCTCCTCATGTTTTTAAACACCGCTTCATGCTCCTCCTATTTTTCAGACCGTTTCATGCTCCTCATATTTTTCACACCTTTTGAAGCTCTTCCTTTTTTTCACACCTTTTCACTCTCTTCATGTTTTTGAACACCGCTTCATGCTCCTCCTATTTTTCAGACCCTTTCATGCTCCTCATAATTTTGACACCTTTTGAAGCTCTTCATATGTTTCACAACTTTTCAGGCTCTTCATTTTTTTCAACACCACTTCATGCTCCTCCTATTTTTCAGACGGTTTCATGCTCATCTCATTTTTTACACCTTTTGAAGCTCTTCATATTTTTCACACCTTTTGATGCTCTTCATATTTTTCACACGTTTTCAGGCTCTTCATGTTTTTCAACACCGCTTCATGCTATTTCTATTTTTCAGAGAGTTTCATGCTCCTCATGTATTTCACACCTTTAGAAGCTCTTCATATTTTTCAAACCTTTTCAGGCTCTTCATGTTTTTCCACACCCCTTCATGCTTCTCCTATTTTTCAGCCCGTTTCATGCTCCTCATGTATTTCACACCTTTTGAAGCTCTTCATATTTTTCACACCTTTTCAGGCTCTTCATGTTTTTCACACCTTTTCAGGCTCTTCATGTTTTTGAACACCATTTCAGGCTTCTCCTAATTTGCAAACCGTTTCATTCTCCTCATATTTTTGACACCTTTTGAAGCTCTTTATATATTTCACACCTTTTCAGGCTCTTCATTTTTTTCAACACCACTTCATGCTCCTCCTATTTTTCAGACCGTTTCATGCTCATCTCATTTTGACACCTTTTGAAGCTCTTCAAATTTTTCACGTCTTTTGAAGCTCTTCATATTTTTCACAACTTTTCAGGCTCTTTATGATTTTCAACACCGCTTCATGCTCCTCCTATTTTTCAGACCGTTTCATGCTCATCTCATTTTGACACCTTTTGAAGCTCTTCAAATTTTTCACACCTTTTGAAGCTCTTCATATTTTTCATATTTTTGAAGCTCTTCATATTTTCACACGTTTTCAGGCTCTTCATGTTTTTCAACAACGCTTCATGCTATTTCTATTTTTCAGAGAGTTTCATGCTCCTCATGTATTTCACACCTTTTGAAGCTCTTCATATTTTTCAACCCTTTTCAGGCTCTTCATGTTTTTCCACACCCCTTCATGCTTCTCCTATTTTTCAGCCCGTTTCATGCTCCTCATATGTTTCACACCTTTTGAAGCTCTTCATATTTTTTTTAACACCTTTTCACGCTCCTCCTATATTTCAGACCGTTTCAAGCTCCTCATATTTTTGACACTTTTTGTAGCTCTTCATATTTTTCACACCTTTTCAGGGTCTTCATGTTTTTCTACACCACTTCATGCTCCTCCTATTTTTCGGACCGTTTTATTCTACTCATATGTTTCACACCTTTTTCAAGCTCTTCATGTTTTTCAACACCACTTCATGCTCCTCCTAATTATCAGACCGTTTCATGCTCCTCATATAATTCACACCTTTTGAAGCTCTTCATATTTTTCACACCTTTTCAGGCTCTTCATGTTTTTCAACACCGCTTCATGATCCTCCTATTTTTCGGACCGTTTCATGCTCCTCATATTTTTGACACCTTTTGAAGCTCTTCATATTTTTCACACCTTTTCAGGCTCTTCATGTTTTTCAACAACACTTCATGCTCCTCGTATATTTCAGACGGTTTCATTCTCCTCATATTTTTGACACCTTTTGAAGCTCTGCATATATTTCACACCTTTTCAGGCTCTTCATGATTTTCAACACCACTTCATGCTCCTCCTATTTTTCAGACCGTTTCATGCTCATCTCATTTTTGACATCTTTTGAAGCTCTTCATATTTTTCACACTTTTTCAGCCTCTTCATGTTTTTCTACACCTCTTCAGGCTCCTCCTATTTTTCAGACCCTTTCATGCTAATCTAATTTTTGACACTTTTTGAAGCTCTTCATACTTTTCGCACATTTTAAGTCTCTGCATGTTTTTGAACACCTTTTCATGCTCCTCATGTATTTCACTCCTTTTGAAGCTCTTCATATTTTGCACACATTTTCAGGCTCTTCATGTTTTTGAACACCGCTTCATCCTCCTCCTATTTTTTAGAGGGTTTCATGCTCGTCATATTTTTGACACATTTTGAAGCTCTTCATATATTTCACACCTTTTCAGGCTCTTCATGTTTTTGAACACCACTTCATGCTCCTCCTATTTTTCAGACCGTTTCATGCTCCTCATATTTTTGTCACCTTTTGAAGCTTTCATATTTTTCACACCTTTTCAGGCTCTTCATGTTTTTCAACACCACTTCATGCTCCTCCTTTTTTGCAGACAGTTTCATGCTACTCATATTTTTGTCACCTTTTGAAGCTCTTCATATTTCTCACACCTTTTCAGGCTCTTCATGTTTTTCAACACCGCTTCATGCACCTCCGATTTTTCAGACCGTTTCATGCTCCTCATATTTTTGACACCTTTTGAAGCTCTTCATATTTCTCAAACCTTTTCAGGCTCTTCATGTTTTTCAACACCGCTTAATGCACCTCCTATTTTTCAGACCGTTTCATGCTCATCTCATTTTTGACACCTTTTGAAGCTTTTCATATTTTTCACATATTTTCAGGCTCTTCATGGTTTTGAACACCGCTTCATGCTAATCCTATTTTTTAAACCATATCATGCACCTCATATTTTTGACACATTTTGAAGCTCTTCATATTTTTCACACCTTTTCAGGCTCTTCATGGTTTTCAACACTACTTCATGCTTCTCGTATTTTTCAGACCGTTACATGCTCCTCATATTTTTGACACTTTTTGAAGCTCTGCATATTTTTCACACCTTTTCAGGCTCTTCATGTTTTTCAACACCACTTCAGGCTCCTCCTATTTTTCAGACACTTTCATGCTAATCTAATTTTTGACACTTTTTGAAGCTCTTCATATTTTTCACACCTTTTCAGTCTCTGCATGTTTTTGAACACCGTTTCATGCTCCTCATATATTTCACACCCTTTGAAGCTCTTCATATTTTGCTCACCTTTTCTGGCTCTTCATGTTTTTGAACACCGCTTCATCCTCCTCCTATTTGTAAGAGGGTTTCATGCTCGTCATATTTTTGACATATTTTGAAGCTCTTCATAATTTTCACACCTTTTCAGGCTCTTCATGTTTTTGAACCCCGGTTCAGGCTCCTCCTATTTTTCAGACCGTTTCATGCTCCTCATATTTTTCACACCTTTTGAAGCTCTTCATATATTTCACACCTTTTCAAGGTCTTCATGGTTTTGAACACCGCTTCATGCTCCTCCTATTTTTCAGACCGTTTCATGCTCCTCATATTTTTGCCACCTTTTGAAGCTCTTCATATTTTGTACACCTTTCATTCTCTTAATATTTTTCAACACCACTTCATGCTCCTCCAATTTTTCAGTCCGCTTCATGCACATCTCATTTTTGACACCTTTTGAAACTATTCATATTTTTCACACCTTTTCAGGCTCTTCCGGGTTTTCAACACCGCTTCATGATCCTCCTATTTTTACACCTTTTGAAGCTCTTCATATATTTCACACCTTTTCAGGCTCTTCCGGGTTTTCAACACCGCTTCATCCTCCTCCTATTTTTAAGAGGGTTTCATGCTCGTCATATTTTCACACCTTTTGAAGCTGTTCATATATTTCACACCTTTTCAGGCTCTTGATGATTTTCAACACCACTTCATGCTCCTCCTAATTTTCACACCCTTTCATGCTAATCTAATTTTTGACACCTTTTGAAGCTCTTCATATTTTTCACACCTTTTGAAGGTCTTCATATTTTTCACACCTTTTCAGGCTGTTCATGTTTTTGAACACCGCTTATGCTCGTCCTATTTTTCAGACCGTTTCATGCTCCTCATATTTTTGACACCTTTTGAAGCTCTTCATATTTTTCACACCTTTTCAGGCTCTTCATGTTTTTCAACAACACTTCATGCTCCTCGTATTTTTCAGACGGTTTCATTCTCCTCATATTTTTGACACCTTTTGAAGCTCTGCATATATTTCACACCTTTTCAGGCTCTTCATGATTTTCAACACCACTTCATGCTCCTCCATTTTTCAGACCGTTTCATGCTCATCTCATTTTTGACATCTTTTGAAGCTCTTCATATTTTTCACACCTTTTGAAGCTCTTCATAATTTTCATATTTTTGAAGCTCTTCATATTTTTCACACTTTTTCAGCCTCTTCATGTTTTTCAACACCTGTTCAGGCTCCTCCTATTTTTCAGACCCTTTCATGCTAATCTAATTTTTGACACTTTTTGAAGCTCTTCATACTTTTCGCACCTTTTAAGTCTCTGTATGTTTTTGAACACCTTTTCATGCTCCTCATGTATTTCACTTCTTTTGAAGCTCTTCATATTTTGCAGACATTTTCAGGCTCTTCATGTTTTTGAACACCGCTTCATCCTCCTCCTATTTTTTAGAGGGTTTCATGCTCGTCATATTTTGGACACATTTTGAAGCTCTTCATATTTTTCACACCTTTTCAGGCTCTTCATGTTTTTGAACACCGCTTCATCCTCCTCCTATTTTTAAGAGGGTTTCATACTCGTCATATTTTTGACACCTTTTGAAGCTCTTCATTTTTTTCACACCTTTTCAGGCTCTTCATGTTTTTGAACACCGCTTCATGCTCCTCCTATTTTTCAGACCATTTCATGCAGATCTCATTTTTGACACCTTTTGAAGCTCTTCTTATTTTTCAAAACTTTTGAAGCTCTTCATATTTTTCACACGTTTTCAGGCTCTTCATGTTTTTGAACACTGCTTCATGCTCCTCCTATTTTTCAGACAGTTTCATGCTCCTCATATTTTTGACATCTTTTGAAGCTCTATATATTTTTCACACCTTTTCAGGCTCTTCATGTGTTTCAACACCGCTTCATGCTCCTCCTATTTTTCAGAATGTTTCATGCTCCTCATATTTTTCACATCTTTTGAAGCTCTTCATATTTTTCACACATTTTCAGGCTCTTTATGTTTTTGAACACCGCTTCATGGTGCTCATAATTTTCAGAACTTTTCATGCTCCTGATATAATTCACACCTTTTGAAGCTCTTCATATTTTTCACACCTTTTCAGGCTCTTCATGTTTTTCAACACCGTTTCATGCTCCTCCTATTTTTCAGACCGTTTCATGCTCCTCATAATTTTGACACCTTTTGAAGCTCTCCATAATTTTCACACCTTTTGAAGCTGTTCATATATTTCACACCTTTTCAGGCTCTTGATGATTTTCAACACCACTTCATGCTCCTCCTAATTTTCACACCCTTTCATGCTAATCTAATTTTTGACACCTTTTGAAGCTCTTCATATTTTTCACACCTTTTGAAGGTCTTCATATTTTTCACACCTTTTCAGGCTGTTCATGTTTTTGAACACCGCTTATGCTCGTCCTATTTTTCAGACCGTTTCATGCTCCTCATATTTTTGACACCTTTTGAAGCTCTTCATATTTTTCACACCTTTTCAGGCTCTTCATGTTTTTCAACACCGCTTCATGATCCTCCTATTTTTCGGACCGTTTCATGCTCCTCTTATTTTTGACACCTTTTGAAGCTCCTCATATTTTTCACACCTTTTCAGGCTCTTCATGTTTTTCAACAACACTTCATGCTCCTCGTATTTTTCAGACGGTTTCATTCTCCTCATATTTTTGACACCTTTAAGCTCTGCATATATTTCACACCTTTTCAGGCTCTTCATGATTTTCAACACCACTTCATGCTCCTCCATTTTTCAGACCGTTTCTTGCTCATCTCATTTTTGACATCTTTTGAAGCTCTTCATATTTTTCACACCTTTTGAAGCTCTTCATAATTTTCATATTTTTGAAGCTCTTCATATTTTTCACACTTTTTCAGCCTCTTCATGTTTTTCAACACCTGTTCAGGCTCCTCCTATTTTTCAGACCCTTTCATGCTAATCTAATTTTTGACACTTTTTGAAGCTCTTCATACTTTTCGCACCTTTTAAGTCTCTGTATGTTTTTGAACACCTTTTCATGCTCCTCATGTATTTCACTCCTTTTGAAGCTCTTCATATTTTGCAGACATTTTCAGGCTCTTCATGTTTTTGAACACCGCTTCATCCTCCTCCTATTTTTTAGAGGGTTTCATGCTCGTCATATTTTGGACATTTTGAAGCTCTTCATATTTTTCACACCTTTTCAGGCTCTTCATGTTTTTGAACACCACTTTATGTTCCTCCTATTTTTCAGACCGTTTCATGCTCCTCATATTTTTGTCACCTTTTGAAGCTTTCATATTTTTCACACCTTTTCAAGCTTCATGTTTTTCAACACCACTTCATGCTCCTCCTTTTTTGCAGACCGTTTCATGCTACTCATATATTTGACACCTTTTGAAGCTCTTCATATTTCTCACACCTTTTCAGGCTCTTCGTGTTTTACAACACCGCTTCATGCACCTCCGATTTTTCAGACCGTTTCATGCTCCTCATATTTTCGACACCTTTTGAAGCTCTTCATATTTTTCACAACTTTTTAGGCTCTTCATGTTTTTGAACACCATTTCATGCTCCTCCTATTTTGCAGACCGTTTCATTCTCCTCATATTTATGACACCTTTTGAAGCTCTTAATATATTTCACACCTTTTCAGATTTTTCATTTTTTTCAACACGACTTCATGCTTCTCCTGTTTTTCAGACCGTTTCATGCTCATCTCAGTTTGACACCTTTTGAAGCGCTTCATGTTTTTCACATCTTTTGAAGCTCTTCATATTTTTCACAACTTTTCAGGCTCTTTATGATTTTCAACAGCCCTTCATGCTCCTCATATTTTTCAGATCGTTTCATGCTCCTCATATTTTTGACACCTTTTTCAGCTTTCATATTTTTCACACCTTTTCAGGCTCTTCATGTTTTGAACACCACTTCATGCTCCTCCTATTTTTCATAGACTTTCATTCTCCTCATATTTTTGACACCTTTTGAAGCTCTTCATATTTTTCACACCTTTTGAAGCTCTTCATATATTTCACACCTTTTCAGGCTCTTCATTTTTTTGAACACAGCTTCATGCTCCTCTTATTTTGCAGACCGTTTCATGCTCCTCATATATTTGACAACTTTTGAAGCTCTTCATATTTTTCACATCTTTTCAGGCTCTCATGTTTTTCAACACCGCTTCATGCTCCTCCTATTTTTCAGAGAGTTTCATGCTCCTCATATTTTTGACACCTTTTGAAGCTCTTCATATTTTTCACACCTTTTCAGCTCTTCATGTTTTGAACACCGTTTCATGCTCCTCCTATTTTTCAGACCGTTTCATTCTCCTATATTTTTGACAGCTTTTGAAGGTCTTCATATTTTTCTCACCTTTTCAAGCTCTTCATTCTTTTCAACACCGCTTCATGCTCCTCCTTTTTTTCAGCCCGTTTCATGCTCCTCATAGTTTTGACACCTTTTGAAGCTCTTCATATTTTTCACACGTTTTCAGCTCTTCATGTTTTTGAACACCACTTCATGATCTTTCTATTTTTCAGACCGTTTCATGCTCCTCATATATTTTACATTCTTTGAGGCTCTTCATATTTTTCACACCTTTTGAAGCTCTTCATATTTTTCACACCTTTTCAGGCTCTTCATGTTTTTCAACATCGTTTCATGCTCCTCCTATTTTTCAGACCGTTTCATGCTCCTCATAATTTTGACACCTTTTGAAGCTCTTCATCATTTTCACACCTTTTGAAGCTGTTCATATATTTCACACCTTTTCAGGCTCTTGATGTTTTTCAACACCACTTCATGCTCCTCCTAACTTTCACACCCTTTCATGCTAATATAATTTTTGACACCTTTTGAAGCTCTTCATCTTTTTCACACCTTTTGAAGGTCTTCATATTTTTCACACCTTTTCAGGCTGTTCATGTTTTTGAACACCGCTTATGCTCGTCCTATTTTTCAGACCGTTTCATGCTCCTCATATTTTTGACACCTTTTGAAGCTCTTCATATTTTTCACACCTTTTCAGGCTCTTCATGTTTTTCAACACCGCTTCATGATCCTCCTATTTTTCGGACCGTTTCATGCTCCTCATATTTTTGACACCTTTTGAAGCTCTTCATATTTTTCACACCTTTTCAGGCTCTTCATGTTTCTCAACAACACTTCATGCTCCTCGTATTTTTCAGACGGTTTCATTCTCCTCATATTTTTGACACCTTTTGAAGCTCTGCATATATTTCACACCTTTTCAGGCTCTTCATGATTTTCAACACCACTTCATGCTCCTCCATTTTTCAGACCGTTTCATGCTCATCTCATTTTTGACATCTTTTGAAGCTCTTCATATTTTTCACACTTTTTGAAGCTCTTCATAATTTTCATATTTTTGAAGCTCTTCATATTTTTCACACTTTTTCAGCCTCTTCATGTTTTTCAACACCTCTTCAGGCTCCTCCTATTTTTCAGACCCTTTCATGCTAATCTAATTTTTGACACTTTTTGAAGCTCTTCATACTTTTTGCACCTTTTAAGTCTCTGCATGTTTTTGAACACCTTTTCATGCTCCTCATGTATTTCACTCCTTTTGAAGCTCTTCATATTTTGCACACATTTTCAGGCTCTTCATGTTTTTGAACACCGCTTCATCCTCCTCCTATTTTTCAGATTGTTTCATGCACATCTCATTTTTTACACCTTTTGTAGGCTCTTCATATTTTTCACACCTTTTCAGGCTCTTCATGTTTTTGAACACCACTTCATGATCTTCCTATATTCAGACCGTTTCATGCTCCTCATATATTTGACATTCTTTGAGGCTCTTCATATTTTTCACACCTTTTCAGGCTCGTCATGTTTTTGAATACCGTTTCATGCTCCTCCTATTTTTCAGACCGTTTCATGCTCCTCATATTTTTGACACCTTTTGAAGCTCTTCATATTTTTCACACCTTTTCAGGCTCTTCATGTTTTTCAACGCCGCTTCATGCTCCTCCTGTTTTTCAGACCGTTTCATGCTAGACATATTTTTGACACCTTTTGAAGCTCTTCATATTTCTCACACCTTTTCAGGCTCTTCATGTTTTTCAACAACGCTTCATGCTCCTCCAATTTTTCAGACGGTTTCATGCTCCTCATATTTTTGACACCTTTTGAAGCTCTTCATATTTTTCACACCTTTTCAGGCTCTTCATGTTTTTCAACACCGCTTCATGCACCTCCTATTTTTCAGAGCATTTCATGCTCATCTCATTTTTGACACCTTTTGAAGCTTTTCATATTTTTCACATATTTTCAGGCTCTTCATGTTTTTGAACACCGCTTCATGCTAATCCTATTTTTCAAACCATATCATGCTCCTCATGTTTTTCACACCTTTTGAAGCTCTTCATATTTTTCACACCTTTTCAGGCTCTTCTTGTTTTTGAACACCACTTCATGCTTCTTCTATTTTTCAGAGAGTTTCATGCTCCTCATGTATTTCACACCTTTTGAAGCTCTTCATATTTTTCACACCTTTTCAGGCTTTTCATATTTTTGAACACCGTTTCATGCTCCTCCTATTTTTCAGGCCGTTTCATGCTCCTCATATATTTGACACCTTTTGAAGCTCTTCATATTTTTCACACCTTTTCAGGCTCTTCATGTTTTTCAACACCGCTTCATGCTCCTCCGATTTTTCGGACCGTTTCATGCTCCACATATTTTTGACACCTTTTGAAGCTCTTCGTATAATTCACACCTTTTCAGGCTCTTCATTTTTTTCAACACCACTTCATGCTCCTCCTATTTTTCAGACCATTTCATGCAGATCTCATTTTTGACACCTTTTGAAGCTCTTCTTATTTTTCAAAACTTTTGAAGCTCTTCATATTTTTCACACGTTTTCAGGCTCTTCATGTTTTTCAACACCGCTTCATGCTCCTCCTATTTTTCAGACGGTTTCATACTCATCTCATTTTTGACACCTTTTGAATCTCTTCATATTTTTCACATCTTTTGAAGCTGTTCATATTTTTCACACTTTTTCAGGCTCTGCATGTTTTTCAACAACCTTTCTTGCTCCTCCTATTTTTCAGACGGTTTCATGCTCATCTCATTTTTGACACCTTTTGAAGCTCTTCATATTTTTCACACCTTTTGAAGATCTTCTTATTTTTCACGTTTTTGAAGCTCTTCATATTTTTCACACGTTTTCAGCCTCTTCATGTTTTTCAACACCGCTTCTTGCTCCTGCTATTTTTCAGACCGTTTCATACTCCTCATATTTTTGACACGTTTTGAGGCTCTTCATATTTTTCACACCTTTTCAGGCTCTTCATGTTTTTGAACACCGCTTCATGCTCCTCCTATTTTTCAGACCGTTTCATGCTCCTCATGTATTTCACACCTTTTGAAGCTCTTCATATTTTGCACACCTTTTCAGGCTCTTCATGTTTTTCACAACCACTTCATGCTCCTCCTATTTTTCCGATCGTTTCATGCACATCTCATTTTTTACACCTTTTGAGGCTCTTCATATTTTTCACACCTTTTCAGGCTCTTCATGTTTTTGAACACCACTTCATGATCCTCCTATTTTTCAGACCGTTTCATGCTCCTCATATATTTGACATTTTTTGAGGCTCTTCATATTTTTCACACCTTTTCAGGCTCGTCATGTTTTTGAACACCGCTTCATGCTCCTCCTGTTTTTCAGACCATTTCATGCTAGTCATATTTTTGACACCTTTTGAACCTCTTCATATTTCTCACACCTTTTCAGTCTCTTCATATTTTTCAACACAACTTCATGCATCTCCTATTTTTCGGACCATTTCATGCTCCTCATATTTTTCAAACCTTTTGAAACTCTTCATATTTTTCACACCTTTTCAGGCTCTTCATTTGTTTAAACACCGTTTCATGCTCCTTCTATTATTCAGACCGTTTCATGCTCCTCATAGTTTTCACACCTTTTGAAGCTCTTCATATATTCTCACCTTGTCAGGCTATTCACGTTTTTCAACAACACGTCGTGCTCCTCCTATTTTTCAGACCGTTTCATGTTCCTCATATTTTTGACACGTTTTGAAGCTCTTCATATTTTTCACACCTTTTCAGGCTCTTCATGTTTTGAACACCACTTCATGCTCCTCCTATTATTCAGAGAGTTTCATGCTCCTCATGTATTTCACACCTTTTGAAGCTCTTCATATTTTTCACACCTTTTGAAGCTCTTCATATATTTCACATCTTTTCAGGCTCTTCATGTTTATTTAACAACGTTTCATCCTCCTCCTATTTTTGACACATTTTGAAGCTCTTCATATTTTTCACATCTTTTAAGACTCTTCATGTTTTTCAACACAGCTTCATGCTCCTCCGTTTTTTCAGACCGTTTCATCCTCCTCCTATTTTTGACACATTTTGAAGCTCTTCATATTTTTCACATCTTTTAAGACTCTTCATGTTTTTCAACACCGCTTCATGCTCCTCCGTTTTTTCAGACCGTTTCATGCTCCTCTCATTTTTGACACCTTTTGAAGCTCTTCATATTTTTCACACCTTTTGAAGCTCTTCATATTTTTCACAACTTTTAAGGCTCTTCATGTTTTTCAACACCGCTTCATGGTCCTCCTATTTTTCAGAACGTTTCATGCTCCTCATATTTTTGACACCGTTTCAAGCTCTTCATATATTTCACACCTTTTCAGGCTCTGAATGTTGTCAACACCGCTTCATGCTCATCCTATTTTTCGGACCGCTTCATGCTCCTCATATTTTTGACATCTTTGGAGCACTTCATATTTTTCACACGTTTTCAGCCTCTTCATGTTTTTCAACACTGCATCATGCTCTTCCTATTTTTCAGATCGTTTCATGCTCCTCAATGTTTGACATGTTTTGAATCTCTTTATATTTTTCACACCATTTCAGGCTCTTCATGTTTTGAACAACGTTTCAAGCTCCTCCTATT
The DNA here is from genome assembly GCF_033118175.1 of Dama dama. NCBI lineage: Eukaryota > Metazoa > Chordata > Mammalia > Artiodactyla > Cervidae > Dama > Dama dama. The sequence continues at coordinate 3,529,249 of NW_026870956.1, forward strand.
TTTCAGAAAATTTCATGATCCTCATATATTTGAGACCTTTTAAAGCTCTTCATATTTTTCAAAGCTTTTCAGCTCTTCATGTTTGTCAACACCACTTCATGCTCCTCCTATTTTTCAGACCGTTTCTTTCTCCTCATATTTTTGACACCTTTTGAAGCTCTTCATATATTTCACAGATTTTCAGGCTCTTCATCTTTTTGCACACCGCTTCATGCTCCTCCTATTTTTCACACCGTTTCATGCTGCTCTCATTATTGACACATTTCGAAGCTATTCATATTTTTCACACCTTTGGAAGCTCTTCATATTTTTCACACATTTTCAGGCTTTTCTTGTTTTCAACACCTCTTCATACTCCTCCTTTTTTTCAGTCCGTTTCATGTTCCTCATATTTTTCACACCTTTTAATGCTCTTCATATTTTTCACACCTTTTCAGGCTTTTCATGTTTTTCAACACCGCTTCATGCTCCTCCTATTTTTCAGACTGTTTCATGCTCCTCATATTTTTGACAGCTTTTGAAGCTGTTCATATTTTTCACACCTTTTCAGGCTCTTCATGTTTTTCAACCGTGCTTCATGTTCCTCCTATTTTTCACACCGTTTCATGCTCCTCATATTTTTGACACCTTTTGAAGATCTTAATATTTTTCACACCTTTTCAGGCTCTTCATGTTTTTGAACACCATTTCATGCTCCTCCTTTTTTTTGACACATTTTGAACGTCTTCATAATTTTCACACCTTTCAGGCTCTTCATGTTTTACAACACTGTTTCATGCTCCTCCTATTTTTCAGATCATTTCATGCTCCTCATATATTTCACATCTTTTGTAGCTCTTCATATTTTTCACACCTTTTCAGTCTCTTCAGGTTTCTCAACATCACTTCATGCTTCTCCTATTTTTCACACCGTTTCATGCTCCTCATATTTTTGACACCTTTTGAACCTCCTCATTTTTTCACAACTTTGGAAACTCTTCATATATTTCCCACCTTTTCAGGCTCTTAAAGTTTTCAACACCGCTTCATGCTCATCCTATTTTTCAGACCGTTTCATGCTCCTCATATTTTTGACACGTTTTGAGGCTCTTCATGTTTTTCACACCTTTTCAGGCTCTTCATGTTTTTCAACACTGTTTCATGCTGCTCCTATTTTTCAGACCGTTTCATGTTCCTCATATTTTTCACACCTTTTGAAGCTCTTCATATTTTACAAAACTTTTCAGGTTCTTCATGTTTTTGACGACTGCTTCATGCTCCTCCTATTTTTCAGACCGTTTCATGCTCCTTATATATTTGACACCTTGTGAAGCTCCTCCTATTTTTCACACCTTTTCAGGCTCTTCATGTATTTCAACACCGTTTCATGCTCCTCCTATTTTTCAGACCGCTTCAGTCTCCTCATGTATTTCACACCTTTTCAAGCTCTTCATATTTTTCACACCTTTTCAGGCTCTTCATGTTTTTGAACACCGTTTCATGCTCCTCCTATTTTTCAGACCGTTTCATGCTCCTCATATATTTGACACCTTTTGAACCTCCTCATTTTTTCACAACTTTGGAAACTCTTCATATATTTCACACCTTTTCAGGCACTTCATGATTTCCACGACCACTTCATGCTCCTCCTATTTTTCAGACCGTTTCATGCTCATCTCATTTTTGACACCTTTGGAAGCTCTTCATATATTTCACACCTTTTGAAGCTCTTCATATTTTTCACACGTTTTCAGGCTCTTCATGTTTTTCAACACCGCTTCATGCTCCTCCTATTTTTCAGACCGTTTCATGCTCCTCATATTTTTGACACGTTTTGAGGCTCTTCATGTTTTTCACACCTTTTCAAGCTCTTCAAGTTTTTGAACACCACTTCATGCTCCTCCTATTTTTCAGATCGTTTCATGCTCCTCATATTTTTGACCCCTTTTGAAGATCTTCATGTTTTTCACACCTTTTCAGGCTCTTCATATTTTTGAACACCGTATCATGCTCCTCCTATTTTTCAGACCGTTTCAGGCTCCTCATATTTTTGACACCTTTTGAAGCTCCTCATATTTTTCACACCTTTTGAAGCTCTTCATATATTTCACAACTTTTCAGGCACTTCATGTTTTTCAACATCACTTCATGCTCCTCCTATATTTCAGACCGGTTCATGCTCCTCATATTTTTGACACCTTTTGTAGCTCTTCATATATTTCACACCTTTTGAAGCTCTTCATATTTTTCACACGTTTTCAGGCTATTCATGTTTTTCAACGCCGCTTCATGCTCCTACTATTTTCAGGCCGTTTCCACCTCCTCATGTATTTCACACCTTTTGAAGCTCTTCATATATGTCACACCTTTTAGGCTCTTCGTCTTTTTAAAACCGTTTCATGCTCATCCTATTTTTCACACAGTTTCATGCTCCTCATATATTTGACACCTTTTGAAGCTCTTCATATTTTTCACACCTTTTCAGGCTCTTCATGTTTATCAACACAGTTTCATGCTCTTCCTAAATTTCAGACCGTTTCATGCTCCTCATATTGTTGACACCTTTTGAAGCTCTTCATATTTTTCCACCTTTTCAGGCTTTTCATGTTTTTCAACACCGCTTCATGCTCCTCCAATTTTTCAGAAAGTTTCATGCTCCTCATATTTTTAACATCTTTTGAAGCTCTTCATTTTTTTCACACCTTTTCATGCTCTTCATCTTTTTCAAAAAAGTTTCATGCTCATCCTATGTTTCATACTGTTTCACGCTCCTAATATTTTTGACACCTTTTGAAGCTCTTTATATTTTTCACACCTTTTCAGGCTCTTCATGTTTTTGACCACCGCATCATGCTCCTCCTATTTTTCAGTCGTTTCATGCCTCTCATATTTTTTACACCTTTTGAAGCTCTTCATGTTTTTCACACCTTTTCATGCTCTTCATCTTTTTCAAAACCGTCTCATTCTCATCCTATTTTAAAGACTGTTTCATGCTCCTCATATTTTTGACACCTTTAGAACCTCTTCATATTTTTCACACCTTTTCATCTCTTCATGTTTTCAACACCGTTTCATGCTCCTCCTATTTTTCAGACCGATTCATGCTCCTCATATTTTTGACACCTTTTGAAGCTCTTCTTTTTTTTTCACACATTTTGAAGCTCTTCATATTTTTCACAACTTTTCAGGCTCTTCATGTTTTTGAACACCGCTTCATGCTCCTCTTATTTTTTAGAGAGTTTCATGCTCCTCATGTATTTCACACCTTTTGAAGCTCTTCATATTTTTCACACCTTTTCAGGCTCTTCATATTTTGAACACCATTTCATGCTTCTCTTATTTTTCAGACCATTTCTTGCTCCTCATATTTATGACACCTTTTGAAGCTCTTCATATTTTTCACACCTTTTGAAGCTGTTCATATTTTTCACACCATTTGAAGCTTTTCATATTTTTCACACGTTTTCAGGTTCTTCATGTTTTTCAACACCGCTTCATGCTCCTGCTAATTTTCAGACCCTTTCATGCTCCACATATTTTTGACACGTTTTGAAGCTCTTCATGTTTTTCACACCTTTTCAGGCTCTTCATGTCTTTCAACACCGTTTCATGCTCCTCCTATTTTTCAGAACTTTTAATGCTCCTCACATTTTTGACACCTTTTCTAGTTCTTCATATATTTCATACATTTTCAGGATCTTTATGTTTTTCAACAACACTTCATGCTCCTCCTATTTTTAAGACCGCTTCATGCTCATCTCATTTTTCACACTTTTGAAACGGTTCATATTTTTCACACCTTTTGAAGATCTTCATATTTTTACAAGTTTTCAGGTTCTTCATGTTTTTCAACACCGCTTCATGCTCCTCCTATTTTTCAGACTATTTCATGCTCCACATATTTTTGACACGTTTTGAAGCTCTTCATATTTTTCACACCTTTTCAGGCTTTTTATGTTTCTGAACACCGCTTCAAGCTGCTCCTATATTTCACATCTTTTGAAGCTCTTCATTATTTTCACACCTTTTCAGGCTCTTCATGTTTTTGAACACAGCTTCATGCTCCTCCTATTTTTCAGACAGTTTAATGCTCCTCATGTATTTCAAACCTTTTGAAGCTCGTCACATATTTCACATCTTCTCAGGCTCTTCATGTTTTGAACACCGTTTCATGCTCCTCCTATTTTTTAGACCGTTTTATACTCCTCATAATTTTGACACCTTTTGAAGCTCTTCATATTTTTCACAACTTTTCAGGCTCTTCATGGTTTTCAACACCGTCTCATTCTACTCCTATTTTTCAGACCGTTTCATGCTCCTCATGTATTTCACACCTTTTGAAGCTTTTCACATTTTTCACACCTTTTCAGGCTCTTCATGTTATTCAACACCGCTTCATGATCTTCCTATTTTTCAGTCCATTTCATGCTCCTCATATTTTTGACACCTGTTGAAGTTCTTCATATTTTTCCACCTTTTCAGCTCTTCAAGTTTTTCAACACCACTTCATGCTCCTCCTATATTTCAGAGCGTTTCATGCTCCTCATATTTTTGACACCTGTTGAAGCTCTTCATATTTTTCACACCTTTTCAGGCACTTCATATTTTTCAACACCGCTTCATGCTCCTCCTATTTTTCAGATCGTTTCATGCTCCTCATATTTTGACACCTTTTGAAGCTCTTCATATTTTTCACAATGTTTCAGGTTCTTCATGTTTTTCAACACCGCTTCATGTTCCTCCTATTTTTCACAACGTTTCATGCTCCACATATATTTGACACGTTTTGAAGCTCTTCATATTTTTCACACCTTTACAGGCTTTTTATGTTTTTGAACACCACTTCATGCTGCTCCTATATTTCATACCTTTTGAAGCTCTTCATATTTTCCACACCATTTGAAGCTCTTCATATTTCTCAAACGTTTTCAGGCTCTTCATGTTTTTCAACACCCCTTCTTGCTCATCTATTTTTCAGACCGTTTCATGCTTCTCTCATTTCTGACATCTTTTGAAGCTCTTCATATATTTCACACATTTTCAGGCTCTTCATGTTTTTCAACACCACTTCATGCTCCTCCTATTTTTCAGACCGTTTCATGCTCATCTCACTTTTGACACATTTTGAAGCTCTTCATATTTTCCACACCTTTTGAAGCTCTTCATATTTTTCAAACGTTTTCAGGCTCTTCATGTTTTTCCACACCGCTTCATGCTCCTCCTTTTTTTCAGATAGTTTCATGCCCCCTTTATTTTTGACACCTTTTGAAGCTCTTCATATTTTTCAAACCGTTTCAGGCTCTTCATGTTTTTCAACACCGCTTCATGCTCCTCCTATTTTTCAAACCGTTTCATGCTCCTCATATTTTTGACACCTTTTGAAGCTCTTCATATATTTCACACCTTTTCCACCTCTTCATGTTTTTCAACACTGCTTCTTGCTCCTCCAATTTTTCAGACCGTTTCATGCTCCTCCTATTTTTGATACCTTTTGAAGCTGTTCATATATTTCACACCTTTTCAGGCGTTTCATGTCTTTGAAAACCGTTTCATGCTCGTCATATTTGGACAGTTTTTGATGCTCTTCATATTTTTCACAGCTTTTCAGGCTCTTCATGTTTTTCAACACCACTTCATGCTCCTATTTTTCAGACCGTTTCCTGCTCCTCATATTTTTGACACATTTTCAAACTCTTCATATTTTTCACACCTTTTCAGGCTCTTCTTGTTTTTCAACACCGCTTCATGCTCCTCGTATTTTTCAGACAGTTTCATGTGCCTCCTCTTTTTAACATCTTTTGAAGGTCTTCATATTTTTCACACCTTTTCAGGCTCTTCATGTTTTTCCGCACCGCTTCCTGCTCTTCCTTTTTTTCAGACCGTTCCATGCTCCTCATATTTTTGACACCTTTTGAAGCTCTTCATATTTTGCACACCTTTTGAGGCTCTTTATGTTTTTCAACACCACTTCATGCTCATCCTATTTTCAGACCGTTTAATGCTCCTCTTATTTTTGACACCTTTGAAGCTCTTCATATTTTTCAAACCTCTTCAGGTTCTTCATATTTTTCAACACCGCTTCATGCTCCTCCTATTATTCAGATAGTTTCATGCCCCCTCTATTTTTGACACATTTTGAAGCTCTTCATATTTTTCAAGCCTTTTCAAGCTCTTCATGTTTTTAAACAGAGCTTCATTTTCCTCCTATTTTTCAGACCGTTTCATGCTCCACATATTTTTGACACCTTTTGAAGCTCTTCATATTTTTCAACCTTTTCTTGCTTTCCATGTTTTTGAACACCGTTCCATGCTCCTCATATTTTTGACACCTTTGAAGCTCTTCAAAATTTTGACACCTTTTGAAGCTCTTCATATTTTTCAAACCTTTTCAAGCTCTTCATGTTTTTCAACACCGCTTCTTGCTCCTCCTATTTTTCAGACCGTTTCATGCTCCTCATATTTTTGACACCTTTTGAATCTCTTCATATATTTCACACCTTTTCAGGCTCTTCATGTTTTTGAACACCGCTTCATGATCCTCCTATTTTTCAGACCGTTTCATACACCTCATATTTTTTTCACCTTTTGAAGCTCTTCATATTTTTCACACCTTTTCAGGCTCCTCATGTTTTGCAACACCACTTCATGGTCCTCCTATTTTTCAGACCATTTCATACTCGTCATATTTTTGACACCTTTTGATGCTCTTCATATTTTTCACACCTTTTCAGGCTCTTCATTTTTTCAACACCGCTTCATGCTCCTCCTATTTTTCAGACTGTTTCATGCTCATCTCATTTTTGACACCTTTGGAAGCTCTTCATATTTTTCACAACTTTTCAGGCTCTGCATGTATTTGAACACCGTTTCATGCTACTCCTATATTTCAGACCGATTCTTGCTGCTCATATATTTGACACCTTTTGAAACTCTTCATATTTTTAACACCGTTTTAGGCTCTTCATGTTTTTCAACACCGCTTCATGCTCCTCCTATTTTTCAGACCGTTTCATGCTCCTCATATTTTTGACACCTTTTGATGCTCTTCATCTTTTTCATACCTTTTCAGGCTTTTCATGTTTTTGCACACCGCTTCATGCTCCTCCTATTTTTCACACCTTTTGAAGCTCTTCATATTTTTCACCCTTTTCAGTCTCTTCATGTTTTTAACACGGTTTCATGCTCCTCCTATTTTTCAGACCGTTTCATGCTCCTCATATTTTTGACACCTTTTGAAGCTCTTCATATTTTTCACATCTTTTCAGGCTCTTCATGTTTTTCAACACCGCTTCATGCTCCACCTATTTTTCAGACGGTTTCATGCTCATCTCTTTTTTGACACCTTTTGAAGCTCTTCATATTTTTCATACCTTTTGAAGCTCTTCATATTTTTCACTCGTTTTCACGCTCTTCATGTTTTTCAACACCGCTTCATGCTCCTCCTATTTTTCAGACGGTTTCATGCTCCTCATATTTTTGACACCTTTTGAAGCTCTTCATATTTTTCAAACCTTTTCAGGCTCTTCATGTTTTTGAACACTGCTTCATGCTCCTCGTATTTTTCAAACCATTTCATGATCCTCATGTATTTCACACCTTTGAACCTCTTCATATTTTTCACACCTTTTCAGGCACTTCATGTGTTTCAACACCACTTCATGCTCCTCAGCTTTTTCAGACCGTTTCATGCTCATTTCATTTTTGAAACATTTTGAAGCTCTTCATATTTTTCACACCTTTTGAATCTCTTCATATTTTTGACACCTTTTCAGGCTCTTCATGTTTTTGAACACCTCTGCATGCTCCTCCTATTTTTCAGGGCGTTTAATGCTCCTCATGTATTTCACACCTTTTGAAGCTCTTCATATTTTTCTCACCTTTTCAGGCTCTTCATGTTTTTGAACACCGCTTCATGCTCCTCATATTTTTCAGACCGTTTCATGCTCCTCATATATTTCAAACCTTTTGCACCTCTTCATATTTTTCACACCTTTTCAATGTCTTCATGTTTTTGAACACCATTTCATGCTGCTCCTATTTTTCACAACGTTTCATGCTCCTCATATTTTTGACACCTTTTGAAGCTCTTCATATTTTTCACACCTTTTCAGGCTCTTCATATTTTTGAACACCTCTTCCTCTTCCTCCTATTTTTCAGACCGTTTCTTGCTCCTCATGTATTTCACACCTTTTGAAGCCCTTCATATTTTTCACACCTTTTCAGGCTCTTGATGATTTTCCACACCACTTCATGCTTCTCCTATTTTTCAACACGTTTCATGCTCCTCATGTATTTCACACCTTTTGAAGCTCTTCATATTTTTCACACCTTTTCAGGCTCTTCATGTTTTTCAACACCGCTTCATGCTCCTCCTATTTTTCAGACCGTTTCATGCACCTCATATTTTTCTCACCTTTTGAAGCTCTTCATATTTTTCACACCTTTTCAGGCTCCTCATGTTTTGCAACACCGCTTCATGGTCGTCCTATTTTTCAGACCGTTTCATACTCCTCATATTTTTGACAACTTTTGATGCTCTTCATATTTTTCACACCTTTTCAGGCTCTTCATTTTTTCAACACCGCTTCATGCTCCTCCTATTTTTCAGAGCGTTTCATGCTCATCTCATTTTTAACACCTTTGGAAGCTTTTCATATTTTTCACAATTTTTCAGGCTCTTCATGTTTTGAACACCGCTTCATGCTCCTCCTATTTTTCAGACCGTATCATGCTCCTCATATTTTGACACCTTTTGAAGCTCTTCATATATTTCACACCTTTTCAGTCTCTTCTTTTTCTTCAACACCACCTCATGCACCTCCTATTTTTCAGACCGTTTCATGATCATCTCATTTTTGACACCTTTTGAAGCTCTTCATATTTTTCACACCTTTTCAGGCTCCTCATTTTTTTCAACACCACTTCATTCTCCTCCTATTTTTCAGACCGTTTCATGCTCATCTCTTTTTTGACACCTTTTGAAGCTCTTCATATTTTTCACACATTTTGAAGCTCTTAATATTTTTCACACCTTTTCTGGCTCTTCATGTTTTTCAACACCGGTTCATGGTACTCCTATTTTTTAGACCGTTTCATGCTCCTCATATTTTTGACAACTTTTGAAGCTGTTCATATTTTTCACACCTTTTCAGGCTCTTCATTTTTTTCAACACTGCTTCATGCTCCTCCTATTTTTCAGAACGTTTCATGCTCCTTATAATTTTGACACCTTTTGAAGCTCTTCATATTTTTCACACCTTTTCAGGCTCTTCATGTTTTTCAACACTGCTTCATGCTCCTCCTATTTTTCAGACCGTTTCTTGCACCTCATATATTTCACACCTTTAGAAGCTCTTCATATTTTTCACACATTTTCAGGCTCTTCATGTTTCTCAACACCGCTTCCTGCTCCTCCTCTTTTTCAGACCGTTTCATGCTCCTCATATTTTTGACACATTTTGAAGCTCTTCATGTTTCTCACAGCTTTTCAGGTTCTTCATGTTTTTCAACACTACTTCATGCTCCTCCTATTTTTCAGACGGTTTCATGCTCATGTCATTTTTGACACCTTTTGAAGCTCTTCATATTTTTCACATCTTTTGAAGCTCTTCATATTTTTCACACATTTTCAGGCTCTTCATGTTGCTCAACACCCTTTCTTGCTCCTCCTATTTTTCAGACCATTTCATGCTCCTCATATTTTTGACACGTTTTGAAGCTCTTCATATTTTTCACACCTTTTCAGGCTCTTCATGTTTTTGAACACCGTTTCATAGTCCTCCTATTTTTCAGACCGTTTCATGCTCCTCATATTTTTGACACCTTTTGAAGCTCTTCATATTTTTCACTACTTTTCAGGGTCTTCCTGTTTTGAACACCGCTTCATGCTCCTCCTATTTTTCAGAACTTTTCATGCTCCTCATATTTTTGACACCTTTTGAAGCTCTTCATATTTTTCACACCTTTTCAGGCTCTTCATGTTTTTGAACACCATTTCATGCTCCTCCTATTTTACAGACCGTTTCATTCTCCTCATATTTTTGACACCTTTTGAAGCTCTTCATATATTTCACACCTTTTCAGGCTTTTCATTATTTTCAACACCACTTCATGCTCCTCTTATTTTTCAGACCGTTTCATGCTCATCTCATTTTGACACCTTTTGAAGCTCTTCATGTTTTTCACATCTTCTGAAGCTCTTCATATTTTTCACAAATTTTCAGGCTCTTTATGATTTTCAACACCGCTTCATGCTCCTCCTATTTTTCAGACCGTTTCATGTTCATCTCATTTTGACACCTTTTGAAGCTCTTCATATTTTTCACACCTTTTGAAGCTCTTCATATTTTGCATATTTTTGAAGTTCTTCATAATTTCACACGTTTTCAGACTCTTCATGTTTTTCAACACCACTTCATGCTCCTCCTATTTTTCAGACCGTTTCATGCTCCTCATATTTTTGACACCTTTTGAAGCTCTTCATATATTTCACACCTTTTCAGGCTTTTCATTATTTTCAACACCATTTCATGCTCCTCCTATTTTTCAGACCGTTTCATGCTCCTCATATTTTTGACACCTTTTGAAGCTCTTCATATTTTTCACACCTTTTCAGGCTCTTCATGTTTTTGAACACCGCTTCATGCTCCTCCTATTTTTCAGACCGTTTCATGCTCCTCATATTTTTGACAACTTTTGAAGCTTTTCATATTTTTCACACCTTGTCAGGCTCTTGAATTTTTTCAACACCACTTCATGCTCCTCCTTTTTTGCAGACCGTTTCATGCTCCTCATATTTTTGACACCTTTTGAAGCTCTTCATATTTTGCACACCTTTTCAGGCTCTTCATGTTTTTGAACACCGCTTCATGATCCTCCTATTTTTCTGACCTTTTCATGCTCCTCATATTTTTGACAACTTTTGAAGCTCTTCATATTTTTCACAACTTTTCAGGCTTTTCCTGTTTTTGAACACCGCTTCATGCTCCTCCTATTTTTCAAACCGTTTCATGCTCCTCATATTTTTGACACCTTTTGAAGCTCTTCATATTTTTCACACCTTTTCAGGCTCTTCATGTTTTTGAACACCGCTTCATGCTCCTCCTATTTTCAGACCGTTTCATTCTCCTCATATTTTTGACACCTTTTGAAGCCCTTCATATATTTCACACCTTTTCCGTCTCTTCTTTTTTTTCAACACCACTTCATGCTCCTCCTATTTTTCAGACCGTTTCATGCTCATCTCATTTTTGACACCTTTTGAAGCTCTTCATATTTTTCACACCTTTTCAAGCTCTTCATGTTTTTGAACACCGCTTCATGCTCCTCCTATTTTTCAGACTGCTTCATACTCCTCTCATTTTTGACACCTTTTGAAGCTCTTCATATTTTTGACACCTTTTGAAGCTCTTCATATATTTCACACTTTTTCAGGCTCTTCATGTTTTTCAACACGGCTTCATGCTCCTCCTATTTTTCAGACCGTTTCATGCTCCTCATATTTTTCACACCTTTTGAAGCTCTTCATATTTTTCACACCTTTTAAGCCTCTTCATGTTTTTTAACACCGCTTCATGCTCCTCCTATTTTCAAGACAGTTTCATACTCCTCATGTATTTCATACCTTTTGAAGCTCCTCATATTTTTCACACCTTTTCAGGCTCTTCATATTTTTGAAAACCGCTTCATGCTCCTCCTATTTTTAAGACCATTTCATGCTCCTCATATATTTCACACCTTTTGAAGTTCTTCATATTTTTCACACCTTTTCAGGCTCTGCATGTTTTTCAACACCGTTTCATGCTCCTCCTATTTTTCAGACCGTTTCATGCTCCTCATATTTTTGACACATTTTGAAGTTCTTGATATATTTCACACCTTCTCAGGCTCTTCATTTTTTGGAACACGACTTCTTGCTCCTCCTATTTTTCAGACCGTTTCATGCTCATCTCATTTTTGACACCTTTTGAAGCTCTTCATATATTTGACACCATTTGAAGCTCTTCATATTTTTCACAACTTTTCAGGCTCTGCATGTATTTGAACACCGTTTCATGCTACTCCTATATTTCAGACCGATTCTTGCTGCTCATATATTTGACACCTTTTGAAACTCTTCATATTTTTAACACCTTTTCAGGCTCTTCATGTTTTTCAACACCGCTTCATGCTCCTCCTATTTTTCAGACCGTTTCATGCTCCTCATATTTTTGACACCTTTTGATGCTCTTCATATTTTTCACACCTTTTCAGGCTTTTCATGTTTTTGCACACCGCTTCATGCTCCTCCTATTTTTCACACCTTTTGAAGCTCTTCATATTTTTCACCCTTTTCAGTCTCTTCATGTTTTTAACACGGTTTCATGCTCCTCCTATTTTTCAGACCGTTTCATGCTCCTCATATTTTTGACACCTTTTGAAGCTCTTCATATTTTTCACATCTCTTCAGGCTCTTCATGTTTTTCAACACCGCTTCATGCTCCACCTATTTTTCAGACGGTTTCATGCTCATCTCTTTTTTGACACCTTTTGAAGCTCTTCATATTTTTCATACCTTTTGAAGCTCTTCATATTTTTCACTCGTTTTCACGCTCTTCATGTTTTTCAACACCGCTTCATGCTCCTCCTATTTTTCAGACAGTTTCATGCTCCTCATATTTTTGACACCTTTTGAAGCTCTTCATATTTTTCAAACCTTTTCAGGCTCTTCATGTTTTTGAACACTGCTTCATGCTCTTCGTATTTTTCAAACCATTTCATGATCCTCATGTATTTCACACCTTTGAACCTCTTCATATTTTTCACACCTTTTCAGGCTCTTCATGTGTTTCAACACCACTTCATGCTCCTCAGCTTTTTCAGACCGTTTCATGCTCATTTCATTTTTGAAACATTTTGAAGCTCTTCATATTTTTCACACCTTTTGAATCTCTTCATATTTTTGACACCTTTTCAGGCTCTTCATGTTTTTGAACACCTCTGCATGCTCCTCCTATTTTTCAGGGCGTTTAATGCTCCTCATGTATTTCACACCTTTTGAAGCTCTTCATATTTTTCTCACCTTTTCAGGCTCTTCATGTTTTTGAACACCGCTTCATGCTCCTCATATTTTTCAGACCGTTTCATGCTCCTCATATATTTCAAACCTTTTGCACCTCTTCATATTTTTCACACCTTTTCAATGTCTTCATGTTTTTGAACACCGTTTCATGCTGCTCCTATTTTTCACAACGTTTCATGGTCCTCATATTTTTGACACCTTTTGAAGCTCTTCATATTTTTCACACCTTTTCAGGCTCTTCATGTTTTTCAACACTGCTTCATGCTCCTGCTATTTTTCAGACCGTTTCTTGCACCTCATATATTTCACAGCTTTAGAAGCTCTTCATATTTTTCACACATTTTCAGGCTCTTCATGTTTCTCAACACCGCTTCCTGCTCCTCCTCTTTTTCAGACCGTTTCATGCTCCTCATATTTTTGACACATTTTGAAGCTCTTCATGTTTCTCACAGCTTTTCAGGTTCTTCATGTTTTTCAACACTACTTCATGCTCCTCCTATTTTTCAGACGGTTTCATGCTCATCTCATTTTTGACACCTTTTGAAGCTCTTCATATTTTTCACATCTTTTGAAGCTCTTCATATTTTTCACACGTTTTCAGGCTCTTCATGTTGTTCAACACCCTTTCTTGCTCCTCCTATTTTTCAGACCATTTCATGCTCCTCATATTTTTGACACGTTTTGAAGCTCTTCATATTTTTCACACCTTTTCAGGCTCTTCATGTTTTTGAACACCGTTTCATAGTCCTCCTATTTTTCAGACCGTTTCATGCTCCTCATATTTTTGACACCTTTTGAAGCTCTTCATATTTTTCACTACTTTTCAGGGTCTTCCTGTTTTGAACACCGCTTCATGCTCCTCCTATTTTTCAGAACTTTTCATGCTCCTCATATTTTTGACACCTTTTGAAGCTCTTCATATTTTTCACACCTTTTCAGGCTCTTCATGTTTTTGAACACCATTTCATGCTCCTCCTATTTTACAGACCGTTTCATTCTCCTCATATTTTTGACACCTTTTGAAGCTCTTCATATATTTCACACCTTTTCAGGCTTTTCATTATTTTCAACACCACTTCATGCTCCTCTTATTTTTCAGACCGTTTCATGCTCATCTCATTTTGACACCTTTTGAAGCTCTTCATGTTTTTCACATCTTCTGAAGCTCTTCATATTTTTCACAAATTTTCAGGCTCTTTATGATTTTCAACACCGCTTCATGCTCCTCCTATTTTTCAGACCGTTTCATGTTCATCTCATTTTGACACCTTTTGAAGCTCTTCATATTTTTCACACCTTTTGAAGCTCTTCATATTTTGCATATTTTTGAAGTTCTTCATAATTTCACACGTTTTCAGACTCTTCATGTTTTTCAACACCACTTCATGCTCCTCCTATTTTTCAGACCGTTTCATGCTCCTCATATTTTTGACACCTTTTGAAGCTCTTCATATTTTTCACACCTTTTCAGGCTCTTCATGTTTTTGAACACCGCTTCATGCTCCTCCTATTTTTCAGACCGTTTCATGCTCCTCATATTTTTGACAACTTTTGAAGCTTTTCATATTTTTCACACCTTGTCAGGCTCTTGAATTTTTTCAACACCACTTCATGCTCCTCCTTTTTTGCAGACCGTTTCATGCTCCTCATATTTTTGACACCTTTTGAAGCTCTTCATATTTTGCACACCTTTTCAGGCTCTTCATGTTTTTGAACACCGCTTCATGATCCTCCTATTTTTCTGACCTTTTCATGCTCCTCATATTTTTGACAACTTTTGAAGCTCTTCATATTTTTCACAACTTTTCAGGCTTTTCCTGTTTTTGAACACCGCTTCATGCTCCTCCTATTTTTCAAACCGTTTCATGCTCCTCATATTTTTGACACCTTTTGAAGCTCTTCATATTTTTCACACCTTTTCAGGCTCTTCATGTTTTTGAACACCGCTTCATGCTCCTCCTATTTTCAGACCGTTTCATTCTCCTCATATTTTTGACACCTTTTGAAGCCCTTCATATATTTCACACCTTTTCCGTCTCTTCTTTTTTTTCAACACCACTTCATGCTCCTCCTATTTTTCAGACCGTTTCATGCTCATCTCATTTTTGACACCTTTTGAAGCTCTTCATATTTTTCACACCTTTTCAAGCTCTTCATGTTTTTGAACACCGCTTCATGCTCCTCCTATTTTTCAGACTGCTTCATACTCCTCTCATTTTTGACACCTTTTGAAGCTCTTCATATTTTTGACACCTTTTGAAGCTCTTCATATTTCTCACACGTTTTCAGGCTCTTCATGATTTTCAACACCGATTCATGCTCCTCCTCTTTTTCAGACCGTTTCATGCTCCTCATATTTTTGATACCTTTTGAATCTCCTCATATTTTTTACACCTTTTGAACCTCTTCATATATTTCACACTTTTTCAGGCTCTTCATGTTTTTCAACACGGCTTCATGCTCCTCCTATTTTTCAGACCGTTTCATGCTCCTCATATTTTTCACACCTTTTGAAGCTCTTCATATTTTTCACACCTTTTAAGCCTCTTCATGTTTTTTAACACCGCTTCATGCTTCTCCTATTTTCAAGACAGTTTCATACTCCTCATGTATTTCATACCTTTTGAAGCTCCTCATATTTTTCACACCTTTTCAGGCTCTTCATATTTTTGAAAACCGCTTCATGCTCCTCCTATTTTTAAGACCATTTCATGCTCCTCATATATTTCACACCTTTTGAAGTTCTTCATATTTTTCACACCTTTTCAGGCTCTGCATGTTTTTCAACACCGTTTCATGCTCCTCCTATTTTTCAGACCGTTTCATGCTCCTCATATTTTTGACACATTTTGAAGTTCTTGATATATTTCACACCTTCTCAGGCTCTTCATTTTTTGGAACACGACTTCTTGCTCCTCCTATTTTTCAGACGGTTTCATGCTCATCTCATTTTTGACACCTTTTGAAGCTCTTCATATTTTTCACATCTTTTGAAGCTCTTCATATTTTTCACACGTTTTCAGGCTCTTCATGTTGTTCAACACCCTTTCTTGCTCCTCCTATTTTTCAGACCATTTCATGCTCCTCATATTTTTGACACGTTTTGAAGCTCTTCATATTTTTCACACCTTTTCAGGCTCTTCATGTTTTTGAACACCGTTTCATAGTCCTCCTATTTTTCAGACCGTTTCATGCTCCTCATATTTTTGACACCTTTGAAGCTCTTCATATTTTTCACTACTTTTCAGGGTCTTCCTGTTTTGAACACCGCTTCATGCTCCTCCTATTTTTCAGAACTTTTCATGCTCCTCATATTTTTGACACCTTTTGAAGCTCTTCATATTTTTCACACCTTTTCAGGCTCTTCATGTTTTTGAACACCATTTCATGCTCCTCCTATTTTACAGACCGTTTCATTCTCCTTATATTTTTGACACCTTTTGAAGCTCTTCATATATTTCACACCTTTTCAGGCTTTTCATTATTTTCAACAACACTTCATGCTCCTCTTATTTTTCAGACCGTTTCTTGCTCATCTCATTTTGACAACTTTTGAAGTTCTTCATGTTTTTCACATCTTCTGAAGCTCTTCATATTTTTCACAAATTTTCAGGCTCTTTATGATTTTCAACACCGCTTCATGCTCCTCCTATTTTTCAGACCGTTTCATGTTCATCTCATTTTGACACCTTTTGAAGCTCTTCATATTTTTCACACCTTTTGAAGCTCTTCATATTTTGCATATTTTTGAAGTTCTTCATAATTTCACACGTTTTCAGACTCTTCATGTTTTTCAACACCACTTCATGCTCCTCCTATTTTTCAGACCGTTTCATGCTCCTCATATTTTTGACACCTTTTGAAGCTCTTAATATTTTTCACACCTTTTCAGGCTCTTCATGTTTTTGAACACCGCTTCATGCTCCTCCTATTTTTCAGACCGTTTCATGCTCCTCATATTTTTGACAACTTTTGAAGCTTTTCATATTTTTCACACCTTGTCAGGCTCTTGAATTTTTTCAACACCACTTCATGCTCCTCCTTTTTTGCAGACCGTTTCATGCTCCTCATATTTTTGACACCTTTTGAAGCTCTTCATATTTTGCACACCTTTTCAGGCTCTTCATGTTTTTGAACACCGCTTCATGATCCTCCTATTTTTCTGACCTTTTCATGCTCCTCATATTTTTGACAACTTTTGAAGCTCTTCATATTTTTCACAACTTTTCAGGCTTTTCCTGTTTTTGAACACCGCTTCATGCTCCTCCTATTTTTCAAACCGTTTCATGCTCCTCATATTTTTGACACCTTTTGAAGCTCTTCATATTTTTCACACCTTTTCAGGCTCTTCATGTTTTTGAACACCGCTTCATGCTCCTCCTATTTTCAGACCGTTTCATTCTCCTCATATTTTTGACACCTTTTGAAGCCCTTCATATATTTCACACCTTTTCCGTCTCTTCTTTTTTTTCAACACCACTTCATGCTCCTCCTATTTTTCAGACCGTTTCATGCTCATCTCATTTTTGACACCTTTTGAAGCTCTTCATATTTTTCACACCTTTTCAGGCTCTTCATGTTTTTGAACACCGCTTCATGCTCCTCTTATTTTTCAGACTGCTTCATACTCCTCTCATTTTTGAAACCTTTTGAAGCTCTTCATATTTTTGACACCTTTTGAAGCTCTTCATATTTCTCACACGTTTTCAGGCTCTTCATGATTTTCAACACCGATTCATGCTCCTCCTCTTTTTCAGACCGTTTCATGCTCCTCATATTTTTGATACCTTTTGAATCTCCTCATATTTTTTACACCTTTTGAACCTCTTCATATATTTCACACTTTTTCAGGCTCTTCATGTTTTTCAACACGGCTTCATGCTCCTCCTATTTTTCAGACCGTTTCATGCTCCTCATATTTTTCACACCTTTTGAAGCTCTTCATATTTTTCACACCTTTTAAGCCTCTTCATGTTTTTTAGCACCGCTTCATGCTCCTCCTATTTTCAAGACAGTTACATACTCCTCATGTATTTCATACCTTTTGAAGCTCCTCATATTTTTCACACCTTTTCAGGCTCTTCATATTTTTGAAAACCGCTTCATGCTCCTCCTATTTTTAAGACCGTTTCATGCTCCTCATATATTTCACACCTTTTGAAGTTCTTCATATTTTTCACACCTTTTCAGGCTCTGCATGTTTTTCAACACCGTTTCTTGCTCCTCCTATTTTTCAGACCGTTTCATGCTCCTCATATTTTTGACACATTTTGAAGTTCTTGATATATTTCACACCTTCTCAGGCTCTTCATTTTTTGGAACACGACTTCTTGCTCCTCCTATTTTTCAGACAGTTTCATGCTCATCTCATTTTTGACACCTTTTGAAGCTCTTCATATATTTGACACCATTTGAAGCTCTTCATATTTTTCACAACTTTTCAGGCTCTGCATGTATTTGAACACCGTTTCATGCTACTCCTATATTTCAGACCGATTCTTGCTGCTCATATATTTGACACCTTTTGAAACTCTTCATATTTTTAACACCTTTTCAGGCTCTTCATGTTTTTCAACACCGCTTCATGCTCCTCCTATTTTTCAGACCGTTTCATGCTCCTCATATTTTTGACACCTTTTGATGCTCTTCATATTTTTCACACCTTTTCAGGCTTTTCATGTTTTTGCACACCGCTTCATGCTCCTCCTATTTTTCACACCTTTTGAAGCTCTTCATATTTTTCACCCTCTTCAGTCTCTTCATGTTTTTGAACACGGTTTCATGCTCCTCCTATTTTTCAGACCGTTTCATGCTCCTCATATATTTCAAACCTTTTGCACCTCTTCATATTTTTCACACCTTTTCAATGTCTTCATGTTTTTGAACACCGTTTCATGCTGCTCCTATTTTTCACAACGTTTCATGCTCCTCATATTTTTGACACCTTTTGAAGCTCTTCATATTTTTCACACCTTTTCAGGCTCTTCATATTTTTGAACACCTCTTCCTCTTCCTCCTATTTTTCAGACCGTTTCTGGCTCCTCATGTATTTCACACCTTTTGAAGCCCTTCATATTTTTCACACCTTTTCAGGCTCTTGATGTTTTTCCACACCACTTCATGCTTCTCCTATTTTTCAACACGTTTCATGCTCCTCATGTATTTCACACCTTTTGAAGCTCTTCATATTTTTCACACCTTTTCAGGCTCTTCATGTTTTTCAACACCGCTTCATGGTCCTCCTATTTTTCAGACCGTTTCATGCACCTCATATTTTTCTCACCTTTTGAAGCTCTTCATATTTTTCACACCTTTTCAGGCTCCTCATGTTTTGCAACACCGCTTCATGGTCCTCCTATTTTTCAGACCGTTTCATACTCCTCATATTTTTTACAACTTTTGATGCTCTTCATATTTTTCACACCTTTTCAGGCTCTTCATTTTTTCAACACCGCTTCATGCTCCTCCTATTTTTCAGACCGTTTCATGCTCATCTCATTTTTGACACCTTTGGAAGCTTTTCATATTTTTCACAATTTTTCAGGCTCTTCATGTTTTGAACACCGCTTCATGCTCCTCCTATTTTTCAGACCGTATCATGCTCCTCATATTTTGACACCTTTTGAAGCTCTTCATATATTTCACACCTTTTCAGTCTCTTCTTTTTCTTCAACACCACCTCATGCACCTCCTATTTTTCAGACCGTTTCATGATCATCTCATTTTTGACACCTTTTGAAGCTCTTCATATTTTTCACACCTTTTCAGGCTCCTCATTTTTTTCAACACCACTTCATTCTCCTCCTATTTTTCAGACCGTTTCATGCTCATCTCTTTTTTGACACCTTTTGAAGCTCTTCATATTTTTCACACATTTTGAAGCTCTTAATATTTTTCACACCTTTTCTGGCTCTTCATGTTTTTCAACACCGGTTCATGGTACTCCTATTTTTCAGACCGTTTCTTGCACCTCATATATTTCACACCTTTAGAAGCTCTTCATATTTTTCACACATTTTCAGGCTCTTCATGTTTCTCAACACCGCTTCCTGCTCCTCCTCTTTTTCAGAACGTTTCATGCTCCTCATATTTTTGACACCTTTTGAAGCTCTTCGTGTTTCTCACAGCTTTTCAGGTTCTTCATGTTTTTCAACACTACTTCATGCTCCTCCTATTTTTCAGACGGTTTCATGCTCATCTCATTTTTGACACCTTTTGAAGCTCTTCATATTTTTCACATCTTTTGAAGCTCTTCATATTTTTCACACGTTTTCAGGCTCTTCATGTTGTTCAACACCCTTTCTTGCTCCTCCTATTTTTCAGACCATTTCATGCTCCTCATATTTTTGACACGTTTTGAAGCTCTTCATATTTTTCACACCTTTTCAGGCTCTTCATGTTTTTGAACACCGTTTCATAGTCCTCCTATTTTTCAGACCGTTTCATGCTCCTCATATTTTTGAAACCTTTGAAGCTCTTCATATTTTTCACTACTTTTCAGGGTCTTCCTGTTTTGAACACCGCTTCATGCTCCTCCTATTTTTCAGAACTTTTCATGCTCCTCATATTTTTGACACCTTTTGAAGCTCTTCATATTTTTCACACCTTTTCAGGCTCTTCATGTTTTTGAACACCATTTCATGCTCCTCCTATTTTACAGACCGTTTCATTCTCCTCATATTTTTGACACCTTTTGAAGCTCTTCATATATTTCACACCTTTTCAGGCTTTTCATTATTTTCAACAACACTTCATGCTCCTCTTATTTTTCAGACCGTTTCATGCTCATCTCATTTTGACAACTTTTGAAGTTCTTCATGTTTTTCACATCTTCTGAAGCTCTTCATATTTTTCACAAATTTTCAGGCTCTTTATGATTTTCAACACCGCTTCATGCTCCTACTATTTTTCAGACCGTTTCATGTTCATCTCACTTTGACACCTTTTGAAGCTCTTCATATTTTTCACACCTTTTGAAGCTCTTCATATTTTGCATATTTTTGAAGTTCTTCATAATTTCACACGTTTTCAGACTCTTCATGTTTTTCAACACCACTTCATGCTCCTCCTATTTTTCAGACCGTTTCATGCTCCTCATATTTTTGACACCTTTTGAAGCTCTTCATATTTTTCACACCTTTTCAGGCTCTTCATGTTTTTGAACACCGCTTCATGCTCCTCCTATTTTTCAGACCGTTTCATGCTCCTCATATTTTTGACAACTTTTGAAGCTTTTCATATTTTTCACACCTTGTCAGGCTCTTGAATTTTTTCAACACCACTTCATGCTCCTCCTTTTTTGCAGACCGTTTCATGCTCCTCATATTTTTGACACCTTTTGAAGCTCTTCATATTTTGCACACCTTTTCAGGCTCTTCATGTTTTTGAACACCGCTTCATGATCCTCCTATTTTTCTGACCTTTTCATGCTCCTCATATTTTTGACAACTTTTGAAGCTCTTCATATTTTTCACAACTTTTCAGGCTTTTCCTGTTTTTGAACACCGCTTCATGCTCCTCCTATTTTCAGACCGTTTCATTCTCCTCATATTTTTGATACCTTTTGAATCTCCTCATATTTTTTACACCTTTTGAACCTCTTCATATATTTCACACTTTTTCAGGCTCTTCATGTTTTTTCAACACGGCTTCATGCTCCTCCTATTTTTCAGACCGTTTCATGCTCCTCATATTTTTCACACCTTTTGAAGCTCTTCATATTTTTCACACCTTTTAAGCCTCTTCATGTTTTTTAGCACCGCTTCATGCTCCTCCTATTTTCAAGACAGTTTCATACTCCTCATGTATTTCATACCTTTTGAAGCTCCTCATATTTTTCACACCTTTTCAGGCTCTTCATATTTTTGAAAACCGCTTCATGCTCCTCCTATTTTTAAGACCGTTTCATGCTCCTCATATATTTCACACCTTTTGAAGTTCTTCATATTTTTCACACCTTTTCAGGCTCTGCATGTTTTTCAACACCGTTTCATGCTCCTCCTATTTTTCAGACCGTTTCATGCTCCTCATATTTTTGACACATTTTGAAGTTCTTGATATATTTCACACCTTCTCAGGCTCTTCATTTTTTGGAACACGACTTCTTGCTCCTCCTATTTTTCAGACCGTTTCATGCTCATCTCATTTTTGACACCTTTTGAAGCTCTTCATATATTTGACACCATTTGAAGCTCTTCATATTTTTCACAACTTTTCAGGCTCTGCATGTATTTGAACACCGTTTCATGCTACTCCTATATTTCAGACCGATTCTTGCTGCTCATATATTTGACACCTTTTGAAACTCTTCATATTTTTAACACCTTTTCAGGCTCTTCATGTTTTTCAACACCGCTTCATGCTCCTCCTATTTTTCAGACCGTTTCATGCTCCTCATATTTTTGACACCTTTTGATGCTCTTCATATTTTTCACACCTTTTCAGGCTTTTCAAGTTTTTGCACACCGCTTCATGCTCCTCCTATTTTTCACACCTTTTGAAGCTCTTCATATTTTTCACCCTCTTCAGTCTCTTCATGTTTTTGAACACGGTTTCATGCTCCTCCTATTTTTCAGACCGTTTCATGCTCCTCATATTTTTGACACCTTTTGAAGCTCTTCATATTTTTCACATCTTTTCAGGCTCTTTTTTTTTCAACACCGCTTCATGCTCCACCTATTTTTCAGACGGTTTCATGCTCATCTCTTTTTTGACACCTTTTGAAGCTCTTCATATTTTTCATACCTTTTGAAGCTCTTCATATTTTTCACTCGTTTTCACGCTCTTCATGTTTTTCAACACCGCTTCATGCTCCTCCTATTTTTCAGACGGTTTCATGCTCCTCATATTTTTGACACCTTTTGAAGCTCTTCATATTTTTCAAACCTTTTCAGGCTCTTCATGTTTTTGAACACTGCTTCATGCTCCTCGTATTTTTCAAACCATTTCATGATCCTCATGTATTTCACACCTTTGAACCTCTTCATATTTTTCACACCTTTTCAGGCTCTTCATGTGTTTCAACACCACTTCATGCTCCTCAGCTTTTTCAGACCGTTTCATGCTCATTTCATTTTTGAAACATTTTGAAGCTCTTCATATTTTTCACACCTTTTGAATCTCTTCATATTTTTGACACCTTTTCAGGCTCTTCATGTTTTTGAACACCTCTGCATGCTCCTCCTATTTTTCAGGGCGTTTAATGCTCCTCATGTATTTCACACCTTTTGAAGCTCTTCATATTTTTGACACCTTTTCAGGCTCTTCATGTTTTGCAACACCGCTTCATGCTGTTCCTATTTTTCAGACGGTTTCATGCTCCTCATATTTTTGAGACCTTTTGAAGCTCTTCATATCTTTCACACCTTTTCAGGCTCTTCATGTTTTTCAATACCACTTCATGCTCCACCTATTTTTCAGACCGTTTCATGCTCATCTCATTTTTGACACCTTTTAAAACTCTTCATATTTTTCACACCTTTTGAAGTTCTTCATATTCTTCATACGTTTTCATGCTCTTTATGTTTTTCAACACCGCTTCTTGCTCCTCCTATTTTTCAGACCGTTTCATGCTCATCTCATTTTTGACACCTTTTAAAGCTCTTCATATTTTTCACACCTTTTGAGGCTCTTCATATTTTTCACACCTTTTGAGGCTCTTCATATTTTTCATATTTTTGAAGCTCTTCATATTTTTCACACCTTTTCAGGCTCTTCATATTTTTGAACACCGCTTCATGCTCCTCCTATTTTTCAGAGAGTTTCATGCTCCTCATGTATTTCACACCTTATGAAGCTCTTCATATTTTTCACACCTTTTCAGGCTCTGCATGTTTTTCAACGCCGCTTCATGCTCCTCCTCTTTTTCAGACCGTTTCATGCACCTCCTATTTTTCTCACCTTTTGAAGCTCTTCATATTTTTCACACCTTTTCAGGCTCCTCATGTTTTGCAACACCGCTTCATGCTCCTCCTATTTTTCAGACCGTTTCATACTCCTCATATTTTTGACACCTTTTGATGCTCTTCATATTTTTCACACCTTTTCCGGCTCTTCATTTTTTCAACACCGCTTCATGCTCCTCCTATTTTTCAGACCGTTTCATGCTCATCTCATTTTTGACACCTTTGGAAGCTTTTCATATTTTTCACAATTTTTCAGGCTCTTCATGTTTTGAACACCGCTTCATGCTCCTCCTATTTTTCAGACCGTATCATGCTCCTCATATTTTGACATCTTTTGAAGCTCTTCATATATTTCACACCTTTTCAGTCTCTTCTTTTTTTTCAACACCACCTCATGCACCTCCTATTTTTCAGACCGTTTCATGATGATCTCATTTTTGACACCTTTTGAAGCTCTTCATATTTTTCACACCTTTTCAGGCTCCTCATTTTTTTCAGCACCACTTCATTCTCCTCCTAATTTTCAGACCGTTTCATGCTCATCTCTTTTTTGACACCTTTTGAAGCTCTTCATATTTTTCACACATTTTGAAGCTCTTAATATTTTTCACACCTTTTCTGGCTCTTCATGTTTTTCAACATCGGTTCATGGTACTCCTATTTTTTAGACCGTTTCATGCTCCTCATATTTTTCCACCTTTTGAAGCTGTTCATATTTTTCACATCTTTTCAGTCTCTTCATTTTTTTCAACACTGCTTCATGCTCCTCCTATTTTTCAGACCATTTCATGCTCATCTCATGTTTGACACCTTTTGAAGCTCTTCATATATTTCACACCTTCTGAAGCTCTTCATAATTTTCACATCTTTTCAGGATCTTCATGTTTTTCAACAACTTTTCATGATCCTCCTATTTTTTAGACCGATTCATGCTCCTCATATTTTTGACACCTTTAGAAGCTCTTCATATATTTCACACCTTTTCAGGCTGTTCATGTTTTTCAACACCACTTCATGCTCCTCGTATTTTTAAGACCGTTTCATGCTCCTCATATTTTTGACACCTTTAGAAGCTCTTCATATTTTTCACACATTTTCAGGCTCTTCATGTTTCTCAACACCGCTTCCTGCTCCTCCTCTTTTTCAGACCGTTTCAGGCTCCTCATATATTTGACACATTTTGAAGCTCTTCATGTTTCTCACAGCTTTTCAGGTTCTTCATGTTTTTCAACACTACTTCATGCTCCTCCTATTTTTCAGACGGTTTCATGCTCATCTCATTTTTGACACCTTTTGAAGCTCTTCATATTTTTCACATCTTTTGAAGCTCTTCATATTTTTCACACGTTTTCAGGCTCTTCATGTTGTTCAACACCCTTTCTTGCTCCTCCTATTTTTCAGACCGTTTCATGCTCCTCATATTTTTGACACGTTTTGAAGCTCTTCATATTTTTCACACCTTTTCAGGCTCTTCATGTTTTTGAACACCGTTTCATAGTCCTCCTATTTTTCAGACCGTTTCATGCTCCTCATATTTTTGACACCTTTTGAAGCTCTTCATATTTTTCACTACTTTTCAGGGTCTTCCTGTTTTTGAACACCGCTTCATGCTCCTCCTATTTTTCAGAACTTTTCATGCTCCTCATATTTTTGACACCTTTTGAAGCTCTTCTTATTTTTCACACCTT
The DNA here is from genome assembly GCF_033118175.1 of Dama dama. Taxonomy (NCBI): domain Eukaryota; kingdom Metazoa; phylum Chordata; class Mammalia; order Artiodactyla; family Cervidae; genus Dama; species Dama dama. Next base: position 3,554,881 of record NW_026870956.1, read on the forward strand.
TTCAGGCTCTTCATGTTTTTGAACACCATTTCATGCTCCTCCTATTTTGCAGACCGTTTCTTGCTCCTCATATTTTTGACACCTTCTGAAGCTCTTCATATTTTTCACACCTTTTGAAGCTCTTCATATTTTTCATATTTTTGAAGCTCTTCATATTTTAACACGTTTTCAGACTCTTCATGTTTTTCAACACCGCTTCATGATCCTGCTATTTTTCAGACCGTTTCATGCTCCTCATATATTTCACACCTTTTGAAGCTCTTCATATTTTTCACACCTTTTGAAGCTCTTCATATTTTTCATATTTTTGAAGCTCTTCATATTGTTCACACCTTTTCAGGCTCTTCATATTTTTGAACACCACTTCATACTCCTCCTATATTTCAGACAGTTTCATGCTCATCTCATTTTTGACACCTTTTGAAGCTTTTCATAGTTTTCACAACTTTTCAGGCTCTTCATGTTTTTGAACACCTCTTCATGCTAATCCTATTTTTCAAACCATAACATGCTCCTCATATTTTTCACACCTTTTGAAGCTCTTCATATTTTTTACACCTTTTCAGGCTCTTCATGTTTTTGAACACCACTTCATGCTCCTTATATTTTTCAGAGAGTTTCATGCTCCTCATGTATTTCACACCTTTTGAAGCTCTTCATATTTCTCACACCTTTTCAGGCTCTTCATGTTTTTCAACACCGCTTCATGCTCCTTCTATTTTTCAGATCGTTTCATGCTCCTCATATTTTTGACACCTTTTGAAGCTCTTCATATTTCTCACACCTTTTCAGGCTCTTCATGTTTTTGAACACCGCTTCATGCTCCTCCTATTTTTCAGACCGTTTCATGCTCCTCATATTTTTCCCACCTTTTGTAGCTTTTCATATTTTTAACACCTTTTCAGGCTCTTCAAGTTTATCAACACCACTTCATGCTCCTCCTTTTTGCAGACCGTTTCATGCTCCTCATATTTTTGACACCTATTGATGCTCTTAATATATTTCACACCTTTTCAGGCTCTTCATTTCTTCCACACCACTTCATGCTCCTCATATTTTTCAGGCAGTATCATGCTCCTCATATTTTTCACATCTTTTGAAGCTCTTCATATTTTTCACACCTTTTTAGGCTCTTCATATTTTTCAACACCATTTCATGCCGCTTCTATTTTTCAGACCATTTCATGCTCCTCATATTTTTCACAACTTTTGAAGCTCTTCATATTTTTCACACCTTTTCAGGCTCTTCATGTTTTTCCACACCACTTAATGCTTCTCCTAAATTTCAGACCGTTTCATGTTCCTCATGTATTGCACACCTTTTGAAGCTCTTCATATTTTTCACACCTTTTCATGCTCTTCATGTTTTTGATCACCGTTTCATGCTCCTCCTTTTTTTTCAGACCGTTTCATGCTCCTCATATTTTTCACACCTTTTTAAGCTCTTCATGTTTTTCACACCTTTTCAGCCTCTTCATGTTTTTGAACACCCCTTCTTGCTCCTTTTATTTTTCAGAGAGTTTCATGCTTCTCATGTATTTCACACCTTTTGAAGCTCTTCATATTTTTCACACCTTTACAGGCTCTTCATGTTTTTGAACACCGTTTCATGCTCCTCCTATTTTTCAGACCGTTTCATGCTCCCCATATTTTTGAGACCTTTTGAAGCCCTCATATATTTCACACCTTTTCAGGCTCTTCATTTTTTTCAACACCACGTCATGCTCCTCCTATTTTTCAGACCCCTTTATGCTCTTCTCATTTTTGACACCTTTTGAAGCTCTTCATATTTTTCACACCTTTTGAAGCTCTTCATATTTTTCACACCTTTTCATGCTCTTCATGTTTTTGATCACCGCTTCATGCTCCTCCTATTTTCAGACCGTTTCATGCTCCTCATATTTTTCACACATTTTGAAGCTCCTCCTATTTTTCACAACCTTTCACGCTCTTCATGTTTTTCAACACGGCTTCATGATCCTCCTATTTTTCTGACAGTTTCATGCTCCTCCTATTTTTCAGCACGTTTCATACTCCTCCAAATTTTCAGACCGTTTCATGCTCCTCATATTTGTCACACCTTTCGAAGCTCTTCATATTTTTCACACCTTTTCTGGATCTTCATGTTTTTGAGCACAGCTTCATGCTCCTCCGATTTTTCAGACCGTTTCATGCTCCTCATATATTTCACACCTTTTGAAGCTCTTCATATTTTTCACAGCTTTTCAGGATCTTCATGTTTTTCAACACCATTTCATGCTGCTCCTATTTTTCAGACCGTTTCATGCTCCTCATATTTTTGACACCTTTTGAAGTTCTTCATATTTTTCAAAACTTTTCAGGCTCTCCATGTTTTTAAACACCGCTTCATGCTCCTACTATTTTTGAGACCGTTTCATGCTACTCATTTATTTCACACCTTTTGAAGCTCTTCATATTTTTCAAGCCTTTTCAGGCTCTTCATGTTTTTGAACACCGCTTCATGCTCCTCCTATTTTTCAGACCGTTTCATGCTCCTCATTTATTTCACACCTTTTGAAGCTCTTCATATTTTTCAAGCCTTTTCAGGCTCTTCATGTTTTTGAACACCGCTTCATGCTCCTCCTATTTTTCAAACCTTTTCATGATCCTCATGTATTTCAAACCTTTGAAACTCTTCATATATTTCACACCTTTTCTTGCTCTTCATGTTTTTCAACAACATTTCATGCTCCTCCTATTTTTCAGACCTTTTCTTGCTCCTCATATTTTTCACACCTTTTCATGCTCTTCTTGTTTTTCAACACAGTTTCATGGTCCTCATATGTTTGACACCTTTTGAATCTCTTCATATTTTTCACACCTTTTCAGGCTCTTCATGATTTTCAACACTGCTTCATGCTCCTCATATTTTTGAGACCGTTTCATGCTCCTAATATTGTTCACACCTTTTCAAGATCTTCATGTTATTCAACACCGCTTCATGCTCTTCCTATTTTTCAGGCCGTTTCATGCTCCTCATATTTTTGATACTTTTGAAGCTCTTAATATTTTTCACACCTTTTCAGGCTCTTCATGTTTTTCAACACACTTTCATGCTCCTCATATGTTTGACACCTTTTGAATCTCTTCATATTATTCACACCTTTTCAGGCTCTTCATGATTTTCAACACCGCTTCATGCTCCCCATATTTTTGAGACCGTTTTATGCTACTCATATTTTGACACCTTTTGAAGCTCTTCATGTATTTCACACCTTTTCAGGCTCTACATGTTTTTCAACACCGCTTCATCCTCATCATATTTTGAGACCGTTTTATGCTACTCATATTTGACAACTTTTGAAGCTCTTCATATATTTCACACCTTTTAAGGCTCTTCATGTTTCTGGACACCGCTTCATGCTCCTCCTATATTTCACACTTTTTGAAGCTCTTCATATATTTCACACCTTTTCAAGCTCTTCATGTTTCTGAACACCGCTTCATGCTCCTCTTATTTTTGACACCTTTTGAAGCTCTTCATATATTTCACACCTTTTCAGGCTCTTCATGTTTTTGAACACCGCTTCATGCTCCTCCTATATTTCACACCTTTTGAAGCTCTTCATATATTTCACACCTTTTCAGACTCTTCATGTTTTTCAACATCGCTTCATACTCCTCCTATTTTTTTGACCGTTTCATGCTCCTCATATATTTGACACCTTTTGAAGCTCTTCATATTTTTCACACCTTTTGAAGCTCTTCATATTTTACACATATTTTCACCCTCTTCATGTTTTTCAACACCTTTTCATGCTCCTCCTATTTTTCGGACTGTTTCATTCTCTTCATATTTTTGACACTTTTTGAAGCTCTTCATATTTTTCACACCTTTTCAGGCTCTTCATCTTTTTCAACACCGTTTCATGCTCCTCATATTTTTCAGACTGTTTCATTCTCCTCATATTTATGTCAACTTTTGAAACTCTTCATTTTCTTCACACCTTTTCATGCTCTTCATGTTTTTGAACACTGCTTCATGCTCCTCCTATGTTTCAGACCGTTTCATGCTCCTCATATTTTTGAAACCTTTTGAAGTTCGTCATATATTTCACACCTTTTCAGGCTCTTCATGTTTTTAAACACCTCTTCATTCTTCTCCTGTTTTTCAGACCATTTCATGCTCCTCATATTTTTCACACTTTTTGAAGCTCTTCATATTTTTCACACTTTTTGAAGCTCTTCATACTTTTCACACCTGTCAGGCTCTTCATGTTTTTGAACACCGCTTCCTGCTCCACCTATTTTTCAGATCGCTTATGCTCCTCATATTTTTCACACTTTTTGAAGCTCTTCATATTTTTCACACTTTTTCAGGCTCTTCATGTTTTTGAACACCACTTCATGCTCCTCCTATTTTTCAGACCGTTTCATGCTCCTCATGTATTTCACACCTTTTGAACCTCTTCGTATTTCGCACACCTTTTCAGGCTCTTCATGTTTTTCACAACCACTTCATGCTCTTCCTATTTTTCAGACCGTTTCATGCTCCTCATATTTTTGATACCTTTGAAGCTCTTCATATTTTTCACACCTTTTCAGGCTCTTCATGTTTTGAACACCATTTCATGCTCCTCCTATTTTTCCGACCATTTCATGCTCCTCATCTTTTACACACCTGTTGAAGCTCTTCATATTTTTCACACCATTTCAGGCTCTTCATGTTTTTCAACACCGCTTCATGCTCCTCCTATTTTTTCAGACCGTTTAATGCTCTTCCTATTTTTGACACGTTTTGAGGCTCTTCATATTTTTCTCACCTTTTCAGGCTCTTCATGTTTTCTAACACCGCTTCATGCTCCTCCTATTTTTGAGACCGTTTTATGCTCCACATGTATTTCACAGCTTTTGAATCTCTTCAGAATTTTCCCACCTTTCAGGCTCTTCATGTTTTTGAACACCGTTTCATGGTCTTCCTATTTTTCAGACCGTTTCATGCTCCTCATATTTGTGACACCTTTAGAAACTCTTCATATTTTTCACACCTTTTCAGGTTCTTCATGTTTTTGAACACCGTTTCATGCTCCTCCTATTTTTCAGACCATTTCATGCTCCTCATATTTTTGACACATTTTGAATCTCTTCATATTTTTCACACCTTTTCAGGCTCTTCATGTTTTTGAACACCGCTTCATGCTTCTCCTATTTTTCAGACCGTTTCATGCTATTCATGTATTTAATACCTTTTGAAGCTCTTCATATTTTTCACACCTTTTCAGGCTCTTCATGTTTTTGAACACCTTTTCATGCTCCTCGTATTTTTCTGACCGTTTCCTGCTCCTCATATTTTTTACCCTTTTTGAACCTCCTCATATTTTTCGCACCTTTTGAACCTCTTCATATATTTCACATCATTTCAGGCTCTTCATGTTTTTCAACACCACTTCATGCTCCTCCTATTTTTCAGACCGTTTCATGCTCCTCATAATTTTGACACGTTTTGAAGCTCTTCAAATTTTTCACACCTTTTCAGGCTCTTCATCTTTTTCAACACCACTTCATGCTCCTCCTCTTTTCCAGAGCGTTTCATTGTCCTCATATTTTTGACACCTTTAGAAGCTCTTTATATTTTTCACAACTTTTCAGGCTCTTCATGTTTTTCACAACCGCTTCATGCTCCTCCTATTTTTCAGACAGTTTCATTCCTCTCATGTATTTCACACCTTTTGAAGCTCTTCATATTTTTCACACCTTTTCAGACTCTTCATGTTTTTGAACACCACTTCATGCTCCTCCTATTTTACACACAGTTTCATGCTCCAAATGTATTTCACACCTTTTGAAGCTCTTCTTATTTTTCACACATTTTGAGGCTCTTCATTTGTTTGAACACCGTTTCATGCTGCTCCTAATTTTCAGACCGTTTCATTCTCATCTCATTTTGACAGCTTTTGAAGCTCTTCATATTTTCACGCCTTTTGAAGCTCTTCACATATTTCACACCTTTTCAGGCTCTTCTTTTTTTTCAACACCACTTCATGCTCCTCCTAATTTTCAGACCGTTTCATGATCATCTTATTTTGACAGCTTTTGAAGCTCTTCATATTTTCACACCTTTTGAAGCTCTACATATTATTCACATCTTTTCAGGCTCTTCATGATTTTCAACACCGCTTCATGCTCATCCTATTTTTCAGACTGTTTCATGCTCATCTCATTTTTGACACCTTTGGAAACTCTTCATATTTTTTCACTCGTTTTCAGGCTCTTCCAGTTTTTCAACAACATTTCATGCTCCTCCTATTTTTCAGACTGTTTCATGGTGGTAATGTATTTCACACCTTTTGAAGCTCTTTATATTTTTCACACCTTGTCAGGCTCTTCATGTTTCTGAACAGTGCTTCATGCTCCTCCTATTTTTCAGACCGTATCATGCTCCTCATATTTTTGAAACATTTTGAAGCTCTTCATATATTTCACACCTTTTCAGGCTCTTCATGTTTTTGAACACCACTTCATGCTTCTCATATTTTTCAGACTGTTTCATGGTCCTCATGTATTTCACACATTTTGAAGCTCTTTATATTTTTCACACCTTTTCAGGCTCTTCATATATTTGAACACTGCTTCATGCTCCTCCTATTTTTCAGAGAGTTTCATGCTCCTCATGTATTTCACAACTTTTGAAGCTCTTCATGTTTTTCACACCTTTTCAGGCTGTTCATGTTTTTTAACAGCGCTTCATGATTCTCCTATTTTTCAGACCGTTTCATGCTCTTCATATTTTTGACACATTTTGAAGCTCTTCATATTTTTCACAGCTTTTCAGGCTCTTCATGTTTTTCTACACCACTTCATGCTTCTCCTAATTTTCAGACCGTTTCATGCTCCTCATGTATTTCACACCTTTTGAAGCTCTTCATATTTTTCACACCTTTTCAGGCTCTTCATGTTTTTCCACACCACTTCATGCTTCTCTTATTTTTCAGCCCGTTTCATGCTCCTCATATATTTCACACCTTTTGAAGCTCTTCATATTTTTCAAACCTTTTCAGGCTCTTCATGTTTTTGATCACCGTTTCATGCTCCTCCTATTTTTCAGACGGTTTCATGCTCCTCATATTTTTGACACTTTTTGAAGATCTTCATATTTTTCACACCTTTTCAGGCTCTTCATGTTTTTCAACACCACTTCATGCTCCTCCTATTTTTCAGACCGTTTCATGCTCCTCATATATTTGACACATTTAGAAGCTCTTCATATTTGCACACCTTTTCAGGCTCTTCATATTTTTCATCACCGCTTCATGCTCCTCCTATTTTTCAGACGGTTTCATGTTGATCTCATTTTTGACACCTTTTGAAGCTCTTCATATTTTTCACACCTTTTGAAACTCTTCATATTTTTCACAGCTTTTCAGGCCCTTCATGATTTTCATCACCACTTCATGCTCCACCTATTTTTAAGACCGTATCATGCTCCTCATATTTTTAACACCTTTAGAAGATCTTCATATTTTTCACACCTTATCAGGCTCTTCATGTTTTTCAACAACGCTTCATGCTCCTCCTATTTTTCAGACCGTTTCATGCTCCTCATATTTTTGACACCTTTTGAAGCTCTTCATATTTTTCACACCTTTTCAGGCTCTTCATATTTTTCAACACCGCATCATGCTCTTCCTATTTTTCAGACCGTTTCATGCACCTCATATTTTTCACACCTTTTAAAGCTCTTCATATTTTTCACACCTTTTCAGGCTCCTTATGTTTTTCAACACCGATTCATTCTCCTCCTATTTTTCAGACCGTTTCATGCTCCTCATATTCTTGACAAGTTTTAAAGCTCTTCATATTTTTCACACCTTTTCAGGCTCTTCATGATTTTGAACACCGCTTCATGCTCCTCCTATTTTTCAGACCGTTTCATGCTCCTCATATTTTTCACACCTTTTGAAACTCTTCATATTTTTCACAACTTTTCAGGCTCTTCATATTTTGAACACCGCTTCATGCTCCTCCTATTTTTCAGACCGTTAAATGCTCCTCATGTATTTGACACCTTTTGAAGCTCCTCATATTTTTCACACGTTTTCAGGCTGTGCATGTTTTTGAACACCGCTTCATGCTCCTCCTATTTTTCAGACCGTTTCATGCTCGTCATATTTTTGACACCTTTTGAAGCTCTTCATATTTTTGACACCTTTTCAGGCTCTTCAGGTTTTTCAACACCGCTTCATGCTCCTCCTTTTTTGCAGACCGTTTCATGCTCCGCATATTTTTGACACCTTTTGAATTTCTTCATATTTTTCACACCTTTTCAGGCTCTTCATGTTTTTGAACACCACTTCATGCTCCTCGTATTTTTCAGAGAGTTTCATGCTCCGCATGTATTTCACACCTTATGAAGCTCTTCATATTTTTCACACCTTTTCAGGCTCTTCATGTTTTTGAACACCGCTTCATGATTCTCCTATTTTTCAGACCCTTTCATGCTCTTCATATTTTTGACACATTTTGAAGCTCTTCATATTTTTCACACCTTTTCAGGCTCTTCATGTTTTTCCACACCACTTCATGCTTCGCCTAATTTTCAGACCGTTTCATGCTCCTCTTGTATTTCACACATTTTGAAGCTCTTCATATTTTTCACACCTTTTTAGGCTCTTCATGTTTTTGACGACCGCTTCATGCTCCTCCTATTTTTCAGACCATTTGATGCTCCTCATATTTTTTGACACCTTTTGAAGCTCTTCATATTTTTCACACCTTTTAGGCTCTTCATGTTTTTCAACACCGTTTCATGATCTTCCTATTTTTCAGACCGTTTCATTCTCATCTCATTTTTGACACCTTTTGAAGCTCTTCATATTTTTCACACATTTTCAGGATGTTCATGTTTTTCCAGCCAACTTCATGCTTCTCCTATTTTTCAGACCGTTTCATGCTCCTCATGTATTTCACACCTTTGAAGCTCTTCATATTTTTCACACCTTTTCAGGCTCTTCATGTTTTTGATCACCGTTTCATGCTCCTCCTATTATTCAGACCGTTTCATGCTCCTCATATTTTTCACACCTTTTGAAGCTCTTCATATCTTTCACAACTTTTCAGGGTCTTCATGTTTTTGAACACCACTTCATGATCCTCCTATTTTTCAGACCATTTCATGCTCTTCATAATTTTGACCCATTTTGAAGCTCTTCATATATTTCACATCTTTTCAGGCTCTTCATGTTTTTCAAAACCACTTCATGCTCCTCCTAATTTTCAGACCGTTTCATGTTCTTCTCATTTATGACACATTTTGAAGCTCTTCATATTTTTCACACCTTTTCAGGCTCTTCATGTTTTTGAACACAGCTTCATGCTCCTCCTATTTTTCAGACCGTTTCATGCTCGTCATATTTTTGACACCTTTTGAAGCTCTTCATATTTTTCACACCTCTTCAGGCTCTTCATGTTTTTGAACACCGTTTCATGATCCTCCTATTTTTCAGACCGTTTCATGCTCCTCATATATTTGACACATTTAGAAGCTCTTCATATTTTCACACCTTTTCAGGATCTTCATATTTTTCAACACCGCTGCATGCTCCTCCAATTATTCAGACGGTTTCATGTTGATCTCATTTTTGACACCTTTTGAAGCTCTTCATATTTTCACACCTTTTGAAACTCTTCATATTTTTCACACCTTTTCAGGCCCTTCATGATTTTCAACACCGCTTCATGCTCCTCCAATTTTTAAGACCGTTTCATGCTCCTCATATTTTTGACACCTTTAGAAGATCTTCATATTTTCACACCTTTTCATGCTCTTCATGTTTTTCAACAACGCTTCATGCTCCTCCTAATTTTCAGACCGTTTCATGCTCCTCATATTTTTGACACCTTTTGAAGCTCTTCATATTTTTCACACCTTTTCAGGCTCTTCATATTTTTCAACACCGCATCATGCTCCTCCTATTTTTCAGAGCGTTTCATGCACCTCATATTTTTCACACCTTTTAAAGCTCTTCATATTTTTCACACCTTTTCATGCTCCTTATGTTTTTCAACACCGATTCATTCTCCTCCTATTTTTCAGACCGTTTCATGCTCCTCATATTCTTGACACCTTTTAAAGCTCTTCATATTTTTCACACCTTTTCAGGCTCTTCATGTTTTTGAACACAGCTTCATGCTCCTCCTATTTTTCAGACCGTTTCATGCTCGTCATATTTTTGACACCTTTTGAAGCTCTTCATATTTTTCACACCTATTCAGGCTCTTCATGTTTTTGCACACCGTTTCATGATCCTCCTATTTTTCAGACCGTTTCATGCTCCTCATATATTTGACACATTTAGAAGCTCTTCATATTTTCACACCTTTTCAGGATCTTCATATTTTTCAACACCGCTGCATGCTCCTCCTATTATTCAGACGGTTTCATGTTGATCTCATTTTTGACACCTTTTGAAGCTCTTCATATTTTCACACCTTTTGAAACTCTTCATATTTTTCACACCTTTTCAGGCCCTTCATGATTTTCAACACCGCTTCATGCTCCTCCAATTTTTAAGACCGTTTCATGCTCCTCATATTTTTGACACCTTTAGAAGATCTTCATATTTTCACACCTTTTCATGCTCTTCATGTTTTTCAACAACGCTTCATGCTCCTCCTAATTTTCAGACCGTTTCATGCTCCTCATATTTTTGACACCTTTCGAAGCTCTTCATATTTTTCACACCTTTTCAGGCTCTTCATATTTTTCAACACCGCATCATGCTCCTCCTATTTTTCAGACCGTTTCATGCTCCTCATATTTTTCACACCTTTTAAAGCTCTTCATATTTTTCACACCTTTTCAGGCTCTTCGTGATTTTGAACACAGCTTCATGCTCCTCCTATTTTTCAGACCGTTTCATGCTCCTCATAATTTTCACACCTTTTGAAGCTCTTCATATTTTTCACAACTTTTCAGGCTCTTCCTATTTTGAACACCGCTTCATGCTCCCCCTTTTTTCAGACCGTTTAAGATCCTCATGTATTTGACACCTTTTGAAGCTCTTCATATTTTTCACACGTTTTCAGGCTCTTCATGTTTTTGAACACCGCTTCATGCTCCACCTATTTTTCAGACCGTTTCATGCTCGTCATATTTTTGACACCTTTTGAAGCTCTTCATATTTTTCACACCTATTCAGGCTCTTCATGTTTTTGCACACCGTTTCATGATCCTCCTATTTTTCAGACCGTTTCATCCTCCTCATATTTTTGACACCTTTTGAAGCTCTTCATATTTTTCACACCTTTTCAGGCTCTTCAAGTTTTACAACACCACTTCATGCTCCTCCTATTTTTCAGAGAGTTTCATGCTCCTCATGTATTTCACACCTTATGAAGCTCTTCATATTTTTCACACCTTTTCAGGCTCTTCATGTTTTTCACACCTTTTCAGGCTCTTCATGTTTTGCAACACAACTTCATTCTCCTAGTATTTTTAAGACCGTTTCATGCTCCTCATATTTTTGACACCTATTGAAGCTCTTCATATTTCTCACACCTTTTCAGGTTCTTCATGTTTTTCAACACCGCTTCATGCTGCTTCTATTTTTCAGACCGTTTCATGCTCCTCATATTTTTCACATCTTTTGAAGCTCTTCATATTTTTCACACCTTTTGAAGCTCTTCATATTTTTCACACCTTTTCAGGCTCTTCATGTTTTTGAACACTTCTTCTTGCTCCTCCTCTTTTTAAAACCCTTTCATGCTTCTCATATTTTTGACACCTTTTATAGCTCTTCATATTTTTCACACCTTTTCATGCTCTTCATGTTTTTCAACACAGTTTCATGCTGCTTCTATTTTTCAGACCGTTTCATGCTCCTCATATTTTTCACACCTTTTGAAGCTCTTCATATTTTACACACCTTTTCAGGCTAGTCATGATTTTCAATAACACTTCATGCTCCTCCTATTTTTCAGACAGTTTCATGCTCATCTAATTTTTGACACCTTTTGAAGCTCTTCATATATTTCACACCTTTTGAAGCTCTTCATATTTTTCACATTTTTGAAGCTCTTCAGATTTTTCACACCTTTTCAGGCTAGTCATGATTTTCAATAACACTTCATGCTCCTCCTATTTTTCAGACCGTTTCATGCTCCTCATATTTGTGACACCTTTTGAAGCTCTTCGTATTTTTCACACATTTTCACGCTCTTCATGTTTTTCATCATGACTTCATGCTCCTCCTATTTTTCAGACCGTTTCATGCTCCTCATATTTTTGACACCTTTTGAAATCTTCATATACTTCACACCTTTTCAGATTCTTCATTTTTTTGAAAAGAACTTCATGCTCCTTCTATTTCTCAGACCGTTTCATGTTCATCTCATTTTTGACACCTTTTGAAGCTCCTCATATTTTTCATTCCTTTTGAAGATCTTCATATTTTTCACACGTTTTCAGGCTCTTCATATTTTTCAACACCGCATCATGCTTCTCCTATTTTTCAGACAGTTTCATTCTCCTCATATTTTTGACACGTTTTGAAGCTCTTCATATTTTTCACACTTTTTCAGGCTCTTCATGTTTTTCAACACTGTTTCATGATCCTCCTATTTTTCAGACCGTTTCATGCACCTCATAATTTTGACACCTTTTGAAACTCTTCTTATATTTCACACCTTTTCAGACTCTTCATGTGTTCGAACACCACTTCAAGTTCCTCCTATTTTTGCGACCGTTTAATGCTCTTCATATTTTTGACACCTTTTGAAGCTCTTCATATTTTTCACACCTTTTGAAGCTCTTCATATATTTCACACATTTTCAGGCTCTTCATGTTTTTCAACACCACTTCATGCTCCTCCTATTTTTCAGACCGTTTCTTGCTCATCTAATTTTTGACACCTTTTGAAGCTCTTCATATATTTCACACCTTTTGAAGCTCTTCATATATTTCACATTTTTGAAGCACTTCAAATTTTTCACACCTTTTCAGGCTCTTCATGTTTTTGAACACCGCTTCATGCTCCTCCGGTTTTTCAGACCGTTTCATGCTCCTCATATTTTTGACACCTTTTGAAGCTTTTCATATTTTTTACAACATTTCAGGCTTTTCATGTTTTTGAACACCTCTTCATGCTCCTCGTATTTTTCACACCATTTGAAGCTCTTCATATTTTTCACACATTTTGAGGCTCTTCATGTTTTTCAACACCGCTTCATGCTACTCCTATTTTTCAGACCGATTAATGCTCCTCCTGTACTTCACACCTTTTGTAGCTCTTCATATTTTTCTCACATTTTCAGGCTCTTCATGTTTTTCAACACCGCTTCATGCTCCTCCAATTTTTCAGACCGATTCATGCTCCTCAAGTATTTCACACCTTTTGAGGCTTCATGTTTTTCAACACCACTTTATGCTCCACATATTTTTCAGACCGTTTCATGCTCCTCATATTTTTGACACCTTTTGAAGCTCTTCATATTTTTCACACCTTTTCTGGCTCTTCATGATTTTCAACAGCGCTTCATGCTCCTCCTATTTTTCAGACCGTTTCATGCTCCTCCTAATTTTCACACCTTTTGAAGCACCTCAAATTTTTCACACCTTTTCAGGCTCTTCTTGTTCTTGAACACGGTTTCCTGCTCCTCCTTTTTTTCAGACCGTTTCATGCTCCTCATATTTTTGACACCTTTTGAATCTCTTCATATATTTCACACCTTTTCAGGCTCTTCATATATTGGAACACCACTTCATGCTCCTCCTATTTTTCGGACGGTTTCATTCTCCTCATGTACTTCACACCTTTTGAAGCTCTTCATATATTTCACACTTTTTCAGGCTCTTCATGTTTTTCAACACCACTTCATGCTCCTCTTATTTTTCAAACCGTTTCATGCTAATCTCATTTTTGACACCTTCTGAAGCTCTTCATATTTGTTACACCCTTTCAGGCTCTTCATGTTTTTCAACACGGCTTCATGCCACTCCTATTTTTCAGACCGTTTCATGCTCCTCATATTTTTCACACCTTTTGAAGCTCTTCATATTTTTCACACATTTTCAGGCTCTTCATGTTTTTCAACACCACTTCATGCTCCTCCTATTTTTCAGACCGTTTCATGCTCCTCATGTATTTCACACCTTTTGAAGCTCTTCATATTTTTCACACTTTTTGAAGCTCTTCATATATTTCACACATTTTCAGGCTCTTCATGTTTTTCAACACCGCTTCATGCTCCTCCTTTTTTTCAGACCGTTTCATGGTCCTCATGTATTTCACACATTTTGAGGCTCTTGATATCTTTCACACCTTTTCAGCCGCTTCATGTTTTTGAACACCGTTTCATGCTCCTCCTATTTTTCAGACCGTTTCATGCTCCTCATATTTTTGACACCTTTTGAAGCTCTTCATATTTTTCACACCTTTTGAAGCTCTTCATGTATTTCACACGTTTTCAGTCTCTTCAGGTTTTTCAACACCGCTTCATGCTCCTCCTATATTTCAGACCGTTTCATGCTCCTCATATTTTTGACACATTTTGAAGCTCTTCATATTTTTCACACATTTTCAGGCTCTTCATGTTTTTCACAAGTTTTCAGATCTTCATGTTTTTCAACACCGCTTCTTGATCCTCCTATTTTTCCGATCGTTTCATGCTCCTCATATTTTTGTCACGTTTTGAAGCTCTTCATATTTTACACACATTTTCAGGCTCTTCATGTATTTGAACATCGCTACATGCTCCTCCGAATTTTCACACCTTTTGAAGCACCTCAAATTTTTCACACCTTTTCAGGCTCTTCATATTCTTGAACACGGTTTCCTGCTCCTCCTTTTTTTCAGACCGTTTCATGCTCCTCATATTTTTGACAGCTTTTGAATCTCTTCATATATTTCACACCTTTTCAGGCTCTTCATGTATTGGAACACCACTTCATGCTCCTCCTATTTTTCGGACGGTTTCATTCTCCTCATGTACTTCACACCTTTTGAAGCTCTTCATATATTTCACACTTTTTCAGGCTCTTCATGTTTTTCAACACCACTTCATGCTCCTCCTATTGTTCAGACCGTTTCATGCTCTTCTCATTTTTGACACCTTCTGAAACTCTTCATATTTGTTACACCCTTTCAGGCTCTTCATGTTTTTCAACACGGCTTCATGCTCCTCCTATTTTTCAGAACGTTTCATGCTCCTCATATTTTTCACACCTTTTGAAGCTCTTAATATTTTTCACACTTTTTCAGGCTCTTCATGTTTTGAACACTGCTTCATGCTCCTCCTATTGTTCAGACCGTTTCATGCTCCTCTTATATTTGACACGTTTTGAGGCTCTTCATATATTTCACACCTTTTCAGGCTCTTCATTTTTTTCAACACCGCTTCATGCTCCTCCTATTTTTCAGACCGATTCAAGCTCCTCATATTTTTGACACCTTTTGAAGCACTTCATATTTTTCACACCTTTTCAGGCTCTTCATTTTCTTGAACACCGCTTCATGCTCCTCCTATTTTTCAGACCGTTTCATGCTCCTCATATTTTTGACACCTTTTGAAGCACTTCGTATTTTTCACACCTTTTCAGGCTCTTCATTTTTTTGAACACCGCTTCATGCTCCTCCTATTTTTCAGACCGTTTCATGCTCCTCATATATTTGACACCTTTTGAAGCCCTTCATATTTTTCACACATTTTCAGGTTTTCATGTTTTTCAACACTGCTTCATGCTCCTCCTATTTTTCAGACCGTTTCATGCTCCTCATGTTTTTCACGTCTTGTGTAGCTCTTCATATTTTTCACAACTTTTGAAGCTCTTCATATTTTTCACACCTTTTGAAGCTCTTCATATTTTTCACATGTTTTCACGCTCTTCATGTTTTCAACACCGCTTCTTGATCCACCTATATTTCAGACTGTTTCATGCTCCTAATATTTTTGTCACGTTTTGAAGCTCTTCATATTTTACACACATTTTCAGCCTCTTCATGTTTTTCAACACCGCTTCATGCTCCTCCTATTTTTAACACCTTTTGAAGCTCTTCATATTTTTCACACCTTTTCAGGCTCTTCATGTTTTTGAACACGGTTTCCTGCTCCTCCTTTTTTTCAGACCGTTTCATGCTCCTCATATTTTTGACACGTTTTGAATCTCTTCATATATTTCACACCTTTTCAGGCTCTTCATATATTTGAACAACGCTTCATGCTCCTCCTATTTTTCAGACGGTTTCATCCTCCTCATGTACTTCACACCTTTTGAAGCTCTTCATATTTTTCACACCTTTTCAGGCTCTTCATGTTTTTGAACACCGTTTCATGCTGCTCCTATTTTTCAGACCGTTTCATACTCCTCATAGTTTTGACACATTTTGAAGCTCTTCATATTTTTCACATCTTTTCAGGCTCTTCATGTTTTTCCACACCACTTCATGCTTCTCCTGTTTTTCAGACCGTTTCATGATCCTCATGAATTTCACACATTTTGAAGCTCTTTATATTTTTCACATATTTTCAGGCTCTTCATGTTTTTGATCACCGCTTCATGATCCTCCTATTTTTCAGACCGTTTCATGCTCTTCATATATTTGACACCTCTTGAAGCTCTTCATATTTTTCACACCTTTTCAGGCTCTTCATGTTTTTCCCCACCACTTCATTCTTCTCCTATTTTTCAGACCATTTCATGCTCCTCATGAATTTCACACCTTTTGAAGCTCTTCATATTTTTCACACCTTTTCAGGCTCTTCATGTTTTTTATCACCGTTTCATGCTCCTATTTTTCAGACCGTTTCATGCTCCTCATATTTTTGACACCTTTTGCAGCTCTTCATATTTTTCACAAGTTTTCAGTCTCTTCATGATTTTGAACACCGCTTCATGATCCTCCTATTTTTAAGACCGTTTCATGCTCTTCATATTTTTGACACCTTTTGCAGCTCTTCATATTTTTCACACCTTTTCAGGCTCTTCATGTTTTTCAACACCGCTTCATGCTGCTTCTCTTTTTCAGACCGTTTCGTGCTCCTCATATTTTTCACACCTTTTGAAGCTCCTCATATTTTTCACACCTTTTCAGGCTCTTCATGTTTTTGAACACCGCTTCATGCTCCTCCAATTTTTCAGGCCGTTTCATGCTCCTCATAATTTTGACACCTTTTGAAGCTCTTCATATGTTTCACACCTTTTCAGGCTCTTCATTTTTTTCAACAACACTTCATGCTCCTCCTATTTTTCAGACGGTTTCATGCTCATCTCATTTTTTACACCTTTTGAAGCTCTTCATATTTTTCACACCTTTTCAGGCTCTTCATATTTTTCACACGTTTTCAGGCTCTTTTTGTTTTTCAACACCGCTTCATGCTCCTCCTATTTTTCAGACCGTTTCATGCTCCTCATATTTTTGACACCTTTTGAAGCTCTTCATATTTTTCACAACTTTTCAGTATCTTCCTGTTTTTGAACACCGTTTCATGCTCCTCCTATTTTTCAGTCCGTTTAATGCTCCTCATGTATTTCACACCTTTTGAAGCTCTTCATATTTTTCACACGTTTTCAGGCTCTTCATGTTTTTGAACACCGCTTCATGCTCCTCCAATTTCAGACCGTTTCATGCTCCTCATGTATTTCACACCTTTTGAAGCTCTTCATATTTTTCACAACTTTTCAGGCTCCTCATGTTTTTGAACACCGCTTCATGCTCCTCCTATTTTCCAGACCGTTTCATGCTCCTCATATTTTTGACACCTTTTGCAGGTCTTCATATTTTTCACACCTTTTCAGGCTCTTCAAATTTTTGAACACTGCTTCATGATCCTCCAATTTTTCAGACCGTTTCATGCTCTTCATATTTTTGACACCTTTTGAAGCTCTTCATATTTTTCACACCTTTTCAGGCTCTTCATGTTTTTCCACACCACTTCATTCTTCTCCTATTTTTCAGACCATTTCATGCTCCTCATGAATTTCACACCTTTTGAAGCTCTTCATATTTTTCACACCTTTTCAGGCTCTTCATGTTTTTTATCACCGTTTCATGCTTCTCCTATTTTTCAGACCGTTTCATGCTCCTCATATTTTTCACACCTTTTGAAGCTCTTCATAATTTTCACATCTTTTCAGTCTCTTCATGTTTTTGAACACCATTTCATGCCGCTTCTATTTTTTAGACCGTTTCCTGCTCCTCATATTTTTCACTCCTTTTGATGCTCTTCATATTTTTCACACGTTTTCAGGCTCTTCTTGTTTTTCAACACCGCTTCATGCTCCTCCTATTTTTCAGACCGTTTCTTGCACCTCATATTTTTCTCACCTTTTGAAGCGCTTCATATTTTCCACACCTTTTCAGGCTCTTCATGTTTTTCAACACCGCTTCATGCTCCTCCAATTTTTCAGACCGTTTCATGCTCCTCATATTTTTGACACGTTTTGAAGCTCTTCATATTTTTCACACGTTTTCAGGCTCTTCATATTTTTCACACCTTTTCATGCTCTTCATGTTTTTGAACACCATTTCATGATCCTCCTATTTTTCTGACCGTTTAATGCTCCTCATATTTTTGACACCTTTAGAAACTCTTCATATTTTCCACACCTTTTCAAGCACTTCATGGTTTTCCACACCTCTTCATGCTCCTCCTATTTTTCAGACGGTTTCATGCTATTAATATTTTTGATAACTTTTGAAGCTCTTCATATTTTTCGCACCTTTTCAGGCTCTTCATGTTTTTCAAGACCACTTCATGCTCCTCCTATTTTTCAGACCGTTTCATGCTCATCTCATTTTTGACACCTTTTGAAGTTCTTCATATTTTTCCCACCTTTTGAATCTCTTCATATATTTCACACGTTTTCAGGTTCTTCATATTTTTCAACACCGTTTCATGCTGCTTCTATTTTTCAGACCGTTTCATGCTCCTCATATTTTTCACACCTTTTGAAGCTCTTCATATTTTTCACACGTTTTCAGGCTTTTCATGTTTTTCAACACCGTTTAATTCTGCTTCTATTTTTCAGACCGTTTCATGCTCCTCATATTTTTGACACCTTTAGACTCTTCATATTTTTCACACCTTTTCAGCCTCTTCATGTTTTTCACACATTTTCAGCCTCTTCATGTTTTTGAACACCCCTTCTTGCTCCTTTTATTTTTCAGAGAGTTTCATGCTCCTCATGTATTTCACACCTTTTAAAGCTCTTCATATTTTTCACACCTTTACAGGCTCTTCATGTTTTTGAACACCGTTTCATCCTCCTCCTATTTTTCAGACCGTTTCATGCTCCTCATATTTTTGACACCTTTTGAAGCTCTTCATATTTTTCACACCTTTTCAAGCTCTTCATGTTTTTGCACACTGCTTCATGCTCTTCCTATTTTTCAGACCGTTTCATGCTCCTCATATTTTTGACACCTTTTGAAGCTCTTCATATTTTTCACACCTTTTCAGGCTCTTCATGTTTTTCAACACCAATTCATGCTTCTCCTATTTTTCAGACTGTTTAATGCTCCTCATATTTTTGACACCTTTAGAAACTCTTCATATTTTTCACACCTTTTCAAGCACTTCATGGTTTTCCACACCGCTTCATGCTCCTCCTATTTTTCATACCGTTTCATTCTCCTCATATTTTTGACATGTTTTGAAGCTCTCATATATTTCACACCTTTTCAGGCTCTTCATTTTTTTCAACACCACGTCATGCTCCTCCTATTTTTCAGACCCTTTTATGCTCTTCTCATTTTTGACACCATTTGAAGCTCTTCATATTTTTCACACCTTTTGAAGCTCTTCATGGTTTTCACACCTTTTCAGGCTCTTCATGTTTTTCAACACCGCTTCATGCTCCTTCTATTTTTCTGACCGTTTCATGCTCCTCATAATTTTGACACATTTTGAAGCTCTTCATATTTTTCACACCTTTTCAGGCTCTTCATGTTTTTCAACACCGCTTCGTGCTCCTCCTCTTTTTCAGACCGTTTCATGCTCCTCATATTTTTGACATCTATTGAAGCTCTTCATATTTCTCACACCTTTTCAGGTTCTTCACGTTTTTCAACACCACTTCATGCTCCTCCTATTTTTCAGACCGTTTCATGCACATCTCATTTTTGACACCTTTTGAAGCTCTTCATATCTTTCATATTTTTGAAGTTCTTCATATTTTCACAGGTTTTCAGACTCTTCATGTTTTTCAACACCGCTTCATGCTCCTGCTATTTTTGAGACCGTTTCATGCTCTTCATATATTTGACACCTCTTGAAGCTCTTCATATTTTTCACACCTTTTCAGGCTCTTCATGTTTTTCCCCACCACTTCATTCTTCTCCTATTTTTCAGATCATTTCATGCTCCTCATGAATTTCACACCTTTTGAAGCTCTTCATATTTTTCACACCTTTTCAGGCTCTTCATGTTTTTTATCACCGTTTCATGCTCCTATTTATCAGACCGTTTCATGCTCCTCATATTTTTGACACCTTTTGCAGCTCTTCATATTTTTCACAAGTTTTCAGTCTCTTCATGATTTTGAACACCGCTTCAAGATCCTCCTATTTTTAAGACCGTTTCATGCTCTTCATATTTTTGACACCTTTTGCAGCTCTTCATATTTTTCACACCTTTTCAGGCTCTTCATGTTTTTCAACACCGTTTCATGCTGCTTCTCTTTTTCAGACCGTTTCATGCTCCTCATATTTTTCACACCTTTTGAAGCTCCTCATATTTTTCACACCTTTTCAGGCTCTTCATGTTTTTGAACACAGCTTCATGCTACTCCTATTTTTCAGACTGTTTCATGCTCCTCATATTTTTCACACCTTTTGAAGCTCCTCATATTTTTCACACCTTTTCAGGCTCTTCATGTTTTTCAACACCGTTACATGATCCTCCTATTTTTCAGACTGTTTCATGCTCATCTCATTTTTGACACCTTTTGAAGCTTTTCAGATTTTTCTCAACTTTTTAGGCTCTTCATGTTTCTCAACACGGCTTCATGCTCCACATATTTTTCAGACCGCTTCATGCTCATCTCATTTTTGACACCTTTTGAAGCTCTTCATATTTCTCACAACTTTTTAGGCTTTTCATATTTTTGAATACCGCTTCATGCCCCTCCTATTTTTCAGAGAGTTTCATGCTCCTCATGTATTTCACATCTTTTGAAGCTCTTCATATTTCTCACAACTTTTTAGGCTCTTCATGTTTTTCCACATCACTTCATGCTTCTCGTATTTTTCGGCCTGTTTCATGCTCCTCATGTATTTCACAGCTTTTGAAGCTCTTCATATTTTTCACACCTTTTCAGGCTCTTCATGTTTTTAATCACCGTTTCATGCTCCTCCTATTTTTCTGACCGTTTCATGCTCCTCATATATTTGACACATTTTGAAGCTCTTTATATTTTTCACACATTTTCAGGCTCTTCATGTTTTTGAACACTGCTTCATGATCCTCCTATTTTTCAGACCTTTTCATGTTCTTCATATGTTTGACACATTTTGAAGCTCTTCATATTTTTCACACCTTTTCAGGCTCTTCATGTGTTTCAACACCACTTCATGCTTCTCCTATTTTTCAGACCGTTTCATGCGCCTCATGTATTTCACACCTTTTGAAGCTCTTCATAATTTTCACATCTTTTCAGTCTCTTCATGTTTTTGAACACCATTTCATGCCGCTTCTATTTTTTAGACCGTTTCCTGCTCCTCATATTTTTCACACCTTTTGATGCTCTTCATATTTTTCACACGTTTTCAGGCTCTTCTTGTTTTTCAACACCGCTTCATGCTCCTCCTATTTTTCAGACCGTTACTTGCACCTCATATTTTTCTCACCTTTTGAAGCGCTTCATATTTTCCACACCTTTTCAGGCTCTTCATGTTTTTCAACACCGCTTCATGCTCCTCCTATTTTTCAGACCGTTTCCTGCTCCTCATATTTTTGACACGTTTTGAAGCTCTTCATATTTTTCACACGTTTTCAGGCTCTTCATGTTTTTCACACCTTTTCAGGCTCTTCATGTTTTTGAACACCATTTCATGATCCTCCTATTTTTCTGACCGTTTAATGCTCCTCATATTTTTGACACCTTTAGTAACTCTTCATATTTTTCACACCTTTTCAAGCACTTCATGGTTTTCCACACCGCTTCATGCTCCTCCTATTTTTCAGACGGTTTCATACTCTTCATATTTTTGATAACTTTTGAAGCTCTTCATATTTTTCACACCTTTTCAGGCTCTTCATGTTTTTGATCACCGTTTCATGCTCCTCCTATTTCTCAGAGAGTTTCTTGCTCCTCATGTATTTCACATCTTTTGAAGCTCTTCATATTTCTCACAACTTTTTAGGCTCTTCATGTTTTTCCACACCACTTCATGCTTCACCTATTTTTCGGACTGTTTCATGCTCCTCATGTATTTCACACCTTTTGAAGCTCTTCATATTTTTCACACCTTTTCAGGCTCTTCATGTTTTTAATCACCGTTTCATGCTCCTCCTATTTTTCAGACCGTTTCATGTTCCTCATATCTTTGACACCTTTTGAAGCTCTTCATATATTTCACACTTTTTGAAGCTCTTCATATTTTTCCCACCTTTTCCGGCTCTTCATGTTTTTGATCACCGTTTCATGCTCCTACTATTTTTCAGACCGTTTCATGTTCCTCATATCTTTGACACCTTTTGAAGCTCTTCATATATTTCACACCTTTTGAAGCTCTTCATATTTTTCACACCTTTTCAGGCTCTTCATGTTTTTCACCACCACTTTATGCACGTCCTATTTTTCAGATCGTTTCATGCTCCTCTTTTTTTTGACACATTTTCAAGCTCCTCATATATTTCTCACGTTTTCAGGCTCTTCATGTTTTTCAACACAACTTCATGCTCCTCCTATTTTTCAGAGCGTTTCATGCTCATCTCATTTTTGACACCTTTTGAAGATCTTCATATTTTTCACACCTTTTGAAGCTCCTCAAATTTTTCACATCTTTTCAGGCCTTCATGTTTTTGAACACCGGTTCATGGACCTCATATATTTCAGACCGTTTCATGCTCCTCTTATTTTTGACACCTTTTGAAGCTCTTCATATTTTTCACACCTTTTCAGGCTCTTCATGTTTTTCAACATCACTTCATGCTCCTCCTATTTTTCAGACCGTTTCATGCTCCTCAGATTTTTGACACCTTTTGAAGCTCTTCATATTTTTCACACCTTTTCAGGCTCTTCATGTTTTTGAACACCGCTTCATGATCCTCCTATATTTCAGACCCTTTCATGCTCCTCATATTTTTGACACATTTTGAAGCTCTTCATATATTTCACACCTTTTCAGGCTCTTCATGTTTTACAACACCACTTCATGCTCCTCCTATTTTTCAGACCGATTCAAGCTCATCTCATTTTTGACACCTTTTCAAGCTCTTCATATTTTTCACACCTTTTGAAGCTCTTCATATTTTTCACACCTTTTCAGGCTCTTCATGTTTTTCAACAACTCTTCATGCTCCTCCTATTTTTCAGACCGTTTCATGCTCCTCATATTTTTGACACCTTTTGAAGCTCTTCATATTTTTCACACCTTTTCAGGCTCTTCATGTTTTTCAACACCTCTTCATGCTCCTCCTGTTTTTCAGACCCTTTAATGCTCATCTCACTATTACACCTTTTGCAGCTCTTCATATTTTTCACACCTTTTGAAGCTCTTAATATTTTTCACAGGTTTTCAGGCTCTTCATGTTTTTAACACTGCTTCATGCTCCTCCTATTTTTCAGACCGTTTCATGCTCCTCATATTTTTGACACGTTTCGATGCTCTTCATATTTTTCACACCTATCCAGGCTCTTCAATTTATTGAACACCGCTTCATGCTCCTCCACTTTTTCAGACCGTTTCATGCTCCTCATATTTTTCACACCTTTTGAAGCTCTTCATATATTTCACAGCTTTTAGGCTCTTCAGGTTTTTCAACACCACTTCATGCTCCTCCTATTTTTCAGACCGTTTCATGCTCATCTCATTTTTGACTCCTTTTGAAGCTCTTCATATTTTTCACACCTTTTGAAGCTCTTCATATTTTTCACACATTTTCAGGCTCTTCATGTATTTCAACACTGCTTCATGATCTTCCTATATTTCAGACCGTTTCATGCTCCTCATATTTTTGACACCTTTTGAGGCTCTTCATATTTTTACACCATTCCAGGCTCTTCAGGTTTTTCAACACCACTTCATGCTCCTCCTATTTTTCAGACCGTTTCTTGCTCCTCATATTTTTGACACCTTTTGAAGCTCTTCATATTTTTCACACCTTTTCAGGCTTCTCATGTTTTTCAACACCGCTTCATGCTCCTCCTATTTTTCAGACCGTTTCATGCTCCTCATATTTTGAAACCTTTTGAAGCTCTTCATATATTTCACACCTTTTCAGGCTCTCCATGTTCTTGATCACCGATTCATTTTCCTCCTAATTTTGAGACTGTTTCATGCTTCTCATATTTTTGACAACTTTTGAAGCTCTTCATATTTTTCACACCTTTTCAGGCTCTTCATGTTTTTGAAAACCGCTTCATGCTCCTCCTATTTTTCAGACAGTTTCATGCTCCTTATATTTTTCACACCTTTTGAAGCTGTTCATATTTTTCACACCTTTTCATGCTCTTCATTTTTTCAACACCCCTTCATGCTCCTCCTATTTTTCAGACCGTTTCATGCTCCTCATATTTTTGACACTTTTTGAAGCTCCTCATATGTTTCACACATTTTGAAGGTCTTCATATATTTCACACCATTTCAGGATCTTCATGTTTTTCAACACCACTTCATGCTCCTCCTATTTTTCAGACCGTTTCATGCTCCTCATAATTTTGACACTTTTTGAAGCTCTTTATATTTTTCTCACCTTTTCAGGCTCTTCATGTTTTTCAACACCACTTCATGCTCCTCCAATTTTTCAGGCCGTTTCATTGTCCTCATATATTTGAGACCTTTAGAAGATCTTCATATTTTTCACACATTTTCAGGCTCTGCATGTTTTTCAACATCGCTTCATGCCCCTCCTATTTTTCAGACCGTTTCAGGCTCCTCATATTTTTGACACCTTTAGAAGCTCTTCATATTTTTCACACCTTTTCAGGCTCTTCATTTTTTTCAACACCTCTTCATGCTCCTCTTATTTTTCAACACCGCTTCATGCTCCTCCTATTTTTCAGACCGTTTCATGCTCCTCATAATTTTGACACTTTTTGAAGCTCCTCATATTTTTCACACGTTTTGAAGGTCTTCATATATTTCACACCATTTCAGGCTCTTCATGTTTTTCAACACCACTTCATGCTCCTCCTATTTTTCAGACCGTTTCATGCTCATCTCTTTTTTGACACCTTTTGAAGCTCTTCATATTTTCACACGTTTTCAGACTATTCATGTTTTTCAACACGGCTTCATGCACCTCCTATTTTTCAAACTGTATCATGCTCCTCATATTTTTCACACCTTTTGAAGCTCTTCATATTTTTCACAGCTTTTCAGGCTCTTCATGTTTTTGATCACCGTTTCATGCTCCTCATATTTTTCAGACGGTTTCATGTTCATCTCATTTTTAACACCTTTTGAAGCTCTTCATATATTTCACACGTTTTCAAGCTCTTCATATATTTCACACCTTTTCAGGCTCTTCATGTTTTTGAACACCGCTTCATGCTCCTCTTATTTTTCAGACCGTTTCATGCTCCTCATATTTTTGACACCTTTTGAAACTCTTCATATTTCTCACACCTTTTCAGGATCTTCATGTTTTTCAACACCAATTCATGCTCCTCCTATTTTTCAGACCGTTTCATGCTCCACACATTTTGAAACCTTTTGAAGCTCTTCATATTTTTCACACCTTTTCAGGCTCTCCATGTTTTTCATCACCGCTTCATGCTCCTCGTATGTTCAGACCGTTTCATGCTCCTCATATTTTTGACACCTTTTGAATCTCTTCATACTTTTCACACCTTTTAGGCTCTTCATGTTGTTGAACAGCGCTTCATGCTCCTCCTATTTTTCAGACCGTTTCATGCTCCTCATGTATTTCACACCATTTGAAGCTCTTCCTGTTTTTCACACCTTTTCAGTCTCTTCATGTCTTTGAACACCATTTCATGCTCCTCCGATTTTTTAGACCGTTTCATGCTCCTCATATTTTTGACACCTTTTGAAGCTCTTCATATTTTTCACACCTTTTGAAGCTCTTCATGTTTTTCATATTTTTGAATCTCTTCATATTTTTCACACCTTTTCACGCTTTTCATGTATTTGAACACCGGTTCATGTTCTTCCTATTTTTCAGACCGTTTCATGCTCCTCCTATTTTTCACTCCTTTTGAAGCTCTTCATATTTTTCACACCTTTTCAGTCTCTACATGTTTTTGAACACCGCTTCATCCTCCTCCTATTTCTCAGACCATTTCATGCTCCTCATGTATTTCACACCTTTTGAAGCTCTTCGTATTTTGCACACATTTTCAGGCTTTTCATGTTTTTCACAACGACTTCATGCTCCTCATATTTTTCAGACCGTTTCATGCACATTTCATTTTTGACTCCTTTTGAAGCTCTTCATATTTTTCACACCATTTTCAGGCTCTTCATGTTTTTCAACACCGCTTTATGATCCTCCTATTTTTCAGACCGTTTCATATTCCTCATATTTTTGACATTTTTTGAGGCTCTTCATATTTTTCACACCTTTTCAGGCTCTTCATGTCTTTGAACACCGTTTCATGCTCCTCCTATTTTTGTGACCGTTTCATGCACATCTCATTTTTGACACCTTTTGAAGCCTTTGATATTTTTCACACCATTTTCAGGCTCTTCATGTTTTTCAACACCGCTTTCTGATCCTCCTATTTTTCAGACCGTTTCATGCTCCTCATGTATTTGACACCTTTTAAAGCTCCTCATATTTTTCACACCTTTTCAGGCTCTTCATATTTTTCACATAATTTCAGGCTGTTCATGTTTTTGAACACGGCTTCATGCTCCTCCAATTTTTCAGACCGTTTCATGTTCCTCATATTTTTGACACCTTTTGAAGCTCTTCATATTTTTCACACCTTTTGAAGCTCTTCATATTTTTCACACCATTTTCAGGCTCTTCATGTTTTTTAACACCGTTTCATGCTCCTCCTATTTTTCAGACTGTTTCATGCTCCTCTTATGTTTGACACCTTTTGAAGCTCTTCATATTTTTCACACATTTTCAGGCTCTTCATGTTTTGCCACACCACTTCATGCTCCTCCTATTTTTCAGACGTTTTCATGCTCGTCATATTTTTGACACCTTTAGAAACTCTTCATATCATTCACACCTTTTCAGGCTCTTCATGTTTTGCCACACCGCTTCATGCTCCTCCTATTTTTGAGCCCGTTTCATGCTCCTCATGTATTTCACACCTTTTGAAGCTCTTCATATATTTCACACCCTTACATACTCTTCATGTTTTTCAACACCACTTCATGCTCCTCCTATTTTTAAGACTGTTTCATGCTCCTGATATTTTTGACTCGTTTTTAAGCTCTTCATATTTTCACAATTTTTTAAGCTCTTCATATTTTTCACACGTTTTCAGGTTCTTCATGTTTTTCAACACCGCTTCATGCTCCTCCTATTTTTCATTCCGTTTCATGCTCCTCATATTCTTGACACCTTTTCACGCTTTTCATATTTTTCACACATTTTCAGGCTCTTCAAGTTTTTCAACACCGCTTCATGCTCCTCCTATTTTTCATTCCGTTTCATGCTCCTCATATTTTTGACACCTTTTGAAGCTCTTCATATTTCTCACACCTTTTCAGGCTCTTCATGTTTTTCAACACCGCTTCATGATCCTCCTGTTTTTCAGACCGTTTCATGCTGATCTCATTTTTGACACCTTTGGAAGCTTTTCATATTTTTCACAACTTTTCAGGCTCTTCACGGTTTTGAACACCTTTTCATGTTCCTCCTATTTTTCAGACCGTATCATGCTCCTCATATATTTCACACGTTTTGAAGCTCTTCATATTTTTCATACCTTTTCAGGCTCTTCATGTATTTCAACACCAATTCATGCTCCTACTATTTTTCAGACCGTTTCATGCTCATCTCATTTTTGACACCTTTCGAAGCTGTTTGTATTTTTCACACCTTTTGAAGCTCTTCATATTTTTCACACGTTTTCATGCCCTTCATGTTTTTCATCACCGCTTCATGCTCCTCCTATTTTTCAGACCGTTTCATGCTCCTCATATTTTTGACACCTTTTGAAGCTCTTCATATATTTCACACCTTTTCAGGCTCTTCTTTTTTTTCAACACCACTTCATGCTCCTACTATTTTTCAGACCGTTTCATGCTCATCTCATTTTTGACACCTTTTGATGCACTTCATATTTTTAACACCTTTTGAAGCTCTTCGTATATTTCACAACTTTTCAGGCTCTTCATGTTTTCAACACCACTTCATGCCCCTCCTATTTTTCAGACCCTTTCATGTTAAACTAAATTTGACAACTTATGAAGCTTTTCATGTTTTTCATACCTTTTCATGCTCTTTATGTTTTTGAACACCGGTTCATGCTCCTCCTATTTTTCAACCCGTTTCATGCTCCTCATGTATTTCACATCTTTTGAAGCTCTTCATATTTTTCACACCTTTTCAGTCTCTTCATGTTTTTGAACACCGTTTCATGCTCCTCCTACTTTTGAGACCATATAATGCTCGTCATATATTTCACACGTTTTGAAGCTCTTCATATTTTTCACACCTTTTCAGGCTCTTCATGTTTTTAAACACCACTTCATGCTCCTCCTAATTATCAGACCGTTTCATGCTCCTCATATATTTGACACCTTTTGTAGCTCTTCATATTATTCACACCTTTTCAGACTCCCCATGTTTTTCAACACCACTTCATGTTCCTCCCATTTTGCAGACAGTTTCATACTCCTCATATTTTTGACAACATTTGAAGCTCTTCATATTTCTAACACCTTTTCAGGCGCTTCATGTTTTTCAACACCGCTTCGTGCGCCTCCTATTTTTCAGACCGTTTCATGCTCATCTCATTTTTGACACCTTTTGAAGCTCTTCTTATTTTCCACATCTTTTGAAACCCTTCATATTTTTCACACGTTTTCAAGCTCTTCATGTTTTTCAACAACGTTTCATGCTCCTCCTATTTTTCAGACCGTTTCATGCTCCTCATATTTTTGACACGTTTTGAAGCTCTTCATATTTTTCACAACTTTTGAATCTCTTATATTTTTCACACCTTTTCAGGCTCTTCATGATTTTCAACACCGCTTCATGCTCCTCCTATTTTTCAGACCGTTTCTTGTTCCTCATATATTTGACACCTTTTGAAGCTCTTCATATATTTCACACCTTTTCAGGCGCTTCATGTTTTTCAACACCGCTTCATGCTCCTCCTATTTTTCAGACCATTTCATGCTCATCTCTTTTTTGACACCTTTTGAAGCTCTTCATATTTTTCACACCTTTTGAGCTCTTCATATTTTTCAAGACTGCTTTATGCTCCTCCTATTTTTCAGACCATTCATGCCCCTCATAATTTTGAAACATTTTGAAGCTCTTCATATTTTTTACACCTTTTCATGCTGTTCATGTTTTTCAACAATGCTTCCTGATCCTCCTATTTTTCAGACCGTTTCATGCTCCTCAAGTATTTCACACCTTTTAAAGCTCTTCATATTTTTCACACCTTTTCTGGCTCTTCATCTTTTTCAACACCGCTCATGCTTCTCCTGTTTTTCAGACCATTTCATGCTCCTCTTAATTTTAACACCTTTTGAAGCTCTTCATATTTTCCACATCTTTTCAGGCTCTTCATGTTTTTGAACACTGCTTCATGTTCCTTCTATTTTTCAGACCGTTTCATGCTCCTCAAATTTTTAAAACTTTTGAAGCTCTTCATATTTTTCACACCTTTTCAGGCTCTTCATGTTTTTGAAGACCGATTCATGCTCCTCCTGTTTTTCAGACCGTTTCAGGCTCCTCATATTTTTGACACCTTTTGAAGCTCTTCATATTTTTTACAACTTTTCAGGCATTTCATGTTTTTGAACACCTCTTCATGCTCCTCCTATTTTTCACACCTTTTGAAGCTCTTCATATTTTTCATACCTTTTGAAGATTTTCATATTTTTCACACGTTTTCAGGCTCTTCATATTTTTCAACACCGCATCATGCTCCTCCTATTTTTCAGACAGTTTCATGCTCCTCATATTTTTGACACGTTTTGAAGCTCTTCATATTTTTCACACCTTTTCAGGCTCTTCATGGTTTTCAACACTGTTTCATGATCCTCCTATTTTTCAGACCGTTTCATGCTCCTCATAATTTTGACACCCTTTGAAGCTCTTCTTATATTTCACACCTTTTCAGACTCTTCATGTTTTCGAACACCAATTCAAGTTCCTCCTATTTTTGCGACCGTTTCATGCTCTTCATATTTTTGACACCTTTAGAAGCACTTCATATTTTTCACACCTTTTGAAGATCTTCATATATTTCACACATTTTCAGGCTCTTCATGTTTCTCAACACCACTTCATGTTCCTCCTATTTTTTAGACCGTTTCATGCTCATCTAATTTTTGACACCTTTTGAAGCTCTTCATATATTTCACACCTTTTGAAGCTCTTCATATTTTTCACATTTATGAAGCTATTCAAATTTTTCACACGTTTTCAGGCTCTTCATGTTTTTGAACACCGTTTCATGATCCTCCTATTTTTCAGAACGTTTCATGCTCCTCATATTCTTGACACCTTTTAAAGTTCTTCATATTTTTCACACCTTTTAAGGCTCTTCATGTTTTGAACACCGTTTCATGCTCCTCCTATTTTCAGACCGTTTCATGCTCTTCATTTTTTTGACACCTTTTGAAGCTCTTCATATTTTTCACACGTTTTGAAGCTCTTCACATATTTCACACCTTTTCAGGCTCTTCATGTTTTTGAACACCGCTTCATGCTCCTCCTATTTTTCAGGCCATTTCATGCTCTTCATTTTTTTGACACCTTTTGAAGCTCTTCATATTTTTCACACCTTTTGAAGCTCTTCATATATTTCACACCTTTTCAGGCTGTTCATGTTTTTCAAAACACCACTTCATGCTCCTCCTATTTTTCAGACCGTTTCATGCTCATCTAATTTTTGACACTTTTTGAAGCTCTTCATATATTTCACACTTTTGAAGCTCTTCATATTTTTCACATTTATGAAGCTATTCAAATTTTTCACACTTTTTCAGGCTCTTCATGTTTTTGAACACCGCTTCATGTTCCTGCTATTTTTCACAACGTTTCACACTCCTCATGTTTTTGACACATTTTGAGGCTACTCATATTTTTCACACCTTTTCAGGCTCTTCATGTTTTTGAACACCGTTTCATGATCCTCCTATTTTTCAGAACGTTTCATGCTCCTCATATTCTTGACACTTTTTAAAGTTCTTCATATTTTTCACACCTTTTAAATCTCTTCATGTTTTGAACACCGTTTCATGCTCCTCTTATTTTCAGACCGTTTCATGCTCTTCATTTTTTTGACACCTTTTGAAGCTCTTCATATTTTTCACACATTTTCAGGCCCTTTATGTTTCTCACCACCGCTTCATGCTCCTCCTTTTTTTGAGACCGTTTCATGCTCATCTCATTTTTGACACCTTTTGAAGCTCTTCGTATTTTTTACACCTTTTGAAGCTCTTCATATTTTTATAACTTTTCAGGCTCTTCATGTATTTCAACACCGCTTCATTCTTCTCCAGCTTTTCAGACCGTTTCATGCTCCTCATATTTTTGACACCTTTTGAAACTCTTCATATATTTCACATCTTTTCAGGCTCTTCATGATTTTCAACACCACTTCATGCTCCTCGTATTTTTCAGACCTTTTCATGCTCCTCATATTTTTGACACCTTTTGAAGCTCTTCATATTTTTCACACCTTTTGAAGCTCTTCGTATTTTTCACACCTTTTCAGGCTCTTCATGTTTTTGAACACCGTTTTTTGCTGCTTCTATTTTTCAGACCGTTTCATGCTCCTCATATATTTTAAACCTTTTGAAACTCTTCATATTTTTCACACCTTTTCAAGCTGTTCATGTTTTTCAACAATGCTTCATGATCCTCCTATTTTTCAGACCGTTTCATGCTCCTCAAGTATTTCACAACTTTTGAAGCTCTTCATATTTTTCACACCTTTTCAGGCTCTTCATGATTTTGAAGACCGATTCATGCTCCTCCTGTTTTTCAGACCGTTTCAGGCTCCTCATATTTTTGACACCTTTTGAAGCTCTTCATATTTTTTACAACTTTTCAGGCATTTCATGTATTTGAACACCTCTTCATGCTCCTCCTATTTTTCACACCTTTTGAAGCTCTTCACATTTTTCACACCATTTCAGGCTCTTCATGTTTTTCAACACCGCTTCCTGCTCCTCCTATTTTTCAGACAGTTTAATGCTCCTCCTGTACTTCACACCTTTTGAAGCTCTTCATATTTTTCACACCTTTTCAGGCTCTTTATGTTTTTCAACACTGCTTCATTCTCCTCCTATTTTCAGACCGTTTAATGCTCTTCCTGTACTTCACACCTTTTGTAGCTCTTCATATTTTTTACACCTTTTCAAGCTCTTCATGTTTTTGAACAGCGCTTCATGCTCCTCCTATTTTTCAGACAGTTTCATGCTCCTCATGTATTTCACACCTTTTGAAGCTCTTCGTATTTTTCACACCTTTTCAGGCTCTTCATGTTTTTGAGCACCGCATCATGCTCCTCTTCTTTCAGACCGTTTCATGCTCCTCATATTTTTGACCTCTTTTGAAGCTCCTAATATTTTTCACATCTTTTGAAGCTCTTCATATATTTCACACTTTTTCAGGCTCTTCATGTTTTTCAACACCACTTCATGTTCCTCCTATTTTTCAGACCGTTTCATGCTCATCTCATTTTTGACAGATTTTGAAGCTCTTCATATTTTTGACACCTTTTCAGTCTCTTCATGTTTTTGAACACCGTTTCATGCTCCTCCTACTTTTCAGACCGTATAATGCTCCTCATATTTTTCACACTTTTTGAAGCTCTTCATATTTTTCACACCTTTTCAGGCTCTTCATGTTTTTAAACACCACTTCATGCTCCTCCTAATTATCAGATCGTTTCATGCTCCTCATATTTTTGACACCTTTTGTAGCTCTTCATATTATTCACACCTTTTCAGGCTCTTCGTGATTTTCAAAACCGTTTCATGCTCCTCCTATTTTTCAGACCGTTTCATGCTCATCTCATTTTTGACACCTTTGGAAGCTCTTCTTATTTTTCACATCTTTTGAAACTCATCATATTTTTCACACGTTTTCAGGCTCTTCATGTTTTTCAACACCGCTTCATGCTCCTCCTATTTTTCACAACTGTTGACGCTCGTCATATTTTTCACACCTTTTCAGGCTCTTCATATTTTTGAACACCGCTTCATGCTGCTCCTATTTTTCAGACCGTTTCATGCTCCTCATATTTTTGAAAGGTTTTGAAGCTCTTCAAATTTTTCACACCTTTTCAGGCTCTTCATGTTTTTCAACACCGCTTCATGATCCTCCTATTTTTCAGACCGTTTCATGCTCCTCATGTATTTCACATCTTTTGAAGCTGATCATATTTTTCACACGTTTTCAGGCTCTTCATGTTTTTCATCAATGCTTCATGCTCCTTCTCTTTTTCAGACCGTTTCATGCTCCTCATATTTTTCACACTTTTTGAAGCTCTTCATATTTTTCACACCTTTTCAGGCTCTTCACGTTTTTCAACACCGTCTCATGCTCCTCCTATTTTTCAGACAGTTTCATGCTCCTCATGTATTTCACATCTTTTGAAACTCTTCATATTTTTCACACCTTTTCAAGCTCTTCATGTTTTTGAACACCCCTTCATGCTCCTTCTATTTTTCAGACCGTTTCATTCTCCTCATATTTTTAACACCGTTTGTAGCTCTTCATATTTTTCACACCTTTTCAGGCTCTTCATGTTTCTGAACACCGCTTCATGCTCCTCCTATTTTATACACCGTTTCATGCTCCTCATGTATTTCACACCTTTTGTAGCTCTTCATATTTTTTACACCTTTTCAAACTCTTCATGTTTTTGAACAGCGCTTCATGCTCCTCCTATTTTTCAGACAGTTTCATGCTCCTCATGTATTTCACACCTTTTGAAGCTCTTCGTATTTTTCACACCTTTTGAAGCTCTTCATGTTTATCAACACAGCTTCATGCTCCTCCTATTTTTCAGACCGTTACATGTGCCTCATATTTTTGACACCTTTTGAAGCTCTTCATATTTTTCACACATTTTCAGGCTCTTCATGTTTATCAACACCGCTTCATGCTCCTCCTATTTTTCAGACCGTTTCTTGCTCCTAATATTTTTGACACTTTTTGAAGCTCTTCATATTTTTCACACCTTTTCATGCTCTTCATGTTTTCAACATTGATTCATGCTCCTATTATTTTTCAGACCGTTTCATCCTCGTCCTATTTTCACACCGTTTCATTCTCCTCATATTTTTGACACCTTTTGAAGCTCTTCATATTTTTCACACCTTTTCATGCTCTTCATGTTTTTGAACACGGCTTAATGCTCCTCCTATTTTTCAGACCGTTTCATGCTCCTCATATTTTTGACACCTTTTGAAGCTCTTCATATTTTTCACACCTTTTCAGGCTCTTCAAGTTTTTGAACAATGCTACAATTCTCCTCCTATTTTTCAGACCGTTTCATGCTCCTCATATTTTTGATCTCTTTTGAAGCTCTTCATATTTTTCACGCCTTTTGAAGCTCTTCATATATTTCACACTTTTTCAGGCTCTTCATGTTTTTCAACACCACTTCATGCTTCTCCTATTTCTCAGACCGTTTCATGCTCATCTCATTTTTGACAGCATTTGAAGCTCTTCATATTTTTCACATTTTTGAAGCTCTTCAAATTTTTCACACTTTTTCAGGCTCTTCATGTTTTTGAACACCGCTTCATGCTCCTCCTATTTTCAGACCGTTTCTTGCTCCTCATATTTTTGACACCTTTTGAAGCTCTTCATATTTTTCACACCTTTTCAGGCTCTACATGTTTTTGAACACCGTTTCATGCTCCTCCTATTTTCAGACCGTTTCTTGCTCCTCATATTTTTGACACCTTTGAATCTCTTCATATTTTTCACACCTTTTCAGCCTCTTCATATATTTCACACGTTTTAAGTCTCTTCATGTTTTTCAACACCGCTTCATGCTCCTCCTATTTTTCACACCGTTTCATGTTCCTCATGTATTTCATACCCTTTGAAGCTCTTCATATTTTTCACTACTTTTCAGGTTCTTCATGTTTTTCAACACCGCTTCATGCTCCTCCTATTTTTCTGACCGTTTCATGCTCCTCATGTATTTCACACATTTTGAAGCTCTTCATATTTTTCACACCTTTTGAAGCTCTTCATGTTTTTCACACATTTTCAGGCTCTTCATGTTTTTCAACACCGCTTCATGCTCCTCCTATTTTTCTGACCGTTTCATGCTCCTCATGTATTTCACACATTTTGAAGCTCTTCATATTTTTGACAGCTTTTGAAGCTCTTCATATTTTTCACACATTTTCAGGCTCTTCATGTTTTTCAACACCGCTTCATGCTCCTCCTATTTTTCAGACCGTTTCTTGCTCCTAATATTTTTGACACCTTTTGAAGCTCTTCATATTTTTCACACCTCTTCATGCTCTTCATGTTTTCAACATCGATTCATGCACCTATTATTTTTCAGACCGTTTCATCCTCCTACTATTTTCACACCGTTTCATGCTCCTCATATTTTTGACACCTTTTGAAGCTCTTCATATATTTCACACCTTTTCAGGCACTTCATGTTTTTTCACACCACTTCATGCTTCTCCTATTTTTCAGACCATTTCATGATCCTCATGAATTTCACACATTTTGAAGCTCTTTATATTTTTCACACATTTTCAGGCTCTTCATTTTGTTCAACACTACTTCTTGCTCCTCCAAATTTTCAGACCGTTTCATACTCATCTAATTTTTGACACCTTTTGAAGCTCTTCATATTTTTCACACCTTTTCAGGCTCTTCATATTTTTCCCCACCACTTCATTCTTCTCCTATATTTCAGACCATTTCATGCTCCTCATGAATTTCACACCTTTTGAAGCTCCTCATATTTTTCACACCTTTTCAGGCTCTTCATGATTTTCAACCCCACTTCATGCTCCTCCGATTTTTCAGACCGTTTCATGCTCATCTCATTTTTGACACCTTTTGAAGCTCTTCATATTTTTCACACCTTTTCAGGCTCTTCATGTTTTTCACACCTTTTCAGGCTCTTCATGATTTTGAACAGTGTTTCATGTTACTCCCATTTTTCAGACCGTTTCATACTCCTCATATTTTACACATTTTGAAGCTCTTCATATATTTCACACCTTTTCAGGCTCTTCATGTTTTTCTACACAGCTTCATGCTCCTTCTATTTTTCAGACCGTTTCATGCTCCTCATATTTTTTACACCTTTTAAAGCTCTTCATATTTTTCACAACTTTCAGGCTCTTCATGGTTTTCAACACCACTACATGCTCTTCCTCATATGTTTCACACCTTTTGAAGCTCTTCAAGTTTTTTAACACCTTTTCATGCTGCTCC
This sequence comes from Dama dama, assembly GCF_033118175.1. NCBI lineage: Eukaryota > Metazoa > Chordata > Mammalia > Artiodactyla > Cervidae > Dama > Dama dama. Next base: position 3,591,605 of record NW_026870956.1, read on the forward strand.
TATATTTCCTACCATTTCATGCTCCTTATATTTTTGACACCTTTTGAAGCTCTTCATATATTTCACACCTTTTCAGGCTCTTCATATTTTTCAACACCGCTTCAAGCTCCTCCTATTTTTCAGACCGATTATTGCTCCTCATATTGTTGACACCTTTGAGGCTCTTCATATATTTCACACATTTTCAGGCTCTTCATGTTTTCAACCCCGCTTCATGCTCCTCCTAATTTTCAGACCGTTTCATTCTCCTCATATTTTTGACACCATTTGAAGCTCTTCATATTTTTCACACCTTTTCAGGCTCTTCATGTTTTTTAACACCTTTTCATGCTCCTGCTATATTTCAGACCGTTTCATGCTCCTTATATTTTTGACACCTTTTGAAGCTCTTCCTATTTTTCATACGTTTTCAGGCTCTACATATTTTTCAACACCGCTTCATGCTCCTCCTATTTTTCAGACCGTATCATGCTCCTCATATGTTTCACACTTTTTCAGGCTCTTCATGGTTTTCAACAACACTTCATGCTCCTCATATGTTTCAGACCGTTTCATGCTCCTCATATTTTTGACACAGTTTGAAGCTCTTCACATTGTTCACACCTTTTGAGTCTCTTCATGTTTTTGAAAACAGTTTCTTGCTCCTCATATTTTTCAGACCGTTTCACCCTCTATATATTTGACACCTTTTTGAAGCTCTTCATATTTTTCACACCTTTTGAGGCTCTTCATGTTTTTGAAAACAGTTTCTTGCTCCGCAGATTTTTCAGGCCATTTCACCCTCTGTATATTTGACACCTTTTTGAAGCTCTTCATATTTTTCACACCTTTTCAGGCTCTTCATGTTTTTCAACACCACTTCAAGTTCCTTCTATTTTTCAGACCGTTTCTTGCTCCTCATAATTTTGACACCTTTGAGGCTCTTCATATACTTCACACTGTTTCAGGCTCTTCATGTTTTTCAACACCACTTCAAGCTCCTTCTATTTTTCAGACCGTTTCTTGCTCCTCATATTTTTGACACCTTTGAGGCTCTTCATATATTTCACACTGTTTCAGGCTCTGTATGTTTTTCAACACCGCTTCATGCTCCTCCTAATTTTCAGACCGTTTCATTCTCCTCATATTTTTGACACCTTTTGAGGCTCTTCATATTTTTCACACTTTTTCAGGCTCTTCTTGTCTTTCAAACCGCTTCATGCTCCTCCTATTTTTCAGACCGTTTCTTGCTTCTCCTATTTTTCAGACCGTTTCATACTCCTCATATTTTTGACACCTTTTGAAGCTCTTCACATTTATCACACCTTTTCAGGCTCTTCATGTTTTTCAACACCGCTTCATGATCCTCCTATATTTCAGAGCGTTTCATGCTCCTCATATTTTTGACACCTTTTGAAGCTCTTCACATTTTTCACACCTTTTCCGGGTCTTCATGTTTTTCAACTCCGCTTCATGCTCCTCCTATTTTTCAGAGCGTTTCATGCTCCTCATATTTTTGACTCCTTTTGAAGCTCTTCATATTTTTCACACCTTTTCAGGCTGTACATGTTTTTGAAGACCACTTCATGCTCCTCATCTTTTTCAGACCGTTTCATGCTCCTGATATTTTTCACACCGTTTGAAGCTGTTCATATTTTTCACACGTTTTCAGATTCTTCATGATTTTGATCACCGTTTCATGCTCCTCCTATTTTTCAGACCGTTTCATGCTCCTCATATTTTTGACACCTTTTGAAGCTCTTCACATTTATCACACCTTTTCAGGCTCTTCATATTTTTCAACACCGCTTCATGATCCACCTATATTTCAGAGCGTTTCATGCTCCTCATATTTTTGACACCTTTTGAAGCTCTTCACATTTATCACACCTTTTCAGGCTCTTCATGTTTTTCAACACCGCTTCATGCTCCTCCTATTTTTCAGATCGTTTCAGGCTCCGCATATTTTTGACTCCTTTTGAAGCTCTTCATATTTTTCACACGTTTTCAGGCCCTTCATGTTTTTGAACACCGCTTCATGCTCCTCCTATTTTTCAAACCTTTTGAAGCTCTTCATGTTTTTCACACCTTATCAGCCTCTTCATGTTTTTGAACATCTCTTCATGCTCCTCATATTTTTGACAATTTTATAAGCTCTTCATATTTTTCACACTTTTTCAGGCTCTTCATGTTTTTGAGCACCGTTTCATGCTCCTCCTATTTTTCAAACCTTTTGAAGCTCTTCATGTTTTTCACACCTTATCAGCCTCTTCATGTTTTTGAACATCTCTTCATGCTCCTCATATTTTTGACAATTTTATAAGCTCTTCATATTTTTCACACTTTTTCAGGCTCTTCATATTTTTGAGCACCGCTTCATGCTCCTCCTATTTTTCAAACCTTTTGAAGCTCTTCATGTTTTTCACACTTTTTCATGCTGTTTATAGTTTTAAACACCGCTGCATGATTCTCCTATATTTGAGACCATTTCATGCTCCTCATATTTTTGACATTTTTTGAAGCTCTTCATATTTTTCACCCTTTTTCAGGCTCTTCATGTTTTGAACAACACTTCATGCTCCTCCTATTTTTCAGACCGTTTCATGCTCCTCAGGTATTTCACACCTTTTGAAGCTCTTCATATTTTTCACACCTTTTCAGGCTCTTCACCGTTTTGAACAACACTTCATGCTCCTCCTACTTTTCAGACTGTTTCATGCTCATCTCATTTTTGACACCTTTTCAGGGTCTTCATATTTTTCAAACTTTTGAAGATCTTCATATTTTTCACACTTTTTCAGGCTCTTCATGTTTTGAACACTGCTTCATGCTCCTCCTATTTTTCAGACCGTTTCATTCTCCTCATGTTTTCACACCTTTTGAAGCTCTTCATAATTTTCACACCTTTTCATGCTCTTCATGTTTTTGAACACCGTTTCATGCTCGTCCTATTTTTCAGACCATTTCAAGCTCCTCATATTTTTGAAACCTTTTGAAGCTCTTCATATTTTTCACACCTTTTCCGTCTCTTCTTGTTTTTCAACACCGCTTCTTGCTCCTCCTATTTTTCAGACCGTTTCATGCTCCTCATATTGTTGACACCTTTTGAAGCACTTCATATTTTTCACACCTTTTCAGGCTCTTCATATTTTTGAACGCCGCTTCATGTTCCTCCTGTTTTTCACACCTATTGAAACTCTTCATATTTTTCACACCTTTTCAGGCTATACATGTTTTTGAAGACCACTTCATGCTCCTCACCTTTCTCAGACCGTTTCATGCTCCTGATAATTTTCACACTGTTTGAAGCTCTTCATATTTTTCACACGTTTTCAGATTCTTCATGTTTTTGATCACCGTTTCATGCTTCTCCTATTTTTCAGACCGTTTCATACTCCTCATATTTTTGACACCTTTTGAAGCTCTTCACATTTATCACACCTTTTCAGGCTCTTCATGTTTTTCAACACCGCTTCATGATCCTCCTATATTTCAGAGCGTTTCATGCTCCTCATATTTTTGACACCTTTTGAAGCTCTTCACATTTTTCACACCTTTTCCGGCTCTTCATGTTTTTCAACTCCGCTTCATGCTCCTCCTATTTTTCAGAGCGTTTCATGCTCCTCATATTTTTGTCTCCTTTTGAAGCTCTTCATATTTTTCACACGTTTTCAGGCCCTTCATGTTTTTGAACACCGCTTCATGCTCCTCCTATTTTTCAGACGGTTTCAGGCTGCTCGTATTTTTCAGACCGTTTCATGCTCCTCATATTTTTGACAATTTTATAAACTCTTCATATTTTTCACACTTTTACAGGCTCTTCATGTTTTTGAGCACTGCTTCATGCTCCTCCTATTTTTCAAACCTTTTGAAGCTCTTCATGTTTTTCACACCTTATCAGCCTCTTCATGTTTTTGAACATCTCTTCATGCTCCTCATATTTTTGACAATTTTATAAGCTCTTCATATTTTTCACACTTTTTCAGCCTCTTCATGTTTTTGAACACTGCTTCATGCTCCTCCTATTTTTCAAACCTTTTGAAGCTCTTCATATTTTTCACACTTTTTCAGGCTCTTCATGTTTTGAACACCGCTTCATGCTCCTCCTATTTTTCAGACCGTTTCATGCTCCTCAGATATTTCACACCTTTTGAAGCTCTTCATATTTTTCACACCTTTTCAGGCTCTTCACGTTTTTGAACAACACTTCATGCTCCTCCTACTTTTCAGACTGTTTCATGCTCATCTCATTTTTGACACCTTTTCAGGGTCTTCATATTTTTCAAACTTTTGAAGATCTTCATATTTTTCACACTTTTTCAGGCTCTTCATGTTTTGAACACTCCTTCATGCTCCTCCTATTTTTCAGACCGTTTCATTCTCCTCAGATATTTCACACCTTTTGAAGCTCTTCATATTTTTCACAACTTTTCAGGCTCTTCACCTTTTTGAACAACACTTCATGCTCCTCCTACTTTTCAGACTGTTTCATGCTCATCTCATTTTTGACACCTTTTCAGGGTCTTCATATTTTTCAAACTTTTGAAGATCTTCATATTTTTCACACTTTTTCAGGCTCTTCATGTTTTTCACAAGCACTTCACGCTCCTCCTATTTTTCAGAACGTATCATGCTCCTCATATTTTTGACACCTTTTGAAGCTCTTCATATTTTTCACACCTTTTGAAGCTCTTCTTATATTTCACAACTTTTCAGGCTCTTCATGTTTTTGAACAAAACTTCATGCTTCTCCTATTTGTCAGACCGTTTAATCCTCCTCATGTATTTCACACCTTTTGAAGCTCTTCATATTTTTCACACCTTTTCAGGCTTTTCATGTTTTTGAACAGCGCTTCATGCTCCTCCTAATTTTCAGAAGGTTTCATGCTCATCTCACATTTGACACCTTTTGAAGCTCTTCATGTTTTTCAACACCGCTACATGATCCTCCTATTTTTCAAACCGTTTCCTGCTCCTCATATTTTTGACACCTTTTGAAGCTCTTCATATATTTCACACCGTTTCAGGCTCTTCATGTTTTTCAACACCGCTTCATGCTCCTCCCATTTTTCAGAACTTTTCATGCTCCTCATGTATTTCACACCATTTGAAGCACTTCATATTTTTCACACCTTTTCAGTCTCTTCATGTTTTTCAACACCACTTCATGTTCCTCCTATTTTTCAGACCGTTTCATGCTCATCTCATTTTTGACACCTCTTGAAGCTCTTGATATTTTTCACACCTTTTGAATCTCTTCATATTTTTCACACCTTTTCAGGATCTTCATGTTTTTAAACACCCCTTCATGCTCCTCCTATTTTTCAGAACTTTTCATGCTCCTCATATTTTTCAAATCTTTTGAAGCTCTTCATATTTTTCGCACCATTCCAGGCTCTTCATGTTTTTGAGCACCGCTTCATGCTTCTCCTATTTTTCAGACCGTGTCATGCTCCTCATATTTTTGACACCTTTTGAAGCTCTTCATATTTTTCAAACCTTTTCAGGTTCTTCAAGTTTTTCAACACCGTTTCATGCTCCTCGTATTTTTCAGACCGTTTCATGCTCCTCATATTTTTGACACCTTTTGAAGCTCTTCCTATTTTCCACACCTTTTCAGCCTCTTGATGTTTTAGAACACCGCTTCATGCTCCTTCTATTTTTCATAACGTTTCATGCTCCTCTCATTTTTCACACCTTTTGAAGCTCTTCATATTTTTCACACCTTTTGAAGCTCTTCATATTTTTCACACCTTTTCAGGCTCTTCATGTTTTGGAGCACACCTTCATGCTCCTCCCATTTTTCAGACCTGTTCATGCTACTCATATTTTTCAAATCTTTTGAAGCTCTTCATATTTTTCACACCTTTTCAGGCTCTTCATGTTTTTCAACACCGCTTCCTGCTCCTCCTATTTTCAGAACGTTTCATGCTCCTCATATTTTTGACAACTTTTGAAGCTCTTCATATTTTTCACACCTTTTCAGGCTCTTCAAGTTTTCAACACCGCTTCATGCTCCTCCTATTTTCAGACCGTTTCATGCTCCTCATATTTTTGACATCTTTTGAAGCTGTTCATATTTTTCACTCCTTTTCAGGCACTTCATGTTTTTGAACACCGTTTCATGCTCCTCCTATTTTTCAGAACGTTTCATGCTCTTCATATTTTAGACATCTTTTGAGGCTCTTCATATTTCTCATACCTTTTCAGGCTCTCCATATTTTTGAACACCGCTTCTTGCTCCTCCTAATTTTGAGACGGTTTCATGCTCCTCATATTTATGACACATTTTGAAGCTCTTCATATTATTCACTCCTTTTCAGGCTCTTCATGGTTTTGAACACCGCTTTATGCTCCTCCTATTTTTCAGACCGTTTCATGCTCTTCATATATTTCACACCTTTTGAAGCTCTTCATATTTTTCACACCTTTTCAGGCTCATCATGTTTTTCCACACCGATTCATGCTCCTTCTATTTTTCAAAACGTTTCATGTTCCTAATATTTTTGACACCTTTTGAAGCTCTTCCTTTTTTTCACACCTTTTCATGCTCTTCATGTTTCTAACTCCGTTTCATGCTTCTCCTATTTTTCAGACCGTTTAATGCTCCTCATATTTTTCACACCTTTTGAATCTCTTTATATTTGTCACACCTTTTCAGGCTCTTCATGTTTTTCAACACCGCTTCATGCTCCTCCTATTTTTCAGATCGTTTCTTGCTCCTCCTATATTTCAAACTGTTTCACGCACCTCTTATTATTGACACCTTTTGAAGCTCTTCATATTTTTCACACCTTTTCAGGCTCTTCATGTTTTTCAACACCACTTCATGCTCCTCCTATTTTTGAGACCGGTTCATGCTCCTCATATTTTTCACACATTTAGAAACTCTTCATATTTTTCCCACCTTCCCAGGCTCTTCATGTATTTGAGCACAGCTTCATGCTCCTCCTATTTTTCAGACCGTTTCATGCTCCTCATATTTTTGACAGCTTTTGAAGCTCTTCATATTTTTCACACCATTGCAGGCTCTTAATGTTTTTGAACACCGTTTCATGCTCCTCCTATATTTCAGACCATTTCATGCTCCTCATATTTTTGACACATTTTGAAGCTCTTCATATTTTTCACACCTTTTGAAGCTCTTCATATTTTTCACAACATTTCAGGCTCTTCATGTTTTTGAACACCGTTTCATGCTCCTCCTATATTTCAGACCATTTCATGCTCCTCATATTTCTGACAAATTTTGAAGCTCTTCAAATATTTCAAACATTTTCAGGCTCTTCATGTTTTGAACACCACTTCATGCTCCTCCTATTTTTCAGACCGTTTCATGCTCATCTCATTTTTGACACCTTTTGAAGCTCTTCATATTTTTCACAACTTTTGAAGCTTTTCATATTTTTGACACATTTTCAGGCTCTTCAGGTTTTTCAACACCGCTTCTTGCTCTTCCTAATTTTCAGACCGCTTCTTGCTCCTCCTAATTTTCAGACCGCTTCATGCTCCTCCTATTTTTCAGACCGTTTCATGCTCCTCTCATTTTTCACACCTTTTGAAGCTCTTCATATTTTTCACACCTTTTCAGGCTCTTCATGTTTTTGAACACCGCTTCATGCTCCTCCTATTTTTCTGACCGTTTCATGCACCTCATATTTTTGACACCTTTTGAAGCTGCTCCTATTTTTCACACGTTTTCAGGCTCTTCATGTTTTTCAACACCGTTTCATTCTCCTCCTATTTTTCCAACCGTTTCATGCTCCTCCTATTTTTCAGACCGTTTCATGCTCCTAATAATTTTGACAATTTTGGAAGCTCTTCATATTTTTCACACCTTTTCAGGCTCTTCATGTTTTTCAACACCACTATATGCTCCTACTAATTTTCAGACTGTTTCATGCTCATCATATATTTTACACCTTTTGAAGCTCTTCATATTTTTCACACCTTTTCAGGCTCTTCATGTTTTGGAGCACACCTTCATGCTCCTCCCATTTTTCAGACCGTTTCATGCTCCTCATGTATTTCACACCATTTGAAGCACTTCATATTTTTCACACCTTTTCAGTCTCTTCATGTTTTTCAACACCACTTCATGTTCCTCCTATTATTCAGACCGTTTCATGCTCATCTCATTTTTGACACCTTTTGAAGTTCTTGATATTTTTGACACCTTTTGAAGCTCTTCATATTTTTCACACCTTTTCAGGCTCTTCATGTTTTGGAGCACACCTTCATGCTCCTCCCATTTTTCAGACCGTTTCATGCTCCTCATGTATTTCACACCATTTGAAGCACTTCATATTTTTCACACCTTTTCAGGCTCTTCATGTTTCTCAACACCGCTTCATGCTCCTCCTATTTTTCAGACCGTTTCATGCTCCTCCTATTTTTCAGACCGTTTTATGCTCCTCATATTTTTGACACCTTTTGAAGCTCTTCATATTTTTCACACCTTTTCAGGCTATTCATGTTTTCCAGCACCACTTCATGCTCCTCCTATTTTTCAGACCGATTCATGCTCCTCATATTTTTGATATCTTTTGAAGCTCTTCATATTTTTCACACCTTTTCAGGCTATTCATGTTTTCCCACACCATTCATGCTCCTCCTATTTTTCAGACCGTTTCATGCTCCTCCTAATTTTGACACCTGTTGATGCTGTTCATATTTTTCACACCTTTTGAAGCTCTTCATATGTTTCACACGTTTTCAGGCTCTTCATGTTTTTCAACACTGCTTCATGCTCCTCCTATTTTTCAGACCGTTTCATGCTCCTCTTATTTTCGACACCTTTTGAAGCTCTTCATTTTTTTCACACATTTTCAGGCTCTTCATGTTTTTGAACCCCGCTTCAATGCTCATCCTATTTTTCAGACCATTTCATGCTCCTCGAAGTTATTGACACGTTTTGTAGCTCTTCATATTTTTCACAACTTTTCAGGCTCTTCATGTTTTTGAATACCGCTTCATGCTCCTAGTATTTATCGACCGTTTCAGTCTCCTCCTGTATTTCACATCATTTGAAGCTCTTCGTATTTTTCACACCTTTTCAGGCTCTTCATGGTTTTGAACACCACTTCATGCTCCTCCTATTTTTCAGACCGTTTCATGCTCCTCATATTTTTGACACGAATTGAAGCTCTTCATATTTTTTACACATTTTCAGGCTCTTCATGTTTTTCAACACCGCTTTATGCTCCTCCTATTTATCAGACCGTTTCATGCCCCTCATTTATTCACACCTTTGGAAGCTCTTCATAATTTTCACACCTTTTCAGGCTCTTCATGTTTTTCAACACCGTTTCATGCTTCCCCTTTTTTCAGACCGTTTCATGCTCCTCATATTTTTGACACCTTTTGAAGCTTCTCATATTTTTCACACCTTTTGAAGCTCTCCATATTTTTCACAACTTTTGAACCTCTTCATATTTTTCACAACATTTCAGGCTCTTCATATTTTTGAACACCGTTTCATGCTCCTCCTATATTTCAGACCATTTCATGCTCCTCATATTTTTGACACCTTTTGAAGCTCTTCATATTTTTCACATCTTTTCAGGCTCTTCATGTTTTTCAACACCGCTTCATGCTCCTCCTATTTTTCAGACCGTTTCATGCTCCTCTCATTTTTGACACATTTTGAAGCTCTTCAAATATTTCACACATTTTCAGGCTCTTCATGATTTTCAACACCCTTCATGCTCCTCCTATTTTTCAGACCGTTTCATTCTCATCTCATTTTTGACACCTTTTGAAGCTCTTCATACTTTTCACAACTTTTGAAGCTTTTCATATTTTTCACACATTTTCAGGCTCTTCAGGTTTTTCAACACCGCTTCTAGCTCCTCCTAATTTTCAGACCGTTTCATGCTCCTCATATTTTTGACACCTTTTGAAGTTCTTCATATTTTTCACACCTTTTCAAAATCTCATGTTTTTGAACACAGCTTCATGCTCGTCCTGTTTTTAAGGTTGTTTCATGCTCCTCATTATTGCACACCTTTTGAAGCTCTTCATATTTTTCACACCTTTTCAGGCTCTTCATGTTTTTGAACACCGCTTCATGCTCCTCCTATTTTTGACACCTTTTGAAGCTCTTCATATTTTTCACACCTTTTCAAAATCTCATGTTTTTGAACACAGCTTCATGCTCGTCCTGTTTTTAAGGTTGTTTCATGCTCCTCATTATTGCACACCTTTTGAAGCTCTTCATATATTTCACACCTTTTCAGGCTCTTCATGTTTTTGAACACCGCTTCATGCTCCTCCTATTTTTCAGACTGCTTCATGCTCCTCATATTTTTGACACCTTTTGAAGCTCTTCATATTTTTGACACCTTTTGAAGTTCTTCATATTTCTCACACGTTTTCAGGCTCTTCAGGTTTTTCAACACCGCTTCTAGCTCCTCCTAATTTTCAGACCGTTTCATGCTCCTCATATTTTCACACCTTTTGAAGTTCTTCATATTTTTCACACCTTTTCAAAATCTCATGTTTTTGAACACAGCTTCATGCTCTTCCTGTTTTTAAGGTTGTTTCATGCTCCTCATTATTGCACACCTTTTGAAGCTCTTCATATATTTCACACATTTTCAGGCTCTTCATTTTTTGGAAGACCACTTCATGCTCCTCCTATTTTTCAGACCGTTTCATGCTCATCTCATTTTTGACACCTTTTGAAGCTCTTCATATTTTTCACACCTTTTCAGGCTCTTCATGTTTTTCAAACCGCTTCATGCTCGTCCTATTTTCCAGACCATTTCATGCTCCTCATATTTTTGAAACCTTTTGAATCTCTTCATATATTTCACGTCTTTTGAGGCTCTTCATGTTTTTCAACACGACTTCGTGCTCCTCCTATTTTTCAGATTGCTTCATGCTCATCTCATTTTTGACACCTTTTGAAGCTGTTCATATTTTTCACACCTTTTGAAGCTCTTCATATTTTTCACAAGTTTTCAGGCTCTTCATGTTTTTGAACACCGCTTCATGCTCCTCCTATTTTTCAGACCGTTTCAGCCTCCTAATATTTTTGACACCATTTGAAGCTCTTCATATTTTGGACACCTTTTCAGGCTCTTCATGTTTTTGAACACCGCTTCATGCTCCTCCTATTTTTCAGACCGTTTCAGCCTCCTAATATTTTTGACACCATTTGAAGCTCTTCATATTTTGGACACCTTTTCAGGCTCTTCATGTTTTTGAACACTGCTTCATGCTCCTCCTATTTTTCAGACCGTTTCATGCTCCTCATGTACTTCACACTTTTTGAAGCTCTTCATATTTTTCACACCTTTTCAGCGTCTCATGTTTTTGAACACCGCTTCATGCTCCTATTTCTCAGACCGTTTCAGCCTCCTAATATTTTTGACACCATTTGAAGCTCTTCATATTTTGGACACCTTTTCAGGCTCTTCATGTTTTTCAACACCACTTCATGCTTCTCCTATTTTTCAGACCGTTTTATGCTCCTCATATTTTTGACACCTTTTGAAACTCTTCATATTTTTCACACCTTTTCAAGCTCTTCATATTATTGAACACAGTTTCATGCTCCTCGTATTTTTCAGACCTTTTCATGCTCCTCATATTTTTGACACCTTTAGAAGCACTTCATATTTTTCACACCTTTTCAGGCTCTTCTTTTTTTTGAACACAACTTCATGCTCCTTATATTTTTCAGACCGTTTCATGCTCCTCATATTTTTGACACCATTTGAAGCTCTTAATATTTTTCACACCTTTTCAGGCTCGTCATGTTGTTGAACACCACTTCATGCTCCTAATATCTTTAAAACCGTTTCATGCTCATCTCATTCTTGACACCTTTTGAAGCTCTTCATATTTTTCACACGTTTTCAGGCTCTTCATGTTTTTTTTTTATATTTTTTTTGTTTATTGTTATATTTTTTCATGTTTTTGAACACCGCTTCATGCTCCTCCTATTTTTCAGACCATTTCATGTTCTTCATATTTTTCACACCTTTTGAAGCTCTTCATATTTTTCACACATTTTCAGGCTCTTCATGTTTTTCAACACCACTTAATGCTCCTCCTATTTTTCAGACCGTTTCATGCTCCTCATATTTTTGACACCTTTTGAAGCTCTTCGTATATTTCACACCTTTTCCTGCTCTTCATGTTTATCAACACCAATTCATGCTCCTCCTATTTTTCAGACCGTTTCATGCTAATCTCATTTTTGACACCTATTGAAGCTCTTCATATTTTTCCAACCTTTTGAAGTTCTTCATATTTTTCGCACCATTTCAGGCTCTTCATGTATTTCAACACCGCTTCATGCTCCTCCTCTTTTTCAGACAATTTTTGCTCCTCATAATTTTGACACCATTTGAAGCTCTTCATATTTCTCACAACTTTTCTGGTTCTTCATGTATTTCAACACCGCTTCATGCTCCTCCTATTCTTCAGACCGTATCATGCTCATCTAATTTTTGAGACCTTTTGAAGCTCTTCATATTTCTCCACATATTTTGAAGCTCTTCGTACTTTTCACGCATTTTCAGGCTCTTCATATTTTGCAACACCCCTTCTTGCTCCTCCTATTTTTCAGACCGTTTCATGCTCCTCATATTTTTGAACACCTTTTGAAGCTCTTCATATTTTCCACACCTATTCAGGCTCTTCAGGTTTTTGAACACCGCTTCATGTTCCTCCTATTTTTCAGACCGTTTCATGCTCCTCATATTTTTGAACACCTTTTGAAGCTCTTCATATTTTTCACACCTTTTCAGGCTCTTCATGTTTTTGAACACCGTTTCATGTTCCTCCTATTTTTCAGACCGTTTCATGCTCCTCATATTTTTGACACCTTTTGAAGCTCTTCATATTTTTCACAACTTTTCCGGCTCTTCATGATTTTCAACACCGCTTCAAGCTCCTCCTATTTTTCAGACCGTTCCATTCTCATCTCATTTTTGACACCTTTTGAAGCTCTTCATATTTTTCACACCTTTTGAAGCTCTTCATAATTTTCACACGTTTTCAGGCTCTTCATGTTTTTCAACATCGCTTCATGATCCTCCAATTTTTCAGACCGTTTCATGCACCTCATATTTTTCACACCTTTTGAAGCTCTTCATATTTCTCACACATTTTCAGGCTCTTCATGTTTCTCAACACCGCTTCATGATCCTCCTATTTTTCAGACCGTTTCATGCTCCTCATATTTTTGACACCTTTTGAAGCTCTTCATATTTTTCTCACCTTTTCAGGCTCTTCATGTTTTTGAACACCGCTTCATGCTCCTCCTATTTTTCAACCGTTTCATACTCCTCATATTTTTGACACCTTTTGAAGCTCTTCATATTTTTCACACCTTTTCAGGCTCTTCATGTTTTTGAACACCGCTCCATGCTCCTCCTATTTTTCAGACCGTTTAATGCTCCTCATGTATTTCACACCTTTTGAAGCTCCTCATATTTTTCACGCCTTTTCAGGCTCTTCATGTTTTTGAACACAGCTTCATGCTCCTCCTATTTTTCAGACCGTTTCATGCTCCTCATATTTTTGACACCTTTTGTAGCTTTTCATATTTTTCACAACTTTTCAGGCTCTTCATTTTTTTCAACAACACTTCATGCCCCTCTTTTTTTTCAGACCGTTTCATTTTCATCTAATTTTTGACACCTTTTGAAGCTCTTCATATTTTTCACACCTTTTGAAGCTCTTCATATTTTTCACACGTTTTCAGGCTCTTCATGTTTTTGAACACCATTTCATGCTCCTCCTATTTTGCAGACCGTTTCATTCTCCTCATATTTTTGACACCTTTTGAAGCTCTTCATGTATTTCACACCTTTTCAGGCTTTTCATTTTTTTCAACACCACTTCATTCTCCTCCTATTTTTCAGACCGTTTCATGCTTATCTCATTTTGACACATTTTGAAGCTCTTCATATTTTTCACATCTTTTGAAGCTTTTCATATTTTTCACACCTTTTCAGGCTCTTCATGATTTTCAACACCGCTTCATGCTCCTCCTAATTTTCAGACCGTTTCATGCTCATTTCTTTTTTGACACCCTTTGAAGCTCTTCATATTTTTCACAATTTGAAGTTCTTCATATTTTTCATATTTTTGAAGCTCTTCATATTTTCACACGTTTTCAGACTCTTCATGATTTTCAACACCGCTTCATGCTCCTGAAATTTTTCAGACCGTTTCATGCTCCTCATATTTTTGACACCTTTTGAAGCTCTTCATATTTCTCACACCTTTTCAGGCTGTTCATGTTTTTCAGCACCGCTTCATGCTCCTCCTATTTTTCAGACCGTTTCATGCTCATCTCATTTTGACACCTTTTGAAGTTCTTCATATTTTTCACACCTATTGAAGCTCTTCATATTTGTCACATTTTTGAAGCTCTTCATATTTTTACACGTTTTCAGACTCTTCATGTTTTTCAAAACCGCTTCATGCTCCTGAAATTTTTCAGACCATTTCATGCTCCTCATATTTTTGACACCTTTTGAAGCTCTTCATATTTCTCACACCTTTTCAGGCTCTTCATGTTTTTCAACACCGCTTCATGCTCCTCCTATTTTTCAGACCGTTTCATGCTCATCTCATTTTTGACACCTTTTGAAGGTTTTCATATTTTTCACACCTTTTCAGGCTCTTCATGTTTTTGAACACTGCTTCATGCTCCTCCTATTTTTCAGAACGTTTCATGCTCCTCATATTTTTCGCACCTGCTGAAGCTCTTCATATTTTTCACAACTTTTCAGGCTCTTCATGTTTTAGAACACCACTTCATGCTCCTCCTATTTTTCAGACCGTTTAATGCTCCTCATGTATTTCACACCTTTTGAAGCTCCTCATATTTTTCACACCTTTTCAGGCTCTTCATGTTTTGGAACAACGTTTCATGCTCCTCCGATTTTTCAGACCGTTTCATGCTCCTCATATATTTGACACCTTGTGAAGCTCTTCATATTTTTCACACCTTTTCAGGCTCTTCCATTTTTTCAACACCGCTTCATGCTCCTCCTATTTTTCAGACCGTTTCATGCTCCTCATATTTTTGACACCTTGTGAAGGTCTTCATATTTTTCACAGCTTTTCATGCTCTTCATGTTTTTTCAACACCGCTTCATGCTCCTCCTCTTTTTCAGACCATTTTTGCTCCTCATAATTTTGACACCATATGAAGCTCTTCATATTTCTCACAACTTTTCTGGTTCTTCATGTATTTCAACACCGCTTCATGCTCCTCCTATTTTTCAGACCGTATCATGCTCATCTAATTTTTGAGACCTTTTGAAGCTCTTCATATTTTTCCACATCTTTTGAAGCTCTTCATATTTTTCACGCATTTTCAGGCTCTTCATGTTTTTCAACACGCCTTCTTGGTCCTCCTATTTTTCAGACCGTTTCATGCTCCTCATATTTTTGACACCCTTAGAAGCTCTTCATATTTTTCACACTTTTCATGCTCTTCATGTTTTTCAACACCGCTTCATGCTCCTCCTGTTTCAGACCGTTTCATGCTCCTCATAATTTTGACACGTTTTGAAGCTCTTCATATTTTTCACACCTTTTCAGGCTCTTCATGTTTTTGAACACCGTCTCATGCTCCTGCTATTTTTCAGACCGTTTCATGCTCCTCATATATTTGACAACTTTAGAAGCACTTCGTATTTTTCACACCTTTTCAGGTTCTTAATGTTTTTGAACGCCACTTCATGCTCCTGCTATTTTTCAGACCGTTTCATACTCCTCATATTTTTGATACCTTTTGAAGCTCTTCATATTTTTCACACCTTTTCAGGCTCTTTATGCTTTTCAACACCAATTCATGCTCCTCCTTTTTTGCAGACCGTTTCATACTCCTCATATTTTTGACACCTTTTGAAGCTCTTCATATTTCTCACACAATTTCAGGCTTTTCATGTTTTTCAACAACGCTTCATGCTCCTAATTTTCAGACCGTTTCATGCTGATCTCATTTTTGACACCTTTTGAAGCTTTTCATATTTTTCACACCTTTTCAGGCTCTTCATGTTTTTCCACACCACTTCATGCTCCTCCTTTTTTGTAGACCGTTTCATTCTCCTCATGTATTTCACACCTTTTGAAGCTCTTCATATTTTTCCCACCTTTTCCGGCTCTCCATGTTTTTGATCACCGTTTCATGCTCCTCCTATTTTTCAGACCGTTTCATGCACCTCATATTTTTCACACCTTTTGAAGCTCTTCATATTTTTCACACCTTTTCAGGCTCTTCATGTTTCTCAACACCGCTTCATGCTCCTGCTATTTATCATAACGTTTCATACTCCTCATATTTTTGACTCTTTTTGAGTCTCTTCATATTTTTCACACCTTTTCAGGCTCTTCATGTTTTTGAACACCGTTTCATAATCCTCCCATTTTTGATACCGTTTCATGCTCCTCATATTTTTGAAACCTTTTGAAGCTCTTCATATTTTTCACACCTTTTCAGGCTCTTCAAGTTTTTGAACACCGCTTCATCCTCCTCGTATTTTTAAGACCGTTTCATGCTCCTCATATTTTTGAAACCTTTTGAAGCTCTTCATATTTTTCACACCTTTTTAGGCTCTTCATTTTTTCGAACACCGCTTCATGCTCCTCCTATTTTTCAGACCGTATCATGCTCCTCATATTTTTCACACCTTTTGAAGCTCTTCATATTTTTCACACCTTTTTAGCCTCTTCATGTTTTTCAACACCAGTTCATGCTCCTCCTAATTTTCAGACCGTTTCATGCTCCTCATATTTTTAACAACTTTAGAAACTCTTCATATTTTTCACACATTTTCAGGCTCTTCATGTTTTTCAACACCGTTTCATGATCCTCCTATTTTTCAGACCGTTTCATGCTCCTCATATTTTTGACACGTTTTGAAGCTCTTCAAATTTTTCACACTTTTCAGGCTCTTCATGTTTTTCAACAACGCTTCATGCCTCGCCTATTTTTCAGACCATTTCATTCTCCTCATATTTTTGACACCTTTTCAAGCTCTTCAGATATTTCACACCTTTTCAGGCTCTTCATTTTTTTCAACACCACTTCATGCTCCTCCTATTTTTCAGACCGTTTCATGCTCCTCATATTTTTGACACTTTTTGAAGCTCTTTATATATTTCACACATTTTCAGGCTCTTCATGTTTTTCAACACCGTTTCATGATCCTCCTATTTTCAGACCGTTTCATACTCCTCATATTTTTGACACCTTTTGTAGCTCTTCATATTTTTCACACTTTTCAGGCTGTTCATGTTTTTCAACAACGCTTCATGCTCCGTCTATTTTTCAGACCATTTCATTCTCCTCATATTTTTGACACCTTTAGAAGTTCCTCAGATATTTCACACCTTTTCAGGCTCTTCATTTTTTTCAACACCACTTTATGCTCCTACTATTTTTCAGATCGTTTCATGCTCTTCTAATTTTGACACCTATTAAAGCTCTTCATATTTTTCACATCTTTCGAAGCTCTTCATATTTTTCACACGTTTTCAGGCTCTTCATGTTTTTCAACACCCTTTCTTGCTTCTCCTATTTTTAAGACCATTTCATGCTCCTCATATATTTGACAGGTTTTGAAGCTCTACATATTTTTCACACCTTTTCAGCCTTTTCATTTATTTCAATATCACTTCATGCTCCTCCTATTTTTCAGACCGTTTCATGCTCATCTCATTTTGACACCTTTTGAAGCTCTTCATATTTTTCACACCTTTTCAGGCTCTTCATGTTTTTGAACACCGCTTCATGCTCCTCCTATTTTTCAGACCCTTTCATGCTCCTCATATTTTTGACACCTTTTGAAGCTCTTCATATTTTTCACAACTTTTCAGGCTCTTCATGTTTTTCAACACTGCTTCATGCACCTCCTATTTTTCAGACCGTTTCATGCTCCTCATATTTTTGACACCTTTTGAAGCTCTTCATATTTTTCACTCCTTTTCAGGCTCTTCATGTTTTTGAACAACGCTTCATGCTCCTCCTATTTTTTAGACCGTTTCATGCTCCTCATATTTTTGACACCTTTTGATGCTCTTCATATTTTTCACAACTTTTCAGGCTCTTCATGTTTTTCAACACTGCTTCATGCACCTCCTATTTTTCAGACCGTTTCATGCTCCTCATATTTTTGACACCTTTTGAAGCTCTTCATATTTTTCACTCCTTTTCAGGCTCTTCATGTTTTTGAACAACGCTTCATGCTCCTCCTATTTTTTAGACCGTCTCATGCTCCTCATATTTTTGACACCTTTTGAAGCTCTTCATATTTTTCACAACTTTTCAGGCTATTCATGTTTTTCAACACTGCTTCATGCACCTCCTATTTTTCAGACCGTTTCATGCTCCTCATATTTTTGACACCTTTTGAAGCTCTTCATATTTTTCACACCTTTTCAGGCTCTTCATGTTTTTGAACACCGCTTCATGCTCCTCCTGTTTTTCAGACCGTCTCATGCTCCTCATATTTTTGACACCTTTTGAAGCTCTTCATATTTTTCACACCTTTTCAGGCTCTTCATGTTTTTGAACCCCGCTTCATGCTCCTCCTCTTTTTTAGACCGTTTCATGCTCCTCATATTTTTGACACCTTTTGATGCTCTTCATATTTTTCACACCTTTTCAGGCTCTTCATGTTTTTGAACACGGCTTCATGCTCCTCCTATTTTTCAGACCGTATCCTGCTCCTCATATTTTTCACACCTATTGAAGCTCTTCATATTTTTCACACCTTTTCAGGCTCTTCATATTTTTGAACACCACTTTATGCTCCTCCTATTTTACAGAGAGTTTCATGCTCCTCATGTATTTCACACCTTTTAAGGCTCTTCATATTTTTCACACCTTTTCAGGCTCTTCATGTTTTTCAACACCATTTCATGCTGCTTCTATTTTTCAGACCGTTTCATGCTCCTCATATTTTTGACACCTTTTGAAGCTCTTCATATTTTTCACACCTTTTCAGGCTCTTCATGTGTTTGAACTCCGCTTCATGCTCCTCTTCTTTTTCAGACCGTTTCATGCTCCTCATTTTTTTGACACCTTTTCAAGCTCTTCATATTTTTCACACCTTTTCAGGCTCTTCATGTGTTTGAACACCGCTTCATGCTCCTCCTCTTTTTCAGACAGTTTCATGTTCCGCATATTTTTCACACGTTTTGAAGCTCTTCATATTTTTCACACCTTTTCAGGCTCTTCATGTTTTTCATACCACTTCTTGCTTCTCCTATTTTTCAGACCGATTAATGCTCCTCATATTTTTGACACCTTTTGAAGCTCTTCATATTTTTCACACGTTTTGAAGCTCTTCATATTTTTCGCACCTTTTCAGGCTCTTAATGTTTTTCAACACCACTTCTTGCTTCTCCTATTTTTCAGACCGTTTCATGGTCATCTCGTTTTTGATATCTTTTGAAGCTCTTCATATTTTTCACACCTTTTGAAGCTCTTCATATTTTTCACACGTTTTCAGGCTCTTCATGTTTTTCACCACCGCTTCATGCTCATCCTATTTTCCAGACCGTTTCATGCTCCTGATATTTTTGACACGTTTTGAAGCTCTTCATATTTTTCACACATTTTGAAGCTCTTCATATATTTCACACCTTTTCAGGCTCTTCATGATTTTTAACAACACTTCATGCTCCTCCTATTTTTCAGACTGTTTCATGCTCATCTCATATTTGACACCTTTAGAAGCTCTTCATATTTTTCACACCTTTTCATGCTCTTCATATTTTGCTACACCACTTCATGCTCCTCCATTTTTCAGACCATTTCATGCTCATCTCATTTTTGACACCTTTTGAAGCTCTTCATATTTTTCACACCTTTTCAGGCTCTTCATGTTTTGCAACATCTCTTCATGCTCCTCCTATTTTTCAAACCGTTTCATCCTCCTCATATTTTTGACACCTTTTGAAGCTCTTCATATTTTTCACACCTTTTCAGGCTCTTTATGTTTTTGAACACCGCTTCATGCTCCTCCTATTTTTCAGACCGTACCCTGCTCTTCATATTTTTCACACCTATTGAAACTCTTAATATTTTTCACAACTTTGCAGGCTCTTCATGTTTTTGAACACCACTTCATGCTCCTCCTATTTTACAGAGAGTTTCAGGCCCCTCATGTATTTCACACCTTTTGAAGCTCTTCATATTTTTCACACCTTTTCAGTCTCTTCATGTTTTTCAACACCGTTTCATGCTGCTTATATTTTTCAGACCGTTTCATGCTCCTCATATCTTTCACACCTTTTGAAGCTCTTCATATTTTTCACACCTTTTCAGGCTCTTCATATTTTTGAACACTGCTTCATGCTCCTCCTATTTTTCAGGTCATTTCATGCTCCTCATATTTTTGAAACCTTTTGAAGCTCTTCATATTTTTCACTCCTTTTCAGGCTCCACATGTTTTTGAACAGCGCATCATGCTCCTCCTATTTTCAGACCGTTCCATGCTCCTCATATTTTTGACACCTTTTGAAGCTCTTCATAAATTTCACACCTTTTCAGGCTCTTCATGTTTTTCAACACCACTTCATCCTCCAAATATTTTTCAGATGGCTTCATGCTCATCTCATTTTTGACACCTTTTGAAGCTCTTCATATTTTTGACATCTTTTGAAGCTCTTCATATTTCTCACACTTTTTCAGGCTCTTCATGTTTTTCATCACCGCTTCATTCTCCTCCTATTTTTCAGACCGTTTCATGCTCCTCAAATTTTTGACACCTTTTAAAGCTCTTCATATATTTCACACATTTTCAGGCTCGTCATTTTTTTGAACACCACTTCATGCTCCTCCTATTTTTCAGACCGTTTCATGCTCCTCATATTTTTGACACCTTTTGAAGCTCCTCATATTTTTCACACCTTTTGAAGCTCTTCATATTTTTCACACCTTTTGAAGCTCTTCATATTTTTCACAACTTTTCAGGCTCTTCATGTTTTTGAACACCGTTTCATGCTCCTCCTATATTTCAGACCATTTCATGCTCCTCATATTTTTGACAGCGTTTAGAGCTCTTCAAATATTTCACACATTTTCAGGCTATTCATGTTTTTCAACACAAATTCATGCTCCCCCTTTTTTTCAGACCGTTTCATGCTCATCTCATTTTTGACATCTTTTGAAACTCTTCATATTTTTCATACCTTTTGAAGCTCTTCATATTTTTCACAGCTTTTGAAGCTCTTCATATTTTTCACACCTTTTCAGGATTTCATGTTTTGAACACCGCTTCATACTCCTCAAATTTTTCTGAATGTTTCGTTCTCCTCATATTTTTCAGACCGTTTCATGCTCCTCATATATTTCACACCTTTTGAATCTCTTCACGTTTTCACACCTTTTGAATCCCTTCATATTTTCACACCTTTTCAGGCTCCTCATGTTTTTGAACAAGGCTTCATGCTCCTCCTATATTTCAGACCGTGTCATGCTCCTCATATTTTTGACACCTTTTTAAGGTCTTCATATTTTTCACACCTTTTCAGTCTCTTCAAGTTTTTGAACACTGACTGGTACATGCTCCGCCTATTTTTCACACCTTTTGAAGCTCTTCAAATTTTTCACACCTTTTCAGGCTCTTCATGTTGTCAACACCGTTTCATGCTCCTCCTATTTTTCAGACCGTTTCATGCTCCTCATATTTTTGACACCTTTTGAAGCTCTTCATATATTTCACACCTTTTCAGGCTCTTCATGTTTTTGAACACCGCTTCATGCTCCTCCTATTTTTCAGACCGTTTCATGCTCCTCATATTTTTGACACCTTTTGAAGCTCTTCATATTTTTCACACATTTTCAGGCACCTCATATTTTTAAACACCGCATCATGCTCCTCCTATTTTCAGACCGTTTCATGCTCCTGATGTATTTTACACCTTTGGAAGCTCTTCACATTGTTCACACCTTTTCAGGCTCTTCATGTTTCTGAACACCGTTTCAAGCTGTTCCTAATTTTCAGACCGCTTCATGCTCCTCTCATTTTTGACACCTTTTGAAGCTCTTCATATTTTTGACAACTTATGAGGCTCTTCATATTTCTCACACGTTTTCAGGTTGTTCATGTTTTTCAACACCGCTTCATGCTCCTCCCCTTTTTCAGACCGTTTAATGCTCATCTCATTTTTGATACATTTTGAAGGTCTTCATATTTTTCACACCTTTTGAAGCTCTTCATATTTTCACAACTTTTCAGGCTTTTCATGTTTTTGAACACCGTTTCATGCTCCTGCATATTTCAGACCGATTCTTGCTGCTCAAATGTTTGACCTGTTTTGAAGCTCTTCATATTTTTCAAACCTTTTCAGGCTCTTCATGTTTTTCAACACCGCTTCATGCTCCTCCTATTTTTTACACCTTTTGAAGCTCTTCATATTTTTCACACCTTTTCAGGCTGTTCATGTTTTTGAACATGGTTTCATGTTCCTCCTATTTTTCAGACCGTTTCATGCTCCTCATTTATTTCACACCTTTTGAAGCTCTTCATATTTTTCAAGCTTTTTCAGGCTCTTCATGTTTTTGAACACCGCTTCATGCTCCTCCTATTTTTCAGACAGTTTCATTTTCCTCATATTTTTGATAACTTTTTAAGCTCTTCATATATTTCACACCTTTTCAGGCTCTTTATGTTTTTGAACACCGTTTCATGCTCCTCCTATTTGTCTGACCGTTTCATACTCCTCATATTTTTGACAACTTTTGAAGCTCTTCATGGATTTCACAGCTTTTCAGTCTCTTCATGGTTTGGAACAGCGTTTCATGCTCCTCCTATTTTTCAGACCGTTTCATGCTCCTCGTATTTTTCACACCTTTTGAAGCCCTTCATATTTCTCACACCTTTTCAGGCTCTTCATGTTTTTCTACACCACTTCATGCTTCTCCTATTTTTCAGCATGTTTCATGCTCCTCATATATTTCACACCTTTTGAAGCTCTTCACATTTTTCACACCTTTTCAGGCTCTTCATGTTTTTCAACACCACTTCAAGCTCCTCCAGGTTTGCAGACCGTTTCATGCTCCTCATATATTTCACACCTTTTGAAGCTCTTCATATTTTTCACACCTTTTCAGGCTCTTCATGTTTTTCAACACCATTTAATGCTGCTTCTATTTTTCAGACCGTTTCATGCTCCTCATATTTTTCACACCTTTTGAAGCTCTTCATATTTTTCACACCTTTTCAGGCTCTTCAAGTTTTTCAACACCACTTCATGCTCCTCCTTTTTTGCAGACCGTTTCATGCTCCTCATATTTTTGATACCTTTTGATGCTCTTCATATTTTTCACACCTTTTCACGCTCTTCATTTTTTCAACACCGCTTCATGCTCCTCCTATTTTTCAGACCGTTTCATGCTCATCTCATTTTTGAAACCTTTTGAAGCTTTTCATATATTTCTCAACTTTTCAGGCTCTTCATGTTTTTGAACACCGCTTCATGCTCCTCCTATTTTTCAGACCGTTTCATGCTCCTCATATTTCACACCTTTTGAAGCTCTTCATATTTTTCACACCTTTTCAGGCTCTTCATGTTTTTGATCACCGTTACATTCTCCTCCTATTATTCAGACCGTTTCATGCTCCTCATATTTTTGACACTTTTTGAAGCTCTTTATATATTTCACACATTTGCAGGCTCTTCATGTTTTTGAACACAGCTTCATGCTCCTCCTATTTTTCAGACAATTTCATGCTCCTCATATTTTTGACAACTTTGGAAGCTCTTCATATTTTTCACACATTTTCAGGCTCTTCATGTTTTTCAACACTGTTGCATGATCCTCCTATTTTTCAGACCGTTTCATTCTCCTCATATACTTGACACATTTTTAAGCTCTTCATATATTTCACACATTTTCAGGCTATTCATGTTTTTCAACACCGCTCATGCTCCTTGTATTTTTAAGACCGTTTCATGCTCCTCATATTTTAGACATCTATTTAAGCTCTTCATATTTTTCACACCTTTTAAAGCTCTTCATATTTCTCACACCTTTTCAGGCTCTTCATGTTTTTCAACAACGCTTCATGCACCTCCTATTCGTCAGACCGTTTCATGCTCATCTCATTTTTGACACCTTTTGAATCTTTTCATATTTTTCACACCTTCTCAGGCCCTTCATGTTTTTGAACACCGCTTCATGCTAATCCTATTTTTCAAACCATATCATGCTCCTCATATTTTTCACACCTTTTAAGCTCTTCATATTTTTCACACTTTTTCTGGCTCTTCATGTTTTTCAACACCGCTTCATGCTCCTCCTATTTTTCAGACCGTTTCATGCTCATCAAATTTTTGACACCTTTTGAAGCTCTTCTTATTTTTCACACCTTTTCAGGCTCTTCATGTTTTTCTACACCACTTCATGCTTCTCCTATTTTTCAGCATGTTTCATGCTCCTCATATATTTCACACCTTTTGAAGCTCTTCACATTTTTCACACCTTTTCAGGCTCTTCATGTTTTTCAACACCACTTCAAGCTCCTCCAGGTTTGCAGACCGTTTCATGCTCCTCATATATTTCACACCTTTTGAAGCTCTTCATATTTTTCACACCTTTTCAGGCTCTTCATGTTTTTGAACACCGCTTCATGCTCCTCCTATTTTTCAGACCGTTTCATGCTCCTCATATTTTACACCTTTTGAAGCTCTTCATATTTTTCACACCTTTTCAGGCTCTTCATGTTTTTGATCACCGTTACATTCTCCTCCTATTATTCAGACCGTTTCATGCTCCTTATATTTTTGACACTTTTTGAAGTCTTTATATATTTCACACCTTTTCTGGCTCTTCATGTTTTTGATCACCGTTACATTCTCCTCCTACTATTCAGACCGTTTCATGCTCCTCATATTTTTGACACTTTTTGAAGCTCTTCATATTTTTCACACCTTTTCAGGCTCTTCATGTTTTTGATCACCGTTACATTCTCCTCCTATTATTCAGACCGTTTCATGCTCCTCATATTTTTGATACCTTTTGATGATCTTCATATTTTTCACACCTTTTCAGGCTCTTCATGTTTTTGATCACCGTTTCATGCTCCTTCTATTTTTCAGATCGTTTCATGCTCATCATATTTTTGACTCTTTTTGAGCTCTTCATATTTTTCACACCTTTTCAGGCTCTTCATGTTTTTCTACACCACTTCATGCTTCTCCTATTTTTCAGCCTGTTTCATGCTCCTCATTTCTTTCACACCTTTTGAAGCTCTTCATTTTTTTCACACATTTACATGCTCTTCATGTTTTTGATCACCGTTTCATGCTCCTCCTATTTTTCAGACCATTTCATGCTCCTCATATTTTTGACACCTTTTGAAGCTCTTCGTATTTTTCACACTTTTTCAGGTCTCTTCATGTTTTTATACACCGTTTCATGCTAATCCCATTTTTCAAACCTTATCATGCTCCTCATATTTTTCACACCTTTTTAAGCTCTTCATATTTTTCACACCTTTTCAGGATCTTCATGTTTTTGAACACCGCTTCATGCTCCTCATATTTTTCAGACCGTTTCTTGCTCCTCGTATTTTTGACATCTTTTGAAGCTTTTCATATTTTTCACACCTTCTCAGGCTCTTCAAGTTTTTCAACACCACTTCATGCTCCTCCTTTTTTGCAGACCGTTTGATGCTCCTCATATTTTTGATACCTTTTGATGCTCTTCATATTTTTCACACCTTTTCAGGCTCTTCATTTTTTCAACACCGCTTCATACTCCTCCTATTTTTCAGACCGTTTCATGCTCATCTCATTTTTGACACCTCTTGAAGCTTTTCATATTTTTCACAACGTTTCAGGCTCTTCAAGTTTTTGAACACCGCTTCATGTTCTTCCTATTTTTCAGACCGTTTCATGCTCCTCATATTTTTGACACCATTTGAAGCTCTTCATATTTTTCACACCTTTTCAGGCTCTTCATGTTTTTCAACACCGCTTCATGCTCCTCCTATTTTTCAGAGAGTTTCATTCTCCTCATGTATTTCACACCTTTTGAAGCTCTTCATATTTTTCAAAACTTTTCAGGCTCTTCATATTTTTCCACACCACTTCATGCTCATCCTATTTTTCAGACCGTTTCATGCTCCTCATATTTTTGACATCTTTTGAAGCTCTTCTTATTTTTCACACCTTTTCAGGCTCTTCATGTTTTTCAACACAGCTTCATGCTCCTCCTATTTTTCAGACCGTTTCATGCTCATCTCATTTTTGACACCTTTGGAAGATCTTCATATTTTTCACACCTTTTCAGGCTCTTCATGTTTTTGAACACCGCTTCATGCTAATCCCATTTTTCAAACCATATCATGCTCCTCATAATTTTCACACCTTTTTAAGCTCTTCATATTTTTCACACCTTTTCAGGCTCTTCATGTTTTTGAATACTACTTCATGCTCCTTCTATTTTTCAGAGAGTTTCATGCTCCTCATGTATTACACAACTTTTGAAGCTCTTCATATTTTTCACACTTTTACAGGCTCTTCATGTGTTTCCACACCACTTCATGCTACTCAGATTTTTCAGCTCGTTTCATGCTGCTCATGAATTTCACACTTTTTGAAGCTCTTCATATTTTTCACACCTTTTCAGGCTCTTCCTGTTTTGATCATCGTTTCATGCTCCTCCTATTTTTCAGACCGTTTCATGCTCCTCATAATTTTTGACACCTTTTAAAGGTCTTCATTATTTTCACACCTTTTCTGGCACTTCATGTTTTTGAACACAACTTCATGCTCCTCCTATTTTTCAGACCATTTCATATTCCTCATATTTTTCACACCTTTTGAAGCTCTTCATATTTTTCACACCTTTTCAGGCTCTTCATGTTTTTGAACACCGTTGCATGATCCTCCTATTTTTCAGACCGTTTCATGCTCCTCATATACTTGACACATTTTTAAGCTCTTCATATATTTCACACATTTTCAGGCTGTTCATGTTTTTCAACACCGCTTCATGCTCCTTGTATTTTTAAGACCGTTTCATGCTCCTCATATTGTTGACACCTTTTGAAGCTCTTCATATTTCTCACACCTTTTCAGGCTCTTCATGTTTTTCAACACCGCTTCATGCTCCTCCTATTTTTCAGACCGTTTCATGCTCATCTCATTTTTCACACCTTTTGAAGCTTTTCATATTTTTCACACCTTTTCAGGCTCTTCATGATTTTGAACACCGCTTCATGCTAATCCTATTTTTCAAACCATATCATGCTCCTCATATTTTTCACACCATTTTAAACTCTTCATATTTTTCACACCTTTACAGGCTCTTCATGTTTTTGAACACCGCTTCATGCTCCTCCTATTTTTCAGACCGTTTCATGCTCCTCATATTTCACACCTTTTGAAGCTCTTCATATTTTTCACACCTTTTCAGTCTCTTCATGTTTTTGAACACCGCTTCATGCTAATCCCATTTTTCAAACCATATCATGCTCCTCATATATTTCACACCTTTTTAAGCTCTTCATATTTTTCACACCTTTTCAGGCTCTTCATGTTCTTGAACACTACTTCATGCTCCTTCTATTTTTCAGAGAGTTTCATGCTCCTCATGTATTACACACCTTTTGAAGCTCTTCATATTTTTCACACCTTTACAGTCTCTTCATGTTTTTTAACACCACTTCATGCTCCTCCTATATTTCAAACCGTTTCATGCTCCTCATATTTTTGACATCTTTTGAAGCTTTTCATATTTTTCACACCTTTTCAGGCTCTTCAAGTTTTTCAACACCGCTTCATGCTCCTCCTTTGTTGCAGACCGTTTCATGCTCCTCATATTTTTGATACCTTTTGATGATCTTCATATTTTTCACACCTTTTCAGGCTCTTCATTTTTTCAACACCACTTCATGCTCCTCCTATTTTTCAGACCATTTCATGGTCATCTCATTTTTTAAACCTTTTGAAGCTTTTCATATTTTTCACAACGTTTCAGGCTCTTCAAGTTTTTGAACACCGCTTCATGCTCCTCCTATTTTTCAGACCGTTTCATGCTCCTCATATTTTTCACACTTTTTGAAGCTCTTCATATTTTTCACACCTTTTCAGGCTCTTCATGTTTTTCTACACCGCTTCATGCTCCTCCTATTTTTCAGACCGTTTCATGCTCCTCATATTTTACACCTTTTGAAGCTCTTCATATTTTTCACACCTTTTCAGGCTCTTCATGTTTTTGATCACCGTTACATTCTCCTCCTATTATTCAGACCGTTTCATGCTCCTCATATTTTTGACACTTTTTGAAGCTCTTTATATATTTCACACCTTTTCAGGCTCTTCATGTTTTTGATCACCGTTACATTCTCCTCCTACTATTCAGACCGTTTCATGCTCCTCATATTTTTGACACTTTTTGAAGCTCTTTATATATTTCACACATTTTCAGGCTCTTCATGTTTTTGAACACAGCTTCATGCTCCTCCTATTTTTCAGATCGTTTCATGCTCCTCATATACTTGACACATTTTTAAGCTCTTCATATATTTCACACATTTTCAGGCTATTCATGTTTTTCAACACCGCTTCATGCTCCTTGTATTTTTAAGTCCGTTTCATGCTCCTCATATTTTTGACACCTTTTTAAGCTCTTCCTATTTTTCACACCTTTTTAAGCTCTTCATATTTCTCACACCTTTTCAGGCTCTTCATGTTTTTCAACAACGCTTCATGCACCTCCTATTTGTCAGACCGTTTCATGCTCATCTCATTTTTGACACCTTTTGAATCTTTTCATATTTTTCACACCTTCTCAGGCTCTTCATGTTTTTGAACACTGCTTCATGCTAATCCTATTTTTCAAACCATATCATGCTCCTCATATTTTTCACACCTTTTAAGCTCTTCATATTTTTCACACTTTTTCAGGCTCTTCATGTTTTTCAACACCGCTTCATGCTCCTCCTATTTTTCAGACCGTTTCATGCTCATCAAATTTTTGACACCTTTTGAAGCTCTTCATATTTTTCACACCTTTTGAAGCTCTTCATATTTTTCACACCATTTCAGGCTCTTCATGTTTTTCAAAACCGTTTCATGCTGCTTCTATTTTTCAGACCGTTTCATGCTCCTCATATTTTTCACACCTTTTGAAGCTCTTCATATTTTTCACACCTTTTCAGACTATTCATGTTTTTCAACACTGCTTCATGCTCCTTGTATTTTTAAGACCATTTCATGCTCCTCATATTTTTGACACCTTTTTAAGCTCTTCATATTTCTCATACCTTTTCAGGCTCTTCATGTTTTTCAACAACGCTTCATGCACCTCCTATTTTTCAGACCGTTTCATGCTCATCTCATTTTTGACACCTTTTGAAGCTTTTCATATTTTTCACACCTTTTCAGGCTCTTCATGTTTTTCCACACCACATCATGCTTCTCCTAATTTTCAGCAAGTTTCATGCTCCTCATATATTTCACACCTTTTGAAGCTCTTCATATTTTTCAAAACTTTTCAGGCTCTTCCTGTTTTTGAACAGCGCTTCATGCTCCTCCTATATTTCAGACCGTTTCATGCTCCTCATGTATTACACACCTTTTGAAGCTCTTCATTTTTTTCACACATTTACAGGCTCTTCATGTTTTTGATCACCGTTTCATGCTCCTCCTATTTTTCAGACCATTTCATGCTCCTCATATTTTTGACACCTTTTGAAGCTCTTCGTATTTTTCACACCTTTTCAGGTCTCTTCATGTTTTTATACACCGTTTCATGCTAATCCCATTTTTCAAACCATATCATGCTCCTCATATTTTTCACACCTCTTCAAGCTTTTCATATTTTTCACAACGTTTCAGGCTCTTCAAGTTTTTGAACACCGCTTCATGTTCTTCCTATTTTTCAGACCGTTTCATCCTCCTCATATTTTTGACACCTTTTGATGCTCTTCATATTTTTCACACCTTTTCAGGCTCTTCATTTTTTCAACACCGCTTCATACTCCTCCTATTTTTCAGACCGTTTCATGCTCATCTCATTTTTGACACCTCTTGAAGCTTTTCATATTTTTCACAACGTATCAGGCTCTTCAAGTTTTTGAACACCGCTTCATGTTCTTCCTATTTTTCAGACCGTTTCATGCTCCTCATATTTTTGACACCTTTTGAAGCTCTTCATATTTTTCACACCTTTTCAGGCTCTTCATGTTTTTCAAAACCGTTTCATGCTGCTTCTATTTTTCAGACCGTTTCATGCTCCTCATATTTTTCACACCTTTTGAAGCTCTTCATATTTTTCACACCCTTTTAAGATCTTCATATTTTTGAACACAGCTTCATGCTCCTCCTATTTTTCAGACCGTTTCATGCTCCTCATATTTTTGACACTTTTTAAAGCTTTTCATATTTTTCACATCTTTTCAGGCTCTTCATGTTTTTCAACACCATTTCATGATCCTCCTATTTTTCAGACCGTTTCATGCTCATCTCATTTTTGACACCTTTTGAAGCTTTTCATATTTTTCACACATTTTCAGGCTCTTCATATTTTTCCACACCACTTCATGCTTCTCCTATTTTTCAGCCCGTTTCATGCTCCTCATGTATTTCACACCTTTGAAGCTCTTCATATTTTTCACACCTTTTCAGGCTCTTCATGTTTTTGGTCACCGTTTCATGCTCCTCCTATTTTTCAGACCGTTTCATGCTCCTCATATTTTTGACACCTTTTGAAACTCTTAATATTTTTCACACGTTTTCAGCTCTTAATGTTTTTCAACACCGCTTCATGCTCTTCCTATTTTTCAGACCGTTTCATGCTCATCTCATTTTTGACACCTTTTGAAGCTCTTCACATTTTTCACACGTTTTCAGCTCTTAATGTTTTTCAACACCGCTTCATGCTCTTCCTATTTTTCAGACCGTTTCATGCTCATCTCAATTTTGACACCTTTTGAAGCTCTTCATATTTTTCACACATTTTCAGGCTCTTCATGTTTTTGAACATCGCTTCATGCTCCTCCTATTTTTCAGAGAGTTTCCTGCTCCTCATGTATTTCACACCTTTTGAAGCTCTTCATATTTTTCACACCTTTTCAGGCTCTTCATGATTTTCAACACCGCTCATGCTCCATCTATTTTTCAGACCGTTTCATACTCATCTCATTTTTGACAACTTTTTAATCTCTTCATATTTTTCAAAACTTTTGAAGCTCTTCATATTTTTAATATTTTTGAAGCTCTTCATATTTTCACACGTTTTCACACTCTTCATGTTTTTCAACACCGCTTCATGCTCCTCCTATTTTTCAAACCGTATCATGCTCCTTTTTTTTTTGACACTTTTTGAAGCTCTTCATATATTTCACTCATTTTCAGGCTCTTCATATTTTTCAACACCACTTCATGCTCCTCCTATTTTTGAGACCGTTTGGTGCTTCGCATATTTTTGACACCTTTAGGAACTCTTCATATTTTTCACACCTTTTCAGGCACTTCATGTTTTTTATCACTGCTTCATGCTCGTCCTATTTTTCAGAACGTTTCATGCTCCTCATATTTTTGACACCTTTTGAAGCTCTTCATATTTTTCACACCTTTTCAGGCTCTTCATGTTTTTCGACACAGCTTCATGCTCCTCCTATTTTTCAGACCGTTTCATTCTCCTCATATTTTTGACACCTTTTGAAGCTCTTCATATTTTTCACACATTTTCAGGCTCTTCATGTTTTTCGACACAGCTTCATGCTCCTCCTATTTTTCAGACCATTTCATTCTCCTCATATTTTTGACACCTTTTGAAGCTCTTCATATTTTTCACACATTTTCAGGCTCTTCATGTTTTTGAACATCGCTTCATGCTCCTCCTATTTTTCAGAGAGTTTCATGCTCCTCATGTATTTCACACCTTTTGAAGCTCTTCATATTTTTCACACATTTTCAGGCTCTTCATGTTTTTGACCATCGCTTCATGCTCCTCCTATTTTTCAGACCGTTTCATGCTCCTCATATTTTTGACAACTTTTGAAGCTCTTCATATTTTTCACAACTTTTCAGGCTCTTCATGTTTTTCAACACCGCTTCATGCACGTCCTATTTTTCAGACCGTTTCATGCTCATCTCATTTTTGACACCTTTTGAAGTTTTTCATATTTTTCACAACTTTTCAGGCTCTTCATGTTTTTGAACACCGCTTCATGCTAATCCTATTTTTCAAACCATATCATGCTCCTCATATTTTTCACACCTTTTGAAGCTCTTCATATATTTCACACCTTTTCAGGCTCTTCATGTTTTTCCACACCACTTCATGCTCCTTCTCTTTTTCAGAGAGTTTTATGCTCCTCATGTATTTCACACCTTTTGAAGCTCTTCATATTTTTCACACCTTTTCAGGCTCTTCATGTTTTTCAACACCGCTTCATGCTGCTCATATTTTTCAGACCGTTTCATGCTCCTCATATTTTTGACACCTTTTGAAGCTCTTCATTTTTTTCATGCCTTTTAAGGCTCTTCATATTTTTCAACACCGCTTCATGCTGCTCATATTTTTCAGACCGTTTCATGCTCCTCATATTTTTGACACCTTTTGAAGCTCTTCATATTTTTCACACGTTTTCAGTCTATTCATGTTTTTGAACACCATTTCAGGCTCCTCCTATTTTTCAGAGAGTTTCATGCTCCTCATGTATTTCACACCTTTGAAAGCTCTTCATATTTTTCAAAGATTTTGAAGCTCTTCATATTTTTCACACCTTTTCAGGCTCTTCATGTTTTTCAACACCGTTTCATGCTCCTCCTATTTTTCAAACCGTTTCATGCTCATCTCATTTTTGACACCTTTTGAAGCTCTTCATATTTTTCAACGTTTTCAGCTCTTAATGTTTTTCAACACCGCTTCATGCTCTTCCTATTTTTCAGACCGTTTCATGCTCATCTCAATTTTGACACCTTTTGAAGCTCTTCATATTTTTCACACATTTTCAGGCTCTTCATGTTTTTGAACATCGCTTCATGCTCCTCCTATTTTTCAGAGAGTTTCATGCTCCTCATGTATTTCACACCTTTTGAAGCTCTTCATATTTTTCACACCTTTTCAGGCTCTTCTTGATTTTCAACACCGCTCATGCTCCTCCTATTTTTCAGACCTTTTCATGCTCATCTCATTTTTGACACCTTTTTAATCTCTTCATATTTTTCAAAACTTTTGAAGCTCTTCATATTTTTAATATTTTTGAAGCTCTTCATATTTTCACACGTTTTCACACTCTTCATGTTTTTCAACACCGCTTCATGCTCCTCCTATTTTTCAAACCGTATCATGCTCCTCATATTTTTGACACTTTTTGAAGCTCTTCATATTTTTCACTCATTTTCAGGCTCTTCATATTTTTCAACACCACTTCATGCTCCTCCTATTTTTGAGACCGTTTGGTGCTCCGCATATTTTTGACACCTTTAGGAACTCTTCATATTTTTCACACCTTTTCAGGCACTTCATGTTTTTTATCACTGCTTCATGCTCGTCCTATTTTTCAGAACGTTTCATGCTCCTCATATTTTTGACACCTTTTGAAGCTCTTCATATTTTTCACACCTTTTCAGGCTCTTCATGTTTTTCGACACAGCTTCATGCTCCTCCTATTTTCAGACCGTTTCATTCTCCTCATATTTTTGACACCTTTTGAAGCTCTTCATATATTTCACACTTTTTCAGTCTCTTCTTTTTTTTTAACAGGACTTCATGCTCCTCCTATTTTTCAGACCGTTTCATGCTCTTCATATTTTTGAAACATTTTGAAGCTCTTCATATATTTCACTCCTTTTCAGGCTCTTCATGTTTTTGAACACCGCTTCATGCTCCTCCTATTTTTCAGAACGTTTCATGCTCCTCATATTTTTCACACTTTTTGAAGCTCTTCATATTGCACACCTTTTCAAGCCCTTCATGTTTTTCAACACAGCTTTATGCTCCTCCTATTTTTCAGACCGTTTCATGCTCCTAATATTTTGACACCTTTTGAAGCTCTTCATATATTTCACACCTTTTCAGGCTCTTCATGTTTTTGAACACCGCTTCATGCTCCTCTTATTTTTCAGACCGTTTTTTGCTCCTCATATTTTTAACACCTTTTTAAGCTTTTCATATTTTTCACACCTTTTCAGGCTCTTCAAGTTTTTCAACACCACTTCATGCTCCTTCTTTTTTGCAGACCTTTTCATGCTCCTCATATATTTGACACCTTTTGATCCTCTTCATATTTTTCACACCTTTTCAGGCTCTTCATTTTTCAACACCGCTTCATGCTCCTCCTATTTTTCAGACCGTTTCATGCTCATGTCATTTTTGACACCTTTTGAAGCTTTTCATATTTTTCACAACTTTTCAGGCTCTTCATGTCTTTCAACACCGTTTCAGGTTCCTCCTATTTTTCAGACCGTTTCATGCTCATCTCAATTTTGACACCTTTTGAAGCTCTTCATAATTTTCACACATTTTCAGGCTCTTCATGTTTTTGAACACCGCTTCATGCTCCTCCTATTTTTCAGACCGTTTCATGCTCCTCATATTTATGACACCTTTTGAAACTCTTCCTATTTTTCACACCTTTTCAGGCTCTTCATGTTTTTGAACACCGCTTCATGATCCTCCTATTTTTCAGACCGTTTCATGCTCCTCATGTATTTCACACCTTTTGAAGCTCTTCATATTTTTCACACCTTTTCAGGCTCTTCATGTTTTTGATCACCGTTTCAAGCTCCTCCTATATTTCAGACCGTTTCATGCTCCTCATATTTATGACATCTTTTGAAACTCTTCCTATTTTTCACACCTTTTCATGCTCTTCATGTTACTGAAAACCGCTTCATGATCATCCTATTTTTCAGACCGTTTCATTCTCCTCATATATTTCACACCTTTTGAAGCTCTTCATATTTTTCACACCTTTTCATGCTCTTCATGTTTCTGAAAACCGCTTCATGATCCTCCTATTTTTCAGACCGTTTCATTCTCCTCATATATTTCACACCTTTTGAAGCTCTTCATATTTTTCCCACCTTTTCAGGCTCTTCATGTTTTTGAACACTGCTTCATGCTCCTCGTATTTTTCAGATCGTTTCATGCTCCTCATATTTTTGACACTTTTTGAGCTCTTCATATTTTTCAAACCTTTTCAGGCTCTTCATGTTTTTCACCACCACTTCATTCTCCTCCTATTTTTCAGACCGTTTCATGCTCATCTCATTTTTGTCACCTTTGAAGCTCTTTATATTTTTCACACCTTTTGAAGCTCTTCATATTTTTCACACGTTTTCAGGCTCTTCATATTTTTCAACACCGTTTCATGCTGCTTCTATTTTTCAGACCGTTTCATGCTCCTCATATTTTTCACACCTTTTGAAGCTCTTCATATTTTTCCCACCTTTTCAGGCTCTTCATGTTTTTGAACACCGCTTCATGCTACTCCTATTTTTCAGATCGTTTATGCTCCTCATATTTTTGACACCTTAAAAGCTCTTCACATTTTTCAAACCTTTTCAGGCTCTTCATGTTTTTGATCACCGTTTCATGCTACTCCTATTTTTCAGACCGTTTCATGCTCCTCATATTTTTGACACCTTTTGAAGCTCTTCATATTTTTCACACCTTTTCAGGCTCTTTATGTTTTTGAACAGCGCTTCATGATCCTCCTGTTTTTCAGACCGTTTCATGCTCTTCATATTTGTGAAACATTTTGAAGCTCTTCATATTTTTCACAACTTTTCAGGCTCTTCATGTTTTTGAACACAGCTTCATGCTCCACCTATTTATCAGACTGTTTCATGCTCCTCATATTTTTGACACCTTTTGAAGCTCTTTATATTTTTCACACTATTTCAGGCTCTTCATGATTTTCAACACCGTTTCATGTTATTCCTATTTTTCCGACCATTTAATGCTAATCTCATTTTTGACACCTTTTGAAGCTTTTCATATTTTTCACAACTTTTCAGGCTCTTCATGTTTTTGAACATCGCTTCATGCTCCTCCTATTTTTCAGAGCGTTTCATGCTCCTCATATTTTTGACACTTTTTGAGCTCTTCATATTTTTCACACCTTTTCAGGCTCTTCATGTTTTTGATCACCGTTTCATGCTCCTTCTATTTTTCAGATCGTTTCATGCTCATCATATTTTTGACTCTTTTTGAGCTCTTCATATTTTTCACACCTTTTCAGGCTCTTCATGTTTTTGAACACCGCTTCATGATCCTCCTATTTTTCAGACCGTTTCATGCTCCTCATATTTTTGACACATTTAGAAGCTCTTGATTTTTTTCACACCTTTTCAGGCTCTTCATGTTTTTCGACACAGCTTCATGATTCTCCTATTTTTCAGACCGTTTCATTCTCCTCATATTTTTGACACCTTTTGAAGCTCTTCATATATTTCACACCTTTTCAGTCTCTTCTTTTTTTTTCAACACGACTTCATGCTCCTCCTATTTTTCAGACCGTTTCATGCTCTTCATATTTTTGAAACATTTTGATGCTATTCATATTTTTCACACCTTTTCAGGCTCTTCATGTTTTTGAACACCGCTTCATGCTCCTCCTATTTTTCAGAACGTTTCATGCTCCTCATATTTTTCACATTTTTGAAGCTATTCATATTTTGCACACCTTTTCAGGCTCTTCATGTTTTTGAACACCGCTTCATGCTCCTCCTATTTTTCAGACCGTTTCATGCTCCTCATATTTCTGACACCTTTAGAAACTCTTCATATTTTTCACACCTTTTCCGGCTCTTCAGGTTTTTTAACACCTCTTCATACTCCTCCTATTTTTCAGACCGTTTCATTCTCCTCATATTTTTGACACCTTTTCAAGCTCTTCATATATTTCACACCCTTTCAGGTTCTTCATTTTTTTCAACACCACTTCATGCTCCTCCTATTTTTCAGAGTGTTTCATGCTCCTCATCTTTTTGACAGCTTTTGAAGCTCTTCATATATTTCACACATTTTCAGGCTCTTCATGTTTTTCAACACTGCTTCATGCTCGTCCTATTTTTCAGAACGTTTCATGCTCCTCAAATTTTTGACACCTTTTGAAGCTCTTCATATTTTTCACACCTTTTCAGGCTTTTCATGTTTTTTTGAACACCGCTTCATGTTCCTCCTATTTTTCAGACCATTTCATGCTCCTCATATTTTTGACACCTTTTGAAGCTCTTCATATATTTCACAACTTTTCAGGCTCTTCATATTTTTGAACACGGCTTCATGCTCCTCCTATTTTCAGACCGTTTCATGCTCCTCTCATTTTTGACACCTTTTGAAGATTTGCATTTCTTTACACACCTATTCAGGCTCTTCATGTTTTTGAACACTGCTTCATGCTCCTCCTATTTTTCAGACCGTTTCATGCTCCTCATATTTTTCACACATTTTGAAGCTCTTCATATTTTTCACACCTTTTCAGGCTCTTCATTTTTTTCAACAGTACTTGTTGCTCCTCCTATTTTTTAGACCTTTTCATGCTCATCTAATTTTTGACACTTTTGAAGCTCTTCATATTTTTTACACCTTTTGAAGCTCCTCATATTTTTCACACATTTTGAAGCTCTTCATATTTTTCTCACCTTTTCAGGCTCTTCATGATTTTCATCACCGCTTCATGCTCCTCCTATTTTTCAGACCGTTTCATGCTCATCTCATTTTTGACACCTTTTGAAGCTCTTCCTATTTTTTACAGGTTTTCAGGCTCTTCATGTTTTTCAACACTGCTTCATGCTCCTCCTATTTTTCCGACCGTTTCATGCTCATCTCATTTTGACACCTTTTGAAGCTCTTCATATTTTTCACACCTTTTGAAGCTCTTCATATTTTTCACATTTATGAATCTCTTCATATTTTCCACACGTTTTCAGACAATTCATGTTTTTCAACATCGCTTCATGCTCCTCCTATTTTTCAGACCGTTTCATGCTCCTCATAATTTTGACACCTTTTGAAGCTTTAATATTTTTAACACCTTTTCAGGCTCTTCATCTTTTTCAACACCACTTCATGCTCCTCCTTTTTTGCAGACCGTTTCATGCTACTCATATTTTTAACACCTTTTGAAGCTCTTCATATTTCTCACACCTTTTCAGGCTCTTCATGTTTTTCAACAACGCTTCATGCTCCTCCGATTTTTCAGACCGTTTCATGCTCCTCATATTTTTGACACCTTTTGAAGCTCTTCATGTTTTTCACACCTTTTCAGGCTCTTCATGTTTTTGAACACCGCTTCATGCTTCTCCTATTTTTCAGACCGTTTCATGCTCCTCATATTTTTGACACCTTTTGAAGCTCTTCATATTTTTCACACCTTTTCAGGCTCTTCATGTTTTTCAACACCGCTTCATGCACGTCCTATTTTTCAGACCGTTTCATGCTCATCTCATTTTTGACACCTTTTGAAGTTTTTCATATTTTTCACAACTTTTCAGGCTCTTCATGTTTTTGAACACCGCTTCACGCTAATCCTATTTTTCAAACCATATCATGCTCCTCATATTTTTCACACCTTTTGAAGCTCTTCATATATTTCACACCTTTTCAGGCTCTTCATGTTTCTGAACACCACTTCATGCTCCTTCTCTTTTTCAGAGAGTTTTATGCTCCTCATGTATTTCACACCTTTTGAAGCTCTTCATATTTTTCACACCTTTTCAGGCTCTTCATGTTTTTCAACAACACTTCATGCTGCTCATATTTTTCAGACCGTTTCATGCTCCTCATATTTTTGACACCTTTTGAAGCTCTTCATTTTTTTCACACCTTTTAAGGCTCTTCATGTTTTTCAACACCGCTTCATGCTGCTCATATTTTTCAGACCGTTTCATGCTCCTCATATTTTTGACACCTTTTGAAGCTCTTCATATTTTTCACACGTTTTCAGTCTATTCATGTTTTTGAACACCATTTCAGGCTCCTCCTATTTTTCAGAGTGTTTCATGCTCCTCATGTATTTCACACCTTTGAAAGCTCTTCATATTTTTCAAAGATTTTGAAGCTCTTCATATTTTTCACACCTTTTCAGGCTCTTCATGTTTTTCAACACCGTTTCATGCTCCTCCTATTTTTCAAACCGTTTCATGTTCCTCATAATTTTGACACCTTTTGAAGATCTTCATAATTTTCACACATTTTCAGGCTCTTCATGTGTTTGAACACCGCTTCATGTTCCTCATATTTTTCAGACCGTTTCATGCTCCTCATATTTTTGACACCTTTTGAAGCTCTCATATTTTTCATACCTTTTGAAGCTCTTCATGTTTTTGAACACTGCTTCATGCTCCTCGTATTTTTCAGATCGTTTCATGCTCCTCATTTTTTGACACTTTTTGAGCTCTTCGTATTTTTCAAACCTTTTCAGGCTCTTCATGTTTTCGAACTCTGCTTCATGCTCCTCCAATTTTTCACACCGTTTCATGATCCTCATATTTTTGATACTTTTTGAGCTCTTCATATTTTTCACACCTTTTCAGGCTCTTCATGTTTTTGAACACCGCTTCATGATCCTCTTGTTTTTCAGACCGTTTCATGCTCTTCATATTTGTGAAACATTTTGAAGCTCTTCATATTTTTCACACCTTTTCAGGCTCTTCATGTTTTTCACCACCACTTCACGCTCCTCCTATTTTTCAGACCGTATCATGCTCATCTCATTTTTGTCACCTTTGAAGCTCTTTATTTTTTTCACACCTTTTGAAGCTCTTCATATTTTTCACACCTTTTCAGGATCTTCATGTTTTGGAACACAGCTTCATGCTCCTCCTATTTTTCAGTCCGTTTCATGCTCCTCATATTTTTGACACCTTTTGAAGCTCTTTATATTTTTCACAATTTTTCAGGCTCTTCATGATTTTCAACATCGTTTCATGTTATTCCTATTTTTCAGACCTTTTAATGCTCATCTCATTTTTGACACCTTTTGAAGCTTTTCATATTTTTCACAACTTTTCAGGCTCTTCATGTTTTTGAACACCGCTTCATGCTCCTCCTATTTTTCAGAGAGTTTCATACTCCTCATGTATTTCACAGCTTTTGAAGCTCTTCATATTTTCCACACCTTTTCAGGCTCTTCATGTTTTTGAACACCGCTTCATGCTTCTCCTATTTTTCAGACCGTTTCATGCTCCTCATATTTTTGACACCTTTTGAAGCTCTTCATATATTTCACAACTTTTCAGGCTCTTCATGTTTTTCAACACCGCTTCATGCACGTCCTATTTTTCAGACCGTTTCATGCTCATCTCATTTTTGACACCTTTTAAAGCTCTTCATATTTTTCACACATTTTCAGGCTCTTCATATTTTTCAACACCGCTTCATGCTCCTCCGATTTTTCAGACCGTTTCATGCTCCTCGTATTTTTCACACCTTTTGAAGCCTTTCATATTTTTCACAACGTTTCAGGCTCTTCATGTTTTTGAACATCGCTTCATGCTCCTCCTATTTTTCAGACCGTTTCATGCTCATCTCATTTTTGACACCTTTTGAAGCTTTTGATATTTTTCACAACTTTTCAGGCTCTTCATGTTTTTGAACACAGCTTCATGCTCCTCCTATTTTTCAGACCGTATCATGCTCCTCATATTTTTCACACCTTTTGAAGCTCTTCATATTTTTCACACGTTTTCAGTCTATTCATGTTTTTGAACACCATTTCAGGCTCCTCCTATTTTTCAGAGAGTTTCATGCTCCTCATGTATTTCACACCTTTGAAAGCTCTTCATATTTTTCAAAGATTTTGAAGCTCTTCATATTTTTCACACCTTTTCAGGCTCTTCATGTTTTTCAACACCGTTTCATGCTCCTCCTATTTTTCAAACCGTTTCATGTTCCTCATAATTTTGACACCTTTTGAAGATCTTCATAATTTTCACACATTTTCAGGCTCTTCATGTGTTTGAACACCGCTTCATGTTCCTCCTATTTTTCAGACCGTTTCATGCTCCTCATTTTTGACACCTTTTGAAGCTCTCATATTTTTCATACCTTTTGAAGCTCTTCATGTTTTTGAACACTGCTTCATGCTCCTCGTATTTTTCAGATCGTTTCACGCTCCTCATATTTTTGACACTTTTTGAGCTCTTCATATTTTTCACACCTTTTCAGGCTCTTCATGTTTTTGATCACCGTTTCATGCTCCTCCTATTTTTCAGACCGTTTCATGCTCCTCATATTTTTGACACCTTTAGAAGCTCTTCATATTTTTCAAACCTTTTCAGGCTCTTCATGTTTTTGATCACCGTTTCATGCTCCTCCTATTTTTCAGACCGTTTCATGCTCCTCATATTTTTGACACCTTTTGAAGCTCTTCATATTTTTCACACCTTTTCAGGCTCCTCATGTTTTTGAACACCGCTTCATAATCCTCCTGTTTTTCAGACCGTTTCATGCTCTTCATATTTGTGAAACATTTTGAAGCTCTTCATATTTTTCACACCTTTTCAGGCTCTTCATGTTTTTGAACGCAGCTTCATGCTCCACCTATTAATCAGACCGTTTCATGCTCCTCATATTTTTGACACCTTTTGCAGCTCTTTATATTTTTCACACTATTTCAGGCTCTTCATGATTTTCAACACCGTTTCATGTTATTCCTATTTTTCCGACCGTTTAATGCTAATCTCATTTTTGACACCTTTTGAAGCTTTTCATATTTTTCACAACTTTTCAGGCTCTTCATGTTTTTGAACACCGCTTCATGCTCCTCCTATTTTTCAGAGCGTTTCATGCTCCTCATATTTTTGACACTTTTTGAGCTCTTCATATTTTTCACACCTTTTCAGGCTCTTCATGTTTTTGATCACCGTTTCATGCTCCTTCTATTTTTCAGATCGTTTCATGCTCATCATATTTTTGACACTTTTTGAGCTCTTTTTATTTTTCACACCTTTTCAGGCTCTTCATGTTTTTGAACACCGCTTCATGATCCTCCTATTTTTCAGACCGTTTCATGCTCCTCATATTTTTGACACATTTAGAAGCTCTTCATTTTTTTCACACCTTTTCAGGCTCTTCATGTTTTTCGACACAGCTTCATGATCCTCCTATTTTTCAGAGCATTTCATTCTCCTCATATTTTTGACACCTTTTGAAGCTCTTCATATATTTCACACTTTTTCAGTCTCTTCTTTTTTTTTCAACAGGACTTCATGCTCCTCCTATTTTTCAGACCGTTTCATGCTCTTCATATTTTTGAAACATTTTGAAGCTCTTCATATTTTTCACTCCTTTTCAGGCTCTTCATGTTTTTGAACACCGCTTCATGCTCCTCCTATTTTTCAGAACGTTTCATGCTCCTCATATTTTTCACACTTTTTGAAGCTCTTCATATTTTGCACACCTTTTCAAGCCCTTCATGTTTTTCAACACAGCTTTATGCTCCTCCTATTT
Organism: Dama dama; assembly: GCF_033118175.1. Taxonomy (NCBI): domain Eukaryota; kingdom Metazoa; phylum Chordata; class Mammalia; order Artiodactyla; family Cervidae; genus Dama; species Dama dama. The sequence goes on from NW_026870956.1 coordinate 3,633,993, forward strand.
TTCAGACCGTTTCATGCTCCTAATATTTTGACACCTTTTGAAGCTCTTCATATATTTCACACCTTTTCAGGCTCTTCATGTTTTTGAACACCGCTTCATGCTCCTCTTATTTTTCAGACCGTTTTTTGCTCCTCATATTTTTAACACCTTTTTAAGCTTTTCATATTTTTCACACCTTTTCAGGCTCTTCAAGTTTTTCAACACCACTTCATGCTCCTTCTTTTTTGCAGACCTTTTCATGCTCCTCATATATTTGACACCTTTTGATCCTCTTCATATTTTTCACACCTTTTCAGGCTCTTCATTTTTCAACACCGCTTCATGCTCCTCCTATTTCTCAGACCGTTTCATGCTCATGTCATTTTTGACACCTTTTGAAGCTTTTCATATTTTTCACACTTTTCAGGCTCTTCATGTCTTTCAACACCGTTTCAGGTTCCTCCTATTTTTCAGACCTTTTCATGCTCATCTCAATTTTGACACCTTTTGAAGCTCTTCATAATTTTCACACATTTTCAGGCTCTTCATGTTTTTGAACACCGCTTCATGCTTCTCCTATTTTTCAGACCGTTTCATGCTCCTCATATTTATGACACCTTTTGAAACTCTTCCTATTTTTCACACCTTTTCAGGCTCTTCATGTTTTTGAACACCGCTTCATGATCCTCCTATTTTTCAGACCGTTTCATGCTCCTCATGTATTTCACACCTTTTGAAGCTCTTCATATTTTTCACACCTTTTCTGGCTCTTCATGTTTTTGATCACCGTTTCATGCTCCTCCTATTTTTCAGACCGTTTCATGCTCCTCATATTTATGACACCTTTTGAAACTCTTCCTATTTTTCACACCTTTTCATGCTCTTCATGTTTCTGAAAACCGCTTCATGATCCTCCTATTTTTCAGACCGTTTCATTCTCCTCATATATTTCACACCTTTTGAAGCTCTTCATATTTTTCACACATTTTCATGCTCTTCATGTTTCTGAAAACCGCTTCATGATCCTCCTATTTTTCAGACCGTTTCATTCTCCTCATATATTTCACACCTTTTGAAGCTCTTCATATTTTTCCCACCTTTTCAGGCTCTTCATGTTTTTGAACACTGCTTCATGCTCCTCGTATTTTTCAGATCGTTTCATGCTCCTCATATTTTTGACACTTTTTGAGCTCTTCATATTTTTCACACCTTTTCAGGCTCTTCATGTTTTTGAACACCGCTTCATGATCCTCCTGATTTTCAGACCGTTTCATGCTCTTCATATTTTTGAAACATTTTGAAGCTCTTCATATTTTTCACACCTTTTCAGGCTCTTCATGTTTTTCACCACCACTTCATTCTCCTCCTATTTTTCAGAACGTTTCATGCTCATCTCATTTTTGTCACCTTTGAAGCTCTTTATATTTTTCACACCTTTTGAAGCTCTTCATATTTTTCACACGTTTTCAGGCTCTTCATATTTTTCAACACCGTTTCATGCTGCTTCTATTTTTCAGACCGTTTCATGCTCCTCATATTTTTCACACCTTTTGAAGCTCTTCATATTTTTCACAACTTTTCAGGCTCTTCATGTTTTTGAACACAGCTTCATGCTCCACCTATTTATCAGACCGTTTCATGCTCCTCATATTTTTGACACCTTTTGCAGCTCTTTATATTTTTCACATTATTTCAGGCTCTTCATGATATTCAACACCGTTTCATGTTATTCCTATTTTTCAGACCGTTTAATGCACATCTCATTTTTGACACCTTTTGAAGCTTTTCATATTTTTCACAACTTTTCAGGCTCTTCATGTTTTTGAACACCGCTTCATGCTCCTCCTATTTTTCAGAGAGTTTCATGCTCCTCATGTATTTCACACCTTTTGAAGCTCTTCATATTTTCCACACTTTTTCAGGCTCTTCATGTGTTTGATCACCGTTTCATGCTTCTTCTATTTTTCAGATCGTTTCAGGCTCCTCATATTTTTGACACTTTTTGAGCTCTTCATATTTTTCACACCTTTTCAGGCTCTTCATGTTTTTGAACACAGCTTCATGCTACTCCTATTTTTCAGATCGTTTATGCTCCTCATATTTTTGACACCTTTAGAAGCTCTTCATATTTTTCAAACCTTTTCAGGCTCTTCATGTTTTTGATCACCGTTTCATGCTCCTCCTATTTTTCAGACCGTTTCATGCTCCTCATATTTTTGACACCTTTTGCAGCTCTTCATATTTTTCACACCTTTTCAGGCTCTTCATGTTTTTGAACACCGCTTCATGATCCTCCTGGTTTTCAGACCGTTTCATGCTCTTCATATTTGTGAAACATTTTGAAGCTCTTCATATTTTTCACACCTTTTCAGGCTCTTCATGTTTTTGAACACAGCTTCATGCTCCACCTATTTATCAGACCGTTTCATGCTCCTCATATTTTTGACACCATTTGCAGCTCTTTATATTTTTCACACTATTTCAGGCTCTTCATGATTTTCAACACCGTTTCATGTTATTCCTATTTTTCCGACCGTTTAATGCTAATCTCATTTTTGACACATTTTGAGGCTTTTCATATTTTTCACAACTTTTCAGGCTCTTCATGTTTTGGAACACCGCTTCATGCTCCTCGTATTTTTCAGAGCGTTTCATGCTCCTCATATTTTTGACACTTTTTGAGCTCTTCATATTTTTCACAACTTTTCAGGCTCTTCATGTTTTTGATCACCGTTTCATGCTCCTTCTATTTTTCAGATCGTTTCATGCTCATCATATTTTTGACACTTTTTGAGCTCTTCATATTTTTCACACCTTTTCAGGCTCTTCATGTTTTTGAACACCGCTTCATGCTCCTCCTATTTTTCAGACCGTTTCATGCTCCTCATGTATTTCACACCTTTTGAAGCTCTTCATATTTTTCACACCTTTTCAGGCTCTTCATGTTTTTGATCACCGTTCCAAGCTCCTCCTATTTTTCAGACCGTTTCATGCTCCTCATATTTATGACACCTTTTGAAACTCTTCCTATTTTTCACACCTTTTCATGCTCTTCATGTTACTGAAAACCGCTTCATGATCATCCTATTTTTCAGACCGTTTCATTCTCCTCATATATTTCACACCTTTTGAAGCTCTTCATATTTTTCACACCTTTTCATGCTCTTCATGTTTCTGAAAACCGCTTCATGATCCTCCTATTTTTCAGACCGTTTCATTCTCCTCATATATTTCACACCTTTTGAAGCTCTTCATATTTTTCCCACCTTTTCAGGCTCTTCATGTTTTTGAACACTGCTTCATGCTCCTCGTATTTTTCAGATCGTTTCATGCTCCTCATATTTTTGACACTTTTTGAGCTCTTCATATTTTTCAAACCTTTTCAGGCTCTTCATGTTTTTCACCACCACTTCATTCTCCTCCTATTTTTCAGACCGTTTCATGCTCATCTCATTTTTGTCACCTTTGAAGCTCTTTATATTTTTCACACCTTTTGAAGCTCTTCATATTTTTCACACGTTTTCAGGCTCTTCATATTTTTCAACACCGTTTCATGCTGCTTCTATTTTTCAGACCGTTTCATGCTCCTCATATTTTTCACACCTTTTGAAGCTCTTCATATTTTTCCCACCTTTTCAGGCTCTTCATGTTTTTGAACACCGCTTCATGCTACTCCTATTTTTCAGATCGTTTATGCTCCTCATATTTTTGACACCTTAAAAGCTCTTCACATTTTTCAAACCTTTTCAGGCTCTTCATGTTTTTGATCACCGTTTCATGCTACTCCTATTTTTCAGACCGTTTCATGCTCCTCATATTTTTGACACCTTTTGAAGCTCTTCATATTTTTCACACCTTTTCAGGCTCTTTATGTTTTTGAACACCGCTTCATGATCCTCCTGTTTTTCAGACCGTTTCATGCTCTTCATATTTGTGAAACATTTTGAAGCTCTTCATATTTTTCACAACTTTTCAGGCTCTTCATGTTTTTGAACACAGCTTCATGCTCCACCTATTTATCAGACTGTTTCATGCTCCTCATATTTTTGACACCTTTTGAAGCTCTTTATATTTTTCACACTATTTCAGGCTCTTCATGATTTTCAACACCGTTTCATGTTATTCCTATTTTTCCGACCATTTAATGCTAATCTCATTTTTGACACCTTTTGAAGCTTTTCATATTTTTCACAACTTTTCAGGCTCTTCATGTTTTTGAACATCGCTTCATGCTCCTCCTATTTTTCAGAGCGTTTCATGCTCCTCATATTTTTGACACTTTTTGAGCTCTTCATATTTTTCACACCTTTTCAGGCTCTTCATGTTTTTGATCACCGTTTCATGCTCCTTCTATTTTTCAGATCGTTTCATGCTCATCATATTTTTGACTCTTTTTGAGCTCTTCATATTTTTCACACCTTTTCAGGCTCTTCATGTTTTTGAACACCGCTTCATGATCCTCCTATTTTTCAGACCGTTTCATGCTCCTCATATTTTTGACACATTTAGAAGCTCTTGATTTTTTTCACACCTTTTCAGGCTCTTCATGTTTTTCGACACAGCTTCATGCTCCTCCTATTTTTCAGACCGTTTCATGCTCTTCATATTTTTGAAACATTTTGATGCTATTCATATTTTTCACACCTTTTCAGGCTCTTCATGTTTTTGAACACCGCTTCATGCTCCTCCTATTTTTCAGAACGTTTCATGCTCCTCATATTTTTCACATTTTTGAAGCTATTCATATTTTGCACACCTTTTCAGGCTCTTCATGTTTTTGAACATCGCTTCATGCTCCTCCTATTTTTCAGACCGTTTCATGCTCCTCATATTTCTGACACCTTTAGAAACTCTTCATATTTTTCACACCTTTTCCGGCTCTTCAGGTTTTTTAACACCTCTTCATACTCCTCCTATTTTTCAGACCGTTTCATTCTCCTCATATTTTTGACACCTTTTCAAGCTCTTCATATATTTCACACCCTTTCAGGTTCTTCATTTTTTTCAACACCACTTCATGCTCCTCCTATTTTTCAGAGTGTTTCATGCTCCTCATCTTTTTGACAGCTTTTGAAGCTCTTCATATATTTCACACATTTTCAGGCTCTTCATGTTTTTCAACACCGCTTCATGCTCCTCCTATTTTTCAGAGAGTTTCATGCTCCTCATGTATTTCACAGCTTTTGAAGCTCTTCATATTTTCCACACCTTTTCAGGCTCTTCATGTTTTTGAACACCGCTTCATGATCCTCCTGATTTTCAGACCGTTTCATGCTCTTCATATTTTTGAAACATTTTGAAGCTCTTCATATTTTTCACACCTTTTCAGGCTCTTAATGTTTTTCTCCACCACTTCATGCTCCTCCTATTTTTCAGACCGTTTCATGCTCTTCTCATTTTTGTCACCTTTGAAGCTCTTCATATTTTTCACAACTTTTAAAGCTCTTCATATTTTTCCCAAGTTTTCAGGCTCTTCATGTTTTTCAAAACCGTTTCATGCTGCTTCTATTTTTCAGACCGTTTCATGCTCCTCATATTTTTCACACCTTTTGAAGCTCTTCATATTTTTCACACCCTTTTAAGATCTTCATGTTTTTGAACACAGCTTCATGCTCCTCTTATTTTTCAGACCGTTTGATGCTCCTCATATTTTTGACACCTTTTGAAGCTCTTCATATTTTTCACACGTTTTCAGTCTATTCATGTTTTTGAACACCATTTCAGGCTCCTCCTATTTTTCAGAGAGTTTCATGCTCCTCATGTATTTCACACCTTTGAAAGCTCTTCATATGTTTCAAAGATTTTGAAGCTCTTCATATTTTTCACACCTTTTCAGGCTCTTCATATTTTTCAACACCGGTTCATGCTCCTCCTATTTTTCAAACCGTTTCATGTTCCTCATAATTTTGACACCTTTTGAAGATCTTCATAATTTTCACACATTTTCAGGCTCTTCATTTGTTTGAACACCGCTTCATGTTCCTCCTATTTTTCAGACCGTTTCATGCTCCTCATATTTTTGACACCTTTTGAAGCTTTTCATATTTTTCACAACTTTTCAGGCTCTTCATGTTTTGATCACCGTTTCATGCTCCTTCTATTTTTCAGATCGTTTCATGCTCATCATATTTTTGACACTTTTTGAGCTCTTCATATTTTTCACACCTTTTCAGGCTCTTCATGTTTTTGAACACCGCTTCATGATCCTCCTGATTTTCAGACCGTTTCATGCTCTTCATATTTTTGAAACATTTTGAAGCTCTTCATATTTTTCACACCTTTTCAGGCTCTTCATGTTTTTCTCCACCACTTCATGCTCCTCCTATTTTTCAGACCGTTTCATGCTCTTCTCATTTTTGTCACCTTTGAAGCTCTTCATATTTTTCACACCTTTTAATGCTCTTCATATTTTTCACAAGTTTTCAGGCTCTTCATGTTTTTCAAAACCGTTTCATGCTGCTTCTATTTTTCAGACAGTTTCATGCTCCTCATATTTTTCACACCTTTTGAAGCTCTTCATATTTTTCACACCCTTTTAAGATCTTCATGTTTTTGAACACAGCTTCATGCTCGTCCTATTTTTCAGACCGTTTCATGCTCCTTATATTTTTGACAACTTTTGAAGCTCTTCATATTTTTCACACCTTTCAGGCTCTTCATATTTTTGAACACAGCTTCATGCTCCTTCTACTTTTCAGACCGTTTCATGCTCCTCATATTTTTGACATCTTTTGAAGCTCTTCATATATTTCACACTTTTTCAGACTTTTCCTTTTATTCAACACGACTTCATGCTCCTCCTATTTTTCAGACCGTTTCATGCTCCTCATAATTTTGACACCTTTTGTAGCTCTTCATATTTTTCACATCTTTTCAGGCTCTTCATGTTTTTCAACACCGGTTCATGATCCTCCTATTTTTCAGACCGTTTCATGCTCATCTCATTTTTGACACCTTTTGAAAGTCTTCATATTTTTCACACCTTTTCAAGCTCTTCATATTTTTAAACACCACTTCATGCTTCTCCTATTTTTCAACCCATTTCATGCTCCTCATGTATTTAACACCTTTTGAAGCTCTTCCTATTTTTCACAGCTTTTCAGGCTCTTCATGTTTTTCCACAGCACTTCATGCTTCTCTTATTTTTCAGCCCGTTTCATGCTCTTCATGTATTTCACACCTTTTGAAGCTCTTCATATTTTTCACACCTTTTCATGTTTCTGAAAACCGCTTCATGATCCTCCTATTTTTCAGAGCGTTTCATTCTCCTCATATATTTCACACCTTTTGAAGCTCTTCATATTTTTCACACCTTTTCAGGCTCTTCATGTTTTTGAACACTGCTTCATGCTCCTCGTATTTTTCAGATCGTTTCATGCTCCTCATATTTTTGACACTTTTTGAGCTCTTCATATTTTTCACACCTTTTCAGGATCTTCATGTTTTTGAACACCGCTTCATGATCCTCCTGATTTTCAGACCGTTTCATGCTCTTCATATTTTTGAAACATTTTGAAGCTCTTCATATTTTTCACACGATTTCAGGCTCTTCATGTTTTTCAACTCCGTTCATGCTCCTCCTATTTTTCAGACCGTTTCATGCTCATCTCATTTTTGTCACCTTTGAAGCTCTTCATGTTTTTCACACCTTTTGAAGCCCTTCATATTTTTCACACGTTTTCAGGCTCTTCATGTTTTTCAAAACCGTTTCATGCTGCTTCTATTTTTCAGACCGTTTCATGCTCCTCATATTTTTCACACCTTTTGAAGCTCTTCATATTTTTCACACCCTTTTAAGATCTTCATGTTTTTGAACACAGCTTCATGCTCCTCCTATTTTTCAGACCGTTTCATGCTCCTCATATTTTTGACACCTTTTGAAGCTCTTCATATTTTTCACACGTTTTCAGGCTCTTCATGTTTTTGAACACAGCTTCATGCTCCTCCTATTTTTCAGACCGTTTCATGCTCCTCATATTTTTGACACTTTTTGAAGCTTTTCATATTTTTCACATCTTTTCAGGCTCTTCATGTTTTTCAACTCCGTTTCATCATCCTATTTTTCAGCCCGTTTCATGCTCCACATGTATTTCACACCTTTTGATGCTCTTCATATTTTTCACACCTTTTCAGTCTCTTCATGTTTTTCACCACCACTTCACGCTCCTCCTATATTTCAGACCGTATCATGCTCATCTCATTTTTGTCACCTTTGAAGCACTTTATTTTTTTCACACCTTTTGAAGCTCTTCATATTTTTCACACTTTTTCATGCTCTTCATATTTTTCAACACCGTTTCATGCTGCTTCTATTTTTCAGTCCGTTTCATGCTCCTCATATATTTCACACCTTTTGAAGCTCTTCATATTTTTCACACCTTTTCAGGATCTTCATGTTTTGGAACACAGCTTCATGCTCCTCCTATTTATCAGACCGTTTCATGCTCCTCATATTTTTGACACCTTTTGAAGCTCTTTATATTTTTCACAGTTTTTCAGGCTCTTCATTATTTTCAACACCGTTTCATGTTATTCCTATTTTTCAGACCGTTTAATGCTCATCTCATTTTTGACACCTTTTGAAACTTTTCATATTTTTCACAACTTTTCAGGCTCTTCATGTTTTTGAACACCGCTTCATGCTCCTCCTATTTTTCAGAGAGTTTCATGCTCCTCATGTATTTCACAGCTTTTGAAGCTCTTCATATTTTCCACACTTTTTCAGGCTCTTCATGTTTTTGATCACCGTTTCATGCTCCTTCTATTTTTTCAGATCGTTTCATGCTCATCATATTTTTGACACTTTTTGAGCTCTTCATATTTTTCACACCTTTTCAGGCTCTTCATGTTTTTGAACACCGCTTCATGATCCTCCTATTTTTCAGACCGTTTCATGCTCCTCATATTTTTGACACCTTTAGAAGCTCTTCATATTTTTCACACCTTTTCAGGCTCTTCATGTTTTTCGACACAGCTTCATGATCCTCCTATTTTTCAGACCGTTTCATTCTCCTCATATTTTTGACACCTTTTGAAGCTCTTCATATATTTCACACCTTTTCAGTCTCTTCTTTTTTTTTCAACACCATTTCATGCTCCTACTATTTTTCAGACCGTTTCATACTCATCTCAATTTTGACACCTTTTGAAGCTCTTCATATTTTTCACACATTTTCAGGCTCTTCATGTTTTTGAACATTGCTTCAGGCTCCTCCTATTTTTCAGAGTGTTTCATGCTCCTCATGTATTTCACACCTTTTGAAGCTCTTCATATTTGTCACACCTTTTCATGCTCTTCATGTTTCTGAAAACCGCTTCATGATCCTCCTATTTTTCAGACCCTTTCATTCTCCTCATATATTTCACACCTTTTGAAGCTCTTCATATTTTTCACACCTTTTCAGGCTCTTCATGTTTTTGAACACAGCTTCATGCTCCACCTATTTATCAGACCGTTTCATGCTCCTCATATTTTTGACACCTTTTGCAGCTCTTTATATTTTTCACACTATTTCAGGCTCTTCATGATTTTCAACACCGTTTCATGTTATTCCTGTTTTTCAGACCGTTTAAGGCTCATCTCATTTTTGACACCTTTTGAAGCTTTTCATATTTTTCACAACTTTTCAGGCTCTTCATGTTTTTGAACACCGCTTCATGCTCCTCCTATTTTTCAGAGAGTTTCATGCTCCTCATGTATTTCACACCTTTTGAAGCTCTTCATATTTTCCACACCTTTTCAGGCTCTTCATGTGTTTGATCACCGTTTCATGCTCCTTCTATTTTTCAGACCGTTTCATGCTCTTCATATTTTTGACATCTTTTGAAGCTCTTCATATTTTTCACATCATTGAAGCTCTTCATATTTTTCACCCCTTTTCAGGCTCTTCATGATTTTCAACACCGCTTCATGCTCCTCGTATTTTTCGGACCGTTTTATGCTCATCTCATTTTTGACACCTTTTGAAGCTCTTCATATTTTTCACACCTTTTGAAGCTCTTCATATTTTTCATATGTTTGAAGCTCTTCATATTTTCACACGTTTTCAGACTCTTCATGTTTTTCAACACCGCTTCATGCCCCTGCTATTTTTCAGACAGTTTCATGCTCCTCATATTTTTGACAGGTTTTGAGGCTTTTCATATTTTTCACACCTTTTCAGGCTCTTCATATTTTTGAACACCGTTTCATAATCCGCCTATTTTTAAGACCGTTTCATGCTCCTCATATTTTTGACACCTTTAGAACCTCTTCATATTTTACACAGCTTTTCAGGCTCTTCATGTTTTTCAACACCGCTTCATGCTCCTCCTCTTTTTCAGAACGTTTCATGCTCCTCATATATTTGACACCTTTTGAAGCTCTTGATATTTCTCACACCTTTTCAGGTTCTTCATGTTTTTCAACACCGCTTCATGCTCCTCCTATTTTTCAGACCGTTTCATGCTCATCTCATTTTTGACACCTTTTGAAGCTCTTCATATTTTTCACATCTTTTGAAGCTCTTTATATTTTTCACACATTTTCAGGCTTTTCATGTTTTTGAACAGCGCTTCATGTTCCTCCTATTTTTCCGACCGTTTCATGCTCCTCATATTTTTGACACCTTTTGAAACTCTTCATATTTTTCACACCTTTTCATGCTCTTCATGTTTCTGAAAACCGCTTCATGATCCTCCTATTTTTCAGACCGTTTCATTCTCCTCATATATTTCACACCTTTTGAAGCTCTTCATATTTTTCACACCTTTTCAGGCTCTTCATGTTTTTAAACACCGCTTCATGCTCGTCGTATTTTGCCGACCGTTTCATGCTCCTCATATTTTTGACACCTTTTTAAGCTCTTCAGATATTTCACACCTTTCCAGGCTCTTCATTTTTTTAACACCACTTCATGCTCCTCCTATTTTTCAGATAGTTTCATGCTCATCTCATTTTAACACCTTTTGAAGCTCTTCATATTTTTGACAAATTTTGAAGGTCTTCATATTTTTCACACGTTTTCAGGCTCTTCATGATTTTCAACACCGCTTCATGCTCCTCCTGTTTTTCAGACCTTTTCATGCTCATCTCTTTTTTGACACCTTTTGAAGCTCTTCATATTTTTCACACCTTTTGAAGCTCTTCATATTTTTCACATTTATGAATCTCTTCATATTTTCCACACGTTTTCAGACAATTCATGTTTTTCAACATCGCTTCATGCTCCTCCTATTTTTCAGACCGTTTCATTCTCCTCATATTTTTGACACCTATTGAAGCTCTTCATATTTTTCACACTTTTTCAGACTTTTCCTTTTTTTCAACACGACTTCATGCTCCTCCTATTTTTCAGACCGTTTCATGCTCATCTCATTTTGACACCTTTTGAAGCTCTTCATGTTTTTCTCATCTCTTGAAGCTCTTCATATTTTTCACAACTTTTCAGGCTCTTTATGATATTCAACAGCGCTTCATGCTCCTCCTATTTTTCAGACCGTTTCATGCTCCTCATAATTTTGACACCTTTTGATGCTTTCATATTTTTAACACCTTTTCAGGCTCTTTATCTTTTTCAACACCACTTCATGCTCCTCCTTTTTTGCAGACCGTTTCATGCTACTCATACTTTTAACACCTTTTGAAGCTCTTCATATTTCTCACACCTTTTCAGGCTCTTCATGTTTTTCAACAACGCTTCATGCTCCTCCGATTTTTCAGACCGTTTCATGCTCCTCATATTTTTGACACCTTTTGAAGCTCTTCATATTTTTCACCCCTTTTCAGGCTCTTCATATTTTTGAACACCGCTTCATGCTTCTCCTATTGTTCAGACCGTTTCATGCTCCTCATATTTTTGACACCTTTTGCAGCTCTTTATATTTTTCACACTATTTCAGGCTATTCATGATTTTCAACACCGTTTCATGTTATTCCTGTTTTTCAGACCGTTTAAGGCTCATCTCATTTTTGACACCTTTTAAAGCTCTTCATATTTTTCTCACCTTTTCTGGCTCTTCATGTTTTTGAACACCGCTTCATGATCCTCCTGATTTTCAGACCGTTTCATGCTCTTCATATTTTTGAAACATTTTGAAGCTCTTCATATTTTTCACACCTTTTCAGGCTCTTCATGTTTTTCACCACCACTTCATTCTCCTCCTATTTTTCAGACCGTTTCATGCTCATCTCATTTTTGTCACCTTTGAAGCTCTTTATATTTTTCACACCTTTTGAAGCTCTTCATATTTTTCACACGTTTTCAGGCTCTTCATAGTTTTCAACACCGTTTCATGCTGCTTCTATTTTTCAGATCGTTTATGCTCCTCATATTTTTGACACCTTTAGAAGCTCTTCATATTTTTCACACCTTTTCAGGCTCTTCATGTTTTTGATCACCGTTTCATGCTCCTCCTATTTTTCAGACCGTTTCATGCTCCTCATATTTTTGACACCTTTTGAAGCTCTTCATATTTTTCACACCTTTTCAGGCTCTTCATGTTTTTGAACACCGCTTCATAATCCTCCTGTTTTTCAGACCGTTTCATGCTCTTCATATTTGTGAAACATTTTGAAGCTCTTCATATTTTTCACACCTTTTCAGGCTCTTCATGTTTTTGAACACAGCTTCATTCTCCACCTATTTATTAGACCGTTTCATGCTCCTCATATTTTTGACACCTTTTGAAGCTCTTCATATTTTTCACACCTTTTCAGGCTCTTCATGTTTTTGATCACCGTTTCATGCTCCTCCTATTTTTCAGACCGTTTCATGCTCCTCATATTTATGACACCTTTTGAAACTCTTCCTATTTTTCACACCTTTTCATGCTCTTCATGTTTCTGAAAACCGCTTCATGATCCTCCTATTTTTCAGACCGTTTCATTCTCCTCATATATTTCACACCTTTTGAAGCTCTTCATATTTTTCCCACCTTTTCAGGCTCTTCATGTTTTTGAACACTGCTTCATGCTCCTCGTATTTTTCAGATCGTTTCATGCTCCTCATATTTTTGACACTTTTTGAGCTCTTCATATTTTTCACACCTTTTCAGGCTCTTCATGTTTTTCACCACCACTTCATGCTCCTCCTATTTTTCAGACCGTTTCATGCTTATCTCATTTTTGTCACATTTGAAGCTCTTCATATTTTTCACACCTTTTGAAGCTCTTCATGTTTTTCACACGTTTTCAGGCTCTTCAGGTTTTTCAAAACCGTTTCATGCTGCTTCTATTTTTCAGACCGTTTCATGCTCCTCATATTTTTCACACCTTTTGAAGCTCTTCATATTTTTCACACCCTTTTAAGATCTTCATGTTTTGAACACAGCTTCATGCTCCTCCTATTTTTCAGACCGTTTCATGCTCCTCATATTTTTGACACTTTTTGAAGCTTTTCATATTTTTCACACCTTTTGAAGCTCTTCATGTTTTTCAACACCATTTCATGATCCTCCTATTTTTCAGATCGTTTCATGCTCATCTCATTTTTGACACCTTTTGAAGCTTTTCATATTTTTCACAGCTTTTCAGGCTCTTCATGTTTTTCCACAGCACTTCATGCTTCTCTTATTTTTCAGCCCGTTTCATGCTCCTCATGTATTTCACAACTTTTGAAGCTCTTCATATTTTTCACACCTTTTCAGGCTCTTCATGTTTTTGATCACCGTTTCATGCTCCTCCTATTTTTCAGACCGTTTCATGCTGCTCATATTTTTGACACCTTTTGAAGCTCTTCCTATTTTTCACACCTTTTCAGGCTCTTCATGTTTTTGAACACAGCTTCATGCTCCTCCTGATTTTCAGACCGTTTCATGCTCTTCATATTTTTGAAACATTTTGAAGCTCTTCATATTTTTCACACCTTTTCATGCTCTTCATGTTTTTCACCACCACTTCATTCTCCTCCTATTTTTCAGACCATTTCATGCTCATCTCATTTTTGTCACCTTTGAAGCTCTTTATATTTTTCACACCTTTTGAAGCTCTTCATATTTTTCACACGTTTTCAGGCTCTTCATATTTTTCAACACCGTTTCATGCTGCTTCTATTTTTCAGACCGTTTCATGCTCCTCATATTTTTCACACCTTTTGAAGGTCTTCATATTTTTCCCACCTTTTCAGGCTCTTCATGTTTTTGAACACAGCTTCATGCTCCTCCTATTTTTCAGAGAGTTTCATGCTCCTCATGTATTTCACACCTTTTGAAGCTCTTCATATTTTCCACACCTTTTCAGGCTCTTCATGTGTTTGATCACCGTTTCATGCTTCTTCTATTTTTCAGATCGTTTCATGCTCCTCATATTTTTGACACTTTTTGAGCTCTTCTTATTTTTCACACCTTTTCAGGCTCTTCATGTTTTTGAACACAGCTTCATGCTCCTCCTGATTTTCAGACCGTTTCATGCTCTTCATATTTGTGAAACATTTTGAAGCTCTTCATATTTTTCACACCTTTTCATGCTCTTCATGTTTTTCACCACCACTTCATTCTCCTCCTATTTTTCAGACCATTTCATGCTCATCTCATTTTTGTCACCTTTGAAGCTCTTTATATTTTTCACACCTTTTGAAGCTCTTCATATTTTTCACACGTTTTCAGGCTCTTCATATTTTTCAACTCCGTTTCATGCTGCTTCTATTTTTCAGACCGTTTCATGCTCCTCATATTTTTCACACCTTTTGAAGCTCTTCATATTTTTCCCACCTTTTCAGGCTCTTCATGTTTTTGAACACAGCTTCATGCTCCTCCTATTTTTCAGAGAGGTTCATGCTCCTCATGTATTTCACACCTTTTGAAGCTCTTCATATTTTCCACACCTTTTCAGGCTCTTAATGTGTTTGATCACCGTTTCATGCTTCTTCTATTTTTCAGATCGTTTCATGCTCCTCATATTTTTGACACTTTTTGAGCTCTTCATATTTTTCACACCTTTTCAGGATCTTCATGTTTTTGAACACAGCTTCATGCTCCACCTATTTATCAGACCGTTTCATGCTCCTCATATTTTTTTTTTGTTTTTTTATTCTTGATAAGCTTTTTTTTTTTTTTAATTTTTATTATTTTTTTTTCCAGTGGGTTTTGTCATACATTGCTATGAATCAGCCATTGATTTACATGTATTCCCAATCCCGATCATATTTTTGACACCTTTTGCAGCTCTTTATATTTTTCACACTATTTCAGGCTCTTCATGATTTTCAACACCGTTTCATGTTATTCCTATTTTTCCGACCATTTAATGCTAATATCATTTTTGACACCTTTTGAAGCTTTTCATATTTTTCACAACTTTTCAGGCTCTTCATGTTTTTGAACACCGCTTCATGCTCCTCCTATTTTTCAGAGCGTTTCAAGCTCATCTCATTTTTGACACCTTTTTAATCTCTTCATATTTTTCACAACTGTTGAAGCTCTTCATAATTTTAATATTTTTGAAGCTCTTCATATTTTCACACGTTTTCACACTCTTCATGTTTTTCAACACCGCTTCATGCTCCTCCTTTTTTCAAACCGTATCATGCTCCTCATATTTTTGACACCTTTAGAAACTCTTCATATTTTTCACACCTTTTCAGGCTCTTCATGTTTTTTATCACTGCTTCATGCTCGTCCTATTTTTTAGAAAGTTTCATGCTCCTCATATTTTTGACACCTTTTGAAGGTCTTCATATTTTTCACACCTTTTCAGGCTCTTCATTTTTTTCAACACTACTTGTTGCTCCTCCTATTTTTTAGAACTTTTCATACTCATCTAATTTTTGACACATTTTGAGGCACTTCATATTTTTTACACCTTTTGAAGCTCTTCATATTTTTCACATTTTTGAAGCTCTTCATATTTTTCACACGATTTCAGACCCTTCATGTTTTTCAAAACCGCTTCATGCTCCTGCTATTAATCATACCGTTTCATACTTCTCATATTTTTGACACGTTTTGAGGCTCTTCATATTTTTCACACCTTTTCAGGCTCTTCATGTTTTTGAACACTGCTTCATGCTCCTCCTATTTTTTCTACCGTATCATGCTCCTCATATTTTTCACACCTTTTGTAGCTCTTCATATTTTTCACACCTTTTCAGGCTCTTCATGTTTTTGAACAGCACTTCATGCTCCTCCTATTTTTCAGACCGTTTCATGCTCCTCATATTTTTGACACCTTTTGAAGCTCTTCATATTTTCCACACCTTTTCAGGCTCTTCATGTTTTTCAACACCGCTTCATGCTCCTCCGATTTTTCAGACCATTTCATGCTCCTCATATTTTTGACACCTTTTGAAGGTCTTCATATTTTTCACACCTTTTCAGGCTCTTCATGTTTTTCAACACCACTTCATGCTCCTCCTTTTTTTCAGACCGTTTCAGGCTCCTCATATTTTTCACACTTTTTGAAGCCGTTCATATTTCTCACACCTTTTCATGCTCTTCATTTTTTTCAACACTATTTGTTACTCCTCCTATTTTTTAGACCGTTTCATACTCATCTAATTTTTGACAACTTTTGAAGCTCTTCATATTTTTCACCTTTTTGAAGCTCTTCATATTTTTCACACAATTTCAGAATCTTCATGTTTTTCAACACCGCTTCATGCTCCTTCTATTTATCATACCATTTCATACTCCTAATATTTTGACACGTTTTGAGGCTCTTCATATTTTTCACACCTTTTCAGGCTCTTCATTTTTCAACACCGCTTCATGCTCCTCCTATTTTTCAGACCGTTTCATGCTCATCTCATTTTTGACACCTTTTGAAGCTTTTCATATTTTTCACAACTTTTCAGGCTCTTCATGTCTTTCAACACCGTTTCAGGCTCCTCATATTTTTCAGACCGTTTCATGCTCATCTCATTTTTGACACCTTTTGAAGCTCTTCATATTTTTCACACATTTTCAGGCTCTTCATGTTTTTGAAAACCGCTTCATGCTCCTCCTATTTTTCAGAGAGTTTCATGCTCCTCATGTATTTCACACCTTTTGAAGCTCTTCATATTTTTCACACCTTTTCAGGCTCTTCATGTTTTTGATCACCGTTTCATGCTCCTCCTATTTTTCAGACCGTTTCATGCTCCTCATATTTATGACACCTTTTGAAACTCTTCCTGTTTTTCACACCTTTTCATGCTCTTCATGTTTCTGAAAACCGCTTCATGATCCTCCTATTTTTCAGACCGTTTCATTCTCCTCATATATTTCACATCTTTTGAAGCTCTTCATATTTTTCACACCTTTTCATGCTCTTCATGTTTCTGAAAACCGCTTCATGATCCTCCTATTTTTCAGACCGTTTCATTCTCCTCATATATTTCACACCTTTTGAATCTCTTCATATTTTTCCCACCTTTTCAGGCTCTTCATGTTTTTGAACACTGCTTCATGCTCCTCGTATTTTTCAGATCATTTCATGCTCCTCATATTTTTGACACTTTTTGAGCTCTTCATATTTTTCACACCTTTTCAGGCTCTTCATGTTTTTGAACACCGCTTCATGATCCTCCTGATTTTCAGACCGTTTCATGCTTCTCATATTTTTGAAACATTTTGAAGCTCTTCATATTTTTCCCACCTTTTCAGGCTCTTCATGTTTTTGAACACTGCTTCATGCTCCTCGTATTTTTCAGATCGTTTCATGCTCCTCATATTTTTGACACTTTTTGAGCTCTTCATATTTTTCACACCTTTTCAGGCTCTTCATGTTTTTCACCACCACTTCATGCTCCTCCTATTTTTCAGACCGTTTCATGCTTATCTCATTTTTGTCACATTTGAAGCTCTTCATATTTTTCACAACTTTTGAAGCTCTTCATATTTTTCACACGTTTTCAGGCTCTTCAGGTTTTTCAAAACCGTTTCATGCTGCTTCTATTTTTCAGACCGTTTCATGCTCCTCATATTTTTCACACCTTTTGAAGCTCTTCATATTTTTCACACCCTTTTAAGATCTTCATGTTTTGAACACAGCTTCATGCTCCTCCTATTTTTCAGACCGTTTCATGCTCCTCATATTTTTGACACTTTTTGAAGCTTTTCATATTTTTCACATCTTTTCAGGCTCTTCATGTTTTTCAACACCATTTCATGATCCTCCTATTTTTCAGACCGTTTCATGCTCATCTCATTTTTGACACCTTTTGAAGCTTTTCATATTTTTCACAGCTTTTCAGGCTCTTCATGTTTTTCCACAGCACTTCATGCTTCTCTTATTTTCAGCCCGTTTCATGCTCCTCATGTATTTCACAACTTTTGAAGCTCTTCATATTTTTCACACCTTTTCAGGCTCTTCATGTTTTTGATCACCGTTTCATGCTCCTCCTATTTTTCAGACCGTTTCATGCTGCTCATATTTTTGACACCTTTTGAAGCTCTTCATATTTTTCACACCTTTTCAGGCTCTTCATGTTTTTGAACACAGCTTCATGCTCCTCCTGATTTTCAGACCGTTTCATGCTCTTCATATTTTTGAAACATTTTGAAGCTCTTCATATTTTTCACACCTTTTCATGCTCTTCATGTTTTTCACCACCACTTCATTCTCCTCCTATTTTTCAGACCATTTCATGCTCATCTCATTTTTGTCACCTTTGAAGCTCTTTATATTTTTCACACCTTTTGAAGCTCTTCATATTTTTCACACGTTTTCAGGCTCTTCATATTTTTCAACTCCGTTTCATGCTGCTTCTATTTTTCAGACCGTTTCATGCTCCTCATATTTTTCACACCTTTTGAAGCTCTTCATATTTTTCCCACCTTTTCAGGCTCTTCATGTTTTTGAACACAGCTTCATGCTCCTCCTATTTTTCAGAGAGTTTCATGCTCCTCATGTATTTCACACCTTTTGAAGCTCTTCATATTTTCCACACCTTTTCAGGCTCTTAATGTGTTTGATCACCGTTTCATGCTTCTTCTATTTTTCAGATCGTTTCATGCTCCTCATATGTTTGACACTTTTTGAGCTCTTCATATTTTTCACACCTTTTCAGGCTCTTCATGTTTTTGAACACCGCTTCATGATCCTCCTGTTTTTCAGACCGTTTCATGCTCTTCATATTTGTGAAACATTTTGAAGCTCTTCATATTTTTCACACCTTTTCAGGATCTTCATGTTTTTGAACACAGCTTCATGCTCCACCTATTTATCAGACCGTTTCATGCTCCTCATATTTTTTTTTTGTTTTTTTATTCTTGATAAGCTTTTTTTTTTTTTTAATTTTTATTATTTTTTTTTCCAGTGGGTTTTGTCATACATTGCTATGAATCAGCCATTGATTTACATGTATTCCCAATCCCGATCATATTTTTGACACCTTTTGCAGCTCTTTATATTTTTCACACTATTTCAGGCTCTTCATGATTTTCAACACCGTTTCATGTTATTCCTATTTTTCCGACCATTTAATGCTAATATCATTTTTGACACCTTTTGAAGCTTTTCATATTTTTCACAACTTTTCAGGCTCTTCATGTTTTTGAACACCGCTTCATGCTCCTCCTATTTTTCAGAGCGTTTCATGCTCCTCATATTTTTGACACTTTTTGAGCACTTCATATTTTTCACACCTTTTCAGGCTCTTCATGTTTTTGAACACCGCTTCATGATCCTCCTGTTTTTCAGACCGTTTCATGCTCTTCATATTTGTGAAACATTTTGAAGCTCTTCATATTTTTCACACCTTTTCAGGCTCTTCATGTTTTTGAACACAGCTTCATGCTCCACCTATTTATCAGACCGTTTCATGCTCCTCATATTTTTTTTTTGTTTTTTTATTCTTGATAAGCTTTTTATTTTTTTTAATTTTTATTATTTTTTTTTCCAGTGGGTTTTGTCATACATTGCTATGAATCAGCCATTGATTTACATGTATTCCCAATCCCGATCATATTTTTGACACCTTTTGCAGCTCTTTATATTTTTCACACTATTTCAGGCTCTTCATGATTTTCAACACCGTTTCATGTTATTCCTATTTTTCCGACCGTTTAATGCTAATATCATTTTTGACACCTTTTGAAGCTTTTCATATTTTTCACAACTTTTCAGGCTCTTCATGTTTTTGAACACCGCTTCATGCTCCTCCTATTTTTAAGAGCGTTTCATGCTCCTCATATTTTTGACACTTTTTGAGCTCTTCATATTTTTCACACCTTTTCAGGCTCTTCATGTTTTTCACCACCACTTCATTCTCCTCCTATTTTTCAGACCGTTTCATGCTCATCTGATTTTTGTCACCTTTGAAGCTCTTTATATTTTTCACACCTTTTGAAGCTCCTCATATTTTTCACACGTTTTCAGGCTCTTCATATTTTTCAACACCGTTTCATGCTGCTTCTATTTTTCAGACCGTTTCATGCTCCTCATATTTTTCACACCTTTTGAAGCTCTTCATATTTTTCACACCTTTTCAGGCTCTTCATGTTTTTGAACACAGCTTCATGCTCCACCTATTTATCAGACCGTTTCATGCTCCTCATATTTTTGACACCTTTTGCAGCTCTTTATATTTTTCACATTATTTCAGGCTCTTCATGATATTAAACACCGTTTCATGTTATTCCTATTTTTCAGACCGTTTAATGCTCATCTCATTTTTGACACCTTTTGAAGCTTTTCATATTGTTCACACCTTTTCAGTCTGTTCATGATTTTCAACACCGCTTCATGCTCCTTCTATTTTTCAGACCGTTTCAAGCTCATCTCATTTTTGACACCTTTTTAATCTCTTCATATTTTTCACAACTGTTGAAGCTCTTCATAATTTTAATATTTTTGAAGCTCTTCATATTTTCACACGTTTTCACACTCTTCATGTTTTTCAACACCGCTTCATGCTCCTCCTTTTTTCAAACCGTATCATGCTCCTCATATTTTTGACACCTTTAGAAACTCTTCATATTTTTCACACCTTTTCAGGCTCTTCATGTTTTTTATCACTGCTTCATGCTCGTCCTATTCTTTAGAAAGTTTCATGCTCCTCATATTTTTGACACCTTTTGAAGGTCTTCATATTTTTCACACCTTTTCAGGCTCTTCATTTTTTTCAACACTACTTTTTGCTCCTCCTATTTTTTAGAACTTTTCATACTCATCTAATTTTTGACACATTTTGAGGCACTTCATATTTTTTACACCTTTTGAAGCTCTTCATATTTTTCACATTTTTGAAGCTCTTCATATTTTTCACACGATTTCAGACCCTTCATGTTTTTCAAAACCGCTTCATGCTCCTGCTGTTTATCATACCGTTTCATACTTCTCATATTTTTGACACGTTTTGAGGCTCTTCATATTTTTCACACCTTTTCAGGCTCTTCATGTTTTTGAACACTGCTTCATGCTCCTCCTATTTTTTCTACCGTATCATGCTCCTCATATTTTTCACACCTTTTGTAGCTCTTCATATTTTTCACACCTTTTCAGGCTCTTCATGTTTTTGAACAGCACTTCATGCTCCTCCTATTTTTCAGACCGTTTCATGCTCCTCATATTTTTGACACCTTTTGAAGCTCTTCATATTTTCCACACCTTTTCAGGCTCTTCATGTTTTTCAACACCGCTTCATGCTCCTCCGATTTTTCAGACCATTTCATGCTCCTCATATTTTTGACACCTTTTGAAGGTCTTCATATTTTTCACACCTTTTCAGGCTCTTCATGTTTTTCAACACCACTTCATGCTCCTCCTTTTTTTCAGACCGTTTCAGGCTCCTCATATTTTTCACACCTTTTTAAGCCGTTCATATTTCTCACACCTTTTCATGCTCTTCATTTTTTTCAACACTATTTGTTACTCCTCCTATTTTTTAGACCGTTTCATACTCATCTAATTTTTGACAACTTTTGAAGCTCTTCATATTTTTCACCTTTTTGAAGCTCTTCATATTTTTCACACAATTTCAGACTCTTCATGTTTTTCAACACCGCTTCATGCTCCTTCTATTTATCATACCATTTCATACTCCTAATATTTTGACACGTTTTGAGGCTCTTCATATTTTTCACACCTTTTCAGGCTCTTCATTTTTCAACACCGCTTCATGCTCCTCCTATTTTTCAGACCGTTTCATGCTCATCTCATTTTTGACACCTTTTGAAGCTTTTCATATTTTTCACAACTTTTCAGGCTCTTCATGTCTTTCAACACCGTTTCAGGCTCCTCATATTTTTCAGACCGTTTCATGCTCATCTCATTTTTGACACCTTTTGAAGCTCTTCATATTTTTCACACATTTTCAGGCTCTTCATGTTTTTGAAAACCGCTTCATGCTCCTCCTATTTTTCAGAGAGTTTCATGCTCCTCATGTATTTCACACCTTTTGAAGCTCTTCATATTTTTCACACCTTTTCAGGCTCTTCATGTTTTTGATCACCGTTTCATGCTCCTCCTATTTTTCAGACCGTTTCATGCTCCTCATATTTATGACACCTTTTGAAACTCTTCCTGTTTTTCACACCTTTTCATGCTCTTCATGTTTCTGAAAACCGCTTCATGATCCTCCTATTTTTCAGACCGTTTCATTCTCCTCATATATTTCACACCTTTTGAAGCTCTTCATATTTTTCACACCTTTTCATGCTCTTCATGTTTCTGAAAACCGCTTCATGATCCTCCTATTTTTCAGACCGTTTCATTCTCCTCATATATTTCACACCTTTTGAATCTCTTCATATTTTTCCCACCTTTTCAGGCTCTTCATGTTTTTGAACACTGCTTCATGCTCCTCGTATTTTTCAGATCGTTTCATGCTCCTCATATTTTTGACACTTTTTGAGCTCTTCATATTTTTCACACCTTTTCAGGCTCTTCATGTTTTTGAACACCGCTTCATGATCCTCCTGATTTTCAGACCGTTTCATGCTCTTCATATTTTTGAAACATTTTGAAGCTCTTCATATTTTTCACACCTTTTCAGGCTCTTCATGTTTTTCACCACCACTTCATTCTCCTCCTATTTTTCAGAACGTTTCATGCTCATCTCATTTTTGTCACCTTTGAAGCTCTTTATATTTTTCACACCTTTTGAAGCTCTTCATATTTTTCACACGTTTTCAGGCTCTTCATATTTTTCAACACCGTTTCATGCTGCTTCTATTTTTCAGACCGTTTCATGCTCCTCATATTTTTCACACCTTTTGAAGCTCTTCATATTTTTCACACCTTTTCAGGCTCTTCATGTTTTTGAACACAGCTTCATGCTCCACCTATTTATCAGACCGTTTCATGCTCCTCATATTTTTGACACCTTTTGCAGCTCTTTATATTTTTCACATTATTTCAGGCTCTTCATGATATTCAACACCGTTTCATGTTATTCCTATTTTTCAGACCGTTTAATGCTCATCTCATTTTTGACACCTTTTGAAGCTTTTCATATTGTTCACACCTTTTCAGTCTGTTCATGATTTTCAACACCGCTTCATGCTCCTTCTATTTTTCAGACCGTTTCAAGCTCATCTCATTTTTGACACCTTTTTAATCTCTTCATATTTTTCACAACTGTTGAAGCTCTTCATATTTTTAATATTTTTGAAGCTCTTCATATTTTCACACGTTTTCACACTCTTCATGTTTTTCAACACCGCTTCATGCTCCTCCTTTTTTCAAACCGTATCATGCTCCTCATATTTTTGACACCTATAGAAACTCTTCATATTTTTCACACCTTTTCAGGCTCTTCATGTTTTTTATCACTGCTTCATGCTCGTCCTATTTTTTAGAAAGTTTCATGCTCCTCATATTTTTGACACCTTTTGAAGGTCTTCATATTTTTCACACCTTTTCAGGCTCTTCATTTTTTTCAACACTACTTGTTGCTCCTCCTATTTTTTAGGACTTTTCATACTCATCTAATTTTTGACACATTTTGAGGCACTTCATATTTTTTACACCTTTTGAAGCTCTTCATATTTTTCACATTTTTGAAGCTCTTCATATTTTTCACACGATTTCAGACCCTTCATGTTTTTCAAAACCGCTTCATGCTCCTGCTATTTATCATACCGTTTCATACTTCTCATATTTTTGACACGTTTTGAGGCTCTTCATATTTTTCACACCTTTTCAGGCTCTTCATGTTTTTGAACACAGCTTCATGCTCCTCCTATTTTTTCTACCATATCATGCTCCTCATATTTTTCACTCCTTTTGTAGCTCTTCATATTTTTCACACCTTTTCAGGCTCTTCATGTTTTTGAACAGCACTTCATGCTCCTCCTATTTTTCAGACCGTTTCATGCTCCTCATATTTTTGACACCTTTTGAAGCTCTTCATATTTTCCACACCTTTTCAGGCTCTTCATGTTTTTCAACACCGCTTCATGCTCCTCCGATTTTTCAGACCATTTCATGCTCCTCATATTTTTGACACCTTTTGAAGGTCTTCATATTTTTCACACCTTTTCAGGCTCTTCATGTTTTTCAACACCACTTCATGCTCCTCCTTTTTTTCAGACCGTTTCAGGCTCCTCATATTTTTCACACCTTTTTAAGCCGTTCATATTTCTCACACCTTTTCATGCTCTTCATTTTTTTCAACACTATTTGTTACTCCTCCTATTTTTTAGACCGTTTCATACTCATCTAATTTTTGACAACTTTTGAAGCTCTTCATATTTTTCACCTTTTTGAAGCTCTTCATATTTTTCACACAATTTCAGACTCTTCATGTTTTTCAACACCGCTTCATGCTCCTTCTATTTATCATACCGTTTCATACTCCTAATATTTTGACACGTTTTGAGGCTCTTCATATTTTTCACACCTTTTCAGGCTCTTCATGTTTTTGAACTCTGCTTCATGCTCCTCCTATTTTTTCGACCGTATCATGCTCCTCATATTTTTCACACCTTTTGAAGCTCTTCATATTTTTCTCACCTTTTCAGGCTCTTCATGTTTTTGAACAGCACTTCATGCTCCTCCTATTTTTCAGAGAGTTTCATGCTCCTCATGTATTGCACACCTTTTGAAGCTCTTCATATTTTTCACACCTTTTCAGGCTCTTCATGTTTTTCCAACCACTTCATGCTTCTCCTATTTTTCATCCGTTTCATGCTCATCTCAATTTTGACAAAATTTGAAGCTTTTCATATTTTTCACAACTTTTCAGGCTCTTCATGTTTTTGAACACCGCTTCATGATCCTCCTATTTTTCAGACCGTTTCCTGCTCCTCATATTTTTGACACCTTTTGAAGCTCTTCATATTTTTCACACCTTTTCAGACTCTTCATGTTTTTCAACAGCGCTTCATGCTCCTCCTTTTTTTCAGACCGTTTCATGCTCCTCATGTATTTCACACCTTTTGAAGCTCTTCATATTTTTCCCACCTTTTCAGGCTCTTCATGTTTTTCAACACCAGTTCATGCTCCTCCTATTTTTCAGACCATTCATGCTCCTCATATTTTTGAAACCTTTAGAAACTCTTCATATTTTTCACACCTTTTCCGGCTCTTCATGTTTTTCAACACCGATTCATGCTCCTCCTATTTTTCAGATCATTTCATGCTCCTCATATTTGACACCTTTTGAAGCTCTTCATATTTTTCACACCTTTTCAGGCTCTTCATGTTTTTGAACACATCTTCTTGCTCCTCCTCTTTTTCAAACCCTTTCATGCTTCTCATATTTTTGACATCTTTTAAAGCTCTTCATATTTTTCACACCTTTTCAGGCTCTTCATGTTTTTCAACACCACTCATGCTCCTCCTATTTTTGAGACCGTTTCATGCTCCTCATATTTCTGACACCTTTAGAAACTCTTCATATTTTTCACACCTTTTTCGGCTCTTCATGTTTTTTAACACCTCTTCATACTCCTCCTATTTTTCAGACCGTTTCATTCTCCTCATATTTTTGACACCTTTAGAAACTCTTCATATTTTTCACACCTTTTCCGGCTCTTCATGTTTTTTAACACCTCTTCATACTCCTCCTATTTTTCAGACCGTTTCATTCTCCTCATATTTTTGACACCTTTTCAAGCTCTTAATATATTTCACACCCTTTCAGGTTCTTCATTTTTTTCAACACCATTTCATGCTCCTCCTATTTTTCAGAGCGTTTCATGCTCCTCATCTTTTTGACAGCTTTTGAAGCTCTTCATATATTTCACACATTTTCAGGCTCTTCATGTTTTTCAACACTGCTTCATGCTCGTCCTATTTTTCAGAACGTTTCATGCTCCTCAAATTTTTGACACCTTTTGAAGCTCTTCATATTTCTCACACCTTTTCAGGCTTTTCATGTTTTTTTGAACACCGCTTCATGTTCCTCCTATTTTTCAGACCGTTTCATGCTCCTCATATTTTTGACACCTTTTGAAGCTCTTCATATATTTCACAACTTTTCAGGCTCTTCATATTTTTGAACACCGCTTCATGCTCCTCCTATTTTCAGACCGTTTCATGCTCCTCTCATTTTTGACACCTTTTGAAGCTTTGCATTTCTTTACACACCTATTCAGGCTCTTCATGTTTTTGAACACTGCTTCATGCTCCTCCTATTTTTCAGACCGTATCATGCTCCTCATATTTTTCACACATTTTGAAGCTCTTCATATTTTTCACACCTTTTCAGGCTCTTCATTTTTTTCAACACTACTTGTTGCTCCTCCTATTTTTTAGACCTTTTCATGCTCATCTAATTTTTGACACTTTTGAAGCTCTTCATATTTTTTACACCTTTTGAAGCTCCTCATATTTTTCACACATTTTGAAGCTCTTCATATTTTTCTCACCTTTTCAGGCTCTTCATGATTTTCATCACCGCTTCATGCTCCTCCTATTTTTCAGACCGTTTCATGCTCATCTCATTTTTGACACCTTTTGAAGCTCTTCATATTTTTCACACCTTTTCAGGCTCTTCATGTTTTTGAACACCGCTTCATGCTCCTCCTATTTTTCAGATCGTTTCATGCTCCTCATATTTTTGACACCTTTGAAGCTCTTCATATTTTTCACACCTATTCAGGCTCTTCATGTTTTTGAATACCACTTCATGCTCCGCCTATTTTTCAGACCGTTTCATGCTTCTCATATATTTGAAACCTTTTGAAGCTCTTCATATTTTTCACACCTTTTCAGGCTCTTCATGTTTTCGAACACCGCTTCATGCTCCTCCTATTTTTCAGACCGTTTCATGCTCCTCATGTATTTCACACCGTTTGAAGCTCTTCATATTTTTCACACCTTTTCAGGCTCTTCATGTTTTTGATTACCGTTTCATCCTCCTCCTATTTTTCAGACCGTTTCATGCTCCTCATATTTTTCACACCTTTTGAAGCTCTTCATATTTTTCCCACCTTTTCAGGCTCTTCATGTTTTTCAACACCAGTTCATGCTCCTCCTATTTTTCAGACCATTCATGCTCCTCATATTTTTGAAACCTTTAGAAACTCTTCATATTTTTCACACCTTTACCGGCTCTTCATGTTTTTCAACACCGCTTCATGCACCTCTATTTTTCAGACCGTTTCATGCTCATCTCATTTTTGACAACTTTTGAAGCTCTTCATATTTTTCACACCTTTTCAGGCTCTTCATGTTTTTGAACACCACTTCACGCTCCTCCTAATTTTCAGACCGTTTCATGCTCCTCATGTATTTCACACCTTTTGACGCTCTTCATATTTTTCACACCTTTTCAGGCTCTTCATGTTTTTGAACACCACTTCACGCTCCTCCTAATTTTCAGACCGTTTCATGCTCCTCATGTATTTCACACCGTTTGAAGCTCTTCATATTTTTCACACCTTTTCAGGCTCTTCATGTTTTTGAACACATCTTCTTGCTCCTCCTCTTTTTCAAACCCTTTCATGCTTCTCATATTTTTGACATCTTTTAAAGCTCTTCATATTTTTCACACCTTTTCAGGCTCTTCATGTTTTTCAACACCACTCATGCTCCTCCTATTTTTGAGACCGTTTCATGCTCCTCATATTTCTGACACCTTTAGAAACTCTTCATATTTTTCACACCTTTTTCGGCTCTTCATGTTTTTTAACACCTCTTCATACTCCTCCTATTTTTCAGACCGTTTCATTCTCCTCATATTTTTGACACCTTTTCAAGCTCTTAATATATTTCACACCCTTTCAGGTTCTTCATTTTTTTCAACACCATTTCATGCTCCTCCTATTTTTCAGAGCGTTTCATGCTCCTCATCTTTTTGACAGCTTTTGAAGCTCTTCATATATTTCACACATTTTCAGGCTCTTCATGTTTTTCAACACTGCTTCATGCTCGTCCTATTTTTCAGAACGTTTCATGCTCCTCAAATTTTTGACACCTTTTGAAGCTCTTCATATTTCTCACACCTTTTCAGGCTTTTCATGTTTTTTTGAACACCGCTTCATGTTCCTCCTATTTTTCAGACCATTTCATGCTCCTCATATTTTTGACACCTTTTGAAGCTCTTCATATATTTCACAACTTTTCAGGCTCTTCATATTTTTGAACACCGCTTCATGCTCCTCCTATTTTCAGACCGTTTCATGCTCCTCTCATTTTTGACACCTTTTGAAGCTTTGCATTTCTTTACACACCTATTCAGGCTCTTCATGTTTTTGAACAATGCTTCATGCTCCTCCTATTTTTCAGACCGTATCATGCTCCTCATATTTTTCACACATTTTGAAGCTCTTCATATTTTTCACACCTTTTCAGGCTCTTCATTTTTTTCAACACTACTTGTTGCTCCTCCTATTTTTTAGACCTTTTCATGCTCATCTAATTTTTGACACTTTTGAAGCTCTTCATATTTTTTACACCTTTTGAAGCTCCTCATATTTTTCACACATTTTGAAGCTCTTCATATTTTTCTCACCTTTTCAGGCTCTTCACGATTTTCATCACCGCTTCATGCTCCTCCTATTTTTCAGACCGTTTCATGCTCATCTCATTTTTGACACCTTTTGAAGCTCTTCATATTTTTCACACCTTTTCAGGCTCTTCATGTTTTTGAACACCGCTTCATGCTCCTCCTATTTTTCAGATCGTTTCATGCTCCTCATATTTTTGACACCTTTGAAGCTCTTCATATTTTTCACACCTATTCAGGCTCTTCATGTTTTTGAATACCACTTCATGCTCCGCCTATTTTTCAGACCGTTTCATGCTTCTCATATATTTGAAACCTTTTGAAGCTCTTCATATTTTTCACAACTTTTCAGGCTCTTCATGTTTTCGAACACCGCTTCATGCTCCTCCTATTTTTCAGACCGTTTCATGCTCCTCATGTATTTCACACCGTTTGAAGCTCTTCATATTTTTCACACCTTTTCAGGCTCTTCATGTTTTTGATTACCGTTTCATCCTCCTCCTATTTTTCAGACCGTTTCATGCTCCTCATATTTTTCACACCTTTTGAAGCTCTTCATATTTTTCCCACCTTTTCAGGCTCTTCATGTTTTTCAACACCAGTTCATGCTCCTCCTATTTTTCAGACCATTCATGCTCCTCATATTTTTGAAACCTTTAGAAACTCTTCATATTTTTCACACATTTTCAGGCTCTTCATGTTTTTCAACACCGCTTTATGCTCCTCCTATTTTGCAGACCGTTTCATGCTCCTATATTTTTGACACCTTTTGAAGCTTTTCATATTTCTCACTCATTTTGAGGCTCTTCATGTTTTTGAATTCACTTCATGCTCCTCCTATTTTTCAGACCGTTTCATGCTCCCCATATTTTTGACACCTTTTGAAGCTCTTCATATTTTTCACCCCTTTTGAAGCTGTTCATATATTTCACACCTTTTCAGGCTCTTGATGTTTTTCAACACCACTTCATGCTCCTTCTATTTTTCACACCCTTTCATGCTAATCTAATTTTTGACACCTTTTGAAGCTCTTCATATTTTTCACACCTTTTGAAAGTCTTCATATTTTTCACACCTTTTCAGGCTGTTCATGTTTTTGAACACCGCTTATGCTCGTCCTATTTTTCAGACCATTTCATGCTCCTCATACTTTTGACACCTTTTGAAGCTCTTCATATTTTTCACACCTTTTCAGGCTCTTCATGTTTTTGATTACCGTTTCATCCTCCTCCTATTTTTCAGACCGTTTCATGCTCCTCATATTTTTCACACCTTTTGAAGCTCTTCATATTTTTCCCACCTTTTCAGGCTCTTCATGTTTTTCAACACCAGTTCATGCTCCTCCTATTTTTCAGACCATTCATGCTCCTCATATTTTTGACACCTTTTGAAGGTCTTCATATTTTTCACACATTTTCAGGCTCTTCATGTTTTTCAACACCGCTTTATGCTCCTCCTATTTTGCAGACCGTTTCATGCTCCTATATTTTTGACACCTTTTGAAGGTCTTCATATTTTTCACACCTTTTCAGGCTCTTCATGTTTTTGATTACCGTTTCATCCTCCTCCTATTTTTCAGACCGTTTCATGCTCCTCATATTTTTCACACCTTTTGAAGCTCTTCATATTTTTCCCACCTTTTCAGGCTCTTCATGTTTTTCAACAACACTTCATGCTCCTCCTATTTTTCAGACCGTTTCATGCTCCGCATATTTTTGACACCTTTTGAAGCTCTTCATATTATTCACACCTTTTCAGGCTCTTCATGTTTTTCAACAACACTTCATGCTCCTCCTATTTTTCAGACCGGTTCATGCTCATCTCATTTTTGACATCTTTTGAAGCTCTTCATATTTTTCACACCTTTTGAAGCTCTTCATAATTTTCATATTTTTGAAGCACTTCATATTTTTCACACTTTTTCAGGCTCTTCATGTTTTTCAACACCTCTTCAGGCTCCTCCTATTTTTCGGACCCTTTCATGCTAATCTAATTTTTGGCACTTTTTGAAGCTCTTCATATTTATCACACCTTTTAAGTCTCTGCATGTTTTTGAACACCTTTACATGCTCCTCATGTATTTCACTCCTTTTGAAGCTCTTCATATTTTGCACAAATTTTCAGGCTCTTCATGTTTTTGAACACCGCTTCATCCTCCTATTTTTAAGAGGGTTTCATGCTCGTCGTATTTTTGACACATTTTGAAGCTCTTCATATTTTTCACACCTTTTCAGGCTCTTCATGTTTTTGAACACCGCTTCATGCTCCTCCTATTTTTGAGACCGTTTCATGCTCCTCATATTTTCGACACCTTTTGAAGCTTTCATATTTTTCACACCTTTTCAAGCTCTTCATGTTTTTCAACACCACTTCATGCTGCTCCTTTTTTGCAGACCGTTTCATGCTACTCATATTTTTGACACCTTTTGAAGCTCTTCATACTTCTCACACCTTTTCAGGCTCTTCATGTTTTTCAACACCGCTTCATGCACCTCCGATTTTTCAGACCGTTTCATTCTCATCTCATTTTCAACACCTTTTGAAGCTCTTCATATTTTTCACATCTTTTGAAGCTGTTCATATTTTTCACACTTTTTCAGGCTCTGCATGTTTTTCAACAACCTTTTTTGCTCCTCCTATTTTTCAGACCGTTTCATGCTCCTCATATTTTTCACACCTATTGAAGCTCTTCATATTTTTCACACCTTTTCAGGCTCTTCATGTTTTTGAACACCGCTTCATGCTCCTCCTATTTTTCAGACCGTTTAAACCTCCTCATGTATTTCACACCTTTTGAAGCTCTTCATATTTTTCACACCTTTTCATGCACTTCATGTGTTTGAACATCATTTCATGCTCCTCCTATTTTGCAGACCGTTTCATTCTTCTCATATTTTTCACACCTTTTGAAGCTCTTCGTATATTTCACACCTTTTCAGGCTTTTCATTTTTTTCAACACCACTTCATCCTCCTCCTATTTTTAAGACCGTTTCATGCTCCTAATATTTTTGACACCTTTTGAAGCTCTTCATATTTTTCACACCTTTTCAGGCTCTTCATGTTTTTCAACACCGTTTCATGATCCTCATATTTTTCAGACCGTTTCATGCTCCTAATATTTTTGACACCTTTTGAAGCTCTTCATATTTTTCAAACCTTTTCAGGCTCTTCATGTTTTTCCACACCCCTTCATGCTTCTCCTATTTTTCAGCCCGTTCCATGCTCCTCATGTATTTCACACCTTTTGAAGCTCTTCATATTTTTCACATCTTTTCAGGCTCTTCATGTTTTTTATCACCGTTTCATGCTCCTCCTATTTTTCAGACCGTTTCATGCTCCTCATATTTTTGACACCTTTTGAAGCTTTTCATATTTTCACACCTTTTCAGGCTCTTCATATTTTTCAACACCGCTTCATGCTTCTCCTATTTTTCAGACAGTTTAATGCTCCTCCAATTTTTCAGACTGTTTCATGCACCTCTTATTATTGACACCTTTTGAAGCTCTCATATTTTTCACACCATTTCAGGCTCTTCATGTTTTTCAACACCGCTTCATGCTCCTCCTATTTTTGCGAGCGTTTCATGCTCCTCATATTTCTGACACCTTTGAAGCTCTTCATGTTTTATCACACGTTTTCAGGCTCTTCATGTTTTTCATCACCGCTTCCCGCTCCTCCTGTTTTTGAGACCGTCTCACGCTCCACATATTTTTGACAACTTTTGGAGCTCTTCATATTTTTCACACCTTTTCAGGCTCTTCATGTTTTTTAACCGCTGCATGCTCCTCCTATTTTTCAGACCGTTTCATGCTCCTCATATTTTTCACACCTTTTGAAGCTCTTCATATTTTTCACACATTTTCAGGCTCTTCATGTTTTTGAACACAGCTTCATGCTCCTCCTATTTTTCAGACCGTTTCATGCTCCTCATATTTTTGACAGCTTTGGAAGCTCTTCATATTTTTCACACCTTTTCAGACTCTTCATGTTTTTCAACACCGTTGCATGATCCTCCTATTTTTCAGACCGTTTCATGCTCCTCATATACTTGACACATTTTTAAGCTCTTCATATATTTCACACATTTTCAGGCTATTCATGTTTTTCAACACCGCTTCATGCTCCTTGTATTTTTAAGACCGTTTCATGCTCCTCATATTTTTGACACCTTTTGAAGCTCTTCATATTTTTCACACATTTTCTGGCTCTTCATGTTTTTCAACAACTCTTCATGCACCTCCAATTTTTCAGACCGTTTCATGCTCATCTCATTTTTGACACTTTTTGAAGTTCTTCATATTTTTCACACCTTTTCAGGCTCTTCATGTTTTTGAACACCGCTTCATGCTCCTCCTATTTTTAAGACCGTTTCATGCTCCTCATATTTTTGACACATTTTGAAGCTCTTCATATTTCTCACACCTTTTCAGGCTCTTCATGGTTTTCAACAACGCTTCATGCACCTCCTATTTTTCAGAACGTTTCATGCTCATCTCATTTTTGACACCTTTTGAAGCTTTTCATATTTTTCACACCTTTTCAGGCTCTTCATGTTTTTGAACACCGCTTCATGCTAATCCTATTTTTCAAACCATATCATGTTCCTCATATTTTTCACACCTTTTTAAGCTCTTCATATTTTTCACACCTTTTCAGGCTCTTCATGTTTTTGAACACTACTTCATGCTCCTTCTATTTTTCAGAGAGTTTCATGCTCCTCATGTATTACACACCTTTTGAAGCTCTTCATATTTTTCACACCTTTACAGGCTCTTCATGTTTTTCCACACCACTTCATGCTTCTCCTATTTTTCAGCTCATTTCATGCTCCTCATGAATTTCACACCTTTTGAAGCTCTTCATATTTTTCACACTTTTTCAGGCTCTTCATGTATTTGATCACCGTTTCATGCTCCTCCTATTTTTCAGACCGTTTCATGCTCCTCATATTTTTGACACCTTTTGAAGCTCTTCATATTTTTCACACCTTTTCAGGCTCTTCATGTTTTTGAACACCGCCTCATGCTCCTCCTATTTTTCAGACCATTTCATGCTCCTCATATTTTTGACACATTTTGAAGCTCTTCATATTTTTCACACCTTTTCAGGCTCTTCATGTTTTTGGACACCACTTCATTCTCCTCCTGTTTTTCAGACCGTTTCCTGCTCTTCAAATTTTTACACCTTTTGAAGCTCTTCATATTTTTCACACATTTATAGGCTCTTCATGATTTTGAAAACAGCTTCATTCTCCTCCTATTTTTCAGACCTTTTCATGCTCCTCAAATTTTGACACCTTTTGAAGCTCTTCATATTTTTCACACCTTTTCAGGCTCTTATTGTTTTTCAACACCGTTTCATCATACTCCTATTTTTCAGACCGTTTCATGCTCCTCATATATTTGACACATTTTTAAGCTCTTCATATATTTCACACATTTTCAGGCTATTCATGTTTTTCAACACCGCTTCATGCTCCTCCTATTTTTCAGACCGTTTCATGCTAATCATATTTTTGACACCTGTTGAAGCTCTTCATATTTCTCACACATTTTCAGGCTATTCATGTTTTTCAACACCGCTTCATGCTCCTCCTATTTTTCAGACAGTTTCATGCTCCTCATATTTTTGACACCTTTTGAAGCTCTTCATATTTTCACATCTTTTGAAGCTCTTTATATTTTTCACACATTTTCAGGCTCTTCATGTATTTCAACACCCCTTGTTGCTCCTCCGATTTTTCAGACCGTTTCATGCTCCTCATATCTTTGACACCTTTTGAAGTTCTTCATATTTCTGACACCTCGTCAGTCTCTTCATGTTTTTCAACACCGTTTCTTGCTCCTCCTATTTTTCAGACCGTTTCATGCTCCTCATGTATTTCACACCTTTTGAAGCTCTTCATATTTTGCATGCGTTCTCAGGCTCTTCATGTTTTTTCACAACCAATTCATGCTCCTCCTATTTTTCAGACCGTATCATGCTCCTCTTTATTTTCACACCTTTTGAAGCTCTTCATATATTTCACACCTTTTCAGGCTCTTCATTATTATCAACACCACTTCATGCTCCTCCCACATTTCAGACCGTTTTACACTCATCTCATTTTTGACACCTTTTGAAGCTCTTCATATTTTTCACACCTTTTGAAGCTCTTCATTTTTTTCACACGTTTTCAGGCTCTTCATGTTTTTCAACACCACTTCATGCTCCTCCTATTTTGCAGACCGTTTCATGCTCCTCATATTTTTGACACCTTTTGAAGCTCTTCATATTTTTCCCACCTTTTCAGGCTCTTCATGTTTTTGAACTCCGCTTCATGCTCCTCCTATTTTTCAGACCGTTTCATGCTCCTCATATTTCTGACACCTTTTGAAGCTTTTCATATTTTTCACACCTTTTGAAGCTCTTCATATTTTTCACACCTTTTGAAGCTGTTCATATTTTTCACACCTTTTCAGGCTCTTCATGTTTTTGAACACTGGTTCATGCTCCTCCTATTTTTCAGACCGTATCATGCTCCTCATATTTTTCACACCTTTTGGAACTCTTCATATTTGTCACACCTTTTCAGGCTCCTCATGTTTTTCAACACCGCTTCATGCTCCTCCTATTCTTCAGACCGTTTCATGCTCCTCATATTTTTCACACCTTTTGAAGCTATTCATATTTTTAACACCTTTTCAGGCTCTTCATGTTTTTGAACACCGCTTCATGCTCCTCCTAATTTTTAAACCGTTTAATGCTCCTCATGTATTTCACACCTTTTGAAGCTCTTCATATTTTTCACACCTTTTCAGGCTCTTCATGTGTTTGAACACCATTTCATGCTCCTCCTATTTTTCAGACCATTTCATGCTCCTCATATTTTTGACATCTTTTGAAGCTCTTCATATTTCTCACATCTTTTCAGGCTCTTCATGTTTTTGAACACCGCTTCATGCTCCTCCTATTTTTCAGACCGTTTCATGCTCATCTCATTTTTCACACCTTTTGAAGCTCTTCATATTTTTCAAACCTTTTGAAGCTCCTCATAATTTTCACACCTTTTCAAACTCTGCATGTTTTTGAACACCGCTTCATGCTCCTCCTATTTTTCAGATCGTTTCATGCTCCTCATGTATTTCACACCTTTTGAAGCTCTTCATATTTGTCACACCTTTTCAGGCTCTTCATGTTTTTCAACCCCGCTTCATGCTCCTCCTATTTTTCAGACCGTTTCAAGCTTCTCATGTATTTCACACCTTTGAAGCTCGTCATATTTTGCACACGTTTTCCGGCTCTTCATGTTTTTTCACAACCACTTCATGCTCCTCCTATTTTTCAGACCGTATCATGCTCCTCATATTTTTCACACCTTTTCAGGCTCTTCATTATTTTCAACACAACTTCATGCTCCTCCCATTTTTCAGACCGTTTTTTACTCATCTCATTTTTGACACCTTTTGAAGCTGTTCATATTTTTCACACCTTTTGAAGCTCCTCATGTTTTTGAACACCGTTTCATGCTCCTCCTATTTTTCAGACCGTTTCATGCTCCTCATATATTTCACAACTTTTGAAGCTCTTCATATATTTCACACCTTTTCAGGAACTTCATGTTTTTCAACACCTCTTCATGATCCTCCTATTTTTAAGACCGTTTCATATTCCTCATATTTTTGACACCTTTTTAGGCTCTTCATGTTTTTTACACCTTTTCAGGCTCTTCATGTTTTTCAACACCGCTTCATGCTCCTCCTATTTTTCAGACCGTGTCATGCTCCTCCTATTTTTGACACATTTTGAAGCTCTTCATATTTTTCACACCTTTTGAAGCTCTTCATATTTTTCAAACCTTTACAGGCTCTTCATGTATTTCAACACCGCTTCATGCTCCTCCTATTTTTCAGACCGAGTCTTTCTCCTCTTATTTTTGACAAATTTTGAAGCTCTTCATATTTTTCACACCTTTTGAAGCTCTTCATATTTTTCAAACCTTTACAGGCTCTTCATGTATTTCAAAACCGCTTCATGCTCCTCCTATTTTTCAGACAATTTCATGCTCCTCATATTTTTCACGCCTTTTGAAACTCTTCATATTTTTCACACGTTTTGAAGCTCTTCATATTTTTCACAGTTTTCAGGCTCTTCATGCTTCTGAACACAGCTTCATGCTCCACCTATTTTTCAGACCGTTTCATGCTCTTCATATTTTTCACACCTTTTCAGGCTCTTCATGTTTTTCAACACGGCTTCATGCTACTCCTATTTTTGATACCTTTTGAAGCTCCTCATATTCTTCAAACCATTTCATGCTCTTCTTTTTTTTCATCACCGCTTCTTGCTCCTCGTATTTTTCAGACCGTTTCATGCTCCTCCTATTTTGAGACCGTTTCATGCTCCTCATATTTTTCACACCTTTAGAAGCTCTTCTTATTTTTCTCACCTTTTCAGGCTCTTCATGTTTTTCAACACCGCTTCATGATCCTCCTATTTTTCTGACAGTTTCATGCTCCTCATATTTTTCATCCTTTTTGAAGCTCTTCATATTTTTCACACCTTTAGAAGCTCTTCGTATTTTTCTCACCTTTTCAGGCTCTTCATGTTTTTGAACACCACTTCATGCTCCTCCGATTTTTCAGACCATTACATGCTCCTCATATTTTCGACACGTTTTGA
The DNA here is from genome assembly GCF_033118175.1 of Dama dama. NCBI lineage: Eukaryota > Metazoa > Chordata > Mammalia > Artiodactyla > Cervidae > Dama > Dama dama. The sequence continues at coordinate 3,671,428 of NW_026870956.1, forward strand.
AGCTCCTCATAAGTTTCACACATTTTGAAGGTCTTCATATATTTCACACCATTTCAGGATCTTCATGTGTTTCAACACCACTTCATGCTCCTCCTATTTTCAGACCGTTTCATGCTCCTCATAATTTTGACACCTTTTGAAGCTCTTTATATTTTTCACACCTTTTCAAGCTCTTCATGTTTTTCAACACCACTTCATGCTCCTCCAATTTTTCAGGCCGTTTCATTGTCCTCATATATTTGACACCTTTAGAAGATCTTCATATTTTTCACACATTTTCAGGCTCTGCATGTTTTTCAACATCGCTTCATGCCCCTCCTATTTTTTAGACCGTTTCAGGCTCCTCATATTTTTGACACCTTTAGAAGCTCTTCATAATTTTCACACCTTTTCAGGCTCTTCATTTTTTTCAACACCTCTTCATGCTCCTCGTATTTTTCAACACCACTTCATGCTCCTCCTATTTTTCAGACCGTTTCATGCTCCTCATAATTTTGACACTTTTTGAAGCTCCTCATATTTTTCACACGTTTTGAAGGTGTTCATATATTTCACACCATTTCAGGCTCTTCATGTTTTTCAACACCACTTCATGCTCCTCCTATTTTTCAGACCGTTTCATGCTCATCTAATTTTTGACAACTTTTGAAGCTCTTCATATTTTTCACACCTTTTCAGGCTCTTCATTTTTTTCAACACCTCTTCATGCTCCTCGTACTTTTCAACACCGCTTCATGCTCCTCCTATTTTTCAGACCGTTTCATGCTCCTCATAATTTTGACACTTTTTGAAGCTCCTCATATTTTTCACACGTTTTGAAGGTGTTCATATATTTCACACCATTTCAGGCTCTTCATGTTTTTGAACACCACTTCATGCACCTCCTATTTTTCAGACCGTTTCATGCTCATCTAATTTTTGACAACTTTTGAAGCTCTTCATATTTTTCACATTTTTGAAGCTCTTCATATTTCTCACACCTTTTCAGGCTCTTCATGTTTTTCAACACTGATTCATGCTCCTCCTATTTTTCAGACCGTTTCATGCTCATCTCTTTTTTGACACCTTTTGAAGCTGTTCATACTTTTCACACCTTTTCAGGATCTTCATGTTTTTGATCACCGCTTCATGATCCTCCTATTTTTCAAACCATTTCATGCTCTTCATATTTTTGACAACTTTTGAAGCTCTTCATTTTTTTCACAACTTTTCAGGCTCTTCATGTTTTTCCACACCACTTCATGCTTCCCCTAATTTTCAGACCGTTTCATGCTCCTCATGTATTTCACACGTTTTGAAGCTCTTCATATTTTTCACACCTTTCAGGCTCTTCATGTTTTTCAACACCGTTTCATGCTGCTTCTATTTTTCAGACCGTTTCATGGTCCTCATATTTTTCACACCTTTTGAAGCTCTTCATATTTTTCACACCTTTTCAGGCTCTTCATGTTTTTGAACACATCTTCATGCTCCTCCTATTTTTCACACCGTTTCATGCTCCTCATATTTTGACACATTTTGAAGCTCTTTATATTTTTCACAACTTTTCAGGCTCTTCATGTTTTTCAACACCGTTTCATGATCCTCCTATTGTTCAGACCGTTTCATGCTCATCTCATTTTTGACACCTCTTGAAGCTTTTCATATTTTTCACAACTTTTTAAGCTCTTCATGTTTTTGAAAACCGCTTCATGCTCCTCCTATTTTTCAGAGAGTTTCATGCTCCTCTTGTATTTCACACGATTTGAAGCTCTTCATATTTTTCACACCTTTTCAGGCTCTTCAAATTTTTCACACCTTTTCAGGCTCTTCAAATTTTTCACACCTTTTCAGGCTCTTCAAATGTTTCACACCTTTTCAGGCTCTTCAAATTTTTCACACCTTTTCAGGCTCTTCATATTTTTCACACCTTTTCAGGCTCTTCAAATTTTTCACACCTTTTCAGGCTCTTCAAATTTTTCCACACCACTTCATGCTTCTCCTATATTTCAGCCCGTTTCAAACTCCTCATGTATTTCACACCTTTTGAAGCTCTTCATATTTTTCACACCTTTTCAGGCTCTTCATGTTTTTGATCACCGTTTCATGCTCCTCCTATTTTTCAGACAGTTTCATGCTCATCTCAATTTTGACACCTTTTGAAGCTCTTCATATATTTCACACCTTTTCAAGCTCTTCATATTTTTCACACCTTTTCAGGCTCTTCATGTTTTTCAACACCGCTTCATGCTTCTCCTATTTTTCAGACCGTTACTTGCTCCTCATATTATTGACACCTTTAGAAGTTCTTCATATTTTTCACACCTTTTCAGGCTCTTCATATTTTTCAGCACCGCTTCATGCTCCTCCTATTTTTCAGACCGTTTCAAGGTCCTCATATTTTTGACACCTTTTGAAGCTTTTCATATTTTTCACACCCTTTCAGTCTCTTCATTTTTTTAAACAGTGCTTCTTGCTCCTCCAATTTTTCAGACCGTTTCATGCTCATCTAATTTTTGACACCTTTTGAAGCTATGCATATTTTTCACAACTTTTCAGGCTCTTCATGTTTTTCAACACCACTGCATGCTCCTCGTATTTTTAAGACCGTTTCATGCTCCTCATATTTTTGACACCTTTAGAAGCTCTTCATATTTTTCACACCTTTTCAGGCTCTTCATGTTTTTCAACACTGCTTCATGCTCCTCTTCTTTTTCAGACCGTTTCATGCTCCTCATATTTTTGACACCTTTTTAAGCTCTTCATGTTTTTCACACATTTTCAGGCTCTTCATGTATTTCAACACCGCTTCATGCTCCTCCTATTTTTCAGAACGTTTCATGCTCCTCATATTTTTGACACATTTTGAAGCTCTTCATATTTTTCTCACCCTTTGAAGCTCTTCATATTTTTCATATTTTTGAAGCTCTTCATATTTTCACACGTTTTCAGGCTCTTCATGTTTTTCAACACCGCTTCATGCTCCTCCTATTTTTAAAACTGTATCATGCTCCTCATATTTTTCATACCTTTTGAAGCTCTTCATATTTTTCACACCTTTTCAGGCTCTTCATGTTTTTCAACATCGCTTCATGCTCCGCCTATTTTTCAGACCGTTTCATGCTCCTCATATTTTTGACACCTTTTGAAGCTCTTCATATTTTTCTCACCCTTTGAAGCTCTTCATATTTTTCATATTTTTAAAGCTCTTCATATTTTCACAACTTTTCAGGCTCTTCATGTTTTTGAACACCACTTCATGCTCCTTCTATTTTTCAGAGAGTTTCATGCTCCTCATGTATTTCACACCTTTTGAAGCTTTTCATATTTTTCACACTTTTTCAGGCTCTTCATGTTTTTCAACACCACTTCATTCTTCTCCTATTTTTCAGCCCGTTTCATGCTCCTCATGTCTTTCACACCTTTTGAAGCTCTTCACATTTTTCACACCTTTTCAGGCTCTGCATGTTTTTGATCACCATTTCATACTCCTCCCAATTTTCAGACCGTTTCATGCTCCTCATATTTTTGACACCTTTTGAAGCTCTTCATATTTTTCACACCTTTTCAGGCTCTTCATGTTTTTCAACACCGCTTCATGCTTCTCCTATTTTTCAGACCGTTACTTGCTCCTCATATTTTTGACACCTTTAGAAGTTCTTCATATTTTTCACACCTTTTCAGGCTCTTCATATTTTTCAACACCGCTTCATGCTCCTCCTATTTTTCAGACCGTTTCAAGGTCCTCATATTTTTGACACCTTTTGAAGCTTTTCATATTTTTCACACCCTTTCAGGCTCTTCATTTTTTTAAACAGTACTTCTTGCTCCTCCAATTTTTCAGACCGTTTCATGCTCATCTAATTTTTGACACCTTTTGAAGCTATGCAAATTTTTCACAAATTTTCAGGCTCTTCATGTTTTTCAACACCACTGCATGCTCCTCGTATTTTTAAGACCGTTTCATGCTCCTCATATTTTTGACACCTTTAGAAGCTCTTCATATTTTTCACACCTTTTCAGGCTCTTCATGTTTTTCAACACCGCTTCATGCTCCTCTTCTTTTTCAGACCGTTTCATGCTAGTCATATTTTTGACACCTTTTTAAGCTCTTCATGTTTTTCACACATTTTCAGGCTCTTCATGTATTTCAACACCGCTTCATGCTCCGCCTATTTTTCAGACCGTTTCATGCTCCTCATATTTTTGACACCTTTTGAAGCTCTTCATATTTTTCTCACCCTTTGAAGCTCTTCATATTTTTCATATTTTTGAAGCTCTTCATATTTTCACACGTTTTCAGGCTCTTCATGTTTTTCAACACCGCTTCATGCTCCTCCTATTTTTAAAACTGTATCCTGCTCCTCATATTTTCATACCTTTTGAAGCTCTTCATATTTTCACAACTTTTCAGACTCTTCATGTTTTTAAACACCGCTTCATGCTCCTCCTATTATTCAGACAGTTTCATGCTTCTCATATTTTTGACACCTTTTGAAGCTCTTCATATTTTTCACACCCTTTCAGGCTCTTAATGTTTTTCAACACCATTTCATGATCCTCCTATTTTTCATACGTTTTCATGCTCCTCATATTTTTGACACCTTTTGAAGCTCTTCATATTGTTCACACCTGTTCAGGCTCTTCATGTTTTTGAACACCATTTCATGTTCCTCGTATTTTTCAGGCCATTTCATGCTCGTCATGTATTTCACACTTTTGAAGCTCTTCATATTTTTCACACCTTTTCAGGATCTTCATGTTTTTCAACACCACTTCATGCTTCTCCTATTTTTCAGCCCGTTTCATGCTCCTCATATTTTTGACACCTTTTGAAGCTTTTCATATTTTTCACACCTTTTCAGGCTCTTCATGTTTTTGAACACCACTTCATGCTCCTTCTATTTTTCAGAGAGTTTCATGCTCCTCATGTATTTCACACTTTTTGAAGCTCTTCATATGTTTCACACCTTTTGAAGTTCTTCATATTTTTCACACCTTTTCAAGCTCTTCATATTTTTCACACCTTTTCAGGCTCTTCATGTTTTTCAACACCGCTTCATGCTCCTCCTATTTTTCAGACCGTTTCATGCTCCACACATTTTGAAACCTTTTGAAGCTCTTCATATTTTTCACACCTTTTCAGGCTCTCCATGTTTTTCATCACCGATTCATGCTCCTCCTATTTTTGCGGCCGTTTCATGCTCCTCATATTTTTGACACCTTTTGAATCTCTTCATATTTTTCACACCTTTTAGGCTCTTCATGTTTTTGAACAGCGCTTCATGCTCCTCATATTTTTCAGACCGTTTCATGCTCCTCATATTTTTCACACCTTTTGAAGCTCTTCATATTTTTCATATTTTTGAAGCTCTTCATATTTTTCACACTTTTTCAGGCTCTTCATGTTTTTGAGCACACCTTCTTGCTCCTCCTATTTTTCAGACCGTTTCATGCTCCTCATATTTTTCACACCATTTGAAGCTCTTCATGTTTTTCACACCTTTTCAGTCTCTTCATGTATTTGAACACCATTTCATGCTCCTCCGATTTTTTAGACCATTTCATGCTCCTCACATTTTTGACACCTTTTGAAGCTCTTCATATTTTTCACACCTTTTCAGGCTCTTCATGTTTTTGAACACCGCTTCATGCTCCTCCAATTTTTCAGACCGTTTCATGTTTCTCATATTTTTGACACCTTTTGAAGCTCTTCATATTTTTCACACCTTTTGAAGCTCTTCATATTTTTCATATTTTTGAAGCTCTTCATATTTTTCACACCATTTCAGGCTTTTCATGTATTTGAACACCGGTTCATGCTCCTCCTATTTTTCAGACCGTTTCGTGCTCCTCATGTATTTCACACCTTTTGAAGCTCTTAGTATTTTGCACACATTTTCAGGCATTTCATGTTTTTCACAACCACTTCATGCTCCTCATATTTTTCAGACCGTTTCATGCACATTTCATTTTTGACTCCTTTTGAAGCTCTTCACATTTTTCACACCTTTTCAGTCTCTACATGTTTTTGAACACCGCTTCATGCTCCTCCTATTTCTCAGACCATTTCATGCTCCTCATGTATTTCACACCTTTTGAAGCTCTTAGTAATTTGCACACATTTTCAGGCTTTTCATGTTTTTGACAACCACTTCATGCTCCTCATATTTTTCAGACCGTTTCATGCACATTTCATTTTTGACTCCTTTTGAAGCTCTTCATATTTTTCACACCATTTTTAGGCTCTTCATGTTTTTCAACACCGCTTTATGATCCTCCTATTTTTCAGACCGTTTCATATTCCTCATATTTTTGACATTTTTTGAGGCTCTTCATATTTTTCACACCTTTTCAGGCTCTTCATATTTTTCACACATTTTCAGGCTGTTCATGTTTTTGAACACGGCTTCATGCTCCTCCAATTTTTCAGACCGTTTCATGTTCCTCATATTTTTGACACCTTTTGAAGCTCTTCATATTTTTCACACCTTTTGAAGTTCTTCATATTTTTTACACCATTTTCAGGCTCTTCATGTTTTTGAACACCGCTTCATGCTCCGCCTATTTTTCAGACCGTTTCATGCTCCTCATATTTTTGACACCTTTTGAAGCTCTTCATATTTTTCACACCCTTTCAGGCTCTTAATGTTTTTCAACACAACTTCATGCTCCTCCTATTTTTCAGACGTTTTCATGCTCCTCATATTTTTGACACCTTTAGAAATTCTTCATTTCTTTCACACCTTTTCAGGCTCTTCATGTTTTGCCACACCGCTTCATGCTCCTCCTATTTTTCAGCCCGTTTCATGCTCCTCATGTATTTCACACCTTTTGAAGCTCTTCATATATTTCACACATTTTAAGGCTCTTCATTTTTTTCAACACCGCTTCATGCTCCTCCTATTTTTCAGACAGTTTCATGTTTCTCATATTTTTGACACCTTTTGAAGCTCTTCATATTTTTCACACCTTTTGAAGCTCTTCATATTTTTCATATTTTTGAAGCTCTTCATATTTTTCACACCTTTTCAGGCTTTTCATGTATTTGAACACCGGTTCATGCTCCTCCTATTTTTCAGACCGTTTCATGCTCCTCCTAATTTTCACTCCTTTTGAAGCTCTTCATAATTTTCACACCTTTTCAGTCTCTACATGTTTTTGAACACCGCTTCATGCTCCTCCTATTTCTCAGATCATTTCATGCTCCTCATGTATTTCACACCTTTTGAAGCTCTTCATATTTTGCACACATTTTCAGGCTTTTCATGTTTTTCACAACCACTTCATGCTCCTCATATTTTTCAGACAGTTTCATGCACATTTCATTTTTTACTCCTTTTGAAGCTCTTCATATTTTTCACACCATTTTCAGGCTCTTCATGTTTTTCAACACCACTTTATGATCCTCCTATTTTTCAGACCGTTTCATATTCCTCATATTTTTGACATTTTTTGAGGCTCTTCATATTTTTCACAACTCTTCATGCTCTTCATGTTTTTCGACACCGCTTCATGCTCCTCCTATTTTTCAGCCTGTTTCATGCTCCTCATATTTTTGACACCTTTTGAAGCTCTTCATATATTTCACACCTTTTCACGCTCTTCATGTTTGTTTAAACCGTTTCTTGCTTCTTCTATTTTCCAAACCTTTTCTTGCTCCTCATATTTTTGACACCTTATGAAGCTCTTCATATTTTTCACACCTTTTCAGACTCTTCATGTTTTTCAACACCACTTCATGCTCATCCTATTTTTCAGACCGATTCAACCTCCTCATATTTTTGACACCTTTTGAAGCTCTTCAAATTTTTCACACATTTTCAGGCTCTTCATGTTTTTCAACACCGCTTCATGCTCCTCCTATTTTTCAGACCTTTTTCTGCTCCTCATATTTTTGACGTCTTTTGAAGCTCTTCATATTTTTCACACCTTTTTTGGCTCTTCATGTTTTTCAACATCACTTCATGATCCTCCTATTTTTCAGACCGTTTCATGCTCCTCATATTTTTGACACCTTTTGAAGATCTCCATATTTCTCACACCTTTTCAGGCTCTTCATGTTTTTCAACACCGCTTCATGCTCCTCCTATCTTTCAGACAATATCATGCTCATCTCATTTTTGACTTCTTTTGAAGCTCTTCATATATTTGACACCTTTTGAAGCTCTTCATATTTTTCACACCTTTTCAGTCTCTTCATGTTTTTCAACACCAATTCATGTTCCTCCTAATATTCAGACCGTTTCATGCTCATCTCATTTTTGACACATTTTGAAGCTCTTCATATTTTTCACACCTTTTGAAGCTCTTCATATTTTTCACACCTTTTCAGACTCTTCTTGTTTTTCAACACCGCTTCATGCTCCTCCTATTTTTCAGACCGTCTCATGCTCCTCATATTTTTCACACCTTTTGAAGCTCTTCATATTTTGCACACCTTTTCAGGCTCTTCATGTTTTTCAAGAACGCTTAATTCTCCTTCTATTTTTCAGACCGTTTCATGCTCCTCATATTTTTGACACCTTTTGATTCTCTTCATATACTTCACACTTTTTCAGGCTCTTCATGTTTTTCACCCACCCTTCATGCTCCTCCTATTTTTTAGGCCATTTCATGCTCATCTCTTTTTTGACACCTTTTGAAGCTCTTCATATTTTTCACACCTTTTTAGGCTCTTCACGTTTTTCAACACCACTTCATGCTCCTCCGATTTTTCAGACAGTTTCATGCTCCTAATATTTTTGACACCTTATGAAGCTCTTCATATTTTTCACACCTTTTCAGACTCTTCATGCTTTTCAAAACAGCTTCATGCTCCTCCTATTTTTCAGACCGGTTCATGCTCCTCATATATTTCACATCTTTTGATGCTCTTCATATTTTTCACACCTTTTCTGGCTCTTCATGTTTTTAAACATCACTTCTTGCTCCTTCTATTTTTCAGATCGTTTCATGCTCCTCATGTTTTTGACACATTTTGAAGATCTTCATATTTCTCACACATTTTCAGGCTCTTCATGTTTTTCAACACCGCTTCATGCCCCTCCTATCTTTCAGAACATTTCATGCTCATCTCATTTTTGACACCTCTTGAAGCTATTCATATATTTAACACCTTTTGAAGCTCTTCATAATTTTCACACTTTTTCAGGCTCTTCATGTTTTTCAACAAGATTTCATGCTCCTCCTGTTTTTCATACCGTTTCATGGTCCTCATGTATTTCACACCATTTGAAGCTCTTCATAATTTTCACAACTTTTCAGGCTCTTCATGTTTGTAAAAACCGTTTCTTGTTCCTCCTATTTTCAGACCGTTTCATGCTCCTCATATTTTTGACACCTTATGAAGCTCTTCAAATTTTTCACTCCTTTTCAGATCTTCATGTTTTTCAACACCGTTTCATGCTCCTCCTATTTTTCAGACCGTTTCATGCTCCTCATATTTTTGACACTTTATGAAGCTCTTCAAATTTTTCACTCCTTTTCAGATCTTCATGTTTTTCAACACCGTTTCATGCTCCTCCTATTTTTCAGACCGTTTCATGCTCCTCATATTTTTGACACCTTTTGAAGCTCTTCATATATTTCACACCTTTTCAGGCTCTTCATGTTTTTCAACACCACTTCATGCTCCTCATATTTTTCAGAGCGTTTCATGCTCCTCATATTTTTGACACCTTTTGAAGTTCCTCATATTTTTCACACCATTTCAGGCTCTTCGTGTTTTTGAACACCGTTTCATGCTCCTCCTATTTTTCAGACCGTTTCATGCTCCTCATATTTTTGACACCTTTTGAAGCTCTTCATATATTTCACACCTTTTCACGCTCTTCATGTTTGTTAAAACCGTTTCTTGCTTCTCCTATTTTTCAGACCGTTTCTTGCTCCTCATATTTTTGACACCTTTTGAAGCTCTTCAAATTTTTCACACATTTTCAGGCTCTTCATGTTTTTCAACACCGCTTCATTCTCCTCCTATTTTTCAGAACTTTTCATGCTCCTCATATTTTTGACACCTTTTGAAGCTCTTCATATTTTTCACACCTTTTTTGGCTCTTCATATTTTTCAACATCACTTCATGATCCTCCTTATTTTCAGACCGTTTCATGCTCCTCATATTTTTGACACCTTTTGAAGATCTCCATATTTCTCACACCTTTTCAGGCTCTTCATGTTTTTCAACACCGCTTCATGCTCCTCCTATCTTTCAGACAATATCATGCTCATCTCATTTTTGACTTCTTTTGAAGCTCTTCATATAATCCTCACCTTTTGAAGCTCTTCATATTTTTCACAGCTTTTCAGTCTCTTCATGTTTTTCAACACCAATTCATGTTCCTCCTAATATTCAGACCGTTTCATGCTCATCTCATTTTTGACACATTTTGAAGCTCTTCATATTTTTCACACCTTTTGAAGCTCTTCATATTTTTCACACCTTTTCAGACTCTTCTTGTTTTTCAACACCGCTTCATGCTCCTCCTATTTTTCAGACCGTTTCATGCTCCTCATATTTTTGACACGTTTTGAATCTCTTCATATACTTCACACTTCTTCAGGCTCTTCATGTTTTTCACCAACACTTCATGCTCCTCCTATTTTTTAGGCCATTTCTTGCTCATCTCATTTTTGACACCGTTTGAAGCTCTTCATATTTATCACACCTTTTTAATCTCTTCATATTTTTCACACCTTTTGAAGCTGTTCATATTTTTCACACGTTTTCAGTCTCTTCATGTTTTCAACACCGCTTCATGCACCTCCTATTTTTCAGACCGTTTCATGCCCCTCATATTTTTGACACCTTTTGAAGCTCTTCATATATTTCACACCTTTTCAGGCTCTTCATGTTTTTCAACACCACTTCATGCTCCTCCTATTTTTCAGAGCGTTTCATGCTCCTCATATTTTTGACACCTTTTGAAGTTCCTCATATTTTTCACACCATTTCAGGCTCTTCGTGTTTTTGAACACCGTTTCATGCTCCTCCTATTTTTCAGACCGTTTCATGCTCCTCATATTTTTGACACCTTTTGATGCTCTTCATATATTTCACACCTTTTCACGCTCTTCATGTTTGTTAAAACCGTTTCTTGCTTCTCCTATTTTTCAGACCGTTTCTTGCTCCTCATATTTTTGACACCTTTTGAAGCTCTTCAAATTTTTCACACATTTTCAGGCTCTTCATGTTTTTCAACAGCGCTTCATTCTCCTCCTATTTTTCAGAACTTTTCATGCTCCTCATATTTTTGACACCTTTTGAAGCTCTTCATATTTTTCACACCTTTTTTGGCTCTTCATATTTTTCAACATCACTTCATGATCCTCCTTATTTTCAGACCGTTTCATGCTCCTCATATTTTTGACACCTTTTGAAGATCTCCATATTTCTCACACCTTTTCAGGCTCTTCATGTTTTTCAACACCGCTTCATGCTCCTCCTATCTTTCAGACAATATCATGCTCATCTCATTTTTGACTTCTTTTGAAGCTCTTCATATAATCCTCACCTTTTGAAGCTCTTCATATTTTTCACAGCTTTTCAGTCTCTTCATGTTTTTCAACACCAATTCATGTTCCTCCTAATATTCAGACCGTTTCATGCTCATCTCATTTTTGACACATTTTGAAGCTCTTCATATTTTTCACACCTTTTGAAGCTCTTCATATTTTTCACACCTTTTCAGACTCTTCTTGTTTTTCAACACCGCTTCATGCTCCTCCTATTTTTCAGACCGTTTCATGCTCCTCAAATTTTTGACACGTTTTGAATCTCTTCATATACTTCACACTTCTTCAGGCTCTTCATGTTTTTCACCAACACTTCATGCTCCACCTATTTTTTTGGCCATTTCTTGCTCATCTCATTTTTGACACCGTTTGAAGCTCTTCATTTTATCACACCTTTTGAATCTCTTCATATTTTTCACACCTTTTGAAGCTGTTCATGTTTTTCACACGTTTTCAGTCTCTTCATGTTTTCAACACCGCTTCATGCACCTCCTATTTTTCAGACCGTTTCATGCCCCTCATATTTTTCACACCTTTTGAAGATCTTCATATATTTCACACCTTTTCAGGCTCTTCATGTTTTTGAACAAAACTTCAATCTTCTCCTATTTTTCAGAGGGTTTAATGCTCCTCATGTACTTCACACATTTTGAAGGTCTTCATATATTTCACACCTTTTCAGGCTCTTCATGTTTTTCAACACCGCTTCATGCTCCTCCTCTTTTTTGGACCATTCATTCTCCTCATAATTTTGAAACATTTTGAAGCTCTTCTTATTTTTCACACCTTTTCAGGCTCTTCATGGTTTTCAAGACCGCTTCATGCTCCTGCTATTTTCTAGACCGTTCATGCTCCTCATATTTTTGATACCTTTTGAAGCTCTTCATATTTTTCACAACTTTTCAGGCTCTTCATGTTTTTCAACCACGCTTCATGCTCCTCCTATTTTTCATACCGTTTCATGCTCCTCATATTTTTGACACCTTTTGAAGCTCTTCATATATTTCACACTTTTTCAGGCTCATCATGTTTTTCAACACCACTTCATGCTCCTCCTATTTTTCAGGCCGCTTCATGCTCATCTCATATTTGACACCTTTTGAAGCTCTTCATATTTTTCACACCTTTAGAAGCTCTTCATATTTTTCACACGTTTTCAGGCTCTTCATGTTTTTCAACACCACTTCATGCACCTCCTTTTTTTCAGACCGTTTCATGCTCATCTCATTTTTGACACGTTTTGAAGGTCTTCCTATTTTTCACAACTCTTCATGCTCTTCATGTTTTTCGACACCGCTTCATGCTCCTCCTGTTTTTCAGCCTGTTTCATGCTCCTCATATTTTTGACACCTTTTGAAGCTCTTCATATTTTTCACACCTTTTCATGCTCTTCATGATTATCAACAACATCTCATGCTCCTCCTATTTTTTTGACCGTTTCATGCTCCTCATATTTTTGACACCTTTTTAAGCTCTTCATGTTTTTCATACCCTTTCATGGTCTTCATATATTTCAAAACCGTTTCATGCTTCTTCTAATTTTCATACCGTTTCATGCTCCTCATAATTTTGACGCCTTTTGCAGCTCTTCTTATTCTTCACAACTTTTCAGGCTCTTCATGATTTTCAACACCTTTTCAGGCTCCTCCTAATTTTCATACCGTTTCGTTCACCTCATATTTTTTACACCTTTTGACGCTCTATATATTATTCAGACCTTTCCATGCTCTTCATGTTTTTGAACACCGCTTCATGCTCCTCCTTTTTTTTCAGATCGTTTCATGCTCCTCATTTTTTGACACCTTTTGAAGCTCTTCATATATTTCACACCTTCAGGCTCTTCATGTTTTTCAACACCACTTCATGCTCCTCCTATTTTTCAGACCTTTTCATGCTCCTCATATGTTTCACACCTTTTCAAGCTCTTCATGTTTTTCAACACCGTTTCATGCTCCTCCTATTTTTCAGACCGTTTCTGGCTCCTCATATTTTGACACCTTTTGAAGCTCTTCATATTTTTCACACCTTTCCATGCTCTTCATATTTTTCAAAACCGTTTCATGCTCCTCCTATGTTTCAGACCGTTTCAGGCTCCTCATATTTTTCAGATCGTTTTATGGACCTCATATTTTTTACACCTTTTGAAACTCTTCATATTTTTCACTCTTTTTCAGGCTCCTCATGTGTTTCAACACCGTTTCTTGCTCCTCATATTTTTGACACCTTTTTAAGCTCTTCATATTTTTAACACCTTTTCATGCTCTTCAGGTTTATCATCAACGTCTCATGCTCCTCCTATTTTTTGACCCTTTCATGCTCCTCATATTTTTGACAACTTTTTAAGCTCTTCATGTTTTTCACACCCTTTCATGGTCTTCATATTTTTCAACACCGTTTCATGCTTCTTCTAATTTTCAGACCGTTTCATGCTCCTCATAATTTTGACGCCTTTTGCAGCTCTTCTTATTCTTCACACCTTTTCAGGCTCTTCATGATTTTCAACACCTTTGCAGGCTCCTCCTATTTTTCAGACCGTTTCGTGCTCCTCATATTTTTTACACCTTTTGACGCTCTTTATATTATTCACACTTTTCCATGATCTTCATGTTTTTCAACACTGCTTCATGCTCCTCCTATTTTTCAAACCGTTTACTGCTCCTCATATTTTGACACCTTTTGAAGCTCTTCATATTTTTCACACCTTTTCAGGCTCTTCATGTTTTTGAACACCGTTTCATGCTCCTCCTATTTTTCAGACCGTTTCAGGCTCCTCATATTTTTCAGATCGTTTTATGGTCCTCATATTTTTGACACCTTTTGAAGCTCTTCATATTTTTCACACCTTTTCAGGCTCTTCATGTGTTTCAACACCGTTTCTTGCTCCTCATATTTTTGACACCTTTTTAAGCTCTTCATATTTTTAACACCTTTTCATGCTCTTCAGGTTTATCATCAACGTCTCATGCTCCTCCTATTTTTTGACCGTTTCAAGCTCCTCATATTTTTGACACCTTTTTAAGCTCTTCATGTTTTTCAAACCCTTTCATGGTCTTCATATTTTTCAACACCGTTTCATGCTTCTTCTAATTTTCAGACCGTTTCATGCTCCTCATAATTTTGACGCCTTTTGCAGCTCTTCTTATTCTTCACACCTTTTCAGGCTCTTCATGATTTTCAACACCTTTGCAGGCTCCTCCTATTTTTCAGACCGTTTCGTGCTCCTCATATTTTTTACACCTTTTGACGCTCTTTATATTATACACACCTTTCCATGATCTTCATGTTTTTCAACACTGTTTCATGCTCCTCCTATTTTTCAAACCGTTTACTGCTCCTCATATTTTGACACCTTTGGAAGCTCTTCATATTTTTCACACGTTTTCAGGCTCTTCATGTTTTTCAACGCCGCTTCTTGCTCCTCGTATTTTTAAGACCGTTTCATGCACTTCATATTTGACACCTTTTGAAGCTTCATATATTTCACACCGTTTCTGGCTCTTCACGTTTTTCTATACCGCTTCATTCTCCTCCTAATTTTAAGACGGTTTCATGCTCTTCATAATTTTGGCACCTTTTAAAGCTCTTCATATTTTCCACACCTTTTCAGGCTCTTCATGTTTTTCAACACCGCTTCATGCTCCTCCTATTTTTCAGACCGTTTCATGCTCCTCATATTTTTCACACCTTTTAAAGCTCTTCATATTTTTCACACCTTTTCAGGCTCTTCACGTTTTTCAACACCGCTTCATGTTCCTTCTATTTTTCAGACCGTTTCATGCATCTCATATTTTTGACTCCTTTTAAGTTCTTCATATATTTCACACATTTTCAGGCTCTTCATGTTTTTCAACACCGTTTCATGCTCCTCCTATTTATCAGACCATTTCATGCTCCTCCTATTTTTCAGACAGTTTCATGCTCTTCATATTTTTGACACCTTTTGAAGCTCTTCATATATTTCACACCTTTTCAGGCTGTTCATGTTTTTGAACACCGTTTCATGCTCCTCATATTTTTCAGACCATATCATGCTCTTCATATTTTTGACACTTTTTGAAGCTCTTCATATTTTTCACACCTTTTCAGGCTCTTCATGTTTTTCAACGCCGCTTCATGCTCCTCCTATTTTTCAGACCGTTTCATGCTCTTCATATTTTTGACACCTTTTGAAACTCTTCATATATTTCACACCTTTTCAGACTCTTCATGTTTTTGAACACAGTTTCATGCTCCTCCTATTTTTTTGACCGTTTCTTACTCTTCATAATTTTGCCTACTTTTGAAGCTCTTCATATTTTTCACACTTTTTCAGGCTCTTCATGGTTTTCTACACCGCTTCATGCTCCTCTTATTTTTCAGCCCGTTTCATGCTCCTCATATTTTTCACACCTTTTGAAGCTCTTCATATTTTTCAAACCTTTTCAGGCTTTCATGTTTTTCAGCACCAGTTCATGCTCCTCCTATTTTTCAGACCGTTTCATGCTCCACATATTCTTGACACCTTTTGAAGCTCTTCATATTTTGCACACCTTTTCAGGCTCTTCATGTTTTTGAACACCGCTTCATGCTCCTCCTATATTTCAGACCGTTTCATGCTCCTCCTATTTTTCAGACTGTGTCATGCACGTCTTATTATTGACACCTTTTGAAGCTCTTCATATTTTTCACACCTTTTCAGGCTCTTCATGTTTTTGAACACCGCTTCATGCTCTTCCTATTTTTCAGACCGTTTCATGCTCCTCATATTTTTCCCACCTTTTGATGCCGTTCTATTTCTCACACCTTTTCAGGCTCTTCATGTTTTTCAACACCACTTCATGCTCCTCCTATTTTTCAGACCGTTTCAGGCTCCTCATATTTTTCACACCTTTTGAAGCCGTTCTATTTCTCACACCTTTTCAGGCTCTTCATGTTTTTCACACCGTTTCATGATCCTCCTATTTTTCATACCGTTTCATGCTCCTCATATTTTTGACACCTTTTGAAGCTCTTCATATTTGTCACCACTTTTCAGGCTCTTCATTTTTTTTGAAAACCTCTTTATCCTCCTCCTATTTTTCAGACCGTTCCATGCTCTTCATATTTTTCAAACCTTTTGAAGCTCTTCATATTTTTCACACCTTTTCAGGCTCTTCATGTTTTTAAACACCGCTTCATGCTCTTCCTATTTTTCAGACCGTTTCATGCTCCTCATATTTTTCACACCTTTTGAAGCCGTTCTATTTCTTACAACTTTTCAGGCTCTTCATGTTTTTCAACACCACTTCATGCTCCTCCTATTTTTCAGACCGTTTCAGGCTCCTCATATTTTTCACACCTTTTGAAGCCGTTCTATTTCTCACACCTTTTCAGGCTCTTCATGTTTTTCACACCGTTTCATGCTCCTCATACTTTTGACACGTTTTGGGGCTCTCATATTTTTCACACCATTCCAGGCTCTTCATATTTTTGAACACCGCTTCATGCCCCTCCTATCTTTCAGACCATTTCATGCTCCTCATATTTTTGACACCTTTTGAAGCTCTTCATATTTTTCACACCTTTTCAGGCTCTTCATGTTTTTGAACACCGTTTCATGCTCCTCCTATTTTTCAGACCGTTTCAGGCTCCTCATATTTTTCAGATCGTTTTATGGTCCTCATATTTTTGACACCTTTTGAAGCTCTTCATATTTTTCACACCTTTTCAGGCTCTTCATGTGTTTCAACACCGTTTCTTGCTCCTCATATTTTTGACACCTTTTTAAGCTCTTCATATTTTTAACACCTTTTCATGCTCTTCAGGTTTATCATCAACGTCTCATGCTCCTCCTATTTTTTGACCGTTTCAAGCTCCTCATATTTTTGACACCTTTTTAAGCTCTTCATGTTTTTCACACCCTTTCATGGTCTTCATATTTTTCAACACCGTTTCATGCTTCTTCTAATTTTCAGACCGTTTCATGCTCCTCATAATTTTGACGCCTTTTGCAGCTCTTCTTATTCTTCACACCTTTTCAGGCTCTTCATGATTTTCAACACCTTTGCAGGCTCCTCCTATTTTTCAGACCGTTTCGTGCTCCTCATATTTTTTACACCTTTTGACGCTCTTTATATTATACACACCTTTCCATGATCTTCATGTTTTTCAACACTGTTTCATGCTCCTCCTATTTTTCAAACCGTTTACTGCTCCTCATATTTTGACACCTTTTGAAGCTCTTCATATTTTTCACACGTTTTCAGGCTCTTCATGTTTTTCAACGCCGCTTCTTGCTCCTCGTATTTTTAAGACCGTTTCATGCACTTCATATTTGACACCTTTTGAAGCTTCATATATTTCACACCGTTTCTGGCTCTTCATGTTTTTCTATACCGCTTCATTCTCCTCCTAATTTTAAGACGGTTTCATGCTCTTCATAATTTTGGCACCTTTTAAAGCTCTTCATATTTTCCACACCTTTTCAGGCTCTTCATGTTTTTCAACACCGCTTCATGCTCCTCCTATTTTTCAGACCGTTTCATGCTCCTCATATTTTTCACACCTTTTAAAGCTCTTCATATTTTTCACACCTTTTCAGGCTCTTCACGTTTTTCAACACCGCTTCATGTTCCTTCTATTTTTCAGACCGTTTCATGCATCTCATATTTTTGACTCCTTTTAAGTTCTTCATATATTTCACACATTTTCAGGCTCTTCATGTTTTTCAACACCGTTTCATGCTCCTCCTATTTATCAGACCATTTCATGCTCCTCCTATTTTTCAGACAGTTTCATGCTCTTCATATTTTTGACACCTTTTGAAGCTCTTCATATATTTCACACCTTTTCAGGCTGTTCATGTTTTTGAACACCGTTTCATGCTCCTCATATTTTTCAGACCATATCATGCTCTTCATATTTTTGACACTTTTTGAAGCTCTTCATATTTTTCACACCTTTTCAGGCTCTTCATGTTTTTCAACGCCGCTTCATGCTCCTCCTATTTTTCAGACCGTTTCATGCTCTTCATATTTTTGACACCTTTTGAAACTCTTCATATATTTCACACCTTTTCAGACTCTTCATGTTTTTGAACACAGTTTCATGCTCCTCCTATTTTTTTGACCGTTTCTTACTCTTCATAATTTTGCCTACTTTTGAAGCTCTTCATATTTTTCACACTTTTTCAGGCTCTTCATGGTTTTCTACACCGCTTCATGCTCCTCTTATTTTTCAGCCCGTTTCATGCTCCTCATATTTTTCACACCTTTTGAAGCTCTTCATATTTTTCAAACCTTTTCAGGCTTTCATGTTTTTCAGCACCAGTTCATGCTCCTCCTATTTTTCAGACCGTTTCATGCTCCACATATTCTTGACACCTTTTGAAGCTCTTCATATTTTGCACACCTTTTCAGGCTCTTCATGTTTTTGAACACCGCTTCATGCTCCTCCTATATTTCAGACCGTTTCATGCTCCTCCTATTTTTCAGACTGTGTCATGCACGTCTTATTATTGACACCTTTTGAAGCTCTTCATATTTTTCACACCTTTTCAGGCTCTTCATGTTTTTGAACACCGCTTCATGCTCTTCCTATTTTTCAGACCGTTTCATGCTCCTCATATTTTTCCCACCTTTTGATGCCGTTCTATTTCTCACACCTTTTCAGGCTCTTCATGTTTTTCAACACCACTTCATGCTCCTCCTATTTTTCAGACCGTTTCAGGCTCCTCATATTTTTCACACCTTTTGAAGCCGTTCTATTTCTCACACCTTTTCAGGCTCTTCATGTTTTTCACACCGTTTCATGATCCTCCTATTTTTCATACCGTTTCATGCTCCTCATATTTTTGACACCTTTTGAAGCTCTTCATATTTGTCACCACTTTTCAGGCTCTTCATTTTTTTTGAAAACCTCTTTATCCTCCTCCTATTTTTCAGACCGTTCCATGCTCTTCATATTTTTCAAACCTTTTGAAGCTCTTCATATTTTTCACACCTTTTCAGGCTCTTCATGTTTTTAAACACCGCTTCATGCTCTTCCTATTTTTCAGACCGTTTCATGCTCCTCATATTTTTCACACCTTTTGAAGCCGTTCTATTTCTTACAACTTTTCAGGCTCTTCATGTTTTTCAACACCACTTCATGCTCCTCCTATTTTTCAGACCGTTTCAGGCTCCTCATATTTTTCACACCTTTTGAAGCCGTTCTATTTCTCACACCTTTTCAGGCTCTTCATGTTTTTCACACCGTTTCATGCTCCTCATACTTTTGACACGTTTTGGGGCTCTCATATTTTTCACACCATTCCAGGCTCTTCATATTTTTGAACACCGCTTCATGCCCCTCCTATCTTTCAGACCATTTCATGCTCATCTCATTTTTGACACCTTTTGAAGCTCTTCATATATTTCACACCTTTTGAAGCTCTTCATAATTTTCACACGTTTTCAGGCTCTTCATGTTTTTCAACAAGATTTCATGCTCCTCCGGTTTCTCAGACCATTTCAAGGTCCTCATGTATTTCACACCATTTGAAGCTCTTCATATTTTTCACACCTTTTCAGACTCTTCATGTTTTTCAACACCGCTTCATGCCCCTCCTATCTTTCAGACCATTTCATGCTCATCTCATTTTTGACACCTTTTGAAGCTCTTCATATATTTCACAGCTTTTGAAGCTCTTCATAATTTTCACACGTTTTCAGGCTCTTCATGATTTTCAACACGGCTTCATGATCCTCCTATTTTTCATACCGTTCATGCTCCTCATATTTTTGACACCTTTTGAAGTTCTTCCTATTTTTCACAACTCTTCATGCTCTTCATGTTTTTCGACACCGCTTCATGCTCCTCCTATTTTACAGCCTGTTTCAGGCTCCTCATATTTTTGACACCTTTTGAAGCTCTTTATATATTTCACACCTTTTGAAGCTCTTCATATTTTTCATACCTTTTCAGGCTCTCCATATTTTTGAACACCGCTTCATGCTCCTCCTATTTTTGAGACCGTTTCATGCTCCTCATATTTTTGACACCTTTTGAAGCTCTTCATATTTGTCACACCTTTTCAGGCTCTTCATGTTTTTGAACACCGCTTCATGCTCCTCCTATTTTTGAGACTGTTTCATGCTCCTCATATTTTTGACACCTTTTGAAGCTCTTCATATTTGTCACACCTTTTCAGGCTCTTCATGTTTTTGAACACCGCTTTATCCTCCTCCTATTTTTCAGACCGTTCCATGTTCTTCATATTTTTCAAACCTTTTGAAGCTCTTCATATTTTTCACACCTTTTCCCGCTCTTCATGTTTGTTAAAACCGTTTCTTGCTCCTCCTATTTTTCAGACCGATTCATGCTCCTCATATTTTTGACAGGTTTTGAAGCTCTTCATATTCTTCACAGCTTTTCATGCTCTTCATGTTTTTCAACACCGCTTCATGCTCCTCCTATTTTTCAGACCGTTTCATGCTCCTCATATTTTTGACACCTTTTGAAGCTCTTCATATATTTCACACCTTTTCAGGCTCTTCATGTTTTTCAGCACCAGTTCATGCTCCTCCTATTTTTCAGACCGTTTCATGCTCATCTCATTTTTTACACCTTTTGAAGCTCTTCATATTTTGCACACCTTTTCAGGCTCTTCATGTTTTTCAGCGCCACTTCATGTTCCTCCTATTTTTCAGACCGTTTCTTGCTCCTCATATTTTTGACACTTTTTGAAGCTCTTCTTATTTTTCACACCTTTTCTGGCTCTTCATGTTTTTGAACACAGCTTCATGCTCCTCCTATTTTTCAGACCGTTTCATTCTCCTCATGTTTTTGACACCTGTTGAAGCTCTTCACATTTTTCACACCTTTTCAGGCTCTTCACGATTTTCAAAATCGCTTCATGATCCTCCTATTTTTCAGACCGTTTCATACTCTTCCTATTTTTGAGACTGTTTCAGGCTCCTCATATTTTTGACAGGTTTTGAATCTCTTCATATTTTGCACACCTTTTGAAGCTCTTCATATTTTTCACACCTTTTCAGGCTCGTTATGATTTTCAACACAGCTTAATGCTCCTCCTATTTTTCAGACCGTTTCATGCTCATCTCATTTTTGACACCTTTTGAAGCTCTTCATATTTTTCACATTTTTGAAGCTCTTCATATTTTTCACACCTTTTCAGGCTCGTTATGATTTTCAACACAGCTTAATGCTCCTCCTATTTTTCAGACCGTTTCATGCTCATCTCAATTTGACACCTTTTGAAGCTCTTCATATTTTTCACACCTTTTTGAAGCTCTTCATATTTTTCACACATTTTCAGGCTCTTCATGTTTTTCAACACCGCTTCTTGCTCCTCCTATTTTTCCGACCGTTTCATGCTCCTCATATTTTTGACACGTTTTGAAGCTCTTCATATTTTTCACACCTTTTCAGGCTCTTCATGTTTTTCAACACCGGTTCATGCTCCTTCTATTTTTCAGAAAGTTTCTTGCTCCTCATATTTTTGAAACCTTTTGAAGCTCTTCATATTTTTCTCACATTTTCAGGTTCTTCCTGTTTTTCAACACCATTTCATGCTCCTCTTATTTTTCAGACCGTTTCATGCTCCTCCTATTTTTCAGACCGTTTCATGATCCTCATATATTTGAAACCTTTTGAAGCTCTTCATATTTTTCACACCTTTTCAAGCTCTTCAAGATTTTCAACAACGCTTCATGCTCCTGCTTTTTTTCAGACCGTTTCGTGCTCCTCATATATTTGACAGCTTTTGAAGCTCTTCATATTTTTCACACCTTTTCAGGCTCTTCATGTTTTTGAACATCACTTCATGCTCTTCCTTTTTTTCAGACCATTTCTTTCTCCTCATATATTTGACACATTTTGAAGCTGTTCATACTTTTCACAACTTGTCAGGCTCTTCATGTTTTTGAACACCGCTTCATGCTCCTCCTATTTTTCAGACCGTTTCATGCTTGTCATATTTTTCACACCTTTTAAAGCTCTTCATATTTTTCACACCTTTTCAGGCTCTTCATGTTTTTCAACACCACTTCATGCTCCTCCTATCTTTCAGACCATTTCATGCTCATCTCATTTTTGACACCTTTTGAAGCTCTTCATATATTTCACACCTTTTGAAGCTCTTCATAATTTTCACACGTTTCAGGCTCTTCATGTTTTTCAACAAGATTTCATGCTCCTCCTGTTTTTCAGACCGTTTCAAGCTCCTCATGTATTTCACACCATTTGAAGCTCTTCATATTTTTCACACCTTTTCAGGCTCTTCATGTTTTTCAACACCGCTTCATGCTCCTCCTATCTTTCAGACCATTTCATGCTCATCTCATTTTTGACACCTTTTGAAGCTCTTCATATATTTCACACCTTTTGAAGCTCTTCATAATTTTCACACGTTTTCAGGCTCTTCATGTTTTTCAACACGTCTTCATGACCCTCCTATTTTTCATACCGTTCATGCTCCTCATATTTTTGACACCTTTTGAAGTTCTTCCTATTTTTCACAACTCTTCATGCTCTTCATGTTTTTCGACACCGCTTCATGCTCCTCCTATTTTACAGCCTGTTTCATGCTCCTCATATTTTTGAAACCTTTTGAAGCTCTTCATATTTTTCACACCTTTTCCCGATCTTCATGTTTGTTAAACCCGTTTCTTGCCCCTCCTATTTTTCAGACCGTTTCATGCTCCTCATATTTTTGACACCTTATGAAGCTCTTCATATTTTTCACTCCTTTTCAGATCTTCATGTTTTTCAACACCACTTCATGCTCCTTCTATTTTTCAACCGATTCATGCTCCTCATATTTTTGACACGTTTTGAAGCTCTTCATATTCTTCACAGCTTTTGATGCTCTTCATGTTTTTCAACACCTTTTCATGCTCCTGATATATTTCAGACAGTTTCATGCTCCTCATATTTTGACACATTTAGAAGCTCTTCATATTTTTCACACCTTTTCAGGGTCTTCATATCTTTCAACACCGCTTCATGCTCCTCGTATTTTTCATACCGTTTCATGCTCCTCATATTTTTGACACCTTTTGAAGCTTGTCTTATTTTCACAGCTTTTCAGGAACTTCATGTTTTTCAACACTGCTTCATGCTCCTCCCATTTTTCAGACCGTTTCATGCTCCTCCTATTTTTCAGACCGTTTCATGCTCCTCATATTTTTGACACCTTTTGAAGCTTTTCTTATTTTCACAGCTTTTCAGGAACTTCATGTTTTTCAACACCGCTTCATGCTCCTCCCATTTTTCAGACCGATTCATGCTCCTCCTATTTTTCTGACCGTTTCATGCTCCTCATATTTTTGACACGTTTTGAAGCTCTTCATTTATTTCACACCTTTTCAGGCTCTTCATGTTTTTGAAAACAGTTTCATGCTCCTCCTATTTTTCAGACCGTTTAATGCTCCTCATATTTTTGACACGTTTTGAAGCTCTTCATTTATTTCACACCTTTTCAGGCTCTTCATGTTTTTGAACACCACTTCATGCTCCTCCTATTTCTCAGACCGTTTCATGCTCCTCATATTTTTGACACCTTTAGAAACTCTTCATATTTTTCACACCTTTTCAGGCTCTTCATGTTTTTGAACACCGCTTCATGCTCCTCCTATTTTTCAGACCGTTTTATCCTCCTCATGTATTTCACACCTTTTGAAACTCTTCATATTTTTCACACCTTTTCATGCTCTTAATGTTTTTGAACACCATTTCATGCTCTTCCTATTATGCAGACCGTTTCATTCTCCTCATATTTTTACACCTTTTGAAGCTCTTCATATATTTCACACCATTTCAGGCTTTTCATTTTTTTCAACATCACTTCATGCTCCTCCTATTTTTCAGAACGGTTCATGCTCATCTCATTTTGACACCTTTTGCGGCTCTTCATATTTTTCACACCTTTTCAGGCTCTTCATGTTTTTGAACACCGCTTCATGCTCCTCCTATTTTTCAGACCCTTTCTTACTCCTCATATTTTTGACACCTTTAGAAACTCTTCATATCTTTCACACCTTTTCAGGCGCTTCATGTTTTTCAACACCGCTTCATGCTCCTCCAATTTTTCAGACCGTTTCATTCTCCTCATATTCTTGACAACGTTTGAAGCTCTTCATATATTTCACACCTTTTCAGGCTCTTCTTTTTTTTCAACACCACTTCATGCTCCTCCTATTTTTCAGACAGTTTCATGCTCATCTCATTTGACACCTTTTGAAGCTCTTCATATTTTTCACACCTTTTGAAGCTCTTCCTATTTCTCACACTTTCTCAGGCTCTTCATGTTTTTCAACACCGCTTGATGCTCCTCCTATTTTTCAGACCGTTTCATGCTCCTCATATTTTTGACACCTTTTGAAGTTCTTCATATTTTTCACACCTTTTAAGGCTCTTCATGTTTTTGAACACCGCTTCATGCTCCTCCTATTTTTCAGACCGTTTCATGCTCAACATATTTTTGACACCTTTTGAAGCTCTTCATATTTTTCACACCTTTTCAGGCTCTTAATATTTTTCACACGTTTTCATGCCCTTCATGTTTTTCATCACCGCTTCATGCTCCTCCTATTTTTCAGACCGTTTCATGCTCCTCATATTTTTGACACCTTTTGAAGCTCTTCATATTTTTCACACCTTTTGAAGCTCTTCATATTTTTCACACGTTTTCATGCCCTTCATGTTTTTCATCACCGCTTCATACTCCTCCTATTTTTCAGACCGTTTCATGCTCCTCATATTTTTGACACCTTTTGAAGCTCTTCATATTTTTCACACCTTTTCAGGCTCTTCATTTTTTTCAACGCTACTTCTTGATCCTCCAATTTTTCAGACCGTTTCCTGCTCATCTAATTTTTGACACCTTTTGAAGCTTTGCATATTTTTCAAAACTTTTCAGGCTCTTCATGTTTTTGAACACCGTTTCATGCTCCTCCTATTTTTCAGACCGTTTCAGGCTCCTCATATTTTTCAGATCGTTTTATTGTCCTCATATTTTTGACACCTTTTGAAGCTCTTCATATTTTTCACACGTTTTCATGGCCTTCATGTTTTTCATCACCGCTTCATACTCCTCCTATTTGTCAGATCGTTTTATGGTCCTCATATTTTTGACACCTTTTGAAGCTCTTCATATTTTTCACACCTTTTCAGGCTCTTCATTTTTTTCAACGCTACTTCGTGATCCTCCAATTTTTCAGACCGTTTCATGCTCATCTAATTTTTGACACTTTTTGAAGCTTTGCATATTTTTCACACCTTTTCAGGCTCTTCATGTGTTTCAACACCGTTTCTTGCTCCTCATATTTTTGACACCTTTTTAAGCTCTTCATATTTTTAACACCTTTTCATGCTCTTCAGGTTTATCATCAACCTCTCGTGCTCCTCCTATTTTTTGACCGTTTCATGCTCCTCATATTTTTGACACCTTTTTAAGCTCTTCATGTTTTTCACACCCTTTCATGGTCTTCATATTTTTCAACACCGTTTCATGCTTCTTCTAATTTTCAGACCGTTTCATGCTCCTCATAATTTTGACGCCTTTTGCAGCTCTTCTTATTCTTCACACCTTTTCAGGCTCTTCATGATTTTCAACACCTTTGCAGGCTCCTCCTATTTTTCAGACCGTTTCGTGCTCCTCATATTTTTTACACCTTTTGACGCTCTTTATATTATACACACCTTTCCATGATCTTCATGTTTTTCAACACTGTTTCATGCTCCTCCTATTTTTCAAACCGTTTACTGCTCCTCATATTTTGACACCTTTTGAAGCTCTTCATATTTTGCACACGTTTTCAGGCTCTTCATGTTTTTCAACGCCGCTTCTTGCTCCTCGTATTTTTAAGACCGTTTCATGCACTTCATATTTGACACCTTTTGAAGCTTCATATATTTCACACCGTTTCTGGCTCTTCATGTTTTTCTATACCGCTTCATTCTCCTCCTAATTTTAAGACTGTTTCATGCTCTTCATAATTTTGGCACCTTTTAAAGCTCTTCATATTTTCCACACCTTTTCAGGCTCTTCATGTTTTTCAACACCGCTTCATGCTCCTCCTATTTTTCAGACCGTTTCATGCTCCTCATATTTTTCACACCTTTTAAAGCTCTTCATATTTTTCACACCTTTTCAGGCTCTTCACGTTTTTCAACACCGCTTCATGTTCCTTCTATTTTTCAGACCGTTTCATGCATCTCATATTTTTGACTCCTTTTAAGTTCTTCATATATTTCACACATTTTCAGGCTCTTCATGTTTTTCAACACCGTTTCATGCTCCTCCTATTTATCAGACCATTTCATGCTCCTCCTATTTTTCAGACAGTTTCATGCTCTTCATATTTTTGACACCTTTTGAAGCTCTTCATATTTTTCACACCTTTTCAGGCTCTTCATGTTTTTCAACGCCGCTTCATGCTCCTCCTATTTTTCAGACCGTTAAATGCTCTTCATATTTTTGACACCTTTTGAAACTCTTCATATATTTCACACCTTTTCAGACTCTTCATGTTTTTGAACACAGTTTCATGCTCCTCCTATTTTTTTGACCGTTTCTTACTCTTCATAATTTTGCCTACTTTTGAAGCTCTTCATATTTTTCACACTTTTTCAGGCTCTTCATGGTTTTCTACACCGCTTCATGCTCCTCTTATTTTTCAGCCCGTTTCATGCTCCTCATATTTTTCACACCTTTTGAAGCTCTTCATATTTTTCAAACCTTTTCAGGCTTTCATGTTTTTCAGCACCAGTTCATGCTCCTCCTATTTTTCAGACCGTTTCATGCTCCACATATTCTTGACACCTTTTGAAGCTCTTCATATTTTGCACACCTTTTCAGGCTCTTCATGTTTTTGAACACCGCTTCATGCTCCTCCTATATTTCAGACCGTTTCATGCTCCTCCTATTTTTCAGACTGTGTCATGCACGTCTTATTATTGACACCTTTTGAAGCTCTTCATATTTTTCACACCTTTTCAGGCTCTTCATGTTTTTGAACACCGCTTCATGCTCTTCCTATTTTTCAGACCGTTTCATGCTCCTCATATTTTTCCCACCTTTTGATGCCGTTCTATTTCTCACACCTTTTCAGGCTCTTCATGTTTTTCAACACCACTTCATGCTCCTCCTATTTTTCAGACCGTTTCAGGCTCCTCATATTTTTCACACCTTTTGAAGCCGTTCTATTTCTCACACCTTTTCGGGCTCTTCATGTTTTTCACACCGTTTCATGATCCTCCTATTTTTCATACCGTTTCATGCTCCTCATATTTTTGACACCTTTTGAAGCTCTTCATATTTGTCACCCCTTTTCAGGCTCTTCATTTTTTTGAACACCTCTTTATCCTCCTCCTATTTTTCAGACCGTTCCATGCTCTTCATATTTTTCAAACCTTTTGAAGCTCTTCATATTTTTCACACCTTTTCAGGCTCTTCATGTTTTTAAACACCGCTTCATGCTCTTCCTATTTTTCAGACCGTTTCATGCTCCTCATATTTTTCACACCTTTTGAAGCCGTTCTATTTCTTACACCTTTTCAGGCTCTTCATGTTTTTCAACACCACTTCATGCTCCTCCTATTTTTCAGACCGTTTCAGGCTCCTCATATTTTTCACACCTTTTGAAGCCGTTCTATTTCTCACACCTTTTCAGGCTCTTCATGTTTTTCACACCGTTTCATGCTCCTCATACTTTTTACACGTTTTGGGGCTCTCATATTTTTCACACCATTCCAGGCTCTTCATATTTTTGAACACCGCTTCATGCCCCTCCTATCTTTCAGACCATTTCATGCTCATCTCATTTTGACACCTTTTGAAGCTCTTCATATATTTCACACCTTTTGAAGCTCTTCATAATTTTCACACGTTTTCAGGCTCTTCATGTTTTTCAACAAGATTTCATGCTCCTCCGGTTTCTCAGACCATTTCAAGGTCCTCATGTATTTCACACCATTTGAAGCTCTTCATATTTTTCACACCTTTTCAGACTCTTCATGTTTTTCAACACCGCTTCATGCCCCTCCTATCTTTCAGACCATTTCATGCTCATCTCATTTTTGACACCTTTTGAAGCTCTTCATATATTTCACAGCTTTTGAAGCTCTTCATAATTTTCACACGTTTTCAGGCTCTTCATGTTTTTCAACACGGCTTCATGATCCCCCTATTTTTCATACCGTTCATGCTCCTCATATTTTTGACACCTTTTGAAGTTCTTCCTATTTTTCACAACTCTTCATGCTCTTCATGTTTTTCGACACCGCTTCATGCTCCTCCTATTTTACAGCCTGTTTCAGGCTCCTCATATTTTTGACACCTTTTGAAGCTCTTCATATATTTCACACCTTTTGAAGCTCTTCATATTTTTCATACCTTTTCAGGCTCTCCATATTTTTGAACACCGCTTCATGCTCCTCCTATTTTTGAGACCGTTTCATGCTCCTCATATTTTTGACACCTTTTGAAGCTCTTCATATTTGTCACACCTTTTCAGGCTCTTCATGTTTTTGAACACCGTTTCATGCTCCTCCTATTTTTGAGACTGTTTCATGCTCCTCATATTTTTGACACCTTTTGAAGCTCTTCATATTTGTCACAACTTTTCAGGCTCTTCATGTTTTTGAACACCGCTTTATCCTCCTCCTATTTTTCAGACCGTTCCATGTTCTTCATATTTTTCAAACCTTTTGAAGCTCTTCATATTTTTCACACCTTTTCCCGCTCTTCATGTTTGTTAAAACCGTTTCTTGCTCCTCCTATATTTCAGACCGATTCATGCTCCTCATATTTTTGACAGGTTTTGAAGCTCTTCATATTCTTCACAGCTTTTCATGCTCTTCATGTTTTTCAACACCGCTTCATGCTCCTCCTATTTTTCAGACCGTTTCATGCTCCTCATATTTTTGACACCTTTTGAAGCTCTTCATATATTTCACACCTTTTCAGGCTCTTCATGTTTTTCAGCACGAGTTCATGCTCCTCCTATTTTTCAGACCGTTTCATGCTCATCTCATTTTTTACACCTTTTGAAGCTCTTCATATTTTGCACACCTTTTCAGGCTCTTCATGTTTTTCAGCTCCACTTCATGTTCCTCCTATTTTTCAGACCGTTTCTTGCTCCTCATATTTTTGACACTTTTTGAAGCTCTTCTTATTTTTCACACCTTTTCTGGCTCTTCATGTTTTTGAACACAGCTTCATGCTCCTCCTATTTTTCAGACCGTTTCATTCTCCTCATGTTTTTGACACCTGTTGAAGCTCTTCACATTTTTCACACCTTTTCAGGCTCTTCACGATTTTCAACATCGCTTCATGATCCTCCTATTTTTCAGACCGTTTCATACTCTTCCTATTTTTGAGACTGTTTCAGGCTCCTCATATTTTTGACAGGTTTTGAATCTCTTCATATTTTGCACACCTTTTGAAGCTCTTCATATTTTTCACACCTTTTCAGGCTCGTTATGATTTTCAACACAGCTTAATGCTCCTCCTATTTTTCAGACCGTTTCATGCTCATCTCATTTTTGACACCTTTTGAAGCTCTTCATATTTTTCACATTTTTGAAGCTCTTCATATTTTTCACTCCTTTTCAGGCTCGTTATGATTTTCAACACAGCTTAATGCTCCTCCTATTTTTCAGACCGTTTCATGCTCATCTCAATTTGACACCTTTTGAAGCTCTTCATATTTTTCACACCTTTTGAAGCTCTTCATATTTTTCACACATTTTCAGGCTCTTCATGTTTTTCAACACCGCTTCTTGCTCCTCCTATTTTTCCGACCGTTTCATGCTCCTCATATTTTTGACACGTTTTGAAGCTCTTCATATTTTTCACACATTTTCAGGCTCTTCATGTTTTTCAACACCACTTCATCCTCCTCCTGTTTTTAAGACCTTTAATGTCCCTCATATTTTTGACACCTTTTGAAGCTCTTCCTATTTTTCACACATTTTCAGGCTCTTCATGTTTTTGAACAACGTTTCATGCTCCTCCTACTTTTCAGACCGTATAATGCTCCTCATATATTTCATACGATTTGAAGCTATTCATATATTTCACACCTTTTCAGGCTCTTCATGTTTTTCAACACCGCTTCATGCTCCTCCTATTTTTCAGACCGTTTCATGCTCATCTCTTTTTTGACACCTTTTGAAGCTCTTCATATTTTCACACTTTTTCAGGCTCTTCATGTTTTTCAACACCTTATCAGGCTCATCGTATTTTTCAGAACGTTTCATGCTCCTCATATTTTTGACACGTTTTCAGTCTCTTCATATTTTTCACACATTTTCAGGCTCTTCATGTTTTTGAACACCACTTCATGCTCCTCATATTTTTCACACCTTTTGAAGCTCTTCATATTTTTCACACCTTTTCAGGCTCTTCATGTTTTTCAACACCGGTTCATGCTTCTCCTATTTTTCAGAGAGTTTCATGCTCCTCATGTATTTCTCACCTTTTGAAGCTCTTCAAATTTTACACACCTTTTCAGGCTCTTCATGTTTTTCAACACCACTTCATGCTCCTCCTATTTTTCAGACCGTTTCATGCTCCTCATATTTTTGACATCTTTAGAAACTCTACATATCTTTCACACCTTTTCAGACTCTTCATGTTTTTCAACACCGCTTCATGATCCTCCTATTTTTCAGACCGTTTCATTCTCCTCATATTTTTGACACCTTTTGAAGCTCTTCTTATTTTTCACAAG
Organism: Dama dama; assembly: GCF_033118175.1. Taxonomy (NCBI): domain Eukaryota; kingdom Metazoa; phylum Chordata; class Mammalia; order Artiodactyla; family Cervidae; genus Dama; species Dama dama. The sequence continues at coordinate 3,702,619 of NW_026870956.1, forward strand.
TTCTCAGGCTCTGCATGTTTTTCAACACCGCTTCATGCTCCTCATATTTTTCAGACCGTTTCATGCTTCTCATATTTTTGACACCTTTTGAAGCTCTTCCTTTTTTTCACACCTTTTCACGCTCTTCATGTTTTTGAACACCGCTTAATGCTCCTACTATTTTTCAGACCGTTTCATGCTTCTCATATTTTTGACACCTTTTATAGCTCTTCATATTTTCACACCTTTTCAGGCTCTTCATGTTTTTGAACACCGCTTCGTGCTCCTCCTATTTTTCAGACCGTTTCATGCTCCTAATATTTTTGACACCTTTTGAAGCTCTTCATATTTTTCACACCTTTTCAGGCTCTTCATGTTTGAACACCGCTTCATGCTCCTTCTATTTTTCAGAGAGTTTCATGCTCCTCATGTATTTCACACCTTTTGAAGCTCTTCATATTTTTCACACCTTTTCAGGCTCTTCATGTTTTTCCACACCACTTCATGCTTCTCCTATTTTTCAGCCCGTTTCATGCTCCTCATGTATTTCACACCTTTTGAAGCTCTTCATATTTTTCACACCTTTTCAGGCTCTTCACGTTTTGATCACCATTTCATGCTCCTCTTATTTTTCAGACCGTTTCATGCTCATCTCATTTTTGACACCTTTTGAAGCTCTTCATATATTTCACACATTTTCAACCTCTTCATATTTTTCACACCTTTTCATGCTCTTCATGTTTTTCAACACCGCTTCATGCTTCTCCTATTTTTCAGACAGTTTCATGCTCCTCCTATTTTTCAGACTGTTTCATGCACCTCTCATTATTGACACCTTTTGAAGCTCTCATACTTTTCACACCTTTTCAGGCTCTTCATGTTTCTCAACACCGCTTCATGCTCCTCCTATTTTTGCGACCGTTTCATGCTCCTCATATATTTGACACCTTTGAAGCTCTTCATATTTTATCACACGTTTTCAGGCTTTTCATGTTTTTCATCACCGCTTCACGCTCCTCCTATTTTTGAGACCGTTTCACGCTCCACATATTTTTGACAACTTTTGGGACTCTTCATATTTTTCACACCTTATCAGCCTCTTCATGTTTTTTAACCGCTGCATACTCCTCCTATTTTTCAGACCGTTTCATGCTCCTCATATATTTCACACCTTTTGAAGCTCTTCATATTTTTCACACCTTTTCAGGCTCTTCATTTTTTTCACACCACTCCATGCTCCTCCTATTTTTCAAACCGTTTCTTGCTCATCTCATTTTTGACACCTTTTGAAGCTCTTCATATTTTTCACACCTTTTGATGCTCTTCATATTTTTCACAAGTTCTCAGCCTCCTCATGTTTTTAAACACCGCTTCATGCTCCTCCTATTTTTCAGACCGTTTCATGCTCCTCATATTTTTCACACCTTTTGAGCTCTTCCTTTTTTTCACACCTTTTCACGCTCTTCATGTTTTTGAACACCGCTTCATGCTCCTCCTATTTTTCCCGACCCTTTCATGCTCCTCATAATTTTGACACCTTTTGAAGCTCTTCATATGTTTCACAACTTTTCAGGCTCTTCATTTTTTTCAACACCACTCCATGCTCCTCCTATTTTTCAGACGGTTTCATGCTCATCTCATTTTTTACACCTTTTGAAGCTCTTCATATTTTTCACACCTTTTGATGCTCTTCATATTTTTCACACGTTTTCAGGCTCTTCATGTTTTTCAACACCGCTTCATGCTATTTCTATTTTTCAGAGAGTTTCATGCTCCTCATGTATTTCACACCTTTAGAAGCTCTTCATATTTTTCAAACCTTTTCAGGCTCTTCATGTTTTTCCACACCCCTTCATGCTTCTCCTATTTTTCAGCCCGTTTCATGCTCCTCATGTATTTCACACCTTTTGAAGCTCTTCATATTTTTCACACCTTTTCAGGCTCCTCATGTTTTTCACACCTTTTCAGGCTCTTCATGTTTTTGAACACCATTTCAGGCTTCTCCTAATTTGCAGACCGTTTCATTCTCCTCATATTTTTGACACCTTTTGAAGCTCTTTATATATTTCACACCTTTTCAGGCTCTTCATTTTTTTCAACACCACTTCATGCTCCTCCTATTTTTCAGACCGTTTCATGCTCATCTCATTTTGACACCTTTTGAAGCTCTTCAAATTTTTCACGTCTTTTGAAGCTCTTCATATTTTTCACAACTTTTCAGGCTCTTTATGATTTTCAACACCGCTTCATGCTCCTCCTATTTTTCAGACCGTTTCATGCTCATCTCATTTTGACACCTTTTGAAGCTCTTCAAATTTTTCACACCTTTGGAAGCTCTTCATATTTTCCATATTTTTGAAGCTCTTCATATTTTCACACGTTTTCAGGCTCTTCATGTTTTTCAACAACGCTTCATGCTATTTCTATTTTTCAGAGAGTTTCATGCTCCTCATGTATTTCACACCTTTTGAAGCTCTTCATATTTTTCAACCCTTTTCAGGCTCTTCATGTTTTTCCACACCCCTTCATGCTTCTCCTATTTTTCAGCCCGTTTCATGCTCCTCATATGTTTCACACCTTTTGAAGCTCTTCATATTTTTTTAACACCTTTTCACGCTCCTCCTATATTTCAGACCGTTTCCAGCTCCTCATATTTTTGACACTTTTTGTAGCTCTTCATATTTTTCACACCTTTTCAGGGTCTTCATGTTTTTCTACACCACTTCATGCTCCTCCTATTTTTCGGACCGTTTTATTCTACTCATATGTTTCACACCTTTTTCAAGCTCTTCATGTTTTTCAACACCACTTCATGCTCCTCCTAATTATCAGACCGTTTCATGCTCCTCATATTTTTGACAACATTTGAAGCTCTTCATATTTTTCACACCTTTTCAGGCTCTTCATGTTTTTTAACACCTTTTCATGCTCCTCCTGTATTTCAGACCGTTTCATGCTCCTTATGTTTTTGACACCTTTTGAAGCTCTTCATATTTTTCACACTTTTTCAGGCTCTTCATATTTTTCAACACCGCTTCATGCTCCTCCTATTTTTCAGACCGTATCATGCTCCTCATATGTTTCACACCTTTTTCAGGCTCTTCATGTTTTTCAACAACACTTCATGCTCCTCCTATGTTTCAGACCGTTTCATGCTCCTCATATTTTTGACACAGTTTGAAGCTCTTCACATTTTTCACATCTTTTGAGGCTCTTCATGTTTTTGAAAACAGTTTCTTGCTCCTCATTTTTTTCAGACCGTTTCACCCTCTATATATTTGACACCTTTTTGAAGCTCTTCATATTTTTCACACCTTTTGAGGCTCTTCATGTTTTTCAAAACAGTTTCTTGCTCCTCATATTTTTCAGACCGTTTCACCCTCTATATATTTGACCCCTCTTTGAAGCTCTTAATATTTTTAACACCTTTTCAGGCTCTTCTTGTTTTTCAACACCACTTCAAGCTCCTTCTATTTTTCAGACCGTTTCTTGCTCCTCATATTTTTGACACCTTTGAGGCTCTTCCTATATTTCACACTATTTCATGCTCTTCATCTTTTTCAACACCACTTCAAGCTCCTTCTATTTTTCAGACCGTTTCATGTTTCTCATATATTTGACACAGTTTGAAGCTCTTCATATTTTTCACAACTGTTGAGGCTCTTCATGTTTTTGAAAACAGTTTCTTGCTCCTCTTGTTTTTCAGACCCTTTCTCCCTCCTCATATTTTTGATACCTTTTTGAATCTCTTCATTTTTTTCACACCTTTCCAGGCTCTTCAAGTGTATGAACACCGTTTCATGCTCCTCCTATATTTCATACCATTTCATGCTCCTTATATTTTTGACACCTTTTGAAGCTCTGCATATATTTCACACCTTTTCAGGCTCTTCATATTTTTCAACACCGCTTCAAGCTCCTCCTATTTTTCAGACCGTTTCTTGCTCCTCATATTTTTGACACCTTTGAGGCTCTTCATATATTTCACACATTTTCAGGCTCTTCATGTTTTTCAACACCGCTTCATGCTCCTCCTAATTTTCAGACCGTTTCATTCTCCTCATATTTTTGACACCATTTGAAGCTGTTCATCTTTTTCACACCTTTTCAGGCTCTTCATGTTTTTTAACACCTTTTCATGCTCCTGCTATATTTCAGACCGTTTCATGCTCCTTATATTTTTGACACCTTTTGAAGCTCTTCATATTTTTCACACCTTTTCAGGCTCTTCATATTTTTCAACACCACTTCATGCTCCTATTTTTCAGACCGTATCATGCTCCTCATATGTTTCACACATTTTTCAGGCTCTTCATCTTTTTCAACAATACTTCATGCTCATCCTATGTTTCAGACCGTTTCATGCTCCTCATATTTTTGACACAGTTTGAAGCTCTTCACATTTTTCACAAATTTTCAGGCTCTTCATGTTTTTGAAAACAGTTTCTTGCTCCTCATATTTTTCAGACCGTTTCACCCTCTATATATTTGACACCTTTTTGAAGCTCTGCATATTTTTCACACGTTTTCAGTCTCTTCATGTTTTTCAACACCACTTCAAGCTCCTTCTATTTTTCAGACCGTTTCTTGCTCCTCATATTTTTGACACCTTTGAGGCTCTTCATATATTTCACACTGTTTCAGGCTCTTTATGTTTTCAACACCACTTCAAGCTCCTTCTATTTTTCAGACCGTTTCTTGCTCCTCATATTTTTGACACCTTTGAGGCTCTTCATATATTTCACACTGTTTCAGGCTCTTTATGTTTTCAACACCGCTTCATGCTCCTCCTAATTTTCAGACCGTTTCATGCTCCTCATATTTATGACACAGTTTGAAGCTCTTCACATTTTTCACAAATTTTCAGGCTCTTCATGTTTTTGAAAACAGTTTCTTGCTCCTCATATTTTTCAGACCGTTTCACCCTCTATATATTTGACACCTTTTTGAAGCTCTGCATATTTTTCACACGTTTTCAGTCTCTTCATGTTTTTCAACACCACTTCAAGCTCCTTCTATTTTTCAGACCGTTTCTTGCTCCTCATATTTTTGACACCTTTGAGGCTCTTCATATATTTCACACTGTTTCAGGCTCTTTATGTTTTCAACACCGCTTCATGCTCCTCCTAATTTTCAGACCGTTTCATTCTCCTCATATTTTTGACACCTTTTGAAGCTCTTCATATTTTTCACACTTTTTCAGGCTCTTCATGTTTTTCAAACCGCTTCATGCTTCTCCTATTTTTCAGACCGTTTCATGCTCCTCATATTTTTGACGCCTTTTGAAGCTCTTCATATTTTTCACACCTTTTCAGGCTCTTCATGTTTTTCAGCACCACTTCATGCTCCTCCTAATTTTCAGTCCGTTTCATGCTTCTCATATTTTTGACCACTTTTGAAGCTCTTCATATTTTTCACACCTTTTCAGGCTCTTCATGTTTTTCAACACCGCTTCATGCTCCTACTATTTTTCAGACCCTTTCATGCTCCTCATATTTTTGACACCTTTTTAAGCTCTTCATATTTTTCACACCTTTTCACGCTCTTCATGTTTTTCAACATCGCTTGCTGCTCCTCCTCTTTTTCAGAGCGTTTCATGCTCCTCATAATTTTGACGCCTTTGAAGCTCTTCATATTTTTCACACCTTTTCAGGCTCTTCATATTTTTCAACACCACTTCTTGCTTCTCCTATTTATCAGACCGTTTAATGCTCCTCATATTTTTGACACTTTTTGAAGCTCTTCATATTTTTCACACTTCTCCAGGCTCTTCATTTTTTTGAACACCGATTCATGCTCCTCCTATTTTTCAGACCTTTTCATGCTCCTCATGTTTTTGACACCTTTTGAAGCACTTCATATTTTTCACACCTTTTCAGGCTCTTCATGTTTTTCAACAACGCTTCATGCTCCTCCTATTTTTCAGACTGTTTCATGCTCCTCATATGTTTCACACCTTTTGAAGCTCTTCATATTTTTTTTAACACCATTTCACGTTCCTCCTATATTTCACACCGTTTCAAGCTCCTCATATTTTTGACACTTTTTGCAGCTCTTCATATTTTTCACACCTTTTCAGGGTCTTCATGTTTTTCTACACCACTTCATGCTCCTCCTATTTTTCAGACCGTTTTATTCTACTCATATGTTTCACACCTTTTTCAAGCTCTTCATGTTTTTCAACACCACTTCATGCTCCTCCTAATTTTCAGACCGTTTCATTCTCCTCATATTTTTGACACCATTTGAAGCTGTTCATCTTTTTCACACCTTTTCAGGCTCTTCATGTTTTTTAACACCTTTTCATGCTCCTGCTATATTTCAGACCGTTTCATGCTCCTTATATTTTTGACACCTTTTGAAGCTCTTCATATTTTTCATACGTTTTCAGTCTCTTCATATTTTTCAACACCGCTTCATGCTCCTCCTATTTTTCAGACCGTATCATGCTCCTCATATGTTTCACACCTTTTTCAGGCTCTTCATGTTTTTCAACAACACTTCATGCTCCTCCTATGTTTCAGACCGTTTCATGCTCCTCATATTTTTGACACAGTTTGAAGCTATTCACATTGTTCACACCTTTTGAGGCTCTTCATGTTTTTGAAAACAGTTTCTTGCTCCTCATATTTTTCAGACCGTTACACCCTCTATATATTTGACACCTTTTTGAAGCTCTTCATATTTTTCACACCTTTTGAGGCTCTTCATGTTTTTGAAAACAGTTTCTTGCTCCTCATATTTTTCAGACCGTTTCACCCTCTATGTATTTGACACCTTTTTGAAGCTCTTCATATTTTTCACACCTTTTCAGGCTCTTCATGTTTTTCAACACCACTTCAAGCTCCTTCTATTTTTCAGACCGTTTCTTGCTCGTCATATTTTTGACACCTTTGAGGCTCTTCATATATTTCACACTTTTTCAGGCTCTTCATGTTTTTCAACACCACTTCAAGCTCCTTCTATTTTTCAGACCGTTTCTTGCTCCTCATATTTTTGACACCTTTGAGGCTCTTCATATATTTCACACTGTTTCAGGCTCTTTATGTTATTCAACACCGCTTCATGCTCCTCCTAATTTTCAGACCGTTTCATTCTCCTCATATTTTTGACACCTTTTGAAGCTCTTCATATTTTTCACACTTTTTCAGGCTTTTCATGTTTTTGAACACCGCTTCATGTTCCTCCTATTTTTCAGACCGTTTCATGCTCCTCATATTTTTGACACCTTTTGAAGCTCTTCATATATTTCACACCTTTTCAGGCTCTTCATGTTTTTGAACACCGCTTCATGCTCCTCCTATTTTTCAGATTGTTTCATGCTCCTCATATTTTTGACACCTTTTGAAGCTCTTCATATTTTTCACACCTTTTCAGGCTCTTCATGTTTTTCAACACCGCTTCATGCTCGTCGTATTTTGCCGACCGTTTCATGCTCCTCATATTTTTGACACCTTTTGAAGCTCTTCAGATATTTCACACCTTTCCAGGCTCTTCATTTTTTCAACACCACTTCATGCTCCTCCTATTTTTCAGATCATTTCATGCTCATCTCATTTTAACACCTTTTGAAGCTATTCATATTTTTTACAAATTTTGAAGGTCTTCATATTTTTCACACGTTTTCAGGCTCTTCATGATTTTCAACACCGCTTCATGCTCCTCCTATTTTTCAGACCTTTTCATGCTCATCTTTTTTTTGACACCTTTTGAAGCTCTTCATATGTTTCACACCTTTTGAAGCTCTTCATATTTTTCACATTTATGAATCTATTCATATTTTCCACACGTTTTCAGACAATTCATGTTTTTCAACATCGCTTCATGCGCCTCCTATTTTTCAGACCGTTTCATTCTCCTCATATTTTTGACACCTTTTGAAGCTCTTCATATATTTCACACTTTTTCAGATTTTTCCTTTTTTTCAACACGACTTCATGCTCCTCCTATTTTTCAGACCGTTTCCTGCTCATCTCATTTTGACACCTTTTGAAGCTCTTCATGTTTTTCACATCTTTTGAAGCTCTTCATATTTTTCACACCTTTCCAGACTCTTCATTTTTTCAACACCTCTTCATGCTCCTCCTATTTTTCAGATCGTTTCATGCTCATCTCATTTTAACACCTTTTGAAGCTCTTCATATTTTTGACAAATTTTGAAGGTCTTCATATTTTTCACACGTTTTCAGGCTCTTTATGATTTTCAACAGCGCTTCATGCTCCTCCTATTTTTCAGACCGTTTCATGCTCCTCATAATTTTGACACCTTTTGAAGCTTTCATATTTTTAACACCTTTTCAGGCTCTTCATCTTTTTCAACACCACTTCATGCTCCTCCTTTTTTGCAGACCGTTTCATGCTACTCATATTTTTAACACCTTTTGAAGCTCTTCATATTTCTCACAGCTTTTTAGGCTCTTCATGTTTTTCAACAACGCTTCATGCTCCTCCGATTTTGCAGACCGTTTCATCCTCCTCATATTTTTGACACCTTTTGAAGCTCTTCATATTTTTCACACCTTTTCAGGCTCTTCATGTTTTTCAACACCGCTTCATGCTCCTCCTATTTTTCACCCCGTTTCATGCTCCTCATATTTTTGACACCTTTTGAAGCTCTTCATATTTTTCACAACTTTTCAGGCTCTTCATGTTTTTCAACACAGCTTCATGCACGTCCTATTTTTCAGACCGTTTCATGCTCATCTCATTTTTGACACCTTTTGAAGCTTTGCATATTTTTCACAACTTTTCAGGCTCTTCATGTTTTTGAACACCCCTTCATTCTAATCCTTTTTTTCAAACCATATCATGCTCCTCATATTTTTCACACCTATTGAAGCTCTTCATATATTTCACACCTTTTCAGGCTCTTCATGTTTTTGAACACCACTTCATGCTCCTTCTCTTTTTCAGAGAGTTTTATGCTCCTCATGTATTTGACACCTTTTGAAGCTCTTCATATTTTTCACACCTTTTCAGGCTCTTCATGTTTTTCAACACCGCTTCATGCTGCTCATATTTTTCAGACCGTTTCATGCTCCTCATATTTTTGACACCTTTTGAAGCTCTTCATATTTTTCACACCTTTTAAGGCTCTTCATGTTTTTCAACACCGCTTCATGCTCCTCCAATTTTTCAGACCGTTTCATGCTCCTCATATTTTTGACACCTTTTGAAGCTCTTCATATTTTTCACACATTTTCAGGCTCTTCATGTTTTTCAACACCGCTTCATGCTGCTCATATTTTTCAGACCGTTTCATGCTCCTCATATTTTTGACACCTTTTGAAGCTCTTCATATTTTTCACACCTTTTAAGGCTCTTCATGTTTTTCAACACCGCTTCCTGCTCCTCCGATTTTTCAGACCGTTTCATGCTCCTAATATTTTTCACACCTTTTGAAGCCTTTCATATTTTTCACAACTTTTTAAGCTCTTCATGTTTTTGAACATCGCTTCATGCTCCTCCTATTTTTCAGACCGTTTCATGCTCATCTCATTTTTGACACCTTTTGAAGCTTTTCATATTTTTCACAACTTTTCAGGCTCTTCATGTTTTTGAACACAGCTTCATGCTCCTCCTATTTTTCAGACCGTATCATGCTCCTCATATTTTTCAAACCTTTTGAAGCTCTTCATATTTTTCAGACGTTTTCAGTCTATTCATGTTTTTGAACACCATTTCAGGCTCCTCCTATTTTTCAGAGAGTTTCATGCTCCTTATGTATTTCACACATTTTGAAGCTCTTCATATTTTTCACACCTTTTCAGGCCCTTCATGCTTTTCCACACCACTTCATGCTCCTCCTATTTTTCAGACCGTATCGTGTTCCTCATATTTTTGACACATTTTGAAGCTCTTCATATTTTTAACAGCTTTTCAGGTTCTTCATGTTTTTCAACACCGCTTCATGTTCCTCATCTTTTTCAGACCGTTTCATGCTCCTCATATTTTTCACAACTTTTGAGGCTCTTCATGTTTTTGATCACCGTTTCACGATCCTCCTATTTTTCAGGCCGTTTCATGCTCCTCATATTTTTGACACCTTTTGAAGCTCTTCATATTTTTCACACATTTTCAGGCTCTTCATGTTTTTCAACACCGCTTCATGATCCTCCTATTTTTCGGACCGTTTCATGCAGATCTCATTTTTGACACCTTTTGAAGCTCTTCTTATTTTTCAAAATTTTGAAGCTCTTCATATTTTTCACACATTTTCAGGCTCTTTATGTTTTTGAACACCGCTTCATTGTCCTCCTAATTTTCAGAACTTTTCATGCTCCTCATATAATTCACACCTTTTGAAGCTCTTCATATTTTTCACACCTTTTCAGGCTCTTCATGTTTTTCAACAACACTTCATGCTCCTCGTATATTTCAGACGGTTTCATTCTCCTCATATTTTTGACACCTTTTGAAGCTCTGCATATATTTCACACCTTTTCAGGCTCTTCATGATTTTCAACACCACTTCATGCTCCTCCTATTTTTCAGACCGTTTCATGCTCATCTCATTTTTGACATCTTTTGAAGCTCTTCATATTTTTCACACTTTTTCAGCCTCTTCATGTTTTTCTACACCTCTTCAGGCTCCTCCTATTTTTCAGACCCTTTCATGCTAATCTAATTTTTGACACTTTTTGAAGCTCTTCATACTTTTCGCACATTTTAAGTCTCTGCATGTTTTTGAACACCTTTTCATGCTCCTCATGTATTTCACTCCTTTTGAAGCTCTTCATATTTTGCACACATTTTCAGGCTCTTCATGTTTTTGAACACCGCTTCATCCTCCTCCTATTTTTTAGAGGGTTTCATGCTCGTCATATTTTTGACACATTTTGAAGCTCTTCATATATTTCACACATTTTCAGGCTCTTCATGTTTTTGAACACCACTTCATGCTCCTCCTATTTTTCAGACCGTTTCATGCTCCTCATATTTTTGTCACCTTTTGAAGCTTTCATATTTTTCACACCTTTTCAGGCTCTTCATGTTTTTCAACACCACTTCATGCTCCTCCTTTTTTGCAGACAGTTTCATGCTACTCATATATTTGACACCTTTTGAAGCTCTTCATATTTCTCACACCTTTTCAGGCTCTTCATGTTTTTCAACACCGCTTCATGCACCTCCGATTTTTCAGACCGTTTCATGCTCCTCATATTTTTGACACCTTTTGAAGCTCTTCATATTTTTCACACCTTTTCAGGCTCTTCATGGTTTTCAACACAACTTCATGCTTCTCGTATTTTTCAGACCGTTACATGCTCCTCATATTTTTGACACTTTTTGAAGCTCTGCATATTTTTCACACCTTTTCAGGCTCTTCATGTTTTTCAACACCACTTCAGGCTCCTCCTATTTTTCAGACACTTTCATGCTAATCTAATTTTTGACACTTTTTGAAGCTCTTCATATTTTTCACACCTTTTCAGTCTCTGCATGTTTTTGAACACCGTTTCATGCTCCTCATATATTTCACACCCTTTGAAGCTCTTCATATTTTGCTCACCTTTTCAGGCTCTTCATGTTTTTGAACACCGCTTCATCCTCCTCCTATTTGTAAGAGGGTTTCATGCTCGTCATATTTTTGACATATTTTGAAGCTCTTCTTAATTTTCACACCTTTTCAGGCTCTTCATGTTTTTGAACCCCGGTTCAGGCTCCTCCTATTTTTCAGACCGTTTCATGCTCCTCATATTTTTCACACCTTTTGAAGCTCTTCATATATTTCACACCTTTTCAGGGTCTTCATGGTTTTGAACACCACTTCATGCTCCTCCTATTTTTCAGACCGTTTCATGCTCCTCATATTTTTGACACCTTTTGAAGCTCTTCATATTTTTCACACCTTTTCAGGCTCTTCATGGTTTTCAACACAACTTCATGCTCCTCGTATTTTTCAGACCGTTACATGCTCCTCATATTTTTGACACCTTTTGAAGCTCTGCATATATTTCACACATTTTCAGGCTCTTCATGATTTTCAACACCACTTCATGCTCCTCCTATTTTTCAGACCGTTTCATGCTCATCTCATTTTTGACATCTTTTGAAGCTCTTCATATTTTTCACACCTTTTCAGTCTCTGCATGATTTTGAACACCGTTTCATGCTCCTCATATATTTCACACCTTTTGAAGCTCTTCATATTTTGCACACCTTTTCAGGCTCTTCATGTTTTTGAACACCGCTTCATCCTCCTCCTATTTTTAAGAGGGTTTCATGCTCGTCATATTTTTGACATATTTTGAAGCTCTTCATAATTTTCACACCTTTTCAGGCTCTTCATGTTTTTGAACACCGCTTCATGCTCGTCCTATTTTTCAAACCGTTTCATGCTCCTCATATTTTTGACACCATTTGAAGCTCTTCATATTTTTCACACCTTTTCAGGCTCTTCATTTTTTTCAACACCACTTCATGCTCCTCCTATTTTTCAGACCGTTTCATGCAGATCTCCTTTTTGACACTTTTTGAAGCTCTTCATATGTTTCAAACCTTTTGAAGCTCTTCATATTTTTCACACGTTTTCAGGCTCTTCATGTTTTTCAACACTGCTTCATGCTCCTCCTATTTTTCAGACCGTTTCATGCTCCTCATATTTTTGACACCTTTTGAAGCTCTATATATTTTTCACACATTTTCAGGCTCTTCATGTTTTTCAACACCGCTTCATGCTCCTCCTATTTTTCAGACCGTTTCATGCTCCTCATATTTTTGACACCTTTTGAAGCTTTTCATATTTCTCACTCATTTTCAGGCTCTTCATGTTATTGAACATCACTTCATGCTCCTCCTATTTTTCAGACCGTTTCATGCTCCTCATGTATTTCACACCTTTTGAAGCTCTTCATATTTTTCACACCTTTTCAGGCTCTTCATGTTTTTGAACCCCGGTTCAGGCTCCTCCTATTTTTCAGAACGTTTCATGCTCCTCATATTTTTCACACCTTTTGAAGCTCTTCATATATTTCACACCTTTTCAGACTCTTCATGATTTTGAACACCACTTCATGCTCCTCCTATTTTTCAGACTGTTTCATGCTCCTCATATTTTTGACACATTTTGAAGCTCTTCATTTTTTTCACACCTTTTCAGGCTCTTCATGTTTTTCAACACCGCTTCATGGTCCTCCTATGTTTCAGAACGTTTCATGCTCCTCATGTATTTCACACCTTTTGAAACTCTTCATATTTTTTACACCTTTTCAAGCTCTTCATGTTTTTGAACACCGTTTCATGCTCCTCCTATTTTTCAGACCTTTTCATGCTCCTCATATTTTTGACAAATTTTGAAGCTCTTCATATTTTGCACACCTTTCATTCTCTTAATATTTTTCAACACCACTTCATGCTCCTCCAATTTTTCAGTCCGTTTCATGCACATCTCATTTTTGACACCTTTTGAAACTATTCATATTTTTCACACCTTTTCAGGCTCTTCCGGGTTTTCAACACCGCTTCATGATCCTCCTATTTTTCAGACCGTTTCATGCTCCTCATATTTTTACACCTTTTGAAGCTCTTCATATATTTCACACCTTTTCAGGCTCTTCCGGGTTTTCAACACCGCTTCATCCTCCTCCTATTTTTAAGAGGGTTTCATGCTCGTCATATTTTTGACACCTTTTGAAGCTCTTCATATTTTTCACACCTTTTCAGGCTCTTCATGTTTTTCAACACCGCTTCATGATCCTCCTATTTTTCAGATCATTTCATGCAGATCTCATTTTTGACACCTTTTGAAGCTCTTCTTATTTTTCAAAACTTTTGAAGCTCTTCATATTTTTCACACGTTTTCAGGCTCTTCATGTTTTTGAACACTGCTTCATGCTCCTCCTATTTTTCAGACAGTTTCATGCTCCTGATATTTTTGACATCTTTTGAAGCTCTATATATTTTTCACACCTTTTCAGGCTCTTCATGTGTTTCAACACCGCTTCATGCTACTCCTATTTTTCAGAATGTTTCATGCTCCTCATATTTTTGACATCTTTTGAAGCTCTTCATATTTTTCACACATTTTCAGGCTCTTTATGTTTTTGAACACCGCTTCATGGTCCTCATAATTTTCAGAACTTTTCATGCTCCTGATATAATTCACACCTTTTGAAGCTCTTCATATTTTTCACACCTTTTCAGGCTCTTCATGTTTTTCAACACCGTTTCATGCTCCTCCTATTTTTCAGACCGTTTCATGCTCCTCATAATTTTGACACCTTTTGAAGCTCTTCATAATTTTCACACCTTTTGAAGCTGTTCATATATTTCACACCTTTTCAGGCTCTTGATGATTTTCAACACCACTTCATGCTCCTCCTAATTTTCACACCCTTTCATGCTAATCTAATTTTTGAAACCTTTTGAAGCTCTTCATATTTTTCACACATTTTGAAGGTCTTCATATTTTTCACACCTTTTCAGGCTGTTCATGTTTTTGAACACCGCTTATGCTCGTCCTATTTTTCAGACCGTTTCATGCTCCTCATATTTTTGACACCTTTTGAAGCTCTTCATATTTTTCACACCTTTTCAGGCTCTTCATGTTTTTCAACAACACTTCATGCTCCTCGTATTTTTCAGACGGTTTCATTCTCCTCATATTTTTGACACCTTTTGAAGCTCTGCATATATTTCACACCTTTTCAGGCTCTTCATGATTTTCAACACCACTTCATGCTCCTCCATTTTTCAGACCGTTTCATGCTCATCTCATTTTTGACATCTTTTGAAGCTCTTCATATTTTTCACACCTTTTGAAGCTCTTCATAATTTTCATATTTTTGAAGCTCTTCATATTTTTCACACTTTTTCAACCTCTTCATGTTTTTCAACACCTGTTCAGGCTCCTCCTATTTTTCAGACCCTTTCATGCTAATCTAATTTTTGACACTTTTTGAAGCTCTTCATACTTTTCGCACCTTTTAAGTCTCTGTATGTTTTTGAACACCTTTTCATGCTCCTCATGTATTTCACTCCTTTTGAAGCTCTTCATATTTTGCAGACATTTTCAGGCTCTTCATGTTTTTGAACACCGCTTCATCCTCCTCCTATTTTTTAGAGGGTTTCATGCTCGTCATATTTTGGACACATTTTGAAGCTCTTCATATTTTTCACACCTTTTTAGACTCTTCATGTTTTTGAACACTGCTTCATCCTCCTCCTATTTTTAAGAGGGTTTCATGCTCGTCATATTTTTGACACCTTTTGAAGCTCTTCATATTTTTCACACCTTTTCAGGCTCTTCATGTTTTTCAGCACCAGTTCATGCTCCTCCTATTTTTCAGACCATTTCATGCAGATCTCATTTTTGACACCTTTTGAAGCTCTTCTTATTTTTCAAAACTTTTGAAGCTCTTCATATTTTTCACACGTTTTCAGGCTCTTCATGTTTTTGAACACTGCTTCATGCTCCTCCTATTTTTCAGACAGTTTCATGCTCCTCATATTGTTGACATCTTTTGAAGCTCTATATATTTTTCACACCTTTTCAGGCTCTTCATGTGTTTCAACACCGCTTCATGCTCCTCCTATTTTTCAGAATGTTTCATGCTCCTCATATTTTTGACATCTTTTGAAGCTCTTCATATTTTTCACACATTTTCAGGCTCTTTATGTTTTTGAACACCGCTTCATGGTCCTCATAATTTTCAGAACTTTTCATGCTCCTGATATAATTCACACCTTTTGAAGCTCTTCATATTTTTCACACCTTTTCAGGCTCTTCATGTTTTTCAACACCGTTTCATGCTCCTCCTATTTTTCAGACCGTTTCATGCTCCTCATAATTTTGACACCTTTTGAAGCTCTTCATAATTTTCACACCTTTTGAAGCTGTTCATATATTTCACAACTTTTCAGGCTCTTGATGATTTTCAACACCACTTCATGCTCCTCCTAATTTTCACACCCTTTCATGCTAATCTAATTTTTGACACCTTTTGAAGCTCTTCATATTTTTCACACCTTTTGAAGGTCTTCATATTTTTCACACCTTTTCAGGCTGTTCATGTTTTTGAACACCGCTTATGCTCGACCTATTTTTCAGACCGTTTCATGCTCCTCATATTTTTGACACCTTTTGAAGCTCTTCATATTTTTCACACCTTTTCAGGCTCTTCATGTTTTTCAACACTGCTTCATGATCCTCCTATTTTTCGGACCGTTTCATGCTCCTCATATTTTTGACACCTTTTGAAGCTCCTCATATTTTTCACACCTTTTCAGGCTCTTCATGTTTTTCAACAACACTTCATGCTCCTCATATTTTTCAGACGGTTTCATTCTCCTCATATTTTTGACACCTTTTGAAGCTCTGCATATATTTCACACCTTTTCAGGCTCTTCATGATTTTCAACACCACTTCATGCTCCTCCATTTTTCAGACCGTTTCATGCTCATCTCATTTTTGACATCTTTTGAAGCTCTTCATATTTTTCACACCTTTTGAAGCTCTTCATAATTTTCATATTTTTGAAGCTCTTTATATTTTTCACACTTTTTCAGCCTCTTCATGTTTTTCAACACCTGTTCAGGCTCCTCCTATTTTTCAGACCCTTTCATGCTAATCTAATTTTTGACACTTTTTGAAGCTCTTCATACTTTTCGCACCTTTTAAGTCTCTGTATGTTTTTGAACAACTTTTCATGCTCCTCATGTATTTCACTCCTTTTGAAGCTCTTCATATTTTGCAGACATTTTCAGGCTCTTCATGTTTTTGAACACCGCTTCATCCTCCTCCTATTTTTTAGAGGGTTTCATGCTCGTCATATTTTGGACATTTTGAAGCTCTTCATATTTTTCACACCTTTTCAGGCTCTTCATGTTTTTGAACACCGCTTCATCCTCCTCCTATTTTTAAGAGGGTTTCATGCTCGTCATATTTTTGACACATTTTGAAGCTCTTCATATTTTTCACACCTTTTCAGGCTCTTCATGTTTTTGAACACCACTTTATGTTCCTCCTATTTTTCAGACCGTTTCATGCTCCTCATATTTTTGTCACCTTTTGAAGCTTTCATATTTTTCACACCTTTTCAAGCTTCATGTTTTTCAACACCACTTCATGCTCCTCCTTTTTTGCAGACCGTTTCATGCTACTCATATATTTGACACCTTTTGAAGCTCTTCATATTTCTCACACCTTTTCAGGCTCTTCATGTTTTACAACACCGCTTCATGCACCTCCGATTTTTCAGACCGTTTCATTCTCCTCATATTTTCGACACCTTTTGAAGCTCTTCATATTTTTCACAACTTTTCAGGCTCTTCATGTTTTTGAACACCATTTCATGCTCCTCCTATTTTGCAGACCGTTTCATTCTCCTCATATTTTTGACACCTTTTGAAGCTCTTAATATATTTCACACCTTTTCAGATTTTTCATTTTTTTCAACACGACTTCATGCTCCTCCTGTTTTTCAGACCGTTTCATGCTCATCTCAGTTTGACACCTTTTGAAGCGCTTCATGTTTTTCACATCTTTTGAAGCTCTTCATATTTTTCACAACTTTTCAGGCTCTTTATGATTTTCAACAGCCCTTCATGCTCCTCATATTTTTCAGATCGTTTCATGCTCCTCATATTTTTGACACCTTTTTCAGCTTTCATATTTTTCACACCTTTTCAGGCTCTTCATGTTTTGAACACCACTTCATGCTCCTCCTATTTTTCATAGACTTTCATTCTCCTCATATTTTTGACACCTTTTGAAGCTCTTCATATTTTTCACACCTTTTGAATCTCTTCATATATTTCACACCTTTTCAGGCTCTTCATTTTTTTGAACACAGCTTTATGCTCCTCATATTTTGCAGACCGTTTCATGCTCCTCATATATTTGACAACTTTTGAAGCTCTTCATATTTTTCACATCTTTTCAGGCTCTCATGTTTTTCAACACCGCTTCATGCTCCTCCTATTTTTCAGAGAGTTTCATGCTCCTCATATTTTTGACACCTTTTGAAGCTCTTCATATTTTTCACACCTTTTCAGCTCTTCATGTTTTGAACACCGTTTCATGCTCCTCCTATTTTTCAGACCGTTTCATTCTCCTATATTTTTGACAGCTTTTGAAGGTCTTCATATTTTTCTCACCTTTTCAAGCTCTTCATTCTTTTCAACACCGCTTCATGCTCCTCCTATTTTTCAGCCCGTTTCATGCTCCTCATAGTTTTGACACCTTTTGAAGCTCTTCATATTTTTCACACCTTTTCAGCTCTTCATGTTTTTGAACACCACTTCATGATCTTCCTATTTTTCAGACCGTTTCATGCTCCTCATATATTTTACATTCTTTGAGTCTCTTCATATTTTTCACACCTTTTGAAGCTCTTCATATTTTTCACACCTTTTCAGGCTCTTCATGTTTTTCAACATCGTTTCATGCTCCTCCTATTTTTCAGACCGTTTCATGCTCCTCAGAATTTTGACACCTTTTGAAGCTCTTCATCATTTTCACACCTTTTGAAGCTGTTCATATTTTTCACACCTTTTCAGGCTCTTCATGTTTCTCAACAACACTTCATGCTCCTCGTATTTTTCAGACGGTTTCATTCTCCTCATATTTTTGACACCTTTTGAAGCTCTGCATATATTTCACAGCTTTTCAGGCTCTTCATGATTTTCAACACCACTTCATGCTCCTCCATTTTTCAGACCGTTTCATGCTCATCTCATTTTTGACATCTTTTGAAGCTCTTCATATTTTTCACACTTTTTGAAGCTCTTCATAATTTTCATATTTTTGAAGCTCTTCATATTTTTCACACTTTTTCAGCCTCTTCATGTTTTTCAACACCTCTTCAGGCTCCGCCTATTTTTCAGACCCTTTTATGCTAATCTAATTTTTGACACTTTTTGAAGCTCTTCATACTTTTTGCACCTTTTAAGTCTCTGCATGTTTTTGAACACCTTTTCATGCTCCTCATGTATTTCACTCCTTTTGAAGCTCTTCATATTTTGCACACATTTTCAGGCTCTTCATGTTTTTGAACACCGCTTCATCCTCCTCCTATTTTTCAGATTGTTTCATGCACATCTCATTTTTTACCCCTTTTGAGGCTCTTCATATTTTTCACTCCTTTTCAGGCTCTTCATGTTTTTGAACACCTCTTCATGATCTTCCTATTTTTCAGACCGTTTCATGCTCCTCATATATTTGACATTCTTTGAGGCTCTTCATATTTTTCACACCTTTTCAGGCTCGTCATGTTTTTGAATACCGTTTCATGCTCCTCCTATTTTTCAGACCGTTTCATGCTCCTCATATTTTTGACACCTTTTGAAGCTCTTCATATTTTTCACACCTTTTCAGGCTCTTCATGTTTTTCAACACCGCTTCATGCTCCTCCTGTTTTTCAGACCGTTTCATGCTAGTCATATTTTTGACACCTTTTGAAGCTCTTCATATTTCTCACACCTTTTCAGGCTCTTCATGTTTTTCAACAACGCTTCATGCTCCTCCAATTTTTCAGACGGTTTCATGCTCCTCATATTTTTGACACCTTTTGAAGCTCTTCATATTTTTCACAACTTTTCAGGCTCTTCATGTTTTTCAACACCGCTTCATGCACCTCCTATTTTTCAGAACGTTTCATGCTCATCTCATTTTTGACACCTTTTGAAGCTTTTCATATTTTTCACATATTTTCAGGCTCTTCATGTTTTTGAACACCGCTTCATGCTACTCCTATTTTTCAAACCATATCATGCTCCTCATGTTTTTCACACCTTTTGAAGCTCTTCATATTTTTCAGACGTTTTCAGGCTCTTCTTGTTTTTGAACACCACTTCATGCTCCTTCTATTTTTCAGAGAGTTTCATGCTCCTCATGTATTTCACACCTTTTGAAGCTCTTCATATTTTTCACACCTTTTCAGGCTTTTCATATTTTTGAACACCGTTTCATGCTCCTCCTATTTTTCAGGCCGTTTCATGCTCCTCATATTTTTGACACCTTTTGAAGCTCTTCATATTTTTCAAACCTTTTCAGGCTCTTCATGTTTTTCAACACCGCTTCATGCTCCTCCGATTTTTCGGACCGTTTCATGCTCCACATATTTTTGACACCTTTTGAAGCTCTTCATATAATTCACACCTTTTCAGGCTCTTCATTTTTTTCAACACCACTTCATGCTCCTCCTATTTTTCAGACCATTTCATGCAGATCTCATTTTTGACACCTTTTGAAGCTCTTCTTATTTTTCAAAACTTTTGAAGCTCTTCATATTTTTCACACGTTTTCAGGCTCTTCATGTTTTTCAACACCGCTTCATGCTCCTCCTATTTTTCAGACGGTTTCATGCTCATCTCATTTTTGACACCTTTTGAATCTCTTCATATTTTTCACATCTTTTAAAGCTGTTCATATTTTTCACACTTTTTCAGGCTCTGCATGTTTTTCAACAACCTTTCTTGCTCCTCCTATTTTTCAGACGGTTTCATGCTCATCTCATTTTTGACACCTTTTGAAGCTCTTCATATTTTTCACACCTTTTGAAGATCTTCTTATTTTTCACGTTTTTGAAGCTCTTCATATTTTTCACACGTTTTCAGCCTCTTCATGTTTTTCAACACCGCTTCTTGCTCCTGCTATTTTTCAGACCGTTTCATACTCCTCATATTTTTGACACGTTTTGAGGCTCTTCATATTTTTCACACCTTTTCAGGCTCTTCATGTTTTTGAACACCGCTTCATGCTCCTCCTATTTTTCAGACCGTTTCATGCTCCTCATGTATTTCACACCTTTTGAAGCTCTTCATATTTTGCACACCTTTTCAGGCTCTTCATGTTTTTCACAACCACTTCATGCTCCTCCTATTTTTCCGATCGTTTCATGCACATCTCATTTTTTACACCTTTTGAGGCTCTTCATATTTTTCACACCTTTTCAGGCTCTTCATGTTTTTGAACACCACTTCATGATCCTCCTATTTTTCAGACCGTTTCATGCTCCTCATATATTTGACATTTTTTGAGGCTCTTCATATTTTTCACACCTTTTCAGGCTCGTCATGTTTTTGAACACCGCTTCATGCTCCTCCTGTTTTCAGACCATTTCATGCTAGTCATATTTTTGACACCTTTTGAAGCTCTTCAAATTTCTCACACCTTTTCAGGCTCTTCATGTTTTTCAACAACGCTTCATGCTCCTCCGATTTTTCAGACGGTTTCATGCTCCTCATACTTTTGACACCTTTTGAAGCTCTTCATATTTTTCACACCTTTTCAGGCTCTTCATGTTTTTCAACACCGCTTCATGCACCTCCTATTTTTCAGAACGTTTCATGCTCATCTCATTTTTGACACCTTTTGAAGCTTTTCATATTTTTCAAAACTTTTCAGGCTTTTCATGTTTTGAACACCGCTTCATGGTAATCCTATTTTTGAAACCATATCATGCTCCTCATATTTTTCACACATATTGAAGCTCTTCATATTTTTCAAACCTTTTCAGACTCTTCATGTTTTTGAACACCACTTCATGCTCCTTCTATTTTTCAGAGAGTTTCATTCTCCTCATGTATTTCACACCTTTTGAAGCTCTTCATATTTTGCACACCTTTTCAGGCTCTTCATGTTTTTGAACACCGTTTCATGCTCCTCCTATTTTTCAGACGGTTTCATGCTCCTCATATTTTGACACCTTTTGAAGCTCTTCATATTTTTCACACTTTTTCAAGCTCTTCATGTTTTTCAACACCACTTCATGCTCCTCCTATTTTTCAGACGTTTCATGTTCCTCATATTTTTGACACCTTTAGAAACTTTTCATATTTTTCACACTTTTTCAGGCTCTTCATGTTTTTCCACACCGCTTCAGCTCCTCCTATTTTTCAGACCGTTTCATTCTCCTCATAAATTTGACACATTTTAAAGCTCTTCATATATTTCACACCTTTTCAGGCTCTTCATTTTTTCAACACCACTTCATGCTCCTCCTATTTTTCAGACCGTTTCATGCTCATCTATTTTGACACCTTTTGAAGCTCTTCATATTTTTACACCTTTTAAGCTCTTCACATTTTTCACACCTTTTCAGGCTCTTCATGTTTTGAACACCGTTTCTTGCTCCTCTTATTATTCAGACCGTTTCATGATCCTGATATATTTGACACCTCTTGAAGCTCTTCATATTTTTCACACCTTTTCAGGCTCTTCAAGATTTTCAACACCGCTTCATGCTCCTCCGATTTTTCAGACCGTTTCATGCTCATCTAATTTTTGACACCTTTTGAAGCTCTTCATATTTTTCACACCTTTTCAGGCTCTTCATATTTTTCAACACAACTTCATGCATCTCCTATTTTTTGGACCATTTCATGCTCCTCATATTTTTCAAACCTTTTGAAACTCTTCATATTTTTCACACCTTTTCAGGCTCTTCATGTTTTGAACACCACTTCATGCTCCTCCTATTATTCAGAGAGTTTCATGCTCCTCATGTATTTCACACCTTTTGAAGCTCTTCATATTTTTCACACCTTTTGAAGCTCTTCATATATTTCACATCTTTTCAGGCTCTTCATGTTTATTTAACAACGTTTCATCCTCCTCCTATTTTTGACACATTTTGAAGCTCTTCATTTTTTTCACATCTTTTAAGACTCTTCATGTTTTTCAACACAGCTTCATGCTCCTCCGTTTTTTCAGACCGTTTCATCCTCCTCCTATTTTTGACACATTTTGAAGCTCTTCATATTTTTCACATCTTTTAAGACTCTTCATGTTTTTCAACACCGCTTCATGCTCCTCCGTTTTTTCAGACCGTTTCATGCTCCTCTCATTTTTGACACCTTTTGAAGCTCTTCATATTTTTCACACCTTTTGAAGCTCTTCATATTTTTCACAACTTTTAAGGCTCTTCATGTTTTTCAACACCGCTTCATGGTCCTCCTATTTTTCAGAACGTTTCATGCTCCTCATATTTTTGACACCGTTTCAAGCTCTTCATATATTTCACACCTTTTCAGGCTCTGAATGTTGTCAACACCGCTTCATGCTCATCCTATTTTTCGGACCGCTTCATGATCCTCAGATTTTTGACATCTTCGGAGCACTTCATATTTTTCACACGTTTTCAGCCTCTTCATGTTTTTCAACACTGCATCATGCTCTTCCTATTTTTCAGATCGTTTCATGCTCCTCAATGTTTGACATGTTTTGAATCTCTTTATATTTTTCACACCATTTCAGGCTCTTCATGTTTTGAACAACGTTTCATGCTCCTCCTATTTTTCAGAAAATTTCATGATCCTCATATATTTGAGACCTTTTAACGCTCTTCATATTTTTCACAGCTTTTCAGCTCTTCATGTTTGTCAACACCACTTCATGCTCCTCCTATTTTTCAGACCGTTTCTTTCTCCTCATATTTTTGACACCTTTTGAAGCTCTTCATATATTTCACACCTTTTCAGGCTCTTCATTTTTTTGAACACAGCTTTATGCTCCTCATATTTTGCAGACCGTTTCATGCTCCTCATATATTTGACAACTTTTGAAGCTCTTCATTTTTTTCACATCTTTTCAGGCTCTCATGTTTTTCAACACCGCTTCATGCTCCTCCTATTTTTCAGAGAGTTTCATGCTCCTCATATTTTTGACACCTTTTGAAGCTCTTCATATTTTTCAGACGTTTTCAGGCTCTTCTTGTTTTTGAACACCACTTCATGCTCCTTCTATTTTTCAGAGAGTTTCATGCTCCTCATGTATTTCACACCTTTTGAAGCTCTTCATATTTTTCACACCTTTTCAGGCTTTTCATATTTTTGAACACCGTTTCATGCTCCTCCTATTTTTCAGGCCGTTTCATGCTCCTCATATTTTTGACACCTTTTGAAGCTCTTCATATTTTTCAAACCTTTTCAGGCTCTTCATGTTTTTCAACACCGCTTCATGCTCCTCCGATTTTTCGGACCGTTTCATGCTCCACATATTTTTGACACCTTTTGAAGCTCTTCATATAATTCACACCTTTTCAGGCTCTTCATTTTTTTCAACACCACTTCATGCTCCTCCTATTTTTCAGACCATTTCATGCAGATCTCATTTTTGACACCTTTTGAAGCTCTTCTTATTTTTCAAAACTTTTGAAGCTCTTCATATTTTTCACACGTTTTCAGGCTCTTCATGTTTTTCAACACCGCTTCATGCTCCTCCTATTTTTCAGACGGTTTCATGCTCATCTCATTTTTGACACCTTTTGAATCTCTTCATATTTTTCACATCTTTTAAAGCTGTTCATATTTTTCACACTTTTTCAGGCTCTGCATGTTTTTCAACAACCTTTCTTGCTCCTCCTATTTTTCAGACGGTTTCATGCTCATCTCATTTTTGACACCTTTTGAAGCTCTTCATATTTTTCACACCTTTTGAAGATCTTCTTATTTTTCACGTTTTTGAAGCTCTTCATATTTTTCACACGTTTTCAGCCTCTTCATGTTTTTCAACACCGCTTCTTGCTCCTGCTATTTTCAGACCGTTTCATACTCCTCATATTTTTGACACGTTTTGAGGCTCTTCATATTTTTCACACCTTTTCAGGCTCTTCATGTTTTTGAACACCGCTTCATGCTCCTCCTATTTTTCAGACCGTTTCATGCTCCTCATGTATTTCACACCTTTTGAAGCTCTTCATATTTTGCACACCTTTTCAGGCTCTTCATGTTTTTCACAACCACTTCATGCTCCTCCTATTTTTCCGATCGTTTCATGCACATCTCATTTTTTACACCTTTTGAGGCTCTTCATATTTTTCACACCTTTTCAGGCTCTTCATGTTTTTGAACACCACTTCATGATCCTCCTATTTTTCAGACCGTTTCATGCTCCTCATATATTTGACATTTTTTGAGGCTCTTCATATTTTTCACACCTTTTCAGGCTCGTCATGTTTTTGAACACCGCTTCATGCTCCTCCTGTTTTCAGACCATTTCATGCTAGTCATATTTTTGACACCTTTTGAAGCTCTTCAAATTTCTCACACCTTTTCAGGCTCTTCATGTTTTTCAACAACGCTTCATGCTCCTCCGATTTTTCAGACGGTTTCATGCTCCTCATACTTTTGACACCTTTTGAAGCTCTTCATATTTTTCACACCTTTTCAGGCTCTTCATGTTTTTCAACACCGCTTCATGCACCTCCTATTTTTCAGAACGTTTCATGCTCATCTCATTTTTGACACCTTTTGAAGCTTTTCATATTTTTCAAAACTTTTCAGGCTTTTCATGTTTTGAACACCGCTTCATGGTAATCCTATTTTTGAAACCATATCATGCTCCTCATATTTTTCACACATATTGAAGCTCTTCATATTTTTCAAACCTTTTCAGACTCTTCATGTTTTTGAACACCACTTCATGCTCCTTCTATTTTTCAGAGAGTTTCATTCTCCTCATGTATTTCACACCTTTTGAAGCTCTTCATATTTTGCACACCTTTTCAGGCTCTTCATGTTTTTGAACACCGTTTCATGCTCCTCCTATTTTTCAGACGGTTTCATGCTCCTCATATTTTGACACCTTTTGAAGCTCTTCATATTTTTCACACTTTTTCAAGCTCTTCATGTTTTTCAACACCACTTCATGCTCCTCCTATTTTTCAGACGTTTCATGTTCCTCATATTTTTGACACCTTTAGAAACTTTTCATATTTTTCACACTTTTTCAGGCTCTTCATGTTTTTCCACACCGCTTCAGCTCCTCCTATTTTTCAGACCGTTTCATTCTCCTCATAAATTTGACACATTTTAAAGCTCTTCATATATTTCACACCTTTTCAGGCTCTTCATTTTTTCAACACCACTTCATGCTCCTCCTATTTTTCAGACCGTTTCATGCTCATCTATTTTGACACCTTTTGAAGCTCTTCATATTTTTACACCTTTTAAGCTCTTCACATTTTTCACACCTTTTCAGGCTCTTCATGTTTTGAACACCGTTTCTTGCTCCTCTTATTATTCAGACCGTTTCATGATCCTGATATATTTGACACCTCTTGAAGCTCTTCATATTTTTCACACCTTTTCAGGCTCTTCAAGATTTTCAACACCGCTTCATGCTCCTCCGATTTTTCAGACCGTTTCATGCTCATCTAATTTTTGACACCTTTTGAAGCTCTTCATATTTTTCACACCTTTTCAGGCTCTTCATATTTTTCAACACAACTTCATGCATCTCCTATTTTTTGGACCATTTCATGCTCCTCATATTTTTCAAACCTTTTGAAACTCTTCATATTTTTCACACCTTTTCAGGCTCTTCATGTTTTGAACACCACTTCATGCTCCTCCTATTATTCAGAGAGTTTCATGCTCCTCATGTATTTCACACCTTTTGAAGCTCTTCATATTTTTCACACCTTTTGAAGCTCTTCATATATTTCACATCTTTTCAGGCTCTTCATGTTTATTTAACAACGTTTCATCCTCCTCCTATTTTTGACACATTTTGAAGCTCTTCATTTTTTTCACATCTTTTAAGACTCTTCATGTTTTTCAACACAGCTTCATGCTCCTCCGTTTTTTCAGACCGTTTCATCCTCCTCCTATTTTTGACACCTTTTGAAGCTCTTCATATATTTCACATCTTTTCAGGCTCTTCATCTTTTTGCACACCGCTTCATGCTCCTCCTATTTTTCACACCGTTTCATGCTGCTCTCATTATTGACACATTTCGAAGCTCTTCATATTTTTCACACCTTTGGAAGCTCTTCATATTTTTCACACATTTTCAGCCTTTTCATGTTTTCAACACCTCTTCATACTCCTCCTTTTTTTCAGTCCGTTTCATGTTCCTCATATTTTTCACACCTTTTAATGCTCTTCATATTTTTCACACCTTTTCAGGCTTTTCATGTTTTTCAACACCGCTTCATGCTCCTCCTATTTTTCAGACTGTTTCATGCTCCTCATATTTTTGACAGCTTTTGAAGCTGTTCATATTTTTCACACCTTTTCAGGCTCTTCATGTTTTTCAACCGTGCTTCATGTTCCTCCTATTTTTCACACCGTTTCATGCTCCTCATATTTTTGACACCTTTTGAAGATCTTAATATTTTTCACACCTTTTCAGGCTCTTCATGTTTTTGAACACCATTTCATGCTCCTCCTTTTTTTTGACACATTTTGAACGTCTTCATAATTTTCACACCTTTCAGGCTCTTCATGTTTTACAACACTGTTTCATGCTCCTCCTATTTTTCAGATCATTTCATGCTCCTCATATATTTCACATCTTTTGTAGCTCTTCATATTTTTCACACCTTTTCAGTCTCTTCAGGTTTCTCAACATCACTTCATGCTTCTCCTATTTTTCACACCGTTTCATGCTCCTCATATTTTTGACACCTTTTGAACCTCCTCATTTTTTCACAACTTTGGAAACTCTTCATATATTTCCCACCTTTTCAGGCTCTTAAAGTTTTCAACACCGCTTCATGCTCATCCTATTTTTCAGACCGTTTCATGCTCCTCATATTTTTGACACGTTTTGAGGCTCTTCATGTTTTTCACACCTTTTCAGGCTCTTCATGTTTTTCAACACTGTTTCATGCTGCTCCTATTTTTCAGACCGTTTCATGTTCCTCATATTTTTCACACCTTTTGAAGCTCTTCATATTTTACAAAACTTTTCAGGTTCTTCATGTTTTTGACGACTGCTTCATGCTCCTCCTATTTTTCAGACCGTTTCATGCTCCTTATATATTTGACACCTTGTGAAGCTCCTCCTATTTTTCACACCTTTTCAGGCTCTTCATGTATTTCAACACCTTTTCATGCTCCTCCTATTTTTCAGACCGCTTCAGTCTCCTCATGTATTTCACACCTTTTCAAGCTCTTCATATTTTTCACACCTTTTCAGGCTCTTCATGTTTTTGAACACCGTTTCATGCTCCTCCTATTTTTCAGACCGTTTCATGCTCCTCATATTTTTGACACCTTTTGAACCTCCTCATTTTTTCACAACTTTGGAAACTCTTCATATATTTCACACCTTTTCAGGCACTTCATGATTTCCACGACCACTTCATGCTCCTCCTATTTTTCAGACCGTTTCATGCTCATCTCATTTTTGACACCTTTGGAAGCTCTTCATATATTTCACACCTTTTGAAGCTCTTCATATTTTTCACACGTTTTCAGGCTCTTCATGTTTTTCAACACCGCTTCATGCTCCTCCTATTTTTCAGACCGTTTCATGCTCCTCATATTTTTGACACGTTTTGAGGCTCTTCATGTTTTTCACACCTTTTCAAGCTCTTCATGTTTTTGAACACCACTTCATGCTCCTCCTATTTTTAAGATCGTTTCATGCTCCTCATATTTTTGACCCCTTTTGAAGATCTTCATGTTTTTCACACCTTTTCAGGCTCTTCATATTTTTGAACACCGTATCATGCTCCTCCTATTTTTCAGACCGTTTCAGGCTCCTCATATTTTTGACACCTTTTGAAGCTCCTCATATTTTTCACACCTTTTGAAGCTCTTCATATATTTCACAACTTTTCAGGCACTTCATGTTTTTCAACATCACTTCATGCTCCTCCTATATTTCAGACCGGTTCATGCTCCTCATATTTTTGACACCTTTTGTAGCTCTTCATATATTTCACACCTTTTGAAGCTCTTCATATTTTTCACACCTTTTCAGGCTATTCATGTTTTTCAACGCCGCTTCATGCTCCTACTATTTTCAGACCGTTTCCACCTCCTTATGTATTTCACACCTTTTGAAGCTCTTCATATATGTCACACCTTTTAGGCTCTTCGTCTTTTTAAAACAGTTTCATGCTCATCCTATTTTTCACACTGTTTCATGCTCCTCATATATTTGACACCTTTTGAAGCTCTTCATATTTTTCACACCTTTTCAGGCTCTTCATGTTTATCAACACAGTTTCATGCTCTTCCTAAATTTCAGACCGTTTCATGCTCCTCATATTGTTGACACCTTTTGAAGCTCTTCATATTTTTCCACCTTTTCAGGCTTTTCATGTTTTTCAACACCGCTTCATGCTCCTCCAATTTTTCAGAAAGTTTCATGCTCCTCATATTTTTAACATCTTTTGAAGCTCTTCATTTTTTTCACACCTTTTCATGCTCTTCATCTTTTTCAAAAAAGTTTCATGCTCATCCTATGTTTCATACTGTTTCACGCTCCTAATATTTTTGACACCTTTTGAAGCTCTTTATATTTTTCACACCTTTTCAGGCTCTTCATGTTTTTGACCACCGCATCATGCTCCTCCTATTTTTCAGTCGTTTCATACCTCTCATATTTTTTACACCTTTTGAAGCTCTTCATGTTTTTCACACCTTTTCATGCTCTTCATCTTTTTCAAAACCGTCTCATTCTCATCCTATTTTAAAGACTGTTTCATGCTCCTCATATTTTTGACACCTTTAGAACCTCTTCATATTTTTCACACCTTTTCATCTCTTCATGTTTTCAACACCGTTTCATGCTCCTCCTATTTTTCAGACCGATTCATGCTCCTCATATTTTTGACACCTTTTGAAGCTCTTCTTTTTTTTTCACACATTTTGAAGCTCTTCATATTTTTCACAACTTTTCAGGCTCTTCATGTTTTTGAACACCGCTTCATGCTCCTCTTATTTTTTAGAGAGTTTCATGCTCCTCATGTATTTCACACCTTTTGAAGCTCTTCATATTTTTCACACCTTTTCAGGCTCTTCATATTTTGAACACCATTTCATGCTTCTCTTATTTTTCAGACCATTTCTTGCTCCTCATATTTATGACACCTTTTGAAGCTCTTCATATTTTTCACACCTTTTGAAGCTGTTCATATTTTTCACACCATTTGAAGCTTTTCATATTTTTCACACGTTTTCAGGTTCTTCATGTTTTTCAACACCGCTTCATGCTCCTGCTAATTTTCAGACCCTTTCATGCTCCACATATTTTTGACACGTTTTGAAGCTCTTCATGTTTTTCACACCTTTTCAGGCTCTTCATGTCTTTCAACACCGTTTCATGCTCCTCCTATTTTTCAGAACTTTTAATGCTCCTCACATTTTTGACACCTTTTGTAGTTCTTCATATATTTCATACATTTTCAGGATCTTTATGTTTTTCAACAACACTTCATGCTCCTCCTATTTTTAAGACCGCTTCATGCTCATCTCATTTTTCACACTTTTGAAACGGTTCATATTTTTCACACCTTTTGAAGATCTTCATATTTTTACAAGTTTTCAGGTTCTTCATGTTTTTCAACACCGCTTCATGCTCCTCCTATTTTTCAGACTATTTCATGCTCCACATATTTTTGACACGTTTTGAAGCTCTTCATATTTTTCACACCTTTGCAGGCTTTTTATGTTTCTGAACACCGCTTCAAGCTGCTCCTATATTTCACATCTTTTGAAGCTCTTCATTATTTTCACACCTTTTCAGGCTCTTCATGTTTTTGAACACAGCTTCATGCTCCTCCTATTTTTCAGACAGTTTAATGCTCCTCATGTATTTCAAACCTTTTGAAGCTCGTCATATATTTCACATCTTCTCAGGCTCTTCATGTTTTGAACACCGTTTCATGCTCCTCCTATTTTTTAGACCGTTTTATACTCCTCATAATTTTGACACCTTTTGAAGCTCTTCATATTTTTCACAACTTTTCAGGCTCTTCATGTTTTTCAACACCGTCTCATTCTACTCCTATTTTTCAGACCGTTTCATGCTCCTCATGTATTTCACACCTTTTGAAGCTTTTCACATTTTTCACACCTTTTCAGGCTCTTCATGTTATTCAACACCGCTTCATGATCTTCCTATTTTTCAGTCCATTTCATGCTCCTCATATTTTTGACACCTGTTGAAGTTCTTCATATTTTTCCACCTTTTCAGCTCTTCAAGTTTTTCAACACCACTTCATGCTCCTCCTATATTTCAGAGCGTTTCATGCTCCTCATATTTTTGACACCTGTTGAAGCTCTTCATATTTTTCACACCTTTTCAGGCACTTCATATTTTTCAACACCGCTTCATGCTCCTCCTATTTTTCAGATCGTTTCATGCTCCTCATATTTTGACACCTTTTGAAGCTCTTCATATTTTTCACAAGTTTTCAGGTTCTTCATGTTTTTCAACACCGCTTCATGCTCCTCCTATTTTTCACACCGTTTCATGCTCCACATATATTTGACACGTTTTGAAGCTCTTCATATTTTTCACACCTTTACAGGCTTTTTATGTTTTTAACACCACTTCATGCTGCTCCTATATTTCATACCTTTTGAAGCTCTTCATATTTTCCACACCTTTTGAAGCTCTTCATATTTCTCAAACGTTTTCAGGCTCTTCATGTTTTTCAACACCCCTTCTTGCTCATCTATTTTTCAGACCGTTTCATGCTTCTCTCATTTCTGACATCTTTTGAAGCTCTTCATATATTTCACACATTTTCAGGCTCTTCATGTTTTTCAACACCACTTCATGCTCCTCCTATTTTTCAGACCGTTTCATGCTCATCTCACTTTTGACACATTTTGAAGCTCTTCATATTTTCCACACCTTTTGAAGCTCTTCATATTTTTCAAACGTTTTCAGGCTCTTCATGTTTTTCCACACCGCTTCATGCTCCTCCTTTTTTTCAGATAGTTTCATGCCCCCTTTATTTTTGACACCTTTTGAAGCTCTTCATATTTTTCAAACCGTTTCAGGCTCTTCATGTTTTTCAACACCGCTTCATGCTCCTCCTATTTTTCAAACCGTTTCATGCTCCTCATATTTTTGACACCTTTTGAAGCTATTCATATATTTCACACCTTTTCCACCTCTTCATGTTTTTCAACACTGCTTCTTGCTCCTCCAATTTTTCAGACCGTTTCATGCTCCTCCTATTTTTGATACCTTTTGAAGCTGTTCATATATTTCACACCTTTTCAGGCATTTCATGTCTTTGAAAACCGTTTCATGCTCGTCATATTTTGACAGTTTTTGATGCTCTTCATATTTTTCACAGCTTTTCAGGCTCTTCATGTTTTTCAACACCACTTCATGCTCCTATTTTTCAGACCGTTTCCTGCTCCTCATATTTTTGACACATTTTCAAACTCTTCATATTTTTCACACCTTTTCAGGCTCTTCTTGTTTTTCAACACCGCTTCATGCTCCTCGTATTTTTCAGACAGTTTCATGTGCCTCCTCTTTTTAACATCTTTTGAAGGTCTTCATATTTTTCACACCTTTTCAGGCTCTTCATGTTTTTCCGCACCGCTTCCTGCTCTTCCTTTTTTTCAGACCGTTCCATGCTCCTCATATTTTTGACACCTTTTGAAGCTCTTCATATTTTGCACACCTTTTGAGGCTCTTTATGTTTTTCAACACCACTTCATGCTCGTCCTATTTTCAGACCGTTTAATGCTCCTCTTATTTTTGACACCTTTTGAAGCTCTTCATATTTTTCAAACCTCTTCAGGTTCTTCATATTTTTCAACACCGCTTCATGCTCCTCCTATTTTTCAGATAGTTTCATGCCCCCTCTATTTTTGACACATTTTGAAGCTCTTCATATTTTTCAAGCCTTTTCAGGCTCTTCATGTTTCTCAACACCGCTTCATGCTCCTCCTATTTTTCAAACCGTTTCATGCTCCTCATATTTTTGACACCTTTTGAAGCTCTTCATATATTTCACACCTTTTCCACCCCTTCATGTTTTTCAACACTGCTTCTTGCTCCTCCAATTTTTCAGACCGTTTCATGCTCCTCCTATTTTTGATACCTTTTGAAGCTGTTCATATATTTCACACCTTTTCAGGCGTTTCATGTCTTGAACACCGTTTCATGCTCCTCATATTTTGGCAGTTTTTGATGCTCTTCATATTTTTCACAGCTTTTCAGGCTCTTCATGTTTTTCAACACCACTTCATGCTCCTATTTTTTAGACCGTTTCCTGCTCCTCATATTTTTGACACATTTTCAAACTCTTCATATTTTTCACACCTTTTCAGGCTCTTCTTGTTTTTCAACACCGGTTCATGCTCCTCCTATTTTTCATACCGTTTCATGCTCCTCATATTTTTGACACCTTTTGAAGCTCTCCATATTTTTCAAACCTTTTCAAGCTCTTCATGTTTTTAAACAGAGCTTCATTTACCTCCTATTTTTCAGACCGTTTCATGCTCCACATATTTTTGACACCTTTTGAAGCTCTTCATATTTTTCAACCTTTTCTTGCTTTCCATGTTTTTGAACACCGTTCCATGCTCCTCATATTTTTGACACCTTTGAAGCTCTTCAAAATTTTGACACCTTTTGAAGCTCTTCATATTTTTCAAACCTTTTCAAGCTCTTCATGTTTTTCAACACCGCTTCTTGCTCCTCCTATTTTTCAGACCGTTTCATGCTCCTCATATTTTTGACACCTTTTGAATCTCTTCATATATTTCACACCTTTTCAGGCTCTTCATGTTTTTGAACACCGCTTCATGATCCTCCTATTTTTCAGACCGTTTCATACACCTCATATTTTTTTCACCTTTTGAAGCTCTTCATATTTTTCACACCTTTTCAGGCTCCTCATGTTTTGCAACCCCGCTTCATGGTCCTCCTATTTTTCAGACCATTTCATACTCGTCATATTTTTGACACCTTTTAATGCTCTTCATATTTTTCACACCTTTTCAGGCTCTTCATTTTTTCAACACCGCTTCTTGCTCCTCCTATTTTTCAGACTGTTTCATGCTCATCTCATTTTTGACACCTTTGAAAGCTTTTCATATTTTTCACAACTTTTCAGGCTCTTCATGTTTTGAACACCGCTTCATGCTCCTCCTATTTTTCAGACCGTATCATGCTCCTCATATTTTTCACATCTTTTGAAGCTCTTCATATTTTTCACACCTTTTCAGGCTCTTCATATTTTTGAACACCTCTTCATCTTCCTCCTATTTTTCAGACCGTTTCTTGCTCCTCATGTATTTCACACCTTTTGAACCTCTTCATATTTTTCACACCTTTTCAGGCTCTTGATGTTTTTCCACACCACTTCATGCTTCTCCTATTTTTCAACACGTTTCATGCTCCTCATGTATTTCACACCCTTTGAAGCTCTTCATATTTTTCACACCTTTTCAGGCTCTTCATGTTTTTCAACACCGCTTCATGCTCCTCCTATTTTTCAGACCGTTTCATGCACCTCATATTTTTCTCACCTTTTGAAGCTCTTCATATTTTTCACACCTTTTCAGGCTCCTCATGTTTTGCAACACCGCTTCATGGTCCTCCTATTTTTCAGACCGTTTCATACTCCTCATATTTTTGACAACTTTTGATGCTCTTCATATATTTCACACCTTTTCAGGCTCTTCATTTTTTCAACACCACTTCATGCTCCTCCTATTTTTCAGACCGTTTCATGCTCATCTCATTTTTGACACCTTTTGAAGCTCTTCATATTTTTCACACCTTTTCAGGCTCTTCATGTTTTTGAACACCGCTTCATGCTCCTCCTATTTTTCAGACTGCTTCATACTCCTCTCATTTTTGACACCTTTTGAAGCTCTTCATATTTTTGACACCTTTTGAAGCTCTTCATATTTCTCACACTTTTTCAGGCTCTTCATGATTTTCAACACCGATTCATGCTCCTCCTCTTTTTCAGACCGTTTCATGCTCCTCATATTTTTGATACCTTTTGAATCTCCTCATATTTTTTACACCTTTTGAACCTCTTCATATATTTCACACTTTTTCAGGCTCTTCATGTTTTTCAACACGGCTTCATGCTCCTCCTATTTTTCAGACCGTTTCATGCTCCTCATATTTTTCACACCTTTTGAAGCTCTTCATATTTTTCACACCTTTTAAGCCTCTTCATGTTTTTTAACACCGCTTCATGCTCCTCCTATTTTCAAGACAGTTTCATACTCCTCATGTATTTCATACCTTTTGAAGCTCCTCATATTTTTCACACCTTTTCAGGCTCTTCATATTTTTGAAAACCGCTTCATGCTCCTCCTATTTTTAAGACCATTTCATGCTCCTCATATATTTCACACCTTTTGAAGTTATTCATATTTTTCACACCTTTTCAGGCTCTGCATGTTTTTCAACACCGTTTCATGCTTCTCCTATTTTTCAGACCGTTTCATGCTCCTCATATTTTTGACACATTT
This sequence comes from Dama dama, assembly GCF_033118175.1. Classification (NCBI taxonomy): domain Eukaryota; kingdom Metazoa; phylum Chordata; class Mammalia; order Artiodactyla; family Cervidae; genus Dama; species Dama dama. The sequence continues at coordinate 3,737,748 of NW_026870956.1, forward strand.
TGAAGTCTTGATATATTTCACACCTTCTCAGGCTCTTCATTTTTTGGAACACGACTTCTTGCTCCTCCTATTTTTCAGACCGTTTCATGCTCATCTCATTTTTGACACCTTTTGAAGCTCTTCATATATTTGACACCATTTGAAGCTCTTCATATTTTTCACAACTTTTCAGGCTCTGCATGTATTTGAACACCGTTTCATGCTACTCCTATATTTCAGACCGATTCTTGCTGCTCATATATTTGACACCTTTTGAAACTCTTCATATTTTTAACACCTTTTTAGGCTCTTCATGTTTTTCAACACCGCTTCATGCTCCTCCTATTTTTCAGACCGTTTCATGCTCCTCATATTTTTGACACCTTTTGATGCTCTTCATATTTTTCACACCTTTTCAGGCTTTTCATGTTTTTGCACACCGCTTCATGCTCCTCCTATTTTTCACACCTTTTGAAGCTCTTCATATTTTTCACCCTTTTCAGTCTCTTCATGTTTTTAACACGGTTTCATGCTCCTCCTATTTTTCAGACCGTTTCATGCTCCTCATATTTTTGACACCTTTTGAAGCTCTTCATATTTTTCACATCTTTTCAGGCTCTTCATGTTTTTCAACACCGCTTCATGCTCCACCTATTTTTCAGACGGTTTCATGCTCCTCATATTTTTGACACCTTTTGAAGCTCTTCATATTTTTCAAACCTTTTCAGGCTCTTCATGTTTTTGATCACTGCTTCATGCTCCTCGTATTTTTCAAACCATTTTAATGATCCTCATGTATTTCACACCTTTGAACCTCTTCATATTTTTCACACCTTTTCAGGCTCTTCATGTGTTTCAACACCACTTCATGCTCCTCAGCTTTTTCAGACCGTTTCATGCTCATTTCATTTTTGAAACATTTTGAAGCTCTTCATATTTTTCACACCTTTTGAATCTCTTCATATTTTTGACACCTTTTCAGCCTCTTCATGGTTTTGAACACCTCTGCCTGCTCCTCCTATTTTTCAGGGCGTTTAATGCTCCTCATGTATTTCACACCTTTTGAAGCTCTTCATATTTTTCTCACCTTTTCAGGCTCTTCATGTTTTTGAACACCGCTTCATGCTCCTCATATTTTTCAGACCGTTTCATGCTCCTCATATATTTCAAACCTTTTGCACCTCTTCATATTTTTCACACCTTTTCAATGTCTTCATGTTTTTGAACACCGTTTCATGCTGCTCCTATTTTTCACAACGTTTCATGCTCCTCATATTTTTGACACCTTTTGAAGCTCTTCATATTTTTCACACCTTTTCAGGCTCTTCATATTTTTGAACACCTCTTCCTCTTCCTCCTATTTTTCAGACCGTTTCTTGCTCCTCATGTATTTCACACCTTTGGAAGCCCTTCATATTTTTCACACCTTTTCAGGCTCTTGATGTTTTTCCACACCACTTCATGCTTCTCCTATTTTTCAACACGTTTCATGCTCCTCATGTATTTCACACCTTTTGAAGCTCTTCATATTTTTCACACCTTTTCAGGCTCTTCATGTTTTTCAACACCGCTTCATGCTCCTCCTATTTTTCAGACCGTTTCATGCACCTCATATTTTTCTCACCTTTTGAAGCTCTTCATATTTTTCACACCTTTTCAGGCTCCTCATGTTTTGCAACACCGCTTCATGGTCCTCCTATTTTTCAGACCGTTTCATACTCCTCATATTTTTGACAACTTTTGATGCTCTTCATATTTTTCACACCTTTTCAGGCTCTTCATTTTTTCAACACCGCTTCATGCTCCTCCTATTTTTCAGAGCGTTTCATGCTCATCTCATTTTTAACACCTTTGGAAGCTTTTCAAATTTTTCACAATTTTTCAGGCTCTTCATGTTTTGAACACCGCTTCATGCTCCTCCTATTTTTCAGACCGTATCATGCTCCTCATATTTTGACACCTTTTGAAGCTCTTCATATATTTCACACCTTTTCAGTCTCTTCTTTTTCTTCAACACCACTTCATGCACCTCCTATTTTTCAGACCGTTTCATGATCATCTCATTTTTGACACCTTTTGAAGCTCTTCATATTTTTCACACCTTTTCAGGCTCCTCATTTTTTTCAACACCACTTCATTGTCCTCCTATTTTTCAGACCGTTTCATGCTCATCTCTTTTTTGACACCTTTTGAAGCTCTTCATATTTTTCACACATTTTGAAGCTCTTAATATTTTTCACACCTTTTCTGGCTCTTCATGTTTTTCAACACCGGTTCATGGTACTCCTATTTTTTAGACCGTTTCATGCTCCTCATATTTTTGACAACTTTTGAAGCTGTTCATATTTTTCACACCTTTTCAGGCTCTTCATTTTTTTCAACACTGCTTCATGCTCCTCCTATTTTTCAGAACGTTTCATGCTCCTTATAATTTTGACACCTTTTGAAGCTCTTCATATTTTTCACACCTTTTCAGGCTCTTCATGTTTTTCAACACTGCTTCATGCTCCTCCTATTTTTCAGACCGTTTCTTGCACCTCATATATTTCACACCTTTAGAAGCTCTTCATATTTTTCACACATTTTCAGGCTCTTCATGTTTCTCAACACCGCTTCCTGCTCCTCCTCTTTTTCAGACCGTTTCATGCTCCTCATATTTTTGACACATTTTGAAGCTCTTCATGTTTCTCACAGCTTTTCAGGTTCTTCATGTTTTTCAACACTACTTCATGCTCCTCCTATTTTTCAGACGGTTTCATGCTCATCTCATTTTTGACACCTTTTGAAGCTCTTCATATTTTTCACATCTTTTGAAGCTCTTCATATTTTTCACACGTTTTCAGGCTCTTCATTTTGTTCAACACCCTTTCTTGCTCCTCCTATTTTTCAGACCATTTCATGCTCCTCATATTTTTGACACGTTTTGAAGCTCTTCATATTTTTCACACCTTTTCAGGCTCTTCATGTTTTTGAACACCGTTTCATAGTCCTCCTATTTTTCAGACCGTTTCATGCTCCTCATATTTTTGACACCTTTTGAAGCTCTTCATATTTTTCACTACTTTTCAGGGTCTTCCTGTTTTGAACACCGCTTCATGCTCCTCCTATTTTTCAGAACTTTTCATGCTCCTCATATTTTTGACACCTTTTGAAGCTCTTCATATTTTTCACACCTTTTCAGGCTCTTCATGTTTTTGAACACCATTTCATGCTCCTCCTATTTTACAGACCGTTTCATTCTCCTCATATTTTTGACACCTTTTGAAGCTCTTCATATATTTCACACCTTTTCAGGCTTTTCATTATTTTCAACACCACTTCATGCTCCTCTTATTTTTCAGACCGTTTCATGCTCATCTCATTTTGACACCTTTTGAAGCTCTTCATGTTTTTCACATCTTCTGAAGCTCTTCATATTTTTCACAAATTTTCAGGCTCTTTATGATTTTCAACACCGCTTCATGCTCCTCCTATTTTTCAGACCGTTTCATGTTCATCTCATTTTGACACCTTTTGAAGCTCTTCATATTTTTCACACCTTTTGAAGCTCTTCATATTTTGCATATTTTTGAAGTTCTTCATAATTTCACACGTTTTCAGACTCTTCATGTTTTTCAACACCACTTCATGCTCCTCCTATTTTTCAGACCGTTTCATGCTCCTCATATTTTTGACACCTTTTGAAGCTCTTCATATTTTTCACACCTTTTCAGGCTCTTCATGTTTTTGAACACCGCTTCATGCTCCTCCTATTTTTCAGACCGTTTCATGCTCCTCATATTTTTGACAACTTTTGAAGCTTTTCATATTTTTCACACCTTGTCAGGCTCTTGAATTTTTTCAACACCACTTCATGCTCCTCCTTTTTTGCAGACCGTTTCATGCTCCTCATATTTTTGACACCTTTTGAAGCTCTTCATATTTTGCACACCTTTTCAGGCTCTTCATGTTTTTGAACACCGCTTCATGATCCTCCTATTTTTCTGACCTTTTCATGCTCCTCATATTTTTGACAACTTTTGAAGCTCTTCATATTTTTCACAACTTTTCAGGCTTTTCCTGTTTTTGAACACCGCTTCATGCTCCTCCTATTTTTCAAACCGTTTCATGCTCCTCATATTTTTGACACCTTTTGAAGCTCTTCATATTTTTCACACCTTTTCAGGCTCTTCATGTTTTTGAACACCGCTTCATGCTCCTCCTATTTTCAGACCGTTTCATTCTCCTCATATTTTTGACACCTTTTGAAGCCCTTCATATATTTCACACCTTTTCCGTCTCTTCTTTTTTTTCAACACCACTTCATGCTCCTCCTATTTTTCAGACCGTTTCATGCTCATCTCATTTTTGACACCTTTTGAAGCTCTTCATATTTTTCACACCTTTTCAAGCTCTTCATGTTTTTGAACACCGCTTCATGCTCCTCCTATTTTTCAGACTGCTTCATACTCCTCTCATTTTTGACACCTTTTGAAGCTCTTCATATTTTTGACACCTTTTGAAGCTCTTCATATTTCTCACACGTTTTCAGGCTCTTCATGATTTTCAACACCGATTCATGCTCCTCCTCTTTTTCAGACCGTTTCATGCTCCTCATATTTTTGATACCTTTTGAATCTCCTCATATTTTTACACCTTTTGAACCTCTTCATATATTTCACACTTTTTCAGGCTCTTCATGTTTTTCAACACGGCTTCATGCTCCTCCTATTTTTCAGACTGCTTCATACTCCTCTCATTTTTGACACCTTTCGAAGCTCTTCATATTTTTCACACATTTTTAAGCTCTTAATATTTTTCACACCTTTTCTGGCTCTTCATGTTTTTCAACACCGGTTCATGGTACTCCTATTTTTCAGACCGTTTCTTGCACCTCATATATTTCACACCTTTAGAAGCTCTTCATATTTTTCACACATTTTCAGGCTCTTCATGTTTCTCAACACCGCTTCCTGCTCCTCCTCTTTTTCAGAACGTTTCATGCTCCTCATATTTTTGACACCTTTTGAAGCTCTTCATGTTTCTCACAGCTTTTCAGGTTCTTCATGTTTTTCAACACTACTTCATGCTCCTCCTATTTTTCAGACGGTTTCATGCTCATCTCATTTTTGACACCTTTTGAAGCTCTTCATATTTTTCACATCTTTTGAAGCTCTTCATATTTTTCACACGTTTTCAGGCTCTTCATGTTGTTCAACACCCTTTCTTGCTCCTCCTATTTTTCAGACCATTTCATGCTCCTCATATTTTTGACACGTTTTGAAGCTCTTCATATTTTTCACACCTTTTCAGGCTCTTCATGTTTTTGAACACCGTTTCATAGTCCTCCTATTTTTGAGACCGTTTCATGCTCCTCATATTTTTGACACCTTTTGAAGCTCTTCATATTTTTCATACCTTTTGAAGCTCTTCATATTTTTCACTCGTTTTCACGCTCTTCATGTTTTTCAACACCGCTTCATGCTCCTCCTATTTTTCAGACGGTTTCATGCTCCTCATATTTTGACACCTTTTGAAGCTCTTCATATTTTTCACACTTTTTCAAGCTCTTCATGTTTTTCAACACCACTTCATGCTCCTCCTATTTTTCAGACGTTTCATGTTCCTCATATTTTTGACACCTTTAGAAACTTTTCATATTTTTCACACTTTTTCAGGCTCTTCATGTTTTTCCACACCGCTTCAGCTCCTCCTATTTTTCAGACCGTTTCATTCTCCTCATAAATTTGACACATTTTAAAGCTCTTCATATATTTCACACCTTTTCAGGCTCTTCATTTTTTCAACACCACTTCATGCTCCTCCTATTTTTCAGACCGTTTCATGCTCATCTATTTTGACACCTTTTGAAGCTCTTCATATTTTTACACCTTTTAAGCTCTTCACATTTTTCACACCTTTTCAGGCTCTTCATGTTTTGAACACCGTTTCTTGCTCCTCTTATTATTCAGACCGTTTCATGATCCTGATATATTTGACACCTCTTGAAGCTCTTCATATTTTTCACACCTTTTCAGGCTCTTCAAGATTTTCAACACCGCTTCATGCTCCTCCGATTTTTCAGACCGTTTCATGCTCATCTCATTTTTGACATCTTTTGAAGCACTTCGTATTTTTCACACCTTTTGAAGCTCTTCCTATTTTTCATATTTTTGAACCACTTCATGTTTTTCACACCTTTTCAGGCTCTTCAAGATTTTCAACACCGCTTCATGCTCCTCCGATTTTTCAGACCGTTTCATGCTCATCTAATTTTTGACACCTTTTGAAGCTCTTCATATTTTTCACACCTTTTCAGGCTCTTCATATTTTTCAACACAACTTCATGCATCTCCTATTTTTCGGACCATTTCATGCTCCTCATATTTTTCAAACCTTTTGAAACTCTTCATATTTTTCACACCTTTTCAGGCTCTTCATGTTTTGAACACCACTTCATGCTCCTCCTATTATTCAGAGAGTTTCATGCTCCTCATGTATTTCACACCTTTTGAAGCTCTTCATATTTTTCACACCTTTTGAAGCTCTTCATATATTTCACATCTTTTCAGGCTCTTCATGTTTATTTAACAACGTTTCATCCTCCTCCTATTTTTGACACATTTTGAAGCTCTTCATTTTTTTCACATCTTTTAAGACTCTTCATGTTTTTCAACACAGCTTCATGCTCCTCCGTTTTTTCAGACCGTTTCATCCTCCTCCTATTTTTGACACATTTTGAAGCTCTTCATATTTTTCACATCTTTTAAGACTCTTCATGTTTTTCAACACCGCTTCATGCTCCTCCGTTTTTTCAGACCGTTTCATGCTCCTCTCATTTTTGACACCTTTTGAAGCTCTTCATATTTTTCACACCTTTTGAAGCTCTTCATATTTTTCACAACTTTTAAGGCTCTTCATGTTTTTCAACACCGCTTCATGGTCCTCCTATTTTTCAGAACGTTTCATGCTCCTCATATTTTTGACACCGTTTCAAGCTCTTCATATATTTCACACCTTTTCAGGCTCTGAATGTTGTCAACACCGCTTCATGCTCATCCTATTTTTCGGACCGCTTCATGATCCTCAGATTTTTGACATCTTCGGAGCACTTCATATTTTTCACACGTTTTCAGCCTCTTCATGTTTTTCAACACTGCATCATACTCTTCCTATTTTTCAGATCGTTTCATGCTCCTCAATGTTTGACATGTTTTGAATCTCTTTATATTTTTCACACCATTTCAGGCTCTTCATGTTTTGAAAAACGTTTCATGCTCCTCCTATTTTTCAGAAAATTTCATGATCCTCATATATTTGAGACCTTTTAACGCTCTTCATATTTTTCACAGCTTTTCAGCTCTTCATGTTTGTCAACACCACTTCATGCTCCTCCTATTTTTCAGACCGTTTCTTTCTCCTCATATTTTTGACACCTTTTGAAGCTCTTCATATATTTCACAGATTTTCAGGCTCTTCATCTTTTTGCACACCGCTTCATGCTCCTCCTATTTTTCACACCGTTTCATGCTGCTCTCATTATTGACACATTTCGAAGCTATTCATATTTTTCACACCTTTTAATGCTCTTCATATTTTTCACACCTTTTCAGGCTTTTCATGTTTTTCAACACCGCTTCATGCTCCTCCTATTTTTCAGACTGTTTCATGCTCCTCATATTTTTGACAGCTTTTGAAGCTGTTCATATTTTTCACACCTTTTCAGGCTCTTCATGTTTTTCAACCGTGCTTCATGTTCCTCCTATTTTTCACACCGTTTCATGCTCCTCATATTTTTGACACCTTTTGAAGATCTTAATATTTTTCACACCTTTTCAGGCTCTTCATGTTTTTGAACACCATTTCATGCTCCTCCTTTTTTTTGACACATTTTGAACGTCTTCATAATTTTCACACCTTTCAGGCTCTTCATGTTTTACAACACTGTTTCATGCTCCTCCTATTTTTCAGATCATTTCATGCTCCTCATATATTTCACATCTTTTGTAGCTCTTCATATTTTTCACACCTTTTCAGTCTCTTCAGGTTTCTCAACATCACTTCATGCTTCTCCTATTTTTCACACCGTTTCATGCTCCTCATATTTTTGACACCTTTTGAACCTCCTCATTTTTTCACAACTTTGGAAACGCTTCATATATTTCCCACCTTTTCAGGCTCTTAAAGTTTTCAACACCGCTTCATGCTCATCCTATTTTTCAGACCGTTTCATGCTCCTCATATTTTTGACACGTTTTGAGGCTCTTCATGTTTTTCACACCTTTTCAGGCTCTTCATGTTTTTCAACACTGTTTCATGCTGCTCCTATTTTTCAGACCGTTTCATGTTCCTCATATTTTTCACACCTTTTGAAGCTCTTCATATTTTACAAAACTTTTCAGGTTCTTCATGTTTTTGACGACTGCTTCATGCTCCTCCTATTTTTCAGACCGTTTCATGCTCCTTATATACTTGACACCTTGTGAAGCTCCTCCTATTTTTCACACCTTTTCAGGCTCTTCATGTATTTCAACACCTTTTCATGCTCCTCCTATTTTTCAGACCGCTTCAGTCTCCTCATGTATTTCACACTTTTTCAAGCTCTTCATATTTTTCACACCTTTTCAGGCTCTTCATGTTTTTGAACACCGTTTCATGCTCCTCCTATTTTTCAGACCGTTTCATGCTCCTCATATTTTTGACACCTTTTGAACCTCCTCATTTTTTCACAACTTTGGAAACTCTTCATATATTTCACACCTTTTCAGGCACTTCATGATTTCCACGACCACTTCATGCTCCTCCTATTTTTCAGACCGTTTCATGCTCATCTCATTTTTGACACCTTTGGAAGCTCTTCATATATTTCACACCTTTTGAAGCTCTTCATATTTTTCACACGTTTTCAGGCTCTTCATGTTTTTCAACACCGCTTCATGCTCCTCCTCTTTTTCAGACCGTTTCATGCTCCTCATATTTTTGACACGTTTTGAGGCTCTTCATGTTTTTCACACCTTTTCAAGCTCTTCATGTTTTTGAACACCACTTCATGCTCCTCCTATTTTTAAGATCGTTTCATGCTCCTCATATTTTTGACCCCTTTTGAAGATCTTCATGTTTTTCACACCTTTTCAGGCTCTTCATATTTTTGAACACCGTATCATGCTCCTCCTATTTTTCAGACCGTTTCAGGCTCCTCATATTTTTGACACCTTTTGAAGCTCCTCATATTTTTCACACCTTTTGAAGCTCTTCATATATTTCACAACTTTTCAGGCACTTCATGTTTTTCAACATCACTTCATGCTCCTCCTATATTTCAGACCGGTTCATGCTCCTCATATTTTTGACACCTTTTGTAGCTCTTCATATATTTCACACCTTTTGAAGCTCTTCATATTTTTCACACGTTTTCAGGCTATTCATGTTTTTCAACGCCGCTTCATGCTCCTACTATTTTCAGACCGTTTCCACCTCCTCATGTATTTCACACCTTTTGAAGCTCTTCATATATGTCACACCTTTTAGGCTCTTCGTCTTTTTAAAACCGTTTCATGCTCATCCTATTTTTCACACTGTTTCATGCTCCTCATATATTTGACACCTTTTGAAGCTCTTCATATTTTTCACACCTTTTCAGGCTCTTCATGTTTATCAACACAGTTTCATGCTCTTCCTAAATTTCAGACCGTTTCATGCTCCTCATATTGTTGACACCTTTTGAAGCTCTTCATATTTTTCCACCTTTTCAGGCTTTTCATGTTTTTCAACACCGCTTCATGCTCCTCCAATTTTTCAGAAAGTTTCATGCTCCTCATATTTTTAACATCTTTTGAAGCTCTTCATTTTTTTCACACCTTTTCATGCTCTTCATCTTTTTCAAAAAAGTTTCATGCTCATCCTATGTTTCATACTGTTTCATGCTCCTCATATTTTTGACACATTTTGAAGTCTTGATATATTTCACACCTTCTCAGGCTCTTCATTTTTTGGAACACGACTTCTTGCTCCTCCTATTTTTCAGACCGTTTCATGCTCATCTCATTTTTGACACCTTTTGAAGCTCTTCATATATTTGACACCATTTGAAGCTCTTCATATTTTTCACAACTTTTCAGGCTCTGCATGTATTTGAACACCGTTTCATGCTACTCCTATATTTCAGACCGATTCTTGCTGCTCATATATTTGACACCTTTTGAAACTCTTCATATTTTTAACACCTTTTTAGGCTCTTCATGTTTTTCAACACCGCTTCATGCTCCTCCTATTTTTCAGACCGTTTCATGCTCCTCATATTTTTGACACCTTTTAATGCTCTTCATATTTTTCACACCTTTTCAGGCTTTTCATGTTTTTGCACACCGCTTCATGCTCCTCCTATTTTTCACACCTTTTGAAGCTCTTCATATTTTTCACCCTTTTCAGTCTCTTCATGTTTTTAACACGGTTTCATGCTCCTCCTATTTTTCAGACCGTTTCATGCCGCTCATATTTTTGACACCTTTTGAAGCTCTTCATATTTTTCACATCTTTTCAGGCTCTTCATGTTTTTCAACACCGCTTCATGCTCCACCTATTTTTCAGACGGTTTCATGCTCCTCATATTTTTGACACCTTTTGAAGCTCTTCATATTTTTCAAACCTTTTCAGGCTCTTCATGTTTTTGATCACTGCTTCATGCTCCTCGTATTTTTCAAACCATTTCATGATCCTCATGTATTTCACACCTTTGAACCTCTTCATATTTTTCACACCTTTTCAGGCTCTTCATGTGTTTCAACACCACTTCATGCTCCTCAGCTTTTTCAGACCGTTTCATGCTCATTTCATTTTTGAAACATTTTGAAGCTCTTCATATTTTTCACACCTTTTGAATCTCTTCATATTTTTGACACCTTTTCAGCCTCTTCATGTTTTTGAACACCTCTGCATGCTCCTCCTATTTTTCAGGGCGTTTAATGCTCCTCATGTATTTCACACCTTTTGAAGCTCTTCATATTTTTCTCACCTTTTCAGGCTCTTCATGTTTTTGAACACCGCTTCATGCTCCTCATATTTTTCAGACCGTTTCATGCTCCTCATATATTTCAAACCTTTTGCACCTCTTCATATTTTTCACACCTTTTCAATGTCTTCATGTTTTTGAACACCGTTTCATGCTGCTCCTATTTTTCACAACGTTTCATGCTCCTCATATTTTTGACACCTTTTGAAGCTCTTCATATTTTTCACACCTTTTCAGGCTCTTCATATTTTTGAACACCTCTTCCTCTTCCTCCTATTTTTCAGACCGTTTCTTGCTCCTCATGTATTTCACACCTTTTGAAGCCCTTCATATTTTTCACACCTTTTCAGGATCTTGATGTTTTTCCACACCACTTCATGCTTCTCCTATTTTTCAACACGTTTCATGCTCCTCATGTATTTCACACCTTTTGAAGCTCTTCATATTTTTCACACCTTTTCAGGCTCTTCATGTTTTTCAACACCGCTTCATGCTCCTCCTATTTTTCAGACCGTTTCATGCACCTCATATTTTTCTCACCTTTTGAAGCTCTTCATATTTTTCACACCTTTTCAGGCTCCTCATGTTTTGCAACACCGCTTCATGGTCCTCCTATTTTTCAGACCGTTTCATACTCCTCATATTTTTGACAACTTTTGATGCTCTTCATATTTTTCACACCTTTTCAGGCTCTTCATTTTTTCAACACCGCTTCATGCTCCTCCTATTTTTCAGAGCGTTTCATGCTCATCTCATTTTTAACACCTTTGGAAGCTTTTCATATTTTTCACAATTTTTCAGGCTCTTCATGTTTTGAACACCGCTTCATGCTCCTCCTATTTTTCAGACCGTATCATGCTCCTCATATTTTGACACCTTTTGAAGCTCTTCATATATTTCACACCTTTTCAGTCTCTTCTTTTTCTTCAACACCACTTCATGCACCTCCTATTTTTCAGACCGTTTCATGATCATCTCATTTTTGACACCTTTTGAAGCTCTTCATATTTTTCACACCTTTTCAGGCTCCTCATTTTTTTCAACACCACTTCATTCTCCTCCTATTTTTCAGACCGTTTCATGCTCATCTCTTTTTTGACACCTTTTGAAGCTCTTCATATTTTTCACACATTTTGAAGCTCTTAATATTTTTCACACCTTTTCTGGCTCTTCATGTTTTTCAACACCGGTTCATGGTACTCCTATTTTTTAGACCATTTCATGCTCCTCATATTTTTGACAACTTTTGAAGCTGTTCATATTTTTCACACCTTTTCAGGCTCTTCATTTTTTTCAACACTGCTTCATGCTCCTCCTATTTTTCAGAACGTTTCATGCTCCTTATAATTTTGACACCTTTTGAAGCTCTTCATATTTTTCACACCTTTTCAGGCTCTTCATGTTTTTCAACACTGCTTCATGCTCCTTCTATTTTTCAGACCGTTTCTTGCACCTCATATATTTCACACCTTTAGAAGCTCTTCATATTTTTCACACATTTTCAGGCTCTTCATGTTTCTCAACACCGCTTCCTGCTCCTCCTCTTTTTCAGACCGTTTCATGCTCCTCATATTTTTGACACATTTTGAAGCTCTTCATGTTTCTCACAGCTTTTCAGGTTCTTCATGTTTTTCAACACTACTTCATGCTCCTCCTATTTTTCAGACGGTTTCATGCTCATCTCATTTTTGACACCTTTTGAAGCTCTTCATATTTTTCACATCTTTTGAAGCTCTTCATATTTTTCACACGTTTTCAGGCTCTTCATGTTGTTCAACACCCTTTCTTGCTCCTCCTTTTTTTTCAGACCATTTCATGCTCCTCATATTTTTGACACGTTTTGAAGCTCTTCATATTTTTCACACCTTTTCAGGCTCTTCATGTTTTTGAACACCGTTTCATAGTCCTCCTATTTTTCAGACCGTTTCATGCTCCTCATATTTTTGACACCTTTTGAAGCTCTTCATATTTTTCACTACTTTTCAGGGTCTTCCTGTTTTGAACACCGCTTCATGCTCCTCCTATTTTTCAGAACTTTTCATGCTCCTCATATTTTTGACACCTTTTGAAGCTCTTCATATTTTTCACACCTTTTCAGGCTCTTCATGTTTTTGAACACCATTTCATGCTCCTCCTATTTTACAGACCGTTTCATTCTCCTCATATTTTTGACACCTTTTGAAGCTCTTCATATATTTCACACCTTTTCAGGCTTTTCATTATTTTCAACACCACTTCATGCTCCTCTTATTTTTCAGACCGTTTCATGCTCATCTCATTTTGACACCTTTTGAAGCTCTTCATGTTTTTCACATCTTCTGAAGCTCTTCATATTTTTCACAAATTTTCAGGCTCTTTATGATTTTCAACACCGCTTCATGCTCCTCCTATTTTTCAGACCGTTTCATGCTCATCTCATTTTGACACCTTTTGAAGCTCTTCATATTTTTCACACCTTTTGAAGCTCTTCATATTTTGCATATTTTTGAAGTTCTTCATAATTTCACACGTTTTCAGACTCTTCATGTTTTTCAACACCACTTCATGCTCCTCCTATTTTTCAGACCGTTTCATGCTCCTCATATTTTTGACACCTTTTGAAGCTCTTCATATTTTTCACACCTTTTCAGGCTCTTCATGTTTTTGAACACCGCTTCATGCTCCTCCTATTTTTCAGACCGTTTCATGCTCCTCATATTTTTGACAACTTTTGAAGCTTTTCATATTTTTCACACCTTGTCAGGCTCTTGAATTTTTTCAACACCACTTCATGCTCCTCCTTTTTTGCAGACCGTTTCATGCTCCTCATATTTTTGACACCTTTTGAAGCTCTTCATATTTTGCACAGCTTTTCAGGCTCTTCATGTTTTTGAACACCGCTTCATGATCCTCCTATTTTTCTGACCTTTTCATGCTCCTCATATTTTTGACAACTTTTGAAGCTCTTCATATTTTTCACAACTTTTCAGGCTTTTCCTGTTTTTGAACACCGCTTCATGCTCCTCCTATTTTTCAAACCGTTTCATGCTCCTCATATTTTTGACACCTTTTGAAGCTCTTCATATTTTTCACACCTTTTCAGGCTCTTCATGTTTTTGAACACCGCTTCATGCTCCTCCTATTTTCAGACCGTTTCATTCTCCTCATATTTTTGACACCTTTTGAAGCCCTTCATATATTTCACACTTTTTCCGTCTCTTCTTTTTTTTCAACACCACTTCATGCTCCTCCTATTTTTCAGACCGTTTCATGCTCATCTCATTTTTGACACCTTTTGAAGCTCTTCATATTTTTCACACCTTTTCAAGCTCTTCATGTTTTTGAACACCGCTTCATGCTCCTCCTATTTTTCAGACTGCTTCATACTCCTCTCATTTTTGACACCTTTTGAAGCTCTTCATATTTTTGACACCTTTTGAAGCTCTTCATATTTCTCACACGTTTTCAGGCTCTTCATGATTTTCAACACCGATTCATGCTCCTTCTCTTTTTCAGACCGTTTCATGCTCCTCATATTTTTGATACCTTTTGAATCTCCTCATATTTTTTACACCTTTTGAACCTCTTCATATATTTCACACTTTTTCAGGCTCTTTATGTTTTTCAACACGGCTTCATGCTCCTCCTATTTTTCAGACCGTTTCATGCTCCTCATATTTTTCACACCTTTTGAAGCTCTTCATATTTTTCACACCTTTTAAGCCTCTTCATGTTTTTTAACACCGCTTCATGCTCCTCCTATTTTCAAGACAGTTTCATACTCCTCATGTATTTCATACCTTTTGAAGCTCCTCATATTTTTCACACCTTTTCAGGCTCTTCATATTTTTGAAAACCGCTTCATGCTCCTCCTATTTTTCAGACCGTTTCATGCTCCTCATATTTTTGACACATTTTGAAGTTCTTGATATATTTCACACCTTCTCAGGCTCTTCATTTTTTGGAACACGACTTCTTGCTCCTCCTATTTTTCAGACCGTTTCATGCTCATCTCATTTTTGACACCTTTTGAAGCTCTTCATATATTTGACACCATTTGAAGCTCTTCATATTTTTCACAACTTTTCAGGCTCTGCATATATTTGAACACCGTTTCATGCTACTCCTATATTTCAGACCGATTCTTGCTGCTCATATATTTGACACCTTTTGAAACTCTTCATATTTTTAACACCTTTTCAGGCTCTTCATGTTTTTCAACACCGCTTCATGCTCCTCCTATTTTTCAGACCGTTTCATGCTCCTCATATTTTTGACACCTTTTGATGCTCTTCATATTTTTCACACCTTTTCAGGCTTTTCATGTTTTTGCACACCGCTTCATGCTCCTCCTATTTTTCACACCTTTTGAAGCTCTTCATATTTTTCACCCTTTCAGTCTCTTCATGTTTTTAACACGGTTTCATGCTCCTCCTATTTTTCAGACCGATTCATGCTCCTCATATTTTTGACACCTTTTGAAGCTCTTCATATTTTTCACATCTTTTCAGGCTCTTCATGTTTTTCAACACCGCTTCATGCTCCACCTATTTTTCAGACGGTTTCATGCTCATCTCTTTTTTGACACCTTTTGAAGCTCTTCATATTTTTCATACCTTTTGAAGCTCTTCATATTTTTCACTCGTTTTCACGCTCTTCATGTTTTTCAACACCGCTTCATGCTCCTCCTATTTTTCAGACGGTTTCATGCTCCTCATATTTTTGACACCTTTTGAAGCTCTTCATATTTTTCAAACCTTTTCAGGCTCTTCATGTTTTTGAACACTGCTTCATGCTCCTCGTATTTTTCAAACCATTTCATGATCCTCATGTATTTCACACCTTTGAACCTCTTCATATTTTTCACACCTTTTCAGGCTCTTCATGTGTTTCAACACCACTTCATGCTCCTCAGCTTTTTCAGACCGTTTCATGCTCATTTCATTTTTGAAACATTTTGAAGCTCTTCATATTTTTCACACCTTTTGAATCTCTTCATATTTTTGACACCTTTTCAGGCTCTTCATGTTTTTGAACACCTCTGCATGCTCCTCCTATTTTTCAGGGCATTTAATGCTCCTCATGTATTTCACACCTTTTGAAGCTCTTCATATTTTTCTCACCTTTTCAGGCTCTTCATGTTTTTGAACACCGCTTCATGCTCCTCATATTTTTCAGACCGTTTCATGCTCCTCATATATTTCAAACCTTTTGCACCTCTTCATATTTTTCACACCTTTTCAATGTCTTCATGTTTTTGAACACCGTTTCATGCTGCTCCTATTTTTCACAACGTTTCATGCTCCTCATATTTTTGACACCTTTTGAAGCTCTTCATATTTTTCACACCTTTTCAGGCTCTTCATATTTTTGAACACCTCTTCCTCTTCCTCCTATTTTTCAGACCGTTTCTTGCTCCTCATGTATTTCACACCTTTTGAAGCCCTTCATATTTTTCACACCTTTTCAGGCTCTTGATGTTTTTCCACACCACTTCATGCTTCTCCTATTTTTCAACACGTTTCATGCTCCTCATGTATTTCACACCTTTTGAAGCTCTTCATATTTTTCACACCTTTTCAGGCTCTTCATGTTTTTCAACACCGCTTCATGCTCCTCCTATTTTTCAGACCGTTTCATGCACCTCATATTTTTCTCACCTTTTGAAGCTCTTCATATTTTTCACACCTTTTCAGGCTCCTCATGTTTTGCAACACCGCTTCATGGTCCTCCTATTTTTCAGACCGTTTCATACTCCTCATATTTTTGACAACTTTTGATGCTCTTCATATTTTTCACACCTTTTCAGGCTCTTCATTTTTTCAACACCGCTTCATGCTCCTCCTATTTTTCAGAGCGTTTCATGCTCATCTCATTTTTAACACCTTTGGAAGCTTTTCATATTTTTCACAATTTTTCAGGCTCTTCATGTTTTGAACACCGCTTCATGCTCCTCCTATTTTTCAGACCGTATCATGCTCCTCATATTTTGACACCTTTTGAAGCTCTTCATATATTTCACACCTTTTCAGTCTCTTCTTTTTCTTCAACACCACCTCATGCACCTCCTATTTTTCAGACCGTTTCATAATCATCTCATTTTTGACACCTTTTGAAGCTCTTCATATTTTTCACACCTTTTCAGGCTCCTCATTTTTTTCAACACCACTTCATTCTCCTCCTATTTTTCAGACCGTTTCATGCTCATCTCTTTTTTGACACCTTTTGAAGCTCTTCATATTTTTCACACATTTTGAAGCTCTTAATA
The DNA here is from genome assembly GCF_033118175.1 of Dama dama. Classification (NCBI taxonomy): domain Eukaryota; kingdom Metazoa; phylum Chordata; class Mammalia; order Artiodactyla; family Cervidae; genus Dama; species Dama dama. The sequence goes on from NW_026870956.1 coordinate 3,754,961, forward strand.
TTTTTCACACCTTTTCTGGCTCTTCATGTTTTTCAACACCGGTTCATGGTACTCCTATTTTTTAGACCGTTTCATGCTCCTCATATTTTTGACAACTTTTGAAGCTGTTCATATTTTTCACACCTTTTCAGGCTCTTCATTTTTTTCAACACTGCTTCATGCTCCTCCTATTTTTCAGAACGTTTCATGCTCCTTATAATTTTGACACCTTTTGAAGCTCTTCATATTTTTCACACCTTTTCAGGCTCTTCATGTTTTTCAACACTGCTTCATGCTCCTCCTATTTTTCAGACCGTTTCTTGCACCTCATATATTTCACAACTTTAGAAGCTCTTCATATTTTTCACACATTTTCAGGCTCTTCATGTTTCTCAACACCGCTTCCTGCTCCTCCTCTTTTTCAGACCGTTTCATGCTCCTCATATTTTTGACACATTTTGAAGCTCTTCATGTTTCTCACAGCTTTTCAGGTTCTTCATGTTTTTCAACACTACTTCATGCTCCTCCTATTTTTCAGACGGTTTCATGCTCATCTCATTTTTGACACCTTTTGAAGCTCTTCATATATTTCACATCTTTTGAAGCTCTTCATATTTTTCACACATTTTCAGGCTCTTCATGTTTCTCAACACCGCTTCCTGCTCCTCCTATTTTTCAGACCATTTCATGCTCCTCATATTTTTGACACGTTTTGAAGCTCTTCATATTTTTCACACCTTTTCAGGCTCTTCATGTTTTTGAACACCGTTTCATAGTCCTCCTATTTTTCAGACCGTTTCATGCTCCTCATATTTTTGACACCTTTTGAAGCTCTTCATATTTTTCACTACTTTTCAGGGTCTTCCTGTTTTGAACACCGCTTCATGCTCCTCCTATTTTTCAGAACTTTTCATGCTCCTCATATTTTTGACACCTTTTGAAGCTCTTCATATTTTTCACACCTTTTCAGGCTCTTCATGTTTTTGAACACCATTTCATGCTCCTCCTATTTTACAGACCGTTTCATTCTCCTCATATTTTTGACACCTTTTGAAGCTCTTCATATATTTCACACCTTTTCAGGCTTTTCATTATTTTCAACACCACTTCATGCTCCTCTTATTTTTCAGACCGTTTCATGCTCATCTCATTTTGACACCTTTTGAAGCTCTTCATGTTTTTCACATCTTCTGAAGCTCTTCATATTTTTCACAAATTTTCAGGCTCTTTATGATTTTCAACACCGCTTCATGCTCCTCCTATTTTTCAGACCGTTTCATGCTCATCTCATTTTGACACCTTTTGAAGCTCTTCATATTTTTCACACCTTTTGAAGCTCTTCATATTTTGCATATTTTTGAAGTTCTTCATAATTTCACACGTTTTCAGACTCTTCATGTTTTTCAACACCACTTCATGCTCCTCCTATTTTTCAGACCGTTTCATGCTCCTCATATTTTTGACACCTTTTGAAGCTCTTCATATTTTTCACACCTTTTCAGGCTCTTCATGTTTTTGAACACCGCTTCATGCTCCTCCTATTTTTCAGACCGTTTCATGCTCCTCATATTTTTGACAACTTTTGAAGCTTTTCATATTTTTCACACCTTGTCAGGCTCTTGAATTTTTTCAACACCACTTCATGCTCCTCCTTTTTTGCAGACCGTTTCATGCTCCTCATATTTTTGACACCTTTTGAAGCTCTTCATATTTTGCACAGCTTTTCAGGCTCTTCATGTTTTTGAACACCGCTTCATGATCCTCCTATTTTTCTGACCTTTTCATGCTCCTCATATTTTTGACAACTTTTGAAGCTCTTCATATTTTTCACAACTTTTCAGGCTTTTCCTGTTTTTGAACACCGCTTCATGCTCCTCCTATTTTTCAAACCGTTTCATGCTCCTCATATTTTTGACACCTTTTGAAGCTCTTCATATTTTTCACACCTTTTCAGGCTCTTCATGTTTTTGAACACCGCTTCATGCTCCTCCTATTTTCAGACCTTTTCATTCTCCTCATATTTTTGACACCTTTTGAAGCCCTTCATATATTTCACACCTTTTCCGTCTCTTCTTTTTTTTCAACACCACTTCATGCTCCTCCTATTTTTCAGACCGTTTCATGCTCATCTCATTTTTGACACCTTTTGAAGCTCTTCATATTTTTCACACCTTTTCAAGCTCTTCATGTTTTTGAACACCGCTTCATGCTCCTCCTATTTTTCAGACTGCTTCATACTCCTCTCATTTTTGACACCTTTTGAAGCTCTTCATATTTTTGACACCTTTTGAAGCTCTTCATATTTCTCACACGTTTTCAGGCTCTTCATGATTTTCAACACCGATTCATGCTCCTCCTCTTTTTCAGACCGTTTCATGCTCCTCATATTTTTGATACCTTTTGAATCTCCTCATATTTTTACACCTTTTGAACCTCTTCATATATTTCACACTTTTTCAGGCTCTTCATGTTTTTCAACACGGCTTCATGCTCCTCCTATTTTTCAGACCGTTTCATGCTCCTCATATTTTTCACACCTTTTGAAGCTCTTCATATTTTTCACACCTTTTAAGCCTCTTCATGATTTTTAACACCGCTTCATGCTCCACCTATTTTCAAGAAAGTTTCATACTCCTCATGTATTTCATACCTTTTGAAGCTCCTCATATTTTTCACACCTTTTCAGGCTCTTCATGTTTTTGAACACCACTTCATGCTCCTCAGCTTTTTCAGACCGTTTCATGCTCATTTCATTTTTGAAACATTTTGAAGCTCTTCATATTTTTCACACCTTTTGAATCTCTTCATATTTTTGACACCTTTTCAGGCTCTTCATGTTTTTGAACACCTCTGCATGCTCCTCCTATTTTTCAGGGCGTTTAATGCTCCTCATGTATTTCACACCTTTTGAAGCTCTTCATATTTTTCTCACCTTTTCAGGCTCTTCATGTTTTTGAACACCGCTTCATGCTCCTCATATTTTTCAGACCGTTTCATGCTCCTCATATATTTCAAACCTTTTGCACCTCTTCATATTTTTCACACCTTTTCAGGCTCTTCATATTTTTGAACACCTCTTCCTCTTCCTCCTATTTTTCAGACCGTTTCTTGCTCCTCATGTATTTCACACCTTTTGAAGCCCTTCATATTTTTCACACCTTTTCAGGCTCTTGATGTTTTTCCACACCACTTCATGCTTCTCCTATTTTTCAACACGTTTCATGCTCCTCATGTATTTCACACCTTTTGAAGCTCTTCATATTTTTCACACCTTTTCAGGCTCTTCATGTTTTTCAACACCGCTTCATGCTCCTCCTATTTTTCAGACCGTTTCATGCACCTCATATTTTTCTCACCTTTTGAAGCTCTTCATATTTTTCACACCTTTTCAGGCTCCTCATGTTTTGCAACACCGCTTCATGTTCCTCCTATTTTTCAGACCGTTTCATACTCCTCATACTTTTGACAACTTTTGATGCTCTTCATATTTTTCACACCTTTTCAGGCTCTTCATTTTTTCAACACCGCTTCATGCTCCTCCTATTTTTCAGACCGTTTCATGCTCATCTCATTTTTGACACCTTTGGAAGCTTTTCATATTTTTCACAATTTTTCAGGCTCTTCATGTTTTGAACACCGCTTCATGCTCCTCCTATTTTTCAGACCGTATCATGCTCCTCATATTTTGACACCTTTTGAAGCTCTTCATATATTTCACACCTTTTCAGTCTCTTCTTTTTCTTCAACACCACCTCATGCACCTCCTATTTTTCAGACCGTTTCAGGATCATCTCATTTTTGACACCTTTTGAAGCTCTTCATATTTTTCACACCTTTTCAGGCTCCTCATTTTTTTCAACACCACTTCATTCTCCTCCTATTTTTCAGACCGTTTCATGCTCATCTCTTTTTTGACACCTTTTGAAGCTCTTCATATTTTTCACACATTTTTAAGCTCTTAATATTTTTCACACCTTTTCTGGCTCTTCATGTTTTTCAACACCGGTTCATGGTACTCCTATTTTTCAGACCGTTTCTTGCACCTCATATATTTCACACCTTTAGAAGCTCTTCATATTTTTCACACATTTTCAGGCTCTTCATGTTTCTCAACACCGCTTCCTGCTCCTCCTCTTTTTCAGAACGTTTCATGCTCCTCATATTTTTGACACCTTTTGAAGCTCTTCATGTTTCTCACAGCTTTTCAGGTTCTTCATGTTTTTCAACACTACTTCATGCTCCTCCTATTTTTCAGACGGTTTCATGCTCATCTCATTTTTGACACCTTTTGAAGCTCTTCATATTTTTCACATCTTTTGAAGCTCTTCATATTTTTCACACGTTTTCAGGCTCTTCATGTTGTTCAACACCCTTTCTTGCTCCTCCTATTTTTCAGACCATTTCATGCTCCTCATATTTTTGACACGTTTTGAAGCTCTTCATATTTTTCACACCTTTTCAGGCTCTTCATGTTTTTGAACACCGTTTCATAGTCCTCCAATTTTTCAGACCGTTTCATGCTCCTCATATTTTTGACACCTTTTGAAGCTCTTCATATTTTTCATACCTTTTGAAGCTCTTCATATTTTTCACTCGTTTTCACGCTCTTCATGTTTTTCAACACCACTTCATGCTCCTCCTATTTTTCAGACCGTTTCATGCTCCTCATATTTTTGACACCTTTTGAAGCTCTTCATATTTTTCAAACCTTTTCAGGCTCTTCATGTTTTTGAACACTGCTTCATGCTCCTCGTATTTTTCAAACCATTTCATGATCCTCATGTATTTCACACCTTTGAACCTCTTCATATTTTTCACACCTTTTCAGGCTCTTCATGTGTTTCAACACCACTTCATGCTCCTCAGCTTTTTCAGACCGTTTCATGCTCATTTCATTTTTGAAACATTTTGAAGCTCTTCATATTTTTCACACCTTTTGAATCTCTTCATATTTTTGACACCTTTTCAGGCTCTTCATGTTTTTGAACACCTCTGCATGCTCCTCCTATTTTTCAGGGCGTTTAATGCTCCTCATGTATTTCACACCTTTTGAAGCTCTTCATATTTTTCTCACCTTTTCAGGCTCTTCATGTTTTTGAACACCGCTTCATGCTCCTCATATTTTTCAGACCGTTTCATGCTCCTCATATATTTCAAACCTTTTGCACCTCTTCATATTTTTCACACCTTTTCAATGTCTTCATGTTTTTGAACACCGTTTCATGCTGCTCCTATTTTTCACAACGTTTCATGCTCCTCATATTTTTGACACCTTTTGAAGCTCTTCATATTTTTCACACCTTTTCAGGCTCTTCATATTTTTGAACACCTCTTCCTCTTCCTCCTATTTTTCAGACCGTTTCTTGCTCCTCATGTATTTCACACCTTTGGAAGCCCTTCATATTTTTCACACCTTTTCAGGCTCTTGATGTTTTTCCACACCACTTCATGCTTCTCCTATTTTTCAACACGTTTCATGCTCCTCATGTATTTCACACCTTTTGAAGCTCTTCATATTTTTCACACCTTTTCAGGCTCTTCATGTTTTTCAACACCGCTTCATGCTCCTCCTATTTTTCAGACCGTTTCATGCACCTCATATTTTTCTCACCTTTTGAAGCTCTTCATATTTTTCACACCTTTTCAGGCTCCTCATGTTTTGCAACACCGCTTCATGGTCCTCCTATTTTTCAGACCGTTTCATACTCCTCATATTTTTGACAACTTTTGATGCTCTTCATATTTTTCACACCTTTTCAGGCTCTTCATTTTTTCAACACCGCTTCATGCTCCTCCTATTTTTCAGACCGTTTCATGCTCATCTCATTTTTAACACCTTTGGAAGCTTTTCATATTTTTCACAATTTTTCAGGCTCTTCATGTTTTGAACACCGCTTCATGCTCCTCCTATTTTTCAGACCGTATCATGCTCCTCATATTTTGACACCTTTTGAAGCTCTTCATATATTTCACACCTTTTCAGTCTCTTCTTTTTCTTCAACACCACCTCATGCACCTCCTCTTTTTCAGACCGTTTCATGATCATCTCATTTTTGACACCTTTTGAAGCTCTTCATATTTTTCACACCTTTTCAGGCTCCTCATTTTTTTCAACACCACTTCATTCTCCTCCTATTTTTCAGACCGTTTCATGCTCATCTCTTTTTTGACACCTTTTGAAGCTCTTCATATTTTTCACACATTTTTAAGCTCTTAATATTTTTCACACCTTTTCTGGCTCTTCATGTTTTTCAACACCGGTTCATGGTACTCCTATTTTTTAGACCGTTTCATGCTCCTCATATTTTTGGCAACTTTTGAAGCTGTTCATATTTTTCACACCTTTTCAGGTTCTTCATTTTTTTCAACACTGCTTCATGCTCCTCCTATTTTTCAGAACGTTTCATGCTCCTTATAATTTTGACACCTTTTGAAGCTCTTCATATTTTTCACACCTTTTCAGGCTCTTCATGTTTTTCAACACTGCTTCATGCTCCTCCTATTTTTCAGACCGTTTCTTGCACCTCATATATTTCACACCTTTAGAAGCTCTTCATATTTTTCACACATTTTCAGGCTCTTCATGTTTCTCAACACCGCTTCCTGCTCCTCCTCTTTTTCAGACCGTTTCATGCTCCTCATATTTTTGACACATTTTGAAGCTCTTCATGTTTCTCACAGCTTTTCAGGTTCTTCATGTTTTTCAACACTACTTCATGCTCCTCCTATTTTTCAGACGGTTTCATGCTCATCTCATTTTTGACACCTTTTGAAGCTCTTCATATTTTTCACATCTTTTGAAGCTCTTCATATTTTTCACACGTTTTCAGGCTCTTCATGTTGTTCAACACCCTTTCTTGCTCCTCCTATTTTTCAGACCATTTCATGCTCCTCATATTTTTGACACCTTTTGAAGCTCTTCATATTTTTCACACCCTTTCAGGCTCTTCATGTTTTTGAACACCGTTTCATAGTCCTCCTATTTTTCAGACCGTTTCATGCTCCTCATATTTTTGACACCTTTTGAAGCTCTTCATATTTTTCACTACTTTTCAGGGTCTTCCTGTTTTGAACACCGCTTCATGCTCCTCCTATTTTTCAGAACTTTTCATGCTCCTCATATTTTTGACACCTTTTGAAGCTCTTCATATTTTTCACACCTTTTCAGGCTCTTCATGTTTTTGAACACCATTTCATGCTCCTCCTATTTTACAGACCGTTTCATTCTCCTCATATTTTTGACACCTTTTGAAGCTCTTCATATATTTCACACCTTTTCAGGCTTTTCATTATTTTCAACACCACTTCATGCTCCTCTTATTTTTCAGACCGTTTCATGCTCATCTCATTTTGACACCTTTTGAAGTTCTTCATGTTTTTCACATCTTCTGAAGCTCTTCATATTTTTCACAAATTTTCAGGCTCTTTATGATTTTCAACACCGCTTCATGCTCCTCCTATTTTTCAGACCGTTTCATGTTCATCTCATTTTGACACCTTTTGAAGCTCTTCATATTTTTCACACCTTTTGAAGCTCTTCATATTTTGCATATTTTTGAAGTTCTTCATAATTTCACACGTTTTCAGGCTCTTCATGTTTTTCAACACCACTTCATGCTCCTCCTATTTTTCAGACCGTTTCATGCTCCTCATATTTTTGACACCTTTTGAAGCTCTTCATATTTTTCACACCTTTTCAGGCTCTTCATGTTTTTGAACACCGCTTCATGCTCCTCCTATTTTTCAGACCGTTTCATGCTCCTCATATTTTTGACAACTTTTGAAGCTTTTCATATTTTTCACACCTTGTCAGGCTCTTGAATTTTTTCAACACCACTTCATGCTCCTCCTTTTTTGCAGACCGTTTCATGCTCCTCATATTTTTGACACCTTTTGAAGCTCTTCATATTTTGCACACCTTTTCAGGCTCTTCATGTTTTTGAACACCGCTTCATGATCCTCCTATTTTTCTGACCTTTTCATGCTCCTCATATTTTTGACAACTTTTGAAGCTCTTCATATTTTTCACAACTTTTCAGGCTTTTCCTGTTTTTGAACACCGCTTCATGCTCCTCCTATTTTTCAAACCGTTTCATGCTCCTCATATTTTTGACACCTTTTGAAACTCTTCATATTTTTCACACCTTTTCAGGCTCTTCATGTTTTTGAACACCGCTTCATGCTCCTCCTATTTTCAGACCGTTTCATTCTCCTTATATTTTTGACACCTTTTGAAGCCCTTCATATATTTCACACCTTTTCCGTCTCTTCTTTTTTTTCAACACCACTTCATGCTCCTCCTATTTTTCAGACCGTTTCATGCTCATCTCATTTTTGACACCTTTTGAAGCTCTTCATACTTTTCACACCTTTTCAGGCTCTTCATATTTTTGAACACCGCTTCATGCTCCTCTTATTTTTCAGACTGCTTCATACTCCTCTCATTTTTGAAACCTTTTGAAGCTCTTCATATTTTTGACACCTTTTGAAGCTCTTCATATTTCTCACACGTTTTCAGGCTCTTCATGATTTTCAACACCGATTCATGCTCCTCCTCTTTTTCAGACCGTTTCATGCTCCTCATATTTTTGATACCTTTTGAATCTCCTCATATTTTTTACACCTTTTGAACCTCTTCATATATTTCACACTTTTTCAGGCTCTTCATGTTTTTCAACACGGCTTCATGCTCCTCCTATTTTTCAGACCGTTTCATGCTCCTCATATTTTTCACACCTTTTGAAGCTCTTCATATTTTTCACACCTTTTAAGCCTCTTCATGTTTTTTAGCACCGCTTCATGCTCCTCCTATTTTCAAGACAGTTTCATACTCCTCATGTATTTCATACCTTTTGAAGCTCCTCATATTTTTCACACCTTTTCAGGCTCTTCATATTTTTGAAAACCGCTTCATGCTCCTCCTATTTTTAAGACCGTTTCATGCTCATCTCATTTTTGACACCTTTTGAAGCTCTTCATATATTTGACACCATTTGAAGCTCTTCATATTTTTCACAACTTTTCAGGCTCTGCATGTATTTGAACACCGTTTCATGCTACTCCTATATTTCAGACCGATTCTTGCTGCTCATATATTTGACACCTTTTGAAACTCTTCATATTTTTAACACCTTTTCAGGCTCTTCATGTTTTTCAACACCGCTTCATGCTCCTCCTATTTTTCAGACCGTTTCATGCTCCTCATATTTTTGACACCTTTTGATGCTCTTCATATTTTTCACACCTTTTCAGGCTTTTCATGTTTTTGCACACCGCTTCATGCTCCTCCTATTTTTCACACCTTTTGAAGCTCTTCATATTTTTCACCCTTTTCAGTCTCTTCATGTTTTTGAACACGGTTTCATGCTCCTCCTATTTTTCAGACCGTTTCATGCTCCTCATATTTTTGACACCTTTTGAAGCTCTTCATATTTTTCACATCTTTTCAGGCTCTTCATGTTTTTCAACACCGCTTCATGCTCCACCTATTTTTCAGACGGTTTCATGCTCATCTCTTTTTTGACACCTTTTGAAGCTCTTCATATTTTTCATACCTTTTGAAGCTCCTCATATTTTTCACTCGTTTTCACGCTCTTCATGTTTTTCAACACCGCTTCATGCTCCTCCTATTTTTCAGACGGTTTCATGCTCCTCATATTTTTGACACCTTTTGAAGCTCTTCATATTTTTCAAACCTTTTCAGGCTCTTCATGTTTTTGAACACTGCTTCATGCTCCTCGTATTTTTCAAACCATTTCATGATCCTCATGTATTTCACACCTTTGAACCTCTTCATATTTTTCACACCTTTTCAGGCTCTTCATGTGTTTCAACACCACTTCATGCTCCTCAGCTTTTTCAGACCGTTTCATGCTCATTTCATTTTTGAAACATTTGAAGCTCTTCATATTTTTCACACCTTTTGAATCTCTTCATATTTTTGACACCTTTTCAGGCTCTTCATGTTTTTGAACACCTCTGCATGCTCCTCCTATTTTTCAGGGCGTTTAATGCTCCTCATGTATTTCACACCTTTTGAAGCTCTTCATATTTTTGACACCCTTTCAGGCTCTTCATGTTTTGCAACACCGCTTCATGCTGTTCCTATTTTTCAGACCGTTTCATGCTCCTTATATTTTTGAGACCTTTTGAAGCTCTTCATATCATTCACACCTTTTCAGGCTCTTCATGTTTTTCAATACCACTTCATGCTCCACCTATTTTTCAGACCGTTTCATGCTCATCTCATTTTTGACACCTTTTAAAGCTCTTCATATTTTTCACACCTTTTGAGGCTCTTCATATTTTTCACACCTTTTGAGGCTCTTCATATTTTTCATATTTTTGAAGCTCTTCATATTTTTCACACCTTTTCAGGCTCTTCATATTTTTGAACACCGCTTCATGCTCCTTCTATTTTTCAGAGAGTTTCATGCTCCTCATGTATTTCACACCTTATGAAGCTCTTCATATTTTTCACACCTTTTCAGGCTCTTCATGTTTTTCAACGCCGCTTCATGCTCCTCCTCTTTTTCAGACCGTTTCATGCACCTCCTATTTTTCTCACCTTTTGAAGCTCTTCATATTTTTCACACCTTTTCAGGCTCCTCATGTTTTGCAACACCGCTTCATGCTCCTCCTATTTTTCAGACCATTTCATGCTCATCTCATTTTTGACACCTTTTGAAGCTCTTCATATGTTTCACACCTTTTGAAGCTCTTCATAATTTTCACATCTTTTCAGGATCTTCATGTTTTTCAACAACTTTTCATGATCCTCCTATTTTTTAGACCGATTCATGCTCCTCATATTTTTGACACCTTTAGAAGCTCTTCATATATTTCACACCTTTTCAGGCTGTTCATGTTTTTCAACACCACTTCATGCTCCTCGTATTTTTAAGACCGTTTCATGCTCCTCATATTTTTGACACCTTTAGAAGCTCTTCATATTTTTCACACATTTTCAGGCTCTTCATGTTTCTCAACACCGCTTCCTGCTCCTCCTCTTTTTCAGACCGTTTCATGCTCCTCATATATTTGACACATTTTGAAGCTCTTCATGTTTCTCACAGCTTTTCAGGTTCTTCATGTTTTTCAACACTACTTCATGCTCCTCCTATTTTTCAGACGGTTTCATGCTCATCTCATTTTTGACACCTTTTGAAGCTCTTCATATTTTTCACATCTTTTGAAGCTCTTCATATTTTTCACACGTTTTCAGGCTCTTCATGTTGTTCAACACCCTTTCTTGCTCCTCCTATTTTTCAGACCGTTTCATGCTCCTCATATTTTTGACACGTTTTGAAACTCTTCATATTTTTCACACCTTTTCAGGCTCTTCATGTTTTTGAACACCGTTTCATAGTCCTCCTATTTTTCAGACCGTTTCATGCTCCTCATATTTTTGACACCTTTTGAAGCTCTTCATATTTTTCACTACTTTTCAGGGTCTTCCTGTTTTTGAACACCGCTTCATGCTCCTCCTATTTTTCAGAACTTTTCATGCTCCTCATATTTTTGACACCTTTTGAAGCTCTTCTTATTTTTCACACCTTTTCAGGCTCTTCATGTTTTTGAACACCATTTCATGCTCCTCCTATTTTACAGTCCGTTTCATTCTCCTCATATTTTTGACATCTTTTGAAGCTCTTCATATATTTCACACCTTTTCAGGCTTTTCATTATTTTCAACACCACTTCATGCTCCTCTTATTTTTCAGACCGTTTCATGCTCATCTCATTTTGACACTTTTTGAAGCTCTTCATGTTTTTCACATATTCTGAAGCTCTTCATATTTTTCACAAATTTTCAGGCTCTTTATGATTTTCAACACCGCTTCATGCTCCTCCTATGTTTCAGACCGTTTCATGTTCATCTCATTTTGACACCTTTTGAAGCTCTTCATATTGTTCACACCTTTTGAAGCTCTTCATATTTTTCATATTTTTGAAGTTCTTCATAATTTCACACGATTTCAGACTCTTCATGTTTTTCAACACCGCTTCATGCTCCTCCTATTTTTCAAACCGTATCATTCTCCTCATATTTTTCACACCTTTTGAAGCTCTTCGTATTTTTCACACGTTTTCAGGCTCTTCATGTTTGAACACCACATCATGCTCCTTCTATTTTTCAGAGAGTTTCATGCTCCTCATATATTTCACACCTTTTGAAGCTCTTCATATTTTTCACACCTTTTCAGGCTCTTCATGTTTTTGAACACTTCTTCATGTTCCTCCTATTTTTCAGACCGTTTCATGCTCCTCATATTTTTGACACCTTTTGAAACTGTTCATATTTTTCACACCTTTTCAGGCTCTTCATGTTTTTCAACACCACTTCATGCTCCTTTTTTGCAGACCTTTTCATGCTATTCATATTTTTGACACCTTTTGAAACTCTTCATATTTTTCACACCTTTTCAGGCTCTTCATGTTTTTCAACACCGCTTCATGCTCCTCCGATTTTTCAGTCCGTTTCATGCTCCTCATGTATTTCACACCTTCTGAAGCTCTTCATATTTTTCACACCTTTTCAGGCTCTTCATGTTTTTCCACACCACTTCATGCTTCTCCTAATTTTCAGCTCTTTCATGCTCCTCATGTATTTCACACCTTTTGAAGCTTTTCATATTTTTCACACCTTTTCAGGCTCTTCATGTTTTTCAACACCGTTTCATGCTCCTCCTCTTTTTCAGACCGTTTCATGCTCCTCATATTTTTGACACCTTTTGAAGCTCTTCATATTTCTCACACCTTTTCAGGCTCTTCATGTTTTTCAACACCGCTTCATGCTCCTCCTATTTTTCAGACCGTTTCATGCTCCTCATATTTTTGACACCTTTTGAAGCTCTTCATATTTTTCACACCTTTTCAGGCTCTTCATATTTTTGAACACCGCTTCATGCTCCTCCTATTTTTTAGACCGTTTCATGCTCCTCATATTTTTCACACCTTTTGAAGCTCTTCATATTTTCACACGTTTTCAGACTCTTCATGTTTTTCAACACCGCTTCATGATCCTGCTATTTTCAGACCGTTTCATGCTCCTCATATATTTCACACCTTTTGAAGCTCTTCATATTTTTCACACCTTTTGAGGCTCTTCATATTTTTCATATTTTTGAAGCTCTTCATATTTTTCACACCTTTTCAGGCTCTTCATATTTTTGAACACCGCTTCATGCTCCTCCTATTTTTCAGAGTGTTTCATGCTCCTCATTTATTTCACACCTTCTGAAGCTCTTCATATTTTTCACACCTTTTCAGGCTCTTCATGTTTTTCCACACCACTTCATGCTTCTCCTAATTTTCAGCTCTTTCATGCTCCTCATGTATTTCACACCTTTGAAGCTTTTCATATTTTTCACACCTTTTCAGGCTCTTCATGTTTTTCAACGCCGCTTCATGCTCCTCCTCTTTTTCAGCCCGTTTCATGCTCCTCATATTTTTGACACCTTTTGAAGCTCTTCATATTTTTCACAACTTTTCGGGCTCTTCATGTTTTGAACACCGCTTCATACTCCTCCTATATTTCAGACAGTTTCATGCTCATCTCATTTTTGACACCTTTTGAAGCTTTTCATATTTTTCACAACTTTTCAGGCTCTTCATGTTTTTGAACACCTCTTCATGCTAATCCTATTTTTCAAGCCATAACATGCTCCTCATATTTTTCACACCTTTTGAAGCTCTTCATATTTTTTACACCTTTTCAGGCTCTTCATGTTTTTGAACACCACTTCATGCTCCTTATATTTTTCAGAGAGTTTCATGCTCCTCATGTATTTCACACCTTCAGAAGCTCTTCATATTTATCACACCTTTTCAGGCTCTTCATGTTTTTCCACACCACTTCATGCTTCTCCAAATTTTCAGCTCTTTCATGCTCCTCATGTATTTCACACCTTTTGAAGCTTTTCATATTTTTCACACGTTTTCAGGCTCTTCATGTTTTTCAACACCGCTTCATGCTCCTCCTCTTTTTCAGACCGTTTCATGCTCCTCATATTTTTGACACCTTTTGAAGCTCTTCATATTTCTCACACCTTTTCAGGCTCTTCCTGTTTTTCAACACCGCTTCATGCTCCTCCTATTTTTCAGACCGTTTCATGCTCCTCATATTTTTGACACCTTTTGAAGCTCTTCATATTTTTCACACCTTTTCAGGCTCTTCATATTTTTGAACACCGCTTCATGCTCCTCCTTTTTTTTAGACCGTTTCATGCTGCTCATATTTTTCACACCTTTTGAAGCTCTTCATATTTTTCACACGATTTCAGGCTCTTCATGTTTTTGAACACCATTTCATGCTCCTCCTATTTTGCAGACCGTTTCTTGCTCCTCATATTTTTGACACCTTCTGAAGCTCTTCATATATTTCACACCTTTTGAAGCTCTTCATATTTTTCATATTTTTGAAGCTCTTCATATTTTCACACGTTTTCAGACTCTTCATGTTTTTCAACACCGCTACATGATCCAGCTATTTTTCAGACCGTTTCATGCTCCTCATAAATTTCACACCTTTTGAAGCTCTTCATATTTTTCACACCTTTTGAAGCTCTTCATATTTTTCATATTTTTGAAGCTCTTCATATTGTTCACACCTTTTCAGGCTCTTCATATTTTTGAACACCGCTTCATGCTCCTCCTATTTTTCAGAGAGTTTCATGCTCCTCATGTATTTCTCACCTTTTGAAGCTCTTCATATTTTTCACACCTTTTCAGGCTCTTCATGTTTTTCCACACCACTTCATGCTTCTCCTAATTTTCAGCTCTTTCATGCTCCTCATGTATTTCACACCTTTTGAATCTTTTCATATTTTTCACACCTTTTCAGGCTCTTCATGTTTTTCAACACCGATTCATTCTCCTCCTATTTTTCAGACCGTTTCATGCTCCTCATATATTTGACACCTTTTGAAGCTCTTCATATTTTTCACACCTTTTCGGGCTCTTCATGTTTTGAACACCGCTTCATACTCCTCCTATATTTCAGACAGTTTCATGCTCATCTCATTTTTGACACCTTTTGAAGCTTTTCATAGTTTTCACAACTTTTCAGGCTCTTCATGTTTTTGAACACCTCTTCATGCTAATCCTATTTTTCAAACCATAACATGCTCCTCATATTTTTCACACCTTTTGAAGCTCTTCATATTTTTTACACCTTTTCAGGCTCTGCATGTTTTTGAACACCACTTCATGCTCCTTATATTTTTCAGAGAGTTTCATGCTCCTCATGTATTTCACACCTTTTGAAGCTCTTCATATTTTTCACACCTTTTCAGGCTCTTCATGTTTTTCCACACCACTTCATGCTTCTCCTAATTTTCAGCTCTTTCATGCTCCTCATGTATTTCACACCTTTTGAAGCTTTTCATATTTCTCACACCTTTTCAGGCTCTTCATGTTTTTCAACACCGCTTTATGCTCCTTCTATTTTTCAGATCGTTTCATGCTCCTCATATTTTTGACACCTTTTGAAGCTCTTCATATTTCTCACACCTTTTCAGGCTCTTCATGTTTTTGAACACCGCTTCATGCTCCTCCTATTTTTCAAACCGTTTCATGCTCCTCATATTTTTCCCACCTTTTGTAGCTTTTCATATTTTTAACACCTTTTCAGGCTCTTCACGTTTATCAACACCACTTCATGCTCCTCCTTTTTGCAGACCGTTTCATGCTCCTCATATTTTTGACACCTATTGATGCTCTTAATATATTTCACACCTTTTCAGGCTCTTCATTTCTTCCACACCACTTCATGCTCCTCATATTTTTCAGGCAGTATCATGCTCCTCATATTTTTCACATCTTTTGAAGCTCTTCATATTTTTCACACCTTTTTAGGCTCTTCATATTTTTCAACACCATTTCATGCCGCTTCTATTTTTCAGACCGTTTCATGCTCCTCATATTTTTCACAACTTTTGAAGCTCTTCATATTTTTCACACCTTTTCAGGCTCTTCATGTTTTTCCACACCACTTAATGCTTCTCCTAAATTTCAGATCGTTTCATGTTCCTCATGTATTGCACACCTTTTGAAGCTCTTCATATTTTTCACACCTTTTCATGCTCTTCATGTTTTTGATCACCGTTTCATGCTCCTCCTTTTTTTTCAGACCGTTTCATGCTCCTCATATTTTTCACACCTTTTTAAGCTCTTCATGTTTTTCACACCTTTTCAGCCTCTTCATGTTTTTGAACACCCCTTCTTGCTCCTTTTATTTTTCAGAGAGTTTCATGCTTCTCATGTATTTCACACCTTTTGAAGCTCTTCATATTTTTCACACCTTTACAGGCTCTTCATGTTTTTGAACACCGTTTCATGCTCCTCCTATTTTTCAGACCGTTTCATGCTCCCCATATTTTTGAGACCTTTTGAAGCCCTCATATATTTCACACCTTTTCAGGCTCTTCATTTTTTTCAACACCACGTCATGCTCCTCCTATTTTTCAGACCCCTTTATGCTCTTCTCATTTTTGACACCTTTTGAAGCTCTTCATATTTTTCACACCTTTTGAAGCTCTTCATATTTTTCACACCTTTTCATGCTCTTCATGTTTTTGATCACCGCTTCATGCTCCTCCTATTTTCAGACCGTTTCATGCTCCTCATATTTTTCACACATTTTGAAGCTCCTCCTATTTTTCACAACCTTTCACGCTCTTCATGTTTTTCAACACGGCTTCATGATCCTCCTATTTTTCTGATAGTTTCATGCTCCTCCTAATTTTCAGCACGTTTCATACTCCTCCAAATTTTCAGACCGTTTCATGCTCCTCATATTTGTCACACCTTTCGAAGCTCTTCATATTTTTCACACCTTTTCTGGATCTTCATGTTTTTGAGCACAGCTTCATGCTCCTCCGATTTTTCAGACCGTTTCATGCTCCTCATATATTTCACACCTTTTGAAGCTCTTCATATTTTTCACAGCTTTTCAGGATCTTCATGTTTTTCAACACCATTTCATGCTGCTCCTATTTTTCAGACCGTTTCATGCTCCTCATATTTTTGACACCTTTTGAAGTTCTTCATATTTTTCAAAACTTTTCAGGCTCTCCATGTTTTTGAACACCGCTTCATGCTCCTACTATTTTGGAGACCGTTTCATGCTCCTCATTTATTTCACACCTTTTGAAGCTCTTCATATTTTTCAAGCCTTTTCAGGCTCTTCATGTTTTTGAACACCGCTTCATGCTCCTCCTATTTTTCAGACCGTTTCATGCTCCTCATTTATTTCACACCTTTTGAAGCTCTTCATATTTTTCAAGCCTTTTCAGGCTCTTCATGTTTTTGAACACCGCTTCATGCTCCTCCTATTTTTCAAACCTTTTCATGATCCTCATGTATTTCAAACCTTTGAAACTCTTCATATTTTTCACACCTTTTCTTGCTCTTCATGTTTTTCAACAACATTTCATGCTCCTCCTATTTTTCAGACCTTTTCATGCTCCTCATATTTTTCACACCTTTTCATGCTCTTCTTGTTTTTCAACACAGTTTCATGGTCCTCATATGTTTGACACCTTTTGAATCTCTTCATATTTTTCACACCTTTTCAGGCTCTTCATGATTTTCAACACTGCTTCATGCTCCTCATATTTTTGAGACCGTTTCATGCTCCTAATATTGTTCACACCTTTTCAAGATCTTCTAGTTATTCAACATCGCTTCATGCTCTTCCTATTTTTCAGGCCGTTTCATGCTCCTCATATTTTTGATACTTTTGAAGCTCTTAATATTTTTCACACCTTTTCAAGCTCTTCATGTTTTGAACACCATTTCATGCTCCTCCTATTTTTCAGACCGTTTCATGCTCCTCATATTTTTGACAACTTTTGAAGCTCCTCATATTTTTCACACCTTTTCAGGCTCTTCATGTTTTTCAACACACTTTCATGCTCCTCATATGTTTGACACCTTTTGAATCTCTTCATATTATTCACACTTTTTCACGCTCTTCATGATTTTCAACACCGCTTCATGCTCCCCATATTTTTGAGACCGTTTTATGCTACTCATATTTTGACACCTTTTGAAGCTCTTCATGTATTTCACACCTTTTCAGGCTCTACATGTTTTTCAACACCGCTTCATGCTCGTCATATTTTGAGACCGTTTTATGCTACTCATATTTGACAACTTTTGCAGCTCTTCATATATTTCACACCTTTTAAGGCTCTTCATGTTTCTGAACACCGCTTCATGCACCTCCTATATTTCACACTTTTTGAAGCTCTTCATATATTTCACACCTTTTCAAGCTCTTCATGTTTCTGAACACCGCTTCATGCTCCTCTTATTTTTGACACCTTTTGAAGCTCTTCATATATTTCACACCTTTTCAGGCTCTTCATGTTTTTGAACACCGCTTCATGCTCCTCCTATATTTCACACCTTTTGAAGCTCTTCATATATTTCACACCTTTTCAGACTCTTCATGTTTTTCAACATCGCTTCATACTCCTCCTATTTTTTTGACCGTTTCATGCTCCTCATATATTTGACACCTTTTGAAGCTCTTCATATTTTTCACACCTTTTGAAGCTCTTCATATTTTTCACACCTTTTGAAGCTCTTCATATTTTACACATATTTTCACCCTCTTCATGTTTTTCAACACCTTTTCATGCTCCTCCTATTTTTCGGACTGTTTCATTCTCTTCATATTTTTGACACTTTTTGAAGCTCTTCATATTTTTCACACCTTTTCAGGCTCTTCATCTTTTTCAACACCGTTTCATGCTCCTCATATTTTTCAGACTGTTTCATTCTCCTCATATTTATGTCAACTTTTGAAACTCTTCATTTTCTTCACACCTTTTCATGCTCTTCTAGTTTTTGAACACTGCTTCATGCTCCTCCTATGTTTCAGACCGTTTCATGCTCCTCATATTTTTGAAACCTTTTGAAGTTCGTCATATATTTCACACCTTTTCAGGCTCTTCATGTTTTTAAACACCTCTTCATTCTTCTCCTGTTTTTCAGACCATTTCATGCTCCTCATATTTTTCACACTTTTTGAAGCTCTTCATATTTTTCACACTTTTTGAAGCTCTTCATACTTTTCACACCTGTCAGGCTCTTCATGTTTTTGAACACCGCTTCCTGCTCCACCTATTTTTCAGATCGCTTATGCTCCCCATATTTTTCACACTTTTTGAAGCTCTTCATATTTTTCACACTTTTTCAAGCTCTTCATGTTTTTGAACACCGCTTCATGCTCCTCCTATTTTTCAGACCGTTTCATGCTCCTCATGTATTTCACACCTTTTGAACCTCTTCGTATTTCGCACACCTTTTCAGGCTCTTCATGTTTTCACAACCACTTCATGCTCTTCCTATTTTTCAGACCGTTTCATGCTCCTCATATTTTTGATACCTTTGAAGCTCTTCATATTTTTCACACCTTTTCAGGCTCTTCATGTTTTGAACTCCATTTCATGCTCCTCCTATTTTTCCGACCGTTTCATGCTCCTCATCTTTTACACACCTGTTGAAGCTCTTCATATTTTTCACACCATTTCAGGCTCTTCATGTTTTTCAACACCGCTTCATGCTCCTCCTATTTTTTCAGACCGTTTAATGCTCTTCCTATTTTTGACACGTTTTGAGGCTCTTCATATTTTTCTCACCTTTTCAGGCTCTTCATGTTTTCGAACACCGCTTCATGCTCCTCCTATTTTTGAGACCGTTTTATGCTCCACATGTATTTCACAGCTTTTGAATCTCTTCAGAATTTTCCCACCTTTCAGGCTCTTCATGTTTTTGAACACCGTTTCATGGTCTTCCTATTTTTCAGACCGTTTCATGCTCCTCATATTTGTGACACCTTTAGAAACTCTTCATATTTTTCACACCTTTTCAGGTTCTTCATGTTTTTGAACACCGTTTCATGCTCCTCCTATTTTTCAGACCATTTCATGCTCCTCATATTTTTGACACATTTTGAATCTCTTCATATTTTTCACACCTTTTCAGGCTCTTCATGTTTTTGAACACCGCTTCATGCTTCTCCTATTTTTCAGACCGTTTCATGCTATTCATGTATTTAATACCTTTTGAAGCTCTTCATATTTTTCACACCTTTTCAGGCTCTTCATGTTTTTGAACACCTTTTCATGCTCCTCGTATTTTTCTGACCGTTTCCTGCTCCTCATATTTTTGACCCTTTTTGAACCTCCTCATATTTTTCGCACCTTTTGAACCTCTTCATATATTTCACATCATTTCAGGCTCTTCATGTTTTTCAACACCACTTCATGCTCCTCCTATTTTTCAGACAGTTTCATGCTCCTCATAATTTTGACACGTTTTGAAGCTCTTCAAATTTTTCACACCTTTTCAGGCTCTTCATCTTTTTCAACACCACTTCATGCTCCTCCTCTTTTCCAGAGCGTTTCATTGTCCTCATATTTTTGACACCTTTAGAAGCTCTTTATATTTTTCACAACTTTTCAGGCTCTTCATGTTTTTCACAACCGCTTCATGCTCCTCCTATTTTTCAGACAGTTTCATTCCTCTCATGTATTTCACACCTTTTGAAGCTCTTCATATTTTTCACACCTTTTCAGGCTCTTCATGTTTTTGAACACCACTTCATGCTCCTCCTATTTTACACACAGTTTCATGCTCCAAATGTATTTCACACCTTTTGAAGCTCTTCTTATTTTTCACACATTTTGAGGCTCTTCATTTGTTTGAACACCGTTTCATGCTGCTCCTAATTTTCAGACCGTTTCATTCTCATCTCATTTTGACAGCTTTTGAAGCTCTTCATATTTTCACGCCTTTTGAAGCTCTTCATATATTTCACACCTTTTCAGGCTCTTCTTTTTTTTCAACACGGCTTCATGCTCCTCCTATTTTTCAGACCGTTTCATGCTCCTCATATTTTTCACACCTTTTGAAGCTCTTCATATTTTTCACACCTTTTAAGCCTCTTCATGATTTTTAACACCGCTTCATGCTCCACCTATTTTCAAGAAAGTTTCATACTCCTCATGTATTTCATACCTTTTGAAGCTCCTCATATTTTTCACACCTTTTCAGGCTCTTCATGTTTTTGAACACCACTTCATGCTCCTCAGCTTTTTCAGACCGTTTCATGCTCATTTCATTTTTGAAACATTTTGAAGCTCTTCATATTTTTCACACCTTTTGAATCTCTTCATATTTTTGACACCTTTTCAGGCTCTTCATGTTTTTGAACACCTCTGCATGCTCCTCCTATTTTTCAGGGCGTTTAATGCTCCTCATGTATTTCACACCTTTTGAAGCTCTTCATATTTTTCTCACCTTTTCAGGCTCTTCATGTTTTTGAACACCGCTTCATGCTCCTCATATTTTTCAGACCGTTTCATGCTCCTCATATATTTCAAACCTTTTGCACCTCTTCATATTTTTCACACCTTTTCAGGCTCTTCATATTTTTGAACACCTCTTCCTCTTCCTCCTATTTTTCAGACCGTTTCTTGCTCCTCATGTATTTCACACCTTTTGAAGCCCTTCATATTTTTCACACCTTTTCAGGCTCTTGATGTTTTTCCACACCACTTCATGCTTCTCCTATTTTTCAACACGTTTCATGCTCCTCATGTATTTCACACCTTTTGAAGCTCTTCATATTTTTCACACCTTTTCAGGCTCTTCATGTTTTTCAACACCGCTTCATGCTCCTCCTATTTTTCAGACCGTTTCATGCACCTCATATTTTTCTCACCTTTTGAAGCTCTTCATATTTTTCACACCTTTTCAGGCTCCTCATGTTTTGCAACACCGCTTCATGTTCCTCCTATTTTTCAGACCGTTTCATACTCCTCATACTTTTGACAACTTTTGATGCTCTTCATATTTTTCACACCTTTTCAGGCTCTTCATTTTTTCAACACCGCTTCATGCTCCTCCTATTTTTCAGACCGTTTCATGCTCATCTCATTTTTGACACCTTTGGAAGCTTTTCATATTTTTCACAATTTTTCAGGCTCTTCATGTTTTGAACACCGCTTCATGCTCCTCCTATTTTTCAGACCGTATCATGCTCCTCATATTTTGACACCTTTTGAAGCTCTTCATATATTTCACACCTTTTCAGTCTCTTCTTTTTCTTCAACACCACCTCATGCACCTCCTATTTTTCAGACCGTTTCATGATCATCTCATTTTTGACACCTTTTGAAGCTCTTCATATTTTTCACACCTTTTCAGGCTCCTCATTTTTTTCAACACCACTTCATTCTCCTCCTATTTTTCAGACCGTTTCATGCTCATCTCTTTTTTGACACCTTTTGAAGCTCTTCATATTTTTCACACATTTTTAAGCTCTTAATATTTTTCACACCTTTTCTGGCTCTTCATGTTTTTCAACACCGGTTCATGGTACTCCTATTTTTCAGACCGTTTCTTGCACCTCATATATTTCACACCTTTAGAAGCTCTTCATATATTTCACACCTTTTCAGGCTTTTCATTATTTTCAACACCACTTCATGCTCCTCTTATTTTTCAGACCGTTTCATGCTCATCTCATTTTGACACCTTTTGAAGCTCTTCATGTTTTTCACATCTTCTGAAGCTCTTCATATTTTTCACAAATTTTCAGGCTCTTTATGATTTTCAACACCGCTTCATGCTCCTCCTATTTTTCAGACCGTTTCATGTTCATCTCATTTTGACACCTTTTGAAGCTCTTCATATTTTTCACACCTTTTGAAGCTCTTCATATTTTGCATATTTTTGAAGTTCTTCATAATTTCACACGTTTTCAGACTCTTCATGTTTTTCAACACCACTTCATGCTCCTCCTATTTTTCAGACCGTTTCATGCTCCTCATATTTTTGACACCTTTTGAAGCTCTTCATATTTTTCACACCTTTTCAGGCTCTTCATGTTTTTGAACACCGCTTCATGCTCCTCCTATTTTTCAGACCGTTTCATGCTCCTCATATTTTTGACAACTTTTGAAGCTTTTCATATTTTTCACACCTTGTCAGGCTCTTGAATTTTTTCAACACCACTTCATGCTCCTCCTTTTTTGCAGACCGTTTCATGCTCCTCATATTTTTGACACCTTTTGAAGCTCTTCATATTTTGCACACCTTTTCAGGCTCTTCATGTTTTTGAACACCGCTTCATGATCCTCCTATTTTTCTGACCTTTTCATGCTCCTCATATATTTGACAACTTTTGAAGCTCTTCATATTTTTCACAACTTTTCAGGCTTTTCCTGTTTTTGAACACCGCTTCATGCTCCTCCTATTTTTCAAACCGTTTCATGCTCCTCATATTTTTGACACCTTTTGAAGCTCTTCATATTTTTCACACCTTTTCAAGCTCTTCATGTTTTTGAACACCGCTTCATGCTCCTCCTATTTTCAGACCGTTTCATTCTCCTTATATTTTTGACACCTTTTGAAGCCCTTCATATATTTCACACCTTTTCCGTCTCTTCTTTTTTTTCAACACCACTTCATGCTCCTCCTATTTTTCAGACCGTTTCATGCTCATCTCATTTTTGACACCTTTTGAAGCTCTTCATATTTTTGACACCTTTTGAACCTCTTCATATTTCTCACACGTTTTCAGGCTCTTCATGATTTTCAACACGGCTTCATGCTCCTCCTATTTTTCAGACCGTTTCATGCTCCTCATATTTTTCACACCTTTTGAAGCTCTTCATATTTTTCACACCTTTTAAGCCTCTTCATGTTTTTTAGCACCGCTTCATGCTCCTCCTATTTTCAAGACAGTTTCATACTCCTCATGTATTTCATACCTTTTGAAGCTCCTCATATTTTTCACACCTTTTCAGGCTCTTCATATTTTTGAAAACCGCTTCATGCTCCTCCTATTTTTAAGACCGTTTCATGCTCATCTCATTTTTGACACCTTTTGAAGCTCTTCATATATTTGACACCATTTGAAGCTCTTCATATTTTTCACAACTTTTCAGGCTCTGCATGTATTTGAACACCGTTTCATGCTACTCCTATATTTCAGACCGATTCTTGCTGCTCATATATTTGACACCTTTTGAAACTCTTCATATTTTTAACACCTTTTCAGGCTCTTCATGTTTTTCAACACCGCTTCATGCTCCTCCTATTTTTCAGACCGTTTCATGCTCCTCATATTTTTGACACCTTTTGATGCTCTTCATATTTTTCACACCTTTTCAGGCTTTTCATGTTTTTGCACACTGCTTCATGCTCCTCCTATTTTTCACACCTTTTGAAGCTCTTCATATTTTTCACCCTTTTCAGTCTCTTCATGTTTTTGAAGACGGTTTCATGCTCCTCCTATTTTTCAGACCGTTTCATGCTCCTCATATTTTTGACACCTTTTGAAGCTCTTCATATTTTTCACATCTTTTCAGGCTCTTCATGTTTTTCAACACCGCTTCATGCTCCACCTATTTTTCAGACGGTTTCATGCTCATCTCTTTTTTGACACCTTTTGAAGCTCTTCATATTTTTCATACCTTTTGAAGCTCCTCATATTTTTCACTCGTTTTCACGCTCTTCATGTTTTTCAACACCGCTTCATGCTCCTCCTATTTTTCAGACGGTTTCATGCTCCTCATATTTTTGACACCTTTTGAAGCTCTTCATATTTTTCAAACCTTTTCAGGCTCTTCATGTTTTTGAACACTGCTTCATGCTCCTCGTATTTTTCAAACCATTTCATGATCCTCATGTATTTCACACCTTTGAACCTCTTCATATTTTTCACACCTTTTCAGGCTCTTCATGTGTTTCAACACCACTTCATGCTCCTCAGCTTTTTCAGACCGTTTCATGCTCATTTCATTTTTGAAACATTTGAAGCTCTTCATATTTTTCACACCTTTTGAATCTCTTCATATTTTTGACACCTTTTCAGGCTCTTCATGTTTTTGAACACCTCTGCATGCTCCTCCTATTTTTCAGGGCGTTTAATGCTCCTCATGTATTTCACACCTTTTGAAGCTCTTCATATTTTTGACACCCTTTCAGGCTCTTCATGTTTTGCAACACCGCTTCATGCTGTTCCTATTTTTCAGACCGTTTCATGCTCCTTATATTTTTGAGACCTTTTGAAGCTCTTCATATCATTCACACCTTTTCAGGCTCTTCATGTTTTTCAATACCACTTCATGCTCCACCTATTTTTCAGACCGTTTCATGCTCATCTCATTTTTGACACCTTTTAAAGCTCTTCATATTTTTCACACCTTTTGAAGCTCTTCATATTCTTCATACGTTTTCATGCTCTTTATGTTTTTCAACACCGCTTCTTGCTCCTCCTATTTTTCAGACCGTTTCATGCTCATCTCATTTTTGACACCTTTTAAAGCTCTTCATATTTTTCACACCTTTTGAGGCTCTTCATATTTTTCACACCTTTTGAGGCTCTTCATATTTTTCATATTTTTGAAGCTCTTCATATTTTTCACACCTTTTCAGGCTCTTCATATTTTTGAACACCGCTTCATGCTCCTTCTATTTTTCAGAGAGTTTCATGCTCCTCATGTATTTCACACCTTATGAAGCTCTTCATATTTTTCAGACCTTTTCAGGCTCTTCATGTTTTTCAACGCCGCTTCATGCTCCTCCTCTTTTTCAGACCGTTTCATGCACCTCCTATTTTTCTCACCTTTTGAAGCTCTTCATATTTTTCACACCTTTTCAGGCTCCTCATGTTTTGCAACACCGCTTCATGCTCCTCCTATTTTTCAGACCATTTCATGCTCATCTCATTTTTGACACCTTTTGAAGCTCTTCATATATTTCACACCTTTTGAAGCTCTTCATAATTTTCACATCTTTTCAGGATCTTCATGTTTTTCAACAACTTTTCATGATCCTCCTATTTTTTAGACCGATTCATGCTCCTCATATTTTTGACACCTTTAGAAGCTCTTCATATATTTCACACCTTTTCAGGCTGTTCATGTTTTTCAACACCACTTCATGCTCCTCGTATTTTTAAGACCGTTTCATGCTCCTCATATTTTTGACACCTTTAGAAGCTCTTCATATTTTTCACACATTTTCAGGCTCTTCATGTTTCTCAACACCGCTTCCTGCTCCTCCTCTTTTTCAGACCGTTTCATGCTCCTCATATATTTGACACATTTTGAAGCTCTTCATGTTTCTCACAGCTTTTCAGGTTCTTCATGTTTTTCAACACTACTTCATGCTCCTCCTATTTTTCAGACGGTTTCATGCTCATCTCATTTTTGACACCTTTTGAAGCTCTTCATATTTTTCACATCTTTTGAAGCTCTTCATATTTTTCACACGTTTTCAGGCTCTTCATGTTGTTCAACACCCTTTCTTGCTCCTCCTATTTTTCAGACCGTTTCATGCTCCTCATATTTTTGACACGTTTTGAAACTCTTCATATTTTTCACACCTTTTCAGGCTCTTCATGTTTTTGAACACCGTTTCATAGTCCTCCTATTTTTCAGACCGTTTCATGCTCCTCATATTTTTGACACCTTTTGAAGCTCTTCATATTTTTCACTACTTTTCAGGGTCTTCCTGTTTTTGAACACCGCTTCATGCTCCTCCTATTTTTCAGAACTTTTCATGCTCCTCATATTTTTGACACCTTTTGAAGCTCTTCTTATTTTTCACACCTTTTCAGGCTCTTCATGTTTTTGAACACCATTTCATGCTCCTCCTATTTTACAGTCCGTTTCATTCTCCTCATATTTTTGACATCTTTTGAAGCTCTTCATATATTTCACACCTTTTCAGGCTTTTCATTATTTTCAACACCACTTCATGCTCCTCTTATTTTTCAGACCGTTTCATGCTCATCTCATTTTGACACTTTTTGAAGCTCTTCATGTTTTTCACATATTCTGAAGCTCTTCATATTTTTCACAAATTTTCAGGCTCTTTATGATTTTCAACACCGCTTCATGCTCCTCCTATGTTTCAGACCGTTTCATGTTCATCTCATTTTGACACCTTTTGAAGCTCTTCATATTGTTCACACCTTTTGAAGCTCTTCATATTTTTCATATTTTTGAAGTTCTTCATAATTTCACACGATTTCAGACTCTTCATGTTTTTCAACACCGCTTCATGCTCCTCCTATTTTTCAAACCGTATCATTCTCCTCATATTTTTCACACCTTTTGAAGCTCTTCGTATTTTTCACACGTTTTCAGGCTCTTCATGTTTGAACACCACATCATGCTCCTTCTATTTTTCAGAGAGTTTCATGCTCCTTATATATTTCACACCTTTTGAAGCTCTTCATATTTTTCACACCTTTTCAGGCTCTTCATGTTTTTGAACACTTCTTCATGTTCCTCCTATTTTTCAGACCGTTTCATGCTCCTCATATTTTTGACACCTTTTGAAACTGTTCATATTTTTCACACCTTTTCAGGCTCTTCATGTTTTTCAACACCACTTCATGCTCCTTTTTTGCAGACCTTTTCATGCTATTCATATTTTTGACACCTTTTGAAACTCTTCATATTTTTCACACCTTTTCAGGCTCTTCATGTTTTTCAACACCGCTTCATGCTCCTCCGATTTTTCAGTCCGTTTCATGCTCCTCATGTATTTCACACCTTCTGAAGCTCTTCATATTTTTCACACCTTTTCAGGCTCTTCATGTTTTTCCACACCACTTCATGCTTCTCCTAATTTTCAGCTCTTTCATGCTCCTCATGTATTTCACACCTTTTGAAGCTTTTCATATTTTTCACACCTTTTCAGGCTCTTCATGTTTTTCAACACCGTTTCATGCTCCTCCTCTTTTTCAGACCGTTTCATGCTCCTCATATTTTTGACACCTTTTGAAGCTCTTCATATTTCTCACACCTTTTCAGGCTCTTCATGTTTTTCAACACCGCTTCATGCTCCTCCTATTTTTCAGACCGTTTCATGCTCCTCATATTTTTGACACCTTTTGAAGCTCTTCATATTTTTCACACCTTTTCAGGCTCTTCATATTTTTGAACACCGCTTCATGCTCCTCCTATTTTTTAGACCGTTTCATGCTCCTCATATTTTTCACACCTTTTGAAGCTCTTCATATTTTCACACGTTTTCAGACTCTTCATGTTTTTCAACACCGCTTCATGATCCTGCTATTTTCAGACCGTTTCATGCTCCTCATATATTTCACACCTTTTGAAGCTCTTCATATTTTTCACACCTTTTGAGGCTCTTCATATTTTTCATATTTTTGAAGCTCTTCATATTTTTCACACCTTTTCAGGCTCTTCATATTTTTGAACACCGCTTCATGCTCCTCCTATTTTTCAGAGTGTTTCATGCTCCTCATTTATTTCACACCTTCTGAAGCTCTTCATATTTTTCACACCTTTTCAGGCTCTTCATGTTTTTCCACACCACTTCATGCTTCTCCTAATTTTCAGCTCTTTCATGCTCCTCATGTATTTCACACCTTTGAAGCTTTTCATATTTTTCACACCTTTTCAGGCTCTTCATGTTTTTCAACGCCGCTTCATGCTCCTCCTCTTTTTCAGCCCGTTTCATGCTCCTCATATTTTTGACACCTTTTGAAGCTCTTCATATTTTTCACAACTTTTCGGGCTCTTCATGTTTTGAACACCGCTTCATACTCCTCCTATATTTCAGACAGTTTCATGCTCATCTCATTTTTGACACCTTTTGAAGCTTTTCATATTTTTCACAACTTTTCAGGCTCTTCATGTTTTTGAACACCTCTTCATGCTAATCCTATTTTTCAAGCCATAACATGCTCCTCATATTTTTCACACCTTTTGAAGCTCTTCATATTTTTTACACCTTTTCAGGCTCTTCATGTTTTTGAACACCACTTCATGCTCCTTATATTTTTCAGAGAGTTTCATGCTCCTCATGTATTTCACACCTTCAGAAGCTCTTCATATTTATCACACCTTTTCAGGCTCTTCATGTTTTTCCACACCACTTCATGCTTCTCCAAATTTTCAGCTCTTTCATGCTCCTCATGTATTTCACACCTTTTGAAGCTTTTCATATTTTTCACACGTTTTCAGGCTCTTCATGTTTTTCAACACCGCTTCATGCTCCTCCTCTTTTTCAGACCGTTTCATGCTCCTCATATTTTTGACACCTTTTGAAGCTCTTCATATTTCTCACACCTTTTCAGGCTCTTCCTGTTTTTCAACACCGCTTCATGCTCCTCCTATTTTTCAGACCGTTTCATGCTCCTCATATTTTTGACACCTTTTGAAGCTCTTCATATTTTTCACACATTTTCAGGCTCTTCATATTTTTGAACACCGCTTCATGCTCCTCCTTTTTTTTAGACCGTTTCATGCTGCTCATATTTTTCACACCTTTTGAAGCTCTTCATATTTTTCACACGATTTCAGGCTCTTCATGTTTTTGAACACCATTTCATGCTCCTCCTATTTTGCAGACCGTTTCTTGCTCCTCATATTTTTGACACGTTCTGAAGCTCTTCATATATTTCACACCTTTTGAAGCTCTTCATATTTTTCATATTTTTGAAGCTCTTCATATTTTCACACGTTTTCAGACTCTTCATGTTTTTCAACACCGCTACATGATCCAGCTATTTTTCAGACCGTTTCATGCTCCTCATAAATTTCACACCTTTTGAAGCTCTTCATATTTTTCACACCTTTTGAAGCTCTTCATATTTTTCATATTTTTGAAGCTCTTCATATTGTTCACACCTTTTCAGGCTCTTCATATTTTTGAACACCGCTTCATGCTCCTCCTATTTTTCAGAGAGTTTCATGCTCCTCATGTATTTCTCACCTTTTGAAGCTCTTCATATTTTTCACACCTTTTCAGGCTCTTCATGTTTTTCCACACCACTTCATGCTTCTCCTAATTTTCAGCTCTTTCATGCTCCTCATGTATTTCACACCTTTTGAATCTTTTCATATTTTTCACACCTTTTCAGGCTCTTCATGTTTTTCAACACCGATTCATTCTCCTCCTATTTTTCAGACCGTTTCATGCTCCTCATATATTTGACACCTTTTGAAGCTCTTCATATTTTTCACACCTTTTCGGGCTCTTCATGTTTTGAACACCGCTTCATACTCCTCCTATATTTCAGACAGTTTCATGCTCATCTCATTTTTGACACCTTTTGAAGCTTTTCATAGTTTTCACAACTTTTCAGGCTCTTCATGTTTTTGAACACCTCTTCATGCTAATCCTATTTTTCAAACCATAACATGCTCCTCATATTTTTCACACCTTTTGAAGCTCTTCATATTTTTTACACCTTTTCAGGCTCTGCATGTTTTTGAACACCACTTCATGCTCCTTATATTTTTCAGAGAGTTTCATGCTCCTCATGTATTTCACACCTTTTGAAGCTCTTCATATTTTTCACACCTTTTCAGGCTCTTCATGTTTTTCCACACCACTTCATGCTTCTCCTAATTTTCAGCTCTTTCATGCTCCTCATGTATTTCACACCTTTTGAAGCTTTTCATATTTCTCACACCTTTTCAGGCTCTTCATGTTTTTCAACACCGCTTTATGCTCCTTCTATTTTTCAGATCGTTTCATGCTCCTCATATTTTTGACACCTTTTGAAGCTCTTCATATTTCTCACACCTTTTCAGGCTCTTCATGTTTTTGAACACCGCTTCATGCTCCTCCTATTTTTCAAACCGTTTCATGCTCCTCATATTTTTCCCACCTTTTGTAGCTTTTCATATTTTTAACACCTTTTCAGGCTCTTCACGTTTATCAACACCACTTCATGCTCCTCCTTTTTGCAGACCGTTTCATGCTCCTCATATTTTTGACACCTATTGATGCTCTTAATATATTTCACACCTTTTCAGGCTCTTCATTTCTTCCACACCACTTCATGCTCCTCATATTTTTCAGGCAGTATCATGCTCCTCATATTTTTCACATCTTTTGAAGCTCTTCATATTTTTCACACCTTTTTAGGCTCTTCATATTTTTCAACACCATTTCATGCCGCTTCTATTTTTCAGACCGTTTCATGCTCCTCATATTTTTCACAACTTTTGAAGCTCTTCATATTTTTCACACCTTTTCAGGCTCTTCATGTTTTTCCACACCACTTAATGCTTCTCCTAAATTTCAGATCGTTTCATGTTCCTCATGTATTGCACACCTTTTGAAGCTCTTCATATTTTTCACACCTTTTCATGCTCTTCATGTTTTTGATCACCGTTTCATGCTCCTCCTTTTTTTTCAGACCGTTTCATGCTCCTCATATTTTTCACACCTTTTTAAGCTCTTCATGTTTTTCACACCTTTTCAGCCTCTTCATGTTTTTGAACACCCCTTCTTGCTCCTTTTATTTTTCAGAGAGTTTCATGCTTCTCATGTATTTCACACCTTTTGAAGCTCTTCATATTTTTCACACCTTTACAGGCTCTTCATGTTTTTGAACACCGTTTCATGCTCCTCCTATTTTTCAGACCGTTTCATGCTCCCCATATTTTTGAGACCTTTTGAAGCCCTCATATATTTCACACCTTTTCAGGCTCTTCATTTTTTTCAACACCACGTCATGCTCCTCCTATTTTTCAGACCCCTTTATGCTCTTCTCATTTTTGACACCTTTTGAAGCTCTTCATATTTTTCACACCTTTTGAAGCTCTTCATATTTTTCACACCTTTTCATGCTCTTCATGTTTTTGATCACCGCTTCATGCTCCTCCTATTTTCAGACCGTTTCATGCTCCTCATATTTTTCACACATTTTGAAGCTCCTCCTATTTTTCACAACCTTTCACGCTCTTCATGTTTTTCAACACGGCTTCATGATCCTCCTATTTTTCTGATAGTTTCATGCTCCTCCTAATTTTCAGCACGTTTCATACTCCTCCAAATTTTCAGACCGTTTCATGCTCCTCATATTTGTCACACCTTTCGAAGCTCTTCATATTTTTCACACCTTTTCTGGATCTTCATGTTTTTGAGCACAGCTTCATGCTCCTCCGATTTTTCAGACCGTTTCATGCTCCTCATATATTTCACACCTTTTGAAGCTCTTCATATTTTTCACAGCTTTTCAGGATCTTCATGTTTTTCAACACCATTTCATGCTGCTCCTATTTTTCAGACCGTTTCATGCTCCTCATATTTTTGACACCTTTTGAAGTTCTTCATATTTTTCAAAACTTTTCAGGCTCTCCATGTTTTTGAACACCGCTTCATGCTCCTACTATTTTGGAGACCGTTTCATGCTCCTCATTTATTTCACACCTTTTGAAGCTCTTCATATTTTTCAAGCCTTTTCAGGCTCTTCATGATTTTGAACACCGCTTCATGCTCCTCCTATTTTTCAGACCGTTTCATGCTCCTCATTTATTTCACACCTTTTGAAGCTCTTCATATTTTTCAAGCCTTTTCAGGCTCTTCATGTTTTTGAACACCGCTTCATGCTCCTCCTATTTTTCAAACCTTTTCATGATCCTCATGTATTTCAAACCTTTGAAACTCTTCATATTTTTCACACCTTTTCTTGCTCTTCATGTTTTTCAACAACATTTCATGCTCCTCCTATTTTTCAGACCTTTTCATGCTCCTCATATTTTTCACACCTTTTCATGCTCTTCTTGTTTTTCAACACAGTTTCATGGTCCTCATATGTTTGACACCTTTTGAATCTCTTCATATTTTTCACACCTTTTCAGGCTCTTCATGATTTTCAACACTGCTTCATGCTCCTCATATTTTTGAGACCGTTTCATGCTCCTAATATTGTTCACACCTTTTCAAGATCTTCTAGTTATTCAACATCGCTTCATGCTCTTCCTATTTTTCAGGCCGTTTCATGCTCCTCATATTTTTGATACTTTTGAAGCTCTTAATATTTTTCACACCTTTTCAAGCTCTTCATGTTTTGAACACCATTTCATGCTCCTCCTATTTTTCAGACCGTTTCATGCTCCTCATATTTTTGACAACTTTTGAAGCTCCTCATATTTTTCACACCTTTTCAGGCTCTTCATGTTTTTCAACACACTTTCATGCTCCTCATATGTTTGACACCTTTTGAATCTCTTCATATTATTCACACTTTTTCACGCTCTTCATGATTTTCAACACCGCTTCATGCTCCCCATATTTTTGAGACCGTTTTATGCTACTCATATTTTGACACCTTTTGAAGCTCTTCATGTATTTCACACCTTTTCAGGCTCTACATGTTTTTCAACACCGCTTCATGCTCGTCATATTTTGAGACCGTTTTATGCTACTCATATTTGACAACTTTTGCAGCTCTTCATATATTTCACACCTTTTAAGGCTCTTCATGTTTCTGAACACCGCTTCATGCACCTCCTATATTTCACACTTTTTGAAGCTCTTCATATATTTCACACCTTTTCAAGCTCTTCATGTTTCTGAACACCGCTTCATGCTCCTCTTATTTTTGACACCTTTTGAAGCTCTTCATATATTTCACACCTTTTCAGGCTCTTCATGTTTTTGAACACCGCTTCATGCTCCTCCTATATTTCACACCTTTTGAAGCTCTTCATATATTTCACACCTTTTCAGACTCTTCATGTTTTTCAACATCGCTTCATACTCCTCCTATTTTTTTGACCGTTTCATGCTCCTCATATATTTGACACCTTTTGAAGCTCTTCATATTTTTCACACCTTTTGAAGCTCTTCATATTTTTCACACCTTTTGAAGCTCTTCATATTTTACACATATTTTCACCCTCTTCATGTTTTTCAACACCTTTTCATGCTCCTCCTATTTTTCGGACTGTTTCATTCTCTTCATATTTTTGACACTTTTTGAAGCTCTTCATATTTTTCACACCTTTTCAGGCTCTTCATCTTTTTCAACACCATTTCATGCTCCTCATATTTTTCAGACTGTTTCATTCTCCTCATATTTATGTCAACTTTTGAAACTCTTCATTTTCTTCACACCTTTTCATGCTCTTCTAGTTTTTGAACACTGCTTCATGCTCCTCCTATGTTTCAGACCGTTTCATGCTCCTCATATTTTTGAAACCTTTTGAAGTTCGTCATATATTTCACACCTTTTCAGGCTCTTCATGTTTTTAAACACCTCTTCATTCTTCTCCTGTTTTTCAGACCATTTCATGCTCCTCATATTTTTCACACTTTTTGAAGCTCTTCATATTTTTCACACTTTTTGAAGCTCTTCATACTTTTCACACCTGTCAGGCTCTTCATGTTTTTGAACACCGCTTCCTGCTCCACCTATTTTTCAGATCGCTTATGCTCCCCATATTTTTCACACTTTTTGAAGCTCTTCATATTTTTCACACTTTTTCAGGCTCTTCATGTTTTTGAACACCACTTCATGCTCCTCCTATTTTTCAGACCGTTTCATGCTCCTCATGTATTTCACACCTTTTGAACCTCTTCGTATTTCGCACACCTTTTCAGGCTCTTCATGTTTTCACAACCACTTCATGCTCTTCCTATTTTTCAGACCGTTTCATGCTCCTCATATTTTTGATACCTTTGAAGCTCTTCATATTTTTCACACCTTTTCAGGCTCTTCATGTTTTGAACTCCATTTCATGCTCCTCCTATTTTTCCGACCGTTTCATGCTCCTCATCTTTTACACACCTGTTGAAGCTCTTCATATTTTTCACACCATTTCAGGCTCTTCATGTTTTTCAACACCGCTTCATGCTCCTCCTATTTTTTCAGACCGTTTAATGCTCTTCCTATTTTTGACACGTTTTGAGGCTCTTCATATTTTTCTCACCTTTTCAGGCTCTTCATGTTTTCGAACACCGCTTCATGCTCCTCCTATTTTTGAGACCGTTTTATGCTCCACATGTATTTCACAGCTTTTGAATCTCTTCAGAATTTTCCCACCTTTCAGGCTCTTCATGTTTTTGAACACCGTTTCATGGTCTTCCTATTTTTCAGACCGTTTCATGCTCCTCATATTTGTGACACCTTTAGAAACTCTTCATATTTTTCACACCTTTTCAGGTTCTTCATGTTTTTGAACACCGTTTCATGCTCCTCCTATTTTTCAGACCATTTCATGCTCCTCATATTTTTGACACATTTTGAATCTCTTCATATTTTTCACACCTTTTCAGGCTCTTCATGTTTTTGAACACCGCTTCATGCTTCTCCTATTTTTCAGACCGTTTCATGCTATTCATGTATTTAATACCTTTTGAAGCTCTTCATATTTTTCACACCTTTTCAGGCTCTTCATGTTTTTGAACACCTTTTCATGCTCCTCGTATTTTTCTGACCGTTTCCTGCTCCTCATATTTTTGACCCTTTTTGAACCTCCTCATATTTTTCGCACCTTTTGAACCTCTTCATATATTTCACATCATTTCAGGCTCTTCATGTTTTTCAACACCACTTCATGCTCCTCCTATTTTTCAGACAGTTTCATGCTCCTCATAATTTTGACACGTTTTGAAGCTCTTCAAATTTTTCACACCTTTTCAGGCTCTTCATCTTTTTCAACACCACTTCATGCTCCTCCTCTTTTCCAGAGCGTTTCATTGTCCTCATATTTTTGACACCTTTAGAAGCTCTTTATATTTTTCACAACTTTTCAGGCTCTTCATGTTTTTCACAACCGCTTCATGCTCCTCCTATTTTTCAGACAGTTTCATTCCTCTCATGTATTTCACACCTTTTGAAGCTCTTCATATTTTTCACACCTTTTCAGGCTCTTCATGTTTTTGAACACCACTTCATGCTCCTCCTATTTTACACACAGTTTCATGCTCCAAATGTATTTCACACCTTTTGAAGCTCTTCTTATTTTTCACACATTTTGAGGCTCTTCATTTGTTTGAACACCGTTTCATGCTGCTCCTAATTTTCAGACCGTTTCATTCTCATCTCATTTTGACAGCTTTTGAAGCTCTTCATATTTTCACGCCTTTTGAAGCTCTTCATATATTTCACACCTTTTCAGGCTCTTCTTTTTTTTCAACACCACTTCATGCTCCTCCTAATTTTCAGACCGTTTCATGATCATCTTATTTTGACAGCTTTTGAAGCTCTTCATATTTTCACACCTTTTGAAGCTCTTTATATTTTTCACACCTTGTCAGGCTCTTCATGTTTCTGAACAGTGCTTCATGCTCCTCCTATTTTTCAGACCGTATCATGCTCCTCATATTTTTGAAACATTTTGAAGCTCTTCATATATTTCACACCTTTTCAGGCTCTTCATGTTTTTGAACACCACTTCATGCTTCTCATATTTTTCAGACTGTTTCATGGTCCTCATGTATTTCACACATTTTGAAGCTCTTTATATTTTTCACACCTTTTCAGGCTCTTCATATATTTGAACACTGCTTCATGCTCCTCCTATTTTTCAGAGAGTTTCATGCTCCTCATGTATTTCACAACTTTTGAAGCTCTTCATGTTTTTCACACCTTTTCAGGCTGTTCATGTTTTTTAACAGCGCTTCATGATTCTCCTATTTTTCAGACCGTTTCATGCTCTTCATATTTTTGACACATTTTGAAGCTCTTCATATTTTTCACAGCTTTTCAGGCTCTTCATGTTTTTCCACACCACTTCATGCTTCTCCTAATTTTCAGACCGTTTCATGCTCCTCATGTATTTCACACCTTTTGAAGCTCTTCATATTTTTCACACCTTTTCAGGCTCTTCATGTTTTCCACACCACTTCATGCTTCTCTTATTTTTCAGCCCGTTTCATGCTCCTCATATATTTCACACCTTTTGAAGCTCTTCATATTTTTCAAACCTTTTCAGGCTCTTCATGTTTTTGAAAACCGTTTCATGCTCCTCCTATTTTTCAGACGGTTTCATGCTCCTCATATTTTTGACACTCTTTGAAGATCTTCATATTTTTCACACCTTTTCAGGCTCTTCATTTTTTTCAACACCACTTCATGCTCCTCCTATTTTTCAGACCGTTTCTTGCTCCTCATATATTTGACACATTTAGAAGCTCTTCATATTTGCACACCTTTTCAGGCTCTTCATATTTTTCATCACCGCTTCATGCTCCTCCTATTTTTCAGACGGTTTCATGTTGATCTCATTTTTGACACCTTTTGAAGCTCTTCATATTTTTCACACCTTTTGAAACTCTTCATATTTTTCACAGCTTTTCAGGCCCTTCATGATTTTCATCACCACTTCATGCTCCTCCTATTTTTAAGACCGTTTCATGCTCCTCATATTTTTGACACCTTTAGAAGATCTTCATATTTTTCACACCTTATCAGGCTCTTCATGTTTTTCAACAACGCTTCATGCTCCTCCTATTTTTCAGACCGTTTCATGCTCCTCATATTTTTGACACCTTTTGAAGCTCTTCATATTTTTCACACCTTTTCAGGCTCTTCATGATTTTGAACACCGCTTCATGCTCCTCCTATTTTTCAGACCGTTTCATGCTCCTCATATTTTTCACACCTTTTGAAGCTCTTCATATTTTTCACACCTATTCAGGCTCTTCATATTTTGAACACCGCTTCATGCTCCTCCTATTTTTCAGACCGTTAAATGCTCCTCATGTATTTGACACCTTTTGAAGCTCCTCATATTTTTCACACGTTTTCAGGCTGTGCATGTTTTTGAACACCGCTTCATGCTCCTCCTATTTTTCAGACCGTTTCATGCTCGTCATATTTTTGACACCTTTTGAAGCTCTTCATATTTTTCACACCTTTTCAGGCTCTTCAGGTTTTTCAACACTGCTTCATGCTCCACCTATTTTTCAGACCGTTTCATCCTCCTCATATTTTTGACACCTTTTGAAGCTCTTCATATTTTTCACACCTTTTCAGGCTCTTCAGGTTTTTCAACACCGCTTCATGCTCCTCCTTTTTTGCAGACCGTTTCATGCTCCACATATTTTTGACACCTTTTGAATTTCTTCATATTTTTCACACCTTTTCAGGCTCTTAATGTTTTTGAACACCACTTCATGCTCCTCGTATTTTTCAGAGAGTTTCATGCTCCACATGTATTTCACACCTTATGAAGCTCTTCATATTTTTCACACCTTTTCAGGCTCTTCATGTTTTTGAACACCGCTTCATGATTCTCCTATTTTTCAGACCCTTTCATGCTCTTCATATTTTTGACACATTTTGAAGCTCTTCATATTTTTCACACCTTTTCAGGCTCTTCATGTTTTTCCACACCACTTCATGCTTCGCCTAATTTTCAGACCGTTTCATGCTCCTCTTGTATTTCACACATTTTGAAGCTCTTCATATTTTTCACACCTTTTTAGGCTCTTCATGTTTTTGACGACCGCTTCATGCTCCTCCTAATTTTCAGACCATTTGATGCTCCTCATATTTTTTGACACCTTTTGAAGCTCTTCATATTTTTCACACCTTTTAGGCTCTTCATGTTTTTCAACACCGTTTCATGATCTTCCTATTTTTCAGACCGTTACATTCTCATCTCATTTTTGACACCTTTTGAAGCTCTTCATATTTTTCACACCTTTTCAGGATGTTCATGTTTTTCCAGACAACTTCATGCTTCTCCTATTTTTCAGACCGTTTCATGCTCCTCATGTATTTCACACCGTTGAAGCTCTTCATATTTTTCACACCTTTTCAGGCTCTTCATGTTTTTGATCACCGTTTCATGCTCCTCCTATTTTTCAGACCGTTTCATGCTCCTCATATTTTTCACACCTTTTGAAGCTCTTCATATCTTTCACAACTTTTCAGGGTCTTCATGTTTTTGAACACCACTTCATGATCCTCCTATTTTTCAGACCATTTCATGCTCTTCATAATTTTGACCCATTTTGAAGCTCTTCATATATTTCACACCTTTTCAGGCTCTTCATGTTTTTCAAAACCACTTCATGCTCCTCCTAATTTTCAGACCGTTTCATGTTCTTCTCATTTATGATACATTTTGAAGCTCTTCATATTTTTCACACCTTTTCAGGCTCTTCATATTTTTGAACACAGCTTCATGCTCCTCCTATTTTTCAGACCGTTTCATGCTCGTCATATTTTTGACACCTTTTGAAGCTCTTCATATTTTTCACACCTATTCAGGCTCTTCATGTTTATGAACACCGTTTCATGATCCTCCTATTTTTCAGACCGTTTCATGCTCCTCATATATTTGACACATTTAGAAGCTCTTCATATTTTCACACCTTTTCAGGATCTTCATATTTTTCAATACCGCTGCATGCTCCTCCTATTATTCAGACGGTTTCATGTTGATCTCATTTTTGACACCTTTTGAAGCTCTTCATATTTTCACACCTTTTGAAACTCTTCATATTTTTCACACCTTTTCAGGCCCTTCATGATTTTCAACACCGCTTCATGCTCCTCCAATTTTTAAGACCGTTTCATGCTCCTCATATTTTTGACACCTTTAGAAGATCTTCATATTTTCACACCTTTTCATGCTCTTCATGTTTTTCAACAACGCTTCATGCTCCTCCTAATTTTCAGACCGTTTCATG
Source organism: Dama dama (assembly GCF_033118175.1). Taxonomy (NCBI): domain Eukaryota; kingdom Metazoa; phylum Chordata; class Mammalia; order Artiodactyla; family Cervidae; genus Dama; species Dama dama. Next base: position 3,794,390 of record NW_026870956.1, read on the forward strand.
CTCCTCATATTTTTGACACCTTTTGAAGCTCTTCATATTTTTCACACCTTTTCAGGATCTTCATATTTTTCAACACCGCATCATGCTCCTCCTATTTTTCAGACCGTTTCATGCACCTCATATTTTTCACACCTTTTAAAGCTCTTCATATTTTTCACACCTTTTCATGCTCCTTATGTTTTTCAACACCGATTCATTCTCCTCCTATTTTTCAGACGGTTTCATGCTCCTCATATTCCTGACACCTTTTAAAGCTCTTCATATTTTTCACACCTTTTCAGGCTCTTCATGTTTTTGAACACAGCTTCATGCTCCTCCTATTTTTCAGACCGTTTCATGCTCGTCATATTTTTGACACCTTTTGAAGCTCTTCATATTTTTCACACCTATTCAGGCTCTTCATGTTTTTGAACACCGTTTCATGATCCTCCTATTTTTCAGACCGTTTCATGCTCCTCATATATTTGACACATTTAGAAGCTCTTCATATTTTCACACCTTTTCAGGATCTTCATATTTTTCAACACCGCTGCATGCTCCTCCTATTATTCAGACGGTTTCATGTTGATCTCATTTTTGACACCTTTTGAAGCTCTTCATATTTTCACACCTTTTGAAACTCTTCATATTTTTCACACCTTTTCAGGCCCTTCATGATTTTCAACACCGCTTCATGCTCCTCCAATTTTTAAGACCGTTTCATGCTCCTCATATTTTTGACACCTTTAGAAGATCTTCATATTTTCACACCTTTTCATGCTCTTCATGTTTTTCAACAACGCTTCATGCTCCTCCTAATTTTCAGACCGTTTCATGCTCCTCATATTTTTGACACCTTTTGAAGCTCTTCATATTTTTCACACCTTTTCAGGCTCTTCATATTTTTCAACACCGCATCATGCTCCTCCTATTTTTCAGAGCGTTTCATGCACCTCATATTTTTCACACCTTTTAAAGCTCTTCATATTTTTCACACCTTTTCATGCTCCTTATGTTTTTCAACACCGATTCATTCTCCTCCTATTTTTCAGACCGTTTCATGCTCTTCATATTCTTGACACCTTTTAAAGCTCTTCATATTTTTCACACCTTTTCAGGCTCTTCGTGATTTTGAACACAGCTTCATGCTCCTCCTATTTTTCAGACCGTTTCATGCTCCTCATAATTTTCACACCTTTTGAAGCTCTTCATATTTTTCACAACTTTTCAGGCTCTTCCTATTTTGAACACCGCTTCATGCTCCCCCTTTTTTCAGACCGTTTAAGATCCTCATGTATTTGACACCTTTTGAAGCTCTTCATATTTTTCACACGTTTTCAGGCTCTTCATGTTTTTGAACACCGCTTCATGCTCCACCTATTTTTCAGACCGTTTCATGCTCCTCATATTTTTGACACCTTTTGAAGCTCTTCATATTTTTCACACCTTTTCAGGCTCTTCAGGTTTTTCAACACGGCTTCATGCTCCACCTATTTTTCAGACCGTTTCATCCTCCTCATATTTTTGACACCTTTTGAAGCTCTTCATATTTTTCACACCTTTTCAGGCTCTTCAAGTTTTACAACACCACTTCATGCTCCTCCTATTTATCAGAGAGTTTCATGCTCCTCATGTATTTCACACCTTATGAAGCTCTTCATATTTTTCACACCTTTTCAGGCTCTTCATGTTTTTCACACCTTTTCAGGCTCTTCATGTTTTGCAACACATCTTCATTCTCCTAGTATTTTTAAGACCGTTTCATGCTCCTCATATTTTTGACACCTATTGAAGCTCTTCATATTTCTCACACCTTTTCAGGATCTTCATGTTTTTCAACACCGCTTCATGCTGCTTCTATTTTTCAGACCGTTTCATGCTCCTCATATTTTTCATATCTTTTGAAGCTCTTCATATTTTTGACACCTTTTGAAGCTCTTCATATTTTTCACACGTTTTCAGGCTCTTCATGTTTTTCAACACTGCTTCATGCTGCTTCTGTTTTTAAGACCGTTTCATGCTCCTCATGTTTTTCACACCTTTTGAAGCTCTTCATGTTTTTCACACCTTTTGAAGCTCTTCATATTTTTCAAACCTTTTCAGGCTCTCATATTTTTCATCACCGTTTCATGATCCTCCTATTTTTCAGACCGTTTCATGCTCCTCATATATTTGACACATTTAGAAGCTCCTCATATTTTCACACCTTTTCAGGATCTTCATATTTTTCAACACCGCTGCATGCTACTCCTATTATTCAGACGGTTTCATGTTGATCTCATTTTTGACACCTTTTGAAGCTCTTCATATTTTCACACCTTTTGAAACTCTTCATATTTTTCACACCTTTTCAGGCCCTTCATGATTTTCAACACCGCTTCATGCTCCTCCAATTTTTAAGACCGTTTCATGCTCCTCATATTTTTGACACCTTTAGAAGATCTTCATATTTTCACACCTTTTCATGCTCTTCATGTTTTTCAACAACGCTTCATGCTCCTCCTAATTTTCAGACCGTTTCATGCTCCTCATATTTTTGACACCTTTTGAAGCTCTTCATATTTTTCACACCTTTTCAGGCTCTTCATATTTTTCAACACCGCATCATGCTCCTCCTATTTTTCAGACCGTTTCATGCACCTCATATTTTTCACACCTTTTAAAGCTCTTCATATTTTTCACACCTTTTCATGCTCCTTATGTTTTTCAACACCGATTCATTCTCCTCCTATTTTTCAGACCGTTTCATGCTCCTCATAAAATTGACACCTTTTAAAGCTCTTCATATTTTTCACACCTTTTCAGGCTCTTCGTGATTTTGAACACAGCTTCATGCTCCTCCTATTTTTCAGACCGTTTCATGCTCCTCATAATTTTCACACCTTTTGAAGCTCTTCATATTTTTCACAACTTTTCAGGCTCTTCCTATTTTGAACACCGCTTCATGCTCCCCCTTTTTTCAGAGCGTTTAAGATCCTCATGTATTTGACACCTTTTGAAGCTCTTCATATTTTTCACACGTTTTCAGGCTCTTCATGTTTTTGAACACCGCTTCATGCTCCACCTATTTTTCAGACCGTTTCATGCTCCTCATATTTTTGACACCTTTTGAAGCTCTTCATATTTTTCACACCTTTTCAGGCTCTTCAGGTTTTTCAACACGGCTTCATGCTCCACCTATTTTTCAGACCGTTTCATCCTCCTCATATTTTTGACACCTTTTGAAGCTCTTCATATTTTTCACACCTTTTCAGGCTCTTCAAGTTTTACAACACCACTTCATGCTCCTCCTATTTTTCAGAGAGTTTCATGCTCCTCATGTATTTCACACCTTATGAAGCTCTTCATATTTTTCACACCTTTTCAGGCTCTTCATGTTTTTCACACCTTTTCAGGCTCTTCATGTTTTGCAACACATCTTCATTCTCCTAGTATTTTTAAGACCGTTTCATGCTCCTCATATTTTTGACACCTATTGAAGCTCTTCATATTTCTCACACCTTTTCAGGATCTTCATGTTTTTCAACACCGCTTCATGCTGCTTCTATTTTTCAGACCGTTTCATGCTCCTCATATTTTTCATATCTTTTGAAGCTCTTCATATTTTTGACACCTTTTGAAGCTCTTCATATTTTTCACACGTTTTCAGGCTCTTCATGTTTTTCAACACTGCTTCATGCTGCTTCTGTTTTTAAGACCGTTTCATGCTCCTCATGTTTTTCACACCTTTTGAAGCTCTTCATGTTTTTCACACCTTTTGAAGCTCTTCATATTTTTCAAACCTTTTCAGGCTCTCATATTTTTCATCACCGTTTCATGATCCTCCTATTTTTCAGACCGTTTCATGCTCCTCATATATTTGACACATTTAGAAGCTCTTCATATTTTCACACCTTTTCAGGATCTTCATATTTTTCAACACCGCTGCATGCTCCTCCTATTATTCAGACGGTTTCATGTTGATCTCATTTTTGACACCTTTTGAAGCTCTTCATATTTTCACACCTTTTGAAACTCTTCATATTTTTCACACCTTTTCAGGCCCTTCATGATTTTCAACACCGCTTCATGCTCCTCCAATTTTTAAGACCGTTTCATGCTCCTCATATTTTTGACACCTTTAGAAGATCTTCATATTTTCACACCTTTTCATGCTCTTCATGTTTTTCAACAACGCTTCATGCTCCTCCTAATTTTCAGACCGTTTCATGCTCCTCATATTTTTGACACCTTTTGAAGCTCTTCATATTTTTCACACCTTTTCAGGCTCTTCATATTTTTCAACACCGCATCATGCTCCTCCTATTTTTCAGACCGTTTCATGCACCTCATATTTTTCACACCTTTTAAAGCTCTTCATATTTTTCACACCTTTTCATGCTCCTTATGTTTTTCAACACCGATTCATTCTCCTCCTATTTTTCAGACCGTTTCATGCTCCTCATAAAATTGACACCTTTTAAAGCTCTTCATATTTTTCACACCTTTTCAGGCTCTTCGTGATTTTGAACACAGCTTCATGCTCCTCCTATTTTTCAGACCGTTTCATGCTCCTCATAATTTTCACACCTTTTGAAGCTCTTCATATTTTTCACAACTTTTCAGGCTCTTCCTATTTTGAACACCGCTTCATGCTCCCCCTTTTTTCAGAGCGTTTAAGATCCTCATGTATTTGACACCTTTTGAAGCTCTTCATATTTTTCACACGTTTTCAGGCTCTTCATGTTTTTGAACACCGCTTCATGCTCCACCTATTTTTCAGACCGTTTCATGCTCCTCATATTTTTGACACCTTTTGAAGCTCTTCATATTTTTCACACCTTTTCAGGCTCTTCAGGTTTTTCAACACGGCTTCATGCTCCACCTATTTTTCAGACCGTTTCATCCTCCTCATATTTTTGACACCTTTTGAAGCTCTTCATATTTTTCACACCTTTTCAGGCTCTTCAAGTTTTACAACACCACTTCATGCTCCTCCTATTTTTCAGAGAGTTTCATGCTCCTCATGTATTTCACACCTTATGAAGCTCTTCATATTTTTCACACCTTTTCAGGCTCTTCATGTTTTTCACACCTTTTCAGGCTCTTCATGTTTTGCAACACATCTTCATTCTCCTAGTATTTTTAAGACCGTTTCATGCTCCTCATATTTTTGACACCTATTGAAGCTCTTCATATTTCTCACACCTTTTCAGGATCTTCATGTTTTTCAACACCGCTTCATGCTGCTTCTATTTTTCAGACCGTTTCATGCTCCTCATATTTTTCATATCTTTTGAAGCTCTTCATATTTTTCACACCTTTTGAAGCTCTTCATATTTTTCACACGTTTTCAGGCTCTTCATGTTTTTCAACACTGCTTCATGCTGCTTCTGTTTTTAAGACCGTTTCATGCTCCTCATGTTTTTCACACCTTTTGAAGCTCTTCATGTTTTTCACACCTTTTGAAGCTCTTCATATTTTTCAAACCTTTTCAGGCTCTCATATTTTTCATCACCGTTTCATGATCCTCCTATTTTTCAGACCGTTTCATGCTCCTCATATATTTGACACATTTAGAAGCTCTTCATATTTTCACACCTTTTCAGGATCTTCATATTTTTCAACACCGCTGCATGCTCCTCCTATTATTCAGACGGTTTCATGTTGATCTCATTTTTGACACCTTTTGAAGCTCTTCATATTTTCACACCTTTTGAAACTCTTCATATTTTTCACACCTTTTCAGGCCCTTCATGATTTTCAACACCGCTTCATGCTCCTCCAATTTTTAAGACCGTTTCATGCTCCTCATATTTTTGACACCTTTAGAAGATCTTCATATTTTCACACCTTTTCATGCTCTTCATGTTTTTCAACAACGCTTCATGCTCCTCCTAATTTTCAGACCGTTTCATGCTCCTCATATTTTTGACACCTTTTGAAGCTCTTCATATTTTTCACACCTTTTCAGGCTCTTCATATTTTTCAACACCGCATCATGCTCCTCCTATTTTTCAGACCGTTTCATGCACCTCATATTTTTCACACCTTTTAAAGCTCTTCATATTTTTCACACCTTTTCATGCTCCTTATGTTTTTCAACACCGATTCATTCTCCTCCTATTTTTCAGACCGTTTCATGCTCCTCATAAAATTGACAACTTTTAAAGCTCTTCATATTTTTCACACCTTTTCAGGCTCTTCGTGATTTTGAACACAGCTTCATGCTCCTCCTATTTTTCAGACCGTTTCATGCTCCTCATAATTTTCACACCTTTTGAAGCTCTTCATATTTTTCACAACTTTTCAGGCTCTTCCTATTTTGAACACCGCTTCATGCTCCCCCTTTTTTCAGAGCGTTTAAGATCCTCATGTATTTGACACCTTTTGAAGCTCTTCATATTTTTCACACGTTTTCAGGCTCTTCATGTTTTTGAACACCGCTTCATGCTCCACCTATTTTTCAGACCGTTTCATGCTCCTCATATTTTTGACACCTTTTGAAGCTCTTCATATTTTTCACACCTTTTCAGGCTCTTCAGGTTTTTCAACACGGCTTCATGCTCCACCTATTTTTCAGACCGTTTCATCCTCCTCATATTTTTGACACCTTTTGAAGCTCTTCATATTTTTCACACCTTTTCAGGCTCTTCAAGTTTTACAACACCACTTCATGCTCCTCCTATTTTTCAGAGAGTTTCATGCTCCTCATGTATTTCACACCTTATGAAGCTCTTCATATTTTTCACACCTTTTCAGGCTCTTCATGTTTTTCACACCTTTTCAGGCTCTTCATGTTTTGCAACACATCTTCATTCTCCTAGTATTTTTAAGACCGTTTCATGCTCCTCATATTTTTGACACCTATTGAAGCTCTTCATATTTCTCACACCTTTTCAGGATCTTCATGTTTTTCAACACCGCTTCATGCTGCTTCTATTTTTCAGACCGTTTCATGCTCCTCATATTTTTCATATCTTTTGAAGCTCTTCATATTTTTGACACCTTTTGAAGCTCTTCATATTTTTCACACCTTTTCAGGCCCTTCATGTTTTTCAACACCGCTTCATGCTCCTCCAGTTTTTAAGACCGTTTCATGCTCCTCATATTTTTGACACCTTTAGAAGATCTTCATATTTTCACACCTTTTCATGCTCTTCATGTTTTTCAACAACGCTTCATGCTCCTCCTAATTTTCAGACCGTTTCATGCTCCTCATATTTTTGACACCTTTTGAAGCTCTTCATATTTTTCACACCTTTTCAGGCTCTTCATATTTTTCAACACCGCATCATGCTCCTCCTATTTTTCAGACCGTTTCATGCACCTCATATTTTTCACACCTTTTAAAGCTCTTCATATTTTTCACACCTTTTCATGCTCCTTATGTTTTTCAACACCGATTCATTCTCCTCCTATTTTTCAGACCGTTTCATGCTCCTCATAAAATTGACACCTTTTAAAGCTCTTCATATTTTTCACACCTTTTCAGGCTCTTCGTGATTTTGAACACAGCTTCATGCTCCTCCTATTTTTCAGACCGTTTCATGCTCCTCATAATTTTCACACCTTTTGAAGCTCTTCATATTTTTCACAACTTTTCAGGCTCTTCCTATTTTGAACACCGCTTCATGCTCCCCCTTTTTTCAGAGCGTTTAAGATCCTCATGTATTTGACACCTTTTGAAGCTCTTCATATTTTTCACACGTTTTCAGGCTCTTCATGTTTTTGAACACCGCTTCATGCTCCACCTATTTTTCAGACCGTTTCATGCTCCTCATATTTTTGACACCTTTTGAAGCTCTTCATATTTTTCACACCTTTTCAGGCTCTTCAGGTTTTTCAACACGGCTTCATGCTCCACCTATTTTTCAGACCGTTTCATCCTCCTCATATTTTTGACACCTTTTGAAGCTCTTCATATTTTTCACACCTTTTCAGGCTCTTCAAGTTTTACAACACCACTTCATGCTCCTCCTATTTTTCAGAGAGTTTCATGCTCCTCATGTATTTCACACCTTATGAAGCTCTTCATATTTTTCACACCTTTTCAGGCTCTTCATGTTTTTCACACCTTTTCAGGCTCTTCATGTTTTGCAACACATCTTCATTCTCCTAGTATTTTTAAGACCGTTTCATGCTCCTCATATTTTTGACACCTATTGAAGCTCTTCATATTTCTCACACCTTTTCAGGATCTTCATGTTTTTCAACACCGCTTCATGCTGCTTCTATTTTTCAGACCGTTTCATGCTCCTCATATTTTTCATATCTTTTGAAGCTCTTCATATTTTTGACACCTTTTGAAGCTCTTCATATTTTTCACACGTTTTCAGGCTCTTCATGTTTTTCAACACTGCTTCATGCTGCTTCTGTTTTTAAGACCGTTTCATGCTCCTCATGTTTTTCACACCTTTTGAAGCTCTTCATGTTTTTCACACCTTTTGAAGCTCTTCATATTTTTCAAACCTTTTCAGGCTCTCATATTTTTCATCACCGTTTCATGATCCTCCTATTTTTCAGACCGTTTCATGCTCCTCATATATTTGACACATTTAGAAGCTCTTCATATTTTCACACCTTTTCAGGATCTTCATATTTTTCAACACCGCTGCATGCTCCTCCTATTATTCAGACGGTTTCATGTTGATCTCATTTTTGACACCTTTTGAAGCTCTTCATATTTTCACACCTTTTGAAACTCTTCATATTTTTCACACCTTTTCAGGCCCTTCATGATTTTCAACACCGCTTCATGCTCCTCCAATTTTTAAGACCGTTTCATGCTCCTCATATTTTTGACACCTTTAGAAGATCTTCATATTTTCACACCTTTTCATGCTCTTCATGTTTTTCAACAACGCTTCATGCTCCTCCTAATTTTCAGACCGTTTCATGCTCCTCATATTTTTGACACCTTTTGAAGCTCTTCATATTTTTCACACCTTTTCAGGCTCTTCATATTTTTCAACACCGCATCATGCTCCTCCTATTTTTCAGACCGTTTCATGCACCTCATATTTTTCACACCTTTTAAAGCTCTTCATATTTTTCACACCTTTTCATGCTCCTTATGTTTTTCAACACCGATTCATTCTCCTCCTATTTTTCAGACCGTTTCATGCTCCTCATAAAATTGACACCTTTTAAAGCTCTTCATATTTTTCACACCTTTTCAAGCTCTTCGTGATTTTGAACACAGCTTCATGCTCCTCCTATTTTTCAGACCGTTTCATGCTCCTCATAATTTTCACACCTTTTGAAGCTCTTCATATTTTTCACAACTTTTCAGGCTCTTCCTATTTTGAACACCGCTTCATGCTCCCCCTTTTTTCAGAGCGTTTAAGATCCTCATGTATTTGACACCTTTTGAAGCTCTTCATATTTTTCACACGTTTTCAGGCTCTTCATGTTTTTGAACACCGCTTCATGCTCCACCTATTTTTCAGACCGTTTCATGCTCCTCATATTTTTGACACCTTTTGAAGCTCTTCATATTTTTCACACCTTTTCAGGCTCTTCAGGTTTTTCAACACGGCTTCATGCTCCACCTATTTTTCAGACCGTTTCATCCTCCTCATATTTTTGACACCTTTTGAAGCTCTTCATATTTTTCACACCTTTTCAGGCTCTTCAAGTTTTACAACACCACTTCATGCTCCTCCTATTTTTCAGAGAGTTTCATGCTCCTCATGTATTTCACACCTTATGAAGCTCTTCATATTTTTCACACCTTTTCAGGCTCTTCATGTTTTTCACACCTTTTCAGGCTCTTCATGTTTTTGACGACCGCTTAATGCTCCTCTTATTTTTCAGACCGTTTGATGCTCCTCATATTTTTGACACCTTTTGAAGCTCTTTCTATTTTTCACAACTTTTAGTGACTTCATATTTTTCAACACCTTTTCATGATCTTCCTATTTTTCAGACCGTTTCATGCTCATCTCATATTTGACACCTTTTGAAGCTTTTCATATTTTTGACAACTTTTCAGGCTCTTCATGATTTTGAAAACAGCTTCATGCTCCTCCTATTTTTCAAAGAGTTTCATGCTCCTCATGTATTTCACACCTTTTGAAGCTCTTCATATTTTTCACACCTTTTCAGGCTGTTCATGTTTTTCCACACCACTTCATGCTTCTCCTATTTTTCAGCCCGTTTCATGCTCCTCATGTATTTCACATCTTTTGAAGCTCTTCATATTTTTCAAACCTTTTCAGGCTCTTCATGTTTTTGATCACCGTTTCATGCTCCTCCTATTTTTCAGACAGTTTCATGCTCCTCATATTTTTGACACTTTTTGAAGCTCTTCATATTTTACACACCTTTTCAGGCTCTTAATGTTTTTCAACACCACTTCATGCTCCTCCTATTTTTCAGACCGATTCATGCTCCTCATATATTTGACACATTTATAAGCTCTTCATATTTTTCACACCTTTTCAGGCTCTTCATATTTTTCAACACCGCTTCATGCTCCTCCTATTTTTCAGACGGTTTCTTGTTGATCTCATTTTTGACACCTTTTGAAGCTCTTCATATTTTTCACACCTTTTGAAACTCTTCATATTTTTCACACCTTTTCAGGCTCTTCATATTTTTCAACACCGCTTCATGCTCCTCCTATTTTTCAGACGGTTTCTTGTTGATCTCATTTTTGACACCTTTTGAAGCTCTTCATATTTTTCACACCTTTTGAAACTCTTCATATTTTTCACACCTTTTCAGGCTCTTCATGTTTTTCACACATTTTCAGGCTCTTCATGTTTTTCAACACCGTTTCCTGCTGTTTCTATTTTTCAGACAGTTTCATGCTCCTCATATTTTTCACATCTTTTGAAGCTCTTCATATTTTTCACACCTTTTCAGACTTTTCATGTTTTTCAACACCGCTTCATGCTCCTGCTATTTTTCAGACTGTTTCATGCTCCTCATATTTTTGACACCTTTAGAAGCTCTTCATATTTTTCACACCTTTTCAGGCTCTTCATGTTTTTGAACACTGCTTCATGCTCCTCCTATTTTTCAGACCGTTTCATGCTCCTCATATTTTGACACCTTTTGAAGCTTTTCATATTTTTCGCACCTTTTCAGGCTCTTCAAGTTTTTAAACACCACTTCATGCTTTTCCTTTTTTGCAGACCATTTCATGCTCCTCATATTTTTGACACCTTTTGTTGCTCTTCATATTTTTCACACCTTTTCAGGCTCTTCTTATTTTTCAAACAAGTGAAGCTCTTCATATTTTTCACACTTTTTCAGGCTTTTCATGTTTAGAATACCGCTTCATGCTCCTCCTATTTTTCTGACCGTTTCTTCCTCCTCATGTATTTCACACCTTTTGAAGCTCTTCGTATTTTTCACACCTTTTCAGGCTCTTCATGTCTTTGAACACCGTTTTATGCTGCTTCTATTTTTCAGACCGTTTCATGCTCCTCATATATTTTAAACCTTTGAATCTCTTCATATTATTCACACCTTTTCAGGCTGTTCATGTTTTTCAACAACGCTTCATGATCCTCCTATTTTTCAGACCGTTTCATGCTCCTCATAATTTTGACACCCTTTGAAGCTCTTCTTATATTTCACACCTTTTCAGACTCTTCATGTTTTCGAACACCACTTCAAGTTCCTCCTATTTTTGCGACGGTTTCATGCTCCTCATGTATTTCACTCCTTTTGAAGCTCTTCATATTTTTCAAACGTTTTCAGGCTCTTCATGATTTTCAACCCCACTTCATGCTCCTCCTATTTTTCAGACCGTTTCATGTTCCTCATATTTTTGACACCTTTTGAAGCTCTTCATATTTTCTACACCTTTTCAGGCTCTTCATGTTTTTCACCACAGCTTCATGCTCCTCTAATTTTTCGGACCATTTGGTGCTCCTCATATTTTTCACAGCTTTTGAAGCTCTTCATATTTTTCACACCTTTTCAGGCTCTTCATGTTTTTCAACACCACTTCATGCTCCTCCTATTTTTCAGACCGTTTCATGCTCCTCTTATTTTTGACACCTTTTGAAGCTCTTCATATTTTTCACACCTTTTCAGGCTCCTCCTGTTTTTGAACACCGTTTCATGCTCCTAGTATTTTTCAGACCATTTCATGCTCCTCATATTTTTGACACCTTTTGAAGCTCTTCATATTTTTCACACCTTTTCAGGCTCTTCAAGTTTTTGAACAATGCTACAATGCTCCTCCTATTTTTCAGACCGTTTCATGCTCCTCATATTTTTGACCTCTTTTAAAGCTCTTCATATTTTTCACGCCTTTTGAAGCTCCTCATATATTTCACACTTTTTCAGGCTCTTCATATTTTTCAACACCACTTCATGCTTCTCCTATTTCTCAGACCGTTTCATGCTCATCTCATTTTTGACAGCATTTGAAGCTCTTCATATTTTTCACAACTTTTGAAGCTCTTCATATTTTTCACACCTTTTCAGGCTCCTCATGTTTTTCAACACCGCTTCATGCTCCTCCTATTTTCAGACCGTTTCATGCTCCTCTCATTTCTGAAATCTTTTGAAGCTCTTCATATATTTCACACATTTTCAGGCTGTTAATATTTTTCAACACGGCTTCATGCTCCTCCTATTTTTCAGACCGTTTCATGCTCATCTAATTTATGACACCTTCTGAAGCTCTTCATAGTTTTCACAAATTTTCAGGCTCTTCATATTTTTGAACACCGCTTCATGCTCCTCCTATTTTTCAGACCGTTTCACGCTCCTCTTATTTTTGACACCTTTTGAAGCTCTTCATATTTTTCACACCTTTTCAGGCTCCTCCTGTTTTTGAACACCGTTTCATGCTCCTAGTATTTTTCAGACCATTTCATGCTCCTCATATTTTTGACACCTTTTGAAGCTCTTCATATTTTACACACCTTTTCAGGCTCGTCATGATTTTCAATAACACTTCATGCTCCTCCTATTTTTCAGACAGTTTCATGCTCATCTAATTTTTGACACCTTTTGAAGCTCTTCATATATTTCACACCTTTTGAAGCTCTTCATATTTTTCACATTTTTGAAGCTCTTCAGATTTTTCACACGTTTTCAGGCTCTTCATGTTTTTGAACACCGCTTCATGCTCCTCATATATTTCAGACCGTTTCATGCTCCTCATATTTGTGACACCTTTTGAAGCTCTTCGTATTTTTCACACATTTTCACGCTCTTCATGTTTTTCATCATGACTTCATGCTCCTCCTATTTTTCAGACCGTTTCATGCTCCTCATATTTTTGACACCTTTTGAAATCTTCATGTACTTCACACCTTTTCAGATTCTTCATTTTTTTGAAAAGAACTTCATGCTCCTTCTATTTCTCAGACCGTTTCATGGTCTTCTCATTTTTGACACCTTTTGAAGCTCCTCATATTTTTCATTCCTTTTGAAGATCTTCATATTTTTCACACGTTTTCAGGCTCTTCATATTTTTCAACACCGCATCATGCTTCTCCTATTTTTCAGACAGTTTCATTCTCCTCATATTTTTGACACGTTTTGAAGCTCTTCATATTTTTCACACCTTTTCAGGCTCTTCATGTTTTTCAACACTGTTTCATGATCCTCCTATTTTTCAGACCGTTTCATGCACCTCATAATTTTGACACCTTTTGAAACTCTTCTTATATTTCACACCTTTTCAGACTCTTCATGTGTTCGAACACCACTTCAAGTTCCTCCTATTTTTGCGACCGTTTAATGCTCTTCATATTTTTGACACCTTTTGAAGCTCTTCATATCTTTCACACCTTTTGAAGCTCTTCATATATTTCACACATTTTCAGGCTCTTCATGTTTTTCAACACCACTTCATGCTCCTCCTATTTTTCAGACCGTTTCTTGCTCATCTAATTTTTGACACCTTTTGAAGCTCTTCATATATTTCACACCTTTTGAAGCTCTTCATATATTTCACATTTTTGAAGCTCTTCAAATTTTTCACACCTTTTCAGGCTCTTCATGTTTTTGAACACCGCTTCATGCTCCTCCGGTTTTTCAGACCGTTTCATGCTCCTCATATTTTTGACACCTTTTAAAGCTTTTCATATTTTTTACAACATTTCAGGCTTTTCATGTTTTTGAACACCTCTTCATGCTCCTCGTATTTTTCACACCATTTGAAGCTCTTCATATTTTTCACACCTTTTCAGGCTCTTCATGTTTTTCAACACCGCTTCATGCTACTCTTATTTTTCAGACCGATTAATGCTCCTCCTGTACTTCACACCTTTTGTAGCTCTTCATATTTTTCTCACATTTTCAGGCTCTTCATGTTTTTCAACACCGCTTCATGCTCCTCCAATTTTTCAGACCGATTCATGCTCCTCAAGTATTTCACACCTTTTGAGGCTTCATGTTTTTCAACACCACTTTATGCTCCACATATTTTTCAGACCGTTTCATGCTCATCTCATTTTTGACACCTTTTGAAGCTCTTCATATTTTTCACACCTTTTGAAGCTCTTTATATTTTTCACAAGTTTTCAGATCTTCATGTTTTTCAACACCGCTTCTTGATCCTCCTATTTTTCAGACCGTTTCATGCTCCTCCTAATTTTCACACCTTTTGAAGCACCTCAAATTTTTCACACCTTTTCAGGCTCTTCTTGTTCTTGAACACGGTTTCCTGCTCCTCCTTTTTTTCAGACCGTTTCATGCTCCTCATATTTTTGACACCTTTTGAATCTCTTCATATATTTCACACCTTTTCAGGCTCTTCATATATTGGAACACCACTTCATGCTCCTCCTATTTTTCGGACGGTTTCATTCTCCTCATGTACTTCACACCTTTTGAAGCTCTTCATATATTTCACACTTTTTCAGGCTCTTCATGTTTTTCAACACCACTTCATGCTCCTCCTATTTTTCAAACCATTTCATGCTCATCTCATTTTTGACACCTTCTGAAGCTCTTCATATTTGTTACACCCTTTCAGGCTCTTCATGTTTTTCAACACGGCTTCATGCTACTCCTATTTTTCAGACCGTTTCATGCTCCTCATATTTTTCACACCTTTTGAAGCTCTTCATATTTTTCACACATTTTCAGGCTCTTCATGTTTTTCAACACCACTTCATGCTCCTCCTATTTTTCAGACCGTTTCATGCTCCTCATGTATTTCACACCTTTTGAAGCTCTTCATATTTTTCACACTTTTTGAAGCTCTTCATATATTTCACACATTTTCAGGCTCTTCATGTTTTTCAACACCGCTTCATGCTCCTCCTTTTTTTCAGACCGTTTCATGGTCCTCATGTATTTCACACATTTTGAGGCTCTTCATATCTTTCACACCTTTTCAGCCGCTTCATGTTTTTGAACACCGTTTCATGCTCCTCCTATTTTTCAGACCGTTTCATGCTCCTCATATTTTTGACACCTTTTGAAGCTCTTCATATTTTTCACACCTTTTGAAGCTCTTCATGTATTTCACACGTTTTCAGTCTCTTCAGGTTTTTCAACACCGCTTCATGCTCCTCCTATATTTCAGACCGTTTCATGCTCCTCATATTTTTGACACATTTTGAAGCTCTTCATATTTTTCACACATTTTCAGGCTCTTCATGTTTTTCACAAGTTTTCAGATCTTCATGTTTTTCAACACCGCTTCTTGATCCTCCTATTTTTCAGATCGTTTCATGCTCCTCATATTTTTGTCACGTTTTGAAGCTCTTCATATTTTACACACATTTTCAGGCTCTTCGTGTATTTGAACATCGCTACATGCTCCTCTGAATTTTCACACCTTTTGAAGCACCTCAAATTTTTCACACCTTTTCAGGCTCTTCATGTTCTTGAACACGGTTTCCTGCTCCTCCTTTTTTTCAGACCGTTTCATGCTCCTCATATTTTTGACAGCTTTTGAATCTCTTCATATATTTCACACCTTTTCAGGCTCTTCATGTATTGGAACACCGCTTCATGCTCCTCCTATTTTTCGGACGGTTTCATTCTCCTCATGTACTTCACACCTTTTGAAGCTCTTCATATATTTCACACTTTTTCAGGCTCTTCATGTTTTTAAACACCACTTCATGCTCCTCCTATTTTTCAGACCGTTTCATGCTCTTCTCATTTTTGACACCTTCTGAAACTCTTCATATTTGTTACACCCTTTCAGGCTCTTCATGTTTTTCAACACGGCTTCATGCTCCTCCTATTTTTCAGACCGTTTCATGCTCCTCATATTTTTCACACCTTTTGAAGCTCTTAATATTTTTCACATATTTTCAGGCTCTTCATGTTTTTCAACACCGCTTCATGCTCCTCCTATTGTTCAGACCGTTTCATGCTCCTCTTATATTTGACACGTTTTGAGGCTCTTCATATATTTCACACCTTTTCAGGCTCTTCATTTTTTTCAACACCGCTTCATGCTCCTCCTATTTTTCAGACCGATTCAAGCTCCTCATATTTTTGACACCTTTTGAAGCACTTCATATTTTTCACACCTTTTCAGGCTCTTCATTTTTTTGAACACCGCTTCATGCTCCTCCTATTTTTCAGACCGTTTCATGCTCCTCATATTTTTGACACCTTTTGAAGCACTTCGTATTTTTCACACCTTTTCAGGCTCTTCATTTTTTTGAACACCGCTTCATGCTCCTCCTATTTTTCAGACCGTTTCATGCTCCTCATATATTTGACACCTTTTGAAGCCCTTCATATTTTTCACACATTTTCAGGTTTTCATGTTTTTCAACACTGCTTCATGCTCCTCCTATTTTTCAGACCGTTTCATGCTCCTCATGTTTTTCACATCTTTTGTAGCTCTTCATATTTTTCACAACTTTTGAAGCTCTTCATATTTTTCACACCTTTTGAAGCTCTTCATATTTTTCACATGTTTTCACGCTCTTCATGTTTTCAACACCGCTTCTTGATCCACCTATATTTCAGACTGTTTCATGCTCCTAATATTTTTGTCACGTTTTGAAGCTCTTCATATTTTACACACATTTTCAGCCTCTTCATGTTTTTCAACACCGCTTCATGCTCCTCCTATTTTTAACACCTTTTGAAGCTCTTCATATTTTTCACACCTTTTCAGGCTCTTCATGTTTTTGAACACGGTTTCCTGCTCCTCCTTTTTTTCAGACCGTTTCATGCTCCTCATATTTTTGACACGTTTTGAATCTCTTCATATATTTCACACCTTTTCAGGCTCTTCATATATTTGAACAACGCTTCATGCTCCTCCTATTTTTCAGACGGTTTCATCCTCCTCATGTATTTCACACCTTTTGAAGCTCTTCATATTTTTCACACCTTTTCAGGCTCTTCATGTTTTTGAACACCGTTTCATGCTGCTCCTATTTTTCAGACCATTTCATACTCCTCATAGTTTTGACACGTTTTGAAGCTCTTCATATTTTTCACATCTTTTCAGGCTCTTCATGTTTTTCCACACCACTTCATGCTTCTCCTGTTTTTCAGACCGTTTCATGATCCTCATGAATTTCACACATTTTGAAGGTCTTTATATTTTTCACATATTTTCAGGCTCTTCATGTTTTTGATCACCGCTTCATGATCCTCCTATTTTTCAGACCGTTTCATGCTCTTCATATATTTGACACCTCTTGAAGCTCTTCATATTTTTCACACCTTTTCAGGCTCTTCATGTTTTTCCCCACCACTTCATTCTTCTCCGATTTTTCAGACCATTTCATGCTCCTCATGAATTTCACACCTTTTGAAGCTCTTCATATTTTTCACACCTTTTCAGGCTCTTCATGTTTTTTATCACCGTTTCATGCTCCTATTTTTCAGACCGTTTCATGCTCCTCATATTTTTGACACCTTTTGCAGCTCTTCATATTTTTCACAAGTTTTCAGTCTCTTCATGATTTTGAACACCGCTTCATGATCCTCCTATTTTTAAGACCGTTTCATGCTCTTCATATTTTTGACACCTTTTGCAGCTCTTCATATTTTTCACACCTTTTCAGGCTCTTCATGTTTTTCAACACCGCTTCATGCTGCTTCTCTTTTTCAGACCGTTTCATGCTCCTCATATTTTTCACACCTTTTGAAGCTCCTCATATTTTTCACACCTTTTCAGGCTCTTCATGTTTTTGAACACCGCTTCATGCTCCTCCAATTTCAGACCGTTTCATGCTCCTCATGTATTTCACACCTTTTGAAGCTCTTCATATTTTTCACAACTTTTCAGGCTCCTCATGTTTTTGAACACGGCTTCATGCTCCTCCTATTTTCCAGACCGTTTCATGCTCCTCATATTTTTGACACCTTTTGCAGGTCTTCATATTTTTCACACCTTTTCAGGCTCTTCATATTTTTGAACACTGCTTCATGATCCTCCTATTTTTCAGACCGTTTCATGCTCTTCATATTTTTGACACCTTTTGAAGCTCTTCATATTTTTCACACCTTTTCAGGCTCTTCATTTT
Organism: Dama dama; assembly: GCF_033118175.1. Classification (NCBI taxonomy): domain Eukaryota; kingdom Metazoa; phylum Chordata; class Mammalia; order Artiodactyla; family Cervidae; genus Dama; species Dama dama. Next base: position 3,812,782 of record NW_026870956.1, read on the forward strand.
TTTCCACACCACTTCATGCTTCTCCTATTTTTCAGACCGTTTCATGATCCTCATGAATTTCACACATTTTGAAGCTCTTTATATTTTTCACACATTTTTAGGCTCTTCATGTTTTTGATCACCGCTTCATGATCCTCCTATTTTTCAGACCGTTTCATGCTCATCATATATTTGACACCTCTTGAAGCTCTTCATATTTTTCACACCTTTTCAGGCTCTTCATGTTTTTCCCCACCACTTCATTCTTCTCCTATTTTTCAGACCATTTCATGCTCCTCATGAATTTCACACCTTTTGAAGCTCTTCATATTTTTCACACCTTTTCAGGCTCTTCATGTTTTTTATCACCGTTTCATGCTTCTCCTATTTTTCAGACCGTTTCATGCTCCTCATATTTTTCACACCTTTTGAAGCTCTTCATAATTTTCACATCTTTTCAGTCTCTTCATGTTTTTGAACACCATTTCATGCCGCTTCTATTTTTTAGACCGTTTCCTGCTCCTCATATTTTTCACTCCTTTTGATGCTCTTCATATTTTTCACACGTTTTCAGGCTCTTCTTGTTTTTCAACACCGCTTCATGCTCCTCCTATTTTTCAGACCGTTTCTTGCACCTCATATTTTTCTCACCTTTTGAAGCGCTTCATATTTTCCACACCTTTTCAGGCTCTTCATGTTTTTCAACACCGCTTCATCTTCCTCCTATTTTTCAGAAAGTTTCATGCTCCTCATATTTTTGACACGTTTTGAAGCTCTTCATATTTTTCACACGTTTTCAGGCTCTTCATATTTTTCACACCTTTTCAGGCTCTTCATGTTTTTGAACACCATTTCATGATCCTCCTATTTTTCTGACCGTTTAATGCTCCTCATATTTTTGACACCTTTAGAAACTCTTCATATTTTTCACACCTTTTCAAGCACTTCATGGTTTTCCACACCTCTTCATGCTCCTCCTATTTTTCAGACGGTTTCATGCTATTCATATTTTTGATAACTTTTGAAGCTCTTCATATTTTTCACACCTTTTCAGGCTCTTCATGTTTTTCAAGACCACTTCATGCTCCTCCTATTTTTCAGACCGTTTCATGCTCATCTCATTTTTGACACCTTTTGAAGTTCTTCATATTTTTCCCACCTTTTGAAGCTCTTCATATATTTCACACGTTTTCAGGTTCTTCATATTTTTCAACACCGTTTCATGCTGCTTCTATTTTTCAGACCGTTTCATGCTCCTCATATTTTTCACACCTTTTGAAGCTCTTCATATTTTTCACACGTTTTCAGGCTCTTCATGTTTTTCAACACCGTTTAATTCTGCTTCTATTTTTCAGACCGTTTCATGCTCCTCATATTTTTGACACCTTTAGACTCTTCATATTTTTCACACCTTTTCAGCCTCTTCATGTTTTTCACACATTTTCAGCCTCTTCATGTTTTTGAACACCCCTTCTTGCTCCTTTTATTTTTCAGAGAGTTTCATGCTCCTCATGTATTTCACACCTTTTAAAGCTCTTCATATTTTTCACACCTTTACAGGCTCTTCATGTTTTTGAACACCGTTTCATCCTCCTCCTATTTTTCAGACCGTTTCATGCTCCTCATATTTTTGACACCTTTTGAAGCTCTTCATATTTTTCACACCTTTTCAAGCTCTTCATGTTTTTGCACACTGCTTCATGCTCTTCCTATTTTTCAGACCGTTTCATGCTCCTCATATTTTTGACACCTTTTGAAGCTCTTCATATTTTTCACACCTTTTCAGGCTCTTCATGTTTTTCAACACCAATTCATGCTTCTCCTATTTTTCAGATTGTTTAATGCTCCTCATATTTTTGACACCTTTAGAAACTCTTCATATTTTTCACACCTTTTCAAGCACTTCATGGTTTTCCACACCGCTTCATGCTCCTCCTATTTTTCATACCGTTTCATTCTCCTCATATTTTTGACATCTTTTGAAGCTCTCATATATTTCACACCTTTTCAGGCTCTTCATTTTTTTCAACACCACGTCATGCTCCTCCTATTTTTCAGACCCTTTTATGCTCTTCTCATTTTTGACACCATTTGAAGCTCTTCATATTTTTCACACCTTTTGAAGCTCTTCATGGTTTTCACACCTTTTCAGGCTCTTCATGTTTTTCAACACCGCTTCATGCTCCTTCTATTTTTCTGACCGTTTCATGCTCCTCATAATTTTGACACATTTTGAAGCTCTTCATATTTTTCACACCTTTTCAGGCTCTTCATGTTTTTCAACACCGCTTCGTGCTCCTCCTCTTTTTCAGACCGTTTCATGCTCCTCATATTTTTGACATCTATTGAAGCTCTTCATATTTCTCACACCTTTTCAGGTTCTTCACGTTTTTCAACACCACTTCATGCTCCTCCTATTTTTCAGACCGTTTCATGCACATCTCATTTTTGACACCTTTTGAAGCTCTTCATATCTTTCATATTTTTGAAGTTCTTCATATTTTCACAGGTTTTCAGACTCTTCATGTTTTTCAACACCGCTTCATGCTCCTGCTATTTTTGAGACCGTTTCATGCTCTTCATATATTTGACACCTCTTGAAGCTCTTCATATTTTTCACACCTTTTCAGGCTCTTCATGTTTTTCCCCACCACTTCATTCTTCTCCTATTTTTCAGACCGTTTCATGCTCCTCATATTTTTCACACCTTTTGAAGCTCTTCATATTCTTCACACCTTTTCAGGCTCTTCATGTTTTTCAACACCGTTTCATACTGCTTCTCTTTTTCAGACCGTTTCATGCTCCTCATATTTTTCACACCTTTTGAAGCTCCTCATATTTTTCACACCTTTTCAGGCTCTTCATGTTTTTGAACACAGCTTCATGCTACTCCTATTTTTCAGACTGTTTCATGCTCCTCATATTTTTCACACCTTTTGAAGCTCCTCATATTATTCACACCTTTTCAGGCTCTTCATGTTTTTCAACACCGTTACATGATCCTCCTATTTTTCAGACTGTTTCATGCTCATCTCATTTTTGACACCTTTTGAAGCTTTTCAGATTTTTCTCAACTTTTTAGGCTCTTCATGTTTCTCAACACGGCTTCATGCTCCACATATTTTTCAGACCGTTTCATGCTCATCTCTTTTTTGACACCTTTTGAAGCTCTTCATATTTCTCACAACTTTTTAGGCTTTTCATATTTTTGAACACCGCTTCATGCTCCTCCTATTTTTCAGAGAGTTTCATGCTCCTCATGTATTTCACATCTTTTGAAGCTCTTCATATTTCTCACAACTTTTTAGGCTCTTCATGTTTTTCCACATCACTTCATGCTTCTCGTATTTTTCGGCCTGTTTCATGCTCCTCATGTATTTCACAGCTTTTGAAGCTCTTCATATTTTTCACACCTTTTCAGGCTCTTCAGGTTTTAATCACCGTTTCATGCTCCTCCTATTTTTCAGACCGTTTCATGCTCCTCATATATTTGACTCATTTTGAAGCTCTTTATATTTTTCACACATTTTCAGGCTCTTCATGTTTTTGAACACTGCTTCATGATCCTCCTATTTTTCAGACCTTTTCATGTTCTTCATATGTTTGACACATTTTGAAGCTCTTCATATTTTTCACACCTTTTCAGGCTCTTCATGTGTTTCAACACCACTTCATGCTTCTCCTATTTTTCAGACCGTTTCATGCGCCTCATGTATTTCACACCTTTTGAAGCTCTTCATAATTTTCACATCTTTTCAGTCTCTTCATGTTTTTGAACACCATTTCATGCCGCTTCTATTTTTTAGACCGTTTCCTGCTCCTCATATTTTTCACACCTTTTGATGCTCTTCATATTTTTCACACGTTTTCAGGCTCTTCTTGTTTTTCAACACCGCTTCATGCTCCTCCTATTTTTCAGACCGTTTCTTGCACCTCATATTTTTCTCACCTTTTGAAGCGCTTCATATTTTCCACACCTTTTCAGGCTCTTCATGTTTTTCAACACCACTTCATGCTCCTCCTATTTTTCAGACCGTTTCATGCTCCTCATATTTTTGACACGTTTTGAAGCTCTTCATATTTTTCCCACGTTTTCAGGCTCTTCATGTTTTTCACACCTTTTCAGGCTCTTCATGTTTTTGAACACCATTTCATGATCCTCCTATTTTTCTGACCGTTTAATGCTCCTCATATTTTTGACACCTTTAGAAACTCTTCATATTTTTCACACCTTTTCAAGCACTTCATGGTTTTCCACACCGCTTCATGCTCCTCCTATTTTTCAGACGGTTTCATGCTCTTCATATTTTTGATAACTTTTGAAGCTCTTCATATTTTTCACACGTTTTGAAGCTCTTCATATATTTCACACGTTTTCAGGTTCTTCATGTTTTTCAACACCGTTTCATGCTGCTTCTATTTTTCAGACCGTTTCATGCTCCTCATATTTTTCACACCTTTTGAAGCTCATCATATTTTTCACACGTTTTCAGGCTCTTCATGTTTTTCAACACCGCTTCATGCTCCTCCAATTTTCAGACCGTTTCATGCTCCTCATATTTTTGACACGATTTGAAGCTCTTCATATTTTTCACATCTTTTCAGGGTCTTCATGTTTTTCAACACTGCTTCATGCTCTTCCAATTTTCAGACCGTTTCATGCTCCTCATATTTTTGACACGATTTGAAGGTCTTCATATTTTTCACACCTTTTCAGGGTCTTCATGTTTTTCTACACCGCTTCATGCTCCTGCTATTTTTGACACCTTTTGAAGCTGTTCATATATTGCACACCTTTTCAGGCGTTTCATGTTTTTGACCACCGTTTTATGCTCCTCATAATTTGACAGGTTTTGATGCTCTTCATATTTTTCACAGCTTTTCAGGCTCTTCATGTTTTTCAACACCACTTCATGCTCCTCCTATTTTTCAGACCGTTTCCTGCTCCTCATAGTTTTGACACATTGGAAGCTCTTCATATTTTACACACCATTTGAGGCTCTTCATGTTTTTCAACACCGCTTCATGCTCCTCCTATTTTTCAGACCGTTTCATGCTCCTCATGTATATCACACCTTTGGAAGCTCTTCATAATGTTCACACCTTTTCAGGCTCTTCATATTTTTCAACACCGTTTCATGCTCCCCCAATTTTTCAGACCGTTCCATGCTCCTCATATTTTTGACACCTTTTGAAGCTCTTCATATATTTCACACATTTTCAGGCTCTTCATGTTTTTCAACACCATTTCATGCTCCTCCTATTTTTCAGACCGTTTCATACTCATCTCGCTTTTGACACATTTTGAAGCTGTTCATATTTTCCACACCTTTTGAAGCTCTTCATATTTTTCAATCGTTTTCAGGCTCTTAATGTTTTTCAACACCGCTTCTGGCTCCTCCTATTTATCAGACCGTTTCATGCTCCTCATATTTTTGACACGTTTTGAAGCTCTTCATTTTTTTGACACCTTTTGAAGCTCTTCATATTTTTCACACCTTTTCAGGCTCTTCATGTTTATTACACCGCATCATGCTGCTCCTATTTTTCAGACCGTTTCATGCTCCTCATATTTTTGACACCTTTTGAAGGTCTTCATATCTTTCACACGTTTTCAGGCTCTTCATGTTTTTGAACACCTTTTCATTTTCCTCCTATTTTTCAGACCGTTTCATGCTCCTCATATTTTTGACACCTTTTGAAGCTCTTCATATTTTTCACACCTTTTCAGGCTCTTCATGTTTTTGAACACCGTTTCATTCTCCTTCTATTTTTCAGACCGTTTCATGCTCCTCATATTTTTGACACCTTTTGAAGCTCTGCATATTTTTCACACCTTTTCAGGCTCTTCATGTTTTTCAACACCGCTTCATGCTCCTCCAATTTTCAGACCGTTTCATGCTCCTCATATTTTTGACACGATTTGAAGCTCTTCATATTTTTCACACCTTTTCAGGGTCTTCATGTTTTTCAACACTGCTTCATGCTCCTCCAATTTTCAGACCGTTTCAAGCTCCTCATATTTTTGACACGATTTGAAGGTCTTCATATTTTTCACACCTTTTCAGGGTCTTCATGTTTTTCTACACCGCTTCATGCTCCTCCTATTTTTGACACCTTTTGAAGCTGTTCATATATTGCACACCTTTTCAGGCGTTTCATGTTTTTGACCACCGTTTTATGCTCCTCATAATTTGACAGGTTTTGATGCTCTTCATATTTTTCACAGCTTTTCAGGCTCTTCATGTTTTTCAACACCACTTCATGCTCCTCCTATTTTTCAGACCGTTTCCTGCTCCTCATAGTTTTGACACATTGGAAGCTCTTCATATTTTACACACCATTTGAGGCTCTTCATATTTTTCACACCTTTTGAAGCTCTTCATATTTTTCACACCTTTTGAAGCTCTTCATATTTTTCACACCTTTTGAAGCTCTTCATATTTTTCACAGCTTTTCAGGCTCTTCATGTTTTTCAACACCGCTTCATGCTCCTCCAATTTTTCAGAACATTTCATGCTCCTCATATTTTTCACACTTTTTGAAGCTCTTCATATATTTCACACCTTTTCAGTCTCTTCATGTTTTTCACACCTTTTCAGGCATTTCATGTTTTTCGACAATGATTCATGCTCCTCCTATTTTTCACACCGTTTCATGCTCCTCGTATTTTTGACACCTTTTAAAACTCTTCATATTTTTCACACCTTTTCATGCTCTTCATATTATTCAACACTTCTTCATGCTCCTCCTATTTTTCAGACCTTTTAATTCTCCTCATATTCTCCACACATTTTGAAGCTCTTCATATATTTCACATGTTTTCAGGCTCCTCATGTTTTAGAGCACCGCTTCATGCTCCTCATATTTTCAGACCGTTTCATGCTCCTCATATATTTGACACCTTTGTAGCTCTTCATATTTTTCACACCTTTTCATGCTCTTCATGTTTTTCAGCACCGCTTCTTGCTCTTCCTATTTTTCAGACCGTTTCATGCTCCTCATATATTTGACACCTTTGGAAGCTCTTCATATTTTTACCTCTTTTCAGGCTCTTCATATTTTTGAACACGGCTTCATGCTCCTCCTATTTTTCAGACCGTTTCATGCTCCTCATATTTTTCACACCTATTGAAGCTCTTCATATTTTTCACACCTTTTAAGGCTCTTCATGTTTTTGAACACCGTTTCATGCTCCTCCTATTTTTCAGACCGTTTCATGCTCCTCATATTTTTGACACCTTTGAATCTCTTCATATTTTTCACACCTTTTGAAACTCTTCTTATTTTTCACACGTTTTCAGTCTCTAAATGTTTTTCAACACCGCTTCTTGCTCCTCCTATTTTTCAGACCGTTTCATGCTCCTCATATTTTTGACACGTTTTGAGGATCTTCATATATTTCACACCTTTTCAGGCCCTTCATGTTTTTGAACACCGTTTTATGTTCCTCCTATTTTTCAGACCGTTTCATGCTTCTCATGTATTTCACACCTTTTCAAGCTCTCATATTTTTCACACCTTTTCAGGCTCTTCATGTTTTTGAACCCCGTCATGCTCCTCCTATTTTTCAGACCGTTTCATGCTCCTCATATTTTTCACACCTATTGAAGCTCTTCATATTTTTCACACCTTTTAAGGCTCTTCATGTTTTTGAACACTGTTTCATGCTCCTCCTATTTTTCAGACCGTTTCATGCTCCTCATATTTTTGACACCTTTGAATCTCTTCATATTTTTCACACCTTTTGAAACTCTTCTTATTTTTCACACGTTTTCAGTCTCTAAATGTTTTTCAACACCGCTTCATGCTCCTCCTATTTTTCAGACCGTTTCATGCTCCTCATATTTTTGAAACCTTTTGAAGCTCCTCATATTTTTCACACCTTTTGAAGGTCTTCATATTTTTCACACCTTTTCAGGCTCTTCATGTTTTTGAACACCGCTTTATGTTCTTCCTATTTTTCAGACCGTTTCATGCTCGTTATATTTTTGACACCTTTTCAGGCTCTTCAGGTTTTTGAACACCGCTTCAAGCTCCTCCTATTTTTCAGACAGTTTCATGCTCTTCATATTTTTGACACATTTTGAAGCTCTTCATATTTTTCACACCTTTTCAGGCTCTTCATGTTTTTCAACACCGTTTCATGCTCCTCCTATTTTTCAGACCGTTTCATGCTCCTCATATTTTTGGCACCTTTTGAAGCTCTTCATATTCTTCACACCTTTTCAGGCTCTTCATGTTTTTCAACACCACTTTATGCTCCTCCTCTTTTTCAGACCGTTTCATGCTTCTCATATTTTTGACACCTTTTGAAGCTCTTCATATTTTTCACATCTTTTCATGCTTTTCATGTATTGCAACACTGCTTCATGCTCCTCCTATTTTTCAGACCGTTTCATGCTCCTCATATTTTTGACATCTTTTGAAGCTCTTCATATATTTCACACCTTTTCAGGCTCTTCATGTTTTTCAACACCACTTCCTGCTCGTCCTATTTTTCAGACCGTTTCATGGTCATCTCATTTTGGACACCTTTTGAAGCTCTTCATATTTTTCACACCTTTTGAAGCTCTTCATATTCTTCATACGTTTTCATGCTCTTTATGTTTCTCAACACCGCTTCATGCTCCTCCCATTTTTCAGACCATTTCATGCCACTCATATTTTTGACACTTTTTGAAGCTCCTCATATGTTTCACACATTTTGAAGCTCTTCATATATTTCACACCATTTCAGCATCTTCATGTTTTTCAACACCACTTCATGCTCCTCCTTTTTTTCAGACCGTCTCATGCTCCTCATATTTTTCACACTTTTGAAGCTCTTCATATTTTTCACACCTTTTAAGGCTCTTCATGTTTTTCACCACCGCTTCCTGCTCCTCCTATTTTTCAGACCGTTTCATGCGCCTCATATTTTTGACACCTTTTGAAGCTCTTCGTTTATTTCACACCTTTTCATGCTCTTTATGTTTTCAACACCGTTTCATGCTCCTCCTATTTTTCAGATCGTTTCATGCTCCTCCTATTTTTCAAACCGTTTCATGCTCATCTCATTTTTGACACCTTCTGAAGCTCTTCATAATTTTCACATCTTTTGAATCTCTTCATATTATTCAAACCTTTTGAAGCTCTTCATATTATTCACACGTTTTCAGTCTCTTCATATTTTTCAACACCGCTTCATGCTCCTCCTATTTTTCAGACAGTTTCATGCTCCTCATATTTTTGACACATTTTGAGGCTCTTCATATAATTCACACCTTTTCAGGCCCTTCATATTTTGAACACCGTTTCATGCTCCTCGTATTTTTCAGACCGTTTCATGCTCCTCATATTTTTGACACCTTTTGAAGGTCTTCATGTTTTTCACACCTTTTCAGGCTCTTCATGTTTTTCAACACCGCTTCTTGCTCCTCCTATTTCTCAGACCGTTTCATCCTCATCATATTTTTGACACCTTTTGATGCTCTTCATATTTTTCACACCTTTTGAAGCTCTTCATATTTTTCACACCGTTTCAGGCTCTTCATGATTTTCAACACCGCTTCATGCTCCTCCGATTTTTCAAACCGTTTCATGCTCATCTCATTTTTGACACCTTTTGAAGCTCTCATATTTTTGACACCTTTTGAAGCTCTTCATATTTTTCACAACTTCTCATGCTCTTCATGTTTTTGAACACCGTTTCATGATCCTCCTCTTTTTCAGAACGTTTCATGCTCCTCATATATTTGACACCTTTTAAAATTCTTCATATTTTTCACACCTTTTAAGGCTCTTCATGTTTTTGAACACCGCGTCATACTCCTCCTATTTTTCAGACCGTTTCATGCTACTCATATACTTGACAGCTTTTGAAGCTCTTTATATTTTTCACACCTTTTCAGACTCTTCATGTATTTGATCAGCGTTTCATGCTCCTTTATATTTCAGACCGTTTCATGCTCCTCATATTTTTGACACCTTTTGAAGCTCTTCATATTTTTCACATCTTTTCAGGCCTTTCATGTATTGCAACACTGCTTCATGCTCCTCCTATTTTTCAGACCGTTTCATGCTCCTCATATTTTTGACACCTTTTGAAGCTCTTCATATATTTCACACCTTTTCAGGCTCTTCATGTTTTTCAAAACCACTTCATGCTCCTCCTATTTTTCAGACCGTTTCATGCTCATCTACTTTTTGACACCTTTTGAAGCTCTTCATATTTTTCACACCTTTTGAAACTCTTCATATTTCTCACACCTTTTCAGCCTCTTCATGTTTTTCAACACCATTTCATGCTCCTCCTATTTTTCAGACCGTTTCATGCTCCTCATATTTTTGACACCTTTTGAAGCTTTTCATATTTTTCACAACTTTTCAGGCCCTTCATATTTCTGAACACCGCTTCATACTCTCCTATTGTTCAGACCGTTTCATCCTCCTCATATTTCTCACACCTTTTGAATCTCTTCATATTTTTCACAAATTATCAGGCTCTTCATGTTTTTGAACACCACTTCATGCTCCTCCTATTTTTCAGAGAGTTTCATGCTCCTAATGTATTTCACACCTTTTGAAGCTCTTCATATTTTTCACACTTTTTCAGGCTCTTCATCTTTTCCCACACCACTTCATGCTTCTTCTATTTTTCAGACCGTTTCATGCTCCTCATATTTTTGACACCTTTTGAAGCTCTTCATATTTTTCACACTTTTCAGGCTCTTCATGTTTTTCAACACCACTTCATGCTCCTCCTATTTTTCAGACCTTTTCATGCTCCTCATATTTTTGATACCTTTAGAAGCTCTTCATATTTTTCACACTTTTCAGGCTCTTCATGTTTTTCAACACCACTTCATGCTTCTCCTATTTTTCAGACCGTTTCATGCTCCTCATATTTTTGACACATTTTGAAGCTCTTCATATTTTTCACACCGTTTCAGGCTCTTCATGTTTCTGAACACCGCTTCATCCTCCTCCTATTTTTCAGACCGTTTCATGCTCCTCATATTTTTGACACTTTTTGAAGCTCCTCATATGTTTCACACATTTTGAAGCTCTTCATATATTTCACACCATTTCAGGATCTTCATGTTTTTAAAACCACTTCATGCTCTCCTATTTTTCAGACCATTTCCTGCTCATCGATTTTTGACACATTTTGAAGCTCTTCATATTTTTCACACCTTTTGAAGCTCTTCATGTTTTTCACACTTTTCAGGCTCTTCATGTTTTTGAACACCGCTTCATGCTCCTCCTATTTTTCAGACCGTTTCATGCTCCTCATGTATTTCACATCTTTTGAAGCTCTTCATATTTTTCACACTTTTTCAGGCTCTTCATCTTTTTCCACACCACGTCATGCTTCTCCTATTTTTCAGACTGTTTCATGCTCCTCATGTATTTCACACCTTTTGAAGCTCTTCATATTTTTCACACCTTTTCAGGCTCTTCATGTTCTTGATCAGCATTTCATGCTCCTTCTATTTTTCAGACCGTTTCATGCTCCTCATATTTTTGACACCTTTTGAAGCTCTTCATATTTTTCACACATTTTCAGGGTCTTCATGTTTTGAACACCGCTTCATGCTCCTCCTATTTTTCAGACCGTTTCATGCTCCTCATATTTTTGACACCTTTTGAAGCTTTTCATATTTTTCACAACTTTTCAGGCCCTTCATGTTTCTGAACACCGCTTCATACTCCTCCTATTGTTCAGACCGTTTCATCCTCCTCATATTTCTCACACCTTTTGAATCTCTTCATATTTTTCACAAATTATCAGGCTCTTCATGTTTTTGAACACCACTTCATGCTCCTCCTATTTTTCAGAGAGTTTCATGCTCCTAATATATTTCACACCTTTTGAAGCTCTTCATATTTTTCACACTTTTTCAGGCTCTTCATCTTTTCCCACACCACTTCATGCTTCTCCTATTTTTCAGACCGTTTCATGCTCCTCATATTTTTGACACCTTTTGAAGCTCTTCATATTTTTCACACTTTTCAGGCTCTTCATGTTTTTCAACACCACTTCATGCTCCTCCTATTTTTCAGACCTTTTCATGCTCCTCATATTTTTGATACCTTTAGAAGCTCTTCATATTTTTCACACTTTTCAGGCTCTTCATGTTTTTCAACACCACTTCATGCTTCTCCTATTTTTCAGACCGTTTCATGCTCCTCATATTTTTGACACATTTTGAAGCTCTTCATATTTTTCACACCGTTTCAGGCTCTTCATGTTTCTGAACACCGCTTCATCCTCCTCCTATTTTTCAGACCGTTTCATGCTCCTCATATTTTTGACACTTTTTGAAGCTCCTCATATGTTTCACACATTTTGAAGCTCTTCATATATTTCACACCATTTCAGGATCTTCATGTTTTTAAAACCACTTCATGCTCTCCTATTTTTCAGACCATTTCCTGCTCATCGATTTTTGACACATTTTGAAGCTCTTCATATTTTTCACACCTTTTGAAGCTCTTCATGTTTTTCACACTTTTCAGGCTCTTCATGTTTTTGAACACCGCTTCATGCTCCTCCTATTTTTCAGACCGTTTCATGCTCCTCATGTATTTCACATCTTTTGAAGCTCTTCATATTTTTCACACTTTTTCAGGCTCTTCATCTTTTTCCACACCACGTCATGCTTCTCCTATTTTTCAGACTGTTTCATGCTCCTCATGTATTTCACACCTTTTGACGCTCTTCATATTTTTCACACCTTTTCAGGCTCTTCATGTTCTTGATCAGCATTTCATGCTCCTTCTATTTTTCAGACCGTTTCATGCTCCTCATATTTTTGACACCTTTTGAAGCTCTTCATATTTTTCACACATTTTCAGGGTCTTCATGTTTTGAACACCGCTTCATGCTCCTCCTATTTTTCAGACCGTTTCATGCTCCTCATATTTTTGTCACCTTATGAAGCTCTTCATATTTTTCACACTTTTCAGGCTCTTCATGTTTTTCAACACCACTTCATGCTCCTCCTATTTTTCAGACATTTTCATGCTCCTCCTATTTTTCAGACCGTTTCATGTCCTCATAATTTTGACACTTTTTCAAGCTCCTCATATTTTTCACACGTTATGAAGGTCTTCATATATTTCACAACATTTCAGGCTCTTCATGTTTTTCAACACCACTTCATGCTCCTCCTATTTTTCAGAGAGTTTCATGCTCCTCATGTATTTCACACATTTGAAGCTCTTCATATTTTTCACACCTTTTCAGGCTCTTCATATTTTTCAACACTACTTCTTGCTCCTCCAATTTTTCAGACCGTTTCATGCTCATCTAATTTTTGACACCTTTTGAAGCTATGCGTATTTTTCACAACTTTTCAGGCTCTTCATGTTTTTGAACACCACTGCATGCTTCTCCTATTTTTTAGACAGTATCATGCTATTCATATTTTTCACACCTTTTGAAGCTCTTCATTTATTTCACACCTTTTCAGGCTCTTCATATTTTTGAACACCGCTTCATGCTCCTCCTATTTCTCAGACCATTTCATGCTCCTCATGTATTTCACACCTTTTGAAGCTCTTCATATTTTGCACACATTTTCAGGCTTTTCATGTTTTTCACAACCACTTCATGCTGCTCCTATTTTTCAGACCGTTTCATGCACATCTCATTTTTGACACCTTTTGAAGCTCTTCATATTTTTCACACCATTTTCAGGCTCTTCATGTTTTTCAACACCGCTTTATGATCCTCCTATTTTTCAGACCGTTTCATATTCCTCATATTTTTGAGACATTTTGAAGCTCTTCATATTTTCCCACGTTTTCAAGCTCTTTATGGTTTTCAACACCACTTGATGCTCCTCCTATTTTTCATACCGTTTCATGGTCCTCATATTTTTCACACCTTTTGAAATTCTTCATATTTTTCACACATTTTCAGGCTTTTAATGTTTTTCAAAACCGCTTCATGCTTCTCCTATTTTTCAGACCGTTTCATGCTCCTTATAATTTTTACACATTTTGTAGCTCTTCATATTTTTCACCCCTTTTCAGGCTCTTCCTGTTTTTGAACACCACTTCATGCTCCCCCTTATTTTTCAGACCGTATCATGCTCCTCATATTTTTGACAACTTTTGAAGCTCTTCATAATTTTCACACCTTTTCAAGCTCTTCTTGGTTTTGAACAACGCTTCATGCTCCTCCTATTTTTCAGACCGTTTCAAACTCCTCATATTTTTGACACCTTTTGAAGCTATTCACATTTTCCCACCTTTTCAGGCTCTTCATGTTTTTGAACACCGCTTCATGCTCCTCCTATTTCTCAGACCATTTCATGCTCCTCATGTATTTCACACCTTTTGAAGCTCTTCATATTTTGCACACATTTTCAGGCTTTTCATGTTTTTCACAACCACTTCATGCTCCTCCTATTTTTCAGACCGTTTCAGGCTCATCTCATTTTTTACACCTTTTGAAGCTCTTCATAATTTTCACACCTTTTCAGGCTCTTCATATTTTTCGCACCTTTTCAGGCTCTTCATGTTGTTGAACAGAGCTTCATGCTCCTCCTATTTTTCAGACCGTTTAATGCTCCTCATAATTTTGACACCTTTTTAAGCTCTTCATATTTTTCACACCTTTTGAAGCTCTTCATATTTTTCACACCTTTTCAGGCTCTTCATGTTTTTGAACACGGTTTCATGATCCTCCTATTTTTCAGAAAGTTTCATGCTCCTCATATTTTTGACACCTTTTAAACCTCTTCATATTTTGCACACCTTTTCAAGCTCTTCAAGATTTTCAACTACGCTTCAATCTCCTCCTTTTTTTCAGACCGTTTCATGCTCATCTCATTTTTGACAGCTTTTGAAGCTCTTCATATTTTTCACACCTTTTCAGGCTCTTCTTGTTTTTGAACACCGCTTCATTCTCCTCCTTTTTTTCAGACCGTTTCTTTCTCCTCATGTATTTGACACTTTTTGAAGCTCTTCATATTTTTCACACCTTTTCAGGCTCTTCATGTTTTTGAACACCGATCCATGCTCCTACTATTTTTGAGACCGTTTCATTCTCCTCATATTTTTCACACCTTTTGAAGCTCTTCATATTTTTCACACCTTTTCAGGCTCTTCAGGTTTTTCAGCTCCATTTCATGCTCCTCCTATTTTTCAGACCGTTTCATGCTGCTCAAATTTTTTACAAATTTTGAAGCTCTTCATATTTTTCACACCTTTTCACGCTCTTCATGTTTTTGAACACAGCTTCATGCTCCTCCTATTTTTCAGATCGTTTCATGCTCCTCCTATTTTCTGACCGTTTCTTGCTCCTCATATTTTTGACACTTTTTGAAGGTCTTCATATTTTTCACACCTTTTCTGGCTCTTCATGTTTTTGAACACAGCTTCATGCTCCTCCTATTTTTCAGACCGTTTCATGTTCGTCATATTTTTCACACCTTTTAAAGCTCTTCATATTTTTCACACCTTTTCAGGCTCTTCATGTTTTTCAGCACCAGTTCATGCTCCTCCTATTTTTCAGACCGTTTCATGCTCATCTCATTTTTTAACCTTTTGAAGCTCTTCATTTTTTGCACACCTTTTCAGGCACTTCATGTTTCTCAGCTCCACTTCATGCTCCTCCTATTTTTCAGACCGTTTCATGCTGCTCTCATTTTTTACCCCTTTTGAAGCTCTTCATATTTTTCACACCTTTTCAGGCTCTTCATGTTTTTGAACACCGTTTCATGCTCCGCCTATTTTTCAGACCGTTTCATTCTCCTCATATTTTTGACACCTTTTGAAGCTCTTCATATTTTTCACACCTTTTGAAGCTCTTCATATTTTTCACACCTTTTCAGGCTCTTCATGTTTTTCAACACCGCTTCAAGCTCCTCCTATTTTTCAGACCATTTCATGCTCTTCATATTTTTGACACATTTTGAAGCTCTTCATATTTTTCACACCTTTTCAGGCTCTTCATGTTTTTGAACACGGTTTCATGATCCTCCTATTTTTCAGAAAGTTTCATGCTCCTCATATTTTTGACACCTTTTAAACCTCTTCATATTTTTCACACCTTTTCAGGCTCTTCATGTTTTTCAACACCGGTTCATGCTCCTCCTCTTTTTTCAGAAAGTTTCATGCTCCTCATATTTTTGAAACCTTTTGAAGCTCTTCATATATTTCTCACATTTTCAGTCTCTTCCTGTTTTTCAACACCATTTCATGCTCCTCTTATTTTTCAGACCGTTTCATGTTGCTCCTATTTTTCAGACCGTTTCATGATCCTCATATTTTTGAAACCTTTTGAAGCTCTTCATATTTTTCACACCTTTTCAATCTCTTCAAGATTTTCAACAACGCATCATGCTCCTCCTTTTTTTCAGACCATTTCATGCTCATCTCATTTTTGACAGCTTTTGAAGCTCTTCATATTTTTCACACTTTTTCAGGCTCTTCATGTTTTTGAACACCGCTTCAGGCTCCTCCTTTTTTTCAGACCGTTTCTTTCTCCTCATATATTTGACACTTTTTGAAGCTCTTCATATTTTTCACAACTTTTCAGGCTCTTCATGTTTTTGAACACCGATCCATGCTCCTCCTATTTTTCAGACCGTTTCATGCTCCTCATATTTTTCACACCTTTTGAAGCTCTTCATATTTTTCACACCTTTTCAGGCTCTTCAGGTTTTTCAGCTCCACTTCATGCTCCTCCTATTTTTCAGACCGTTTCATGCTGCTCAAATTTTTTACAAATTTTGAAGCTCTTCATATTTTTCACACCTTTTCAGGCTCTTCATGTTTTGGAAAACAGCTTCATGCTCCTCCAATTTTTCAGAACGTTTCATGCTCGTCATATTTTTCACACCTTTTAAATCTCTTCATGTTTTTCACACCTTTTCAGGCTCTTCATGTTGTTCAGCACAAGTTCATGCTCCTCCTATTTTTCAGACCGTTTTATGCTCATCTCATTTTTTACACCTTTTGAAGCTCTTCATATTTTGCACACCTTTTCAGGCTCTTCATGTTTTTCAGCTCCACTTCATGCTCCTCCTATTTTTCAGACCGTTTCATGCTGCTCTCATTTTTTACACCTTTTGAAGCTCTTCATATTTTTCACACCTTTTCAGGCTCTTCATGTTTTTCAACACAGCTTCATGCTCCTCCTATTTTTCAGATCGTTTCATGCTACTCCTATTTTTCAGACCGTTTCTTGCTCCTCATATTTTTGACACTTTTTGAAGCTCTTCATATTTTTCACACCTTGTCTGGCTCATCATGTTTTTGAACACAGCTTCATGCTCCTCCTATTTTTCAGACCGTTTCATTCTCCTCAAGTTTTTGACACCTGTTGAAGCTCTTCACATTTTTCACACCATTTCAGGCTCTTCACGATTTTCAACACCGCTTCATGATCCTCCTATTTTTCAGACCGTTTCATGCTCTTCCTATTTTTCAGACCGTTTCATGCTCCTCCTATTTTTCAGACCGTTTCATTCTCCTCATATATTTGACACATTTTGAAGCTCTTCATATTTTTCACATTTTTGAAGCTCTTCATATTTTTCACACCTTTTCAGGCTCTTCATGATTTTCAACACCGCTTAATGCTCCTCCTATTTTTCAGACCGTTTCATGCTCATCTCATTTTTGACACCTTTTGAAGCTCTTCATAATTTTCACACCTTTTCAGGCTCTTCATATTTTTCGCACCTTTTCAGTCTCTTCATGTTGTTGAACACAGCTTCATGCTCCTATTTTTCAGACCGTTTAATGCTCCTCATAATTTTGACACCTTTTTAAGCTCTTCACATTTTTCACCCCTTTTCAGGCTCTTCATGTTTTTGAACACCGCTTCATGCTCCTTCTATTTTTCAGACCGTTTCATGCTCATCTAATTTGACAGCTTTTGAAGCTCTTCATATTTTTCACACCTTTTGAAGCTCTTCATATTGTTCACACATTTTCAGGCTCTTCATGTTTTTCAACACCGCTTCTTGATCCTCCTATTTTTCAGACCGTTTCATGCTCCTCATATTTTGACACGTTTTGAAGCTCTTCATATTTTTCACACCTTTTCAGGCTCTTCATGTTTTTGAACACCATTTCATGCTCCGCCTATTTTTCAGACCGTTTCATTCTCCTCATATTTTTGACAACTTTTGAAGCTCTTCATATTTTTCACACCTTTTGAAGCTCTTCATATTTTTCACACATTTTCAGGCTCTTCATGTTTTTCAACACCGCTTCATGCTCCTGCTATTTTACAGACCATTTCATACTCCTCATATTTTTGACATTTTTTAAGGCTCTTCATAATTTTCACACCTTTTCAGGCTCTTCATGTTTTTGAACACGGTTTCATGATCCTCCTATTTTTCAGAAAGTTTCATGCTCCTCATATTTTTGACACCTTTTAAACCTCTTCATATTTTTCACAACTTTTCAGGCTCTTCATGTTTTTCAACACCGGTTCATGCTCCTCCTCTTTTTCAGAAAGTTTCATGCTCCTCATATTTTTGAAACCTTTTGAAGCTGTTCATATTTTTCTCACATTTTCAGGCTCTTCATGTTTTTGAACACCGTTTCATGCTCGTCCTTTTTTTCAAATCGTTTCATGCTCCTAATATATTTCACAACTTTTGAAGCTCTTCATATTTTTCACACCTTTTCAGGCTCTTCATGTTTTTCAACACCGCTTCATGATCCTCCTATTTTTCAGAAAGTTTCATGCTCTTCATATTTTTGACACCTTTTAAACGTCTTCATATTTTTCACACCTTTTCAGGCTCTTCATGTTTTTCAAAACCATTTCATGCTCCTCTTATTTTTAAGACCATTTCATGTTGCTCCTATTTTTCAGACCGTTTCATGATCCTCATATTTTTGAAACCTTTTGAAGCTCTTCATATTTTTAATAACTTTTCAAGCTCTTCCAGATTTTCAACAACGCTTCATGCTCCTGCTTTTTTTCAGACCGTTTCATGCTCATCTCATTTTTGACAGCTTTTGAAGCTCTTCATATTTTTCACACCTTTTCAGGCTCTTCATGTTTTTCAGCACCAGTTCATGCTCCTCCTATTTTTCAGAATGTTTCATGCTCCTCATATTTTAACCCCTTTTGAAGCTCTTCATATTTTTCACACCTTTTCAGGCTCTTCATGTTTTTCAGCACCAGTTCATGCTCCTCCTATTTTTCAGACCGTTTCATGCTCATCTCGTTTTTTACACCTTTTGAAGCTCTTCATATTTTGCACACCTTTTCAGGCACTTCATGTTTTTCAGCTCCACTTCATGCTCCTCCTATTTTTCAGACCGTTTCATGCTGCTCAAATTTTTTACACCTTTTGAAGCTCTTCATATATTTCACACCTTTTCAGGCTCTTTATGTTTTTGAACGCCACTTCATGCTCCTCGTATGTTTCAGACCGTTTCATTCTCCTCATATTTTTGACACGTTTTGGGGCTCTCATATTTTTCACACCATTTCCAGGCTCTTCATATTTTTGAACACCGTTTCATGCTCCTCCTATTTTTCAGAACGTTTCATGCTCCTCATATTTTTCACACCTTTTGAAGCTCTTCATATGTTTCGCACCTTCTCAGGCGCTTCATGTATTTGAGCACAGATTCATGCTCCTCCTATATTTCAGACCGTTTCATGCTCCTCCTATTTTTCAGACTGTTTCATGCACGTCTTATTATTGACACCTTTTGAAGCTCTTCATATTTTTCACCCCTTTTCAGGCTCTTCATGTTTTTGAACACCGCTTCATGCTCCTGCTATTTTTCAGACCGTTTCATGCTCATCTCATTTGACAGCTTTTGAAGCTCTTCATATTTTTCACATCTTTGAAGCTCTTCATATTATTCACACATTTTCAGGCTCTTCATGTTTTTCAACACCGCTTCTTTCTCCTCCTATTTTTCAGACCGTTTCATGTTCCTCATATTTTGACACGTTTTGAAGCTCTTCATGTTTTTCACACCTTTTTAGGCTCTTCATGTTTTTGAACACCGTTTCATGCTCCGCCTATTTTTCAGACCGTTTCAGTCTCCTCATATTTTTGACACCTTTTGAAGCTCTTCATATTTTTCAACCTTTTGAAGCTCTTCATATTTTTCACACCATTTCAGGCTCTTCATGTTTTTCAACACTGCTTCATAATCCCCCTATTTTTAAGACCGTTTCATGTTGCTCCTATTTTTCAGACCGTTTCATGATCCTCATATTTTTGAAAACTTTTGAAGCTCTTCATATTTTTCACACCTTTTCAAGCTCTTCAAGATTTTCAACAACGCTTCATGCTCCTGCTTTTTTTCAGACCGTTTCATGCTCATCTCATTTTTGACAGCTTTTGAAGCTCTTCATATTTTTCACACCTTTTGAAGCTCTTCACATTTTTCACACCTTTTCAGGCTCTTCAAGTTTTTGAACATCACTTCATGCTCCTCCTATTTTTCAGACCGTTTCTTTCTCCTCATATATTTGACACTTTTTGAAGCTCTTCATATTTTTCACACCTTTTCAGGCTCTTCAAGTTTTTGAACATCACTTCATGCTCCTCCTATTTTTCAGACCGTTTCTTTCTCCTCATATATTTGACACCTTTTAAAGCTCTTCATATTTTTCACACCTTTTCAGGCTCTTCATGTTTTCAGCACCAGTTCATGCTCCTCCTATTTTTAGACCGTTTCATGCTCATCTCATTTTTTACACCTTTTGCAGCTCTTCATATTTTACGCACCTTTTCAGGCTCTTCATGTTTTTCAACACAGCTTCATGCTCCTCCTATTTTTCAGACCGTTTCATTCTCCTCAAGTTTTTGACACCTGTTGAAGCTCTTCACATTTTTCACACCATTTCAGGCTCTTCACGATTTTCAACACCGCTTCATGATCCTCCTATTTTTCAGACCGTTTCATGCTCTTCTTATTTTTCAGACCGTTTCATGCTCCTCCTATTTTTCCGACCGTTTCATTCTCCTCATATATTTGACACATTTTGAAGCTCCTCCTATTTTTCCACACCTTTTCTGGCTCTTCATGTTTCTCCACGCCGTTTAATGCTCCTCCTATTTTTCAGACCGTTTCATGCTCATCTAATTTTTGACACCTTTTGAAGCTCTTCATATTTTTCACACCTTTTCAGCCTCTTCATATTTTTCGCACCTTTTCAGTCTCTTCATGTTGTTGAACACAGCTTCATGCTCTTCCTATTTTTCAGACCGTTTAATGCTCCTCATAATTTTGACACCTTTTGAAGCTCTTCATATTTTTCACACCTTTTCAGGCTCTTCATATTTTTCACACATTTTCAGGCTCTTCATGTTTTTCAACACCGCTTCTTGCTCCTCCTATTTTTCAGACCGTTTCATGCTCCTCATATTTTGACACGTTTTGACGCTCTTCATATTTTTCACACCTTTTTAGGCTCTTCATGTTTTTGAACACCGTTTCATGCTCCGCCTATTTTTCAGACCGTTTCATTCTCCTCATATTTTTGACACCTTTTGAAGCTCTTCATATTTTTCACACCTTTTGACGCTCTTCATATTTTTCACACCTTTTCAGGCTCTTCATGTTTTTCAACACCGCTTCATGCTCCTGCTATTTTTCAGACCGTTTCATACTCCTCATATTTTTGACATTTTTTAAGGCTCTTCATATTTTTCACACCTTTTCAGGCTCTTCATGTTTTTGACACGGTTTCATGATCCTCCTATTTTTCAGAATGTTTCATGCTCCTCATATTTTTGACACCTTTTAAACCTCTTCATATTTTTCACACCTTTTCAGGCTCTTCATGTTTTTCAACAGCGGTTCATGCTCCTCCTCTTTTTCAGAAAGTTTCATGCTCCTCATATTTTTGAAACCTTTTGAAGCTCTTCATATTTTTCTCGCATTTTCAGGCTCTTCCTGTTTTTCAACACCATTTCATGCTCCTCTTATTTTTCAGACCGTTTCATGTTGCTCCTATTTTTCACACATCTTGAAGCTCTTTATATTTGTCACACCTTTTCAGGCTCTTCATGTTTTTTAACACCGCTTCATGCTCCTCCTATTTTTGAGATCGTTTCATGGTCCTCATATTTTTCACACGTTTTGAAGCTCTTCATATTTTTCGCACCTTCTCAGGCGCTTCATGTATTTGAGCACAGATCATGTTCCTCCTATTTTTCAGACCGTTTCATGCTCCTCATATTTTTCACACATCTTGAAGCTCTTTATATTTGTCACACCTTTTCAGGCTCTTCATGTTTTTTAACACCGCTTCATGCTCCTCCTATTTTTGAGATCGTTTCATGGTCCTCATATTTTTCACACCTTTTGAAGCTCTGCATATTTTTCGCACCTTCTCAGGCGCTTCATGTATTTGAGCACAGATTCATGTTCTTCCTATTTTTCGGACCGTTTCATGCTCCTCATATTTTTCACACATCTTGAAGCTCTTTATATTTGTCACACCTTTTCAGGCTCTTCATGTTTTTTAACACCGCTTCATGCTCCTCCTACTTTTGAGATCGTTTCATGGTCCTCATATTTTTCTCACCTTTTGAAGCTCTTCATATTTTTCGCACCTTCTCAGGCGCTTCATGTATTTGAGCACAGATTCATGTTCCTCATATTTTTCAGACCGTTTCATGCTCCTCATATTTTTGACACCTTTTGAAGCTCTTCATTTTTTTCACACCTTTTCAGGCTCTTCATGTTTTTGAACACCGCTTCATGCTCCTCCTATTTTTGAGACCGTTTCATGCTCCTCATATTTTTGACACCTTTTGAAGCTCTTCATATTTTTCACACCTTTTCATGCTCTTCATGTTTTTCACACCGTTTCATGCTCCTCCTATTTTTCAGACCGTTACATGCTCCTCATATTTTTCACACGTTTTGAAGCTCTTCAATTTTTTCACACCTTTTCAGGCTCTTCATGTTTTTGAACACCGCTTCATGCTACTCATATTTTTGAGACCGTTTCATGCTCCTCATATTTTTGACACCTTTTGAAGCTCTTCATATTTTTCACACCTTTTCATGCTCTTCATGTTTTTCACACCGTTTCATGCTCCTCCTATATTTCAGACCGTTTCATGCTCCTCCTATTTTTCAGACTGTTTCATGCACATCTTATTATTGACACCTTTTGAAGCTTTTCATTTTTTTCACACCTTTTCAGGCTCTTCATGTTTTTCAACACCGCTTCATGCTCCTCCTATTTTTCAGACCATTTCATGCTCCTCATGTATTTCACACCTTTTGAAGCTCTTCATATTTTCCATATCTTTCAGGCTCTTCATGTCTTTAAAAACCGCTTCATGCTCCTCCTATTTTTCACACCGTTTCATGCTCCTCATATTTTTGACACGTTTTGGGCTCTTCATATTTTTCACACCATTCCAGGCTCTTCATATTTTTGAACACCGTTTCATACTTCTCCTATTTTTCAGACCGTTTCCTGCTCCTCATATTTTTGACACCTTTTGAAGCTCTTCATATATTTCACACCTTTTCAGGCTCTTCATTTTCTTTAACACCGCTTCATGATCCTCCTATTTTTCAGACAGTTTCATGCTCCTCATAATTTTCACACCTTTTGAAGCTTGACATAATTGCACAGCTTTTCAGGCTCTTCATGGTTTTGAATATCGCTTCATGCTCCTCCTATTTTTCAGACCGTTTCATGCTCCTTATATTTTTGACACCTTTGGAAGCTCTTCATATATTTCCCACTTTTTCAGGCTCATCATGTTTTTCAACACCACTTCATGCTCCTCCTATTTTTCAGGCCGTTTCATGCTCATCTCATTTTTGACACCTTTTGAAGCTCTTCATATTTTTCACACCTTTAGAAGCTCTTCATATTTTTCACACGTTCTCAGCCTCTTCATGTTTTTCAACACCGCTTCATGCACCTCCTTTTTTTCAGACCGTTTCATGCTCATCTCATTTTTGACACGTTTTGTAGGTCTTCATATTTTTCACAAATTTTCATGCTCTTCATGTCTTCGAACACCATTTCATGCTCGTCCTATTTGTCAGACCGTTTCATGCTCCTCATATTTTTCACACCTTTTGAAGCTCTTCATATTTTTCACACCTTTTGAAGCTCTTCATATTTTCCACACGTTTTCAGGCTCCTCATGTTTTTGAACACCGCTTCATGCTCCTCATATTTTTCAGACCGTTTCGTGCTCCTCATATTCTTGACACCTTCTGAAGCTCTTGATATTTTTCACACCTTTTCAGGCTCTTCATGTTTTTGATCACCGTTTCATGCTCCTCCTATTTATCAGACCGTTTCATGCTCATGTCATTGTCGACAACTTTTCAAGCTCTTCATATATTTCACACCTTTTGAAGCTCTTCATATTTTGCACACCTTTCCAGGCTCTTCATATTTTTCAACACCGCTTCCTGCTCCACCTATTTTTCAGACCGTTTCATGCTCCTCATATTTTTGACACCTTTTGAAGCTTTTCATATTTTTCACACCTTTTCATGCTCTTCATTTTTTTCAACACTACTTCTTGCTCCTCCACTTTTTCAGACCATTTCATGCTCATCTAATTTTTGACACCTGTTGAAGCTCTTCATATTTTTCACACCTTCTGAAGCTCTTTATATTTTTCACACTTTTTCAGGCTCTTCATGTTTTTCAACACCACTTCATGCTTCTCCTATTTTTCAGCCCGTTTCATGCTCATCATGTTTTTCACACCATTTGAAGCTCGTCATATTTTTCACACCTTTTCAGGCTCTCCATGTTTTTGATCACCGTTTCTTGCTCCTCCAATTTTTCAGACCGTTTCATGCTCCTCATAGTTTTCACACCTTTTGAAGCTCGTCATATTTTTCACACCTTTTTAGGCTCTCGATTTTTTTGATCACAGTTTCTTGCTCCTCCTATTTTTCAGACCCTTTCATGCTCCTCATATTTTTGACACCTTTTGAAGCTCTTCATATTTTTCACAAGTTCTCAGCCTCCTCATGTTTTTCAATACCGCTTCATGCTCCTCCTATTTTTCAGACCGTTTCATGCACCTCATATTTTTGACACCTTTTGAAGCTCTTCATAATTTTCACACCTGTTCAGGCTCTTCATATTTTTGAACACCGCTTCATGCTCCTCCTATTTTTCAGACCGTTTCATGCTCCTTGTAATTTTGACACCTTTTGAAGCTCTTCGTATTTTTCACACCTTTTCAGGCTCTTCATGTTTTTTAACCGCTGCATACTCCTCCTATTTTTCAGACCGTTTCATGCTCCTCATATATTTCACACCTTTTGAAGCTCTTCATATTTTTCACACCTTTTCAAGCTCTTCATATTTTCACACCTTTTCAGGCTCTTCATGTTTTTGAACACCGCTTCATGCTCCTTCTATTTTTCAGAGAGTTTCATGCTCCTCATGTATTTCTCACCTTTTGAAGCTCTTCATATTTTTCACACCTTTTCAGGCTCTTCATGTTTTTCCACACCACTTCATTCTTCTCCTATTTTTCAGCCCGTTTCATGCTCCTCATGTATTTCACACCTTTTGAAGCTCTTCAAATATTTCACACCTTTTCAGGCTCTTCACGTTTTGATCACCATTTCATGCTCCTTTATTTTTCAGACCGTTTCATGCTCATCTCATTTTTGACACCTTTTGAAGCTCTTCATATATTTCACACATTTTCAAGCTCCTCATATTTTTCACACCTTTTCAGGCTCTTCATGTTTTGAACACCGCTTCATGCCCCTCCTATTTTTCAGACCGTTTCATGCTCCTCATATTTTTGACACCTTTTGAAGCTCTTCAAATTTTTCACACCTTTTCAGGCTCTTCATGTATTTGATCACCATTTCTTTCTCCTCCTATTTTTCAGACCGTTTCATGCTCCTCATATTTTTGACACCTTTTGAAGCTCTTCATATTTTTCACACCTTTTCAGGCTCTTCATGTTTTTTAACACCACTTCATGCTCCTCCTATTTGTTAGACCGTTTCATTCTCCTCATATTTTTGACACCTTTTGAAGCTCTTCATAATTTTCACACCCTTTCAGGCTATTTATGTTTTTCAACACCACTTCATGCTCCTCCTATTTTTCAGACCGTTTCATGATCCTCATATTATTGACACCTTTTGAAGCTCTTCATATTTTTCACACCTTTTCAGGCTCTTCATGTTTTTCAACACCACTTCATGCTCCTCCTATTTTTCAGACCGTTTCATGCTCCTCATATTTTTGACACCTTTTGAAGCTCTTCATAATTGTCACACCCTTTCAGGCTCTTCATGTTTTTCAACACCACTTCATGCTCCTCCTATTTTTCAGACCGTTTCATGCTCCTCATATTTTTGACATCTTTAGAAACTCTTCATATCTTTCACACCTTTTCAAGCTCTTCATATTTTTCACACCTTCTCAGGCTCTTCATGTATTTGAGCACAGCTTCATGCTCCTCCTATTTTTCAGACCGTTTCATGCTCCTTATATTTTTGACACATTTTGAAGTTCTTCATATTTTTCACACCTTTCCAGGCTCTTCAAGTTTTTGAACACCGTTTCATGATCCTCCCATTTTTCAGACCGTTTCATGCTCCTCATATATTTGACACGTTTTGAAGTTCTTCATATTTTTCACACCTTTTCACGCTCTTCATGTTTTTCAGCACTTCTTCAAACTCCTCCTATTTTTCAGACCGTTTCATGCTCCTTATATTTTTGACACCTTTTGAAGTTCTTCATATTTTTCAAACTTTACAGGCTCTTCATCGTTTTCAACACCACTTCAGGCTCTTCCTATTTTTCAGACCGTTTCATGCTCCTCATATATTTCACACCTTTTGAAGCTCTTCAGGTTTTTTAACAGCTTTTCATACTCCTCTTATATTTCAGACCGTTTCATGCTCCTTATATTTTTGACACCTTTTGAAACTCTTCATATTTTTCACACTTTTTCAGGCTCTTCATATTTGTCAACACCACTTCATGCTTCTCCAATTTTTCAGACCGTTTCATGCTCCTCATATATTTGACACTTTTTGAAGCTCTTCATATTTTTCACACATTTTCAGGCTCTTCATATTTTTCAACACCGCTTCAAGCTCCTCCTATTTTTCAGACCGTTTCATGCTCCTCATATTTTTGACACTTTTTCAAGCTCTTCCTTTTTTTCACACCTTTTCATGCTGTTCATCTTTTTCAACACCGCTTCATGCTTCTCCTATTTTTCAGACCGTTTCATGCTCCTCCTATTTTTCAGACTGTTTCATGCAACTCTTATTATTGACACCTTTTGAAGCTCTCATATTTTTCACACCTTTTCAGGCTCTTCATGTTTTTCAACACCGCTTCATGCTCCTCCTATTTTTGCGACCGTTTCATGCTCCTCATATTTTTGACAGCTTTGAAGCTCTTCATATTTTATCACACGTTTTCAGGCTCTTCAAGTTTTTCATCACCGCTTCACGCTCCTCCTATTTTTGAGACTGTTTCACGCTCCACATATTTTTGACAACTTTTGGACGTCTTCATATTTTTCAAACTTTTTCAGGCTCTTCATGTTTTTTAACCGCTGCATACTCCTCCTATTTTTCAGACCGTTTCATGCTCCTCATATTTTTGACACTTTTTGAATCTCTTCCTTTTTTTCACACCTTTTCAGACTCTTCATTTTTTTCAACTCCGCTTCATGCTCCTCCTATTTTTCAGACTGTTTCATGCTCCTCATATTTTTGACAAGTTTTGAAGCTCTTCATATTTTTCACACCTTTTCATGCTCTTCATGTTTTTGAACACCACTTCATGCTTCTCCTATTTTTCAGACCGTTTCATGCTCCTCATATGTTTCACTCCTTTTTCAGGCTCTTCATGATTTTCAACAACACTTCATGCTCCTCCTATTTTTCAGACCATTTCATGCTCCTCCTATTTTTCAGACCGTTTCATGCTCCTCATATTTTGACACCTTTTGAAGCTCTTCATATTTTTCACCTTTTCAGGCTCTTTATATTTTTCAACACTGCTACATACTTCTCCTATATTTCCGACCGTTTCATGCTCCTCATATTTTTGATACCTCTTGAAGCTCTTCATATTTTTCACACCTTTTCAGGCTTCATGTTTTTCAACACCGCTTCAAGCTCCTCCTATTTTCCAGACCGTTTCTTGGTCCTCATATTTTTGACACCTTTTAGGCTCTTCATATATTTCACACATTTTCAGGCTCTTCATGTTTTTCAACACCGCTTCATGCTCCTTCTAATTTTCAGACCGTTTCATTCTCCTCATATTTTTGACACCATTTGAAGCTTTTCATATTTTTCACACCTTTTCAGGCTCTTCATATTTTTTAACAACTTTTCATGCTCCTCCTATATTTCAGACCGTTTCATGCTCCTCATAATTTTGACACCTTTGAAGCTCTTCATATTTTTCACACCTTTTCAGGCTGTTCATATTTTTCAACACCACTTCATGCTTCTCCGATTTTTCAGACCGTTTCATGCTCCTCATATGTTTCACACCTTTTGAAGCTCTTCATATTTTTTTTAACACCTTTTCACGCTCCTCCTATATTTCAGACCGTTTCATGCTCCTCATATTTTTGACACAGTTTGAAGCTCTTCACATTTTTCACACCTTTTGAGGCTCTTCATGTTTTTGAAAACAGTTTCTTGCTCCTCCTATTTTTCAGACCGTTTCATGCTCCTCATATGTTTCACAACTTTTGAAGCTCTTCATATTTTTTACACCTTTTCAGGCTCTTTATGTTTTTCAACAGGCTTCATGCTCCTCTTATTTTTCAGACCGTTTTGTGCTCCTCATGTTTTTCACACCTTTGAAGCTCTTCATATTTTACACACCTATTCAGGCTCTTCAAAATTTTGAACACGGCTTCATGCTCCTCCTATTTTTCAGACCGTTTCATACTCCTCATGTATTTCACACCTTTTGAAGCTCTTCATATTTTTCACACCTTTTCAGGCTCTTCATGTTTGTCAACACCGTTTCATGCTCCTCCTATTTTTCAGACCGTTTCATGCTCCTCATATTTTTGACACCTTTGAAGCTCTTCATATTTTTCACACCTTTTCAGGCTATTTATGTTTTTCAATACAGCTCATGATCCTCCTATTTTTCAGACCGTTTCATACTCCTCATGCATTTCACACCTTTTGAAGCTCTTCATATTTTTCACACCTTTTCAGGCTCTTCATGTTTTTGAACACCGTTTCATGTTCCTCCTATTTTTCAGACCGTTTCATGCTCCTCATATTTTTGACACCTTTTGAAGCTCTTCATATTTTTCACACCATTTCAGGCTCTTCACGTTTTTGAACAACGCTACAATGCTCCTCCTATTTTTCAGACAGTTTCATGCTCCTCATATTTTTGACACCTTTTGAAGCTCTTCATATTTTTTGCACCTTTTCAGTCTTTACATGTTTTTCAACACAGCTTCATGCTCCTCTTATTTTTCGGACAGTTTCATGCTCCTCATGTATTTCACACCTTTTGAAGCTCTTCATATTTTTCACACCTTTTCAGGCTCTTCATGTTTTTGAGCACCGTTTCATGCTCCTCCTATTTTTCACACCTTTTGAAGGTCTTCATATATTTCACACATTTTCAGGCTCTTCATGTTTTTCAACAACGCTTCATGCTCCTCCTATTTTTCACACCTTTTGAAGCTCTTCATATTTTTCACACCTTTTCAGGCTCTTCATGTTTTTGAACAACGCTTCATGCTCCTACAATTTTCAGACCGTTTCAAACTCCTCAGGTATTTCACACCATTTGAAGCTCTTCATATTTTTCACACCTTTTCAGTCTCTTCATGTTTTTGAACAGCGTTTCATGCTGCTCCTATTTTTCAGACGGTTTCATACTCCTCATAATTTTGTCACATTTTGAATCTCTTCATATATTTCACACCTTTTAAGGCTCTTCATATTTTTCAACACCACTTCATGCTCCTCCTATTTTTCAGACCGTTTCATGCTCCTCATATTTTTGACACCTTTTGAAGCTCTTCATAATTTTCACATCTTTTCAGGCTCTTAATGTTTTTCAACACAGCTTCATGCTCCTCCTATTTTTCAGACCCTTTCATGCTCCTCATGTATTTCACACCTTTTGAAGCTCTTCATATTTTTCACACCTTTTCAGGCTCTTCATGTTTTTGAACACCGTTTCATGCTCCTCCTATTTTTCAGACCGTTTCATGCTCCTCGTATTTGTGACATCTTTTGAAGCTTTTCATATTTTTCACACCTTTTAG
Organism: Dama dama; assembly: GCF_033118175.1. Taxonomy (NCBI): domain Eukaryota; kingdom Metazoa; phylum Chordata; class Mammalia; order Artiodactyla; family Cervidae; genus Dama; species Dama dama. The sequence goes on from NW_026870956.1 coordinate 3,843,009, forward strand.
GCTCTTCATGTTTTTCAGCACCACTTCTTGCTCCTCCTCTTTTTCAGACCGTTTCATGCTCCTCTTATTTTTGACACCTTTTGAAGCTCTTCATATTTTTTACACCTTTTCAGGCTCTACATGTTTTTCAACACGGCTTCATGCTCCTCTTATTTTTCAGACCGTTTCATGCTCCTCATATTTTTCACACCTTTTGATGCTCTTCATATTTTTCACACTTTTTCAGGCTCTTCATGTTTTTCAACACCGCTTCATGCTCCTCCTATTTTTCAGACCGTTTTATGCTCCTCATATTTTTCACACCTTTTGATGCTCTTCATATTTTTCACACCTTTTCAGGCTCTTCATGTTTTTCAACACCGCTTCATGCTCCTCCTATTTTTCAGACCGTTTCATGCTCCTCATGTATTTCACTCCTTTTGAATCTCTTCATATTTTTCACATATTTTTAGGCTCTTCATGTATTTCCACAACGTTTCAGCCTCTCCTATTTTCAGACCGTTTCATGCTCCTCATATATTTGACACCTTTTCAAGCTCTTCATATATTTCACACCTTTTCAGGTTCTTCATGTTTTTGAACACAGTTTCATGCTCCTCCTATTTTTCAGACCATTTCATGCTCCTCATGTATTTCACATTATTTGAAGCTCTTCATATTTTTCACACCTTTTGAATCTCTTCATATTTTTCACACCTTTTGAAGCTCTTCATATTTTTCACACCTTTTCAGGCTCTTCATGTTCTTCAACACCACTTCATGCCCCTCTATATTTCAGACTGTTTCATGCTCCTCATATTTTTGACACCTTTTGAAGCTCTTCATATTTTTCACACCTTTGCAGGCTCTTCATGTTCTTCAACACCACTTCATGCTCCTCCTATGTTTAGAACGTATAATGCTCCTCATAATTTTGACACCTTTTGAAGCTCTTCATAATTTTCACACCTTTTCAGTCTCTTCATGTTTTGAACACCGCTTCATGATCCTCCTATTTTTCAGACCGTTTCATGCTCTGCATATATTTCACACCTTTTGAAGCTCTTCATATTTTTCACACCTTTTCTGGTTCTCATGTTTTTGAACACAGCTTCATGCTTCTGCTATTTTTCAAACCGTTTCATGCTCCTCATATATTTCACACCCTTTGAAGCTCTTCATATTTTTCACACCTTTTCAGGCTCTTCATCTTTTTCGACATCACTTCATGCTCCTCCTATTTCTCAGACCATTTCAGGCTCCTCATATTTTTGACAGCTTTTGAATCTCTTCATATTTTTCACACCTTTTCGTGATCTTCATGTTTTTCAACACCGTGTCATGCTCGTCCTATTTTTCAGACGGTTTCATGCTCCTCATATTTTTCACACCTTTAAAACTCTTCATATTTTTCACACCTTTTAAGGCTCTTCATGTTTTTGAACACCACTACATGCTCCTCCTATTTTTCTGACCGTTTCATGCTCCTCATATTTTGGACACCTTTTGAAGCTCTTCATATTTTTAACACCTTTTCAGGCTCTTCATGTTTTTGAACACCATTTCATGCTCCTCATATTTTGACAACTATTGAAACTCTTCATATTTTTCAGACCGTTTCATGCTCCTCATATTTTGACACCTTTTGAAGCTCTTCATATATTTCACAGATTTTCAGGCTCTTCAGGGTTTTGAACATCGTTTCTTGCTCCTCCTATTTTTCAGAACGTTCCATGCTCCTCATATTTTTCACACCTTTTGCATCTCTTCATATTTTTCACACCTTTTCTGGCTCTTCATATTTTTAAACACCACTTAATGCTCCTCCTATGTTTAGAACGTTTAATGCTCTTAATAATTTTGACACCTTTTGCAGCTCTTCATATTTTTCACACTTTTTCTGGCTCTTCATATTTTTCAACACCACTTTATGCTCCTCCTATGTTTAGAACGTTTAATGCTCCTCATAATTTTGACACCTTTTGAAGCTCTTCATATTTTTCACACCTTTTCAGTCTCTTCATGTTTTGAACACCGCTTCATGATCCTCCTATTTTTCAGACTGTTTCATGCTCCGCATATATTTCACACCATTTGAAGCTCTTCATATTTTTCACACCTTTTCTGGTTCTCATGTTTTTGAACACAGCTTCATGCTTCTCCTATTTTTCAGACCGTTTCATGCTCCTCATATATTTCACACCTTTTGAAGCTCTTCCTATTTTTCAGACCTTTTCAGGCTCTTCAAGTTTTTCAACAGCATTTCATGCTCCTCCTATTTTTCAGACCGTTTCATGCTCCTCATAGTTTTGACACCTTTTGAAGCTCTTCATATTTTTCACACCTTTTTAGGCTCTTCATGTTTTTGAACATGGCTCATGCTCCTCCTATTTTTCAGACCGTTTCATGCTCCTCATATTTTTGACACCTTTTGAAGCTCTTCATATTTTTCACACCTATTCAGGTTCTTCATGTTATTGAACACCACTTCATGCTCCTCCTATTTTTCAGACAGTTTCATGCTCCTCATGTATTTCCCACCTTTTGAAGCTCTTCATATTTTTCACACCTATTCAGGCTCTTCATGTTTTTGAACACCGCTTCATGCTCCTCCTTTTTTCAGACCGTTTCATTCTCCTCTTATATTTCACACCTTTTGAAGCTCTTCATATTTTTCACAGCTTTTTAGGATCTTCAAGTTTTTCAACACCGTTTCATGCTCCTCCTATTTTTCAGACCATTTCATGCTCATCTCATTTTTGACACTTTTGGAAGCTCTTCATATTTTTCAAAGCTTTTCAAGCTCTTCATATTTTTCACACCTTTTCAGGCTCTTCATGTTTTTCAACACCGTTTCATGCTCCTCCTATTTTTCAAACCGTTTCATGTTCCTCATAATTTTGACACCTTTTGAAGATCTTCATAATTTACACACATTTTCAGGCTCTTCATGTGTTTGAACACCGCTTCATGTTCCTCCTATTTTTCAGACCGTTTCATGCTCCTCATATTTTTGACACCTTTTGAAGCCCTTCATATTTCTCACACCTTTTCAGGCTCTTCATGTTTTTCAACACCGCTTCATGCTCCTCCTATTTTTCAGACCGTTTCATGCTCCTCATATTTTTGACACCTTTTGAAGCTCTTCATATTTTTCACACCTTTTCATGCTCTTCAAGTTTTTCAACATCACTTCATGCTCCTACTTTTTTGCAGACCGTTTCATGCTCCTCTTATTTTTGACACCTTTTGAAGCTCTTCATATTTTTCACACCTATTCAGGCTCTTCATGTTTTTGAACACAGGTTGATGCTCCTCCTATTTTTCAGAACGTTTCATGCTCCTCATATTTTTGACACCTTTTGAAGCTCTTCATATTTTTCACACCTATTCAGGCTCTTCATGTTTTTGAACACAGGTTGATGCTCCTCCTATTTTTCAGACTGTTTCATGCTCATCTCATTTTTGACACCTTTTGCAGCTTTTCATATTTTTCACACCTTTTCAAGCTCTTCATATTTTTAAACACCACTTCATGCTTCTCCTATTTTTCAGCCCATTTCATGCTCCTCATGTATTTCACACCTTTTGAAGCTCTTCATATTTTTCAGACCTTTTCAGGCTCTTCATGTTTTTCCACAGCACTTCATGCTTCTCTTATTTTTCAGCCCGTTTCATGCTCCTCATGTATTTCACACATTTTGAAGCTCGTCATATTTTTCACACCTTTTCAGGCTCTTCATGTTTTTGATCACCGTTTCATGCTCTTCCTATTTTTCAGACCGTTTCATGCTCCTCATATTTTTGACAGAGTTTGAGGCTTTTCATATTTTTCACACCTTTTCAGGCTCTTCATGTTTTTGAACACCGTTTCATAATCAGCCTATTTTTAAGACCGTTTCATGCTCCTCATATTTTTGACACCTTTAGAACCTCTTCATATTTTACACAGCTTTTCAGGCTCTTCATGTTTTTGAACACAGTTTCATAATCAGCCTATTTTTAAGACCGTTTCATGCTCCTCATATTTTTGACACCTTTTGAAGCTCTTCAGATATTTCACACCTTTCCAGGCTCTTCATTTTTTCAACACCACTTCATGCTCCTCCTATTTTTCAGATCGTTTCATGCTCTTCTCATTTTAACACCTTTTGAAGCTCTTCATATTTTTGACAAATTTTGAAGGTCTTCATATTTTTCATACGTTTTCAGGCTCTTCATGATTTTCAACACCGCTTCATGCTCCTCCTATTTTTCAGACCTTTTCATGCTCATCTCTTTTTTGACACCTTTTGAAGCTCTTCATATTTTTCACACCTTTTGAAGCTCTTCATATTTTTCACATTTATGAATCTCTTCATATTTTCCACACGTTTTCAGACAATTCATGTTTTTCAACATCGCTTCATGCTCCTCCTATTTTTCAGACCGTTTCATTCTCCTCATATTTTTGACACCTTTTGAAGCTCTTCATATATTTCACACTTTTTCAGACTTTTCCTTTTTTTCAACACGACTTCATGCTCCTCCTATTTTTCAGACCGTTTCATGCTCATCTCATTTTGAAACCTTTTGAAGCTCTTCATGATTTTCACATCTTTTGAAGCTCTTCATATTTTTCACAGCTTTTCAGGCTCTTTATGATTTTCAACAGAGCTTCATGCTCCTCCTATTTTTCAGACCGTTTCATGCTCCTCATAATTTTGACACCTTTTGAAGCTTTAATATTTTTAACACCTTTTCAGGCTCTTCATCTTTTTCAACACCACTTCATGCTCCTCCATTTTTTCAGACCGTTTCATGCTCCTCATATTTTTGACACCTTTTGAAGCTCTTCATATTTTTCACACCTTTTCAGGCTCTTCATGTTTTTGAACACCGCTTCATGCTTCTCCTATTTTTCAGACCGTTTCATGCTCCTCATATTTTTGACACCTTTTGAAGCTCTTCATATTTTTCACAACTTTTCATGCTCTTCATGTTTTTCAACACCGCTTCATTCACGTCCTATTTTTCAGACCGTTTCATGCTCATCTCATTTTTGACACCTTTTGAAGTTTTTCATATTTTTCACAACTTTTCAGGCTCTTCATGTTTTTGAACACCGCTTCATGCTAATCCTATTTTTCAAAACATATCATGCTCCTCATATTTTTCACACCTTTTGTAGCTCTTCATATATTTCACAACTTTTCAGGCTCTTCATGTTTTTGAACACCACTTCATGCTCCTTCTCTTTTTCAGAGAGTTTTATGCTCCTCATGTATTTGACACCTTTTGAAGCTCTTCATATTTTTCACACCTTTTCAGGCTCTTCATGTTTTTCAACACCGCTTCATGCTGCTCATATTTTTCAGACCGTTTCATGCTCCTCATATTTTTGACACCTTTTGAAGCTCTTCATTTTTTTCACACCTTTTAAGGCTCTTCATGATTTTCAACACCGCTTCATGCTGCTCATATTTTTCAGACGGTTTCATGCTCCTCATATTTTTGACACCTTTTGAAGCTCTTCATATTTTTCACACATTTTCAGGCTCTTCATGTTTTTCAACACCGCTTCATGCTCCTCCGATTTTTCAGACCGTTTCATGCTCCTCATATTTTTCACACCTTTTGAAGCCTTTCATATTTTTCACAACTTTTCAGGCTCTTCATGTTTTTGAACATCGCTTCATGCTCCTCCTATTTTTTGGACCGTTTCATGCTCATCTCATTTTTGACACCTTTTGAAGCTTTTCATATTTTTCACAACTTTTCAGGCTCTTCATGTTTTTGAACACAGCTTCATGCTCCTCCTATTTTTCAGACCGTATCATGCTCCTCATATTTTTCACACCTTTTGAAGCTCTTCATATTTTTCACACGTTTTCAGTCTATTCATGTTTTTGAACACCATTTCAGGCTCCTCCTATTTTTCAGAGAGTTTCATGCTCCTCATGTATTTCACACCTTTGAAAGCTCTTCATATTTTTCAAAGATTTTGAAGCTCTTCATATTTTTCACACCTTTTCAGGCTCTTCATGTTTTTCAACAACGTTTCATGCTCCTCCTATTTTTCAAACCGTTTCATGTTCCTCATAATTTTGACACCTTTTGAAGCTCTTCATATTTTTCACACCTTTTCAGTCTCTGCATGTTTTTGAACACTGTTTCATGCTCCTCATGTATTTCACACCTTTTAAAGCTCTTCATATTTTGCACACCTTTTCAGGCTCTTCATGTTTTTGAACACCGCTTCATCCTCCTCCTATTTTTAAGAGGGTTTCATGCTCATCATATTTTTGACACATTTTGAAGCTCTTCATATTTTTCACACCTTTTGAAGCTGTTCATATATTTCACACCTTTTCAGGCTCTTCATGTTTTTCAACACCACTTCATGCTCCTCCTATTTTTCAGACCCTTTCATGCTAATCTAATTTTTGACACCTTTTGAAGCTCTTCATATTTTTCACACCTTTTGAAGCTCTTCATATTTTTCACACCTTTTCAGGCTGTGCATGTTTTTGAACATCGCTTGTGCTCGTCCTATTTTCAGACCGTTTCATGCTCCTCATATTTTTGACACCTTTTGAAGCTCTTCATATTTTTCACACCTTTTCAGGCTCTTCATGTTTTTCAACACCGCTTCATGAACCTCCTATTTTTCGGACCGATTCATGCACCTCATATTTTTGACACATTTTGAAGCTCTTCATATTTTTCACACCTTTTCAGGCTCTTCATGGTTTTCAACACCACTTCATGCTCCTTGTATTTTTCAGACCGTTTCATGCTCCTCATATTTTTGACACCTTTTGAAGCTCTGCATATTTTTCACACCTTTTCATGCTCTTCATGATTTTCAACACCACTTCATGCTCCTATTTTTCAGACCGTTTCATGCTCATCTCATTTTTGACATATTTTGAAGCTCTTCATATTTTTTACACCTTTTGAAGCTCTTCATAATTTTCATATTTTTGAAGCTCTTCATATTTTTCACACATTTTCAGGTTCTTCATGTTTTTCAACACCACTTCAGGCTCCTCCTATTTTTCAGACCGTTTCATGCTCCTCATATTTTTGACACTTTTTGAAGCTCTTCATATTTTTCAAACCTTTTCAGTCTCTGCATGTTTTTGAACACCGTTTCATGCTCCTCATGTATTTCAGACCTTTTGAAGCTCTTCATATTTTGCACACCTTTTCAGGCTCTTCATGTTTTTGAACAGCGCTTCATCCTCCTCCTATTTTTAAGAGGGTTTCATGCTCGTCATATATTTGACATATTTTGAAGCTCTTCATAATTTTCACATTTCTGAAACTCTTCATATTTTTCACACCTTTGCAGGCTCTTCATGTTTTTTCAACACTGCTTCATGCTCCTCCTATTTTTCAGACCGTTTCATGCTCCTCATATTTTTGACACACTTTGAAGCTCTTCATATTTTTCACACGTTTTCAGGCTCTTCATGTTTTTCAACACCACCTCATGCTCCTCCTATTTTTCAGACGGTTTCATGTTCTTCATATTTTTGACCCCTTTTGAAGCTCTTCATATTTTTCACAAGTTTTCAGGCTCTTCATGTTTTTCAACACCGCTTCATGCTCCTCCTATTTTTCAAACCGTTTCATGCTCCTCATATTTTTGACACATTTTGAAGCTCTTCATATATTTCACACCTTTTGAAGCTGTTCATATTTTTCACACCTTTTAAAGCTCTTCATATTTTTCACACGTTTTCAGGCTCTTCATGTTTTTCAACACCACCTCATGCTCCTCCTATTTTTCAGACGGTTTCATGTTCTTCATATTTTTGACCCCTTTTGAAGCTCTTCATATTTTTCACAAGTTTTCAGGCTCTTCATGTTTTTGAACACTGCTTCTTGCTCCTCCTAATTTTCAGAGAGTTTCATGCGCCTCATGTATTTCACACCTTTTGAAGGTCTTCATATTTTTCACACCTTTTCAGGCTCTTCATGTTTTTCAACACTGCTTCTTGCTCCTCCTAATTTTCAGAGAGTTTCATGCACCTCATGTATTTCACACCTTTTGAAGCTCTTCATATTTTTCACAAGTTTTCAGGCTCTTCATGTTTTTGCACACCACTTCATGGTTCTCCTATTTTTCAGCCCGTTACATGCTCCTCATGTATTTCACGCCTTTTGAAGCTCTTCATATTTTTCACACCTTTTCAGGCTCTTCATGTTTTTGATCACCATTTCATGCTTCTCCTATTTTTCAGACCGTTTCATGATCCTCATATTTTTGACACCTTTTAAAGCTCCTCATATTTTTCACACCTTTTCAGGCTCTTCATGTTTTTCAACAACACCTCATTCAGCTCCTATTTTTCAGACCGTTTCATGCTCCTCATATTTATGACACCTTTAGAAGCTCTTCTTATTTTTCACACGTTTTCAGGCTCTTCATGTTTTCAACACAGCTTCATGCTCCTCCTATTTTTCAGAACGTTTCATTTTCCTCATATTTTTGACACCTTTTGAAGCTCTTCATATTTTTCACACCTATTCAGGCTCGTCATGTTTTTGAACACCGCTTCATGCGCCTCCTATTTTTCAGACCGTTTCATGCTCCTCATATTTTTGACAGATTTTGAAGCTTTTCATATTTTTCACACCTTTTCAGGCTCTTCAAGTTTTTCAACACCACTTCATGCTCCTCCTTTTTGCAGACCTTTTCATGCTCCTCATATTTTTGACACATTTTCATGATCCTCATATTTTTCACACCTTTTCAGTCTCTTCTTTTTTTTCAACACCACTTCATGGTCCTCCTATTTTTCAAACCGTTTCATGCTCATCTCATTTTTGACACCTTTTGAAGCTTTTCATATTTTTCACAACTTTTCAGGCTCTTCATGTTTTTGAACACCGTTTCATGTTCCTCCTATTTTTCAGACCGTTTCATGCTCCTCATATTTTTGACACCTTTTGAAGCTCTTCATATTTTTCACACCATTTCAGGCTCTTCACGTTTTTGAACAACGCTACAATGCTCCTCCTATTTTTCAGACAGTTTCATGCTCCTCATATTTTTGACACCTTTTGAAGCTCTTCATATTTTTTGCACCTTTTCAGTCTTTACATGTTTTTCAACACAGCTTCATGCTCCTCTTATTTTTCGGACAGTTTCATGCTCCTCATGTATTTCACACCTTTTGAAGCTCTTCATATTTTTCACACCTTTTCAGGCTCTTCATGTTTTTGAGCACCGTTTCATGCTCCTCCTATTTTTCACACCTTTTGAAGGTCTTCATATATTTCACACATTTTCAGGCTCTTCATGTTTTTCAACAACGCTTCATGCTCCTCCTATTTTTCACACCTTTTGAAGCTCTTCATATTTTTCACACCTTTTCAGGCTCTTCATGTTTTTGAACAACGCTTCATGCTCCTACAATTTTCAGACCGTTTCAAACTCCTCAGGTATTTCACACCATTTGAAGCTCTTCATATTTTTCACACCTTTTCAGTCTCTTCATGTTTTTGAACAGCGTTTCATGCTGCTCCTATTTTTCAGACGGTTTCATACTCCTCATAATTTTGTCACATTTTGAATCTCTTCATATATTTCACACCTTTTAAGGCTCTTCATATTTTTCAACACCACTTCATGCTCCTCCTATTTTTCAGACCGTTTCATGCTCCTCATATTTTTGACACCTTTTGAAGCTCTTCATAATTTTCACATCTTTTCAGGCTCTTAATGTTTTTCAACACAGCTTCATGCTCCTCCTATTTTTCAGACCCTTTCATGCTCCTCATGTATTTCACACCTTTTGAAGCTCTTCATATTTTTCACACCTTTTCAGGCTCTTCATGTTTTTGAACACCGTTTCATGCTCCTCCTATTTTTCAGACCGTTTCATGCTCCTCGTATTTGTGACATCTTTTGAAGCTTTTCATATTTTTCACACCTTTTAGGCTCTTCATGTTTTTCAGCACCACTTCTTGCTCCTCCTCTTTTTCAGACCGTTTCATGCTCCTCTTATTTTTGACACCTTTTGAAGCTCTTCATATTTTTTACACCTTTTCAGGCTCTACATGTTTTTCAACACGGCTTCATGCTCCTCTTATTTTTCAGACCGTTTCATGCTCCTCATATTTTTCACACCTTTTGATGCTCTTCATATTTTTCACACTTTTTCAGGCTCTTCATGTTTTTCAACACCGCTTCATGCTCCTCCTATTTTTCAGACCGTTTTATGCTCCTCATATTTTTCACACCTTTTGATGCTCTTCATATTTTTCACACCTTTTCAGGCTCTTCATGTTTTTCAACACCGCTTCATGCTCCTCCTATTTTTCAGACCGTTTCATGCTCCTCATGTATTTCACTCCTTTTGAATCTCTTCATATTTTTCACATATTTTTAGGCTCTTCATGTATTTCCACAACGTTTCAGCCTCTCCTATTTTCAGACCGTTTCATGCTCCTCATATATTTGACACCTTTTCAAGCTCTTCATATATTTCACACCTTTTCAGGTTCTTCATGTTTTTGAACACAGTTTCATGCTCCTCCTATTTTTCAGACCATTTCATGCTCCTCATGTATTTCACATTATTTGAAGCTCTTCATATTTTTCACACCTTTTGAATCTCTTCATATTTTTCACACCTTTTGAAGCTCTTCATATTTTTCACACCTTTTCAGGCTCTTCATGTTCTTCAACACCACTTCATGCCCCTCTATATTTCAGACTGTTTCATGCTCCTCATAATTTTGACACCTTTTGAAGCTCTTCATAATTTTCACACCTTTTCAGTCTCTTCATGTTTTGAACACCGCTTCATGATCCTCCTATTTTTCAGACCGTTTCATGCTCTGCATATATTTCACACCTTTTGAAGCTCTTCATATTTTTCACACCTTTTCTGGTTCTCATGTTTTTGAACACAGCTTCATGCTTCTGCTATTTTTCAAACCGTTTCATGCTCCTCATATATTTCACACCCTTTGAAGCTCTTCATATTTTTCACACCTTTTCAGGCTCTTCATCTTTTTCGACATCACTTCATGCTCCTCCTATTTCTCAGACCATTTCAGGCTCCTCATATTTTTGACAGCTTTTGAATCTCTTCATATTTTTCACACCTTTTCGTGATCTTCATGTTTTTCAACACCGTGTCATGCTCGTCCTATTTTTCAGACGGTTTCATGCTCCTCATATTTTTCACACCTTTAAAGCTCTTCATATTTTTCACACCTTTTAAGGCTCTTCATGTTTTTGAACACCACTACATGCTCCTCCTATTTTTCTGACCGTTTCATGCTCCTCATATTTTGGACACCTTTTGAAGCTCTTCATATTTTTAACACCTTTTCAGGCTCTTCATGTTTTTGAACACCATTTCATGCTCCTCATATTTTGACAACTATTGAAACTCTTCATATTTTTCAGACCGTTTCATGCTCCTCATATTTTGACACCTTTTGAAGCTCTTCATATATTTCACAGATTTTCAGGCTCTTCAGGGTTTTGAACATCGTTTCTTGCTCCTCCTATTTTTCAGAACGTTCCATGCTCCTCATATTTTTCACACCTTTTGCATCTCTTCATATTTTTCACACCTTTTCTGGCTCTTCATATTTTTAAACACCACTTAATGCTCCTCCTATGTTTAGAACGTTTAATGCTCTTAATAATTTTGACACCTTTTGCAGCTCTTCATATTTTTCACACTTTTTCTGGCTCTTCATATTTTTCAACACCACTTTATGCTCCTCCTATGTTTAGAACGTTTAATGCTCCTCATAATTTTGACACCTTTTGAAGCTCTTCATATTTTTCACACCTTTTCAGTCTCTTCATGTTTTGAACACCGCTTCATGATCCTCCTATTTTTCAGACTGTTTCATGCTCCGCATATATTTCACACCATTTGAAGCTCTTCATATTTTTCACACCTTTTCTGGTTCTCATGTTTTTGAACACAGCTTCATGCTTCTCCTATTTTTCAGACCGTTTCATGCTCCTCATATATTTCACACCTTTTGAAGCTCTTCCTATTTTTCAGACCTTTTCAGGCTCTTCAAGTTTTTCAACAGCATTTCATGCTCCTCCTATTTTTCAGACCGTTTCATGCTCCTCATAGTTTTGACACCTTTTGAAGCTCTTCATATTTTTCACACCTTTTCAGGCTCTTCATGTTTTTGAACATGGCTCATGCTCCTCCTATTTTTCAGACCGTTTCATGCTCCTCATATTTTTGACACCTTTTGAAGCTCTTCATATTTTTCACACCTATTCAGGTTCTTCATGTTATTGAACACCACTTCATGCTCCTCCTATTTTTCAGACAGTTTCATGCTCCTCATGTATTTCCCACCTTTTGAAGCTCTTCATATTTTTCACACCTATTCAGGCTCTTCATGTTTTTGAACACCGCTTCATGCTCCTCCTTTTTTCAGACCGTTTCATTCTCCTCTTATATTTCACACCTTTTGAAGCTCTTCATATTTTTCACAGCTTTTTAGGATCTTCAAGTTTTTCAACACCGTTTCATGCTCCTCCTATTTTTCAGACCATTTCATGCTCATCTCATTTTTGACACTTTTGGAAGCTCTTCATATTTTTCAAAGCTTTTCAAGCTCTTCATATTTTTCACACCTTTTCAGGCTCTTCATGTTTTTCAACACCGTTTCATGCTCCTCCTATTTTTCAAACCGTTTCATGTTCCTCATAATTTTGACACCTTTTGAAGATCTTCATAATTTACACACATTTTCAGGCTCTTCATGTGTTTGAACACCGCTTCATGTTCCTCCTATTTTTCAGACCGTTTCATGCTCCTCATATTTTTGACACCTTTTGAAGCCCTTCATATTTCTCACACCTTTTCAGGCTCTTCATGTTTTTCAACACCGCTTCATGCTCCTCCTATTTTTCAGACCGTTTCATGCTCCTCATATTTTTGACACCTTTTGAAGCTCTTCATATTTTTCACACCTTTTCATGCTCTTCAAGTTTTTCAACATCACTTCATGCTCCTACTTTTTTGCAGACCGTTTCATGCTCCTCTTATTTTTGACACCTTTTGAAGCTCTTCATATTTTTCACACCTATTCAGGCTCTTCATGTTTTTGAACACAGGTTGATGCTCCTCCTATTTTTCAGAACGTTTCATGCTCCTCATATTTTTGACACCTTTTGAAGCTCTTCATATTTTTCACACCTATTCAGGCTCTTCATGTTTTTGAACACAGGTTGATGCTCCTCCTATTTTTCAGACTGTTTCATGCTCATCTCATTTTTGACACCTTTTGCAGCTTTTCATATTTTTCACACCTTTTCAAGCTCTTCATATTTTTAAACACCACTTCATGCTTCTCCTATTTTTCAGCCCATTTCATGCTCCTCATGTATTTCACACCTTTTGAAGCTCTTCATATTTTTCAGACCTTTTCAGGCTCTTCATGTTTTTCCACAGCACTTCATGCTTCTCTTATTTTTCAGCCCGTTTCATGCTCCTCATGTATTTCACACATTTTGAAGCTCGTCATATTTTTCACACCTTTTCAGGCTCTTCATGTTTTTGATCACCGTTTCATGCTCCTCCTATTTTTCAGACCGTTTCATGCTCCTCATATTTTTGACAGAGTTTGAGGCTTTTCATATTTTTCACACCTTTTCAGGCTCTTCATGTTTTTGAACACCGTTTCATAATCAGCCTATTTTTAAGACCGTTTCATGCTCCTCATATTTTTGACACCTTTAGAACCTCTTCATATTTTACACAGCTTTTCAGGCTCTTCATGTTTTTGAACACAGTTTCATAATCAGCCTATTTTTAAGACCGTTTCATGCTCCTCATATTTTTGACACCTTTTGAAGCTCTTCAGATATTTCACACCTTTCCAGGCTCTTCATTTTTTCAACACCACTTCATGCTCCTCCTATTTTTCAGATCGTTTCATGCTCTTCTCATTTTAACACCTTTTGAAGCTCTTCATATTTTTGACAAATTTTGAAGGTCTTCATATTTTTCATACGTTTTCAGGCTCTTCATGTTTTTCAACACCACCTCATGCTCCTCCTATTTTTCAGACGGTTTCATGTTCTTCATATTTTTGACCCCTTTTGAAGCTCTTCATTTTTTTCACAAGTTTTCAGGCTCTTCATGTTTTTGAACACTGCTTCTTGCTCCTCCTAATTTTCAGAGAGTTTCATGCGCCTCATGTATTTCACACCTTTTGAAGGTCTTCATATTTTTCACACCTTTTCAGGCTCTTCATGTTTTTCAACACTGCTTCTTGCTCCTCCTAATTTTCAGAGAGTTTCATGCACCTCATGTATTTCACACCTTTTGAAGCTCTTCATATTTTTCACAAGTTTTCAGGCTCTTCATGTTTTTGCACACCACTTCATGGTTCTCCTATTTTTCAGCCCGTTACATGCTCCTCATGTATTTCACGCCTTTTGAAGCTCTTCATATTTTTCACACCTTTTCAGGCTCTTCATGTTTTTGATCACCATTTCATGCTTCTCCTATTTTTCAGACCGTTTCATGATCCTCATATTTTTGACACCTTTTAAAGCTCCTCATATTTTTCACACCTTTTCAGGCTCTTCATGTTTTTCAACAACACCTCATTCAGCTCCTATTTTTCAGACCGTTTCATGCTCCTCATATTTATGACACCTTTAGAAGCTCTTCTTATTTTTCACACGTTTTCAGGCTCTTCATGTTTTCAACACAGCTTCATGCTCCTCCTATTTTTCAGAACGTTTCATTTTCCTCATATTTTTGACACCTTTTGAAGCTCTTCATATTTTTCACACCTATTCAGGCTCGTCATGTTTTTGAACACCGCTTCATGCGCCTCCTATTTTTCAGACCGTTTCATGCTCCTCATATTTTTGACAGATTTTGAAGCTTTTCATATTTTTCACACCTTTTCAGGCTCTTCAAGTTTTTCAACACCACTTCATGCTCCTCCTTTTTGCAGACCTTTTCATGCTCCTCATATTTTTGACACATTTTCATGATCCTCATATTTTTCACACCTTTTCAGTCTCTTCTTTTTTTTCAACACCACTTCATGGTCCTCCTATTTTTCAAACCGTTTCATGCTCATCTCATTTTTGACACCTTTTGAAGCTTTTCATATTTTTCACAACTTTTCAGGCTCTTCATGTTTTTGAAAACCGCTTCATGCTCCTCCTATTTTTGAGACCGTTTCATGCTCCTCATATTTTTGACACCTTTTGATGCTCTTCATATTTTTCACACCTTTTCAGTCTCTTTTTTTTTTCAACACCACTTCATGCTCCTCCTATTTTTCACACCGTTTCATGCTCATCTCATTTTTGACACCTTTTCAAGCTTTTCATATTTTTCACAATTTTTCAGGCTCTTCATGTTTTTGAACACCCCTTCATGCTCCTCCTATTTTTCAGACCGTATCCTGCTCCTCATATTATTCACACCTATTGAAGCTCTTCATATTTTGCACACCTTTTAAGACTCTTCATGTTTTTGAACACCACTTCATGCTCCTCCTATTTTTCAGAGAGTTTCATGCTCCTCATGTATTTCACACCTTTTGAAGCTCTTCATATTTTTCACACCTTTTCAGGCTCTTCATGTTTTTCCACACCACTTCATGCTTCTCCCATTTTTCAGACCGTTTCATGCTCCTCATAATTTGACACTTTTTGAAGCTCTTCATATTTTTCACACCTTTTCAGGCTCTTCATGTTTTTCAACACCAATTCATTATCCTCCTATTTTTCAGAAGGTTTCATGCTCCTCATATTTTTGACACCTTTTGAAGCTCTTCATGTTTTTCACACCTTTCAGGCTCTTCATGTTTTTCAACACCACTTCATGCTCCTCCTATTTTTCAGACCGTGTCATGCTCCTCATATTTTTGACACCCTTTGAAGCTCTTCATATTTTTCACACTTTTCATTCTCTTCAAGTTTTTCAACACTGCTTCATGCTCCTTCTAATTTTCAGACCGTTTCAAGCTCTTCTCATTTTTCACACATTTTGTAGCTCTTCATATTTTTCAATCCTTTTGAATCTCTTCATATTTTTCACATTTTTGTAGCTCTTCATATTTTTCACACGGTTTCAGACTCTTCCTGTTTTTCAACACCGCTTCATGCTCCTGCTATTTATCATACCGTTTCATACTTCTCATATTTTTGACACGTTTTGAGGCTCTTCATATTTTTCACACCTTTTCAGGCTCTTCATGTTTTTGAACACCGTTTCATAATCCTCCTATTTTTCAGACCGTTTCATGCTGCTCATATTTTTGACACGTTTTGAAGCTCTTCATATTTTTCACACCTTTTCAGGCTCTTCATGTTTTTCAGCTCCGCTTCATGCTCCTCCTATTTTTCAGACCGTATCCTGCTCCTGATATTATTCACACCTATTGAAGCTCTTCATATTTTTCACACCTTTTAAGACTCTTCATGTTTTTGAACACCACTTCATGCTCCTCCTATTTTTCAGAGAGTTTCATGCTCCTCATGTATTTCACACCTCTTGAAGCTCTTCATATTTTTCACACCTTTTAAGACTCTTCATGTTTTTCAACACCGCTTCATGCTCCTCCTAATTTTCAGACCGTTTCAAGCTCTTCTCATTTTTGACACCTTTTGAAGCTCTTCATAATTTTCACATTTCTGAAACTCTTCATATTTTTCACACCTTTGCAGGCTCTTCATGTTTTTTCAACACTGCTTCATGCTCCTCCTATTTTTCAGACCGTTTCATGCTCCTCATATTTTTGACACATTTTGAAGCTCTTCATATTTTTCACACGTTTTCAGGCTCTTCATGTTTTTCAACACCACCTCATGCTCCTCCTATTTTTCAGACGGTTTCATGTTCTTCATATTTTTGACCCCTTTTGAAGCTCTTCATATTTTTCACAAGTTTTCAGGCTCTTCATGTTTTTCAACACCGCTTCATGCTCCTCCTATTTTTCAGACCGTTTCATGCTCCTCACATTTTTGACACATTTTGAAGCTCTTCATATATTTCACACCTTTTGAAGCTGTTCATATTTTTCACACCTTTTAAAGCTCTTCATATTTTTCACACGTTTTCAGGCTCTTCAAGTTTTTCAACACCACCTCATGCTCCTCCTATTTTTCAGACGGTTTCATGTTCTTCATATTTTTGACCCCTTTTGAAGCTCTTCATATTTTTCACAAGTTTTCAGGCTCTTCATGTTTTTGAACACTGCTTCTTGCTCCTCCTAATTTTCAGAGAGTTTCATGTGCCTCATCTATTTCACACCTTTTGAAGGTCTTCATATTTTTCACACCTTTTCAGGCTCTTCATGTTTTTCAACACTGCTTCTTGCTCCTCCTAATTTTCAGAGAGTTTCATGCGCCTCATCTATTTCACACCTTTTGAAGCTCTTCATATTTTTCACACCTTTTCAGGCTCTTCATGTTTTTCAACACTGCTTCTTGCTCCTCCTAATTTTCAGAGAGTTTCATGCACCTCATGTATTTCACACCTTTGGAAGCTCTTCATATTTTTCACAAGTTTTCAGGCTCTTCATGTTTTTGAACACTGCTTCTTGCTCCTCCTAATTTTCAGACAGTTTCATGCGCCTCATGTATTTCACACCTTTTGAATCCTTTCCTATTTTTCACACCTTTTCAGGCTCTTCATGTTTTTGAACACGGCTTCTTGCTCCTCCTAATTTTCAGAGAGTTTCATGCACCTCATGTATTTCACACCTTTGGAAGCTCTTCATATTTTTCACACCTTTTCAGGCGCTTCATGTTTTTGATCACCACTTCATGCTCCTCCTATTTTTCAGACCGTGTCATGCTCCTCATATTTTTGACACCCTTAGAAGCTCTGCATATTTTTCACACCTTTTCAGGCTCTTCATGATTTTCAACACCATTTCATGCTCCTTTTTTTCAGACCATTTCATGCTCATCTCATTTTTGACATCTTTTGAAGCTCTTCATATTTTTTACACCTTTTGAAGCTCTTCATAATTTTCATATTTTTGAAGCTCTTCATATTTTTCACACATTTTCAGGTTCTTCATGTTTTTCAACACCACTTCAGGCTCCTCCTATTTTTCAGACCCTTTCATGCTAATCTAATTTTTGACACTTTTTGAAGCTCTTCATATTTTTCACACCTTTTCAGTCTCTGCATGTTTTTGAACACCGTTTCATGCTCCTCATGTATTTCACACCTTTTGAAGCTCTTCATATTTTGCACACCTTTTCAGGCTCTTCATGTTTTTGAACACCGCTTCATCCTCCTCCTATTTTTAACAGGGTTTCATGCTCGTCATATTTTTGACATATTTTGAAGCTCTTCTTAATTTTCACACCTTTTCAGGCTCTTCATGTTTTTGAACATCGCTTCATGCTCGTCCTATTTTTCAAACCGTTTCATGCTCCTCATATTTTTGACACCTTTTGAAGCTCTTCATATTTTTCACACCTTTTCAGGCTATTTATTTTTTTCAATACCACTTCATGCTCCTCCTATTTTTCAGACCGTTTCATGCAGATCTCCTTTTTGACACCTTTTGAAGCTCTTCATATTTTTCAAACCTTTTGAAGCCCTTCATATTTTTCACACGTTTTCAGGCTCTTCATGTTTTTCAACACCACTTCATGCTCCTCCTATTTTTCAGACCGTTTGAAGCTGTTCATATTTT
The DNA here is from genome assembly GCF_033118175.1 of Dama dama. Classification (NCBI taxonomy): domain Eukaryota; kingdom Metazoa; phylum Chordata; class Mammalia; order Artiodactyla; family Cervidae; genus Dama; species Dama dama. Next base: position 3,861,663 of record NW_026870956.1, read on the forward strand.
TCACACGTTTTCAGATTCTTCATGATTTTGATCACCGTTTCATGCTCCTCCTATTTTTCAGACCGTTTCATGCTCCTCATATTTTTGACACCTTTTGAAGCTCTTCACATTTCTCACACCTTTTCAGGCTCTTCATGTTTTTCAACACCGCTTCATGATCCACCTATATTTCATAGCGTTTCATGCTCCTCATATTTTTGACACCTTTTGAAGCTCTTCACATTTATCACACCTTTTCAGGCTCTTCATGTTTTTCAACACCGTTTCATAATCCTCCTATTTTTCAGACCGTTTCTTGCTCCTCATATTTTTGACACGTTTTGAAGCTCTTCATATTTTTCACACCTTCTCAGGCTCTTCATGTTTTTCAACTCCGCTTCATGCTCCTCCTATTTTTCAGACCGTATCAAGTTCCTCATAGTTTTCACACCTTTTGAAGCTCTTCATACTTTTCATAATTTGAAGATCTTCATATTTTTCACACGATTTCAGACTCTTCCTGTTTTTCAAAACCGCTTCATGCTCCTGCTATTTATCATACCGTTTCATACTTCTCATATTTTTGACACGTTTTGAGGCTCTTCATATTTTTCACACCTTTTCAGACTCTGCATGTTTTTGAACACCGTTTCATGCTCCTCATGTATTTCACACCTTTTGAAGCTCTTCATATTTTGCACACCTTTTCAGGCTCTTCATGTTGTTGAACACCGCTTCATCCTCCTCCTATTTTTAAGAGGGTTTCATTCTCGTCATATTTTTGACACATTTTGAAGCTCTTCATACTTTTCACACCTTTTGAAGCTATTCATATAATTCACACCTTTTCAGGCTCTTCATGTTTTTCAACACCACTTCATGCTCCTCCTATTTTTCAGACCCTCTCATGCTAATCTAATTTTTGACACCTTTTGAAGCTCTTCATATTTTTCACACCTTTTGAATCTCTTCATATTTTTCACACCTTTTCATACTGTGCATGTTTTTGAACATCGCTTGTGCTCGTCCTATTTTCAGACCGTTTCATGCTCCTCATATTTTTGACACCTTTTGAAGCTCTTCATATTTTTCACACCTTTTCAGGCTCTTCATGTTTTTGCACACCACTTCATGGTTCTCCTATTTTTCAGCCCGTTACATGCTCGTCATGTATTTCACGCCTTTTGAAGCTCTTCATATTTTTCACACCTTTTCAGGCTCTTCATGTTTTTGATCACCATTTCATGCTTCTCCTATTTTTCAGACCGTTTCATGATCCTCATATTTTTGACACCTTTTAAAGCTCCTCATATTTTTCACACCTTTTCAGGCTCTTCATGTTTTTCAACAACACCTCATGCTGCTCCTATTTTTCAGACCGTTTCATGCTCCTCATATTTATGACACCTTTAGTAGCTCTTCTTATTTTTCACACGTTTTCAGGCTCTTCATGTTTTCAACACAGCTTCATGCTCCTCCTATTTTTCAGAACGTTTCATTCTCCTCATATTTTTGACACCTTTTGAAGCTATTCATATTTTTCACACCTATTCAGGCTCGTCATGTTTTTGAACACCGCTTCATGCGCCTCCTATTTTTCAGACCGTTTCATGCTCCTCATATTTTTGACAGATTTTGAAGCTTTTCATATTTTTCACACCTTTTCAGGCTCTTCAAGTTTTTCAACACCACTTCATGCTCCTCCTTTTTGCAGACCTTTTCATGCTCCTCTTATTTTTGACACATTTTCATGATCCTCATATTTTTCACATCTTTTCAGTCTCTTCTTTTTTTTCAACACCACTTCATGGTCCTCCTATTTTTCAAACCGTTTCATGCTCATCTCATTTTTGACACCTTTTGAAGCTTTTCATATTTTTCACAACTTTTCAGGCTCTTCATGTTTTTGAAAACCGCTTCATGCTCCTCCTATTTTTGAGACCGTTTCATGCTCCTCATATTTTTGACACCTTTTGATGCTCTTCATATTTTTCACACCTTTTCAGTCTCTTCTTTTTTTTCAACACCACTTCATGCTCCTCCTATTTTTCACACCGTTTCATGCTCATCTCATTTTTGACACCTTTTGAAGCTCTTCATATTTTTCACACCTTTTCAGGCTCTTCATGTTTTTCAACACCGCTTCATGAACCTCCTATTTTTCGGATCGATTCATGCACCTCATATTTTTGACACATTTTGAAGCTCTTCATATTTTTCACACCTTTTCAGGCACTTCATGGTTTTCAACACCACTTCATGCTCCTCGTATTTTTCAGACCGTTTCATGCTCCTCATATTTTTGACACCTTTTGAAGCTCTGCATATTTTTCACACCTTTTCAGGCTCTTCATGTTTTTGAACACTGCTTCTTGCTCCTCCTAATTTTCAGAGAGTTTCATGCACCTCATGTATTTCACACCTTTGGAAGCTCTTCATATTTTTCACACCTTTTCAGGCGCTTCATGTTTTTGATCACCACTTCATGCTCCTCCTATTTTTCAGACCGTGTCATGCTCCTCATATTTTTGACACCCTTAGAAGCTCTGCATATTTTTCACACCTTTTCAGGCTCTTCATGATTTTCAACACCATTTCATGCTCCTTTTTTTCAGACCATTTCATGCTCATCTCATTTTTGACATCTTTTGAAGCTCTTCATATTTTTTACACCTTTTGAAGCTCTTCATAATTTTCATATTTTTGAAGCTCTTCATATTTTTCACACATTTTCAGGTTCTTCATGTTTTTCAACACCACTTCAGGCTCCTCCTATTTTTCAGACCCTTTCATGCTAATCTAATTTTTGACACTTTTTGAAGCTCTTCATATTTTTCACACCTTTTCAGTCTCTGCATGTTTTTGAACACCGTTTCATGCTCCTCATGTATTTCACGCCTTTTGAAGCTCTTCATATTTTGCACACCTTTTCAGGCTCTTCATGTTTTTGAACACCGCTTCATCCTCCTCCTATTTTTAACAGGGTTTCATGCTCGTCATATTTTTGACATATTTTGAAGCTCTTCATAATTTTCACACCTTTTCAGGCTCTTCATGTTTTTGAACATCGCTTCATGCTCGTCCTATTTTTCAAACCGTTTCATGCTCCTCATATTTTTGACACCTTTTGAAGCTCTTCATATTTTTCACACCTTTTCAGGCTATTTATTTTTTTCAATACCACTTCATGCTCCTCCTATTTTTCAGACCGTTTCATGCAGATCTCCTTTTTGACACCTTTTGAAGCTCTTCATATTTTTCAAACCTTTTGAAGCCCTTCATATTTTTCACACGTTTTCAGGCTCTTCATGTTTTTCAACACCACTTAATGCTCCTCCTATTTTTCAGACCGTTTGAAGCTGTTCATATTTTTCACACGTTTTCAGATTCTTCATGATTTTGATCACCGTTTCATGCTCCTCCTATTTTTCAGACCGTTTCATGCTCCTCATATTTTTGACACCTTTTGAAGCTCTTCACATTTCTCACACCTTTTCAGGCTCTTCATGTTTTTCAACACCGCTTCATGATCCACCTATATTTCATAGCGTTTCATGCTCCTCATATTTTTGACACCTTTTGAAGCTCTTCACATTTATCACACCTTTTCAGGCTCTTCATGTTTTTCAACACCGTTTCATAATCCTCCTATTTTTCAGACCGTTTCTTGCTCCTCATATTTTTGACACGTTTTGAAGCTCTTCATATTTTTCACACCTTCTCAGGCTCTTCATGTTTTTCAACTCCGCTTCATGCTCCTCCTATTTTTCAGACCGTATCAAGTTCCTCATAGTTTTCACACCTTTTGAAGCTCTTCATACTTTTCATAATTTGAAGATCTTCATATTTTTCACACGATTTCAGACTCTTCCTGTTTTTCAACACCGCTTCATGCTCCTGCTATTTATCATACCGTTTCATACTTCTCATATTTTTGACACGTTTTGAGGCTCTTCATATTTTTCACACCTTTTCAGACTCTGCATGTTTTTGAACACCGTTTCATGCTCCTCATGTATTTCACACCTTTTGAAGCTCTTCACATTTTTCACACCTTTTCCGGCTCTTCATGTTTTTCAACTCCGCTTCATGCTCCTCCTATTTTTCAGATCATTTCAGGCTCCGCATATTTTTGACTCCTTTTGAAGCTCTTCATATTTTTCACACATTTTCAGGCTTTTCATGTTTCTGAACACCGCTTCATCCTCCTCCTATTTTTCACACCTTTTGAATCTCTTCATATTTTTCACAGCTTTTCAGGCTGCACATGTTTTTGAACACGAATTCATGCTCCTCATCTTTTTCAGTCTGTTTCATGCTCCTCATATTTTTCACACCGTTTGAAGCTCTTCATATATTTCACACGTTTTCAGGCTCTTCATGTTTTTGATCACCGTTTCATGCTCCTGCTATTTTTCAGACCGTTTCATGCTCCTCATATTTTTGACAATTTTATAAGCTCTTCATATTTTTCACACTTTTTTAGGCTCTTCATGTTTTTTAACACCGCTTCATGCTCCTCCTATTTTTCAAACTTTTTGAAGCTCTTCATGTTTTTCACACATTATCAGCCTCTTCATGTTTTTGAACACCTCTTCATGCTACTCCTATTTTTCAGACTTTTTCATGTTCTTCCTTTTTTTCACACCTTTTGAAGCTCTTCATATTTTTCACACCTTTTCAGGCTGTACATGTTTTTGAGACCACTTCATGCTCCTCATCTTTTTCAGACCGTTTCATGCTCCTGATATTTTTCACACCGTTTGAAGCTCTTCATATTTTTCACACGTTTTCAGATTCTTCATGATTTTGATCACCGTTTCATGCTCCTCCTATTTTTCAGACCGTTTCATGCTCCTCATATTTTTGACACCTTTTGAAGCTCTTCACATTTATCAGACCTTTTCAGGCTCTTCATGTTTTTCAACACCGCTTCATGATCCACCTATATTTCAGAGCGTTTCATGCTCCTCTTATTTTTCACACCTTTTCCGGCTCTTCATGTTTTTCAACACCGCTTCATGCTCCTCCTATTTTTCAGATCGTTTCAGGCTCCGCATATTTTTGACTCCTTTTGAAGCTCTTCATATTTTTCACACGTTTTCAGGCCCTTCATGTTTTTGAACACCGCTTCATGCTCCTCCTATTTTTCAAACCTTTTGAAGCTCTTCATGTTTTTCACACCTTATCAGCCTCTTCATGTTTTTGAACATCTCTTCATGCTCCTCATATTTTTGACAATTTTATAAGCTCTTCATATTTTTCACACTTTTTCAGGCTCTTCATGTTTTTGAGCACCGCTTCATGCTCCTCCTATTTTTCAAACCTTTTGAAGCTCTTCATGTTTTTCACACTTTATCAACCTCTTCATGTTTTTGAACATCTCTTCATGCTCCTCATATTTTTGACAATTTTATAAGCTCTTCATATTTTTCACACTTTTTCAGGCTCTTCATGTTTTTGAGCACCGCTTCATGCTCCTCCTATTTTTCAAACCTTTTGAAGCTCTTCATGTTTTTCACACTTTTTCATGCTGTTTATAGTTTTAAACACCGCTGCATGATTCTCCTATATTTGAGCCCATTTCATGCTCCTCATATTTTTGACATTTTTTGAAGCTCTTCATATTTTTCACACTTTTTCAGGCTCTTCATGTTTTGAACAACACTTCATGCTCCTCCTATTTTTCAGACCGTTTCATGCTCCTCAGGTATTTCACACCTTTTGAAGCTCTTCATATTTTTCACACCTTTTCAGGCTCTTCACCTTTTTGAACAACACTTCATGCTCCTCCTACTTTTCAGACTGTTTCATGCTCATCTCATTTTTGACACCTTTTCAGGGTCTTCATATTTTTCAAACTTTTGAAGATCTTCATATTTTTCACACTTTTTCCGGCTCTTCATGTTTTGAACACTGCTTCATGCTCCTCCTATTTTTCAGACCGTTTCATTCTCCTCATGTTTTTCACACCTTTTGAAGCTCTTCATAATTTTCACACCTTTTCATGCTCTTCATGTTTTTGAACACCGTTTCATGCTCGTCCTATTTTTCAGACCATTTCAAGCTCCTCATATTTTGGAAACCTTTTGAAGCTCTTCATATTTTTCACACCTTTTCCGTCTCTTCTTGTTTTTCAACACCGCTTCTTGCTCCTCCTATTTTTCAGACCGTTTCATGCTCCTCATATTGTTGACACCTTTTGAAGCACTTCATATTTTTCACATCTTTTCAGGCTCTTCATATTTTTGAACGCCGCTTCATGTTCCTCCTGTTTTTCACACCTATTGAAGCTCTTCATATTTTTCACACCTTTTCAGGCTGTACATGTTTTTGAAGACCACTTCATGCTCCTCATCTTTCTCAGACCGTTTCATGCTCCTGATAATTTTCACACCATTTGAAGCTCTTCATATTTTTCACACGTTTTCAGATTCTTCATGATTTTGATCACCGTTTCATGCTCCTCCTATTTTTCAGACCGTTTCATACTCCTCATATTTTTGACACCTTTTGAAGCTCTTCACATTTATCACACCTTTTCAGGCTCTTCATGTTTTTCAACACCGCTTCATGATCCTCCTATATTTCAGAGCGTTTCATGCTCCTCATATTTTTGACACCTTTTGAAGCTCTTCACATTTTTCACACCTTTTCCGGCTCTTCATGTTTTTCAACTCCGCTTCATGCTCCTCCTATTTTTCAGATCGTTTCAGGCTCCGCATATTTTTGACTCCTTTTGAAGCTCTTCATATTTTTCACACGTTTTCAGGCCCTTCATGTTTTTGAACACCGCTTCATGCTCCTCCTATTTTTCAGACGGTTTCAGGCTGCTCGTATTTTTCAGACCGTTTCATGCTCCTCATATTTTTGACAATTTTATAAACTCTTCATATTTTTCACACTTTTACAGGCTCTTCATGTTTTTGAGCACTGCTTCATGCTCCTCCTATTTTTCAAACCTTTTGAAGCTCTTCATGTTTTTCACACCTTATCAGCCTCTTCATGTTTTTGAACATCTCTTCATGCTCCTCATAATTTTGACAATTTTATAAGCTCTTCATATTTTTCACACTTTTTCAGGCTCTTCATGTTTTTGAACACCGCTTCATGCTCCTCCTATTTTTCAAACCTTTTGAAGCTCTTCATATTTTTCACACTTTTTCAGGCTCTTCATGTTTTGAACACCGCTTCATGCTCCTCCTATTTTTCAGACCGTTTCATGCTCCTCAGATATTTCACACCTTTTGAAGCTCTTCATATTTTTCACACCTTTTCAGGCTCTTCACCTTTTTGAACAACACTTCATGCTCCTCCTACTTTTCAGACTGTTTCATGCTCATCTCATTTTTGACACCTTTTCAGGGTCTTCATATTTTTCAAACTTTTGAAGATCTTCATATTTTTCACACGTTTTCCGGCTCTTCATGTTTTGAACACTGCTTCATGCTCCTCCTATTTTTCAGACCGTTTCATTCTCCTCATGTTTTTCACACCTTTTGAAGCTCTTCATAATTTTCACACCTTTTCATGCTCTTCATGTTTTAGAACACCGTTTCATGCTCGTCCTATTTTTCAGACCATTTCAAGCTCCTCATATTTTGGAAACCTTTTGAAGCTCTTCATATTTTTCACACCTTTTCCGTCTCTTCTTGTTTTTCAACACCGCTTCTTGCTCCTCCTATTTTTCAGACCGTTTCATGCTCCTCATATTGTTGACACCTTTTGAAGCACTTCATATTTTTCACACCTTTTCAGGCTCTTCATATTTTTGAACACCGCTTCATGTTCCTCCTTTTTTTCACACCTTTTGAAGCTCTTCATATTTTTCACACCTTTTCAGGCTGTACATGTTTTTGAAGACCACTTCATGCTCCTCATCTTTTTCAGACCGTTTCATGCTCCTGATATTTTTCACACCGTTTGAAGCTGTTCATATTTTTCACACGTTTTCAGATTCTTCATGATTTTGATCACCGCTTCATGCTCCTCCTATTTTTCAGACGGTTTCAGGCTGCTCGTATTTTTCAGACCGTTTCATGCTCCTCATATTTTTGACAATTTTATAAACTCTTCATATTTTTCACACTTTTACAGGCTCTTCATGTTTTTGAGCACTGCTTCATGCTCCTCCTATTTTTCAAACCTTTTGAAGCTCTTCATGTTTTTCACACCTTATCAGCCTCTTCATGTTTTTGAACATCTCTTCATGCTCCTCATAATTTTGACAATTTTATAAGCTCTTCATATTTTTCACACTTTTTCAGGCTCTTCATGTTTTTGAACACCGCTTCATGCTCCTCCTATTTTTCAAACCTTTTGAAGCTCTTCATATTTTTCACACTTTTTCAGGCTCTTCATGTTTTGAACACCGCTTCATGCTCCTCCTATTTTTCAGACCGTTTCATGCTCCTCAGATATTTCACACCTTTTGAAGCTCTTCATATTTTTCACACCTTTTCAGGCTCTTCACGTTTTTGAACAACACTTCATGCTCCTCCTACTTTTCAGACTGTTTCATGCTCATCTCATTTTTGACACCTTTTCAGGGTCTTCATATTTTTCAAACTTTTGAAGATCTTCATATTTTTCACACGTTTTCCGGCTCTTCATGTTTTGAACACTGCTTCATGCTCCTCCTATTTTTCAGACCGTTTCATTCTCCTCATGTTTTTCACACCTTTTGAAGCTCTTCATAATTTTCACACCTTTTCATGCTCTTCATGTTTTAGAACACCGTTTCATGCTCGTCCTATTTTTCAGACCATTTCAAGCTCCTCATATTTTGGAAACCTTTTGAAGCTCTTCATATTTTTCACACCTTTTCCGTCTCTTCTTGTTTTTCAACACCGCTTCTTGCTCCTCCTATTTTTCAGACCGTTTCATGCTCCTCATATTGTTGACACCTTTTGAAGCACTTCATATTTTTCACACCTTTTCAGGCTCTTCATATTTTTGAACACCGCTTCATGTTCCTCCTTTTTTTCACACCTTTTGAAGCTCTTCATATTTTTCACACCTTTTCAGGCTGTACATGTTTTTGAAGACCACTTCATGCTCCTCATCTTTTTCAGACCGTTTCATGCTCCTGATATTTTTCACACCGTTTGAAGCTGTTCATATTTTTCACACGTTTTCAGATTCTTCATGATTTTGATCACCGTTTCATGCTCCTCCTATTTTTCAGACCGTTTCATGCTCCTCATATTTTTGACACCTTTTGAAGCTCTTCACATTTATCACACCTTTTCAGGCTCTTCATGTTTTTCAACACCGCTTCATGCTCCTCCTATTTTTCAGATCGTTTCAGGCTCCGCATATTTTTGACTCCTTTTGAAGCTCTTCATATTTTTCACACGTTTTCAGGCCCTTCATGTTTTTGAACACCGCTTCATGCTCCTCCTATTTTTCAAACCTTTTGAAGCTCTTCATGTTTTTCACACCTTATCAGCCTCTTCATGTTTTTGAACATCTCTTCATGCTCCTCATATTTTTGACAATTTTATAAGCTCTTCATATTTTTCACACTTTTTCAGGCTCTTCATGTTTTTGAGCACCGCTTCATGCTCCTCCTATTTTTCAAACCTTTTGAAGCTCTTCATGTTTTTTACACCTTATCAGCCTCTTCATGTTTTTGAACATCTCTTCATGCTCCTCATATTTTTGACAATTTTATAAGCTCTTCATATTTTTCACACTTTTTCAGGCTCTTCATGTTTTTGAGCACCGCTTCATGCTCCTCCTATTTTTCAAACCTTTTGAAGCTCTTCATGTTTTTCACACTTTTTCAGGCTGTTTATAGTTTTAAACACCGCTGCATGATTCTCCTATATTTGAGACCATTTCATGCTCCTCATATTTTTGACATTTTTTGAAGCTCTTCATATTTTTCACACTTTTTCAGGCTCTTCATGTTTTTGAACACCGCTTCATGCTCCTCCTATTTTTCAAACCTTTTGAAGCTCTTCATATTTTTCACACTTTTTCAGGCTCTTCATGTTTTGAACACCGCTTCATGCTCCTCCTATTTTTCAGACCGTTTCATGCTCCTCAGATATTTCACACCTTTTGAAGCTCTTCATATTTTTCACACCTTTTCAGGCTCTTCACCTTTTTGAACAACACTTCATGCTCCTCCTACTTTTCAGACTGTTTCATGCTCATCTCATTTTTGACACCTTTTCAGGGTCTTCATATTTTTCAAACTTTTGAAGATCTTCATATTTTTCACACGTTTTCCGGCTCTTCATGTTTTGAACACTGCTTCATGCTCCTCCTATTTTTCAGACCGTTTCATTCTCCTCATGTTTTTCACACCTTTTGAAGCTCTTCATAATTTTCACACCTTTTCATGCTCTTCATGTTTTAGAACACCGTTTCATGCTCGTCCTATTTTTCAGACCATTTCAAGCTCCTCATATTTTGGAAACCTTTTGAAGCTCTTCATATTTTTCACACCTTTTCCGTCTCTTCTTGTTTTTCAACACCGCTTCTTGCTCCTCCTATTTTTCAGACCGTTTCATGCTCCTCATATTGTTGACACCTTTTGAAGCACTTCATATTTTTCACACCTTTTCAGGCTCTTCATATTTTTGAACACCGCTTCATGTTCCTCCTTTTTTTCACACCTTTTGAAGCTCTTCATATTTTTCACACCTTTTCAGGCTGTACATGTTTTTGAAGACCACTTCATGCTCCTCATCTTTTTCAGACCGTTTCATGCTCCTGATATTTTTCACACCGTTTGAAGCTGTTCATATTTTTCACACGTTTTCAGATTCTTCATGATTTTGATCACCGCTTCATGCTCCTCCTATTTTTCAGACGGTTTCAGGCTGCTCGTATTTTTCAGACCGTTTCATGCTCCTCATATTTTTGACAATTTTATAAACTCTTCATATTTTTCACACTTTTACAGGCTCTTCATGTTTTTGAGCACTGCTTCATGCTCCTCCTATTTTTCAAACCTTTTGAAGCTCTTCATGTTTTTCACACCTTATCAGCCTCTTCATGTTTTTGAACATCTCTTCATGCTCCTCATAATTTTGACAATTTTATAAGCTCTTCATATTTTTCACACTTTTTCAGGCTCTTCATGTTTTTGAACACCGCTTCATGCTCCTCCTATTTTTCAAACCTTTTGAAGCTCTTCATATTTTTCACACTTTTTCAGGCTCTTCATGTTTTGAACACCGCTTCATGCTCCTCCTATTTTTCAGACCGTTTCATGCTCCTCAGATATTTCACACCTTTTGAAGCTCTTCATATTTTTCACACCTTTTCAGGCTCTTCACGTTTTTGAACAACACTTCATGCTCCTCCTACTTTTCAGACTGTTTCATGCTCATCTCATTTTTGACACCTTTTCAGGGTCTTCATATTTTTCAAACTTTTGAAGATCTTCATATTTTTCACACGTTTTCCGGCTCTTCATGTTTTGAACACTGCTTCATGCTCCTCCTATTTTTCAGACCGTTTCATTCTCCTCATGTTTTTCACACCTTTTGAAGCTCTTCATAATTTTCACACCTTTTCATGCTCTTCATGTTTTAGAACACCGTTTCATGCTCGTCCTATTTTTCAGACCATTTCAAGCTCCTCATATTTTGGAAACCTTTTGAAGCTCTTCATATTTTTCACACCTTTTCCGTCTCTTCTTGTTTTTCAACACCGCTTCTTGCTCCTCCTATTTTTCAGACCGTTTCATGCTCCTCATATTGTTGACACCTTTTGAAGCACTTCATATTTTTCACACCTTTTCAGGCTCTTCATATTTTTGAACACCGCTTCATGTTCCTCCTTTTTTTCACACCTTTTGAAGCTCTTCATATTTTTCACACCTTTTCAGGCTGTACATGTTTTTGAAGACCACTTCATGCTCCTCATCTTTTTCAGACCGTTTCATGCTCCTGATATTTTTCACACCGTTTGAAGCTGTTCATATTTTTCACACGTTTTCAGATTCTTCATGATTTTGATCACCGTTTCATGCTCCTCCTATTTTTCAGACCGTTTCATGCTCCTCATATTTTTGACACCTTTTGAAGCTCTTCACATTTATCACACCTTTTCAGGCTCTTCATGTTTTTCAACACCGCTTCATGCTCCTCCTATTTTTCAGATCGTTTCAGGCTCCGCATATTTTTGACTCCTTTTGAAGCTCTTCATATTTTTCACACGTTTTCAGGCCCTTCATGTTTTTGAACACCGCTTCATGCTCCTCCTATTTTTCAAACCTTTTGAAGCTCTTCATGTTTTTCACACCTTATCAGCCTCTTCATGTTTTTGAACATCTCTTCATGCTCCTCATATTTTTGACAATTTTATAAGCTCTTCATATTTTTCACACTTTTTCAGGCTCTTCATGTTTTTGAGCACCGCTTCATGCTCCTCCTATTTTTCAAACCTTTTGAAGCTCTTCATGTTTTTTACACCTTATCAGCCTCTTCATGTTTTTGAACATCTCTTCATGCTCCTCATATTTTTGACAATTTTATAAGCTCTTCATATTTTTCACACTTTTTCAGGCTCTTCATGTTTTTGAGCACCGCTTCATGCTCCTCCTATTTTTCAAACCTTTTGAAGCTCTTCATGTTTTTCACACTTTTTCAGGCTGTTTATAGTTTTAAACACCGCTGCATGATTCTCCTATATTTGAGACCATTTCATGCTCCTCATATTTTTGACATTTTTTGAAGCTCTTCATATTTTTCACACTTTTTCAGGCTCTTCATGTTTTGAACAACACTTCATGCTCCTCCTATTTTTCAGACCGTTTCATGCTCCTCAGGTATTTCACACCTTTTGAAGCTCTTCATATTTTTCACACCTTTTCAGGCTCTTCACCTTTTTGAACAACACTTCATGCTCCTCCTACTTTTCAGACTGTTTCATGCTCATCTCATTTTTGACACCTTTTCAGGGTCTTCATATTTTTCAAACTTTTGAAGATCTTCATATTTTTCACACTTTTTCAGACTCTTCATGTTTTGAACACTGCTTCATGCTCCTCCTATTTTTAAGACCGTTTCATTCTCCTCATGTTTTTCACACCTTTTGAAGCTCTTCATAATTTTCACACCTTTTCATGCTCTTCATGTTTTTGAACACCGTTTCATGCTCGTCCTATTTTTCAGACCATTTCAAGCTCCTCATATTTTGGAAACCTTTTGAAGCTCTTCATATTTTTCACACCTTTTCCGTCTCTTCTTGTTGTTCAACACCGCTTCTTGCTCCTCCTATTTTTCAGACCGTTTCATGCTCCTCATATTGTTGACACCTTTTGAAGCACTTCATATTTTTCACACCTTTTCAGGCTCTTCATATTTTTGAACGCCGCTTCATGTTCCTCCTGTTTTTCACACCTATTGAAGCTCTTCATATTTTTCACACCTTTTCAGGCTGTACATGTTTTTGAAGACCACTTCATGCTCCTCATCTTTCTCAGACCGTTTCATGCTCCTGATAATTTTCACACCGTTTGAAGCTCTTCATATTTTTCACACCTTTTCAGGCTCTTCATGTTTTTCAACACCACTTCATGCTCCTCCTATTTTTCAGACCGTTTCATGCTCCTCATATTTTTGACACATTTTGAAGCTCTTCATATTTTTCACACCTTTTCAGGCTCTTCATGTTTTTGAACACCTCTTCATGCTCCTTGTATTTTCAAACCGTTTCATGCTCCTCATTTCTTTGAGACATTTTGAAGCTCTTCATATTTTTCACACCTTTTGTGGATCTTCATGTTTTTGAACACAGTTTATGCTCCTCATATTTTTCACACATTTTCATGCTCTTCATATTTTTCACACCTTTTCAGGCTCTTCAGGTTTTTGAACACCGTTTCATGCTCCTCCTATTTTTCAGACCGTTTCCTGCTCCTCATATATTTGACATCTTTTGAAGCTCTTCTTATTTTTCACACTTTTTCATGCTCTTCATGTTTTTCAACACCGTTTCATGCTCCTCCTATTTTCAGACCGTTTCATGCTCCTCATATATTTGACACCTTTTAAAGCTCTTCATATATTTCACACCTTTTCAGGCTCTTCAAGTTTTTGAACACCGTTTCATGCTCCTCATATTTTTCAGACCGTTTCGTGCTCCTCATATATTTGACATCTTTTGAAGGTCTTCTTATTTTTCACACCTTTTCACGCTTTTCATGTTTTTCAACACCATTTCATGCTCCTCCTATTTTTAAGATCGTTTCCTGCTCCTCATATTTTTCACACCTTTTGAAGCTTTTCATATTTTTCACAGCTTTTCAGGTTCTTCATGTTTTTCAACACCGCTTAATGCTCCTCCTATTTTTCAGACCGTTTCATGCTCCTCATATTTTTGACACATTTTGAAGCTTTTCATATTTTTCACACCTTTTCAGGTTCTTCATGTTTTTCAACACCTCTTCATGCTCCTTCTATTTTCAGACCGTTTCATGCTCCTCATTTCTTTGAGACATTTTGACGCTCTTAATATTTTTCACACCTTTTGTAGATCTTCATGTTTTTGAACACAGTTTATGCTCCTCATATTTTTCACACATTTTCATGCTCTTCATATTTTTCACACCTTTTCAGGCTCTTCAGGTTTTTGAACACCGTTTCATGCTCCTCCTATTTTTCAGACCGTTTCCTGCTCCTCATATATTTGACATCTTTTGAAGCTCTTCTTATTTTTCACACCTTTTCATGCTTTTCATGTTTTTCAACACCGTTTCATGCTCCTCCTATTTTCCGACCGTTTCATGCTCCTCACATATTTGACACCTTTTAAAGCTCTTCTTATTTTTCACACCTTTTCATGCTTTTCATGTTTTTCAACACCATTTCATGCTTCTCCTATTTTTCAGACCGTTTCCTGCTCCTCATATATTTGACATCTTTTGAAGCTCTTCTTATTTTTCACACCTTTTCATGCTTTTCAAGTTTTTCAACACCGTTTCATGCTCCTCCTATTTTCAGACCGTTTCATGCTCCTCATATATTTGACACCTTTTAAAGCTCTTCATGTATTTCACACCTTTTCAGGCTCTTCATGTTTTTGAACACCGTTTCATGCTCCTCATATTTTTCAGACCGTTTCGTGCTCCTCATATATTTGACATCTTTTGAAGGTCTTCTTATTTTTCACACCTTTTCACGCTTTTCATGTTTTTCAACACCGTTTCATGCTCCTCCTATTTTTCAGACCGTTTCGTGCTCCTCATATATTTGACACCTTGTGAAGCTCTTCATATTCTTCACACCTTTTCAGTCTCTTCATGTTTTTCAACACCGCCTCATGCTCCTCCTTTTTTCAGAACGTTTCATGCTGTTAATATTTTTGTCACCTTTTGAAGCTCTTCATATTTTTCACACCTTCTCAGGCTCTTCATGTTTTTGAACACCGTTTCTTGCTGCTACTATTTTTCAGACCTTTTCATGCTCCAAATACTTTTGACACCTTTTGAAGCCTTTCATATTTTTCACACCTTTTCAGGCTCTTCTTGTTTTTCAACACCACTTCATGCTCCTCTTATTTTTCAGACCGTTTCATGCTCCTCATATTTTTGACACCTTTTGAAGCTCTTCCTATTATTCACACCTTTCCAGACTCTTCATGTTTTTGAACACCGCTTCATGCTCCTCCTATTTTTCAGACCGTTTCATGTTCCTCATATTTTTGACTCCTTTTGAAGCTCTTCATATTTTTCAGACGTTTTCAGGCTCTTCTTGTTTTTCAACACCACTTCATGCTCCTCTTATTTTTCAGACCGTTTCATGCTCCTCATATTTTTGACAACTTTTGAATCTCTTCATATTTTTCACACCTTTTCTGTCTCTGCATATTTTGAACACCGCTTCATGCTCCTCCTATTTTTCAGACCGTTTCATGATCCTCATATTTTTAACACCTTTTGAAGCTTTTCATATTTTTCACACTTTTACAGGCTCTTCATGTTTTTAACACTGCTTCATGCTCCTCCTATTTTTCAGACCGTTTCATTCTCCTCAGGTATTTCACACCTTTTGAAGCTCTTCATATTTTTCACACCTTTCGAAGCTCTTCATATATTTCACACCTTTTGAAGCTCTTCATGTTTTTCAACACCTCTTCATGCTCCTCCTATTTTTCAGACCGTTCATGCTCCTCATATTTTGAAACAATTTGAAGCTCCTCCTATTTTCCACACGTTTTCAGGCTCTTCATGTTTTTCAACACCGTTTCATGTTCCTCCTATTTTTCCTACCGTTTCATGCTCCTCCTATTTTTCAGACCGTTTCATGCTCCTCATATTTTTGACAATTTTGGAAGCTCTTCATATTTTTCACACCTTTTCAGGCTCTTCATATTTTTCAACACCGCTATATGCTCCTACTAAATTTCAGACTGTTTCATGTTCCTCATATTTTTCACACCTTTTGAAGCTCTTCATATTTTTCACACCTTTTCAGGCTCTTCATGTTTTTCAACACCACTTCATATTCCTCCTATTATTCAGACCGTTTCATGCTCATCTCATTTTTGACACCTTTTGAAGCTATTGGTATTTTTCAAACCTTTTGAAGCTCTTCATATTTTTCACACCTTTTCAGGATCTTCATGTTTTTAAACACCGCTTCATGCTCCTCCCATTTTTCAGAACTTTTCATGCTCCTCATGTATTTCACACCATTTGAAGCACTTCATATTTTTCACAACTTTTCAGTCTCTTCATGTTTTTCAACACCACTTCATGTTCCTCCTATTTTTCAGACCGTTTCATGCTCATCTCATTTTTGACACCTCTTGAAGCTCTTGATATTTTTCACACCTTTTGAATCTCTTCATATTTTTCACACCTTTTCAGGATCGTCATGTTTTTAAACACCCCTTCATGCTCCTCCTATTTTTCAGAACTTTTCATGCTCCTCATATTTTTCAAATCTTTTGAAGCTCTTCATATTTTTCACACCTTTTGAAGCTCTTCATATTTTTCGCACCTTTCCAGGCTCTTCATGTTTTTGAACAGCGCTTCATGCTTCTCCTATTTTTCAGACCGTGTCATGCTCCTCATATTTTTGACACCTTTTGAAGCTCTTCATATTTTTCACACCTTTTGAAGCTCTTCATATTTTTCGCACCATTCCAGGCTCTTCATGTTTTTCAACACCGTTTCATGCTCCTCGTATTTTTCAGACCGTTTCATGCTCCTCATATTTTTGACACCTTTTGAAGCTCTTCCTATTTTCCACACCTTTTCAGCCTCTTGATGTTTTAGAACACCGCTTCATGCTCCTTCTATTTTTCATAACGTTTCATGCTCCTCTCATTTTTCACACCTTTTGAAGCTCTTCATATTTTTCACACCTTTTGAAGCTCTTCATAATTTTCACACCTTTTCAGGCTCTTCATGTTTTGGAGCACACCTTCATGCTCCTCCCATTTTTCAGACCTGTTCATGCTACTCATATTTTTCAAATCTTTTGAAGCTCTTCATATTTTTAACACCTTTTCAGGCTCTTCATGTTTTTCAACACCGCTTCATGCTCCTCCTATTTTCAGAACGTTTCATGCTCCTCATATTTTTGACAACTTTTGAAGCTCTTCATATTTTTCACACCTTTTCAGGCTCTTCATGTTTTTCAACACCGCTTCATGCTCCTCCTATTTTCAGACCGTTTCATGCTCCTCATATTTTTGACATCTTTTGAAGCTGTTCATATTTTTCACTCCTTTTCAGGCACTTCATGTTTTTGAACACCGTTTCATGCTCCTCCTATTTTTCAGAACGTTTCATGCTCTTCATATTTTAGACACCTTTTGAGGCTCTTCATATTTCTCATACCTTTTCAGGCTCTCCATATTTTTGAACACTGCTTCTTGCTCCTCCTAATTTTGAGACGGTTTCATGCTCCTCATATTTATGACACATTTTGAAGCTCTTCATATTATTCACTCCTTGTCAGGCTCTTCATGGTTTTGAACACCGCTTTATGCTCCTCCTATTTTTCAGACCGTTTCATGCTCTTCATATATTTCACACCTTTTGAAGCTCTTCATATTTTTCACACCTTTTCAGGCTCATCATGTTTTTCCACACCGATTCATGCTCCTTCTATTTTTCAAAACGTTTCATGTTCCTCATATTTTTGACACCTTTTGAAGCTCTTCCTTTTTTTCACACCTTTTCATGCTCTTCATGTTTCTAACACCGTTTCATGCTTCTCCTATTTTTCAGACCGTTTAATGCTCCTCATATTTTTCACACCTTTTGAATCTCTTTATATTTGTCACACCTTTTCAGGCTCTTCATGTTTTTCAACACCGCTTCATGCTCCTCCTATTTTTCAGATCGTTTCTTGCTCCTCCTATATTTCAAACTGTTTCACGCACCTCTTATTATTGACACCTTTTGAAGCTCTTCATATTTTTCACACCTTTTCAGGCTCTTCATGTTTTTCAACACCACTTCATGCTCCTCCTATTTTTGAGACCGGTTCATGCTCCTCATATTTTTCACACATTTAGAAACTCTTCATATTTTTCCCACCTTCCCAGGCTCTTCATGTATTTGAGCACAGCTTCATGCTCCTCCTATTTTTCAGACCGTTTCATGCTCCTCATATTTTTGACAGCTTTTGAAGCTCTTCATATTTTTCACACCATTGCAGGCTCTTAATGTTTTTGAACACCGTTTCATGCTCCTCCTATATTTCACACCGTTTCATGCTCCTCATATTTTTGACACATTTTGAAGCTCTTCATATTTTTCACACCTTTTGAAGCTCTTCATATTTTTCACAACATTTCAGGCTCTTCATGTTTTTGAACACCGTTTCATGCTCCTCCTATATTTCAGACCATTTCATGCTCCTCATATTTCTGACAAATTTTGAAGCTCTTCAAATATTTCAAACATTTTCAGGCTCTTCATGTTTTGAACACCACTTCATGCTCCTCCTATTTTTCAGACCGTTTCATGCTCATCTCATTTTTGACACCTTTTGAAGCTCTTCATATTTTTCACAACTTTTAAAGCTTTTCATATTTTTGACACATTTTCAGGCTCTTCAGGTTTTTCAACACCGCTTCTTGCTCCTCCTAATTTTCAGACCGCTTCTTGCTCCTCCTAATTTTCAGACCGCTTCATGCTCCTCCTATTTTTCAGACCGTTTCATGCTCCTCTCATTTTTCACACCTTTTGAAGCTCTTCATATTTTTCACACCTTTTCAGGCTCTTCATGTTTTTGAACACCGCTTCATGCTCCTCCTATTTTTCTGACCGTTTCATGCACCTCATATTTTTGACACCTTTTGAAGCTGCTCCTATTTTACACACGTTTTCAGGCTCTTCATGTTTTTCAACACCGTTTCATGCTCCTCCTATTTTTCCAACCGTTTCATGCTCCTCCTATTTTTCAGACCGTTTCATGCTCCTAATAATTTTGACAATTTTGGAAGCTCTTCATATTTTTCACACCTTTTCAGGCTCTTCATGTTTTTCAACACCACTATATGCTCCTACTAATTTTCAGACTGTTTCATGCTCGTCATATATTTTACACCTTTTGAAGCTCTTCATATTTTTCACACCTTTTCAGGCTCTTCATGTTTTGGAGCACACCTTCATGCTCCTCCCATTTTTCAGACCGTTTCATGCTCCTCATGTATTTCACACCATTTGAAGCACTTCATATTGTTCACACCTTTTCAGTCTCTTCATGTTTTTCAACACCACTTCATGTTCCTCCTATTATTCAGACCGTTTCATGCTCATCTCATTTTTGACACCTTTTGAAGTTCTTGATATTTTTGACACCTTTTGAAGCTCTTCATATTTTTCACACCTTTTCAGGCTCTTCATGTTTTGGAGCACACCTTCATGCTCCTCCCATTTTTCAGACCGTTTCATGCTCCTCATGTATTTCACACCATTTGAAGCACTTCATATTTTTCACACCTTTTCAGGCTCTTCATGTTTCTCAACACCGCTTCATGCTCCTCCTATTTTTCAGACCGTTTCATGCTCCTCCTATTTTTCAGACCGTTTTATGCTCCTCATATTTTTGACACCTTTTGAAGCTCTTCATATTTTTCACACCTTTTCAGGCTATTCATGTTTTCCAGCACCACTTCATGCTCCTCCTAATTTTCAGACCGATTCATGCTCCTCATATTTTTGATACCTTTTGAAGCTCTTCATATTTTTCACACCTTTTCAGGCTATTCATGTTTTCCAACACCATTCATGCTCCTCCTATTTTTCAGACCGTTTCATGCTCCTCCTAATTTTGACACCTGTTGATGCTGTTCATATTTTTCACACCTTTTGAAGCTCTTTTAATTTTTCACACGTTTTCAGATTCTTCATGTTTTTCAACACCGCTTCATGCTCGTGCTATTTTTCAGACCGTTTCATGCTCCTCATGTATTTCACATCTTTTGAAGCTCTTCATATTTTTCACACCTTTTCAGGCTCTTCATGTTTTTCAACACCGCTTCATGCTCCTCCTAATTTGCAGATCGTTTCATGCTCCTCATATTTTTCACACCTTTTGAAGCTGTTCATATTTTTCACACCTTTTCAGTCTCTTCATGTTTTTCAACACCGTCTCATAATTCTCCTATTTTTCAGACCGTTTCATGCTCTCCATGTATTTCACACATTTTGAAGCTCTTCATATACTTCACACCTTTTCAGGCTCTGCATGTTTTTGAACACCGTTTCATGCTCCTCCTATTTTTCAGACCGTTTCATGCTCATCTCATTTTTGACACCTTTTTGAAGCTCTTCATATTTTTAACACCTTTGAAGCTCTTCATAGATTTGACACGTTTTCAGGCTCTTCATGTTTTTGAACACTGTTTCATGCTCCTCCTATTTTTCATACCGTTTCATGTTCCTCCTATTTTTCAGATCATTTCATGCTCCTCATATTTTTGACACCTTTTGAAGCTCTTCATATATTTCACACCTTTTCAGGCTCTTCAATTTTTTCAACCCCACTTCATGCTCCTCCTATTTTTCAGACCGTTTCATGCTCACATCACTTTTGACACCTTTTGAAGCTCTTCTTATTTTTCACATCTTTTGAAACTCTTCATATTTTTCACACGTTTTCAGGCTCTTCATGTTTTCAAAACCGTTTCATGCTCCTCCTATTTTTCAGACCGTTTCTTGCTCCTTATATGTTTGTCTCCTTTTGAAGCTCTTCATATTTTTCACAGCTTTTGAAGCTCTTCATATTTTTCACACCTTTTCAGGCTCTTCATGTTTTTGAACACCGTTTCATGCTCCTCCTATTTTTCATACCGTTTCATGTTCCTCCTATTTTTCAGACCGTTTCATGCTCATCTCATTTTTGACACCTTTTGAATTTCTTGATATTTTTGACACCTTTGAAGTTCTTCATATATTTCACAACTTTTAAGGCTCTTTATGTTTTTCAACACCGCTTCATGCTCCACCTATTTTTCAGTCGTTTCATGCTTTTCATATTTTTGACACCTTTTTAAGCTCTTCATATTTTTCACACCTTTTCAGGATCTTCATATTTTTGACTTCTGCTTCATGCCCCTGCTATTTTTCAGAATGTTTCATGCTCCTCATATTTTTGAAACCTTTTGAAGCTCTTCATATTTTTCACACCTTTTCATGCTCTTAATGTTTTTGAACACCGCTTCATGATCCTCCTATTTTTCAGACAGTTTCATGCTCCTCATATTTTTGACACCTTTTAAAGCTCTTCATATGTTTCACACCTTTTCAGGATCTTCATGTTTTTGACGTCTGCTTCATGCCCCTGCTATTTTTCAGACTGTTTCTTGCTCCTCATATATTTGACACCTTTTGAAGCTCTTCATATTTTTCACACCTTTTCAGGCTCTTCATGTTTTTCAACACCGCTTCATGCTCCTCCTATTTTTCAGAACGTTTTATGCTCCTCATAATTTTAACACCCTTGAAGCTCTTCATATTTTTCACACCTTTTCAGGCTCTTAATGTTTTTCAACACCGCTTCATGCTCCTCCTATTTTTCACATCGTTTTATGATCCTCATATTTTTGACACATTATGAAGCTCTTCATATTTTTCACACCTTTTCAGGCTCTTCATGTTTTTGAACACCGCTTCATGCTCCTCCTATTTTTCAGACCGATTCATGTTCCTCATATTTTTGAAACCTTTTGAAGCTTTTCATATTTTTCACACCTTTTCAGGGTTTCATGTTTTGAACACCGCTTCATGCCCCTGCTATTTTTCAGACTGTTTCTTGCTCCTCATATATTTGACACCTTTTGAAGCTCTTCATATATTTCACACCTTTTCAGGCTCTTCATGTTGTTTAACACCGCTTTTTGCTCCTCTATTTTTCAGATAGTTTCATGTTCCTCCTATTGTTCAGACCGTTTTATGCACCTCATATTTTTCACACCTTTTGAAGCTCTTCATATTTTTCACACCTTTTCAGGCTCTTCATGTTTTTGAACACCGCTTCATGCTCCTGCTATTTTTTAGACCGTTTCATGCTCCACATATTTTTGACACATTTTGAAGCTCTTTATATTTTACACATCTTTTCAGGCTCTTCATGTTTTTCAACACCGCTTCATGCTCCTCCTATTTTTCAGTCGTTTCATGCTCCTAATATTTTGACACCTTTTGAAGCTCTTCATATTTTTGACACCTTTTCAGGCTCTTCATGTTTTTGAAAACCGCTTCATGCTCCTCCTATTTTTCAGACCGCTTCCTGATCCTCATAATTTTCACACCTTTTGAAGCTCTTCATATTTTTGACACCTTTTCAGGCTCTTCATGTTTTTGAACAGCGCTTCATGCTCGTGCTATTTTTTAGACCGTTTCATGCTCCACATATTTTTGACACCTTTTGAAGCTCTTTATATTTTTCACATCTTTTCAGGCTCTTCATGTTTTTCAACACCGCTTCATGCTCCTCCTATTTTTCAGTCGTTTCATGCTCCTAATATTTTGACACCTTTTGAAGCTCTTCATATTTTTGACACCTTTTCAGGCTCTTCATGTTTTTGAAAACCGCTTCATGCTCCTCCTATTTTTCAGACCGCTTCCTGATCCTCATAATTTCACACCTTTTGAAGCTCTTCATATTTTTCACACCTTTTCAGGCTATTCATGTTTTTGAACATCGCTTCATGCTCCTCCTATTTTTTAAACAGTTTCTTGCTCCTCATATTTTTGACACCTTTTGATGCTCTTCATATTTTTCACACCTTTTGAAGCTCTTCATATGTTTCACACGTTTTCAGGCTCTTCATGTTTTTCAACACTGCTTCATGCTCCTCCTATTTTTCAGACCGTTTCATGCTCCTCTTATTTTCGACACCTTTTGAAGCTCTTCATTTTTTTCACACATTTTCAGGCTCTTCATGTTTTTGAACCCCGCTTCAATGCTCATCCTATTTTTCAGACCATTTCATGCTCCTCGAAGTTTTTGACACGTTTTGTAGCTCTTCGTGTTTTTCACAACTTTTCAGGCTCTTCATGTTTTTGAATACCGCTTCATGCTCCTAGTATTTATCGACCGTTTCAGTCTCCTCCTGTATTTCACATCATTTGAAGCTCTTCGTATTTTTCACACCTTTTCAGGCTCTTCATGGTTTTGAACACCGCTTCATGCTTCTCCTATTTTTCAGACCGTTTCATGCTCCTCATATTTTTGACACGATTTGAAGCTCTTCATATTTTTCACACATTTTCAGGCTCTTCATGTTTTTCAACACCGCTTCATGCTCCTCCTATTTATCAGACCGTTTCATGCCCCTCATTTATTTCACACCTTTGGAAGCTCTTCATAATTTTCACACCTTTTCAGGCTCTTCATGTTTTTCAACACCGTTTCATGCTTCCGCTTTTTTCAGACCGTTTCTTGCTCCTCATATTTTTGACACCATTTGAAGCTTCTCATATTTTTCACACCTTTTGAAGCTCTTCATATTTTTCACAACTTTTGAAGCTCTTCATATTTTTCACAACATTTCAGGCTCTTCATATTTTTGAACACCGTTTCATGCTCCTCCTATATTTCAGACCATTTCATATTCCTCATATTTTTGACACCTTTTGAAGCTCTTCATATTTTTCACATCTTTTCAGGCTCTTCATGTTTTTCAACACGGCTTCATGCTCCTCCTATTTTTCAGACCGTTTCATGCTCCTCTCATTTTTGACACATTTTGAAGCTCTTCAAATATTTCACACATTTTCAGGCTCTTCATGATTTTCAACACGCTTCATGCTCCTCCTATTTTTCAGACCGTTTCATTCTCATCTCATTTTTGACACCTTTTGAAGCTCTTCATATTTTTCACAACTTTTGAAGCTTTTCATATTTTTCACACATTTTCAGGCTCTTCAGGTTTTTCAACACCGCTTCTAGCTCCTCCTAATTTTCAGACCGTTTCATGCTCCTCATATTTTTGACACCTTTTGAAGTTCTTCATATTTTTCACACCTTTTCAAAATCTCATGTTTTTGAACACAGCTTCATGCTCGTCCTGTTTTTAAGGTTGTTTCATGCTCCTCATTATTGCACACCTTTTGAAGCTCTTCATATTTTTCACACCTTTTCAGGCTCTTCATGTTTTTGAACACCGCTTCATGCTCCTCCTATTTTTGACACCTTTTGAAGCTCTTCATATTTTTCACACCTTTTCAAAATCTCATGTTTTTGAACACAGCTTCATGCTCGTCCTGTTTTTAAGGTTGTTTCATGCTCCTCATTATTGCACACCTTTTGAAGCTCTTCATATATTTCACACCTTTTCAGGCTCTTCATGTTTTTGAACACCGCTTCATGCTCCTCCTATTTTTCAGACCGCTTCATGCTCCTTTTATTGTTCAGACCGCTTCATGCTCCTCCTATTTTTCAGACTGCTTCATGCTCCTCATATTTTTGACACCTTTTGAAACTCTTCATATTTAGGACACCTTTTGAAGTTCTTCATATTTCTCACACGATTTCAGGCTCTTCAGGTTTTTCAACACCGCTTCTAGCTCCTCCTAATTTTCAGACCGTTTCATGCTCCTCATATTTTCACACCTTTTGAAGTTCTTCATATTTTTCACACCTTTTCAAAATCTCATGTTTTTGAACACAGCTTCATGCTCGTCCTGTTTTTAAGGTTGTTTCATGCTCCTCATTATTGCACACCTTTTGAAGCTCTTCATATATTTCACACCTTTTCAAGCTCTTCATTTTTTGGAAGACCACTTCATGCTCCTCCTATTTTTCAGACCGTTTCATGCTCATCTCATTTTTGACAACTTTTGAAGCTCTTCATATTTTTCACACCTTTTCAGGCTCTTCATGTTTTTCAAACCACTTCATGCTCGTCCTATTTTCCAGACCATTTCATGCTCCTCATATATTTGAAACCTTTTGAATCTCTTCATATATTTCACTTCTTTTGAGGCTCTTCATGTTTTTCAACACGACTTCGTGCTCCACCTATTTTTCGTTCCT
This sequence comes from Dama dama, assembly GCF_033118175.1. Classification (NCBI taxonomy): domain Eukaryota; kingdom Metazoa; phylum Chordata; class Mammalia; order Artiodactyla; family Cervidae; genus Dama; species Dama dama. Next base: position 3,887,111 of record NW_026870956.1, read on the forward strand.
TTTCATGCTCATCTCATTATTCACACCTTTTGAAGCACTTCATATTTTTCACACTTTTTCAGTCTCTTAATGTTTTTCAATGCCACTTCACGCTCCTCCTATTTTTCAGATCGTTTCATACTCCTCATATTTTTGACACCTTTTGAAGCTCTTCATATTTTTCACACCTTTTCAGGCTCTTCATGATTTTGAACACTGCTTCATGCTCCTACTATTTTCAGACCATTTCAAGCTCCTCATGTATTTCACACCTTTTGAAGCTCTTCATATTTTTCACACATTTTCAGGCTCTTGATGTTACTAAACACCGTTTCATGCTGCTCCTACTTTTCAGACCGTTTCATACTCCTCATATTTTTGACACATTTTGAAGCTCTTCATATATTTCACACCTTTTCAGGCTCTTCATGTTTTTCAACACCACTTCATGCTCCTCCTATTTTTCAGATTGCTTCATGCTCATCTCATTTTTGACACCTTTTGAAGCTGTTCATATTTTTCACACCTTTTGAAGCTCTTCATATTTTTCACAAGTTTTCAGGCTCTTCATGTTTTTGAACACCGCTTCATGCTCCTCCTATTTTTCAGACCGTTTCAGCCTCCTAATATTTTTGACACCATTTGAAGCTCTTCATATTTTGGACACCTTTTCAGGCTCTTCATGTTTTTGAACACCGCTTCATGCTCCTCCTATTTTTCAGACCGTTTCAGCCTCCTAATATTTTTCACACCATTTGAAGCTCTTCATATTTTGGACACCTTTTCAGGCTCTTCATGTTTTTCAAAACCACTTCATGCTTCTCCTATTTTTCAGACCGTTTCATGCTCCTCATATTTTTGACACCTTTTGAAACTCTTCATATTTTTCACACCTTTTCAAGCTCTTCATATTATTGAACACAGTTTCATGCTCCTCGTATTTTTCAGACCTTTTCATGCTCCTCATATTTTTGACACCTTTAGAAGCACTTCATATTTTTCACACCTTTTCAGGCTCTTCTTTTTTTTGAACACCACTTCATGCTCCTTATATTTATCAGACCGTTTCATGCTCCTCATATTTTTGACACCATTTGAAGCTCTTAATATTTTTCACACCTTTTCAGGCTCGTCATGTTGTTGAACACCACTTCATACTCCTAATATCTTTAAAACCGTTTCATGCTCATCTCATTCTTGACACCTTTTGAAGCTCTTCATATTTTTCACACGTTTTCAGGCTCTTCATGTTTTTTTTTTTTATATTTTTTTTGTTTCTTGTTATATTTTTTCATGTTTTTGAACACCGCTTCATGCTCCTCCTATTTTTCAGACCATTTCATGCTCCTCATATTGTTCACACCTTTTGAAGCTCTTCATATTTTTCACACATTTTCAGGCTCTTCATGTTTTTCAACACCACTTAATGCTCCTCCTATTTTTCAGACCGTTTCATGCTCCTCATATTTTTGACACCTTTTGAAGCTCTTCGTATATTTCACACCTTTTCATGCTCTTCATGTTTATCAACACCAATTCATGCTCCTCCTATTTTTCAGACCGTTTCATGCTAATCTCATTTTTGACACCTATTGAATCTCTTCATATTTTTCCAACCTTTTGAAGTTCTTCATATTTTTCGCACCATTTCAGGCTCTTCATGTATTTCAACACCGCTTCATGCTCCTCCTCTTTTTCAGACAATTTTTGCTCCTCATAATTTTGACACCATTTGAAGCTCTTCATATTTCTCACAACTTTTCTGGTTCTTCATGTATTTCAACACCGCTTCATGCTCCTGCTATTTTTCAGACCGTATCATGCTCATCTAATTTTTGAGACCTTTTGAAGCTCTTCATATTTTTCCACATATTTTGAAGCTCTTCGTACTTTTCACGCATTTTCAGGCTCTTCATATTTTGCAACACCCCTTTTTGCTCCTCCTATTTTTCAGCCCGTTTCATGCTCCTCATGTATTTCACACCTTTTGAAGCTCTTCATATTTTCCACACCTATTCAGGCTCTTCAGGTTTTTGAACACCGCTTCATGCCCCTCCTTTTCTGCAGACCGTTTCATGCTCCTCATATTTTTGACACCTTTTGAAGCTCTTCATATTTCTCACACCTTTTCAGGCTCTTCATATTTTTGAACACCGCTTCATGCTCCTCCTATTTTTCAGACCGTTTCATGCTCATCTCATTTTTGACACTTTTTGAAGCTCTTCATATTTTTCACACCTTTTCAGGCTCTTCATATTTTTCAACACCACTTCATGCTCCTTCTATTTTTCAGAGAGTTTCTTGCTCCTCATGTATTTCACACCTTTTGAAGCTCTTCATATTTTTCACACCTTTTCAGGCTCGTCATGTTTTTCATCACTGTTTCATGCTCCTCCTATTTTTCAGACCGTTTCATGCTCCTCATATTTTTGAAACCTTTTGAAGCTCATCATATTTTTCACATCTTTTCAGGCTCTTCATGTTTTTGAACACCGTTTCATATTCCTCCTATTTTTCAGACCGTTTCATGCTCCTCATATTTTTGACACCTTTTGAAGCTCTTCATATTTTTCACAACTTTTCCGGCTCTTCATGATTTTCAACACCGCTTCATGCTCCTCCTATTTTTCAGACCGTTCCATTCTCATCTCATTTTTGACACCTTTTGAAGCTCTTCATATTTTTCACACCTTTTGAAGCTCTTCATAATTTTCACACGTTTTCAGGCTCTTCATGTTTTTCAACATCGCTTCATGATCCTCCAATTTTTCAGACCGCTTCATGCACCTCATATTTTTCACACCTTTTGAAGCTCTTCATATTTCTCACACATTTTCAGGCTCTTCATGTTTCTCAACACCGCTTCATGATCCTCCTATTTTTCAGACCGTTTCATGCTCCTCATATTTTTGACACCTTTTGAAGCTCGTCATATTTTTCTCACCTTTTCAGGCTCTTCATGTTTTTGAACACCGCTTCATGCTCCTCCTATTTTTCAACCGTTTCATACTCCTCATATTTTTGACACCTTTTGAAGCTCTTCATATTTTTCACACCTTTTCAGGCTCTTCATGTTTTTGAACACCGCTCCATGCTCCTCCTATTTTTCAGACCGTTTAATGCTCCTCATGTATTTCACACCTTTTGAAGCTCTTCATATTTTTCCCACCTTTTCCGGCTCTCCATGTTTTTGATCACCGTTTCATGCTCCTCCTATTTTTCAGACCGTTTCATGCACCTCATATTTTTCACACCTTTTGAAGCTCTTCATATTTTTCACACCTTTTCCGGCTCTTCATGTTTCTCAACACTGCTTCATGCTCCTGCTATTTATCATAACGTTTCATACTCCTCATATTTTTGACACTTTTTGAGTCTCTTCATATTTTTCACACCTTTTCAGGCTCTTCATGTTTTTGAACACCGTTTCATAATCCTCCCATTTTTCATACCGTTTCATGCTCCTCATATTTTTGAAACCTTTTGAAGCTCTTCATATTTTTCACACCTTTTCAGGCTCTTCAAGTTTTTGAACACCGCTTCATCCTCCTCGTATTTTTAAGACCGTTTCATGCTCCTCATATTTTTGAAACCTTTTGAAGCTCTTCATATTTTTCACACCTTTTCAGGCTCTTCAAGTTTTTTAACACCGCTTCATCCTCCTCGTATTTTTAAGACCGTTTCATGCTCCTCATATTTTTGAAACCTTTTGAAGCTCTTCATATTTTTCACACCTTTTTAGGCTCTTCATTTTTTTGAACACCGCTTCATGCTCCTCCTATTTTTCAGACCGTATCATGCTCCTCATATTTTTCACACCTTTTGAAGCTCTTCATATTTTTCACACCTTTTTAGCCTTTTCATGTTTTTCAACACCAGTTCATGCTCCTCCTAATTTTCAGACTGTTTCATGCTCCTCATATTTTTAACACCTTTAGAAACTCTTCATATTTTTCACACATTTTCAGGCTCTTCATGTTTTTCAACACCGTTTCATGATCCTCTTTTTTTTCAGACCGTTTCATGCTCCTCATATTTTTGACACCTTTTGAAGCTCTTCATATTTTTCACACTTTTCAGGCTCTTCATGTTTTTCAACAACGCTTCATGCTCCGCCTATTTTTCAGACCATTTCATTCTCCTCATTTTTTTGACACCTTTTCAAGCTCTTCAGATATTTCACACCTTTTCAGGCTCTTCATTTTTTTCAACACCACTTCATGCTCCTCCTATTTTTCAGACCGTTACATGCTCCTCATATTTTTGACACTTTTTGAAGCTCTTTATATATTTCACACATTTTCAGGCTCTTCATGTTTTTCAACACCGTTTCATGATCCTTCTATTTTCAGACCGTTTCATACTCCTCATATTTTTGACACCTTTTGTAGCTCTTCATATTTTTCACAATTTTCAGGCTGTTCATGTTTTTCAACAACGCTTCATGCTCCGCCTATTTTTCAGACCATTTCATTCTCCTCATATTTTTGACACCTTTTGAAGTTCTTCAGATATTTCACACCTTTTCAGGCTCTTCATTTTTTTCAACACCACTTTATGCTCCTACTATTTTTCAGATCGTTTCATGCTCTTCTCATTTTGACACCTTTTAAAGCTCTTCATATTTTTCACATCTTTCGAAGCTCTTCATATTTTTCACACGTTTTCAGGCTCTTCATGTTGTTCAACACCCTTTCTTGCTTCTCCTATTTTTAAGACCATTTCATGCTCCTCATATATTTGACAGGTTTTGAAGCTCTACATATTTTTCACACCTTTTCAGCCTTTTCATTTATTTCAATATCACTTCATGCTCCTCCTATTTTTCAGACCGTTTCATGCTCATCTCATTTTGACACCTTTTGAAGCTCTTCATATTTTTCACACCTTTTCAGGCTCTTCATGTTTTTGAACACGGCTTCATGCTCCTCCTATTTTTCAGACCGTACCCTGCTCCTCATATTTTTCACACCTATTGAAGCTCTTAATATTTTTCACAACTTTGCAGGCTCTTCATGTTTTTGAACACCACTTCATGCTCCTCCTATTTTACAGAGAGTTTCAGGCCCCTCATGTATTTCACACCTTTTGAAGCTCTTCATATTTTTCACACCTTTACAATCTCTTCATGTTTTTCAACACCGTTTCATGCTGCTTATATTTTTCAGACCGTTTCATGCTCCTCATATCTTTCACACCTTTTGAAGCTCTTCATGTTTTTCACACCATTTCAGGCTCTTCATGTTTTTGAACACTGCTTCATGCTCCTCCTGTTTTTCATGTCATTTCATGCTCCTCATATTTTTGAAACCTTTTGAAGCTCTTCATATTTTTCACTCCTTTTCAGGCTCCACATGTTTTTGAACAGCGCATCATGCTCCTCCTATTTTCAGACCGTTCCATGCTCCTCATATTTTTGACACCTTTTGAAGCTCTTCATAAATTTCACACCTTTTCAGGCTCTTCATGTTTTTCAACACCACTTCATCCTCCAAATATTTTTCAGATGGCTTCATGCTCATCTCATTTTTGACACCTTTTGAAGCTCTTCATATTTTTGACATCTTTTGAAGCTCTTCATATTTCTCACACTTTTTCAGGCTCTTCATGTTTTTCATCACCGCTTCATGCTCCTCCTATTTTTCAGACCGTTTCATGCTCCTCAAATTTTTGACACCTTTTAAAGCTCTTCATATATTTCACACCTTTTCAGGCTCGTCATTTTTTTGAACACCACTTCATGCTCCTCCTATTTTTCAGACCGTTTCATGCTCCTCATATTTTTGACACCTTTTGAAGCTCCTCATATTTTTCACACCTTTTGAAGCTCTTCATATTTTTCACACCTTTTGAAGCTCTTCATATTTTTCACAACTTTTCAGGCTCTTCATGTTTTTGAACACCGTTTCATGCTCCTCCTATATTTCAGATCATTTCATGCTCCTCATATTTTTGACAGCGTTTAGAGCTCTTCAAATATTTCACACAATTTCAGGCTATTCATGTTTTTCAACACAAATTCATGCTCCCCCTTTTTTTCAGACCGTTTCATGCTCATCTCATTTTTGACATCTTTTGAAACTCTTCATATTTTTCACACCTTTTGAAGCTCTTCATATTTTTCACAGCTTTTGAAGCTCTTCATATTTTTCACACCTTTTCAGGATTTCATGTTTTGAACACCGCTTCATACTCCTCCAATTTTCTGAATGTTTCGTTCTCCTCATATTTTTCAGACCGTTTCATGCTCCTCATATATTTCACACCTTTTGAATCTCTTCACATTTTCACACCTTTTGAATCCCTTCATATTATCACACCTTTTCAGGCTCCTCATGTTTTTGAACAAGGCTTCATGCTCCTCCTATATTTCAGACCGTGTCATGCTCCTCATATTTTTGACACCTTTTTAAGGTCTTCATATTTTTCACACCTTTTCAGTCTCTTCAAGTTTTTGAACACTGGTACATGCTCCGCCTATTTTTCACACCTTTTGAAGCTCTTCAAATTTTTCACACCTTTTCAGGCTCTTCATGTTGTCAACACCGTTTCATGCTCCTCCTATATTTCAGACCGTGTCATGCTCCTCTCATTTTTGACAACTTTTGAAGCTCTTCATATTTTTGACAACTTTTGAGGCTCTTCATATTTCTCACACGTTTTCAGGTTGTTCATGTTTTTCAACACCGCTTCATGCTCCTCCCCTTTTTCAGACCGTTTAATGCTCATCTCATTTTTGACACCTTTTGAAGGTCTTCATATTTTTCACACCTTTTGAAGCTCTTCATATTTTCACAACTTTTCAGGCTTTTCATGTTTTTGAACACCGTTTCATGCTCCTGCATATTTCAGACCGATTCTTGCTGCTCATATGTTTGACCTGTTTTGAAGCTCTTCATATTTTTCACACCTTTTCAGGCTCTTCATGTTTTTCAACACTGCTTCATGCTCCTCCTATTTTTTACACCTTTTGAAGCTCTTCATATTTTTCACACCTTTTCAGGCTGTTCATGTTTTTGAACATGGTTTCATGTTCCTCCTATTTTTCAGACCGTTTCATGCTCCTCATATTTTTGAAACCTTTTGAAGCTCTTCATATTTTTCACACCTTTTCAGGCTCTTCATGTTTTTCAACACTACTTCATGCTCCCCCTCTTTTTCAGACGGTTTCATGCACATCTCTTTTTTGACACCTTTTGAAGCTCTTCATATTTTTCATACCTTTTGAAACTCTTTATATTTTTCACACGTTTTCAGGCTCTTCATGTTTTTCAACACCGCTTCATGCTCCTCCTATTTTTCAGACCGTTTCATGCTCCTCATTTATTTCACACCTTTTGAAGCTCTTCATATTTTTCAAGCTTTTTCAGGCTCTTCATGTTTTTGAACACCGCTTCATGCTCCTCCTATTTTTCAAACCTTTTCATGATCCTCATGTATTTCAGACGTTTGAAACTCTTCATATTTTTCACACCTTTTGAAGCTCTTCATATTTTTCACAACTTTTCAGGCCTTTCATGTTTTCAACACAGTTTCAGGCTCCGCCTATTTTTCAGACCGTTTCATGCTCCTCATATTTTTGACACCTTTTGAAGGTCTTCATATTTTTCACACCTTTTCAGGCTCTTCAAGTTTTTGAACGTCGTTTCATGCTCCTCCTATTTTTCAGACTGTTTCATGCTCCTCTTATTTTTCACACCTTTTGAAGCTCTTCATATTTTTGCCACCTTTTCAGGCTCTTCATGTTTTTCAACACAGTTTCATGCTCCTCCTATTGTTCCAACCGTTTCAAGCTTCTCATATTTTTGACACCTTTTGAAGCTCATCATATTTTTCACACCTTTTCATGCTCTTCATGTTTTTCAACACCGTTACATGATTCTCCTATTTTTCAGACTGTTTCATGCTCCTCATATTTTTGACACTTTTTGAAGCTCTTCATGTTTTTCACACCATTTAGGATCTTCATGATTTTCAACACCGCTTCATACTCCTCATATTTTTCAGACCGTTTCATGCTCCACATATTTTTGACACCTTTTGAAGCTCTTCATATTTTTCACACCTTTTCAGTCTCTTCATGTCTTTCAACACCGCTTCATGCTCCTCCTATTTTTCAGACCGTATCATGCTCCTCGTATTTTTGACACGTTTTGAAGCTCTTCATATAATTCACACTTTTTCAGGCTCTTCAAGATTTTCAACACCGTTTCATGCTCCTCCTATTTTTCAAACCGTTTCAAGCTTCTCATATTTTTGACACCTTTTGAAGCTCTTCATATTTTTCACACCTTTTCAGGCTCTTCATGTTGTTGAACACGGTTTCATGCTTCTCCTATGTTTCAGACCGTTTCATGCTCCTCATATTTTTGACACCTTTTGAAGCTCTTCATATTTTTCACACCTTTTCAGGCTCTTCATGTTTTTGAACACCGTTTCATGCTCCTCATATTTTTGACATATTTTGAAACTCTTCATATTTTTGCCACCTTTTGAAGCTCTTCATATCTTTCACACCTTTTCAGGCTCTTCATATTTTTCACACCTTTTCATGCTCTTCATGTTTTTCAACACCACTTCATACTCCTCATATTTTTGACACATTTTGAAGCTCTTCATATTTTTCAAACTTTTTGAACCTCTTCATATTTTTCACACCTTTTCAGGCTCTTCATGTTGTTTAACGCCGCTTCATGCTCCTGCTATTTTTCTGACCGTTTGATACTCCTCATATTTTCACACCTTTGAAGCTATTCATATTTTTCACACCTTTTCAGGCTCTTCATGTTTTTGAACACCATTTCATGCTCCTCCTATTTTTGACACCTTATGGAACTCCTCATATTTTTCACACCTATTCAGGCTCTTCATGTTTTTGAACACCGTTTTATGTTACTCCTATTTTTCCGACCGTTTCATGCTCCTCATATTTTTGACACCTTTTGAAGCTCTTCATATTTTCATTCATTTTCAGGCTCTTCATGTGTTCAACAACGCTTCATGCTCCTCCTATTTCTCAGAAAGTTTCATGCTCCTCATATGTTTGACACTTTTTGAAGCTCTTCATATTTTTTACACCTTTTGAAGCTCTTCATATTTTTCACATCTTTTCAGACTCTTCATGTATTTCAACACCAGGTCATGCTCCTCCTATTTTTCAGAACTTTTCCTGCTCCTCATATTTTTGACACCTTTTGAAGCTCCTCATATATTTCACACCTTGTCAGGCTCTTCATGTTTTTCCACTCCGCTTCATGCTCCTCCTATTTTTCAGACCGTTTCATGCTCCTCATATTTTTGACACTTTTTGAAACTCTTCATATTTTTCACACCTTTTCAGGTTCTTCATGTTTTGAACAAAACTTCATGCTCCTCCTATTTTTCAGACAGTTTCATTTTCCTCATATTTTTGACAACTTTTTAAGCTCTTCATATATTTCACACCTTTTCAGGCTCTTTATGTTTTTGAACACCGTTTCATGCTCCTCCTATTTTTCAGACCGTTTCATGCTCCTCATATTTTTCACTCCTTTTTAGGCTCTGCATATTGTTCACACCTTTTCAGGATCTACATGTTTGTCAACACCGTTTCATTCTCCTCCTATATTTGAGACCGTTTCAAGCTCCTCATATTTTTGACACCTTTTGAAGCTCTTCATACATTTCTCACATTTTCAGTCTCTTCATGGTTTTGAACACCGTTTCATGCTCCTCATTTTTTTCAAACCTTTTGATGCTTTTCATATTTTTCACACATTTTCAAGCTCTTCATGTTTTTGAACATGGTTTCATGCTTCTCCTATTTTTCAGACCGTTTCATGCACCTCATATTTTTGACACCTTTTGAAGCTCTTCATATTTTTCACAAATTTTCAGTATCTTCAATTTTTTGAACACCGTTTCATGCTCCTGATATTTTTCAGACCTTTTGAAGCTCTTCATATTTTTCACAAATTTTCAGGTTCTTCATGTTTTTGAACACCATTTCATGATCCTCCTATTTTTCAGACCGTGTCATGCTCCTCATAATTTTGACACCTTTAGGGCTCTTCATATTTTACACACCTTTTCGGGCTGTTCATGTTTTTGAACATTGCTTCATACTCCCCCTATTTTTCAGACCGTTCCCTGCTCTTCATATTTCTGACACTTTTTGAAGCTCTTCATATTTTTCACACATTTTCAGGCTCTTCATGTTTTTGAACATGGTTTCATGCTTCTCCTATTTTTCAGACCATTTCATGCTCCTCATATTTTTGACACCTTTTGAAGCTCTTCATAGTTTTCACACCTTTTGAAGCTCTTCATATTTTTCACACCTTTTCAGGCTCTTCATGTTTTCCAACACCACTTCATGCTCCTCCTATTTTTCAGACCGTTTCATGCTCCTCATATTTTTGACTCGTTTTGAAACTCTTTATATTTTTCACACCTTTTCAGGCTCTTCATGTTTTTCAACAGTGCCTCATGCTCCTCGTAATTTTCAGACCGTTTCATGCTCCTCATATTTTTGACACATTTTGAAGCTCTTCATATTTTTGACACCTTTTCACGCTCTTCATGTTTTCAACGCCGCTTCATGCTCCTCCTATTTATCAGACCGTTTCATGCCCTTCATATTTTTCACACCTTTTGAAGCTCTTCATATTTTTAACACCTTTTCAGCCTCTTCATGTTTTTCAACACCTCTTCATGCTCCTCCTAATTTTCAGATCGTTTCATGCTCCTCATCTTTTGACACCTTTTGAAGGTCTTCATATTTTTCACACCTTTTCAGTATCAAGTTTTTGAACACCGCTTCATGCTCCTCATATTTTTCACAGCTTCTGAAGCTCTTCATATTTTTCTCACCTTTTCAGGCTCTTAATATTTTTGAACATCGTTTCGTGCTCCTCTTATTTTCAGAACGTTTCATGCTCCTCATATTTTTGACACTTTTTGAAGCTCTTCATATTTTTCACACCTTTTGAAGCTCTTCATATTTTTCACACTTTTTCAGGCTCTTCATGTTTTTGAACACCGCTTCATGCTCCTTCTATTTTTCAGAGAGTTTCATGCTCCTCATGTATTTCACACCTTTTGAAGCTCTTCATATTTTTCAAACCTTTTGAGGCTCTTCATGTCTTTCAACACCGCTTCATGCTCCTCCTATTTTTCAGACCGTATCATGCTCCTCGTATTTTTGACACGTTTTGAAGCTCTTCATATAATTCACACTTTTTCAGGCTCTTCAAGATTTTCAACACCGTTTCATGCTCTTCCTATTTTTCAGACTATTTCATGCTCCTCATATATTTGACACCTTTTGAAGCTCTTCATATTTTTCACACCTTTTCAGGCTCTTCATGTTTTTGTACACCGTTTCATGCTCCTCCTATTTTTTAGAAGTTTCATTCTCCTCATATTTTTCACACATTTTGAAGCTGTTCATATTTTTGACACCTTTTGAAGCTCTTCATATATTTCACACCTTTTCAGGCTCTTCATGTTTTTGAACACCGCTTCATGCTCCTCCTATTTTTCAGACCATTTCATGCTCCTCATATTTTTGACACCTATTGATGCTCTTCAATTTTTTCACACCTTTTCAGGCTCTTCATGTTTTCGAACACGGTTTCATGCTTCTCCTGTTTTTCACAGATTCATCCTCCTCTTATTTTTGACATGTTTTGAATCTCTTCATATTTTTCACACCTTCTCAGGCGCTTCAGGGTTTCAACCCCGTTTCATGCTCCTCCTATTTTTCAGTCCATTTCGTGCTCCTCATATTTTTGACTCTTTTTGAAGCTCTTCATATTTTCCACAACTTTTAATGCTCTTCATCTTTTTCAACACCACTTCATGCTCCTCATATTTTTGACACCTTTTGAAGCTCTTCATGTATTTCACACCTTTTCAGGCTCTTCATGTTTTTGAACACCACTTCATGCTTTTCCAATTTTTCACACCGTTTCATGCTCCTCATATTTTTGACACATTTTGAAGCTCTTCATGTATTTCACACCTATTCAGGCTCTTCATGTTTTTGAATACCGTTACATGATTCTCCTATTTTTCAGACTGTTTCATGCTCCGCATATTTTTGACACCTTTTGAAGCTCTTCATATTTTTCACACCTTTTGAAGCTCTTCATATTTTTCACACCTTTTCAGGCTCTTCATGTTTTTCAACACCGTTTCATGCTCCTCCTATTTTTCAGACCGTTTCATGCTCCTCATATTTTGACATGTTTTGAATCTCTTCATATTTTTCACATCTTTTCAAGCGCTTCAGGTTTTCAACACCGCTTCATGCTCCTCCTATTTTTCAGACCGTTTCATGCTCCTCATATTTTTGATACCTTTTGAAGCTCTTCATGTTTTTCACAACTTTTCAGACCTTTCATGTTTTCAACACAGTTTCATGCTCCGCCTATTTTCAGCACTTTTCATGCTCCTCATATTTTTCACGACTTTTGAAGCTCTTCGTATATTTCACACTTTTTCAGGCTCTTCTTGTTTTGGAACACCGCTTCATGCTTCTCCTATATTTCACACCTTTTCATAATCTTCATATTTTCCACTCCTTTTTAAGCTCTTCGTATTTTTCACACCTTTTCAGGCTCTTCATGTTTATGAACAAAGTTTCATGCTCCTCCTATTTTTCAGACCGTTTCATGTTCCTCATATTGTTGACACTTTTTGAAACTCTTCATATTTTTCACACCTTTTCAGACTCTTAATGATTTTCAACACCGTTTCATGCTCCTCCTATTTTTCAGAACGTTTCATGCTCCTCATATTTTTGACACCTTTTGAAGATCTTCATATTTTTCACACCTTTTGAAGCTCTTCATATTTTTCACAGCTTTTCAGGCTCTTCATGTTTTTCAACACAGTTTCATGCTCCTCCTATTTTTCAAACCGTTTCAAGCTTCTCATATTTTTGACACCTTTTGAAGCTCTTCATATTTTTCACGCCTTTTCAGGCTCTTCATGTTGTTGAACACGGTTTCATGCTTCTCCTATGTTTCAGACCGTTTCATGCTCCTCATATTTTTGACGCCTTTTGAAGCTCTTCATATTTTTCACACCTTTTCAGGCTCTTCATGTTTTTGAACACCGTTTCATGCTCCTCATATTTTTGACATATTTTGAAACTCTTCATATTTTTGCCACCTTTTGAAGCTCTTCATATCTTTCACACCTTTTCAGGCTCTTCATATTTTTCACACCTTTTCATGCTCTTCATGTTTTTCAACACCACGTCATACTCCTCATATTTTTGACACATTTTGAAGCTCTTCATATTTTTCAAACTTTTTGAACCTCTTCATATTTTTCACACCTTTTCAGGCTCTTCATGTTGTTTAACGCCGCTTCATGCTCCTGCTATTTTTCTGACCGTTTGATACTCCTCATATTTTCACACCTTTGAAGCTATTCATATTTTTCACACCTTTTCAGGCTCTTCATGTTTTTGAACACCATTTCATGCTCCTCCTATTTTTGACACCTTATGGAACTCCTCATATTTTTCACACCTATTCAGGCTCTTCATGTTTTTGAACACCGTTTTATGTTACTCCTATTTTTCTGACCGTTTCATGCTCCTCATATTTTTGACACCTTTTGAAGCTCTTCATATTTTCATTCCTTTTCAGGCTCTTCATGTGTTCAACAACGCTTCATGCTCCTCCTATTTTTCAGAAAGTTTCATGCTCCTCATATGTTTGACACTTTTTGAAGCTCTTCATATTTTTTACACCTTTTGAAGCTCTTCATATTTTTCACATCTTTTCAGACTCTTCATGTATTTCAACACCAGGTCATGCTCCTCCTATTTTTCAGAACTTTTCCTGCTCCTCATATTTTTGACACCTTTTGAAGCTCCTCATATATTTCACACCTTTTCACGCTCTTCATGTTTTCAACGCCGCTTCATGCTCCTCCTATTTTTCAGACCGTTTCATGCTTCTCATCTTTTGACACCTTTTGAAGGTCTTCATATTTTTCACACCTTTTCAGTATTCAAGTTTTTGAACACCGCTTCATGCTCCTCATATTTTTCACAGCTTCTGAAGCTCTTCATATTTTTCTCACCTTTTCAGGCTCTTAATATTTTTGAACATCGTTTCGTGCTCCTCTTATTTTCAGAACGTTTCATGCTCCTCATATTTTTGACACTTTTTGAAGCACTTCATATTTTTCACACCTTTTGAAGCTCTTCATATTTTTCACACTTTTTCAGGCTCTTCATGTTTTTGAACACCGCTTCATGCTCCTTCTATTTTTCAGAGAGTTTCATGCTCCTCATGTATTTCACACCTTTTGAAGCTCTTCCTATTTTTCACACCTTTTCAGGCTCTTCATGTCTTTCAACACCGCTTCATGCTCCTCCTATTTTTCAGACTGTATCATGCTCCTCGTATTTTTGGCACGTTTGAAGCTCTTCATATAATTCACACTTTTTCAGGCTCTTCAAGATTTTCAACACCGTTTCATGCTCTTCCTATTTTTCAGACTATTTCATGCTCCTCATATATTTGACACCTTTTGAAGCTCTTCATATTTTTCACACCTTTTCAGGCTCTTCATGTTTTTGTACACCGTTTCATGTTCCTCCTATTTTTTAGAAGTTTCATGCTCCTCATATTTTTGACACCTTTTGAAGCTCTTCATGTATTTCACACCTATTCAGGCTCTTCATGTTTTTGAATACCGTTACATGATTCTCCTATTTTTCAGACTGTTTCATGCTCCGCATATTTTTGACACCTTTTGAAGCTCTTCATATTTTTCACACCTTTTGAAGCTCTTCATATTTTTCACACCTTTTCAGGCTCTTCATGTTTTTCAACACCGTTTCATGCTCCTCCTATTTTTCAGACCGTTTCTTGCTCCTCATATTTTGACATGTTTTGAATCTCTTCATATTTTTCACATCTTTTCAGGCGCTTCAGGTTTTCAACACCGTTTCATGCTCCTCCTATTTTTCAGACCGTTTCATGCTCCTCATATTTTTGATACCTTTTGAAGCTCTTCATATTTTTCACAACTTTTCAGACCTTTCATCTTTTCAGCACAGTTTCATGCTCCGCCTATTTTTCAGCACTTTTCATGCTCCTCATATTTTTCACGACTTTTGAAGCTCTTCATATATTTCACACTTTTTCAGGCTCTTCTTGTTTTGGAACACCGCTTCATGCTTCTCCTATATTTCACACCTTTTCATAATCCTCATAGTGTTGACACTTTTTGAAACTCTTCATATTTTTCACACCTTTTCAGACTCTTAATGATTTTCAACACCGTTTCATGCTCCTCCTATTTTTCAGAACGTTTCATGCTCCTCATATTTTTGACACCTTTTGAAGATCTTCATATTTTTCACACCTTTTGAAGCTCTTCATATTTTTCACAGCTTTTCAGGCTCTTCATGTTTTTCAACACAGTTTCATGCTCCTCCTATTTTTCAAACCGTTTCAAGCTTCTCATATTTTTGACACCTTTTGAAGCTATTCATATTTTTCACACCTTTTCAGGCTCTTCATGTTGTTGAACACGGTTTCATGCTTCTCCTATGTTTCAGACCGTTTCATGCTCCTCATATTTTTGACGCCTTTTGAAGCTCTTCATATTTTTCACACCTTTTCAGGCTCTTCATGTTTTTGAACACCGTTTCATGCTCCTCATATTTTTGACATATTTTGAAACTCTTCATATTTTTGCCACCTTTTGAAGCTCTTCATATCTTTCACACCTTTTCAGGCTCTTCATATTTTTCACACCTTTTCATGCTCTTCATGTTTTTCAACACCACTTCATACTCCTCATATTTTTGACACATTTTGAAGCTCTTCATATTTTTCAAACTTTTTGAACCTCTTCATATTTTTCACACCTTTTCAGGCTCTTCATGTTGTTGAACACCATTTCATGCTCCTCCTATTTATGACACCTTATGGAACTCCTCATATTTTTCACACCTATTCAGGCTCTTCATGTTTTTGAACACCGTTTTATGTTACTCCTATTTTTCCGACCATTTCATGCTCCTCATATTTTTGACACCTTTTGAAGCTCTTCATATTTTCATTCCTTTTCAGGCTCTTCATGTGTTCAACAACGCTTCATGCTCCTCCTATTTTTCAGAAAGTTTCATGCTCCTCATATGTTTGACACTTTTTGAAGCTCTTCATATTTTTTACACCTTTTGAAGCTCTTCATATTTTTCACATCTTTTCAGACTCTTCATGTATTTCAACACCAGGTCATGCTCCTCCTATTTTTCAGAACTTTTCCTGCTCCTCATATTTTTGACACCTTTTGAAGCTCCTCATATATTTCACACCTTGTCAGGCTCTTCATGTTTTTCAACTCCTCTTCATGCTCCTCCTATTTTTCAGACCGTTTCATGCTCCTCATATTTTTGACACTTTTTGAAACTCTTCATATTTTTCACACCTTTTCAGGCTCTTCATGTTTTGAACAAAACTTCATGCTCCTCCTATTTTTCAGACAGTTTCATTTTCCTCATATTTTTGACAACTTTTTAAGCTCTTCATATATTTCACACCTTTTCAGGATCTTTATGTTTTTGAACACCGTTTCATGCTCCTCCTATTTGTCTGACCGTTTCATGCTCCTCATATTTTTGACACCTTTTGAAGCTCTTCATGTATTTCACAGCTTTTCAGTCTCTTCATGGTTTTGAAGAGCGTTTCATGCTCCTCCTATTTTTCAGACCGTTTCATGCTCCTCATATTTTTGACACTTTTTGAAGCTCTTTATATATTTCACACATTTGCAGGCTCTTCATGTTTTTGAACACAGCTTCATGCTCCTCCTATTTTTCAGACAATTTCATGCTCCTCATATTTTTGACAACTTTGGAAGCTCTTCATATTTTTCACACATTTTCAGGCTTTTCATGTTTTTCAACACTGTTGCATGATCCTCCTATTTTTCAGACCGTTTCATGCTCCTCATATACTTGACACATTTTTAAGCTCTTCATATATTTCACACATTTTCAGGCTATTCATGTTTTTCAACACCGCTCATGCTCCTTGTATTTTTAAGACCGTTTCATGCTCCTCATATTTTAGACACCTTTTTAAGCTCTTCATATTTTTCACACCTTTTTAAGCTCTTCATATTACTCACACCTTTTCAGGCTCTTCATGTTTTTCAACAACGCTTCATGCACCTCCTATTCGTCAGACCGTTTCATGCTCATCTCATTTTTGACACCTTTTGAATCTTTTCATATTTTTCACACCTTCTCAGGCTCTTCATGTTTTTGAACACCGCTTCATGCTAATCCTATTTTTCAAACCATATCATGCTCCTCATATTTTTCACACCTTTTAAGCTCTTCATATTTTTCACACTTTTTCAGGCTCTTCATGTTTTTCAACACCGCTTCATGCTCCTCCTATTTTTCAGACCGTTTCATGCTCATCAAATTTTTGACACCTTTTGAAGCTCTTCATATTTTTCACACCTTTTGAAGCTCTTCATATTTTTCACACCATTTCAGGCTCTTCATGTTTTTCAACACCGTTTCATGCTGCTTCTATTTTTCAGACCGTTTCATGCTCCTCATATTTTTCACACCTTTTGAAGCTCTTCATATTTCTCACACCTTTTCAGGCTCTTCATGTTTTTCTACACCACTTCATGCTTCTCCTATTTTTCAGCCCGTTTCATGCTCCTCATTTATTTCACACCTTTTGAAGCTCTTCATATTTTTCACACCTTTTCAGGCTCTTCATGTTTTTCAACACCGTTTCATGCTGCTTCTATTTTTCAGACCGTTTCATGCTCCTCATATTTTTGACACCTTTTGAAGCTCTTCATATTTTTCACACCTTTTCAGGGTCTTCATGTTTTTCTACACCACTTCATGCTTCTCCTATTTTTCAGCCCGTTTCATGCTCCTCATGTATTTCATACCTTTTGAAGCTCTTCATATTTTTCACACCTTTTCAGGCTCTTCATGTTTTTGAACACCGCTTCATGCTCCTCCTATTTTTCAGACCGTTTCATGCTCCTCATATTTTTGACATCTTTTGAAGCTTTTCATATTTTTCACACCTTTTCAGGCTCTTCAAGTTTTTCAACACCACTTCATGCTCCTCCTTTTTTGCAGACCGTTTCATGCTCCTCATATTTTTGATACCTTTTGATAATCTTCATATTTTTCACACCTTTTCAGGCCATTCATTTTTTCAACACCACTTCATGCTCCTCCTATTTTTCAGACCGTTTCATGCTCATCTCATTTTTGAAACCTTTTGAAGCTTTTCATATTTTTCACAACTTTTCAGGCTCTTCAAGTTTTTGAACACCGCTTCATGCTCCTCCTATTTTTCAGACCGTTTTATGCTCATCTCATTTTTGACACCTTTTGAAGCTTTTCATATTTTTCACAACTTTTCAGGCTCTTCATGTTTTTGAACACCGCTTCATGCTCCTCCTATTTTTCAGACCGTTTCATGCTCCTCATATTTTACACCTTTTGAAGCTCTTCATATTTTTCACACCTTTTCAGGCTCTTCATGTTTTTGATCACCGTTACATTCTCCTCCTATTTTTCAGACCGTTTCATGTTCCTCATATTTTTGACAACTTTGGAAGCTCTTCATATTTTTCACACATTTTCAGGCTCTTCATGTTTTTCAACACTGTTGCATGATCCTCCTATTTTTCAGACCGTTTCATGCTCCTCATATACTTGACACATTTTTAAGCTCTTCATATATTTCACACATTTTCAGGCTATTCATGTTTTTCAACACCGCTTCATGCTCCTTGTATTTTTAAGACCGTTTCATGCTCCTCATATTTTTGACACCTTTTTAAGCTCTTCATATTTTTCACATCTTTTTAAGCTCTTCATATTTCTCACACCTTTTCAGGCTCTTCATGTTTTTCAACAACGCTTCATGCACCTCCTATTTGTCAGACCGTTTCATGCTCATCTCAATTTTGACACCTTTTGAATCTTTTCATATTTTTCACACCTTCTCAGGCTCTTCATGTTTTTGAACACCGCTTCATGCTAATCCTATTTTTCAAACCATATCATGCTCCTCATATTTTTCACACCTTTTAAGCTCTTCATATTTTTCACACTTTTTCAGACTCTTCATGTTTTTCAACACCGCTTCATGCTCCTCCTATTTTTCAGACCGTTTCATGCTCATCAAATTTTTGACACCTTTTGAAGCTCTTCATATTTTTCACACCATTTCAGGCTCTTCATGTTTTTCAACGCCGTTTCATGCTGCTTCTATTTTTCAGACTGTTTCATGCTCCTCATATTTTTCACACCTTTTGAAGCTCTTCATATTTTTCACACCTTTTCAGGCTCTTCATGTTTTTCTACACCACTTCATGCTTCTCTTATTTTTCAGACCGTTTCATGCTCCTCATATTTTTCACACCTTTTGAAGCTCTTCATATTTTTCACACCTTTTCAGGCTCTTCATGTTTTTCTACACCACTTCATGCTTCTCCTATTTTTCAGACTATTTCATGCTCCTCATTTATTTCACACCATTTGAAGCTCTTCATATTTTTCACACCTTTTCAGGCTCTTCATGTTTTTAAACACCGTTTCATGCTACTTCTATTTTTCAGACCGTTTCATGCTCCTCATATTTTTCACACCTTTTGAAGCTCTTCATATTTTTCACACCTTTTCAGGCTCTTCATGTTTTTCTACACCACTTCATGCTTCTCCTATTTTTCAGCACGTTTCATGCTCCTCATGTATTTCACACCTTTTGAAGCTCTTCATATTTTTCACACCTTTTCAGGCTCTTCATGTTTTTCAACACCACTTCAAGCTCCTCCAGGTTTGCAGACCGTTTCATGCTCCTCATATATTTCACACCTTTTGAAGCTCTTCATATTTTTCACACCTTTTCAGGCTCTTCATATTTTTGAACACCGCTTCATGCTCCTCCTGTTTTTCAGACCGTTTCATGCTCCTCATATTTTACACCTTTTGAAGCTCTTCATATTTTTCACACCTTTTCAGGCTCTTCATGTTTTTGATCACCGTTACATTCTCCTCCTATTATTCAGACCGTTTCATGCTCCTCATATTTTTGACACTTTTTGAAGTCTTTATATATTTCACACCTTTTCTGGCTCTTCATGTTTTTGATCACCGTTACATTCTCCTCCTACTATTCAGACCGTTTCATGCTCCTCATATTTTTGACACTTTTTGAAGCTCTTCATATTTTTCACACCTTTTCAGGCTCTTCATGTTTTTGATCACCGTTACATTCTCCTCCTATTATTCAGACCGTTTCATGCTCCTCATATTTTTGATACCTTCTGATGATCTTCATATTTTTCACACCTTTTCAGGCTCTTCATTTTTTCAACACCACTTCATGCTCCTCCTATTTTTCAGACCGTTTCATGCTCATCTCATTTTTGACTCCTTTTGAAGCTTTTCAGATTTTTCACACCTTTTCAGGATCTTCATGTTTTTCACCACCACTTCAAGCTCCTCCAGGTTTGCAGACCGTTTCATGCTCCTCATATTTTTCAGACCATTTCATATTCCTCATATTTTTCACACCTTTTTGAAGCTCTTCATATTTTTCACACCTTTTCAGGCTCTTCATGTTTTTGAACACCGCTTCATGCTCCTCCTATTTTTCAGACCGTTTCATGCTCCTCATATTTTACACCTTTTGAAGCTCTTCATATTTTTCACACCTTTTCAGGCTCTTCATGTTTTTGATCACCGTTACATTCTCCTCCTATTATTCAGACCGTTTCATGCTCCTCATATTTTTGACACTTTTTGAAGCTCTTTATATATTTCACACATTTTCAGGCTCTTCATGTTTTTGATCACCGTTACATTCTCCTCCTATTTTTCAGACCGTTTCATGCTCCTCATATTTTTGACAACTTTGGAAGCTCGTCATATTTTTCACACATTTTCAGGCTCTTCATGTTTTTCAACACTGTTGCATGATCCTCTTATTTTTCAGACCGTTTCATGCTCCTCATATACTTGACACATTTTTAAGCTCTTCATATATTTCACACATTTTCAGGCTATTCATGTTTTTCAACACCGCTTCATGCTCCTTGTATCTTTAAGACCGTTTCATGCTCCTCATATTTTTGACACCTTTTTAAGCTCTTCATATTTTTCACACCTTTTTAAGCTCTTCATATTTCTCACACCTTTTCAGGCTCTTCATGTTTTTCAACAACGCTTCATGCACCTCCTATTTGTCAGACCGTTTCATGCTCATCTCATTTTTGACACCTTTTGAATCTTTTCATATTTTTCACACCTTCTCAGGCTCTTCATGTTTTTCAACAACGCTTCATGCACCTCCTATTTTTCAGACCGTTTAGTGCTCATCAAATTTTTGACACCTCTTGAAGCTCTTCATATTTTTCACACCTTTTGAAGCTCTTCATATTTTTCACACCATTTCAGGCTCTTCATGTTTTTCAACACCGTTTCATGCTGCTTCTATTTTTCAGACCGTTTCATGCTCCTCATATTTTTCACACCTTTTGAAGCTCTTCATATTTTTCACACCTTTTCAGGCTCTTCATGTTTTTCTACACCACTTCATGCTTCTCCTATTTTTCAGACCGTTTCATGCTCCTCATATTTTTCACACCTTTTGAAGCTCTTCATATTTTTCACACCTTTTCAGGCTCTTCATGTTTTTCTACACCACTTCATGCTTCTCCTATTTTTCAGCCTGTTTCATGCTCCTCATTTATTTCACACCTTTTGAAGCTCTTCATTTTTTTCACACATTTACATGCTCTTCATGTTTTTGATCACCGTTTCATGCTCCTCCTATTTTTCAGACCATTTCATGCTCCTCATATTTTTGACACCTTTTGAAGCTCTTCGTATTTTTCACACTTTTTCAGGTCTCTTCATGTTTTTATACACCGTTTCATGCTAATCCCATTTTTCAAACCTTATCATGCTCCTCATATTTTTCACACCTTTTTAAGCTCTTCATATTTTTCACACCTTTTCAGGATCTTCATGTTTTTGAACACCGCTTCATGCTCCTCATATTTTTCAGACCGTTTCTTGCTCCTCGTATTTTTGACATCTTTTGAAGCTTTTCATATTTTTCACACCTTCTCATGCTCTTCAAGTTTTTCAACACCACTTCATGCTCCTCCTTTTTTGCAGACCGTTTGATGCTCCTCATATTTTTGATACCTTTTGATGCTCTTCATATTTTTCACACCTTTTCAGGCTCTTCATTTTTTCAACACCGCTTCATACTCCTCCTATTTTTCAGACCGTTTCATGCTCATCTCATTTTTGACACCTCTTGAAGCTTTTCATATTTTTCACAACGTTTCAGGCTCTTCAAGTTTTTGAACACCGCTCATGTTCTTCCTATTTTTCAGACCGTTTCATGCTCCTCATATTTTTGACACCTTTTGAAGCTCTTCATATTTTTCACACCTTTTCAGGCTCTTCATGTTTTTGAACACCGCTTCATGCTCCTCCTATTTTTCAGAGAGTTTCATTCTCCTCATGTATTTCACACCTTTTGAAGCTCTTCATATTTTTCAAAACTTTTCAGGCTCTTCATATTTTTCCACACCACTTCATGCTCATCCTATTTTTCAGACCGTTTCATGCTCCTCATATTTTTGACATCTTTTGAAGCTCTTCTTATTTTTCACACCTTTTCAGGCTCTTCATGTTTTTCAACACAGCTTCATGCTCCTCCTATTTTTCAGACCGTTTCATGCTCAACTCATTTTTGACACCTTTTGAAGATCTTCATATTTTTCACACCTTTTCAGGCTCTTCATGTTTTTGAACACCGCTTCATGCTAATCCCATTTTTCAAACCATATCATGCTCCTCATAATTTTCACACCTTTTTAAGCTCTTCATATGTTTCACACCTTTTCAGGCTCTTCATGTTTTTGAATACTACTTCATGCTCCTTCTATTTTTCAGAGAGTTTCATGCTCCTCATGTATTACACACCTTTTGAAGCTCTTCATATTTTTCACACTTTTACAGGCTCTTCATGTGTTTCCACACCACTTCATGCTACTCAGATTTTTCAGCTCGTTTCATGCTGCTCATGAATTTCACACCTTTTGAAGCTCTTCATATTTTTCACACCTTTTCAGGCTCTTCCTGTTTTGATCACCGTTTCATGCTCCTCCTATTTTTCAGACCGTTTCATGCTCCTCATAATTTTTGACACCTTTTAAAGGTCTTCATTATTTTCACACCTTTTCTGGCACTTCATGTTTTTGAACACAACTTCATGCTCCTCCTATTTTTTAGACCATTTCATATTCCTCATATTTTTCACACCTTTTGAAGCTCTTCATATTTTTCACACCTTTTCAGGCTCTTCATGTTTTTGAACACCGTTGCATGCTCCTCCTATTTTTCAGACCATTTCATGCTCATCTCATTTTTTAAACCTTTTGAAGCTTTTCATATTTTTCACAACGTTTCAGGCTCTTCAAGTTTTTGAACACCGCTTCATGCTCCTCCTATTTTTCAGACCGTTTCATGCTCCTCATATTTTTCACATTTTTTGAAGCTCTTCATATTTTTCACACCTTTTCAGGCTCTTCATGTTTTTCTACACCGCTTCATGCTCCTCCTATTTTTCAGACCGTTTCATGCTCCTCATATTTTACACCTTTTGAAGCTCTTCATATTTTTCACACCTTTTCAGGCTCTTCATGTTTTTGATCACCGTTACATTCTCCTCCTATTATTCAGACCGTTTCATGCTCCTCATATTTTTGACACTTTTTGAAGCTCTTTATATATTTCACACCTTTTCAGGCTCTTCATGTTTTGATCACCGTTACATTCTCCTCCTACTATTCAGACCGTTTCATGCTCCTCATATTTTTGACACTTTTTGAAGCTCTTTATATATTTCACACATTTTCAGGCTCTTCATGTTTTTGAACACAGCTTCATGCTCCTCCTATTTTTCAGACCGTTTCATGCTCCTCATATACTTGACACATTTTTAAGCTCTTCATATATTTCACACATTTTCAGGCTATTCATGTTTTTCAACACCGCTTCATGCTCCTTGTATTTTTAAGACCGTTTCATGCTCCTCATATTTTTGACACCTTTTTAAGCTCTTCCTATTTTTCACACCTTTTTAAGCTCTTCATATTTCTCACACCTTTTCAGGCTCTTCATGTTTTTCAACAACGCTTCATGCACCTCCTATTTGTCAGACCGTTTCATGCTCATCTCATTTTTGACACCTTTTGAATCTTTTCATATTTTTCACACCTTCTCAGGCTCTTCATGTTTTTGAACACTGCTTCATGCTAATCCTTTTTTTCAAACCATATCATGCTCCTCATATTTTTCACACCTTTTAAGCTCTTCATATTTTTCACACTTTTTCAGGCTCTTCATGTTTTTCAACACCGCTTCATGCTCCTCCTATTTTTCAGACCGTTTCATGCTCCTCATATTTTTGACACCTTTTTAAGCTCTTCATATTTCTCATACCTTTTCAGGCTCTTCATGTTTTTCTACACCACTTCATGCTTCTCCTATTTTTCAGCCCGTTTCATGCTCCTCATTTATTTCACACCTTTTGAAGCTCTTCATATTTTTCACACCTTCTCAGGCTATTCATGTTTTTCAACAACGCTTCATGCACCTCCTATTTTTCAGACCGTTTCATGCTCATCTCATTTTTGACACCTTTTGAAGCTTTTCATATTTTTCACACCTTTTCAGGCTCTTCATGTTTTTCCACACCACATCATGCTTCTCCTAATTTTCAGCAAGTTTCATGCTCCTCATGTATTTCACACCTTTTGAAGCTCTTCATATTTTTCAAAACTTTTCAGGCTCTTCCTGTTTTTGAACAGCGCTTCATGCTCCTCCTATATTTCAGACCGTTTCATGCTCCTCATGTATTACACACCTTTTGAAGCTCTTCATTTTTTTCACACATTTACAGGCTCTTCATGTTTTTGATCACCGTTTCATGCTCCTCCTATTTTTCAGACCATTTCATGCTCCTCATATTTTTGACACCTTTTGAAGCTCTTCGTATTTTTCACACCTTTTCAGGTCTCTTCATGTTTTTATACACCGTTTCATGCTAATCCCATTTTTCAAACCATATCATGCTCCTCATATTTTTCACACCTCTTCAAGCTTTTCATATTTTTCACAACGTTTCAGGCTCTTCAAGTTTTTGAACACCGCTTCATGTTCTTCCTATTTTTCAGACCGTTTCATCCTCCTCCTATTTTTGACACCTTTTGATGCTCTTCATATTTTTCACACCTTTTCAGGCTCTTCATTTTTTCAACACCGCTTCATACTCCTCCTATTTTTCAGACCGTTTCATGCTCATCTCATTTTTGACACTTCTTGAAGCTTTTCATATTTTTCACAACGTTTCAGGCTCTTCAAGTTTTTGAAGACCGCTTCATGTTCTTCCTATTTTTCAGACCGTTTCATGCTCCTCATATTTTTGACACCTTTTGAAGCTCTTCATATTTTTCACACCTTTTCAGGCTCTTCATGTTTTTGAACACCGCTTCATGCTCCTCCTCTTTTTCAGAGAGTTTCATGCTCCTCATGTATTTCACACCTTTTGAAGCTCTTCATATTTTTCAAAACTTTTCAGGCTCTTCATATTTTTCCACACCACTTCATGCTCATCCTTTTTTTCAGACCGTTTCATGCTCCTCATGTATTTCATACCTTTTGAAGCTCTTCATATTTTTCACACCTTTTCAGGCTCTTCATGTTTTTGAACACCGCTTCATGCTCCTCCTATTTTTCAGACCGTTTCATGCTCCTCATATTTTTGACATCTTTTGAAGCTTTTCATATTTTTCACACCTTTTCAGGCTCTTCAAGTTTTTCAACACCACTTCATGCTCCTCCTTTTTTGCAGACCGTTTCATGCTCCTCATATTTTTGATACCTTTTGATAATCTTCATATTTTTCACACCTTTTCAGGCCATTCATTTTTTCAACACCACTTCATGCTCCTCCTATTTTTCAGACCGTTTCATGCTCATCTCATTTTTGAAACCTTTTGAAGCTTTTCATATTTTTCACAACTTTTCAGGCTCTTCAAGTTTTTGAACACCGCTTCATGCTCCTCCTATTTTTCAGACCGTTTTATGCTCATCTCATTTTTGACACCTTTTGAAGCTTTTCATATTTTTCACAACTTTTCAGGCTCTTCATGTTTTTGAACACCGCTTCATGCTCCTCCTATTTTTCAGACCGTTTCATGCTCCTCATATTTTACACCTTTTGAAGCTCTTCATATTTTTCACACCTTTTCAGGCTCTTCATGTTTTTGATCACCGTTACATTCTCCTCCTATTTTTCAGACCGTTTCATGTTCCTCATATTTTTGACAACTTTGGAAGCTCTTCATATTTTTCACACATTTTCAGGCTCTTCATGTTTTTCAACACTGTTGCATGATCCTCCTATTTTTCAGACCGTTTCATGCTCCTCATATACTTGACACATTTTTAAGCTCTTCATATATTTCACACATTTTCAGGCTATTCATGTTTTTCAACACCGCTTCATGCTCCTTGTATTTTTAAGACCGTTTCATGCTCCTCATATTTTTGACACCTTTTTAAGCTCTTCATATTTTTCACATCTTTTTAAGCTCTTCATATTTCTCACACCTTTTCAGGCTCTTCATGTTTTTCAACAACGCTTCATGCACCTCCTATTTGTCAGACCGTTTCATGCTCATCTCATTTTTGACACCTTTTGAATCTTTTCATATTTTTCACACCTTCTCAGGCTCTTCATGTTTTTGAACACCGCTTCATGCTAATCCTATTTTTCAAACCATATCATGCTCCTCATATTTTTCACACCTTTTAAGCTCTTCATATTTTTCACACTTTTTCAGACTCTTCATGTTTTTCAACACCGCTTCATGCTCCTCCTATTTTTCAGACCGTTTCATGCTCATCAAATTTTTGACACCTTTTGAAGCTCTTCATATTTTTCACACCTTTTGAAGCTCTTCATATTTTTCACACCATTTCAGGCTCTTCATGTTTTTCAACACCGTTTCATGCTGCTTCTATTTTTCAGACTGTTTCATGCTCCTCATATTTTTCACACCTTTTGAAGCTCTTCATATTTTTCACACCTTTTCAGGCTCTTCATGTTTTTCTACACCACTTCATGCTTCTCTTATTTTTCAGACCGTTTCATGCTCCTCATATTTTTCACACCTTTTGAAGCTCTTCATATTTTTCACACCTTTTCAGGCTCTTCATGTTTTTCTACACCACTTCATGCTTCTCCTATTTTTCAGACTATTTCATGCTCCTCATTTATTTCACACCATTTGAAGCTCTTCATATTTTTCACACCTTTTCAGGCTCTTCATGTTTTTAAACACCGTTTCATGCTACTTCTATTTTTCAGACCGTTTCATGCTCCTCATATTTTTCACACCTTTTGAAGCTCTTCATATTTTTCACACCTTTTCAGGCTCTTCATGTTTTTCTACACCACTTCATGCTTCTCCTATTTTTCAGCACGTTTCATGCTCCTCATGTATTTCACACCTTTTGAAGCTCTTCATATTTTTCACACCTTTTCAGGCTCTTCATGTTTTTCAACACCACTTCAAGCTCCTCCAGGTTTGCAGACCGTTTCATGCTCCTCATATATTTCACACCTTTTGAAGCTTTTCATATTTTTCACACCTTTTCAGGCTCTTCATATTTTTGAACACCGCTTCATGCTCCTCCTATTTTTCAGACCGTTTCATGCTCCTCATATTTTACACCTTTTGAAGCTCTTCATATTTTTCACACCTTTTCAGGCTCTTCATGTTTTTGATCACCGTTACATTCTCCTCCTATTATTCAGACCGTTTCATGCTCCTCATATTTTTGACACTTTTTAAAGTCTTTATATATTTCACACCTTTTCTGGCTCTTCATGTTTTTGATCACCGTTACATTCTCCTCCTACTATTCAGACCGTTTCATGCTCCTCATATTTTTGACACTTTTTGAAGCTCTTCATATTTTTCACACCTTTTCAGGCTCTTCATGTTTTTGATCACCGTTACATTCTCCTCCTATTATTCAGACCGTTTCATGCTCCTCATATTTTTGATACCTTTTGATGATCTTCATATTTTTCACACCTTTTCAGGCTCTTCATTTTTTCAACACCACTTCATGCTCCTCCTATTTTTCAGACCGTTTCATGCTCATCTCATTTTTGACTCCTTTTGAAGCTTTTCAGATTTTTCACACCTTTTCAGGATCTTCATGTTTTTCAACACCACTTCAAGCTCCTCCAGGTTTGCAGACCGTTTCATACTCCTCATATTTTTCAGACCATTTCATATTCCTCATATTTTTCACACCTTTTTGAAGCTCTTCATATTTTTCACACCTTTTCAGGCTCTTCATGTTTTTGAACACCGCTTCATGCTCCTCCTATTTTTCAGACCGTTTCATGCTCCTCATATTTTACACCTTTTGAAGCTCTTCATATTTTTCACACCTTTTCAGGCTCTTCATGTTTTTGATCACCGTTACATTCTCCTCCTATTATTCAGACCGTTTCATGCTCCTCATATTTTTGACACTTTTTGAAGCTCTTTATATATTTCACACATTTTCAGGCTCTTCATGTTTTTGATCACCGTTACATTCTCCTCCTATTTTTCAGACCGTTTCATGCTCCTCATATTTTTGACAACTTTGGAAGCTCGTCATATTTTTCACACATTTTCAGGCTCTTCATGTTTTTCAACACTGTTGCATGATCCCCTTTTTTTCAGACCGTTTCATGCTCCTCATATACTTGACACATTTTTAAGCTCTTCATATATTTCACACATTTTCAGGCTATTCATGTTTTTCAACACCGCTTCATGCTCCTTGTATCTTTAAGACCGTTTCATGCTCCTCATATTTTTGACACCTTTTTAAGCTCTTCATATTTTTCACACCTTTTTAAGCTCTTCATATTTCTCACACCTTTTCAGGCTCTTCATGTTTTTCAACAACGCTTCATGCACCTCCTATTTGTCAGACCGTTTCATGCTCATCTCATTTTTGACACATTTTGAATCTTTTCATATTTTTCACACCTTCTCAGGCTCTTCATGTTTTTCAACAACGCTTCATGCACCTCCTATTTTTCAGACCGTTTAGTGCTCATCAAATTTTTGACACCTCTTGAAGCTCTTCATATTTTTCACACCTTTTGAAGCTCTTCATATTTTTCACACCATTTCAGGCTCTTCATGTTTTTCAACACCGTTTCATGCTGCTTCTATTTTTCAGACCGTTTCATGCTCCTCATATTTTTCACACCTTTTGAAGCTCTTCATATTTTTCACACCTTTTCAGGCTCTTCATGTTTTTCTACACCACTTCATGCTTCTCCTATTTTTCAGACCGTTTCATGCTCCTCATATTTTTCACACCTTTTGAAGCTCTTCATATTTTTCACACCTTTTCAGGCTCTTCATGTTTTTCTACACCACTTCATGCTTCTCCTATTTTTCAGCCTGTTTCATGCTCCTCATTTATTTCACACCTTTTGAAGCTCTTCATTTTTTTCACACATTTACATGCTCTTCATGTTTTTGATCACCGTTTCATGCTCCTCCTATTTTTCAGACCATTTCATGCTCCTCATATTTTTGACACCTTTTGAAGCTCTTCGTATTTTTCACACTTTTTCAGGTCTCTTCATGTTTTTATACACCGTTTCATGCTAATCCCATTTTTCAAACCTTATCATGCTCCTCATATTTTTCACACCTTTTTAAGCTCTTCATATTTTTCACACCTTTTCAGGATCTTCATGTTTTTGAACACCGCTTCATGCTCCTCATATTTTTCAGACCGTTTCTTGCTCCTCGTATTTTTGACATCTTTTGAAGCTTTTCATATTTTTCACACCTTCTCAGGCTCTTCAAGTTTTTCAACACCACTTCATGCTCCTCCTTTTTTGCAGACCGTTTGATGCTCCTCATATTTTTGATACCTTTTGATGCTCTTCATATTTTTCACACCTTTTCAGGCTCTTCATTTTTTCAACACCGCTTCATACTCCTCCTATTTTTCAGACCGTTTCATGCTCATCTCATTTTTGACACCTCTTGAAGCTTTTCATATTTTTCACAACGTTTCAGGCTCTTCAAGTTTTTGAACACCGCTTCATGTTCTTCCTATTTTTCAGACCGTTTCATGCTCCTCATATTTTTGACACCTTTTGAAGCTCTTCATATTTTTCACACCTTTTCAGGCTCTTCATGTTTTTGAACACCGCTTCATGCTCCTCCTATTTTTCAGAGAGTTTCATTCTCCTCATGTATTTCACACCTTTTGAAGCTCTTCATATTTTTCAAAACTTTTCAGGCTCTTCATATTTTTCCACACCACTTCATGCTCATCCTATTTTTCAGACCGTTTCATGCTCCTCATATTTTTGACATCTTTTGAAGCTCTTCTTATTTTTCACACCTTTTCAGGCTCTTCATGTTTTTCAACACAGCTTCATGCTCCTCCTATTTTTCAGACCGTTTCATGCTCATCTCATTTTTGACACCTTTTGAAGATCTTCATATTTTTCACATCTTTTCAGGCTCTTCATGTTTTTGAACACCGCTTCATGCTAATCCCATTTTTCAAACCATATCATGCTCCTCATAATTTTCACACCTTTTTAAGCTCTTCATATGTTTCACACCTTTTCAGGCTCTTCATGTTTTTGAATACTACTTCATGCTCCTTCTATTTTTCAGAGAGTTTCATGCTCCTCATGTATTACACACCTTTTGAAGCTCTTCATATTTTTCACACATTTTCAGGCTCTTCATGTTTTTGACCATCGCTTCATGCTCCTCCTATTTTTCAGACCGTTTCATGCTCCTCATATTTTTGACACCTTTTGAAGCTCTTCATATTTTTCACAACATTTCAGGCTCTTCATGTTTTTCAACACCGCTTCATGCACGTCCTATTTTTCAGACCGTTTCATGCTCATCTCATTTTTGACACCTTTTGAAGTTTTTCATATTTCTCACAACTTTTCAGGCTCTTCATGTTTTTGAACACCGCTTCATGCTAATCCTATTTTTCAAACCATATCATGCTCCTCATATTTTTCACACCTTTTGAAGCTCTTCATATATTTCACACCTTTTCAGGCTCTTCCTGTTTTTGAACACCACTTCATGCTCCTTCTCTTTTTCAGAGAGTTTTATGCTCCTCATGTATTTCACACCTTTTGAAGCTCTTCATATTTTTCACACCTTTTCAGGCTCTTCATGTTTTTCAACACCGCTTCATGCTGCTCATATTTTTCAGACCGTTTCATGCTCCTCATATTTTTGACACCTTTTGAAGCTCTTCATTTTTTGCTCGCCTTTTAAGGCTCTTCATATTTTTCAACACCGCTTCATGCTGCTCATATTTTTCAGACCGTTTCATGCTCCTCATATTTTTGACACCTTTTGAAGCTCTTCATATTTTTCACACGTTTTCAGTCTATTCATTTTTTTGAACACCATTTCAGGCTCCTCCTATTTTTCAGAGAGTTTCATGCTCCTCATGTATTTCACACCTTTGAAAGCTCTTCATATTTTTCAAAGATTTTGAAGCTCTTCATATTTTTCACACCTTTTCAGGCTCTTCATGTTTTTCAACACCGCTTCATGCTGCTCATATTTTTCAGACCGTTTCATGCTCATCTCATTTTTGACACCTTTTGAAGCTCTTCATATTTTTCACACGTTTTCAGCTCTTCATGTTTTTGACCACCGTTTCATGCTCCTCCTATTTTTCAGACCGTTTCATGCTCCTCATATTTTTGACACCTTTTGAAGCTCTTCATATTTTTCACACCTTTTCAGGCTCTTCATGTTTTTGAACACCGCTTCATGATCCTCCTGTTTTTCAGACCGTTTCATGCTCTTCATATTTGTGAAACATTTTGAAGCTCTTCATATTTTTCACACCTTTTCAGGCTCTTCATGTTTTTCACCACCACTTCACGCTCCTCCTATATTTCAGACCGTATCATGCTCATCTCATTTTTGTCACCTTTGAAGCTCTTTATTTTTTTCACACCTTTTGAAGCTCTTCATATTTTTCACACGTTTTTTGCTCTTCATATTTTTCAACACCGCTTCATGCTGCTTCTATTTTTCAGTCCGTTTCATGCTCCTCATATATTTCACACCTTTTGAAGCTCTTCATATTTTTCACACCTTTTCAGGATCTTCATGTTTTGGAACACAGCTTCATGCTCCTCCTATTTATCAGACCGTTTCATGCTCCTCATATTTTTGACACCTTTTGAAGCTCTTTATATTTTTCAAAGTTTTTCAGGCTCTTCATTATTTTCAACACCGTTTCATGTTATTCCTATTTTTCAGACCGTTTAATGCTCATCTCATTTTTGACACCTTTTGAAGCTCTTCATATTTTTCACACCTTTTCAGGCTCTTCATGATTTTGGACACCGTTTCATGCTCCTCCTATTTTTCAGACCGTTTCATGCTCCTCATATTTATGACACCTTTTGAAGCTCTTCATATTTTTCACACCTTTTCATGCTCTTCATGTTTCTGAAAACCGCTTCATGATCCTCCTATTTTTCAGAACGTTTCATGCTCCTCATATATTTCACACCTTTTGAAGCTCTTCATATTTTTCACATCATTGAAGCTCTTCATATTTTTCACGCCTTTTCAGGCTCTTCAAGATTTTCAACACCGCTTCATGCTCCTCGTATTTTTCGGACCGTTTTATGCTCATCTCATTTTTGACACCTTTTGAAGCTCTTCATATTTTTCACACCTTTTGAAACTCTTCATATTTTTCATATGTTTGAAGCTCTTCATATTTTCACACGTTTTCAGACTCTTCATGTTTTTCAACACCGCTTCATGCCCCTGCTATTTTTCAGACAGTTTCATGCTCCTCATATTTTTGACAGGTTTTGAGGCTTTTCATATTTTTCACACCTTTTCAGGCTCTTAATGTTTTTGAACACCGTTTCATAATCCGCCTATTTTTAAGACCGTTTCATGCTCCTCATATTTTTGACACCTTTAGAACCTCTTCATATTTTACACAGCTTTTCAGGCTCTTCATGTTTTTCAACACCGCTTCATGTTCCTCCTCTTTTTCAGAACGTTTCATGCTCCTCATATATTTGACACCTTTTGAAGCTCTTGATATTTCTCACACCTTTTCAGGTTCTTCATGTTTTTCAACACCGCTTCATGCTCCTCCTATTTTTCAGACCGTTTCATGCTCATCTCATTTTTGACACCTTTTGAAGCTCCTCATATTTTTCACATCTTTTGAAGTTCTTCATATTTTTCACACCTTTTCAGGCTCTTCATGTTTTTGAACACCGCTTCATGATCCTCCTGTTTTTCAGACCGTATCATGCTCATCTCATTTTTGTCACCTTTGAAGCTCTTTATATTTTTCACACCTTTTGAAGCTCTTTATATTTTTCACACCTTTTCAGGCTCTTCATGTTTTTGATCACCGTTTCATGCTCCTCCTATTTTTCAGACCGTTTCATGCTCCTCATAATTTTGACACCTTATGAAGCTCTTCATATTTTTCACACCTTTTCTGGCTCTTCATGTTTTTGAACACCGCTTCATGATCCTCCTGATTTTCAGACCGTTTCATGCTCTTCATATTTTTGAAACATTTTGAAGCTCTTCATATTTTTCACACCTTTTCAGGCTCTTCATGTTTTTCACCACCACTTCATTCTCCTCCTATTTTTCAGACCGTTTCATGCTCATCTCATTTTTGTCACCTTTGAAGCTCTTTATATTTTTCACACCTTTTGAAGCTCTTCATATTTTTCACACTTTTTCAGGCTCTTCATAGTTTTCAACACCGTTTCATGCTGCTTCTATTTTTCAGATCGTTTATGCTCCTCATATTTTTGACACCTTTAGAAGCTCTTCATATTTTTCAAACCTTTTCAGGTTCTTCATGTTTTTGATCACCGTTTGATGCTCCTCCTATTTTTCAGACCGTTTGGTGCTCCTCATATTTTTGACACATTTTGAAGCTGTTCATATTTTTCACACCTTTTCAGGCTCTTCATGTTATTGAACACCGCTTCATGATCCTCCTATTTTTCAGACCGTTTCATGCTCCTCATATTTTTGACAGTTTTTGAGCTCTTCATATTTTTCACACCTTTTCAGGCTCTTCATGTTTTTGAACACCGCTTCATGCTACTCCTATTTTTCAGATCGTTTATGCTCCTCATATTTTTGACACCTTTAGAAGATCTTCATATTTTTCAAACCTTTTCAGGTTCTTCATGTTTTTGATCACCGTTTCATGCTCCTCCTATTTTTCAGACCGTTTCATGCTCCTCATATTTTTGACACATTTTGAAGCTGTTCATATTTTTCACACCTTTTCAGGCTCTTCATGTTTTTGAACACCGCTTCATGATCCTCCTATTTTTCAGACCGTTTCATACTTCTCATATTTTTGACACATTTAGAAGCTCTTCATTTTTTTCACACCTTTTCAGGCTCTTCATGTTTTTTGACACAGCTTCATGATCCTCCTATTTTTCAGACCGTTTCATGTTCATCTCATTTTTTACACCTTTTGAAGCTTTTCATATTTTTCACACATTTTCAGGCTCTTCATATTTTTCCACACCACTTCATGCTTCTCCTATTTTTCAGCCCGTTTCATGCTCCTCATGTATTTCACACCTTTTGAAGCTCTCCATATTTTTCACAGCTTTTCAGGCTCTTCATGTTTTTCCACAGCACTTCATGCTTCTCTTATTTTTCAGCCGGTTTCATGCTCCTCATGTATTTCACACCTTTTGAAGCTCTTCATATTTTTCACACCTTTTCAGGCTCTTCATGTTTTTGATCACCGTTTCATGCTCCTCCTATTTTTCAGACCGTTTCATGCTCCTCATATTTTTGACACCTTTTGAAGCTCTTCATATTTTTCACACCTTTTCAGGCTCTTCATGTTCTTGAACACCGCTTCATGATCCTCCTGATTTTCAGACCGTTTCATGCTCTTCATATTTTTGAAACATTTTGAAGCTCTTCATATTTTTCACACCTTTTCAGGCTCTTCATGTTTTTCACCAGCACTTCATTCTCCTCCTAATTTTCAGACCGTTTCATGCTCATCTCATTTTTGTCACCTTTGAAGCTCTTTATATTTTTCACACCTTTTGAAGCTCTTCATATTTTTCACACCTTTTCAGGCTCTTCATATTTTTCAACACCTTTTCATGCTGCTTCTATTTTTCAGACCGTTTCATGCTCCTCATATTTTTCACACCTTTTGAAGCTCTTCATATTTTTCACACCTTTTCAGGCTCTTCTTGTTTTTGAACACAGCTTCATGCTCCACCTATTTATCAGACCGTTTCATGCTCCTCATATTTTTGACACCTTTTGCAGCTCTTTATATTTTTCACATTATTTCAGGCTCTTCATGATTTTCAACACCGTTTCATGTTATTCCTATTCTTCAGACCGTTTAATGCTCATTATCATTTTTGACACCTTTTGAAGCTCTTCATATTTTCCACACCTTTTCAGGCTCTTCATGTGTTTGATCACCTTTTCATGCTTCTTCTATTTTTCAGATCGTTTCATGCTCCTCATATTTTTGACACTTTTTGAGCTCTTCATATTTTTCACACCTTTTCAGGCTCTTCATGTTTTTGAACACCGCTTCATGCTACTCCTATTTTTCAGATCGTTTATGCTCCTCATATTTTTGACACCTTTAGAAGCTCTTCATATTTTTCAAACCTTTTCAGGCTCTTCATGTTTTTGATCACCGTTTCATGCTCCTCCTATTTTTCAGACCGTTTCATGCTCCTCATATTTTTGACACCTTTTGAAGCTCTTCATATTTTTCACACCTTTTCAGGCTCTTCATGTTTTTGAACACCGCTTCATAATCCTCCTGTTTTTCAGACCGTTTCATGCTCTTCATATTTGTGAAACATTTTGAAGCTCTTCATATTTTTCACACCTTTTCAGGCTCTTCATGTTTTTGAACACAGCTTCATGCTCCACCTATTAATCAGACCGTTTCATGCTCCTCATATTTTTGACACCTTTTGCAGCTCTTTATATTTTTCACACTATTTCAGGCTCTTCATGATTTTCAACACCGTTTCATGTTATTCCAATTTTTCCGACCGTTTAATGCTAATCTCATTTTTGACACCTTTTGAAGCTTTTCATATTTTTCACAACTTTTCAGGCTCTTCATGTTTTTGAACACCGCTTCATGCTCCTCCTATTTTTCAGAGCGTTTCATGCTCCTCATATTTTTGACACTTTTTGAGCTCTTCATATTTTTCACACCTTTTCAGGCTCTTCATGTTTTTGATCACCGTTTCATGCTCCTTCTATTTTTCAGATCGTTTCATGCTCATCATATTTTTGACACTTTTTGAGCTCTTCATATTTTTCACACCTTTTCAGGCTCTTCATGTTTTTCGACACAGCTTCATGATCCTCCTATTTTTCAGACCATTTCATTCTCCTCATATTTTTGACACCTTTTGAAGCTCTTCATATATTTCACACTTTTTCAGTCTCTTCTTTTTTTTTCAACAGGACTTCATGCTCCTCCTATTTTTCAGACCGTTTCATGCTCTTCATATTTTTGAAACATTTTGAAGCTCTTCATATTTTTCACTCCTTTTCAGGCTCTTCATGTTTTTGAACACCGCTTCATGCTCCTCCTATTTTTCAGAACGTTTCATGCTCCTCATATTTTTCACACTTTTTGAAGCTCTTCATATTTTGCACACCTTTTCAAGCCCTTCATGTTTTTCAACACAGCTTTATGCTCCTCCTATTTTTCAGACCGTTTCATGCTCCTAATATTTTGACACCTTTTGAAGCTCTTCATATATTTCACACCTTTTCAGGCTCTTCATGTTTTTGAACACCGCTTCATGCTCCTCTTATTTTTCAGACCGTTTTTTGCTCCTCATATTTTTAACACCTTTTTAAGCTTTTCATATTTTTCACACCTTTTCAGGCTCTTCAAGTTTTTCAACACCACTTCATGCTCCTCCTTTTTTGCAGACCTTTTCATGCTCCTCATATATTTGACACCTTTTGATGCTCTTCATATTTTTCACACCTTTTCAGGCTCTTCATTTTTCAACACCGCTTCATGCTCCTCCTATTTTTCAGACCGTTTCATGCTCATGTCATTTTTGACACCTTTTGAAGCTTTTCATATTTTTCACAACTTTTCAGGCTCTTCATGTCTTTCAACACCGTTTCAGGCTCCTCCTATTTTTCAGACCGTTTCATGCTCATCTCAATTTTGACACCTTTTGAAGCTCTTCATAATTTTCACACATTTTCAGGCTCTTCATGTTTTTGAACACTGCTTCATGCTCCTCGTATTTTTCAGATCGTTTCATGCTCCTCATATTTTTGACACTTTTTGAGCTCTTCATATTTTTCACACCTTTTCAGGCTCTTCATGTTTTTGAACACCGCTTCATGATCCTCCTGATTTTCAGACCGTTTCATGCTCTTCATATTTTTGAAACATTTTGAAGCTCTTCATATTTTTCACACCTTTTCAGGCTCTTCATGTTTTTCACCACCATTTCATTCTCCTCCTATTTTTCAGACCGTTTCATGCTCATCTCATTTTTGTCACCTTTGAAGCTCTTTATATTTTTCACACCTTTTGAAGCTCCTCATATTTTTCACACGTTTTCAGGCTCTTCATATTTTTCAACACCGTTTCATGCTGCTTCTATTTTTCAGACCGTTTCATGCTCCTCATATTTTTCACACCTTTTGAAGCTCTTCATATTTTTCACACCTTTTCAGGCTCTTCATGTTTTTGAACACAGCTTCATGCTCCACCTATTTATCAGACCGTTTCATGCTCCTCATATTTTTGACACCTTTTGCAGCTCTTTATATTTTTCACATTATTTCAGGCTCTTCATGATATTCAACACCGTTTCATGTTATTCCTATTTTTCAGACCGTTTAATGCACATCTCATTTTTGACACCTTTTGAAGCTTTTCATAATTTTCACAACTTTTCAGGCTCTTCATGTTTTTGAACACCGCTTGATGCTCCTCCTATTTTTCAGAGAGTTTCATGCTCCTCATGTATTTCACACCTTTTGAAGCTCTTCATATTTTCCACACCTTTTCAGGCTCTTCATGTGTTTGATCACCGTTTCATGCTTCTTCTATTTTTCAGATCGTTTCATGCTCCTCATATTTTTGACACTTTTTGAGCTCTTCATATTTTTCACACCTTTTCATGCTCTTCATGTTTTTGAACACAGCTTCATGCTACTCCTATTTTTCAGATCGTTTATGCTCCTCATATTTTTGACACCTTTTGAAGCTCTTCATATATTTCACACCTTTTCAGGCTCTTCATGTTTCTGAACACCACTTCATGCTCCTTCTCTTTTTCAGAGAGTTTTATGCTCCTCATGTATTTCACACCTTTTGAAGCTCTTCATATTTTTCACACCTTTTCAGGCTCTTCATGTTTTTCAACACCACTTCATGCTGCTCATATTTTTCAGACCGTTTCATGCTCCTCATATTTTTTACACCTTTTGAAGCTCTTCATTTTTTTCACACGTTTTCAGTCTATTCATGTTTTTGAACACCATTTCAGGCTCCTCCTATTTTTCAGAGTGTTTCATGCTCCTCATGTATTTCACACCTTTGAAAGCTCTTCATATTTTTCAAAGATTTTGAAGCTCTTCATATTTTTCACACCTTTTCAGGCTCTTCATGTTTTTCAACACCGTTTCATGCTCCCCCTATTTTTCAAACCGTTTCATGTTCCTCATAATTTTGAAACCTTTTGAAGATCTTCATAATTTTCACACATTTTCAGGCTCTTCATGTGTTTCAACACCGCTTCATGTTCCTCCTATTTTTCAGACCGTTTCATGCTCCTCATATTTTTGACACCTTTTGAAGCTCTTCATATTTTTCACACCTTTTCAGGCTTTTCATGTTTTTTTGAACACCGCTTCATGTTCCTCCTATTTTTCAGACCGTTTCATGCTCCTCATATTTTTGACACCTTTTGAAGCTCTTCATATATTTCACAACTTTTTAGGCTCTTCATATTTTTGAAGACCGCTTCATGCTCCTCCTATTTTCAGACCGTTTCATGCTCCTCTCATTTTTGACACCTTTTGAAGATTTGCATTTCTTTACACACCTATTCAGGCTCTTCATGTTTTTGAACACTGCTTCATGCTCCTCCTATTTTTCAGACCGTATCATGCTCCTCATATTTTTCACACATTTTGAAGCTCTTCATATTTTTCACACCTTTTCAGGCTCTTCATTTTATTCAACACTACTTGTTGCTCCTCCTATTTTTTAGACCTTTTCATGCTCATCTAATTTTTGACACTTTTGAAGCTCTTCATATTTTTTACACCTTTTGAAGCTCCTCATATTTTTTCACACATTTTGAAGCTCTTCATATTTTTCTCACCTTTTCAGGCTCTTCATGATTTTCATCACCGCTTCATGCTCCTCCTATTTTTCAGACCGTTTCATGCTCATCTCATTTTTGACACCTTTTGAAGCTCTTCCTATTTTTTACAGGTTTTCAGGCACTTCATGTTTTTCAACACTGCTTCATGCTCCTCCTATTTTTCCGACCGTTTCATGCTCATCTCATTTTGACATCTTTTGAAACTCTTCATATTTTTCACACCTTTTGAAGCTCTTCATATTTTTCACATTTATGAATCTCTTCATATTTTCCACACGTTTTCAGACAATTCATGTTTTTCAACATCGCTTCATGCTCCTCCTATTTTTCAGACCGTTTCATGCTCCTCATAATTTTGACACCTTTTGAAGCTTTAATATTTTTAACACTTTTTCAGGCTCTTCATCTTTTTCAACACCACTTCATGCTCCTCCTTTTTTGC
Organism: Dama dama; assembly: GCF_033118175.1. Taxonomy (NCBI): domain Eukaryota; kingdom Metazoa; phylum Chordata; class Mammalia; order Artiodactyla; family Cervidae; genus Dama; species Dama dama. The sequence continues at coordinate 3,927,122 of NW_026870956.1, forward strand.
AGACCGTTTCATGCTACTCATATTTTTAACACCTTTTGAAGCTCTTCATATTTCTCACACCTTTTCAGGCTCTTCATGTTTTTCAACAACGCTTCATGCTCCTCCGATTTTTCAGACCGTTTCATGCTCCTCATATTTTTGACACCTTTTGAAGCTCTTCATGTTTTTCACACCTTTTCAGGCTCTTCATGTTTTTGAACACCGCTTCATGCTTCTCCTATTTTTCAGACCGTTTCATGCTCCTCATATTTTTGACACCTTTTGAAGCTCTTCATAATTTTCACAACTTTTCAGGCTCTTCACGTTTTTCAACACCGCTTCATGCACGTCCTATTTTTCAGACCATTTCATGCTCATCTCATTTTTGACACCTTTTGAAGTTTTTCATATTTTTCACAACTTTTCAGGCTCTTCATGTTTTTGAACACCGCTTCACGCTAATCCTATTTTTCAAACCATATAATGCTCCTCATATTTTTCACACCTTTTGAAGCTCTTCATATATTTCACACCTTTTCAGGCTCTTCATGTTTCTGAACACCACTTCATGCTCCTTCTCTTTTTCAGAGAGTTTTATGCTCCTCATGTATTTCACACCTTTTGAAGCTCTTCATATTTTTCACACCTTTTCAGGCTCTTCATGTTTTTCAACACCACTTCATGCTGCTCATATTTTTCAGACCGTTTCATGCTCCTCATATTTTTTACACCTTTTGAAGCTCTTCATGTTTTTCACACCTTTTAAGGCTCTTCATGTTTTTCAACACCGCTTCATGCTGCTCATATTTTTCAGACCGTTTCATGCTCCTCATATTTTTGACACCTTTTGAAGCTCTTCATATTTTTCACACGTTTTCAGTCTATTCATGTTTTTGAACACCATTTCAGGCTCTTCCTATTTTTCAGAGTGTTTCATGCTCCTCATGTATTTCACACCTTTGAAAGCTCTTCATATTTTTCAAAGATTTTGAAGCTCTTCATATTTTTCACACCTTTTCAGGCTCTTCATGTTTTCAACACCGTTTCATGCTCCCCCTATTTTTCAAACAGTTTCATGCTCCTCATATTTTTGACACCTTTTGAAGCTCTTCATATTTTTCACACCTTTTCAGGCTCTTCATGTTTTTGAACACCGCTTCATAATCCTCCTGTTTTTCAGACCGTTTCATGCTCTTCATATTTGTGAAACATTTTGAAGCTCTTCATATTTTTCACACCTTTTCAGGCTCTTCATGTTTTTGAACACAGCTTCATGCTCCACCTATTTATTAGACCGTTTCATGCTCCTCTTATTTTTGACACCTTTTGCAGCTCTTTATATTTTTCACACTATTTCAGGCTCTTCATGATTTTCAACACCGTTTCATGTTATTCCTATTTTTCCGACCGTTTAATGCTAATCTCATTTTTGACATCTTTTGAAGCTTTTCATATTTTTCACAACTTTTCAGGCTCTTCATGTTTTTGAACACCGCTTCATGCTCCTCCTATTTTTCAGAGCGTTTCATGCTCCTCATATTTTTGACACTTTTTGAGCTCTTCATATTTTTCACACCTTTTCAGGCTCTTCATGTTTTTGATCACCGTTTCATGCTCCTTCTATTTTTCAGATCGTTTCATGCTCATCATATTTTTGACACTTTTTGAGCTCTTCATATTTTTCACACCTTTTCAGGCTCTTCATGTTTTTGAACAGCACTTCATGATCCTCCTATTTTTCAGACCGTTTCATGCTCCTCATATTTTTGACACATTTAGAAGCTCTTCACTTTTTTAACACCTTTTCAGGCTCTTCATGTTTTTCGACACAGCTTCATGATCCTCCTATTTTTCCGACCATTTCATTCTCCTCATATTTTTGACACCTTTTGAAGCTCTTCATATATTTCACACCTTTTCAGTCTCTTCTTTTTTTTTCAACACGACTTCATGCTCCTCCTATTTTTCAGACCGTTTCATGCTCCTAATATTTTGACACCTTTTGAAGCTCTTCATATATTTCACACCTTTTCAGGCTCTTCATGTTTTTGAACACCGCTTCATGCTCCTCTTATTTTTCAGACCGTTTTTTGCTCCTCATATTTTTAACACCTTTTTAAGCTTTTCATATTTTTCACACCTTTTCAGGCTCTTCAAGTTTTTCAACACCACTTCATGCTCCTTCTTTTTTGCAGACCGTTTCATGCTCCTCATATATTTGACACCTTTTGATCCTCTTCATATTTTTCACACCTTTTCAGGCTCTTCATTTTTCAACACCGCTTCATGCTCCTCCTATTTTTCAGACCGTTTCATGCTCATCTCATTTTTGACACCTTTTGAAGCTTTTCATATTTTTCACAACTTTTCAGGCTCTTCATGTGTTTCAACACCGTTTCAGGCTCCTCCTATTTTTCAGACCGTTTCATGCTCATCTGAATTTTGACACCTTTTGAAGCTCTTCATAATTTTCACACATTTTCAGGCTCTTCATGTTTTTGAACACCGCTTCATGCTCCTCCTATTTTTCAGAGAGTTTCATGCTCCTCATGTATTTCACACCTTTTGAAGCTCTTCATATTTTTCACACCTTTTCAGGCTCTTCATGTTTTTGATCACCGTTTCATGCTCCTCCTATTTTTCAGACCGTTTCATGCTCCTCATATTTATGACACCTTTTGAAACTCTTCCTATTTTTCACACCTTTTCATGCTCTTCATGTTTCTGAAAACCGCTTCATGACCATCCTATTTTTCAGACCGTTTCATTCTCCTCATATATTTCACACCTTTTGAAGCTCTTCATATTTTTCACACCTTTTCTTGCTCTTCATGTTTCTGAAAACCGCTTCATGATCCTCCTATTTTTCAGACCGTTTCATTCTCCTCATATATTTCACACCTTTTGAAGCTCTTCATATTTTTCCCACCTTTTCAGGCTCTTCATGTTTTTGAACACTGCTTCATGCTCCTCGTATTTTTCAGATCGTTTCATGCTCCTCATATTTTTGACACTTTTTGAGCTCTTCATATTTTTCACACCTTTTCAGGCTCTTCATGTTTTTCACCACCACTTCATGCTCCTCCTATTTTTCAGACCGTTTCATGCTCATCTCATTTTTGTCACATTTGAAGCTCTTCATATTTTTCACACCTTTTGAAGCTCTTCATATTTTTCACACGTTTTCAGGCTCTTCATGTTTTTCAAAACCGTTTCATGCTGCTTCTATTTTTCAGACCATTTCATGCTCCTCATATTTTTCACACCTTTTGAAGCTCTTCATATTTTTCACACCCTTTTAAGATCTTCATGTTTTGAACACAGCTTCATGCTCCTCCTATTTTTCAGACCGTTTCATGCTCCTCATATTTTTGACACTTTTTGAAGCTTTTCATATTTTTCACATCTTTTCAGGCTCTTCATGTTTTTCAACACCATTTCATGATCCTCCTATTTTTCAGACCGTTTCATGCTCATCTCATTTTTGACACCTTTTGAAGCTTTTCATATTTTTCACAGCTTTTCAGGCTCTTCATGTTTTTCAACAGCACTTCATGATTCTCTTATTTTTCAGCCCGTTTCATGCTCCTCATGTATTTCACAACTTTTGAATCTCTTCATATTTTTCCCACCTTTTCAGGCTCTTCATGTTTTTGATCACCGTTTCATGCTCCTCCTATTTTTCAGACCGTTTCATGCTCCTCATATTTTTGACACCTTTTGAAGCTCTTCATATTTTTCACACCTTTTCAGGCTCTTCATGTTTTTGAACACAGCTGCATGCTGTCCTGATTTTCAGACCGTTTCATGCTCTTCATATTTTTGAAACATTTTGAAACTCTTCATATTTTTCACACCTTTTCATGCTCTTCATGTTTTTCACCACCACTTCATTCTCCTCCTATTTTTCAGACCATTTCATGCTCATCTCATTTTTGTCACCTTTGAAGCTCTTTATATTTTTCACACCTTTTGAAGCTCTTCATATTTTTCACACGTTTTCAGGCTCTTCATATTTTTCAACACCGTTTCATGCTGCTTCTATTTCTCAGACCGTTTCATGCTCCTCATATTTTTCACACCTTTTGAAACTCTTCATATTTTTCACACCTTTTCAGGCTCTTCATGTTTTTGAACACCGCTTCATGCTCCTCCTATTTTTCAGAGAGTTTCATGCTCCTCATGTATTTCACACCTTTTGAAGCTCTTCATATTTTCCACACGTTTTCAGGCTCTTCATGTGTTTGATCACCGTTTTATCCTTCTTCTATTTTTCAGATCGTTTCATGCTCCTCATATTTTTGACACTTTTTGAGCTCTTCATATTTTTCACACCTTTTCAGGCTCTTCATGTTTTTGAACACCGCTTCATGCTACTCCTATTTTTCAGATCGTTTATGCGCCTCATATTTTTGACACCTTTAGAAGCTCTTCATATTTTTCACACCTTTTCAGGCTTTTCATGTTTTTGAACACCGCTTCATGATCCTCCTGTTTTTCAGACCGTTTCATGCTCTTCATATTTGTGAAACATTTTGAAGCTCTTCATATTTTTCACACCTTTTCAGGCTCTTCATGTTTTTGAACACAGCTTCATGCTCCACCTATTTATCAGACCGTTTCATGCTCCTCATATTTTTTTTTTTTTATTCTTGATAAGCTTTTTTTTTTTTTTAATTTTTATTATTTTTTTTTCCAGTGGGTTTTGTCATACATTGCTATGAATCAGCCATTGATTTACATGTATTCCCAATCCCGATCATATTTTTGACACCTTTTGCAGCTCTTTATATTTTTCACACTATTTCAGGCTCTTCATGATTTTCAACACCGTTTCATGTTATTCCTATTTTTCCGACCGTTTAATGCTAATCTCATTTTTGACACCTTTTGAAGCTTTTCATATTTTTCACAACTTTTCAGGCTCTTCATGTTTTTGAACACCGCTTCATACTCCTCCTATTTTTCAGAGCGTTTCATGCTCCTCATATTTTTGACACTTTTTGAGCTCTTCATATTTTTCACACCTTTTCAGGCTCTTCATGTTTTTGAACACCGCTTCATGATCCTCCTATTTTTCAGACCGTTTCATGCTCCTCATATTTTTGACACATTTAGAAGCTCTTCACTTTTTTCACACCTTTTCAGGCTCTTCATGTTTTTCGACACAGCTTCATGATCCTCCTATTTTTCCGACCATTTCATTCTCCTCATATTTTTGACACCTTTTGAAGCTCTTCATATATTTCACACCTTTTCAGTCTCTTCTTTTTTTTTCAACACGACTTCATGCTCCTCCGATTTTTCAGACCATTTCATGCTCCTCATATTTTTGACACCTTTTGAAGGTCTTCATATTTTTCACACCTTTTCAGGCTCTTCATGTTTTTCAACACCACTTCATGCTCCTCCTTTTTTTCAGACCGTTTCAGGCTCCTCATATTTTTCACACCTTTTGAAGCCGTTCATATTTCTCACACCTTTTCATGCTCTTCATTTTTTTCAACACTATTTGTTACTCCTCCTATTTTTTAGACCGTTTCATACTCATCTAATTTTTGACAACTTTTGAAGCTCTTCATATTTTCACTTTTTTGAAGCTCTTCATATTTTTCACACAATTTCAGACTCTTCATGTTTTTCAACACCGCTTCATGCTCCTTCTATTTATCATACCGTTTCATACTCCTAATATTTTGACACGTTTTGAGGCTCTTCATACTTTTCACACCTTTTCAGGCTCTTCATGTTTTTGAACTCTGCTTCATGCTCCTCCTATTTTTTCGACCGTATCATGCTCCTCATATTTTTCACACCTTTTGAAGCTCTTCATATTTTTCTCACCTTTTCAGGCTCTTCATGTTTTTGAACAGCACTTCATGCTCCTCCTATTTTTCAGAGAGTTTCATGCTCCTCATGTATTTCACACCTTTTGAAGCTCTTCATATTCTTCACACCTTTTCAGGCTCTTCATGTTTTTCCACACCACTTCATGCTTCTCCTATTTTTCATCCGTTTCATGCTCATCTCAATTTTGACACCATTTGAAGCTTTTCATATTATTCACAACTTTTCAGGCTCTTCATGTTTTTGAACACCGCTTCATGCTCCTCCTATTTTTCAGACCGTTTCCTGCTCCTCATATTTTTGACACCTTTTGAAGCTCTTCATATTTTTCACACCTTTTCAGACTCTTCATGTTTTTCAACAGCTCTTCATGCTCCTCCTTTTTTTCAGACCGTTTCATGCTCCTCATGTATTTCACACCTTTTGAAGCTCTTCATATTTTTCACACCTTTTCAGGCTCTTCATGTTTTGAACACCGCTTCATGCTCCTCCTATTTTTCAGACCGTTTCATGCTCCTCATGTATTTCACACCGTTTGAAGCTCTTCATATTTTTCACACCTTTTCAGGCTCTTCATGTTTTTGATTACCGTTTCATCCTCCTCCTATTTTTCAGACCGTTTCATGCTCCTCATATTTTTCACACCTTTTGAAGCTCTTCATATTTTTCCCACCTTTTCAGGCTCTTCATGTTTTTCAACACCAGTTCATGCTCCTCCTATTTTTCAGACCATTCATGCTCCTCATATTTTTGAAACCTTTAGAAACTCTTCATATTTTTCACACCTTTTCCGGCTCTTCATGTTTTTCAACACCGCTTCATGCTCCTCCTATTTTTCAGATCGTTTCATGCTCCTCATATTTGACACCTTTTGAAGCTCTTCATATTTTTCACACCTTTTCAGGCTCTTCATGTTTTTGAACACATCTTCTTGCTCCTCCTCTTTTTCAAACCCTTTCATGCTTCTCATATTTTTGACATCTTTTAAAGCTCTTCATATTTTTCACACCTTTTCAGGCTCTTCATGTTTTTCAACACCACTCATGCTCCTCCTATTTTTGAGACCGTTTCATGCTCCTCATATTTCTGACACCTTTAGAAACTCTTCATATTTTTCACACCTTTTCCGGCTCTTCATGTTTTTTAACACCTCTTCATACTCCTCCTATTTTTCAGACCGTTTCATGCTCCTCATATTTTTGACACCTTTAGAAACTCTTCATATTTTTCACGCCTTTTCCGGCTCTTCATGTTTTTTAACACCTCTTCATACTCCTCCTATTTTTCAGACCGTTTCATTCTCCTCATATTTTTGACACCTTTTCAAGCTCTTCATATATTTCACACCCTTTCAGGTTCTTCATTTTTTTCAACACCATTTCATGCTCCTCCTATTTTTCAGAGCGTTTCATGCTCCTCATCTTTTTGACAGCTTTTGAAGCTCTTCATATATTTCACACATTTTCAGGCTCTTCATGTTTTTCAACACTGCTTCATGCTCGTCCTATTTTTCAGAACGTTTCATGCTCCTCAAATTTTTGACACCTTTTGAAGCTCTTCATATTTCTCACACCTTTTCAGGCTTTTCATGTTTTTTTGAACACCGCTTCATGTTCCTCCTATTTTTCAGACCGTTTCATGCTCCTCATATTTTTGACACCTTTTGAAGCTCTTCATATATTTCACAACTTTTCAGGCTCTTCATATTTTTGAACACCGCTTCATGCTCCTCCTATTTTCAGACCGTTTCATGCTCCTCTCATTTTTGACACCTTTTGAAGCTTTGCATTTCTTTACACACCTATTCAGGCTATTCATGTTTTTGAACACTGCTTCATGCTCCTCCTATTTTTCAGACCGTATCATGCTCCTCATATTTTTCACACATTTTGAAGCTCTTCATATTTTTCACACGTTTTCAGGCTCTTCATTTTTTTCAACACTACTTGTTGCTCCTCCTATTTTTTAGACCTTTTCATGCTCATCTAATTTTTGACACTTTTGAAGATCTTCATATTTTTTACACCTTTTGAAGCTCCTCATATTTTTCACACATTTTGAAGCTCTTCATATTTTTCTCACCTTTTCAGGCTCTTCATGATTTTCATCACCGCTTCATGCTCCTCCTATTTTTCAGACCGTTTCATGCTCATCTCATTTTTGACACCTTTTGAAGCTCTTCATATTTTTCACACCTTTTCAGGCTCTTCATGTTTTTGAACACCGCTTCATGCTCCTCCTATTTTTCAGATCGTTTCATGCTCCTCATATTTTTGACACCTTTGAAGCTCTTCATATTTTTCACACCTATTCAGGCTCTTCATGTTTTTGAAAACCACTTCATGCTCCGCCTATTTTTCAGACCGTTTCATGCTTCTCATATATTTGAAACCTTTTGAAGCTCTTCATACTTTTCACACCTTTTCAGGCTCTTCATGTTTTCGAACACCGCTTCATGCTCCTCCTATTTTTCAGACCGTTTCATGCTCCTCATGTATTTCACACCGTTTGAAGCTCTTCATATTTTTCACACCTTTTCAGGCTCTTCATGTTTTTGATTACCGTTTCATCCTCCTCCTATTTTTCAGACCGTTTCATGCTCCTCATATTTTTCACACATTTTGAAGCTCTTCATATTTTTCCCACCTTTTCAGGCTCTTCATGTTTTTCAACACCAGTTCATGCTCCTCCTATTTTTCAGACCATTCATGCTCCTCATATTTTTGAAACCTTTAGAAACTCTTCATATTTTTCACACCTTTTCCGGCTCTTCATGTTTTTCAACACCGCTTCATGCACCTCTATTTTTCAGACCGTTTCATGCTCATCTCATTTTTGACACCTTTTGAAGCTCTTCATATTTTTCACACCTTTTCAGGCTCTTCATGTTTTTGAACACCACTTCACGCTCCTCCTAATTTTCAGACCGTATCATGCTCCTCATATTTTTCACACCTTTTGACGCTCTTCATATTTTTCACACCTTTTCAGGCTCTTCATATTTTTGAACACGACTTCATGCTCCTCCTATTTTTCAGACCGTTTCATGCTCCTCTCATTTTTGACACCTTTTGAAGCTTTGCATATTTTTCACAACTTTTCAAGCTCTTCATGTTTTTGAACACCGCTTCATGCTCCTATTTTTCAGACCGTATCATGCTCATGTAATTTTTGACACCTTTTGAAGCTCGTCAATTTTTCACACCTTTTGAAGCTCTTCATATTTTTCACACGTTTTCAGGCTCTTCATGTTTTTCAACACAGCTTCATGCTCCTCATATTTTTCAGACCGTTTAATCCTCCTCATGTATTTCACACCTTTTGAATCTCTTCATATTTTTCACACGTTTTCAGGCTCTTCATCGTTTTCAACACCGCTTCATGCTCCTCCTATTTTTCAGACCGTTTCATGCTCATCTCATTTTTGACACCTTGTGAAGCTCTTCATATTTGTCACACCTTTTGAAGCGCTTCATATTTTTTATATTCTTGAAGCTCTTCATATTTTCACACGTTTTCAGACTCTTCATGTGTTTCAACACCGCTTCATGCTCCTGCTATTGTTCAGACCGTTTCATGCTCCTCATATTTTTGACACGTTTTGAGGCTTTTCTATTTTTCACACCTTTTCAGCTCTTCATGTTTTTGAACACCGCTTCATCCTCCTTCTATTTTTCAGACCATTTCATGATCCTTATATTTTTGACACCTTTTGAAGCTCTTCTAATTTTTCACACCTTTTCAGGCACTTCATGTTTTTGAACACCGCTTTATGCTCCTCCTATTTTTCAGGCCGTTTCATGCTCCTCATATTTTTGACACCTTTTGAAGCTCTTCATATTTTTGACACCTTTTCATTCTCTTCATGATTTTCAACAGCATTTCATGCTCCTCCTATTTTTCAGACCGTTTCATGCTCATCTCATTTTTGACACCTTTTCAAGCTCTTCATATTTTTCAAACCTTTTGAAGCTCTTCATATTTTTCACATTTTTGAAACTCTTCATATATTTCACACCTTAACAGGCTCTTCTTTTTTTTCAACACGACTTCATGCTCCTCCTATTTTTCAGACCGTTTGATGCTCATCTCATTTTTGACACCTTTTGAAGCTCTTCATATTTTTCACACCTTTGAAGCTCTTCATATTTTTCTAACCTTTTCAGGCTCTTCACTTTTTTGAACAACGCTTCATGCTCCTCGTATTTTTCAGACCGTTTCATGCTCCTCGAATGTTTGACACCTTTTGAAGCTCTTCATATTTTTCACACCTTTTGAAGCTCTTCATATTTTTCAACACCGCTTCATGCTCCTCCTATTATTCAGACCATTTCATGCTCATCTCATTTTTGACACCTTTTGAAGCTCTTCATATTTTTCACACCTTTTCAGGTTCTTCATGTTTTTGAACACCGCTTCATGGTCCTCCTATTTTTCAGAACTTTTCATGCTCCTCATATAATTCAGACCTTTTGAAGCTCTTCATATTTTTCACACCTTTTCAGGCTCTTCATGTTTTTCAACACCGTTTCATGCTCCTCCTATTTTTCAGACCGTTTCATGCTCCCCATATTTTTGACACATTTTGAAGCTCTTCATATTTTTCACACATTTTCAGGCTCTTCATGTTTTTCAACACCGCTTCATGCTCCTCCTATTTTTCAGAATGTTTCATGCTCCTCATATTTTTCACACCTTTTGAAGGTCTTCATATTTTTCACACATTTTCAGGCTCTTCATGTTTTTCTACACCGCTTTATGCTCCTCCTATTTTGCAGACCGTTTCATGCTCCTATATTTTTGACACCTTTTGAAGCTTTTCATATTTCTCACTCATTTTGAGGCTCTTCATGTTTTTGAACATCACTTCATGCTCCTCCTATTTTTCAGACCGTTTCATGCTCCCCATATTTTTGACACCTTTTGAAGCTCTTCATATTTTTCACCCCTTTTGAAGCTGTTCATATATTTCACACCTTTTCAGGCTCTTGATGTTTTTCAACACCACTTCATGCTCCTTCTATTTTTCACACCCTTTCATGCTAATCTAATTTTTGACACCTTTTGAAGCTCTTCATATTTTTCACACCTTTTGAAGGTCTTCATATTTTTCACACCTTTTCAGGATGTTCATGTTTTTGAACACCGCTTATGCTCGTCCTATTTTTCAGACCATTTCATGCTCCTCATACTTTTGACACCTTTTGAAGCTCTTCATATTTTTCACACCTTTTCAGGCTCTTCATGTTTTTCAACACCGCTTCATGATCCTCCTATTTTTCAGACCGTTTCAAGCTCCGCATATTTTTGACACCTTTTGAAGCTCTTCATATTATTCACACCTTTTCAGGCTCTTCATGTTTTTCAACAACACTTCATGCTCCTCCTATTTTTCAGACCGTTTCATGCTCATCTCATTTTTGACATCTTTTGAAGCTCTTCATTTTTTTCACACCTTTTGAAGCTCTTCATAATTTTCATATTTTTGAAGCACTTCATATTTTTCACACTTTTTCAGGCTCTTCCTGTTTTTCAACACCTCTTCAGGCTCCTCCTATTTTTCGGACCCTTTCATGCTAATCTAATTTTTGGCACTTTTTGAAGCTCTTCATATTTATCACACCTTTTAAGTCTCTGCATGTTTTTGAACACCTTTACATGCTCCTCATGTATTTCACTCCTTTTGAAGCTCTTCATATTTTGCACAAATTTTCAGGCTCTTCATGTTTTTGAACACCGCTTCATCCTCCTATTTTTAAGGGGGTTTCATGCTCGTCGTTTTTTTGACACATTTTGAAGCTCTTCATATTTTTCACACGTTTTCAGGCTCTTCATGTTTTTCAACACAGCTTCATGCTCCTCATATTTTTCAGACCGTTTAATCCTCCTCATGTATTTCACACCTTTTGAATCTCTTCATATTTTTCACACGTTTTCAGGCTCTTCATCGTTTTCAACACTGCTTCATGCTCCTCCTATTTTTCAGACCGTTTCATGCTCATCTCATTTTTGACACCTTGTGAAGCTCTTCATATTTGTCACACCTTTTGAAGCGCTTCATATTTTTTATATTCTTGAAGCTCTTCATATTTTCACACGTTTTCAGACTCTTCATGTGTTTCAACACCGCTTCATGCTCCTGCTATTGTTCAGACCGTTTCATGCTCCTCATATTTTTGACACGTTTTGAGGCTTTTCTATTTTTCACACCTTTTCAGCTCTTCATGTTTTTGAACACCGCTTCATCCTCCTTCTATTTTTCAGACCATTTCATGATCCTTATATTTTTGACACCTTTTGAAGCTCTTCTAATTTTTCACACCTTTTCAGGCACTTCATGTTTTTGGACACCGCTTTATGCTCCTCCTATTTTTCAGGCCGTTTCATGCTCCTCATATTTTTGACACCTTTTGAAGCTCTTCATATTTTTGACACCTTTTCATTCTCTTCATGATTTTCAACAGCATTTCATGCTCCTCCTATTTTTCAGACCGTTTCATGCTCATCTCATTTTTGACACCTTTTCAAGCTCTTCATATTTTTCAAACCTTTTGAAGCTCTTCATATTTTTCACATTTTTGAAGCTCTTCATATATTTCACACCTTAACAGGCTCTTCTTTTTTTTCAACACGACTTCATGCTCCTCCTATTTTTCAGACCGTTTGATGCTCATCTCATTTTTGACACCTTTTGAAGCTCTTCATATTTTTCACACCTTTGAAGCTCTTCATATTTTTCTAACCTTTTCAGGCTCTTCACTTTTTTGAACAACGCTTCATGCTCCTCGTATTTTTCAGACCGTTTCATGCTCCTCGAATGTTTGACACCTTTTGAAGCTCTTCATATTTTTCACACCTTTTGAAGCTCTTCATATTTTTCAACACCGCTTCATGCTCCTCCTATTATTCAGACCATTTCATGCTCATCTCATTTTTGACACCTTTTGAAGCTCTTCATATTTTTCACACCTTTTCAGGTTCTTCATGTTTTTGAACACCGCTTCATGGTCCTCCTATTTTTCAGAACTTTTCATGCTCCTCATATAATTCAGACCTTTTGAAGCTCTTCATATTTTTCACACCTTTTCAGGCTCTTCATGTTTTTCAACACCGTTTCATGCTCCTCCTATTTTTCAGACCGTTTCATGCTCCCCATATTTTTGACACATTTTGAAGCTCTTCATATTTTTCACACATTTTCAGGCTCTTCATGTTTTTCAACACCGCTTCATGCTCCTCCTATTTTTCAGAATGTTTCATGCTCCTCATATTTTTCACACCTTTTGAAGGTCTTCATATTTTTCACACATTTTCAGGCTCTTCATGTTTTTCAACACCGCTTTATGCTCCTCCTATTTTGCAGACCGTTTCATGCTCCTATATTTTTGACACCTTTTGAAGCTTTTCATATTTCTCACTCATTTTGAGGCTCTTCATGTTTTTGAACATCACTTCATGCTCCTCCTATTTTTCAGACCGTTTCATGCTCCCCATATTTTTGACACCTTTTGAAGCTCTTCATATTTTTCACCCCTTTTGAAGCTGTTCATATATTTCACACCTTTTCAGGCTCTTGATGTTTTTCAACACCACTTCATGCTCCTTCTATTTTTCACACCCTTTCATGCTAATCTAATTTTTGACACCTTTTGAAGCTCTTCATATTTTTCACACCTTTTGAAGGTCTTCATATTTTTCACACCTTTTCAGGATGTTCATGTTTTTGAACACCGCTTATGCTCGTCCTATTTTTCAGACCATTTCATGCTCCTCATACTTTTGACACCTTTTGAAGCTCTTCATATTTTTCACACCTTTTCAGGCTCTTCATATTTTTCAACACCGCTTCATGATCCTCCTATTTTTCAGACCGTTTCAAGCTCCGCATATTTTTGACACCTTTTGAAGCTCTTCATATTATTCACACCTTTTCAGGCTCTTCATGTTTTTCAACAACACTTCATGCTCCTCCTATTTTTCAGACCGTTTCATGCTCATCTCATTTTTGACATTTTTTGAAGCTCTTCATTTTTTTCACACCTTTTGAAGCTCTTCATAATTTTCATATTTTTGAAGCACTTCATATTTTTCACACTTTTTCAGGCTCTTCCTGTTTTTCAACACCTCTTCAGGCTCCTCCTATTTTTCGGACCCTTTCATGCTAATCTAATTTTGGCACTTTTTGAAGCTCTTCATATTTATCACACCTTTTAAGTCTCTGCATGTTTTTGAACACCTTTACATGCTCCTCATGTATTTCACTCCTTTTGAAGCTCTTCATATTTTGCACAAATTTTCAGGCTCTTCATGTTTTTGAACACCGCTTCATCCTCCTATTTTTAAGGGGGTTTCATGCTCGTCGTTTTTTTGACACATTTTGAAGCTCTTCATATTTTTCACACCTTTTCAGGCTCTTCATGTTTTTGAACACCGCTTCATGCTCCTCCTATATTTCAGTCCGTTCCATGCTCCTCCTATTTTTCACACCTTTTGAAGCTCTTCATATTTTTCACACCTTTTCAGGCTCTTCATGTTTTTGAACACCGCTTGATGCTCCTCCTATTTTTCAGACCGTTTCATGCTCCTCATGTATTTCACACGTTTTGAAGCTCTTCATATTTTTCACACCTTTTCAGCCTCTTCATGATTTTGAACACCGCTTCATCATCCTACTATTTTTCAGAATGTTTCATGCTCCTCATATTTTTGACAACTTTTGAAGCTTTTCATATTTTTCACAACTTTTCAGGCTCTTCATGTTTTTGAACAGAGCTTCATGCTCCTCCTATTTTTCAGACCGTATCATGTTCCTCATGTATTTTACACCTTTTGAAGCTCTTCATATTTTTCACACCTTTTCAGGCTCTTCATGCATTTGAACAACTTTTCATGCTCCTCCTATTTTTCAGACCGTTTCATACTCCTCATAGTTTTGACACCTTTTGAAGCTCTTCATATTTTTCACACCTTTTCAGGTTCTTCATGTTTTTCAACATCGCTTCATGCTCCTCCTATTTTTCAGACCGTTTCATGCTCCTCATATTTTTGACACCTTTTGAAGCTCTTAATATATTTCACAGCTTTTCAGACTCTTCATGATTTCCATTACCGCTTCATGCTCCTCATATTTTTCAGACCGTTTCATGCTCATCTCATTTTTATCACCTTTTGAAACTCTTCATATTTTTCACACCTTTTGAAGCTCTTCATATTTTTCACACGTTTTCAGGCTCTTCATGTTTTTCAACACCACTTCTTGCTTCTCCTATTTTTCAGACCGTTTCATGATCCTCATATTTTTGACCCATTTTGAAACTCTTCATATTTTTCACACCTTTTCAGGCTCTTCATGTTTTTCAACACCGCTTCATGCTCCTCCTATTTTTCAGACCCTTTCATGCTCCTCATAATTTTGACACCTTTTGATGCTCTTCATATTTTTCACACCTTTTCAGGCTCTTCATGTTTTTCCACACCGCTTCATGCTCCTCCTATTTTTCAGACCATTTCATGCTCCTCATATATTTGACACTTTTTGAAGCTCTTCATATTTTTCACACCTTTTCATGCTCTTCATGTTTGTGAACACCGCTTCATGCTCGTCCTATTTTTCAGACCGTTTCATGCTCCTCATGTATTTCACACCTTTTGAAGCTCTTCATATTTTGCACAGCTTTTCAGGCTCTTCATGTTTTTCACAATCACTTCATGCTCGTCCTATTTTTCAGACCGTTTCATGCTCCTCATATTTTTGACAACTTTTGAAGCTCTTCATATTTTTGACACCTTTGAGGCTCTTCATGTTTTTGAACACCACTTCATGCTCCTCCTATATTTCAGTCCGTTTCATGCTCCTCCTATTTTTCACACCTTTTGAAGCTCTTCATATTTTTGACACCTTTGAGGCTCTTCATGTTTTTGAACACCACTTCATGCTCCTCCTATTTTTCAGACCGTTTCATGGTCCTCATATATTTGACTCCTTTAGAAGCTCTTCATATTTTTCACACCTTTTCAGGCTCTTCATGGTTTTCAACACCGCTTCATGCTCCTCCTCTTTTTCAGACCGTTTCATGCTCCTCATATTTTTGACAACTTTTGAAGCTCTTCTTATTTTTCACACCTTTTCAGGCTCTTCATGATTTTCAAAACGGCTTCATGCTCCTCCTATTTTCACACCATTTCATGCTCATCTCATTTTTGACACCTTTTGAAGCTCCTCTACTTTTGACCCCTTTAGAGGCTCTTCATATTTTTGACAACTTTTCAGGCTCTTCATGTTTTTCAACACCGCTTCATGCTCCTCCTAATTTTCAGACCGTTTCATGACCCTCATATTTTTGACACCTTTTGAAGCTCCTCATATATTTCACACCTTTTCAGACTCTTCATGATTTCCAACACCACTTCATTCTCCTCATTTTTTTCACACCGTTTAATGCTCATCTCATTTTTGACACCTTTTGAAGCTCTTCATATTTTTGACACATTTAGAAGCTCTTCATATTTTTTACACATTTTCAGGCTCTTCATATTTTTCAACACCGCTTATTGCTCCTCCTATTTGTCAGACCGTTTCATGCTCATCTCATTTTTGACAAATTTTGAAGCTCTTCATGTTTTTCACATATAATGAAGCTCTTCATATTTTACACACCTTTTCAGGCTCTTCATGTTTTTCAACACCGCTTCATGCTCCTCCTATTTTTCAGACCGTTTCATGCTCCTCATATTTTTGACACCTTTAAAGCTCTTCATATTTTTCACACCTTTTCAGACTCTTCATGTTTTCAACACCGATTCATGCTCCTCCTATTTTTCAGACCTTTTCATGCTCCTCCTATTTTTCAGACCGTTTCATGCTTCTCATATTTTGAAACCTTTTGAAGCTCTTCATATTTTTCACAACTTTTCAGTCTCTTCATGTTTTTCAACACCGCTTCATGCTCCTCCTTTTTTCAGACCGTTTGATGCTCCTCATATTTTTGGCACCTTTTGAAGCTCTTCATATTTTTCACACCTTTTCAGGTCTTCATGTTTTTGAACACCATTTCATGCTCCTCCTATTTTTCAGACCGTTTCATGGTCCTCATATTTTTGACACCTTTTGAACCTCTTCATATTTTTCACACCTTTTCAGGCTCTTCATGTTTTCAACACCGCTTCATGCTCCTACTATTTTTCAGACGGTTTCATGCTCCTCATATTTTTGACACCTTTTGAAGCTCTTCATATTATTCACACCTTTTCAGGCTCTTCATGTTTTTCAACACCGCTTCATGCTCCTCCTTTTTTTCAGGCCGTTTCATGCTCCTCATATTTTTGACGCCTTTTGAAGCTCTTCATATTTTTCACACTTCTCCAGGCTCTTCATGTTTTTGAACACCGTTTCATGCTCCTCTTGTTTTTCAGACCATTTCATGCTCCTCATCTTTTTGACACGTTTTGAAACTCTTCATATTTATCACACCTTTTCAGGCTCTTCATGTTTTTCAACACAATTTCATGCTCCTCCTTTTTTTCAGACCGTTTTATGCTCCTCATATATTTGACACCTTTTGAAGCTCTTCATAATTTCCACACCTTTTCAGGCTCTTCATGTTTTTCTACACCGCTTCATGCTCCCCCTACATTTCAGACCGTTCATGCCTCTCATATTTTTGAAACCTTTTGAAGCTCTTCATATTTTTCACACCTTTTTAGGCTCTTCATGTTTTTCAACACCATTTCATGCTCCTCCTTTTTTTCAAACCGTTTTATGCTCCTCATATATTTGACACCTTTTGAAGCTCTTCATAATTTCCACACCTCTTCAGGCTCTTCATGTTTTTGAACACCATTTCATGCTCCTCTTATTTTTTTTTTTATTGTTTTTTTTTTTAATTTTTTTTAATTATTTTTATTTTTTCTTTCCCAGTCGGTTTTGTCATACATTGATATGAATCAGCCATGGATTTACATGTATTCCCAATTCCAATCCCCCCTCCCACCTCCCTCTCCACCCGATTCCTCTCCGTCTTCCCAGTGCACCAAGCCGGAGCACTTGTCTCGTGCATCCTACCTGGGCTGGTGATCTGTTTCACCATAGATAGCATACATGCTGTTCATTTGAAATATCCCACCCTCACATTCTCCCACAAAGTTCAAAAGTCTGTTCTGTATTTCTGTGTCTATTTTTCTGTTCTGCATATAGGGTTATCGTTATCACCTTTCTAAATTCCATATACATGTGTCAGCATGCTCTAATGTTCTTTATCTTTCTGGCTTACTTCACTCTGTATAATGGGCTCCAGCTTCATCCATCTCATTAGGACTGATTCAAGTGAATTTTTTAATGGCTGAGTAATATTCCATGGTGTATATGTACCACAGCTTTCTTATCCATTCATCTGCTGACGGGCATCTAGGTTGCTTCCATGTCCTGGCTATTATAAATAGTGCTGCGATGAACATTGGGGTGCACGTGTCTCTTTCAGACGAACCTATGGACACCTTATCTTTGACAAAGGAGGCAAGGATATACAATGGAAAAAAGACAACCTCTTTAACAAGTGGTGCTGGGAAAACTGGTCAACCACTTGTAAAAGAATGAAAATAGAACACTTTCTAACACCATACACAAAAATAAACTCAAAATGGATTAAAGATCTAAATGTAAGACCAGAAACTATAAAACTCCTAGAGGAGAAGATAGGCAATACACTCTCCGACATAAATCAAAGCAAGATCCTCTATGACCCACCTCCCAGAATATTGGAAATAAAAGCAAAACTAAACAAATGGGACCTAATGAAACTTAAAAGCTTTTGCACTACAAAGGAAACTATAAGTAAGGTGAAAAGACAGCCCTCAGATTGGGAGAAAATAATAGCAAATGAAGAAACAGACAAAGGATTAATCTCAAAAATATACAAGCAAATCCTGCAGCTCAATTCCAGAAAAATAAATGACCCAATACAAAATGAGCCAAAGAACTAAACAGACATTTCTCCAAAGAAGACATACAGATGGATAACAAACACATGAAAAGATGCTCAACATCACTCATTATTAGAGAAATGCAAATCAAAACCACAATGAGGTACCATTATATGCCAGTCAGGATGGCTGCTATCCAGAAGTCTACAAGCAATAAATGCTGGAGATGGTGTGGAGAAAAGGGAACCCTCTTACACTGTTGGTGGGAATGCACACTAGTACAGCCGCTATGGAAAACAGTGTGGAGATTTCTTAAAAAACTGGAAATAGAACTGCCATATGACCCAGCAATCCCACTTCTGGGCATACACACTGAGGAAACCAGATCCTCTTATTTTTCAGACCGTTTCAAGCTCCTCATATTTTTTACACCTTTTGAAGCTCTTCATATATTTCACACCTTTTCAGGCTCTTCATGTTTTTCAACACCGCTTCATGCTCCTCCTATTTTTCAGACCGTTTCATGGTCCTCATGTTTTTGTCACTTTTTGAAGCTCTTCATATTTTTCACACCTTTTCATGCTCTTCATGTTTTTGAACACCATTTCATGCTCCTCCTATTTTTTAAACCGTTTCATGCTCCTCATATTTTTCACACATTTTGAAGCTCTTCATATTTTTCACACCTTTTCAGGCTATTCATATTTTACAACAATTTTTCATGCTCCTCCTATTTTTCAGACCGTTTAATGCTCCCCATAATTTTGACACCTTTTGAAGCGCTTCATAATTATCACACCTTTTCAGGCTCTTCATGTTTTTCAAATTTGCTTCTGCTCCTCCTATTTTTCAGACCGTTTCATGCTCCTCATATTTTTGACACCTTTTGAAGCTCTTCATATTTTTCACAGCTTTTCAGGCTCTTCATGTTTTTCAACACCGCTTTATTCTCCTCATATTTTTCAGACCGTTTCATGCGCCTCATATTTTGGATATCTTTTGAAGCTCGTCATATTTCTAACAACTTTTCAGGCTCTTCATGTTTTCAACACAGTTTCATGCTCCTCCTATTTTTCAGACCGTTTCATGCGCCTCATATTTTGACTCCTTTTGAAGCTCTTCATATTTTTCACACATTTTCAGGCTCTTCATGTTTTTCAACACCGTTTCTTGCTCATCCTCTTTTTCAGACCGTTTCATGCCCCTCATATTTTTGACACCTTTTCAAGCTCTTCACATTTTTCAAACCTTTTCAGGCTCTTCATGTTTTTGAACAACGTTTCATGCTCCTCCTATTTTTCAGACCGTTTCATTCTCCTCATATATTTGACACCTTTTGAAGCTCTTCATATTTTTCACAACTTTTCAGGTTCTTCATGTTTTCAACACCACTTCATGCTCCTCCTATATTTCTGACCTTGTCATGCTCCTCATATTTTTGACAACTTTTGAAGCTCTTCATATTTTTCACACCTTTTCATGCTCTTCATATTTTTGAACACCGCTTCATGCTCCTCCTATTTTTGACATCTTTTGAAGCTCTTCATATATTTCACACCTTTTCAGGGTTTTCATGTTTTTGAACACCGTTTCATGCTCCTCATATTTTTCAGACCGTTTCATTCTCCTCATATTATTGACACCTTTTGAAGCTCTTCATATATTTCACACCTTTTCAGGGTTTTCATGTTTTTGAACACCGTTTCATGCTCCTCATATTTTTCAGACCGTTTCATGCTCCTCATATTTTTGACACCTTTTGAAACTCTTCATATTTTTCACAATTTTTCAGGCTCCTCATGTTTTTGAACACCGTTTCATGCTCCTCTATTTTTTCAGACCGTTTCATGCTCCTCATATTTTGACACCTTTTGAAGCTCTTCATATTTTTCACACCTTTTCAGGCTCTTCATATTTTTCAACAAGGTTTCATGCTCCTCCTATTTTTCAGACGGTTTCATGCTCCTCATATTTTTGACACCTTTTGAAGCTCTTCATATTTTTCACACCTTTCCAGGCTCTTCATATTTTTGAACACCGATTAATGCTCCTCCTATTTTTCAGACCATTTCTTGCTCCTCATATTTTTGACACCTTTTGAAGCTCTTCATATTTTTCACAGCTTTCCAGGCTCTTCATATTTTTGAACACCGATTAATGCTCCTCCTATTTTTCAGACCGTTTCTTGCTCCTCATATTTTTGACACCTTTTGAAGCTCTTCATATTTTTCACACCTTTTCAGGCTCTACATATTTTTCAACACAACTTCATGCTCCTCCTTTATTTGAGACCGTTGCATGCTCCTCATATTTTTGACACCTTTTGAAGCTCTCCATAGATTTCACACCTTTTCAGGCTCTTCATGTTTTTCTACACCGCTTCTTGCTCCTCCTATTTTTCAGAGCTATTCATGCTCCTCATATTTTTGTCACCTTTTGAAGCTCTTCATATATTTCACACCTTTTCAGGCTTTTCATGTTTTTCAACACCGCTTCATGCTCCTACTATTTTTCAGACCTTTTCATGCTCCTCATATGTTTCACACCTTTTTAAGCTCTTCATGTTTTTTAACACCTTTCACGCTCCTCCTATATTTCAGACCGTTTCAAGCTCCTCATATTTTTGACACCTTTTGAAGCTCTTCATATTTTTCACATTTATCAGGGTCTTCATGTTTTTCTACACCACTTCATGCTCCTCCTATTTTTCAGACCGTTTCATTCTCCTCATATTTTTGAAGCCTTTTGAAGCTCTTCATATTTTTCACACCTTTTCAGGCTCTTCATGTTTTTCAACACCGTTTCATGATCCTCCTATTTTACAGACCGTTTCATGCTCACCTCATTTTTGACACCTTTTGAAGCTTTTCATATTTTTCACAACTTTTTAGGCTCTTCATGTTTTTGAACACGGCTTCATGCTCCTCCTCTGTTTCAGAGTTTCATGCTCCTCATGTATTTCACACCTTTTGAAGCTCTTCATATTTTTCACACATTTTCAGCATCTTCATGCTTTTGATCACCGTTTCATGCTCCTCCTATTTTTCAGACCGTGTCGTGCACCTCATATTTTTCACACCTTTTGAAGCTCTTCATATTTTTCACACCTTTTCAGGCTCCTCATGTTTTTCAACACCGCTTCATGCTCCTCCTCTTTTTCAGACCGCTTCATGCTCCTCATATTTTTCATACCGTTTCATGAACCTCATATTTTTCACACCTTTTGAAGCTCTTCATATCTTTTACACCTTTCTCAGGCTCTTCATGTTTTTCACCACCTCTTCATGCTCCTCCTACTTTTCAGACCATTTAATGTTCCTCATGTATTTCACACCTTTTGAAGTTCTTCATATTTTTCACACCTTTTGAAGCTCTTCATATTTTGCACAGCTTTTCAGGCTCTTCATGTTTTTCACAATCACTTCATGCTCGTCCTATTTTTCAGACCGTTTCATGCTCCTCATATTTTTGACAACTTTTGAAGCTCTTCATATTTTTGACACCTTTGAGGCTCTTCATGTTTTTGAACACCACTTCATGCTCCTCCTATATTTCAGTCCGTTTCATGCTCCTCCTATTTTTCACACCTTTTGAAGCTCTTCATATTTTTGACACCTTTGAGGCTCTTCATGTTTTTGAACACCACTTCATGCTCCTCCTATTTTTCAGACCGTTTCATGGTCCTCATATATTTGACTCCTTTAGAAGCTCTTCATATTTTTCACACCTTTTCAGGCTCTTCATGGTTTTCAACACCGCTTCATGCTCCTCCTCTTTTTCAGACCGTTTCATGCTCCTCATATTTTTGACAACTTTTGAAGCTCTTCTTATTTTTCACACCTTTTCAGGCTCTTCATGATTTTCAAAACGGCTTCATGCTCCTCCTATTTTCACACCATTTCATGCTCATGTCATTTTTGACACCTTTTGAAGCTCCTCTACTTTTGACCCCTTTAGGGGCTCTTCATATTTTTGACAACTTTTCAGGCTCTTCATGTTTTTCAACACCGCTTCATGCTCCTCCTAATTTTCAGACCGTTTCATGACCCTCATATTTTTGACACCTTTTGAAGCTCCTCATATATTTCACACCTTTTCAGACTCTTCATGATTTCCAACACCACTTCATTCTCCTCATTTTTTTCACACCGTTTAATGCTCATCTCATTTTTGACACCTTTTGAAGCTCTTCATATTTTTGACACATTTAGAAGCTCTTCATATTTTTTACACATTTTCAGGCTCTTCATATTTTTCAACACCGCTTATTGCTCCTCCTATTTGTCAGACCGTTTCATGCTCATCTCATTTTTGACAACTTTTGAAGCTCTTCATGTTTTTCACATATAATGAAGCTCTTCATATTTTACACACCTTTTCAGGCTCTTCATGTTTTTCAACACCGCTTCATGCTCCTCCTATTTTTCAGACCGTTTCATGCTCCTCATATTTTTGACACCTTTAAAGCTCTTCATATTTTTCACACCTTTTCAGACTCTTCATGTTTTCAACACCGCTTCATGCTCCTCCTATTTTTCAGACCTTTTCATGCTCCTCCTATTTTTCAGACCGTTTCATGCTTCTCATATTTTGAAACCTTTTGAAGCTCTTCATATTTTTCACAACTTTTCAGTCTCTTCATGTTTTTCATCACCGCTTCATGCTCCTCCTTTTTTCAGACCGTTTGATGCTCCTCATATTTTTGGCACCTTTTGAAGCTCTTCATATTTTTCACACCTTTTCAGGTCTTCATGTTTTTGAACACCATTTCATGCTCCTCCTATTTTTCAGACCGTTTCATGGTCCTCATATTTTTGACACCTTTTGAACCTCTTCATATTTTTCACACCTTTTCAGGCTCTTCATGTTTTCAACACCGCTTCATGCTCCTACTATTTTTCAGACGGTTTCATGCTCCTCATATTTTTGACACCTTTTGAAGCTCTTCATATTATTCACACGTTTTCAGGCTCTTCATGTTTTTCAACACCGCTTCATGCTCCTCCTTTTTTTCAGGCCGTTTCATGCTCCTCATATTTTTGACGCCTTTTGAAGCTCTTCATATTTTTCACACTTCTCCAGGCTCTTCATGTTTTTGAACACCGTTTCATGCTCCTCCTGTTTTTCAGACCGTTTCATGCTCCTCATCTTTTTGACACGTTTTGAAACTCTTCATATTTATCACACCTTTTCAGGCTCTTCATGTTTTTCAACACAATTTCATGCTCCTCCTTTTTTTCAGACCGTTTTATGCTCCTCATATATTTGACACCTTTTGAAGCTCTTCATTATTTCCACACCTTTTCAGGCTCTTCATGTTTTTCTACACCGCTTCATGCTCCCCCTACATTTCAGACCGTTCATGCCTCTCATATTTTTGAAACCTTTTGAAGCTCTTCATATTTTTCACACCGTTTTAGGCTCTTCATGTTTTTCAACACCATTTCATGCTCCTCCTTTTTTTCAAACCGTTTTATGCTCCTCATATATTTGACACCTGTTGAAGCTCTTCATAATTTCCACACCTCTTCAGGCTCTTCATGTTTTTGAACACCATTTCATGCTCCTCTTATTTTTTTTTTATTGTTTTTTTTTTTAAATTTTTTTTAATTATTTTTATTTTTTCTTTCCCAGTCGGTTTTGTCATACATTGATATGAATCAGCCATGGATTTACATGTATTCCCAATTCCAATACCCCCTCCCACCTCCCTGTCCACCCGATTCCTCTCCGTCTTCCCAGTGCACCAAGCCGGAGCACTTGTCTCGTGCATCCTACCTGGGCTGGTGATCTGTTTCACCATAGATAGCATACATGCTGTTCATTTGAAATATCCCACCCTCACATTCTCCCACAAAGTTCAAAAGTCTGTTCTGTATTTCTGTGTCTATTTTTCTGTTCTGCATATAGGGTTATCGTTATCACCTTTCTAAATTCCATATACATGTGTCAGCATGCTCTAATGTTCTTTATCTTTCTGGCTTACTTCACTCTGTATAATGGGCTCCAGCTTCATCCATCTCATTAGGCCTGATTCAAGTGAATATTTTAATGGCTGAGTAATATTCCATGGTGTATATGTACCACAGCTTTCTTATCCATTCATCTGCTGACGGGCATCTAGGTTGCTTCCATGTCCTGGCTATTATAAATAGTGCTGCGATGAACATTGGGGTGCACGTGTCTCTTTCAGACGAACCTATGGACACCTTATCTTTGACAAAGGAGGCAAGGATATACAATGGAAAAAAGACAACCTCTTTAACAAGTGGTGCTGGGAAAACTGGTCAACCACTTGTAAAAGAATGAAAATAGAACACTTTCTAACACCATACACAAAAATAAACTCAAAATGGATTAAAGATCTAAATGTAAGACCAGAAACTATAAAACTCCTAGAGGAGAAGATAGGCAAAACACTCTCCGACATAAATCAAAGCAAGATCCTCTATGACCCACCTCCCAGAATATTGGAAATAAAAGCAAAACTAAACAAATGGGACCTAATGAAACTTAAAAGCTTTTGCACTACAAAGGAAACTATAAGTAAGGTGAAAAGACAGCCCTCAGATTGGGAGAAAATAATAGCAAATGAAGAAACAGACAAAGGATTAATCTCAAAAATATACAAGCAAATCCTGCAGCTCAATTCCAGAAAAATAAATGACCCAATACAAAATGAGCCAAAGAACTAAACAGACATTTCTCCAAAGAAGACATACAGATGGATAACAAACACATGAAAAGATGCTCAACATCACTCATAATTAGAGAAATGCAAATCAAAACCACAATGAGGTACCATTATATGCCAGTCAGGATGGCTGCTATCCAGAAGTCTACAAGCAATAAATGCTGGAGATGGTGTGGAGAAAAGGGAACCCTCTTACACTGTTGGTGGGAATGCACACTAGTACAGCCGCTATGGAAAACAGTGTGGAGATTTCTTAAAAAACTGGAAATAGAACTGCCATATGACCCAGCAATCCCACTTCTGGGCATACACACTGAGGAAACCAGATCCTCTTATTTTTCAGACCGTTTCAAGCTCCTCATATTTTTTACACCTTTTGAAGCTCTTCATATATTTCACACCTTTTCAGGCTCTTCATGTTTTTCAACACCGCTTATTGCTCCTCCTATTTGTCAGACCGTTTCATGCTCATCTCATTTTTGACAACTTTTGAAGCTCTTCATGTTTTTCACATATAATGAAGCTCTTCATATTTTACACACCTTTTCAGGCTCTTCATGTTTTTCTACACCGCTTCATGCTCCCCCTACATTTCAGACCGTTCATGCCTCTCATATTTTTGAAACCTTTTGAAGCTCTTCATATTTTTCACACCGTTTTAGGCTCTTCATGTTTTTCAACACCATTTCATGCTCCTCCTTTTTTTCAAACCGTTTTATGCTCCTCATATATTTGACACCTGTTGAAGCTCTTCATAATTTCCACACCTCTTCAGGCTCTTCATGTTTTTGAACACCATTTCATGCTCCTCTTATTTTTTTTTTATTGTTTTTTTTTTTAAATTTTTTTTAATTATTTTTATTTTTTCTTTCCCAGTCGGTTTTGTCATACATTGATATGAATCAGCCATGGATTTACATGTATTCCCAATTCCAATACCCCCTCCCACCTCCCTGTCCACCCGATTCCTCTCCGTCTTCCCAGTGCACCAAGCCGGAGCACTTGTCTCGTGCATCCTACCTGGGCTGGTGATCTGTTTCACCATAGATAGCATACATGCTGTTCATTTGAAATATCCCACCCTCACATTCTCCCACAAAGTTCAAAAGTCTGTTCTGTATTTCTGTGTCTATTTTTCTGTTCTGCATATAGGGTTATCGTTATCACCTTTCTAAATTCCATATACATGTGTCAGCATGCTCTAATGTTCTTTATCTTTCTGGCTTACTTCACTCTGTATAATGGGCTCCAGCTTCATCCATCTCATTAGGCCTGATTCAAGTGAATATTTTAATGGCTGAGTAATATTCCATGGTGTATATGTACCACAGCTTTCTTATCCATTCATCTGCTGACGGGCATCTAGGTTGCTTCCATGTCCTGGCTATTATAAATAGTGCTGCGATGAACATTGGGGTGCACGTGTCTCTTTCAGACGAACCTATGGACACCTTATCTTTGACAAAGGAGGCAAGGATATACAATGGAAAAAAGACAACCTCTTTAACAAGTGGTGCTGGGAAAACTGGTCAACCACTTGTAAAAGAATGAAAATAGAACACTTTCTAACACCATACACAAAAATAAACTCAAAATGGATTAAAGATCTAAATGTAAGACCAGAAACTATAAAACTCCTAGAGGAGAAGATAGGCAAAACACTCTCCGACATAAATCAAAGCAAGATCCTCTATGACCCACCTCCCAGAATATTGGAAATAAAAGCAAAACTAAACAAATGGGACCTAATGAAACTTAAAAGCTTTTGCACTACAAAGGAAACTATAAGTAAGGTGAAAAGACAGCCCTCAGATTGGGAGAAAATAATAGCAAATGAAGAAACAGACAAAGGATTAATCTCAAAAATATACAAGCAAATCCTGCAGCTCAATTCCAGAAAAATAAATGACCCAATACAAAATGAGCCAAAGAACTAAACAGACATTTCTCCAAAGAAGACATACAGATGGATAACAAACACATGAAAAGATGCTCAACATCACTCATAATTAGAGAAATGCAAATCAAAACCACAATGAGGTACCATTATATGCCAGTCAGGATGGCTGCTATCCAGAAGTCTACAAGCAATAAATGCTGGAGATGGTGTGGAGAAAAGGGAACCCTCTTACACTGTTGGTGGGAATGCACACTAGTACAGCCGCTATGGAAAACAGTGTGGAGATTTCTTAAAAAACTGGAAATAGAACTGCCATATGACCCAGCAATCCCACTTCTGGGCATACACACTGAGGAAACCAGATCCTCTTATTTTTCAGACCGTTTCAAGCTCCTCATATTTTTTACACCTTTTGAAGCTCTTCATATATTTCACACCTTTTCAGGCTCTTCATGTTTTTCAACACCGCTTATTGCTCCTCCTATTTGTCAGACCGTTTCATGCTCATCTCATTTTTGACAACTTTTGAAGCTCTTCATGTTTTTCACATATAATGAAGCTCTTCATATTTTACACACCTTTTCAGGCTCTTCATGTTTTTCAACACCGCTTCATGCTCCTCCTATTTTTCAGACCGTTTCATGCTCCTCATATTTTTGACACCTTTAAAGCTCTTCATATTTTTCACACCTTTTCAGACTCTTCATGTTTTCAACACCGCTTCATGCTCCTCCTATTTTTCAGACCTTTTCATGCTCCTCCTATTTTTCAGACCGTTTCATGCTTCTCATATTTTGAAACCTTTTGAAGCTCTTCATATTTTTCACAACTTTTCAGTCTCTTCATGTTTTTCAACACCGCTTCATGCTCCTCCTTTTTTCAGACCGTTTGATGCTCCTCATATTTTTGGCACCTTTTGAAGCTCTTCATATTTTTCACACCTTTTCAGGTCTTCATGTTTTTGAACACCATTTCATGCTCCTCCTATTTTTCAGACCGTTTCATGGTCCTCATATTTTTGACACCTTTTGAACCTCTTCATATTTTTCACACCTTTTCAGGCTCTTCATGTTTTCAACACCGCTTCATGCTCCTACTATTTTTCAGACGGTTTCATGCTCCTCATATTTTTGACACCTTTTGAAGCTCTTCATATTATTCACACGTTTTCAGGCTCTTCATGTTTTTCAACACCGCTTCATGCTCCTCCTTTTTTTCAGACCGTTTTATGCTCCTCATATATTTGACACCTTTTGAAGCTCTTCATTATTTCCACACCTTTTCAGGCTCTTCATGTTTTTCTACACCGCTTCATGCTCCCCCTACATTTCAGACCGTTCATGCCTCTCATATTTTTGAAACCTTTTGAAGCTCTTCATATTTTTCACACCGTTTTAGGCTCTTCATGTTTTTCAACACCATTTCATGCTCCTCCTTTTTTTCAAACCGTTTTATGCTCCTCATATATTTGACACCTGTTGAAGCTCTTCATAATTTCCACACCTCTTCAGGCTCTTCATGTTTTTGAACACCATTTCATGCTCCTCTTATTTTTTTTTTATTGTTTTTTTTTTAAATTTTTTTTAATTATTTTTATTTTTTCTTTCCCAGTCGGTTTTGTCATACATTGATATGAATCAGCCATGGATTTACATGTATTCCCAATTCCAATCCCCCCTCCCACCTCCCTGTCCACCCGATTCCTCTCCGTCTTCCCAGTGCACCAAGCCGGAGCACTTGTCTCGTGCATCCTACCTGGGCTGGTGATCTGTTTCACCATAGATAGCATACATGCTGTTCTTTTGAAATATCCCACCCTCACATTCTCCCACAAAGTTCAAAAGTCTGTTCTGTATTTCTGTGTCTATTTTTCTGTTCTGCATATAGGGTTATCGTTATCACCTTTCTAAATTCCATATACATGTGTCAGCATGCTCTAATGTTCTTTATCTTTCTGGCTTACTTCACTCTGTATAATGGGCTCCAGCTTCATCCATCTCATTAGGCCTGATTCAAGTGAATTTTTTAATGGCTGAGTAATATTCCATGGTGTATATGTACCACAGCTTTCTTATCCATTCATCTGCTGACGGGCATCTAGGTTGCTTCCATGTCCTGGCTATTATAAATAGTGCTGCGATGAACATTGGGGTGCACGTGTCTCTTTCAGACGAACCTATGGACACCTTATCTTTGACAAAGGAGGCAAGGATATACAATGGAAAAAAGACAACCTCTTTAACAAGTGGTGCTGGGAAAACTGGTCAACCACTTGTAAAAGAATGAAAATAGAACACTTTCTAACACCATACACAAAAATAAACTCAAAATGGATTAAAGATCTAAATGTAAGACCAGAAACTATAAAACTCCTAGAGGAGAAGATAGGCAATACACTCTCCGACATAAATCAAAGCAAGATCCTCTATGACCCACCTCCCAGAATATTGGAAATAAAAGCAAAACTAAACAAATGGGACCTAATGAAACTTAAAAGCTTTTGCACTACAAAGGAAACTATAAGTAAGGTGAAAAGACAGCCCTCAGATTGGGAGAAAATAATAGCAAATGAAGAAACAGACAAAGGATTAATCTCAAAAATATACAAGCAAATCCTGCAGCTCAATTCCAGAAAAATAAATGACCCAATAAAAAATGAGCCAAAGAACTAAACAGACATTTCTCCAAAGAAGACATACAGATGGATAACAAACACTTGAAAAGATGCTCAACATCACTCATTATTAGAGAAATGCAAATCAAAACCACAATGAGGTACCATTACATGCCAGTCAGGATGGCTGCTATCCAAAAGTCTACAAGCAATAAATGCTGGAGAGGGAGTGGAGAAAAGGGAACCCTCTTATACTGTTGGTGGGAATGCACACTAGTACGGCCGCTATGGAAAACAGTGTGGAGATTTCTTAAAAAACTGGAAATAGAACTGCCATATGACCCAGCAATCCCACTTCTGGGCATACACACTGAGGAAACCAGATCCTCTTATTTTTCAGACCGTTTCAAGCTCCTCATATTTTTTACACCTTTTGAAGCTCTTCATATATTTCACACCTTTTCAGGCTCTTCATGTTTTTCAACACCGCTTCATGCTCCTCCTATTTTTCAGACCGTTTCATGGTCCTCATGTTTTTGTCACCTTTTGAAGCTCTTCACATTTTTCACACCTTTTCATGCTCTTCATGTTTTTGAACACCATTTCATGCTCCTCCTATTTTTTAAACCGTTTCATGCTCCTCATATTTTTCACACATTTTGAAGCTCTTCATATTTTTCACACCTTTTCAGGCTCTTCATATTTTACAACACGTTTTCATGCTCCTCCTATTTTTCAGACCGTTTAATGCTCCCCATAATTTTGACACCTTTTGAAGCGCTTCATAATTATCACACCTTTTCAGGCTCTTCATGTTTTTCAAATTTGCTTCTGCTCCTCCTATTTTTCAGACCGTTTCATGCTCCTCATATTTTTGACACCTTTTGAAGCTCTTCATATTTTTCACAGCTTTTCAGGCTCTTCATGTTTTTCAACACCGCTTTATTCTCCTCATATTTTTCAGACCGTTTCATGCGCCTCATATTTTGGATATCTTTTGAAGCTCGTCATATTTCTAACAACTTTTCAGGCTCTTCATGTTTTCAACACAGTTTCATGCTCCTCCTATTTTTCAGACCGTTTCATGCGCCTCATATTTTGACTCCTTTTGAAGCTCTTCATATTTTTCACACATTTTCAGGCTCTTCATGTTTTTCAACACCGTTTCTTGCTCATCCTCTTTTTCAGACCGTTTCATGCCCCTCATATTTTTGACACCTTTTCAAGCTCTTCACATTTTTCAAAACATTTCAGGCTCTTCATGTTTTGAACACCGTTTCATCCTCCTCCTAATTTTCAGACCGTTTCATGCTCCTCATATTTTTCACACATTTTGAAGCTCTTCATATTTTTCACACCTTTTCAGGCTCTTCATATTTTACAACACGTTTTCATGCTCCTCCTATTTTTCAGACCGTTTAATGCTCCCCATAATTTTGACACCTTTTGAAGCGCTTCATAATTATCACACCTTTTCAGGCTCTTTATTTTTTTCAAATTTGCTTCTGCTCCTCCTATTTTTCAGACCGTTTCATGCTCCTCATATTTTTGACACCTTTTGAAGCTCTTCATATTTTTCACAACTTTTCAGGTTCTTCATGTTTTCAACACCACTTCATGCTCCTCCTATATTTCTGACCGTGTCATGCTCCTCATATTTTTGACAACTTTTGAAGCTCTTCATATTTTTCACACCTTTTCAGGCTCTTCATGTTTTTCTACACCGCTTCATGCTCCTCCTATTTTTGACATCTTTTGAAGCTCTTCATATATTTCATACCTTTACAGGGTTTTCATGTTTTTGAACACCGTTTCATGCTCCTCATATTTTTCAGACCGTTTCATGCTCCTCATATTATTGACACCTTTTGAAGCTCTTCATATATTTCACACCTTTTCAGGGTTTTCATGTTTTTGAACACCGTTTCATGCTCCTCATATTTTTCAGACCGTTTCATGCTCCTCATATTTTTGACACCTTTTGAAACTCTTCATATTTTTCACAATTTTTCAGGCTCCTCATGTTTTTGAACACCGTTTCATGCTCCTCCATTTTTTCAGACCGTTTCATGCTCCTCATATTTTGACACCTTTTGAAGCTCTTCATATTTTTCACACCTTTTCAGGCTCTTCATATTTTTCAACAAGGTTTCATGCTCCTCCTATTTTTCAGACGGTTTCATGCTCCTCATATGTTTGACACCTTTTGAAGCTCTTCATATTTTTCACACCTTTCCAGGCTCTTCATATTTTTGAACACCGATTAATGCTCCTCCTATTTTTCAGACCGTTTCTTGCTCCTCATATTTTTGACACCTTTTGAAGCTCTTCATATTTTTCACAGCTTTCCAGGCTCTTCATATTTTTGAACACCGATTAATGCTCCTCCTATTTTTCAGACCGTTTCTTGCTCCTCATATTTTTGACACCTTTTGAAGCTCTTCATATTTTTCACACCTTTTCAGGCTCTACATATTTTTCAACACAACTTCATGCTCCTCCTTTATTTGAGACCGTTTCATGCTCCTCATATTTTTGACACCTTTTGAAGCTCTTCATAGATTTCACACCTTTTCAGGCTCTTCATGTTTTTCTACACCGCTTCTTGCTCCTCCTATTTTTCAGAGCTATTCATGCTCCTCATATTTTTGTCACCTTTTGAAGCTCTTCATATATTTCACACCTTTTCAGGCTTTTCATGTTTTTCAACACCGCTTCATGCTCCTACTATTTTTCAGACCTTTTCATGCTCCTCATATGTTTCACACCTTTTTAAGCTCTTCATGTTTTTTAACACATTTCACGCTCCTCCTATATTTCAGACCGTTTCAAGCCCCTCATATTTTTGACTCCTTTTGAAGCTCTTCATATTTTTCACATTTATCAGGGTCTTCATGTTTTTCTACACCACTTCATGCTCCTCCTATTTTTCAGACCTTTTCATTCTCCTCATATGTTTCACAACTTTTTCAGACTCTTCATGTTTCTCAACACCACTTCATGCTCCTCCTATTTTTCAGACCGTTTCATGCTCCTCATATTTTTGACGCCTTTTGAAGCTCTTCATATTTTTCACACTTCTCCAGGCTCTTCATGTTTTTGAACACCCTTTCATGCTCCTCCTGTTTTTCAGACCGTTTCATGCTGCTCATATTTTTGACACCTTTTGAAGTTCTTCATATTTTTCACACCTTTTCAGGCTCTTCACGTTTTTCAACACCACTTCATGCTCCTCCTATTTTTCAGTCCGTTTCATGCTCCTTATATTTTTGACACCTTTTGAAGTTCTTCATATTTTTCACACCTTACAGGCTCTTCATGATTTTCAACACCACTTCATGCTCCTCCTAATTTTCACACCGTTTCATGCTCCTCATATATTTGACACCTTTTGAAGCTCTTCAGATTTTTCACACCTTTTCAGGCTCTTCATATTTTTCAACACCGCTTCATGCTCCTCCTATTTTTCAGACCGTTTCATGCTCCTCATCTTTTTGACACGTTTTGAAACTCTTCATATTTATCACACCTTTTCAGGCTCTTCATGTTTTTCAACACAATTTCATGCTCCTCCTTTTTTTCAGACCGTTTTATGCTCCTCATATATTTGACACCTTTTGAAGCTCTTCATAATTTCCACACCTTTTCAGGCTCTTCATGTTTTTCTACACCGCTTCATGCTCCCCCTACATTTCAGACCGTTCATGCCTCTCATATTTTTGAAACCTTTTGAAGCTCTTCATATTTTTCACACCTTTTTAGGCTCTTCATGTTTTTCAACACCATTTCATGCTCCTCCTTTTTTTCAAACCGTTTTATGCTCCTCATATATTTGACACCTGTTGAAGCTCTTCATAATTTACACACCTTTTCAGGCTCTTCATGTTTTTGAACACCGTTTCATGCTCCTCTTATTTTTTTTTATTTTTATTTTTTTTATTTTTTTTTATTATTTTTATTTTTTTTCCCAGTCGGTTTTGGCATACATTGATATGAATCAGCCATGGATTTACATGTATTCCCAGTCCCGATTCCCCCTCCCACCTCCCTCTCCACCCGATTCCTCTGGGTCTTCCCAGTGCACCAAGCCGGAGCACTTGTCTCGTGCATCCTACCTGGGCTGGTCATCTGTTTCACCATAGATAGCATACATGCTGTTCTTTTGAAATATCCCACCCTCACATTATCCCACAAAGTTCAAAAGTCTGTTCTGTATTTCTGTGTCTCTTTTTCTGTTCTGCATATAGGGTTATCGTTGTCACCTTTCTAAATTCCATATACATGTGTCAGTATGCTGTAATGTTCTTTATCTTTCTGGCTTACTTCACTCTGTATAATGGGCTCCAGCTTCATCCATCTCATTAGGCCTGATTCAAATGAATTCTTTTTAATGGCTGAGTAATATTCCATGGTGTATATGTACCACAGCTTTCTTATCCATTCATCTGCTGACGGGCATCTAGGTTGCTTCCATGTCCTGGCTATTATAAACAGTGCTGCGATGAACATTGGGGTGCACGTGTCTCTTTCAGACGAACCTATGGACACCTTATCTTTGACAAAGGAGGCAAGGATATACAATGGAAAAAAGACAACCTCTTTAACAAGTGGTGCTGGGAAAACTGGTCAACCACTTGTAAAAGAATGAAAATAGAACACTTTCTAACACCATACACAAAAATAAACTCAAAATGGATTAAAGATCTAAATGTAAGACCAGAAACTATAAAACTCCTAGAGGAGAAGATAGGCAAAACACTCTCCGACATAAATCAAAGCAAGATCCTCTATGACCCACCTCCCAGAATATTGGAAATAAAAGCAAAACTAAACAAATGGGACCTAATGAAACTTAAAAGCTTTTGCACTACAAAGGAAACTATAAGTAAGGTGAAAAGACAGCCCTCAGATTGGGAGAAAATAATAGCAAATGAAGAAACAGACAAAGGATTAATCTCAAAAATATACAAGCAAATCCTGCAGCTCAATTCCAGAAAAATAAATGACCCAATAAAAAATGAGCCAAAGAACTAAACAGACATTTCTCCAAAGAAGACATACAGATGGATAACAAACACTTGAAAAGATGCTCAACATCACTCATTATTAGAGAAATGCAAATCAAAACCACAATGAGGTACCATTACATGCCAGTCAGGATGGCTGCTATCCAAAAGTCTACAAGCAATAAATGCTGGAGAGGGAGTGGAGAAAAGGGAACCCTCTTATACTGTTGGTGGGAATGCACACTAGTACGGCCGCTATGGAAAACGGTGTAGAGATTTCTTAAAAAACTGGAAATAGAACTGCCATATGACCCAGCAATTCCACTTCTGGGCATACACACTGAGGAAACCAGATCCTCTTATTTTTCAGACCGTTTCAAACTCCTCATATTTTTTACACCTTTTGAAGCTCTTCATATATTTCACACCTTTTCAGGCTCTTCATGTTTTTCAACACCGCTTCATGCTCCTCCTATTTTTCAGACCGTTTCATGGTCCTCATATTTTTGACACCTTTTGAAGCTCTTCATATTTTTCACACCTTTCCGTGCTCTTCATGTTTTTCAACACGCTTTCATGCTCCTCCGATTATTCAGATCGTTTCATGCTCCTCATATTTTTGACACATTTTGAAGCTCTTCATATTTTCGACACCTTTCAGGTTCTTCATGTTTTTCAACACCGTTTCATGCTCCTCCTATTTTTCAAACCGTTTCATGCTCCTCATATTTTTGACACATTTTGAAGCTCTTCATATTTTCGACACCTTTCAGGTTCTTCATGTTTTTCAACACCGTTTCATGCTCCTCCTATTTGTCAAACCGTTTCATGTTCCTCCTATTTTTCATACCGTTTCTTGCTCCTCATATTTTTGACACCTTTTGAAGCTCTTCATGTTTTTTAACACCTTTTCACGCTCCTCCTATATTTCAGACCGTTTCAAGCTCCTCATATTTTTGACACCTTATGAAGCTCTTCATATTTTTCACATTTTTTCAGGGTCTTCATATTTTTCTACACCACTTCATGCTCCTCTTATTTTTCAGACCGTTTCATTCTCCTCATATGTTTCACAACTTTTTCAGGCTCTTCATGTTTCTCAACACCACTTCATGCTCCTCCTATTTTTCAGACCGTTTCATGCTCCTCATATTTTTGACACCTTTTGAAGTTCTTCATATTTTTCACACCTTTTCAGGCTTTTCATGTTTTTCTACACTGCTTCATTCTCTTCCTATTTTTCAGACATTTTCATGCTCCTCATATTTTTGACATCCTTTGAAGCTCTTCATATTTTTCACACCTTTTCAGGCTTTTCAGGTATTTCAACACCGTCTCATGCGCCTCCTATTTTTCAGACCGTTTCATGCTCCTCATATGTTTCACACCTTTTTCAGGCTCTTCATGTTTTTCAACACCACTTCATGGTCCTCCTATTTTTCAGACCGTATCATGCTCATCATATTTTTGACACAGTTTGAAGCTCTTCCTACTTTTCACACCTTTTGAGGCTCTTCATGTTTTTGAAAACAGTTTCTTGCTCCTCATATTTTTCAGACCGTTTCATGGTCCTCATATTTCTGACACCTTTTGAAGCTCTTCATATTTTTCACACTTTTTCAGGGTCTTCATGTTTTTCTACACCACTTCATGCTCCTCCTATTTTTCAGACCGTTTCATTCTCCTCATATGCTTCACAACTTTTTCAGGCTCTTCATGTTTCTCAACTCCACTTCATGCTCCTCCTATTTTTCAGACCGTTTCATGCTCCTCATATTTTTGACACTTTTTGAAGCTCTTCATATTTTTCACACCTTTCCAGGCTCTTCATGTTTTTGAACACCGTTTCATGATCATCCTATTTTTCAGACCGTTTCATGCTCCTCATATGTTTCACACCTTTTGAAGCTCTTCATGTTTTTTAACACCTTTTCATGCTCCTCCTATATTTCAGACCGTTTAATGCTCTTTATATTTTTGACACCATTTGAAGCTCTTCATATTTTTCGCACCTTTTCAGGCTCTTCATATTTTTCAACACCACTTCATGCTTCTCCAATTTTTCAGACCGTTTCATGCTCCTCATATATATGACACCTTTTGAAGCTCTTCATAATGTTCACATCTTTTCAGGCTCTTCATATTTTTCAACCCGCTTAAGCTCCTCCTATTTTTCAGAGCGTTTCTGGCTCCTCATATTTTTGACACCTTTGAGGCTCTTCATATATTTCACAGCTTTTCTGGCTCTTCATGTTTTTGAACACCGATTCATGCTCCTCCTATGTTTCAGACCGTTTCATGCTCCTCATATTTTTGACACCTTTTGAACCTCTTCATATTTTTCACACCTTTTCAGGCTCTTCATGTTTTCAACACTGCTTCATGCTCCTACTATTTTTCAGACGGTTTCATGCTCCTCATATTTTTGACACCTTTTGAAGCTCTTCATATTATTCACACCTTTTCAGGCTCTTCATGTTTTTCAACACCGCTTCATGCTCCTCCTTTTTTTCAGACCGTTTCATGCTCCTCATATTTTTGACACCTTTTGAAGCTCTTCATATTTTTCACACTTCTCCAGGCTCTTCATGTTTTTGAACACCGTTTCATGCTCCTCCTGTTTTTCAGACCGTTTCATGCTGCTCATATTTTTGACACCTTTTGAAGTTCTTCATATTTTTCACACCTTTTCAGGCTCTTCACGTTTTTCAACACCACTTCATGCTCCTCCTATTTTTCAGTCCGTTTCATGCTCCTTATATCTTTGACACCTTTTGAAATTCTTCATATTTTTCACACCTTACAGGCTCTTCATGATTTTCAACACCACTTCATGCTCCTCCTAATTTTCACACCGTTTCATGCTCCTCATATATTTGACACCTTTTGAAGCTCTTCAGATTTTTCACACCTTTTCAGGCTCTTCATATTTTTCAACACCGCTTCATGCTCCTCCTATTTTTCAGACCGTTTCATGCTCCTCATCTTTTTGACACGTTTTGAAACTCTTCATATTTATCACACCTTTTCAGGCTCTTCATGTTTTTCAACACCATTTCATGCTCCTCCTTTTTTTCAGACCGTTTTATGCTCCTCATATATTTGACACCTTTTGAAGCTCTTCATAATTTCCACACCTTTTCAGGCTCTTCATGTTTTTCTACACCGCTTCATGCTCCCCCTACATTTCAGACCGTTCATGCCTCTCATATTTTTGAAACCTTTTGAAGCTCTTCATATTTTTCACACCTTTTTAGGCTCTTCATGTTTTTCAACACCATTTCATGCTCCTCCTTTTTTTCAAACCGTTTTATGCTCCTCATATATTTGACACCTGTTGAAGCTCTTCATAATTTACACACCTTTTCAGGCTCTTCATGTTTTTGAACACCGTTTCATGCTCCTCTTATTTTTTTTTATTGTTATTTTTTTTATTTTTTTTTTATTATTTTCATTTTTTTCCCAGTCGGTTTTGTCATACATTGATATGAATCAGCCATGGATTTACATGTATTCCCAGTCCCGATTCCCCCTCCCACCTCCCTCTCCACCCGATTCCTCTGGGTCTTCCCAGTGCACCAAGCCGGAGCACTTGTCTCGTGCATCCTACCTGGGCTGGTCATCTGTTTCACCATAGATAGCATACATGCTGTTCTTTTGAAATATCCCACCCTCACATTCTCCCACAAAGTTCAAAAGTCTGTTCTGTATTTCTGTGTCTCTTTTTCTGTTCTGCATATAGGGTTATCGTTGTCACCTTTCTAAATTCCATATACATGTGTCAGTATGCTGTAATGTTCTTTATCTTTCTGGCTTACTTCACTCTGTATAATGGGCTCCAGCTTCATCCATCTCATTAGGCCTGATTCAAATGAATTCTTTTTAATGGCTGAGTAATATTCCATGGTGTATATGTACCACAGCTTTCTTATCCATTCATCTGCTGACGGGCATCTAGGTTGCTTCCATGTCCTGGCTATTATAAACAGTGCTGCGATGAACATTGGGGTGCACGTGTCTCTTTCAGACGAACCTATGGACACCTTATCTTTGACAAAGGAGGCAAGGATATACAATGGAAAAAAGACAACCTCTTTAACAAGTGGTGCTGGGAAAACTGGTCAACCACTTGTAAAAGAATGAAAATAGAACACTTTCTAACACCATACACAAAAATAAACTCAAAATGGATTAAAGATCTAAATGTAAGACCAGAAACTATAAAACTCCTAGAGGAGAAGATAGGCAAAACACTCTCCGACATAAATCAAAGCAAGATCCTCTATGACCCACCTCCCAGAATATTGGAAATAAAAGCAAAACTAAACAAATGGGACCTAATGAAACTTAAAAGCTTTTGCACTACAAAGGAAACTATAAGTAAGGTGAAAAGACAGCCCTCAGATTGGGAGAAAATAATAGCAAATGAAGAAACAGACAAAGGATTAATCTCAAAAATATACAAGCAAATCCTGCAGCTCAATTCCAGAAAAATAAATGACCCAATACAAAATGAGCCAAAGAACTAAACAGACATTTCTCCAAAGAAGACATACAGATGGATAACAAACACATGAAAAGATGCTCAACATCACTCATAATTAGAGAAATGCAAATCAAAACCACAATGAGGTACCATTACATGCCAGTCAGGATGGCTGCTATCCAAAAGTCTACAAGCAATAAATGCTGGAGAGGGAGTGGAGAAAAGGGAACCCTCTTATACTGTTGGTGGGAATGCACACTAGTACAGCCGCTATGGAAAACGGTGTAGAGATTTCTTAAAAAACTGGAAATAGAACTGCCATATGACCCAGCAATTCCACTTCTGGGCATACACACTGAGGAAACCAGATCCTTTTATTTTTCAGACCGTTTCAAACTCCTCATATTTTTTACACCTTTTGAAGCTCTTCATATATTTCACACCATTTCAGGCTCTTCATGTTTTTCAACACAACTTCATGCTCCTCCTATTTTTCAAACCGTTTCATGGTCCTCATATTTTTGACACCTTTTGAAGCTCTTCATATTTTTCACACCTTTCCGTGCTCTTCATGTTTTTCAACACGCTTTCATGCTCCTCCGATTATTCAGATCGTTTCATGCTCCTCATATTTTTGACACATTTTGAAGCTCTTCATATTTTCGACACCTTTCAGGTTCTTCATGTTTTTCAACACCGTTTCATTCTCCTCCTATTTTTCAAACCGTTTCATGCTCCTCATATTTTTGACACATTTTGAAGCTCTTCATATTTTCGACACCTTTCAGGTTCTTCATGTTTTTCAACACCGTATCATGCTCCTCCTATTTGTCAAACCGTTTCATGTTCCTCCTATTTTTCAGACCGTTTCATGCTCCTCATATTTTTGACACCTTTTGAAGCTCTTCATGTTTTTCACACCCTTTCATGGT
Organism: Dama dama; assembly: GCF_033118175.1. Classification (NCBI taxonomy): domain Eukaryota; kingdom Metazoa; phylum Chordata; class Mammalia; order Artiodactyla; family Cervidae; genus Dama; species Dama dama. The sequence goes on from NW_026870956.1 coordinate 3,967,498, forward strand.
CTTCATATTTTTCAACACGGTTTCATGCTCCTCCTAATTTTCAGATCGTTTCATGCTCCTCATATTTTTGACACCTTTTGAAGCTCTTCTTATTCTTCACAATTTTTCAGGCTCTTCATGATTTTCAACACCGATTCATGCTCCTCCTCTCTTTCAGACCGTTTCAGGCTCCTCATATGTTTCACACCTTTTTCAGGCTCTTCATGTATTTCAACACCACTTCATGCTCCTCCTATTTTTCAGATCGTTTCATGCTCCTCATATTTTTGATACCTTTTGAAGCTCTTCATATTTTTCACAGCTTTCCAGGCTCTTCATATTTTTGAACACCGATTAATGCTCCTCCTATTTTTCAGACCGTTTCATGCTCCTCATATTTTTGACACCTTTTGAAGCTCTTCATATTTTTCACACCTTTTCAGGCTCTTCAAATTTTTCAACACAACTTCATGCTCCTCCTTTATTTGAGACCGTTTCATGCTCCTCATATTTTTGACTCATTTTGAAGCTCTCCATAGATTTCACACCTTTTCAGGCTCTTCATGTGTTTCTACACCACTTCATGCTCCTCCTATTTTTAAGAGCTTTTCATGATCTTCATATTTTTGTCACCTTTTGAAGCTCTTCATATTTTTCACACCTTTTCAGGCTTTTCATGTTTTTCAACACCGCTTCATGCTCCTACTATTTTCAGACCTTTTCATGCTCCTCATATGTTTCACACCATTTTAAGCTCTTCATGTTTTAACACCTTTTCACGCTCCTCCTATATTTCAGACCGTTTCAAGCTCCTCATATTTTTGACACCTTTTGAAGCTCTTCATATTTTTCACATTTTTTCAGGGTCTTCATGTTTTTCTACACCACTTCATGCTACTCCTATTTTTAAGAGCTTTTCATGCTCCTCATATTTTTGTCACCTTTTGAAGCTCTTCATATTTTTCACACCTTTTCAGGCTTTTCATGTTTTTCAACACCACTTCATTCTCCTCCTTTATTTCAGACCGTTTCATGCTCCTCATCTTTTTCACACCTTTTGAAGCTCTTTATATTTTTCACACCTTTTCAGGCTTTTCATGTTTTTCTACACCGCTTCATTCTCTTCCTATTTTTCAGACATGTTCATGCTCCTCATATTTTTGACATCCTTTGAAGCTCTTCATATTTTTCACACCTTTTCAGGCTTTTCATGTATTTCAACACCGTCTCATGCGCCTCCTATTTTTCAGACCGTTTCATGCTCCTCATATGTTTCACACCTTTTTCAGGCTCTTCATGTTTTTCAACACCACTTCATGGTCCTCCTATTTTTCAGACCGTATCATGCTCATCATATTTTTGACACAGTTTGAAGCTCTTCATACTTTTCACACCTTTTGAGGCTCTTCATGTTTTTGAAAACAGTTTCTTGCTCCTCATATTTTTCAGACCGTTTCATGGTCCTCATATTTTTGACACCTTTTGAAGCTCTTCATATTTTTCGCACCTTTTCAGGCTCTTCATTTTTTTGAACACCACTTCATGCTTCTCCAATTTTTCAGACCGTTTCATGCTCCTCATATATTTGACACCTTTTGAAGCTCTTCATATTTTTCACATCTTTTCAGGCTCTTCATATTTTTCAACCCGCTTAAGCTCCTCCTATTTTTCAGACCGTTTCTTGCTCCTCATATTTTTGACACCTTTGAGGCTCTTAATATATTTCACACCTTTTCAGGCTCTTCATGTTTTTGAAGACCGCTTCATGCTCCTCCTATTTTTCAGACCGTTTCATGCTCCTCCTATTTTTCAGACCGTTTCATGCTCCTCATATTTTTGACACCTTTTGAACCTCTTCATATTTTTCACACCTTTTCAGGCTCTTCATGTTTTCAACACCGCTTCATGCTCCTACTATTTTTCAGACGGTTTCATGCTCCTCATATTTTTGACACCTTTTGAAGCTCTTCATATTATTCACACCTTTTCAGGCTCTTCATGTTTTTCAACACCGCTTCATGCTCCTCCTTTTTTTCAGACCGTTTCATGCTCCTCATATTTTTGACAACTTTTGAAGCTCTTCATATTTTTCACACTTCTCCAGGCTCTTCATGTTTTTGAACACCGTTTCATGTTCCTCCTTTTTTTCAGACTGTTTCATGCTGCTAATATTTTTGACACCTTTTGAAGTTCTTCATATTTTTCACACCTTTTCAGGCTCTTCACGTTTTTCAACACCACTTCATGCTCCTCCTATTTTTCAGACCATTTCAGGCTCCTCTTATTTTTTTTTTTTATTGTTATTTTTTTTTTATTATTTTTATTTTTTTTTCCAGTGGGTTTTGTCATACCTTGATATGAATCAGCCATGGATTTACATGTATTCACAGTCCCGATTCCCCCTCCCACCTCCCTCTCCACCCGATTCCTCTGGGTCTTCCCAGTGCACCAAGCCGGAGCACTTGTCTCGTGCATCCTACCTGGGCTGGTGATCTGTTTCACCATAGATAGCATACATGCTGTTCTTTTGAAATATCCCACCCTCACATTCTCCCACAAAGTTTAAAAGTCTGTTCTGTATTTCTGTGTCTCTTTTTCTGTTCTGCATATAGGGTTATCGTTGTCACCTTTCTAAATTCCATATACATGTGTCAGTATGCTGTAATGTTCTTTATCTTTCTGGCTTACTTCACTCTGTATAATGGGCTCCAGCTTCATCCATCTCATTAGGACTGATTCAAATGAATTCTTTTTAATGGCTGAGTAATATTCCATGGTGTATATGTACCACAGCTTTCTTATCCATTCATCTGCTGACGGGCATCTAGGTTGCTTCCATGTCCTGGCTATTATAAACAGTGCTGCGATGAACATTGGGGTGCACGTGTCTCTTTCAGACGAACCTATGGACACCTTATCTTTGACAAAGGAGGCAAGGATATGCAATGGAAAAAAGACAACCTCTTTAACAAGTGGTGCTGGGAAAACTGGTCAACCACTTGTAAAAGAATGAAAATAGAACACTTTCTAACACCATACACAAAAATAAACTCAAAATGGATTAAAGATCTAAATGTAAGACCAGAAACTATAAAACTCCTAGAGGAGAAGATAGGCAATACACTCTCCGACATAAATCAAAGCAAGATCCTCTATGACCCACCTCCCAGAATATTGGAAATAAAAGCAAAACTAAACAAATGGGACCTAATGAAACTTAAAAGCTTTTGCACTACAAAGGAAACTATAAGTAAGGTGAAAAGACAGCCCTCAGATTGGGAGAAAATAATAGCAAATGAAGAAACAGACAAAGGATTAATCTCAAAAATACACAAGCAAATCCTGCAGCTCAATTCCAGAAAAATAAATGACCCAATAAAAAATGAGCCAAAGAACTAAACAGACATTTCTCCAAAGAAGACATACAGATGGATAACAAACACATAAAAGATGCTCAACATCACTCATTATTAGAGAAATGCAAATCAAAACCACAATGAGGTACCATTACATGCCAGTCAGGATGGCTGCTATCCAAAAGTCTACAAGCAATAAATGCTGGAGAGGGAGTGGAGAAAAGGGAACCCTCTTATACTGTTGGTGGGAATGCACAATAGTACAGCCGATATGGAAAACGGTGTAGAGATTTCTTAAAAAACTGGAAATAGAACTGCCATATGACCCAGCAATTCCACTTCTGGGCATACACACTGAGGAAACCAGATCCTCTTATTTTTCAGACCGTTTCAAACTCCTCATATTTTTTACAACTTTTGAAGCTCTTCATATATTTCACACCTTTTCAGGCTCTTCATGTTTTTCAACACCGCTTCATGCTCCTACTATTTTTCAGACCGTTTCATGGTCCTCATATTTTTGACACCTTTTGAAGCTCTTCATATTTTTCACACCTTTTCAGGCTCTCCATGTTTTTGAACACCGTTTCATGCTCCTCCTATTTTTCAGACCGTTTCATGCTCCTCATGTTTTTGAGACGTTTTGAAGCTCTGCATATTTTTCATAACTTTCAGGCTCTTCATGCTTTTGAAACACCGTTACATGCTCCTCCTATTTTTCATACATATCATGCTCGTCATTTTTTTGACACATTTTGAAGCTCTTCATATTTTTCACACCTTTTCAGGCTCTTTATGTTTTTCAACGCCGTATCATGCTCCTCCTATTTTTCAGACCGTTTCATGCTCCTCATATCTTTGACACCTTTTGAAGCTCTTCATATTTTTCACATCATTTCAGGCTCTTCAAGTTTTTGAAAACGGCTTCATGCTCCTCCTAATTTTCAGACCGTTTTTTGCTCATCATATTTTTGACACATTTTGAAGCTTTTCATATTTTTCACAGCTTTTCAGGCTCTTCATGTTTTTGAACACAGTTTCATGCTCCGCATATTTTTCACACCTTTTCATGCTCTTCATATTTTTCACACCTTTTCAGGCTCTTCATGTTTCTCAACACCGTTTCATGCTTCTCCTATTTTTCAGACCATTTCATGCTCCTCATACTTTTGACAGCTTTTTAAGCTCTTCATATATTTCACACCTTTTCAGGCTCTTCATGTTTTTCAACACCGTTTCATGCTCCTCCTATTTTTCAGACCGTTTCATGGTCCTCATATTTTTGACACCTTTTGAAGCTCTTCATATTTTTCACACCTTTCCGTGCTCTTCATGTTTTTCAACACGCTTTCATGCTCCTCCGATTATTCAGATCGTTTCATGCTCCTCATATTTTTGACACATTTTGAAGCTCTTCATATTTTCGACACCTTTCAGGTTCTTCATGTTTTTCAACACCGTTTCATGCTCCTCCTATTTTTCAAACCGTTTCATGCTCCTCATATTTTTGACACATTTTGAAGCTCTTCATATTTTCGACACCTTTCAGGTTCTTCATGTTTTTCAACACCGTTTCATGCTCCTCCTATTTGTCAAACCGTTTCATGTTCCTCCTATTTTTCATACCGTTTCTTGCTCCTCATATTTTTGACACCTTTTGAAGCTCTTCATGTTTTTTAACACCTTTTCACGCTCCTCCTATATTTCAGACCGTTTCAAGCTCCTCATATTTTTGACACCTTATGAAGCTCTTCATATTTTTCACATTTTTTCAGGGTCTTCATATTTTTCTACACCACTTCATGCTCCTCTTATTTTTCAGACCGTTTCATTCTCCTCATATGTTTCACAACTTTTTCAGGCTCTTCATGTTTCTCAACACCACTTCATGCTCCTCCTATTTTTCAGACCGTTTCATGCTCCTCATATTTTTGACACCTTTTGAAGTTCTTCATATTTTTCACACCTTTTCAGGCTTTTCATGTTTTTCTACACTGCTTCATTCTCTTCCTATTTTTCAGACATTTTCATGCTCCTCATATTTTTGACATCCTTTGAAGCTCTTCATATTTTTCACACCTTTTCAGGCTTTTCAGGTATTTCAACACCGTCTCATGCGCCTCCTATTTTTCAGACCGTTTCATGCTCCTCATATGTTTCACACCTTTTTCAGGCTCTTCATGTTTTTCAACACCACTTCATGGTCCTCCTATTTTTCAGACCGTATCATGCTCATCATATTTTTGACACAGTTTGAAGCTCTTCCTACTTTTCACACCTTTTGAGGCTCTTCATGTTTTTGAAAACAGTTTCTTGCTCCTCATATTTTTCAGACCGTTTCATGGTCCTCATATTTCTGACACCTTTTGAAGCTCTTCATATTTTTCACACTTTTTCAGGGTCTTCATGTTTTTCTACACCACTTCATGCTCCTCCTATTTTTCAGACCGTTTCATTCTCCTCATATGCTTCACAACTTTTTCAGGCTCTTCATGTTTCTCAACTCCACTTCATGCTCCTCCTATTTTTCAGACCGTTTCATGCTCCTCATATTTTTGACACTTTTTGAAGCTCTTCATATTTTTCACACCTTTCCAGGCTCTTCATGTTTTTGAACACCGTTTCATGATCATCCTATTTTTCAGACCGTTTCATGCTCCTCATATGTTTCACACCTTTTGAAGCTCTTCATGTTTTTTAACACCTTTTCATGCTCCTCCTATATTTCAGACCGTTTAATGCTCTTTATATTTTTGACACCATTTGAAGCTCTTCATATTTTTCGCACCTTTTCAGGCTCTTCATATTTTTCAACACCACTTCATGCTTCTCCAATTTTTCAGACCGTTTCATGCTCCTCATATATATGACACCTTTTGAAGCTCTTCATAATTTTCACATCTTTTCAGGCTCTTCATATTTTTCAACCCGCTTAAGCTCCTCCTATTTTTCAGAGCGTTTCTGGCTCCTCATATTTTTGACACCTTTGAGGCTCTTCATATATTTCACAGCTTTTCTGGCTCTTCATGTTTTTGAACACCGATTCATGCTCCTCCTATTTTTCAGACCGTTTCATGCTCCTCATATTTTTGACACCTTTTGAACCTCTTCATATTTTTCACACCTTTTCAGGCTCTTCATGTTTTCAACACTGCTTCATGCTCCTACTATTTTTCAGACGGTTTCATGCTCCTCATATTTTTGACACCTTTTGAAGCTCTTCATATTATTCACACCTTTTCAGGCTCTTCATGTTTTTCAACACCGCTTCATGCTCCTCCTTTTTTTCAGACCGTTTCATGCTCCTCATATTTTTGACACCTTTTGAAGCTCTTCATATTTTTCACACTTCTCCAGGCTCTTCATGTTTTTGAACACCGTTTCATGCTCCTCCTGTTTTTCAGACCGTTTCATGCTGCTCATATTTTTGACACCTTTTGAAGTTCTTCATATTTTTCACACCTTTTCAGGCTCTTCACGTTTTTCAACACCACTTCATGCTCCTCCTATTTTTCAGTCCGTTTCATGCTCCTTATATCTTTGACACCTTTTGAAATTCTTCATATTTTTCACACCTTACAGGCTCTTCATGATTTTCAACACCACTTCATGCTCCTCCTAATTTTCACACCGTTTCATGCTCCTCATATATTTGACACCTTTTGAAGCTCTTCAGATTTTTCACACCTTTTCAGGCTCTTCATATTTTTCAACACCGCTTCATGCTCCTCCTATTTTTCAGACCGTTTCATGCTCCTCATCTTTTTGACACGTTTTGAAACTCTTCATATTTATCACACCTTTTCAGGCTCTTCATGTTTTTCAACACCATTTCATGCTCCTCCTTTTTTTCAGACCGTTTTATGCTCCTCATATATTTGACACCTTTTGAAGCTCTTCATAATTTCCACACCTTTTCAGGCTCTTCATGTTTTTCTACACCGCTTCATGCTCCCCCTACATTTCAGACCGTTCATGCCTCTCATATTTTTGAAACCTTTTGAAGCTCTTCATATTTTTCACACCTTTTTAGGCTCTTCATGTTTTTCAACACCATTTCATGCTCCTCCTTTTTTTCAAACCGTTTTATGCTCCTCATATATTTGACACCTGTTGAAGCTCTTCATAATTTACACACCTTTTCAGGCTCTTCATGTTTTTGAACACCGTTTCATGCTCCTCTTATTTTTTTTTATTGTTATTTTTTTTATTTTTTTTTTATTATTTTCATTTTTTTCCCAGTCGGTTTTGTCATACATTGATATGAATCAGCCATGGATTTACATGTATTCCCAGTCCCGATTCCCCCTCCCACCTCCCTCTCCACCCGATTCCTCTGGGTCTTCCCAGTGCACCAAGCCGGAGCACTTGTCTCGTGCATCCTACCTGGGCTGGTCATCTGTTTCACCATAGATAGCATACATGCTGTTCTTTTGAAATATCCCACCCTCACATTCTCCCACAAAGTTCAAAAGTCTGTTCTGTATTTCTGTGTCTCTTTTTCTGTTCTGCATATAGGGTTATCGTTGTCACCTTTCTAAATTCCATATACATGTGTCAGTATGCTGTAATGTTCTTTATCTTTCTGGCTTACTTCACTCTGTATAATGGGCTCCAGCTTCATCCATCTCATTAGGCCTGATTCAAATGAATTCTTTTTAATGGCTGAGTAATATTCCATGGTGTATATGTACCACAGCTTTCTTATCCATTCATCTGCTGACGGGCATCTAGGTTGCTTCCATGTCCTGGCTATTATAAACAGTGCTGCGATGAACATTGGGGTGCACGTGTCTCTTTCAGACGAACCTATGGACACCTTATCTTTGACAAAGGAGGCAAGGATATACAATGGAAAAAAGACAACCTCTTTAACAAGTGGTGCTGGGAAAACTGGTCAACCACTTGTAAAAGAATGAAAATAGAACACTTTCTAACACCATACACAAAAATAAACTCAAAATGGATTAAAGATCTAAATGTAAGACCAGAAACTATAAAACTCCTAGAGGAGAAGATAGGCAAAACACTCTCCGACATAAATCAAAGCAAGATCCTCTATGACCCACCTCCCAGAATATTGGAAATAAAAGCAAAACTAAACAAATGGGACCTAATGAAACTTAAAAGCTTTTGCACTACAAAGGAAACTATAAGTAAGGTGAAAAGACAGCCCTCAGATTGGGAGAAAATAATAGCAAATGAAGAAACAGACAAAGGATTAATCTCAAAAATATACAAGCAAATCCTGCAGCTCAATTCCAGAAAAATAAATGACCCAATACAAAATGAGCCAAAGAACTAAACAGACATTTCTCCAAAGAAGACATACAGATGGATAACAAACACATGAAAAGATGCTCAACATCACTCATAATTAGAGAAATGCAAATCAAAACCACAATGAGGTACCATTACATGCCAGTCAGGATGGCTGCTATCCAAAAGTCTACAAGCAATAAATGCTGGAGAGGGAGTGGAGAAAAGGGAACCCTCTTATACTGTTGGTGGGAATGCACACTAGTACAGCCGCTATGGAAAACGGTGTAGAGATTTCTTAAAAAACTGGAAATAGAACTGCCATATGACCCAGCAATTCCACTTCTGGGCATACACACTGAGGAAACCAGATCCTTTTATTTTTCAGACCGTTTCAAACTCCTCATATTTTTTACACCTTTTGAAGCTCTTCATATATTTCACACCATTTCAGGCTCTTCATGTTTTTCAACACAACTTCATGCTCCTCCTATTTTTCAAACCGTTTCATGGTCCTCATATTTTTGACACCTTTTGAAGCTCTTCATATTTTTCACACCTTTCCGTGCTCTTCATGTTTTTCAACACGCTTTCATGCTCCTCCGATTATTCAGATCGTTTCATGCTCCTCATATTTTTGACACATTTTGAAGCTCTTCATATTTTCGACACCTTTCAGGTTCTTCATGTTTTTCAACACCGTTTCATTCTCCTCCTATTTTTCAAACCGTTTCATGCTCCTCATATTTTTGACACATTTTGAAGCTCTTCATATTTTCGACACCTTTCAGGTTCTTCATGTTTTTCAACACCGTATCATGCTCCTCCTATTTGTCAAACCGTTTCATGTTCCTCCTATTTTTCAGACCGTTTCATGCTCCTCATATTTTTGACACCTTTTGAAGCTCTTCATGTTTTTCACACCCTTTCATGGTCTTCATATTTTTCAACACGGTTTCATGCTCCTCCTAATTTTCAGATCGTTTCATGCTCCTCATATTTTTGACACCTTTTGAAGCTCTTCTTATTCTTCACAATTTTTCAGGCTCTTCATGATTTTCAACACCGATTCATGCTCCTCCTCTCTTTCAGACCGTTTCAGGCTCCTCATATGTTTCACACCTTTTTCAGGCTCTTCATGTATTTCAACACCACTTCATGCTCCTCCTATTTTTCAGATCGTTTCATGCTCCTCATATTTTTGATACCTTTTGAAGCTCTTCATATTTTTCACAGCTTTCCAGGCTCTTCATATTTTTGAACACCGATTAATGCTCCTCCTATTTTTCAGACCGTTTCATGCTCCTCATATTTTTGACACCTTTTGAAGCTCTTCATATTTTTCACACCTTTTCAGGCTCTTCAAATTTTTCAACACAACTTCATGCTCCTCCTTTATTTGAGACCGTTTCATGCTCCTCATATTTTTGACTCATTTTGAAGCTCTCCATAGATTTCACACCTTTTCAGGCTCTTCATGTGTTTCTACACCACTTCATGCTCCTCCTATTTTTAAGAGCTTTTCATGATCTTCATATTTTTGTCACCTTTTGAAGCTCTTCATATTTTTCACACCTTTTCAGGCTTTTCATGTTTTTCAACACCGCTTCATGCTCCTACTATTTTCAGACCTTTTCATGCTCCTCATATGTTTCACACCATTTTAAGCTCTTCATGTTTTAACACCTTTTCACGCTCCTCGTATATTTCAGACCGTTTCAAGCTCCTCATATTTTTGACACCTTTTGAAGCTCTTCATATTTTTCACATTTTTTCAGGGTCTTCATGTTTTTCTACACCACTTCATGCTACTCCTATTTTTAAGAGCTTTTCATGCTCCTCATATTTTTGTCACCTTTTGAAGCTCTTCATATTTTTCACACCTTTTCAGGCTTTTCATGTTTTTCAACACCACTTCATTCTCCTCCTTTATTTCAGACCGTTTCATGCTCCTCATCTTTTTCACACCTTTTGAAGCTCTTTATATTTTTCACACCTTTTCAGGCTTTTCATGTTTTTCTACACCGCTTCATTCTCTTCCTATTTTTCAGACATGTTCATGCTCCTCATATTTTTGACATCCTTTGAAGCTCTTCATATTTTTCACACCTTTTCAGGCTTTTCATGTATTTCAACACCGTCTCATGCGCCTCCTATTTTTCAGACCGTTTCATGCTCCTCATATGTTTCACACCTTTTTCAGGCTCTTCATGTTTTTCAACACCACTTCATGGTCCTCCTATTTTTCAGACCGTATCATGCTCATCATATTTTTGACACAGTTTGAAGCTCTTCATACTTTTCACACCTTTTGAGGCTCTTCATGTTTTTGAAAACAGTTTCTTGCTCCTCATATTTTTCAGACCGTTTCATGGTCCTCATATTTTTGACACCTTTTGAAGCTCTTCATATTTTTCGCACCTTTTCAGGCTCTTCATTTTTTTGAACACCACTTCATGCTTCTCCAATTTTTCAGACCGTTTCATGCTCCTCATATATTTGACACCTTTTGAAGCTCTTCATATTTTTCACATCTTTTCAGGCTCTTCATATTTTTCAACCCGCTTAAGCTCCTCCTATTTTTCAGACCGTTTCTTGCTCCTCATATTTTTGACACCTTTGAGGCTCTTAATATATTTCACACCTTTTCAGGCTCTTCATGTTTTTGAACACCGCTTCATGCTCCTCCTATTTTTCAGACCGTTTCATGCTCCTCCTATTTTTCAGACCGTTTCATGCTCCTCATATTTTTGACACCTTTTGAACCTCTTCATATTTTTCACACCTTTTCAGGCTCTTCATGTTTTCAACACCGCTTCATGCTCCTACTATTTTTCAGACGGTTTCATGCTCCTCATATTTTTGACACCTTTTGAAGCTCTTCATATTATTCACACCTTTTCAGGCTCTTCATGTTTTTCAACACCGCTTCATGCTCCTCCTTTTTTTCAGACCGTTTCATGCTCCTCATATTTTTGACAACTTTTGAAGCTCTTCATATTTTTCACACTTCTCCAGGCTCTTCATGTTTTTGAACACCGTTTCATGTTCCTCCTTTTTTTCAGACTGTTTCATGCTGCTAATATTTTTGACACCTTTTGAAGTTCTTCATATTTTTCACACCTTTTCAGGCTCTTCACGTTTTTCAACACCACTTCATGCTCCTCCTATTTTTCAGACCATTTCAGGCTCCTCTTATTTTTTTTTTTTATTGTTATTTTTTTTTTATTATTTTTATTTTTTTTTCCAGTGGGTTTTGTCATACCTTGATATGAATCAGCCATGGATTTACATGTATTCACAGTCCCGATTCCCCCTCCCACCTCCCTCTCCACCCGATTCCTCTGGGTCTTCCCAGTGCACCAAGCCGGAGCACTTGTCTCGTGCATCCTACCTGGGCTGGTGATCTGTTTCACCATAGATAGCATACATGCTGTTCTTTTGAAATATCCCACCCTCACATTCTCCCACAAAGTTTAAAAGTCTGTTCTGTATTTCTGTGTCTCTTTTTCTGTTCTGCATATAGGGTTATCGTTGTCACCTTTCTAAATTCCATATACATGTGTCAGTATGCTGTAATGTTCTTTATCTTTCTGGCTTACTTCACTCTGTATAATGGGCTCCAGCTTCATCCATCTCATTAGGACTGATTCAAATGAATTCTTTTTAATGGCTGAGTAATATTCCATGGTGTATATGTACCACAGCTTTCTTATCCATTCATCTGCTGACGGGCATCTAGGTTGCTTCCATGTCCTGGCTATTATAAACAGTGCTGCGATGAACATTGGGGTGCACGTGTCTCTTTCAGACGAACCTATGGACACCTTATCTTTGACAAAGGAGGCAAGGATATGCAATGGAAAAAAGACAACCTCTTTAACAAGTGGTGCTGGGAAAACTGGTCAACCACTTGTAAAAGAATGAAAATAGAACACTTTCTAACACCATACACAAAAATAAACTCAAAATGGATTAAAGATCTAAATGTAAGACCAGAAACTATAAAACTCCTAGAGGAGAAGATAGGCAATACACTCTCCGACATAAATCAAAGCAAGATCCTCTATGACCCACCTCCCAGAATATTGGAAATAAAAGCAAAACTAAACAAATGGGACCTAATGAAACTTAAAAGCTTTTGCACTACAAAGGAAACTATAAGTAAGGTGAAAAGACAGCCCTCAGATTGGGAGAAAATAATAGCAAATGAAGAAACAGACAAAGGATTAATCTCAAAAATACACAAGCAAATCCTGCAGCTCAATTCCAGAAAAATAAATGACCCAATAAAAAATGAGCCAAAGAACTAAACAGACATTTCTCCAAAGAAGACATACAGATGGATAACAAACACATAAAAGATGCTCAACATCACTCATTATTAGAGAAATGCAAATCAAAACCACAATGAGGTACCATTACATGCCAGTCAGGATGGCTGCTATCCAAAAGTCTACAAGCAATAAATGCTGGAGAGGGAGTGGAGAAAAGGGAACCCTCTTATACTGTTGGTGGGAATGCACAATAGTACAGCCGATATGGAAAACGGTGTAGAGATTTCTTAAAAAACTGGAAATAGAACTGCCATATGACCCAGCAATTCCACTTCTGGGCATACACACTGAGGAAACCAGATCCTCTTATTTTTCAGACCGTTTCAAACTCCTCATATTTTTTACAACTTTTGAAGCTCTTCATATATTTCACACCTTTTCAGGCTCTTCATGTTTTTCAACACCGCTTCATGCTCCTACTATTTTTCAGACCGTTTCATGGTCCTCATATTTTTGACACCTTTTGAAGCTCTTCATATTTTTCACACCTTTTCAGGCTCTCCATGTTTTTGAACACCGTTTCATGCTCCTCCTATTTTTCAGACCGTTTCATGCTCCTCATGTTTTTGAGACGTTTTGAAGCTCTGCATATTTTTCATAACTTTCAGGCTCTTCATGCTTTTGAAACACCGTTACATGCTCCTCCTATTTTTCATACATATCATGCTCGTCATTTTTTTGACACATTTTGAAGCTCTTCATATTTTTCACACCTTTTCAGGCTCTTTATGTTTTTCAACGCCGTATCATGCTCCTCCTATTTTTCAGACCGTTTCATGCTCCTCATATCTTTGACACCTTTTGAAGCTCTTCATATTTTTCACATCATTTCAGGCTCTTCAAGTTTTTGAAAACGGCTTCATGCTCCTCCTAATTTTCAGACCGTTTTTTGCTCATCATATTTTTGACACATTTTGAAGCTTTTCATATTTTTCACAGCTTTTCAGGCTCTTCATGTTTTTGAACACAGTTTCATGCTCCGCATATTTTTCACACCTTTTCATGCTCTTCATATTTTTCACACCTTTTCAGGCTCTTCATGTTTCTCAACACCGTTTCATGCTTCTCCTATTTTTCAGACCATTTCATGCTCCTCATACTTTTGACAGCTTTTTAAGCTCTTCATATATTTCACACCTTTTCAGGCTCTTCATGTTTTTCAACACCGTTTCATGCTCCTCCTATTTTTCAGACCGTTTCATGGTCCTCATATTTTTGACACCTTTTGAAGCTCTTCATATTTTTCACACCTTTCCGTGCTCTTCATGTTTTTCAACACGCTTTCATGCTCCTCCGATTATTCAGATCGTTTCATGCTCCTCATATTTTTGACACATTTTGAAGCTCTTCATATTTTCGACACCTTTCAGGTTCTTCATGTTTTTCAACACCGTTTCATGCTCCTCCTATTTTTCAAACCGTTTCATGCTCCTCATATTTTTGACACATTTTGAAGCTCTTCATATTTTCGACACCTTTCAGGTTCTTCATGTTTTTCAACACCGTTTCATGCTCCTCCTATTTGTCAAACCGTTTCATGTTCCTCCTATTTTTCATACCGTTTCTTGCTCCTCATATTTTTGACACCTTTTGAAGCTCTTCATGTTTTTTAACACCTTTTCACGCTCCTCCTATATTTCAGACCGTTTCAAGCTCCTCATATTTTTGACACCTTATGAAGCTCTTCATATTTTTCACATTTTTTCAGGGTCTTCATATTTTTCTACACCACTTCATGCTCCTCTTATTTTTCAGACCGTTTCATTCTCCTCATATGTTTCACAACTTTTTCAGGCTCTTCATGTTTCTCAACACCACTTCATGCTCCTCCTATTTTTCAGACCGTTTCATGCTCCTCATATTTTTGACACCTTTTGAAGTTCTTCATATTTTTCACACCTTTTCAGGCTTTTCATGTTTTTCTACACTGCTTCATTCTCTTCCTATTTTTCAGACATTTTCATGCTCCTCATATTTTTGACATCCTTTGAAGCTCTTCATATTTTTCACACCTTTTCAGGCTTTTCAGGTATTTCAACACCGTCTCATGCGCCTCCTATTTTTCAGACCGTTTCATGCTCCTCATATGTTTCACACCTTTTTCAGGCTCTTCATGTTTTTCAACACCACTTCATGGTCCTCCTATTTTTCAGACCGTATCATGCTCATCATATTTTTGACACAGTTTGAAGCTCTTCCTACTTTTCACACCTTTTGAGGCTCTTCATGTTTTTGAAAACAGTTTCTTGCTCCTCATATTTTTCAGACCGTTTCATGGTCCTCATATTTCTGACACCTTTTGAAGCTCTTCATATTTTTCACACTTTTTCAGGGTCTTCATGTTTTTCTACACCACTTCATGCTCCTCCTATTTTTCAGACCGTTTCATTCTCCTCATATGCTTCACAACTTTTTCAGGCTCTTCATGTTTCTCAACTCCACTTCATGCTCCTCCTATTTTTCAGACCGTTTCATGCTCCTCATATTTTTGACACTTTTTGAAGCTCTTCATATTTTTCACACCTTTCCAGGCTCTTCATGTTTTTGAACACCGTTTCATGATCATCCTATTTTTCAGACCGTTTCATGCTCCTCATATGTTTCACACCTTTTGAAGCTCTTCATGTTTTTTAACACCTTTTCATGCTCCTCCTATATTTCAGACCGTTTAATGCTCTTTATATTTTTGACACCATTTGAAGCTCTTCATATTTTTCGCACCTTTTCAGGCTCTTCATATTTTTCAACACCACTTCATGCTTCTCCAATTTTTCAGACCGTTTCATGCTCCTCATATATATGACACCTTTTGAAGCTCTTCATAATTTTCACATCTTTTCAGGCTCTTCATATTTTTCAACCCGCTTAAGCTCCTCCTATTTTTCAGAGCGTTTCTGGCTCCTCATATTTTTGACACCTTTGAGGCTCTTCATATATTTCACAGCTTTTCTGGCTCTTCATGTTTTTGAACACCGATTCATGCTCCTCCTATTTTTCAGACCGTTTCATGCTCCTCATATTTTTGACACCTTTTGAACCTCTTCATATTTTTCACACCTTTTCAGGCTCTTCATGTTTTCAACACTGCTTCATGCTCCTACTATTTTTCAGACGGTTTCATGCTCCTCATATTTTTGACACCTTTTGAAGCTCTTCATATTATTCACACCTTTTCAGGCTCTTCATGTTTTTCAACACCGCTTCATGCTCCTCCTTTTTTTCAGACCGTTTCATGCTCCTCATATTTTTGACACCTTTTGAAGCTCTTCATATTTTTCACACTTCTCCAGGCTCTTCATGTTTTTGAACACCGTTTCATGCTCCTCCTGTTTTCAGACCGTTTCATGCTGCTCATATTTTTGACACCTTTTGAAGTTCTTCATATTTTTCACACCTTTTCAGGCTCTTCACGTTTTTCAACACCACTTCATGCTCCTCCTATTTTTCAGTCCGTTTCATGCTCCTTATATCTTTGACACCTTTTGAAATTCTTCATATTTTTCACACCTTACAGGCTCTTCATGATTTTCAACACCACTTCATGCTCCTCCTAATTTTCACACCGTTTCATGCTCCTCATATATTTGACACCTTTTGAAGCTCTTCAGATTTTTCACACCTTTTCAGGCTCTTCATATTTTTCAACACCGCTTCATGCTCCTCCTATTTTTCAGACCGTTTCATGCTCCTCATCTTTTTGACACGTTTTGAAACTCTTCATATTTATCACACCTTTTCAGGCTCTTCATGTTTTTCAACACCATTTCATGCTCCTCCTTTTTTTCAGACCGTTTTATGCTCCTCATATATTTGACACCTTTTGAAGCTCTTCATAATTTCCACACCTTTTCAGGCTCTTCATGTTTTTCTACACCGCTTCATGCTCCCCCTACATTTCAGACCGTTCATGCCTCTCATATTTTTGAAACCTTTTGAAGCTCTTCATATTTTTCACACCTTTTTAGGCTCTTCATGTTTTTCAACACCATTTCATGCTCCTCCTTTTTTTCAAACCGTTTTATGCTCCTCATATATTTGACACCTGTTGAAGCTCTTCATAATTTACACACCTTTTCAGGCTCTTCATGTTTTTGAACACCGTTTCATGCTCCTCTTATTTTTTTTTATTGTTATTTTTTTATTTTTTTTTTATTATTTTCATTTTTTTCCCAGTCGGTTTTGTCATACATTGATATGAATCAGCCATGGATTTACATGTATTCCCAGTCCCGATTCCCCCTCCCACCTCCCTCTCCACCCGATTCCTCTGGGTCTTCCCAGTGCACCAAGCCGGAGCACTTGTCTCATGCATCCTACCTGGGCTGGTCATCTGTTTCACCATAGATAGCATACATGCTGTTCTTTTGAAATATCCCACCCTCACAT